>NC_140507.1:34141154-35341154 GCF_964339955.1 Pipistrellus hanaki
CTGGCTGCCTCCTGCAAGCCCCACATAGGAGATTGAGCTTGCAACCTGGGCATGTGCCCTGCCTGACAGGGAATCAAATAGTGACCTCCCGTTTCATAGATCGACGCTCAACCACTGAGCCACGCCGGCCAGCAACACATCATAATTAAACTTCTGAAAACTAAAGACAAAGAAAAAAATCTTAAAGGCAACCAGAGAAAAATAGCATATTACTTATAGAGGAACAATGATTCAAATGACTGTGGGTTTCTCATCAGAAACCACAAAGGCCAGAAGGAAGTGAAACAACATTTTAAAATGTTGAAGAAAAAAAAAAAGAATTCCCAATCGCAGCTGAGGATATTTTTATTTGTTTAATCCTCACCTGAGGATATTTTTCTCATTGATTTTTAGAGAGAGAGGAATGGAGGTGGGGGGGAGAGAGAGAGAGAGAGAGAGAGAAACTAATCGATGTGAATGAGACACATCGATTAGTTGCCTCCCGTGCATGCTGACCCTGTAGGTGCCCTTGAACAGGAATCAAACCCGAGACCCTTTGATTCACAGGTTGATGCTCTAACCACATGTGTCAAACACAAGGCCCGCGGGCCAAATCCAGCCCGCCAGGCCTTGCAATGTGGCCCGCACCGCGCTGTCATCACTGCACTCCGCTGTCAGTTTATGACATTGTCAGTTTATGACTGTTCAGTAAACCATTCTGCCCGCGATTTAGGCTGGATTTTAGATTTTGGCCCCTTCTCTGATTGAGTTCGACACCCCTACTCTAACCACTTAGAAACACCGGCCAAGGCGACAACTCAGAATTTCTAAGAGGAATATCCTTTATGAATGAGGGTAAAATAAGGACATTATCAGATGGCTGGCTGGTGTGGCTCCGTTGGTTGGGCATTTTCCCAGGCACCAAAAGATTGCTGGTTTGATTCCCCATCAGGGCACAAACATGGGTAGTGGGCTCGATCCCTGGTAGGGGTCATGCAGGAGGCAGCTGTTCGATGTTGCACTCTTGCATCGATGTTTCTTCTCTCTCTTTCTTCCTCTCTCACTAAAAATCAACTTAAAAAACAACAACTGGGCAGCCCTAATCAGTTTGGCTCAGTGGACAGAGTGTCAGCCTGGGGGTCTGAAGGGTTCCAAATTCGATCCCAGTCTAAGGGCACATACCTGGGTTGCCGGCTCGATCCCCACTGAAGGCATGCAGGAGGCAGTGGATCAATGATTCTCTCTCATCATTGATGTTTCTATGAGAGGTTGGCCAGCAGGGGAGGGACCATGGCAGGGCTCCAGGGCATCCAGCCTGTCTTGCTCAGTCCTGGATCAGCTGGACCCCAGCAGCAAGCTAAACCTACCGGTTAGAGTGTCTGCCCCCTGGTGGTCAGTGTATATCACAGCGAGCAGTTGAGCAGCCTTAGCATACAATTACCATACTAGAGGCTCAGTGCACAAAATTCATGCATGGGGGGGTGTCCCTCAGCCTAGCCTGCACCCTCTTCAATCTGAGTCCCTTCAAAGGCAGTTGGATATCCCTCTCACAATCCAGGACTGCTGGCTTTCAACTGCTCACCTGCCTGCCTTCCTGATTGCCCCTATAGTTTCTGCCTGCCAGCCTGATCACCCCCTAATCATTCCCCTGCCAGACTAATTGATGCCTAACTGCTCCCCTGCCAACCTGTTTGCTCCTAACTGCATCCCCTGCAGGCCTGGTCACCCCCAACTTCCCTCCTCTGCTAGCCTGTTCATCTCTAACTGCCCTCCCCTGCAGGCTTGATCACCCCCAATTGCCCTCCCTTGTAGGACTGGTCCCTCCCAACAGCCTTCCCCTACTGGCCATCTTGTGGTGGCTATTTGTGTCCACATGGGGGCAGCCATCTTTGACCACATGGAGGCAGCCATCTTGTGTGTTGGAGTGGTGGTCAATTTGCATAGTACTCTTTTATTAGATAGGATTATGCTTTGATTGGTAGATTGGCCTACTGGGGATATGCCTGCAACCAAGGTACATGTTCTTGATGAGAATCAAACCTGGAACCCTTCAATCTGAAGGCTGATTCTCTATCCACTGAGCCAAACTGTTAGGGCAATAGAATACAATTTTGCAATAAAAAGGAACAAACTATAGTTGACTCTTGAAGAGCATGAGAGTTAGGGGTGCCAACCTTCCATGCAGTCCAAAATCTGCATAATGTAGTATTCTTCAATATCTGCAGGTGATCATCATGAATGCTCAAGTCCTCTGTATAAAATGGTGCAGAACAATGCATACAGTCAGCCCTCTACCTCTGCAAACACCCAACTTCAGACTGAAAATTATACAGGAATTTATTGGAAAAAAAAAACACCCACATATAAGTGGACCCATGCAGTTCCAGCCCATGTTTTACAAGGGTCAGCTGTACTGATGCATGCAACAGCTTGAATGAATTTTAGAGGCATTGCACTGAGTGAAAGAAGCAGTCTTAAAAGGTGATTCCATTTACGTGGCATTCTCAAAAGAACAAAACTCTGAAAAGAACAAAATAAAACCAAGAAAAAAAATCAAACCAAAGTTCCAGTGGTAGAGAGTGAGTGGGTCAGTGGCAGTCAGAGGCTCGGGGCGTGGGAAGCGTGTGACTATCACTGGACAACACGCAGGAGTTTCTGTATCCTGATTGTGATGGCTGCACAAATCTACATGTGTTAAAATTCATGAGCTATACACATACATGCAAAAATAATTTTGTTGTATTTTTGAAATGAGTGAAACAAAAGTGCTGAGGGGAGAAAATTCCTGGAGTTCGTCCCTGCTGAGTGTCCAGTGAGTGATTCAGTGCATCAAAATGAGGCAGGTTTACGTTCCTCAGGTTCCTACAAATTAGGTTCCTACAGACAAAACCAGCTACAACGATGAGGACATTTCACTGTAATCATTACCTTCTCAGAGAGACCTTCGCTGCCAGCCCCCTCACTAAGTAACACCCCTGTGTTAGTTTCCCACCGTGGCTGGAACAAACAAGCACACATTAGAGGTTTGGAACAACCCACTTTCCTGATCTTACAGTTCTTGAGGGTAGTCTAACCTGGGCTAACACCAAGGGGACAGCAGGACTGGCGGGGAGACCCCTGCAGGAGAGCCATGTCCCTGCCTTTCCGGGGGGAGGCTGCCTCATTCCTCTGGCCTCGCAGTCCCTTCCTCCCTCTTCAAAGCCAGCCAGGCCGGGCCCTGTGGCTCTTGTGCTGCCATGTCCCTGCCTCCTTCTCCACTTCCGAGAACCCTGGTGAGGAGCCGGCAGAAACGCCCGGATAATCTCCCCAGCTCCAGGCCAGCCGACGAGCAACCTTCAGTGACGCCAACTGCCTGGAATGAAGTCAAACTCCCCAAGTGAAGGCTACAGTCCTCCAAGGACTGCCCCCACTTCAGTCGCCACCTGCCAGGTCAGGTGTTGTCTGACCAGCTGGCTACCAAGTCGTGTGTGTGTGTGTGGGGGTGTCTCCCTCCTCCTGAGGTTTCATAATTTGCTAGGATGACTCATAGAACTGAGAAAAGCACTGCTTAGGATTACAAAAGGATACAAACGGGAACCAGACCCTGGGAGAGACGCAAAGGACAAGACAGAGGAGGGCCCATGGAATGAGGGCTGGAATGAGGACCCGCGACCTCCCAGCACAGGAATGTGTGAGAATACGTCGAGTACTGCCAACCAAGGGCGCTCCTTGGAGCTTTGGTGCCCAGAGCTTCATTGGGTTTTCTTGTGCAGGCGTAATAGATCGGATTGATCGAACGGCTGGCCGTGTGCTTGACTTCAATGCACAATGCCTCTCTCCTCCCAGAGGTCAGAGCTCCAACTCTCTGATCACACGGCTGCTCTTTCTGGCAGGACTAATCGGCACCCCGAGTCACTTCATCAGCGTAAACTCTCGGGTGTAATCTAAGAGGCCACCACGAATCGCAACGCCACTCCTACCACTGTAGGAATTCCGAGGACCTACACTCTAGGTTACCTCCCAAGAACCAGAGACAGGAGCCAGCCATCCCTTCCTTACACACCACCTTCAGCCCATGGGTAACCTGCAAGCCCCTTTGGCACACACCCCAACTTACTCACTGGTTCTGAACATCTTCGGGCAGGGGTGAGGGGGGGGGGGGAGTGGCCTTATTCTGCCCACCACAGCCTCCCAGTTGCTCTCTTAACACATTGCCTTGTTTTGCTTTCATCACCCACCCCTCCATAAAACGCTCTGATTTGTTTTGTTTATTGTCTGTCTCCCTCTCTGCTAAGAGGGCAGGTCCCTGGCACATGCTTAGTCCAGAAAGGGAAGATGAGTTGAGCTGGTCTTTGAAGGATGAGCAGAGGAGTGCAAGGGTAGCAGAGGCTCTGGCCAAAAGCAGCAGGTGCAAAGGGACAGAGGCGGGAAGAGCAGTGGGGAGGGAGCCCGGAGCAGGGCGCTGTGGCTGGAGCGCTGGGTGTGCTGTGGGAGGAGGGAGATGCTGGCATACAGGAAGGGCAGCTGCAGCACAACTGCGTGTGCTGGCTGACGACCAGATGGCCCTTCTGGTGTCTGCTCTCGTGCCTTTGCTTTGTGCTCAGATGCCAGGAGGGAAGCACAGTAAGGCAGGGGCCCTGGGATCGGACAGGCAGGGGCTCGCGTCCTCGTTCTGCCGTCTAGAGTTGTGGCCGTGAGCAAGTCTTGTTACCCCTCGGTGTCCGTCACTGAGTCCAGGCTCACTCTGCACTCCTGCCCAGCGCCCTCTCCTTTGCCATCCTCTGTCTCCGAGCACAGAACGCTCAGCTTCCCAATATCTCCTGCAGCAACTGACACAGATCCGGCCCAGGAGCTGGAATTGGAATCCTGGTGAGGGGTGTCCAGGAAACGGAAAAGGCCCCAGAAAAAGGAAAACACACTCAGCGGAGTCAGAGTTTTGCCTTTTCCTCTCTGTCCTGTTTGGAATGCCAACTTTCGTTAGGAGCAGCAGCTGCCGCTTTGTGAGCCTGAGCACAAGCTGAGTCACGGCCTAAGAAGAACTGGGCAGAAGACGGGAGGCTCCTCAGCTTCGGAGGACATCACTGAGCAGTTGGACCTCTAGTTATTAGTTGGATTTTCTGTTACTTGTAGCCACACAGTCTTTATTTTGTTAAGTACGTTTTAATTGATTTTGAGAGAGGAAGGGAGAGGGATAGAGAATTAGAAATATCCATGCGAGAGAAACATTGATCAGCTGCCTCTTGCACACCCTCTACTAGGGATGTGCCTGCAACCAAGGTACATGCCCTTGACTGGAATCGAACCCGGGACCTTTCAGTCCGCAGGCCGACGTTCTATCCACTGAGCCAAACCGGTTTTGGCGACATGGTGTTCTCTTAATGGACCCTGTGAGGAAGGGGCCCTTGAGCTGAGGCCTGAATGGGAAGGTAATGAATGACAGGAGAGGGTGTGGGGAACAGTATTTCAGGCAGAGGGAAGAGCAGGGGCAAAGGCCTGGAGGCAGGCCAGGCTTGGCAAGTGGGCAGAGCAGGAAGACGGCAGTGAGTGAGGAGGAGAAAAGATGGAGGGAATTCCAGAGCGGTGGGCGAGGGTCAGAGGACGCGTGTCTTGGTGGGAGGATTTATGCCAAATGCAAAAGGGAAGTCACTGGAGGGCTTTGGGAGAAGTGTGGGACCATGAGTGAGTACACCCTAAGAGCTTACTCAATAAGGTCTACAGCCTGGGGTCCATGGAGTTGCTGTCCCTTCGCAGGCTCAGCCAGCCCCTTCTCCTTCCTGTCTGCTTGCCTCCTGCCCCAGCTTCTGAGCTGGACGTCTTGGTATGCCTTCCGAGTTCCCTGGCCCTGCATTGTCCTCCCCTGGGGCCGTTTGCTCCCTCCAGAGCAGGCATAATTGCCGCTTTCCACAATGACATAAAAATCTAAGAGGCACAATCAATACGGCGCATACACACATCATCGTCTTTCATTGCAAACGATAAAAGCGCAAACAGTAGGGTGGCAGCCGCTCTGGCGGCTGCAGTGGGGGCAGGGTGGGCTGCCTCCGCCCCCCTCCTCGTCCCTCCCCTTCTGGGGCGCCGGCTCCACTCAGGGGGTGGCACCCCGCATTAAAGCCCATTGGATAAGCGGTTTTCTCCCTCTTTTCCTTCCAGATGCAGCAATTCCATCTCTTTAACCCATCTTCAGAAATCCAATTTGTCTTCCCTTTCACCATTTTAAATGCTTTTTTTTCTTGCTTCCCTGCATCTTCTATGTCTCTCAAAATACAGAGCCCAGTGTGCCTTCCAGAGGCAGGAAAACCTGCCCGGGTCTCCCGAGCCACAAGCCCATCAGTTGACCTTGGTGTGGGAGACCAGCCTGGGACCGCCAGCTTCTTCCCCCAGGTCCCGCCTGCCACCCACAGCTTACGCGGGAATGTGCACAGAATCCATTACACCCCCAGCTCCCCCAAACTCCCAGCGTCGTGTTCTTCAAACTAGTTACTTAATGAACGCCATCCAGTTCCGATGCAGCGTTACCACACTCCCATTTGCAGAAGCCAATCTGCTTTATGATTCTAACCTCTGGCTAGAAACTGCTCCCAATTTCATGTCCTCCATAAACTTGATGAACGATTGGCTTGCATCTCTGCAGTCATTCGTTTATTTATTCAACCGGCATTTAGTGAGTGCCTACTGGATACCAAGATAAAGAAGACGCAGGTCCTGTCCTTGAAGGGCTCCCATGCTGGAGGTGGAGCCCGCGTGGATACGGTGTGATCCGCGGTGTTCGGTGGAGCGGGGTGGGGAGGTGGGGGATGGGGGAGTGGGGGAGTGGGCGCGATTGAGAGAAGGCCTCCTCGGGGAGGAGGGGGGCAGTGTACTAGTAAGCTGGCTGGAGAGAATTCTGCCACTTGGAGGAGAAATGGTGTTCCATTTATTTTATTTTATTAAATATATTTTTTATTGATTTCAGAGAGGAAGGGAGAGGGAGAGACAGAAACATCAATGAGGAGACAGAATCACTGATTGGTTGCCTCCAGCACGCCCCCTACAGGGGATCAATCAGCCTGCAACTGGGGCATATGTCCTTGACCGAACCTGGGACCCTTCAGTCTACAGACCAATGCTCTCTATTCACTGAGCCAAACCAGCTAGGGCAAAATGGTGTTCCATTTAGATCAGAATGTACATAGGCAAGTAGTTCTGGATGGCGTCTGTAAACGTGAGGGCAATGAGCTGCAGGCCGGGATCCAGCTAGAGTCAGGACGCCTCTTTGTCTCTTGGCTCTGCCGGTGCCTGCTTCCTTCCCAGGCTCCGCATGGCACCAGAGTGGCGGCCAGCAGCCCTGGGGCTAACACCCTGTCAGGTTCAAATCCAGGAACAGAGACTGCTCTTTTCTTACCAGAAGCAGCAAATCTGGAGTCTCCTTGACTCCTGGGTCACATGCTCATCCCTGACCAATGGGGTGATCGGCCAGGCCTGAGCACCTGGGGCCCCTGGACCTTGGGGAGTGTGTGTGTGTGTGTGTGGGGGGGTGTCAGCTGCATTGGAAGCCCGAGGGCTGAACGAGGGATGGGGGTTCCCAGAGGAGAATTGAGCGCTCTTAGAGCTGAAAGGATGAACAGGGTGCCGGCTGCCAGACCCAGACGGCCTCTCTGCCCGTGGGCTGTGGCCTCTGTCCTTCCCGGTGGTGGAAGGGTCCCTCCTGCGGGGTGGGTCCTGGGAACCGCTCACCAGCCACCATGAGGATGGTGTCTGCTTCCGAGGCCTCCTCCTGCCACGTTCCTCTCGCCGTTTGCAGGCCGGCTGAGGAGGTACTTACTTTCTGCTTTCCCAGATGCCGGATTTTTAAGCCAGCCAGCCAGTCATTTCATCCAGTCCACCTGTCTTCAGCCTCTGCATGCTTTAAGCTCGTTTCCTGCCCTTTTCAAAAACCAAACCTCAGCCACCCGGGATCCCAGACCCCGCAGGCCGGCCCGGGCACCTCCTCAGCGTGGGAGGGTCCAGAGCCAGGACCGCCTGCTCTACCAGCTGCTCCTGGGCACCCCCTGAGCAGCACCCACCAGGTCTGTGCACAAGAGCCTTCCCCCAGGACTCAGGATGGAACGGGGGCTCCGGTGGGCGGCCTGGGCTTTGAGAACCTGCGGGTGTAGGTTCTAGTCTGTGGGGACCAGGATTAGGTTCAGCTGTGACAGACACCACCCCACGGGAAAGCAGTGCTGACAAGATAGAGTTTATTTCTCTATCAAACAATGAAGAGCCTAGAGGCTGGAAGACAGATTTCTCAAAGTCAATATCAGCCATTCTTGCTGCTCAAGCTGCCTTCTTCAAGTGGCTGCCTCTTCATGGTCCAAAGTGGCTGTTGGTTCCAGCCCCCAGGGGGAGAAAGGGACAAAGAAGTGGTTGAGCGTGGAGGTTGGATGCCTGGTCAGGGCACATGCCTGAGTTTCGGGCTCGATCCCCCATGTGGGGTGTGCAGGAGAATCAAGGATCCTGTGTCATCATTGATGTTTCTCTCTCTCTCTCTCTCTCTCTCTCTCTCTCTCTCTCTCTCTCTCTCTCTCTCTCCCTGAAATCAATAATAAAAATATATTTAAACTAGAGGCCCTGTACATGAAATTCATATACGGGGGTGTGTGTTCCTCAGCCCAGCCTTCACCCTCTCCAATCTGCGACCCCTCAAGGGCAGTCGGACATCCCTCTCACAATCCAAGACTGCTAGATCCCAACTGCTCACCTGCCTGCCTGCCTGATTACCCCTAACCACTTCTGCCTGCCAGCCTGATCACCCCCTAAACACTCCCCTGCCAGCTTTATCAATGTCTAACTGCTCCCCTGCCAGCCTGATTGCCCTTAACTGCCCTCCCCTGCAGTCCTGGTCCCCCCCCCCCCTCCCAATTGCCTTTGCTTTCAGGCTTGGTCACCTCTAACTGCCCTCCACTGCTATCCATCTTGTGGTGGCCATCTTGTGTCCACATGTGGGCAGCCTTCTTGTGTGTTGGAGTGATGGTCAATTTGCATATTACCTCTTCATTATATAGGATAAAAGAAGTGCACATCCTCCCTTTAAGGACACTCCCTGGGACTGCAATTTACATTTGTGTTTACAGTGTTGTGGTCACAATTTAGTCATGTGGCAAAATGGCCACAGGGAGGCTGGGAATAGATCTTTATTCCAGGCAGCCATGGGCCCCGCTAAAGATCAAAGGGGAGGGAGGAATGGGTAATGGGGGGGTAACTAGCAGCACGTGGCTTGGACTCCCTAAAGGTGTTCATAGCCATGATTTCACCCATTTCCCTGGGAGAGCAAACGGCATTTCCCATGTTACAGATGAGGAAGTTGAGGCAGAGAGACGGAAAGATGTGCCCAGCACACCCCGTGTTCTCTTTTTCTTTTGCTGACTTCCTTGCCCATGCTCTGCATCTGGGACATAGTGCTCAGTCTCCCTGGTTCTTCTCAAGGAGGAGGGTCTTTTCTGTCTGCTCCATGGGTTAGGGCCACCAGCCTGGGCCCCCGGGGTCCGCAGTGCCCGGTGCTCAACAGGGGCAGGCAGCGTGGCCCAGGCCCACGGGCCTGTGTCCATAGAAGGCTCACTAGCTCCCCCCACTGTGCCCGTTTGTTAGTGACGCTGGCTCGGGCTCCAGCCAACGGAGGGCCTGTCACGCGGCTCCTGAAACTGTGCATATCTCTCCGTTTACAAGCCCTTCTGTAAACTAGGACTAAGCCAAGTCCTCCAGCTCTCTCGAGGGATTCCCGGCGGGGATTGAGTGAGCACTAATGTGGGTAATGTGCTCTGAGAAACGCAGCGGAAGCCGCTGCACTCTGCCAGAGCAGCCCCTCGGTGCCACTAAATGATAATTGCTCTGGGCCCTGGGACAGGGCTCCAGGCCCAGCAAGGGAGCTGTTCACGTCAGCCATCCCGTGTGCAGTGGGGTGGATGGAGGTGGGGATCGGGTGGTGCTGGGGTCTGGGATGATCCCTGCTCACTTGGGGGCAGACGAACTGGGGGCAGAGCTGAGAGGCACCTGGTGATGCCCAACCACAGAGGGAAAAGGGGCTCCCTGGCAGGGGGCAGGTAGGCACAGTGGGCACTGTGGAGGTAACTAGGGGCAACAAGGATTCAGGCATTGCCATTAGGTTTAGAGGGCACCTCCAGTGGATACGGGACTGCGGAATGGCACACCTACCCCGGCCAGGGTCTGGTCCTAGGCAGAGAGAGGAAAGGCAGGTTTGCAAACGGGAGATTTACCTACAGAGGACACGGGGGAGCTCCGGGTGCCAGCATCGCCCACCTGGGTGACTGGCATCACAAGTGGCCTCTCTAGCACTCTGCATCTCCTCCTCTGTCCTCCCCCCACCCTCCCATCCAGTAGGCAGAAAAAGGTTGCTGTCTTGGGCTGAGTAAACTCCTCCCTAACGTTTATTTTGTTTTGTTTCTGTTTTTGTTTTTACCACACTGCAATAGATTCCCATTGCTTGTTGTTAATCCTCACCTGAGGATATTTTCCCCATTGATTTTAAGAGAGAGTGGGAGGGAGGGAGGGGGAGAGAGAGAACGCTATTTGGGAGGTGGTGGGGAGCAGGGGAGTGTGGGCCATTACTAGGGGTGTTGAACTCAATCAGAGAAGGGGCCAAAATCTAAAATCCAGCCTAAATCGCGGGCCGAATGGTTTACTGAACAGTCATAAACTGACAATGTCATAAACTGACAGAGGAGTGCAGTGATGACAGCGTGGTGCGGGCCACATTGCAAGGCCTGGCGGGCTGGATTTGGCCCGCTGGCCTTGTGTTTGACACATGTGGAGAGCATAACCCTGAATCCTGGCAGCCAGTGTGGCTGGTATGTCTCAGAGTTCTCCCCCTCAAGGAGAGAGGGAAGAGGGATCAGGGGGACTTACCCACCATCTCCCGCCAGTTACTGGCTGAGGGCTGTTCTTGGGGACTGCATTTCCTGGCACTCTGGCTGTGATAACACAGGAAGAGCAGCCTGCCAGCTTCCAGAGAAAGGCCTCAGGAAAGCATCAACATGGGCAGAGAACGAGGCCGGGGCATCAGGCACACCTCAAACCTGCCACCTGCACGGGGTCCGAGGCCAGGGCCTGCTTCTGCTGGGTGGCGATGCTCACCCTTTGCTTCTCCCGCCTTTGGCCGAAGGCAGCTAGTCCAGCTCAGGAAGGGGAGGACCTCAGCTCGCACTGTGGGAGGCCCAGCGGAGGGTGGGTGCCTCCAGGCCGGGGGGGCAGAGTCCAGGGGTGTCACCAGGGGCCTGGGCCCTTGCCCTGTTTCTACTTTGCCCTTGCTGGTGTGTCAGCTCCAGCCTCAGTCCCCTCAGGGTCACAACACAGCTGCTGACGCTCCAGGACTCACATCCAGATGCCACAATGCCAGGCACAGACGAGAGCATCTCTGCTGTGATGATTCTCTCATCGGATCAGAGAACCTCGGACCACCTTCATTGGCTTCACCTGCACAGAACTCCCACACCCTTCTCCCTAAACAAGCCAGCCTGAACAATAGCAGGTGAGGAGGACGAGGACCCTGGCAGATGACCAACCGTGTCTGCCGGGCACACGCTCCCTCCCTGGACTGAGGCGGGCGGGTGAGGAGCCGGAGCAGCAGCCTGAGGGGTGTGCTGGGCGCCCGCAGGCTCCGAGGCAGTGGAAGGGGGCAGGGAGTGGGCGGGAAAGGAGTGCCTGAGCCTTTGATCTGCAGAGACCCTGTGCCCATGGCAGATGGTGTCCTGGCCTCCCAGGTCTCCGCTCTCCCAGCATCCTCCGAGGCACGCCTGGGGCAGGCAGAGTTTGGAGAAGCTGGTGGGGACCTCTGCTCCCCTTCAGGGGGGGGTTTCTTTCGCAGCTAATTACTTAGGATGGATGGTTCTGACTCAAATGGAAGCCCCCTCCTCCTCTCCCCTTCTCTCCCCTCCTCACCTCCCCTCCCTCCAGCTGGGACTGAACAGGTGGCGGAGGGAGCAGAGGGCTCCTGCATGCTGCTTGCAGGGCCATTCATCACGGGGAGTGTTTATACCCGCACAACCTGGGGCCAGAACCCAGGCAGAACAGGTGGTGCCTGGAGGCAGTGGGAGGGGCGGGGAGGAACTCTCCTGGCACTGTCTTCACAGGGGGCCTGGCCTTGTGACGGAGGAGCGGCCTGGGGCTGGCCAGGTGGTGGGCGAAATGCAGGGGATTCGTGCACTGAAGGAAATAGAATGAGGGAACAACATGTAGGAGGCATTTCAACTTTTCCTGTGCTTGGAAGATTCGGAGAGTAAGCAGATTAGCCCAGGTTAAGAAGATTGGCTACTGGTGCTTCGCTGGGGGTGGGGTGGGAGAGGGAGAAAAGCCAGATTTGTGGCATTTGCTGATTGCGGTGGTGTAAATACTCTCACTGAGGTTGATTTTAAACTACCAATTGTCTAACCATCAGCTCACATATCTGGGATATTTAACAGCGGGTTCCTTGGAGCTGGCAGGAGCTGGCCCCGGTGTATGAAGCTGTTCACATTCTTATTTGTCGGTTCATAAGACATCTATGTCTAGAGCCATGCTCCAGGGACACCAGGCACACGTGTGCCTGCCTCCATGAGCACACAGATTGGATCGGCACAGGATCATCTCAGAGGGATGGTGTCAGTGACAGCAGCTTCCCGGCTGGTGTGTGGGGAGGCGGGTGTATGTCCTTCCTCCGGTGTCTACACTGAGTCTCAGCAGATTTAAATCCACCTCTGCTCCACCTGGGCAGTTCCCCGTGCCCTCAGCAGCTCAGTTCCCCTCTGCCCACTATGAGCAGAGGAGGTTGATTTTCCTTGGGCTCTCTCAGCTCTGTCCTCCTGCAGTTCTCTACCCTGCATCTCACACTCTTCTTTTACTCCTTGACTCCTCTCTCCCAGCCACCTAAGCCCTCGGCCTGGGCAGACCCTCCCTGGGCATTGCCAAGGCCCCGGGCATCCATGGAGACAAGTTGTCTCATGTCTGGGGGTCGGTGTAATGGCAAGAGTCCAGGCCTGGCACCGGGCTTCCGAAGAGCCCACACGTGCACCACCTGCGAACTGATGGCTCACAGCCACCTTTTCTCCGGGTTCTGGGAGCAGACAGGGCTGGCCTAGTGCCCAGGTGGCATCTTACTGGGTCTCTTCCTACATGGGCATCGGAATTCAAACTCCTGCCCTCTCCAAACCCTGATGTTTAATTAGGAAAACCTGGAGGTGCTCGGTGAGCCATAAAAGGCTCTGCAGATATTTTTAAACACGGCAGTCTGGTTTATCCTGTACCTGGGGTTGGTCGAGTCACTTCCCAAGTTCCCACCTCAGGGAGCTCCCGGTGGCCTGGCTTCTTGTCATCTCTGTATCGCGTGGGCAACATGGGGCGACACGCCCACAGGCTGCGCACCACAGCGCAGGCATGGTTTCCATCACTGCCTCTCGCACCTGGGGCTTGAACTCCTCCGTGCCTCTCGGAGAGCTGGGGCTGTCTTGGGAAGTTGTTAATAATAGATACCAGGGACTGCCTGGTAACCCATTGCTGGAGACAGTAATTAGCATTTAAATTCAGGCATTTTCTTCCCCGTCACCTCTGGAGACCTGGGTTCGAATATGAAATTGGGGTCACCAGTAGAGGTTTGCCTGAGTCCTTCTTCCCGAGCCTCCGCCGGTGTTCGTCTCTGCCCTGTGGGCTGTGACAGCCCAGGGACCAGTGTGTCCTGAGGGGGGCACTGTCTGTTCAGGCTGTGGAGCCGCTGGAGGGCAGACCGGATTGGTGAGGACTGGAGGGGACTGGGAGGAGCTGGGCAGGGAAGGGAGCAGGGACTGAGCGAGGAAGGAGTGCTGAGCAGCTTGAGGTGGGCAGGGAGCAGGCTTCAGCGGGAGGGCTGCGTGGGGCCAGCGCGGTCTCTCTCTCCCTTTCACAAGTACTAATTTTCTTGATTTTCCTTCAAGCCCCAGCAGTCGGTGATTGCTGGAGTGTTAGGAATAAATGACTAAATGGACTTGCCTTTTTTCTTTTCCTCCTTCACAAAACAAGATTTAAAAACGACAACAATAGCCAGGAAAGTTTCCTTTCTTCTCAGCGGCTAAGGGTTGGGGACAATGCTTTGGATTCCAAGAGCCACAAGCTTAACCCTATTTATGGGGAGTGTGTGGAGGTTGGGACCACATCACACAATCCCCCCCCCCATCTCCGCCTTGGGTGGGGAGAGTGGGCAGATGCAGGCGGCTCCTTCTGAGACCAACCTCATTTATCTAGTCCTGCCCCTCCACCCCGCAGCCCACTCTGGCACTCAACGTTGCTCAAACATAGCCTCACACATTGAAAAATGACCTACATTTTCCTCTCCATGCAAAAGCATTTTTGATGTACGAGCAGCAGCTCTAGACTCCCAGGGCTTTGGGATCAGAGACCAGAGGCCACATCAAGAAAGTGAACAGGTCTGGGTGAGGAGGGTGATTTTTTGGGGTGCTGGGATTTCTGGGGTAGCCGCAGTGAAGCGCCAGGGCAACTGGCTGGCTCTGAATGTTCCAAGCAGAGCTGACCTAATCCCACGATGCTCTTGGGCCCAGTGTCTCAGGCTTCTTCAGCTGTGTATGGGGGTGACAGGAACCTCCATTCTCTTCTTCGGTTCCTTTTCAAGAGCATCTCTACCACCTGGGAATCTTTTGTTGCAAATGATGGAGGACAAAACCCAAATGGGCTTAAAGAAAAAGGAGAATGTGTGTGCTCCTGTTAGTAGAAAGTCAACCGATGGATCCGCTTTCAGGTAATGCTTGATCTAGCTGAATCACACACCCCGGGATCTGACTTTTCCTGCTCTCTGTACCTTTTTGACATTCTGGATGTGTGGGAAGAAGGCAGCAGTACCAGAGAGGAAGTAGGGGGACCCTTCAAGAAAAGCCTCCTCTGTTCTCTGTAATTTAGAAGGGTATCTGTAGGATGTCTCCTGCCTTTTCTTGACACGGTGTCTGGAGAAACACATTTTGGGGAGGGAAGATGCCAGAACATTGCCTAAAAGAACAACAAGTCCCCAGCTCAGCCCACCTGAGTCCCCCTCACTGCCGCTTGCCCCCTGGTGATGCAGGAAGGCAGAGCTGGGGGAGGGTGTCCTCACGCAAGCCTGGGCAACCTCTGGTCTGGGCTGGTTTTGGCGCCGGCAGAGCTGTTCGGCCCTAAGCCATGCGTGCAGTTGTCACATCCCTAGGAAACAGCATTTAAATACAAATTTTATAATTTAATATCCATTTGAAATGCCTTTAAGAGAATCCAGTTAGAGGGTAATGAAGAGAGGAAGCTGCACAATGGTTAGTATTGACTCTAATTCATCTGATTTCATTCTCTGCGTACATGCAGCAGCCACCTTTCCTGTGTGACAGATTAGGGAGCCCTGTCACCCTGGGCTCAGAGAAGATGAGGGTGAGCAGGGATGGGGGCTGTCCTCCCCCAGGTGTGGACAGGGCCTTGGAGCCCAGCCTGGGGACATCTGTTGCTGTCAGGTTGTCGAGCATCCTTGGTGGCCATCCGGGGCCCCGGGAATGGTGGGAGCTTGGAGAAAGGGGTTATTGCCTTTCTTTAAACTTTGGGGCTGGCCAGGGTGGTGCAGGTGCCAGCAGTCCTTCCTGAGCCACAGAAGGCCTGGCTGGAGGGCCTTCTGTGGCTCAGCAGGTCCAGGCCTTCACTGATGTGGGAGAATGAACTTGGACTCTAGACAGGCATGCGGATCCAAACTCTACCACTTGGGGGAATGCCGTAGCTCCTGCAATCCCTAGCTTCCCACTCGGCTATAACAGAGATGCACACTTCACAGCAGCCATCCAACAGATAGGAGTTACCATGCTTGTCTTTGTAATTCTGAGAGAGTGGCATGATTAAGAGCTTGAATTCTGGATTTGGGGTTTCTGAATTAAAACTCTGGAACAACCTCTTCCTGGGTGGGAATTTCCAAAAGATTTCCATGTAATCTCTCGGAACCTTACTTTCTTCATCTGTGAAATGGGGATCATGAGGGCAACTCCTTCTGGGCTGTGTGAGGATTCAGTCCACTAATTTAGGGGTCTGAAGATTTCACATAAGCCCTCAGTCTGACCTACACACAGTAGGCGCTCCATGCATTCATACCATCATACCTCATCCATGACTGCTGTGATTGCTTCCCGGCATTGTTGGGCACAAATGCCTGGATGGCTTCAGTGTGACCTTGGCCTCTTTCAGCTCTGCACCTTCTATCTCTCATGGACTCAGGCCAGTGCTCTGGCCATTCAGATGGGAGCCGGCTAGGGGCAGCTGAAGCTGGATGTGAAGAGGCACAGAAAGGAATGGCAAGACAGGGCTGAGGACAGGTAAGGGTGACCCCAAAGTCCTTCCCCGCGCACGGCTGAGGGCCCCACGGCTGCTGGTCAATACTTCATCGACTCCCACGATCGCTTCATATCTCCACATCTCGAACTTTAAGTTGTTTTTTCTCTGCACAGCAAGGTGTTCCCATGGCAACCTCCTGGCAAGACAAAACAGCCATTCCTCTCAGAATGGACAGCCTTCTTCCCCATCGCTTGGAGAAGCCACTGCAGTGGTGCCCCTCGGAGCCCTCAGCACCATGGACAGAGGACCCGGTCCGCGGGTGGTTCCTTCCTAACTTGCCTAGTCCTAGGGCTGTGTTCCCAGAGTGCAGCTGGACAGCAGTTTATCCTTTTTAATGTATCTTTACTGAGAGCCTGTGTAGTTCAGCAACACACCAGCGCCGGCCAGAGACCCAGCGATGGAGAAGGCAGGCAGAACCTCGCAGGGACTGGATTCCTAGTCAGCTTTTACTCCAGAGAAGGAACAAGGTGGCTTCAGCCAGTGCTGAGCACTGGGAGGGGAAATTGGCCATGCAGTCGAGGGAGGCGGGGTGGGGAGGCGGTGTTGAAGGGGCCTCTCTGGAGATGCCATCTGTGCTGAACCCTGAATGCAGAGAGGAGCCTAGGCCCCCCACCCCCACGGCGGGGGGGCGTGCATCCAGGTGGCAGGGACAGCGACTGCAAAGGCAGCAGTAAGCTTGAGTGTTTGAAGAGCAGGTGGAGTGTAGTGGAAGGGTTTGTGAGCCGGGACTGAAGCTGAAGTTTTAGCTGGGACTGGTTTGGCTCAGTGGATAGAGCATTGTCCTGTGGACTGAAAGGTCCCAGGTTCGATTCCGGTCAAGGGCATGTACCTTGGTTGCAGGCACATCCCCAGTAGGGGTTGTGCAAGAGGCAGCTGATGGATGATTCTCTCTCATCGATGTTTCTAACTCTCTATCCTATCCCTCTCTCTTCCTCTCTGTAAAAAAACAATAAAATATATTTAAAAAAAAAAAAGCTGAAGTTTTAGAGCCGCCTTGGTGGCTTAAGCAGGGTAAAGGCACCGCTTGATACAATCCAAAAATTAGGAGATTCTTTTGGATTGCTTTGGGGCAAGTTGGGCCTCCTGCCTGGGGAGCCGCATAGTCACTGAGTGAACCACATGTTTGGCTGTCACATGTGACCAGAGACCCTGGAGCTGGTGTTCCTCGCACCCTGGGCGGCCTTGACCAGAGACCCTGGAGCTGGTGTTCCTCACACCCTGGGCAGCCTTGGTCTGTCTTCTCAGGAATGTGGGACTCCTCCCACCAAGTGTCTTCACCCCTCCTCCCCTCTCCCTCCCCGTGCCTTCGATGTTTCTGTGTGCTAGCAGCAAAGCCACCGCCCCAGGTCCAGTCCATCATGTTCTACCCTACCCACAGAGCCACTGAGATTTATCCCTGACGAATGGGCAGCCTCGGACCCATGAATCCTTCAGCCAGCCCCGGCCTGGGCGCTCAATCTCTCATAACTCTGTGTTAAGGATGCAGAGTGACACCTGAGACAGCCAGATAAAGGATAAAGTAAGACACCCAGTAAGTGGGATTGATGGCGGCCCTGTCCAGGCTGGGCTGGGGGGAGGGCAGAAGAGGACCCTGGAGGCTACAAGGTGCAAAAGGGAGGCCTGGGGGAGGTGGGGTGGCAGGAAATGAGTCCCATTGGAGGCAGAGAGGACAGAGAACGAATCAAACTGGTTTGAGCCCAAAAGTGTACACTGAGCTGAAACCAGCCCATGGCAGCTGCTGCTCTCTGGATAGGATCATGAAGGCATTCAGAAGGAATGGGGGGGCGGGGGGGTTGGAAAGAGTGTCTGTTCCCTGCAGGCCAGTTTGGTGCTCAGACCCTTTAGACTCATTGTAAGTAGCCATGGCCAACACAAGCACAAAGCCCGTGACATGTCAATGTGCAGCGTGACATCATTACAGACTGATGCCAGCCTCAAGTCTAGCATAGCCTCGGACCCTCAGAGAGCCTAGCCTATCCTCAAAGAGCCCCACCTCATCGCTAAGGGCCCAGCCCAGTCCTGAAGGGCAGAGGCAAGCCCCACAGACCCCAACCTAGTCCCCAAGGGTGGAGCCTGCCTCCTAAGAGCCAACACTAGACCCAAAGAGCCGAGCCGAGCCGAGCTCAGAGCCAAAGCTAGCTCTGAAAGGCTCACCCTATTGTAGTTCAGAAGGATTGTGTGGCCCCCAAGAGCTGACCATGGTCCTGACAGCTGAGCCCAGTCCGGAAGGGTTGCAGGGCCGTTGAGGCTGCCGGTTCACGTGGCCTTTGACAGCGTGAGGCCCTCCAGCGAAAGTCGCCCGCGGTCCCCCACCCTGCCTTTCTCCATGACAACCCTCTGCTTAGCTTCCTTTCTTTCCCCCCCCTGAAGCACTTATCTGTGATTATCTTTTGGGTTTTGTTTGTTTGCTCGTCCATCTCAACAGCAGACTAAATAAACCCCATCCAGGCAGGGGCAGGCTGTGTTTTTCTAGCTCCTGAGTAGCATGGCTGTGGGAGCAGCGCCTGAACGTAGTAGGAGCTCGATCAATGTGTCGGACAAAGAAACAGGGAGCCGTCCCCACACTGTGATGTCCAGGGCTCCCTCTGTGCTGAGAAGGAAGGTCTTAGGAAGCCGGCCTGAATTCAGCACCGCCGCCAGGATAAAAACTCCTGAGTCGAAGGAACATTCCCTGCCCTCGGGCACACGCCCCACTAATGAGCCAAAGGAGGTTGTGTTCAAGCAGCCAAATGTTGCTTTTGCACCCATCAGCCTGTAATTGTGCTTCTGATGCTTCCTCAGACGATGCGGAAGGTGTAGGCAACCTTGTTGTTGCTGTTGTTGTTGTTATCTAGTATTTATTATACATGTTGTGCAGGATGAGCCATTTCACGCCTGGTTCCTATCAGTTTCCCATTCCCTGAAGATAACCTTGTGAGCAGCCTGTAAAAAACCCACAGAGCTGGAGCCTTCCCGCACCGCGGCCGGGAGATTGAGATTCGAGGTTGTTTCCAGGTTCTGGGCTAGGCAGTCAGGGGCCCTGGAGGCCGGGAATGAGCAGAGGCCAAGAGCACTCACAGTATATATTCCTCACCCAAGGATATTTTTCCCCCATTGATTTTAGAGAGAGTGAAAGGGAGGGAAGGTAAAGGGGGAGAGAGAGACATTGATGTGAGAAAGATACCTTGACTGGTTGCCTCCTGCACGCTCCCTGACCAGGTTCAGGGATCGAACCTGCAACCTAATAATGTGCCCTTGACGGGAAATTGAACCTGTGACCCTGCGGTGTGCAGGCCAACACTCTGACCCTTGAGCCACACCAGCCAGGGCACAGGCTATTATAAAAGCTCATCAAATTATAGAGCGTGGGAGGGTTGGACTTTAAGTAAATGATTTCTGGCTCTCCCGGCTTTACAAACGCTCCTGCTCTAAAGTCTTCTTTAAAACCCAGTAGCAAACCACACACACAGACCTATGGGAGAGGCAGGACCGCAAGCCCTCAGGGAAATGAGGGCATGTGTGTGTGCCCGTCCAGCAGGGGGCGGGGGTGGGGGTGGGGGGAATGGAGGAGTGAGAGTGCAGAACAGGAACCTGCAGCCACCATGACACGCCCACACTCTCCACCCCACCCAGGAGTGAGAGGGGATGACCTGGGTCCCTGGGTCTGGGGAGCTTCCACAGAGACACACATTTCCTCCCTAATGGGTGGCGGTGGGTTGGTAATTAACATTCCTGCTAACTTGGAGAAACGATTTAGCACCAGGAGGAGCTGGGGAAACATCTGAATAGAGGTGGCAGGCAGACAGCCCCCACCTCTCTCCCCACCACCAGGCATCGGCTCAGAGACCTTCGCCTATTTGGGAATTTGGATCCATTACACAGGGAGGGACCAGAAGGCTGGGTGCTGCCTCCTTTGGAAGGAAAGCAGGGAAGCAGCCACCAGCCCAATGTGAGGAGCTCAAGAAGGGAGGGAAGCCTCAAACACAGGGTCTCCCTGCCCCCCCACAATGAGCTTGAGGCTGGTGTGGTAGATGCTTGAACCTCCAAGCCTGGGTGAGGACTCTGCGGGTCATGGCTCGGCCACCTGGCCAGCTGGACACTCACCTCTGGCCTTGGTGTCTTCCTGAGCCGCAGGGATTAAACAAGACAGTGAGTGGGCAAGTGCTGCACACGTTTGCTCACCCGTTCAACAAAGATAGTAGATATGAAGCACCTACTATGTGCCAAGTATCACTTGGGCTTTGGGTGGGTGTGTGTGTGTTTGGTGGACATGCCCACTAAGCTCCCTGCTCACATGGGGAAGAAAGAGGACAATAGACAGGTCAGCAAATACATGAACAGGATAGCACCAGGTGCTGCTGTATAGAATACAAAACAGGGAGATGTGTGGGAAATGCCTGGGGCAACCAAGTGGGGGGGCGACACTTAAGTTGTGACCTGAGAGATGATGAGAATCTGGGGGAAGACCATGCCAGCCAGAGGGAACAGCAGGGGCAGGGTCTCGAGGTGGGCACCAGCATAGAATGTTCTGGGAATAAAAAGAAATGACTGGAGCAGAGGGAGCAAGGGTGTGAGGGGGGATAGGGAATTCCACGTTCTGATGATAGAAACCCATCCAGGTGCTCTTTGGGAATGGAGAGGGTGGGTAGGAAGTGAGAGGAAACTCAGAAGACTGAGAAGGGAGGGGCCAGGGCCGAGGGTGGCCATGGAGGAGGGAAATGGACAGTCGAGGATGGTTCCTGGGTGGGTGGGGTGGAGCCAGCAGCAGCTGCTGATGGATTGCGTGCAGAAAGAGGCTGAGGCGGAGGACTTGGAGCCCGAGCCAGTCTGGGAGGCAGGGAAACGTGGGGGAGGAAAGCAAGGAGGCTGCTGGACTCCCGAGTCAGAGGAGTGGGCCTGGGAATCCGTTTTTATAATGAGCCGACCCCCCCAGGTGATTCTGGTGAAACCGAGCTCAAATTCCAACTCCGGAGGCTGAGTTCTAAGGGTAGAAAAAACATAGCCTGAGGCTTTTGTTGACAAGTAAGGGACCAGAATGCAAAGGCGTAAACACTGAAAACACTCGGGTCATTTCACTCATCACGACTCTCTCCAGGAAGGCAGGAAAGGGAAGACCCACCCAGAGTTCCCTCCCTTAGCAAGCATGCGGGTGCCCGATTCCTGGAGCCTTTCCCTCCCCAAAGGCCCCTTCCTTTATTACCCAGATTCGGAAGATTTGGGGATCTTTGAGGTGCCTGCCGCCTGAGTGTAAATGGAGGACACAGTCAGACAAGAGGCCAACACCTCCACAGTACCCATGATTCCAAGGGTTCTGTGCAAGAGCTCAGCTCTCCTTGCAGGCGATGTAGGAATCACGGTGAGCTGAAAGATGGCAGCCTACCTTCTCGAAGTTCATCTTCTCACATAAAACAAGCCTGGGGCTGGCAGTCTAGGCACCTGTGGTTATCGGGGACCAGGTTCCTTTTAATTGTCGGAGGCTGCTTTCTAGCATGTGGCTTCCATCCTAAGGTCACTTCATGGTGAAATATGGCTGCTGGATCTCAATGGTTGGAAGGAGAAATAGTTTAGAGCTCACATTTTATTAAATTTCAGACCTAGCACTGGCCACTCCTTTCTGCAAGGTAGGCTGGGAAATGTAGTTTTTTAGGCTAAGCCCTTTGCTTAGGACTCTGTAGTGAGACAGAAAGGGGAATAGATGTTGGAAGGCAGTTAGCCACTTCCATCCTAAGATATTAATAGTACATAGGACACCATGTAAATAAAGTCAAGGCATCCACTGCTTAAAACTCTCCTTGAGTCTCCAGTTACCAGTAGCTGGTCCACCCTGGCCACCACAGCCCCACTGGATCAGGCCCCCATTCTTTCTTCCCCTCCTAACACCTCTCCCTCTTACTCCCTCTCTATTCACGACCTCAACAAGTTCATTTCCACCACAGGGCCTTTGCACTTGCTGCTCCCTCCGCCTATGTCTTTTCTTCAAGATCTTTGCACAACCAGTTCACCACATCTGGTAGGCCTCAGCTCAAATGTCCCCTCTTCGGAGAAGCCTGCCCCCACCTCCCCTCCAAGGGCACTCTCAATCCCATTAACCTGGTTTATTTTTTCCAAAACACTGAGAACAATCTGCTCATCTCATATGTTTTATGTTTACGCTCCACTCGAGGAGGGAAACTCACTTTTGATCACTGCTCTACACACTGCTTGTTCATTTGTGAGTGTGTAGGAAGATCAAGGATAAACCTTAATCTGCGTTGTCTTCTGAGTGGTGACCTATGGGACCAGATGTAAGATGGTCCTTGCCAAGAGGCCCAGCTCAGTGTGGCCATTCATGTTCGGACCGTAGTTGGTCACCACCTCACTCTGAGCCAGCCACACCAGCTTCCCTGTAGGAGGGCTGGCTCCTCTGACTCTCACGGTGCCTGCCTGTGCCTTTGGGAGGGAGGGTGAAGATGTCTAAGGAACCCTGGGCTATGCATGGCCACAGGTGTCCAGCTCTCTCCAATCTCTGCCTGGGACTCAACAGATCTTTGGGGTCCCTTGTCTCTGTCATCCTAGGAATTCCTTTGCCCTCTCTCTGGACCAGATCTCCTGATCCCCACGTCTTACACTATTTTCTTTCTTTCTTTCTTTTTAAAAATATTTTAAAAATTGATTTCAGAGAGGGAGAGGAAGAGAGAGAAACATCAATGATGAAAGAGAATCATGGACCAGCTGCCTTCTGCATGCCCCACACTGGTGGTCAAACCTGCAACCGGGGCATGTGTCTTAACCGGGGATCAAACCAGGATCTCCTGGCTCAATGGTCGATGCTCAACCACTGAGCCACGCTGGCTGGGCCAGGCTATTTTCTTTCTGGATCTGTCTTCCCCCCCATCTCCAGCCTCATTGTCACAGAGCACAGGCTCCAGGGGCTTCTTGAGAAAAATAGGAAGACAGTTCGATTTTTTAAATCTTGTGTGCCTGCAGATGTCTTTCTCTCTCCTCTCAGTTGATAAATAGTTTACCTGGGCATAGAATCTAGTTTGGAAATAATTTCCTTTCAGAATTTTGAGAGCATTACTCCATGTCTCCTAGTGTCTCTGGGAACTTGTAGACTCTTTTGTCCCTGGGCTTCTGAAATTCTGTAGCAATGTGCTTTGGGCTGGGTCCCTTCATCCATCATGGCCCACAGTTTGAGTCATTTCAATCAAAACCTGTTTGTCCTTCATTCCTGAGAATTGTTCTGGAAGTGTTTCATTACTTCTATCCTCTTTCTCTACCTCCTATTATTCAAACTCTGAATCTCTTGAATTGATCTTTCAGTGCTCTTACCTTTCTTCTCCTATTTCCATTTCTTTGTCTTTTTTGCTCTATTTTCTGGGAAATTTCCTCACATTTGGCTTCTAATCTATCTATTCTTTTCTTTAATTACTTCTTTCTGCTTTTAATTTCCAAGAACTCTCTTTTAATTCTCTATTCTCCCAAGGTTGCTGCTATTAGAGTTCAATAGAGTAATCTCTTCTCTTCCTGAGGGTATTAATAATAATCTTTGAAAGTTTTCTTCACCTGCATGATCTCTGTTTCTTACACAGTCTTTCTACTTGTCTGCTTTGCTGACTTTGTTCATTGAGAGATGTCTGGTGATCTGTGTGGCTTACCAGATCATGGTTGAGTACCAAATGGCTGCTTCAAAACTCTAAGATCTCAATGGACCGGTGCTTGGGGAATCCAGTGTCAGTGCCTTGAGGTCTTTAATTTGGGGCTGGACAGATTTCCTAGGGAAACATTTTCAGTCTCCTGCCTGAACACGATGTCTGGCCTGATGGCTTCTGGAGCTGAGCAGAGGAAGAGGGGGCCCCTTGGGAGCCCCAGCATTCTGTATGCCCTCTTTTAAGAATAGTAGCTAAGCTCTTCGCTGTGCCTGGTGTCCTCCAAGCCAGAGGATAAGCCCTGGACTTGTGGTGGGGATGGGAGAGGCGTAACCCACCAGCCTGAGTGAGGCTGGGAGCTGGGTTCTCACAGGTGGGCAAAGATTGTGCTCTGCTGCCTCTTTAACTCTCACTCATCCCCATTTCCAGGTGCTCCTGGGGATGCATGTTCCTGAGGCTCCGCAGGCTCTGGGCTAAGAACAGACTGGACTCTCTGCTGCAGGATCCAATGGATTACTGCTCTGTCTAGCCGGGGCCTCTCAGTCGGGTATTGCTCCTCCCTGCTTTCCAGCTCCCAGAATCGCGTTGCTGCCATTTTCCCCCCTTTTATCCCATTGAGTGATATCTTTTAAAAAGTCATATTTTTGTGGGGGCCAGAAGGGAGTGCAATGAGGTATGGTGTTTGGTCTGCATCTTGTCTCCCCCTCATCATCTTACGAACGAGGGGAGGAGGTGGCTTCCCATGTAGACAAACAGTAGCGGCACAGCGGGCCCTGTCCTGTATTTATGGAGACCCTGACTTCACAGGCTCAGCTCCCTGTGGAGACTGAAAGTGCCAGGCGCTCCACCCTGTCGTCCCCACAGCCAGACCGAGTCTGTGCCCAAGCTCAACCGATGAGATGCTCCTCGCCCCAAATCTGGCTCAGGAGCTGGTGAGCAAAGAAGCAGGACTGGGGGAGAACCTTCTGGATGGGATGGAGGCCGGAGCTGTGCTGTGTCCTGTGCAAGCTGTGGTGGCCAAATCAGGGTGCCGGCCATGGTGTTCTCACTGGCCTGGTTCTTAGCAGGATCTGCACCCCGATCAGCTGAGAACCCCGAGGACTACACACTGGCCAGTGGTGGCTTGGAGCAGGACCCACGGCTCTAACGGGACACGTGTCCTCCCTGTGTCAGTCTACTCAGCCCCTTTGAAGCTGCATCTGAACCTCCCCAAAGAGGACCTTCCCTCCCTGCAAATGTTTCACAGCCTCAGTCTCCGGACTGACCCTCTTCTGACCTTCCCAGTTCTTGACCCTTGACCTCTTGTTCCTTATCCAAAGGTGAGCCCCACTCTGGCTGTCAGCGTCTCTGCACCCAAAACCAGACTGTCAGGTTGCACACCTCCACCTGCTCTGGCCATGCCTGCTGCTCCTGATGCCCATGGAGCAGTGCCCCAGCCTTTGGCTGCCAAAGCCATGTCAAACCGTTAGTTAAATATTTAGAATATGCACGATTTCATATGCTTAGACCTTGTTCTCCCCACTAGAAGCATGTTTCATCCCTTTAGTGCAGAGCACAGGGCCAGGCACATGCAAAACGCCGAACAAAGGTTTCCCCACTTCCCTCCTTTGCCGAGGAAGTAAAGTACTTATGGACTCATGCCTGATTTACAGGCACGAATACTGGCAGTGAAAATTATTTTCTCTTATCTGAGCTTAGTTTTCTACTGGCTTTTATTGTAAAAACAAAATAACGTGAAGGAAATTTTGGAAAAAGGAGGGGGGAAATCACCCATCCTTCTACCTGGCACAACTCCTACCGTAGTATTTTCATCGTGTGTGTGTGTGTGTGTGTGTGTGTGTGTGTGTGCTGCCTTCAAGCCCTTTTCTGTAAGAGTCCACAGGTTCACAGAGCGCTAGTCCTAACATCAATCCCCATAAACCCAGCGGAAGACCACTTCCCAGGCAGCCTTCTCAGACCCAGAGTAAGTCCTTCCCCCTGGGGTCATGGTCTTTCTTGTCCCCAGAGTCATTACTTGTTTTCAGGACTCTCCCAGGGGTCTGACCAGGAGCTGGGGGTGATGGGGGAGGGGCAGGAATTGCCTTCTGTGAGTTTGTGACCCAAACACAGGGCAGGTGAGTGCTTGTCACGGGCACAGTTTTGTATTCTGTGCGGTCACTCACTGTGCATAAGAGCAGATGCCTTCTCCCCTGTTGCTCTGTAGTTTTCATAACGATCATTTTTAACAGCTCTAGAATATTTCATTAAATGTTTTATAGCTTATTTACCAGTCCCCTATTGGAGAACATTTGGGTTGTTTCCAGTTTTTATTTTTTTCTTCCTGTCACAAAGAAAAACAAACAAAAACCAAAAACCCAACAACAAAAAACGTTGCCACGACCATTCTTGCGCAATATAGCTTATTTCTCCTTTACTAGTAAGTTAATTCAGAGAATCTCTGGGTAAGCATGTCCCCGACCTTCAAGCCCATTTCAACCAATCAACAATTGACTCACCGGGTCCCAGCTCACAGGAGGGACACCGGTGCCCCACAACTCCCTGCACAAACACTTCCTATGACCACAGGACCTGTGTCCCATTCCCCCATCAGTTCCCTGTCCGCTGTCCCCCAGTCCCCACTTCCATGAGTGATAGGCACTGAGCTTCTCTCTTTCAGTAAATGGTTACTAAAGTGCTATTCATCTTGGACTCTCTGGAGGCTGGTATAAGATCTGGCGTGTCTGAAGTGCTTGCAGCCTGAGGTGTGTGCCTGCCCACATCTGTGCCCCTTCCTCTGACATCAGCTCCCTGGTTTCCCTTTGGGGAACCAACCGCCTCCTGTGCCCAGACCTCGCCTTCAAAGACAGTCCTGTTCCCGGGCTTCAGGCCTGGCCAATCAGAGCACTGCATTCCTGCTCATGGGGATTGGCTTAGGGAAGGCCACATGACCCAGTCAGAGCCAATGAGTTGCAATATTGGGTCATCTGAGAAGCCCTTTCTTCCCATTGAACAAAGAGCGCAGAGGAGATGCAGCGTTGATGATGTCACATTGTAAGATGTACCAGTGACCATGAGGTAATATTGATGGTGGGACATTGGAGCTCCTGTAGGCATCTTGCCACTGTATAGGGAGACCCTCACCTGAGAATGGTGCCAGCACAAGGAGAGCCCATTAAGAGAAGCAAAGAGAGCATTCCTTCATTTATTCCCTCTGTGCTAGGCCTGTCCCTGGCCCCCAGGAAACAGCTGTGAACAGGACAAAGTCTCCATCCTCACCCAGCTCACGGACAGTTAGCCGGGAGAGGCAGTCTGTCTCTACAACATCCAAGCATATAAGTAAGCGGGTGAATAAACAGGATACCGTCTGGAAGTGGCAGGTGCTTTGAAGGGCGAGAGCAAGTGGTCTAACGAGGGTGGTTGCTTTGCACTGGCCCCGGGGCACCGAGAAGCTGCTATTGGAGCAGAGACTTGAAGGCGTGAGCGAGGGCAGCCACCTACAGGCTCCACCCAAGGTGGGATGGGGCCTGGTGCCCCGCCCTTTTTAAATAAATCTTTAAAAAATTGTGGTAAAATAGCCGTAACATAAAATCCACCATCTTAACCATTCTGAGGTGTACAGGTGAATGGATGCACAGGCGCTGAAGACGTTTTTTAATCCCTGGAGCCAGGAATAACTGAAACAGCTCCTTCCCTCGGACTTACAGGAGCCAATCATTACCCATCTAGACCACGTTCCAGCTGCATCCTCCACCCCTGGCTCCCTGAGGCCTGAACGGTCGTTGTTGTGGAGTGATCCAAGGAAACCACAGGAGCCGGAAGTCCCTAGAAACATGCGCTACCCCCAGCAAAGCCACAGTAGCTGTGTCCCTGCAGCCTTGTCAGCCCCGGGGGTTGTCGCCCACCAGCTTTCAAGCCTGGAATACGAAATATGGGGAGGAAGCTGAGACCAGCCTCACCTCTCTTCCTGTGAGTCCTCGGCACTCATCCATCTCTGCTCTGAGCTGTCGACGCACGGTGGGCTGTGACATTTCCACCTGGAGGTGTCTCACTTATGGCTCCGGGGACGTATTTATTTTTTTATTTAAAGAGAATCTCCTTGGCAGTCTGTGTCACCAAGGGCCGCCGGGAGCCCCCAGCAATACGATTCTGTCTGAAGAACAAAGAGGCAGATTTGCAACAGATCAAATGCAAAGGCGTCGGGAGAGGAGGAGAGGCTGGGAGTTCTAGATGAAGCAGCGCCGTGTCCAGCCCAGAGCTGTGTGTTTTGCCGAGATCTGAGAGCCCTGAATAATGGAGCATGTACACACAGCTGGGGCGCATGGCTGCTGGGGTGTGGGAGGACAGGGGGCTCCCCACCTTGTTGAAGACACCGCCTTGCCATGGGAAGAAGGCGTGGCACCGCCCTCCAGGCAGGGGCAGCAAAAGAACGGGGGAGAGAGAGGACGGAGTTGAGGGACCAGTGCCCTCAGCTGCGGGGACTCTGTGCTGCGGCTGTTGCTGCATGGGTGTGATGGAAGCCCAAGTGAAGGGAAAATGCAATTCCAGCTTCCCAAAGCGGTGTCCCAGTAGCCCTGGGAATTTAGGGGAAATCAGAGGTCTTTTGTTGGACCTTACTGGCCGGTGGGCCTTTTCTACTGAACTCAGGAAGGCGGCCCTCTAGCCTAGTTTGGGAATACACACTTTGTGCCCCTTCTCCTGGGCATCTCCCTGTGGCCTCCTCATCCTCCATCCATCCCCCTCAGCTTGCCTTTCCTTAAGGCTGAGCACCTCTTTCTACACTTCCTTTTCCTACTCTCGGTCCCAGACCCAAGCCTCCACCCTCCACCCTCCACCCTCCATCCTCCACCTTCCAATTCCTCCCAGCCTCCCCTTCTATCCCCCCAACCTCAGACCCTCTCCCTGACCCTCTGCCTAGCCTTCCCTCCCGCTCCGGGACTCCCAGGCCTCTGGGCTGGCTGCCCCTCACATTCCCATAGCCTGCCCGCACCCCCCCACCCCCGCTCCTCCATGGGACCACAGCTCTAAGCCCTTCTCTCTGTGCCGCGTGGTCACCTCTGGGCAGTACTGTCTCTCTGGGGATGCAGTCCATCCTTCTGAGAGTGGACTCTCACCATGCTTTAGAAGTGGTGAGAGTCCACTCTCAGAAGGATGGACTGCATCCCCAGTTCTAGAAGCTTCTTCCTGTCAAGGAAGAGCCAGCCTTCCTCTGTATGAGTTGAAATGCTGGACATTTGCTCTGCAGGCCTCACTGACTGTGAGGGCCCCCCAACCAGCCAGAGCACCCGGAATCCCAGAACCTGTCTGTCCATGGGTGATGGCAGCAGCAGCCTCCTCCGGCCCCAGAGGGAGCGGGACGGGAGCCAGGGCCAGCCGGGCAGGTGGGGTGAAAGCCAAGGGAAAGGGCAGTGTTGGGGTGTCTTAGCAGCTTCTCCCTGCATCCTCAGCCCCTCAGCATGCTCAGGCCCCCCAGCGAGTGTCCGGAATCCAAACACCCCTTATAAGTGCCCTTTCTGCTTACATCAGCTGAAGACGTTTCCACTGCTTTGAATTTCTTCGTTCTATTGTATTGGGAGACCCTGACTTGTCCATTACTTTTCTCCATCTGTTTTTTTCCTTATTCTAGTAACATCCAGCCAGGACACATAACTAATATCTATTTTTAAAAAGACATTTATGAAATTTAAAAAACGAATTGCTGTAAGGTAAGATATGAAGTAAGTGAAAAAGATCTTTCAAATTGCGACTTAACAATCCAGAAGCCGCAAAAGACTTGACAATAGTTATCACGATCGCAAATGCCTGTATCCCTCGGCCCAGCAACCCCGCTTTTGAGAATTTATCCTACACCTACCCTAATCCGTTCCTCTAGCCTGGAGATCAGTGATCTTTCCGAATCAGACCTCCTCCTATTTTTTCTTTTTTTCACAGCGGAATATTCCACGGCAGAGACAGGCCCCGGCGCCGTGAGCTGGCCCCCTCCTGGCGGACACCTGCGCTGGCCTCGTCCTCCTGCTGCCGGAGTTCAGGGAAGGCTGCTGCGTGCACACGTCTCTCAGGCACAGAGCGGAACACCTGTGCAATATGTCAAGTGGGAAAATAAGACACAGAACAGCCTATTGGACGTGCTGTGATTCGCACAGAGAGAGGGAAAACAAGAATACGTCTTTATAGTTGCTCTACTTCCATAGAGATGCCCTGGAAGGACAGACAGAAGACGGGGAAGGAGCATACCTGCCGCCGGGGCAGGGAGCAGGGTGACAGGGCAGAGGCAGGATGACTGACAGGGCAGAGCCACATGACTGAATTCACCGTCTGGCTTTTGAAACATCAGTGAGTGCAGAGGTGACACACAAGGGTGACCCAAATCCTGAAGGTGGCCATGGACGGCTGGATTTGGGAATGCTTCACGTGGTGGCTTCGGGCTGCCTCTTGTGGCCAGACTATTCCTTCAGCCACAGGAGTGGACAGGGAACATGGGGCAGCCTGCCACTGGAATCCCCCACAGCGTCCTGCTTCTCCTCCATCGTGTCTGGGGGCGGGGGCGGGGGGTTGATCAGTGGACCTCTCTCTAAAACTGGAGACCTCAGGTCCTTCTTCTCTCCCAACTGAGAAGACCCTAGCGGGCCCGCGGGGCTCAGGGACTGGCCTGTCACAGGCCACATTGGCCCGGTTCCCACACTGACAGAACCACCTGCTCCCTCCAGTGCAGCCACACGGGAGCCCAGACAGCAGCCCGCACCTTTGTGCCTGGGCCTGGCACCGCATAGAGGCCGCAGCCGGCTGAGGGCCGGGATCTGGGGAGACAGCCAGGGCGGGCGCCGGGGGAGGGCCGTGCACCTCCTCTGTCTCCGACTGCCTTTGTTCGAGAATAAACACACCGTGGCCTCCTCCCCCACCTGAAAGCCGCTCCTGCCAGAGAGAGAAATCGTGTACAATCTCTGCTTTAGATGCACAGAAAGTCTGAAATTGCTTGGAGACCAGGCGGGAGGGAGCTGGGCGAGGCTGGGGGATCCGGGCGTGTAATTGCGGGTCATCTATCTGTTTCTGTCAGCGCACAGCGATTGCAGCAAGACTCCTCCAATGCGTTGCTTCCCGCCTTGCATTACTTACTCTTTCCTCGGCGGCCGTAAAACCTTTTCCCTAAAAGTGCCCTTAAGCGTAATGAACAGCAGACTTTCAGAACTGGAGAGAAAGACACCCCCAAATGATGTGCTTGGCCTTTCTCAGGGTCCCTGAGGTGAATGCATAGCCGCCGGGATCTGCTTTGGGTCAGCCCGAGGCTGACCGGAGCACTGCAGAGAGGACACCGGCATGAGGGGGTCTCAGCCACACCCGCCTGCATCCCGCTGGGTGGCGCCCCCAGAGGAGGGGTGCAGCCTCCTCCAGGGGTTTCCAATGCACCCGCCTGCGTGCCTTCGGGTGACCCTACGGTGCCCGCAGGAGGCAGGGGTGAGGGTGATGCTGTAGCAGGTGAGACGTTGGGGTGAGCAGCCCAGCTCCTGGGGAGGGACAGGACCACTGAGCAGCCCAAACGTGGCTAACTAAACCAGAGCTACTCTCCTTGGGGGCAGGGTGGGGCCCGTGGTGGGGTGGGGAGGGGGGGGAAGGGGAGAAGGCGGGTGTGCCCAATCCTGGGGGTGTGACTTGGAAGCAGTGGGGCTCTGGTCCTGTCACTCGGTCACTGAGGGACTAGGCCACCAAGGCACCTTCTGGGGATCACCACAGGCAGCGTGGGGGCCCCGAGCCTGTGGCCCAGCCCCAGAACCTCTCTAGGACTTGGTTTGCTCATCTGCACAGCGGGAGCAGCACTGCCCTCAGCGTCACAGGAAGTAGTTGCTGCTCACACAACGCAGGCTAGCACGGCCCCAGCACTTTATGCCGAGAAGGCCACCTCCTCCTCCTCTGGCCCAGCTAGCTGTGTGGCCAGGCTGTGCAGTGCCCAGTGTGTGGGGCTGTTTCTAAGGGAGAAGCATTGAGAGTCCATGGCAGGTTCTTATTGGAGAAGCAGATGGAGACTTTCAGACTCAAACGGGTCCTGTGAGACCATCAAGGCCACACCATCTTTCTCATCCCCACCCCACCCCCACCCCCGAGGTGTTGCCCAGAGAGGTGAAGGCGCTCTCCTGGTGTCACTCCAAGGCAGAGTGACCCTGGGTGGGGATGCAGGTCTTCGGCCTGGCTGCCTGACTGCCCTCGTCCTTCCTTTCTTCCCAGGCCCCCGCGTGGGGCTGGCCAAGGGCACAGGCCCTGCGCCCTGGGTCTGGGGGGTGTGGTCAGTGGGAGGAGCTTATGCACTGTGCGGCTGTTCCCCTCCACCCTCGACCCTGGTGGACATTCAGGCCTTGGCTCCTCCTGGCATGGAGCCCTGGGCCGTGTGCATCTGTAAGCCCCTGGTCCCCGCAGGAGGGTACTGGAACCATCCAATGGCCGCCTCTCCCCCTCAGCCCTCAGCCCAGAAGGGCAGAATGGCATGGCAGGTGGGGTGAACCCCAGATGTGCCGGCAGCTCGATCCCATCCATCCCCGGTGACTGGTGGAGGGTGGAGGGGGAGCTCACGCTGCTTGCCCACGGGGATAGTCATGTCACGGAATGAGTGACCCTGTTCCTGGGACCTGTGGGGGAAGGTCCGTCACTAGTTGTAGGGGGGACAGGGGTGAGGCCCCTGCAGCCCTGTCACATTAGAGCAGGGCTTACAACTCCACGGCCACGCCACGCTCGTGGAGAGGGAGGCGGCAGGCAGCCCCCGGAACTCTGCCTGATGGTGGTATGTGCCAGGTGGGCCCAGAGTGGTGGCCACATGAAGCTTGGAAGAGGAGCTGGAAATCTGGACTTTTAGGATAGGAACTACCCTGCATTTTAGGCACCGTGCTGGTCACTGTTGTGGGGTCAAACCCTGAAGTCAGAATAAGACCACAGGAGGCTGCTAATGGATTAAAAAAAAAAGCAGGCAAGGATTTATTGAACTGGCCAGGACGGCCGCAAGATCACCACATGCAGGTAGCCACACTCATGACTGTGCCGTTCCAGGTGTAGGCAGTCCTTTTAAAGGTCCAAACCACAAACTTCCTTTGTTCTGAATTCTGAATTCTAAATGCTGGGTCATTCCCAGCCACATCCTGCTGGACGTTGGAATGTGGCCCTATCTTGCGATAGCAGATAGTACGGAAGCAGAGCTGAGTGGTTAATCTCTAAAGGTTATCTACAGTTGCTACTCCTGAAGCTCCTGAGTCAGAGGGAATCAATCTCCCGTGGTGCTGGTCCATGGGCACAGGAAAACTGCCTTAGCCTCCAGGTCTCAATCTGGAAGCTGAGGCAACTACCCTATGTGTAAGCAAGTAAGCGAGTGCCGAAGCCAGAATAGCAGGGTTAAAATTCAAACAGCAGTTTTCCCCTAAGTATGGTTGCTACCATACCTTCAGTCACACGTGGCCCCGAAGCCACCATGTCCCCGGGGAGCAGGCCTGAGATGTGGTCAGAGCTCGGAGGACCCGGGCCCTGCCGGGGGCTGTGCTGTGGCTGGGGCAGGGCAGGTGCTCGCGTCACCCGCACACCGAAGGCTCCTGTGAGGAGGCCCCGTGGCCCGGAGAGGTTGGGGTGCGCCGAGGCCACAGGCTGACGAGGCTCCTTTCCCTCCAGAGTGTTGGGAGCGCCCCGAAACCACTGACTGCCTCCTGCATGGGCACGCCCTGCCCTCAGCCGCTCTCTGCCCCAGAAGGAGTGGAGGGGGAGAACCCCAGACGTGGCCAGCCCATGCCAACCCCTGCCTCCTCAGTGGACCAGCTCGCGGGGCCTGTGGTTTTTTGTCTTTCCCATCATGCCTTGGGCATCAGATTGCTTTGCCCACCTGCCTCCCCCTGGCCGTTGCTGGGCAGGATTCCAGAGCAGAGCTCCCTCTCCTTGGGAGCACAGGGGTCGGGCTGGCCTCTGATGGGCCCCGTCCCCCATCAGAGCCCCAGTCTCCTGCTGTAAAAACCGGGCCGACAACCTATACCTTGGGGGTCACCCCAGGAAGTACAGAGGGCTCTGCAGGGACCAGCACCTTCTGACAGGAAGGGAATGGGGTCCAGGCAGGCCCTCTGGCCTGGGCCGCGAGTTAACAAGCCTCTGAGTCAGACCCCAGAGGAGAGGACGTGTAGACTCAGAGAGACACTCTGTCAGGATGGAGAAGAGGAGACATTCATCACTCATGTTAACTGTTGCCATCCTCGCCCGCTCCCTCCCCGCTCCCTCCCCAGGGCTCTCAGCAGCCCTGTTAGCTCTGTCCTCCGGGTGTCTGGCACCCACCCCTCTGCCCCTCTGCTGTGACCCATGGGGGAGGGGCCAGAGCACCAGGTCTCAGCTTCTCCCTCCCCTCACTGTGCTGCTCCAGCCACGGCCCCCTTACAGGCACCGGCCACTTAGAGCCTCTGCCTTTACCGTTCTCTTTGTGTGGGAGTTCCTCCCCACAGATCTCCAGGCGCCTGACTCCCTCTCTCCCCCGGATCTGCTCAAATGTCACCTGATCAAGTGTCACCTTCCTGAACCAACCGTAGAAAAGGGGCGGCCCTCTTTCCCAACTTCCTGCACCCCTCACCCCAACCCCCCCCCCCCCCCCGCTCTGTTTTTCTTTGTAGTCCTCACCACCGGGCATTTTACATGCTTACTCCTCTACTTCCCGAGTTTTTAGCACAGAACTCAACAAAGAGCACTTCCGTAAGACGTTGCTGCTCTCTGGGAGCCTCTGAGGATGAGCATGGCTGCAGGTGGCTGAGTCCGGGGGCCTTGCCCACCCCGGGGGACGGGGGGAGAAGACTGAGCGCCGCTGTGGTGAGTGCCAGGGCCAAGGATGTCCCTCTTCCAAGGACCAGAAATGGAGGCTGCGGAGGAGACAGCGGGGCCCACGGCCCTAGCGGAGCTCAGTGTTCTGTCCTGCAGAGGCCCTGGTCCGGGGAGATCCTGACTCAGAGCCAACTATTCTGTGAGGGCACCTTCAGGATGGCCTTTGCAGAGTGAGGAGGAGCTGCTGAGCCGACCTGAGGAAAGGAAGCGTGAGGAAGAGAGCGTGGTGCCGACATAATACGTACACGGGTGGAGCGTCGTCGTCTTAGGACGTCACGGGTTCCGTGTGAGAAAGGGCCCAATTCTGCAACCCTGATTGGACAAAGAAAACAGAGCATGCAGGACCTGTCAGAACCCCCAACACACCGAGCCCACCGCGGCTTTCCCGGATGGGGTGCAGTGTAGCCCATTCGTTTCCCAAACCGGTTTGCTTACTGCACCACGCTGAGGGCCCAGAGGCCCAGATAACTCATCCTGGGAATTACTGATCCGAGCATAGGGCATGTGGCCGCCGAGGGAGGGGGCTGAGCTCGGAGGGAGGGAGGGCCGGAGGAGCAGGGATGCTGCTGTAACGGAGCGGAGGCCCGTTTGTTAATTCTTTAAATGCCCTGCAAAGACACTCTGACTTCATCCTGTAGAAGCCGACACTAATGAGGGGTTTGCATTTAACGTGAGTCCACATTCGTAACTCTAAGACAAGGGATGCCATCGGAATGTTCCGGGGAGTTCATTGAAGAGGTTGGCCTAGCACTGGGGCAGCCCGGAGCACATGCATCTATCCATGGAGGGCAGCGTTGCTAGGGCCAGTTCTGTGGATTTTGCACTGCACACCTGCAGGGGGCACCAATCCCAGTGACACAGCACGAACTGCGCTTCTGGTCTATGCAGGGCACACCCCGAACACCTGTCCAGTGAGCCGCTGCCACGTGGGAAGGGGTGGTAGAATGGTGTTCACGGATGTAGGACTAGGGAGCTGAGGTTCACAGAAGACTGTACTCCTCACCCCCTTGGAATGGGATGGGCCACATCCCTACATCCACCAACGACAAGTGACCAGAAGCCAGGTGTGTGTCACACGCTGAGGCTCTGCAGCATCCATGTGCTCCTCTCCGGCCTCCTCTTCCCCCGAAGCAGCACCGGACAAGGCCACGTGTCTCACCTGCTGCTGGCGGGCAGCGGCGCCTCCCTCGGGCCCCTGAGTGGCTGTGTGGAGCAGAGCCCCAGCTGCTCGCAGTGGACATGTGGTGTGGAAAGAAGTCACCGTCCGTGTGGGAAGCCCTGCGAACGGAGGCGTCAGTTACTGCAGCAGCGCTCGGCCTGTCCTGACCCACACAGAGGTAAGGCAAAACTGCCCCGACTTCCGAGTGCGGAGAGACGTCTTCCGATGTTATGCATTGGGCGCCAATTAGAAATAACACCCAATATAGTGCAGGCCACGCCAAGCCCCTCTGCACACCAGGCGTGGCCTACTGGCACTGGCTTGCAACCACCATCTCCGGCCCTGCCGCAAGGCTTAGAGACCTGTACATAGAACAAGAGCGCTTTTCTTTTCTTTTTTTTTCACTTTTCTAGGCAATCTCATATACCTGTGGGCGTATCAGGACAGAATGAGACTCTCTGGTCTATGATTAATGGAAAGAGAATGCCAGGTTGCAAACACAGAGGAAGAAGGCAGTGCTATGGCTCTTTTAGAAGCTGCAGCATTGAGGCATTTAAGTGCTCGTGGCAGCAGTTACGTGACACGGACTGAATCAGCCGTGAGCGAGGCAGGAAATGGTGATTAAGAGCACAGCCCTGCTTCTCGTGTGCACCTTGGCCAGGTCACCTCCCCTCTCGGAGCCTCTGCTTCTTTGTGGGAAGTTGGGGTTCCTTGTAGAAACTGCCTCGCAGGGATGCTAATGGGGGGAAGTGAGGCGTGTGGTACAGCACTTGGCTCTTGGGAAGGGTGTGCTAATGCCAGTTCTTTTTTTTTTTTTTAAATATATTTTATTGATTTTTTACAGAGAAGAAGGGAGAGGGATAGAGAGCTAGAAACATCATTGAGAGAGAATCATCGATCAGCTGCCTCTTGCACACCACCCACTGGGGATGTGCCCGCAACCAGGGTACATGCCCTTGACCAGAATCTTGGACCTTTCAGTCTGCAGGCTGATGCTCTATCCACTGAGCCAAACCGGTTTCGGCTAATGCCAGTTCTTGTGGTTCTTATTCTCTTTCTGTCATGCCAATCAATGGCACAGAGCTGGCACGCACACACACCTCCCTGGCACAGCCCCTCCCTGCCACTGCAGGAGGCTCACCAGGGAAGGAGCTGGGATTGGCCCTCCTGAGCCATCACCAGCTCAGCACCCTGGGCCTGGCCAGCTGCACGCCGGCTGTATGTGTGGCCTGTGGCTGCTGTAACCAATGATCGCAAGCTTGGTGACATTTCTTCCTCGTCATTTTTATTGTGGTAAAGAAAACAGCACAGAACCTAAAATGTACCCTCTTACCCATTTTAAGGTGTACAGTTGGGTGGCAAAAAAAGATATTAACATGGCTGTGAAACAGATCTCCAGATGTTTTTCATCTGGCGACACTGAAACTATACAGTTGGTCACTTTTAAAAAACAACACAACCTTATTCTCTCCCAGTTCCGGAGGCCAGAAGTCCAAAGTCCGTCTCACTGGGCCTACGTCAAGGTGTGGGAAGGCCTGGCTCCTTCTGGAGTCTTAGGGAAGAGTCTGTTTCCCTGCCTTTCCTGGCTCCTGGAGGCACCTGCCCACTGTGGCTTGCACCCCTTCCTCACACCAGGCCGACCTCTGCTCTATCTCCTACACCTGTGCCCATCCCCCCTCTGCCGCCCTCTTATGCGCAGCTGTGACTGCAGAGGGCCCACCTCCCCATGTCAACAGCCATCACTCAATCCCAGCTGCAAAGTCTCTTTTGCTGCGGACGGTCACGTTTTCACTGGTTCCAGGGATTAGGGCATGGATGTCTCTGAGGGCCACCCCTCAACTACCACGCTGGCCGTTGCAGTGAGCTCAGGGCCTACGTGCTTCCCCAGGCAGTCAGGGGGAGCAGGATCGGGGAAAGCACCTCGGGGGGGGGGGGGGGCGTGTGGACTGGGAGCAGGAAGCCTGGCTCTGGCCTGCTCTGGCCCCGACTCTCTATGAGGTCACGGCAGGTCCCTTCTTCCCACTTTCAGCTTCCTCGGGGACCCTATCTACCCCAGCACCAGTCATTGGACTGACAGAACACTGGGGATTCAGACAAAAGTTGCTTCTTTCATGATGCCTCTATTCTAGCTGGGAGATGGAGAGTAAAGACAGATAGGTGGAGAGGAAACGGGACGTGCTAAGGAGAAGAGTCAGCAGGGATGGGGAGAGGAGGACCAGGCAGGTCTCCTCCCTGGGCTCCACACTAATGTCCTCAGGCGTCTGTATCATGAGCCAGGCGCTGTTCTAGGATGCGGCATCCTGGAGGACCCCCTGTTCTAGCAGGGGACGACCCAGGAAGCACTAGGAAATGGGTGGGATATGTTTGGATGGCAATGAGGTTATGACAAATCTAAATGGTGCCCCGAGTGAGAGAGCATTGGGGCAGCTTCAGATGGGTGGTCAGGGAGGGCCTCTGGGAGGAGAAGGCCACTGAAGAATGGTCAGTGTGTGAAGACCTGGGGGTGGGGGGGCTCCAGTTGAGGGGACAGCCAACGTACCAAGGAGGTGATGCACCTAGAACGCCCAGTACAGTGTCTGGGTGGCAGGTGCTCAACAAACAGTGTTGTCAGTGATGAGGAGTTCGAAGAGGGAGGGATGGGGTTTTGCTGGGACAGGGATTCTACGCTGCTGGTCCCAGCACTGCCTGTACCTGGTGGCCCCCTCACCCAGAAAGAGCGAGGGACCCACGCCCCGTCTAGAACCACCCAGGCCTGAAGGAGCCCCGCCAGGAAGGAGCCTGCCTTGGTCCCCCCACTCCCACATGGAGCCCTGTTCCCGAACTCAGGCTGGACTCCTTAATGAGACCATCTGTCTGGCTCTCCTCACTCGGCTGGGCCCGGGGAGGCCATCCATCTCCCCTGTCCGCATCCTTGTCTGTCTGTCACCCCTGCCTGGCCCAGCCGCCAGGCCCGGCTCGGAGGGGGGCCGTGGCAGGTTTGGCCTCTGGCTTTCATGTTTATTCTTCTCATCTGGTCACAGCTGGTCTCCGTGCTGAGTCACTCGTTCCATCTGCCCATCCTCGCTACGGGATGGCGCTGAATCTTCCTGGCGCTCCTGATGCTATGTGGCAGCCCACGCGTGCAGAGTGTGCCAGGGCCCGCACACGCATAGAGATGGGACTGTGTGCAGCTCCCGTGCCAGCCTGCGTGCCGATAGTTTGGGGGAGGGCGAGACACCCATTTCAGGGCCAGCCTTCCTTTGAGGGTCCCCACAGCCCAGGGGGTCACATGGCTCATATGCTGAGTCTCAGAGTGGGTGGCATGCCCAAAGGCCATTGCCAGGGCCAGGCTTTGCTCTGCCAGAGCCTCTCCATGTTGCACCAGAGCATGGGCGTGAGGCAGCGTGGGCATCTCCACTCAGAATTCACACCCTGGCAGGGCAGTTCCCAGCACGAAAGCCCTGAATTCGGCTCCATCATTTAGTCTTTCCAAGCCTGACTTTCTTCATGTTTTTTGAAAAACAAACAAGTTGAGCTGAGGTAGTATAATGCTATCATGCATCCCATGGGCCTAGCACCTAGGCTCCCTCTTGCTAACAATGGCATCTTACATTCTCCTTATACCCCTCCCCCCAATTCCTGTGATTGTGGCAGGGCTGACATCAAGCTGGACTCCAGGAGAGGGCACATGACCAAGAATTAGCCAATCAGAGCATTGCAAAGCCCTTCCCCCCTTCCCATCTCCCTGGTCCAGTATCCCCATCAGTGATTGGGTTGGGTCAGGTGGGCATCAAACCAGGCAGAACCTTTGCTGGAACTTTTCTAAAGAAAGGGGTGCTCCTTTCTCCTGGGTCTGTGAGCAAGCAGGATTCGAGGCCAGAGCGCCTGGCAGCTGCCAAGTGGAGAGAGCCAGCCAGTGAGGGAAACAAGCACAGTGGAGAGCGGAGCCAAAACATGGAGAATGAGAGCAGGCCTAACAAGCCCCTAGAGTCAGCTGGGCCTGAGCCAGCGCCACCTCTGGACTTTCCCATGATCAATGCCAATACCGTCCCTTTGCAATACAGTTTGAGGTGGGTTCTGTCACATGCAACTAAAGAGTCTTATGTGATATACTAGAGGCCTGGTGCACAAAATTTGTGCAAGGGGTGGGGGGTGTCAGCCTGCACTCTCTCCAATCTGGGACTCCTTGGGGGATGTCCAACTGCCAGGGATCAGGCCTAAACTGGTAGTCGGACATCCCTCTCACAATCCAGGACTTCTGGCTCCTAACCACTCGCCTGCCTGCCTGCCTGATTGCCCATAACTGCTTCTGCCTACCAGCCTAATCACCCCCTAACTGCTCCCCTGCCGGCCTGATTGACACCTAACTGCTCTCCTGCCAGCCTGATCGCCCCTAACTGCCCTCCCCTGCAGACCTGGTCGCCCCCAGCTGCCCTCCCCTGCAGGCCTGGTCACCCCCAGCTGCCCTCCCCTGCCAGCCATCTTGTGACAATGTGGGGGCAGCCATCTTGTGATGATGTGGGCAGCCATCTTGTGATGACAAGAGGGCATGAGGGTCAATTGCATATTGGTACCTCTTTATTATATAGGATTCCTGAAAGGGGCTAACAGCTGTCTGATATGTGGTAGATACTCAATAACTATTTATTTTAAAATAAATACTTTGTGAGTGAAGAAAGCCATTCTCAAGAGCTCACAATCATGAGATTCCATTTACATCCCATTCTTGACATGCAGTTAGAGAGATGGCAAACATGTTCATGGTTGCCAGGGGTTGTGGATGCTGAGAAAGACGGAGGTGGCAGCAAAGGAGCAGCTGGAGGAACATCTTTGTGGTGATGGGACACTTCTGTATCTTGATTGCTGTGGTGATTTCGCGAAGCCCACAGGTGATAAAATGGCAGGACGATATGTACACATTGTACCAGTGCCAGTTTCCTGGTCTTGGCCTTGCACCAGAGTTATGCCGGATGTCACCACAGGGTGGGGGGGGGGGGGGTGAGAAGAAGGAACCAAATGCCAGTACATGGGACCTCTGCATGCTGTTTATCTTTGCAGCTTCTTTCAGAAAGTTCTTTGTAGGCTGTCACATCCAACAGCACTTGGATCCTAAAGGGCAGAGAGCATGGATGTTGGGATCAGAAGGACCTGAGTTCAAATCCCGGCATACCCATTCACAAGTTGAGTGATGGGAGGTCCCTCACATCTGTTCTCTCACCCTCAGTGTCCTCAACTGTGAAACGGGACTTACCTTGTGGGTGGTTATGAAGAGAAAATGGACAACCATGATCTGCCTTGCTCAGTGCCTGGCACATGGCAGGCACTGAGCAACAGCATAGATGTGGAAGCCGTTTTTATATTGGCTTTCCAGGGAGGGCCGGCAGTGTAAGCGTGAGGCTCTGGGCTCTGCAGCCAACTCCCCGGAGCTAGAATCCTAGCGCTGTGGCTTCTGGCTGGGTGACCTTGGCCAGGCAGCTTGACCCCTCTGCACCCTACCTTCCCCACGTGTAAATGGAGAGAAAACAGTTCCTACTTCCTAGCCTAGTTTTGAGGATTAAAAGAGATAATGCACCTGAGGCCCTTAGGGAGAGCCTGGCACTTGGCAGGACAGTAAACAAGCCCCAGGTGGGGAGCCTGGCGCCCTGGGTGGGGGAGGGGTGCCTGGCCAGGCAGCCCTGACTTCCTTGGTACCAGCCCTCAGAGGTCCCCAGAGATGGATCTCCCCCCTGGGCAAGCAGGAGCTCTGGCCCTGGGGAAAGGAGGGAGGCATCCCTCCTCCCGTCTCTGACCTCCCTGAGGAGGGCGCTCACAAACCTGAACCGGACTCTGCACAGAATGGACGCTGAGATGCAGCCTCCCGGGAGGGCGGGAAGGACAGTGAAATGATGGGGAACCTGGGGCCTGGGCGGTGTGGGTTGAGCGGGGGTGGAGAAGTTCCTTTGTCCCTAGTCATATATTCCGTTGATTTATTGTGGCTTTAAAATGCCTAAAATTCCACCATCACCAAGCCTCTCCTGTAGGTTAAACGTTGACCGCTCCGATGTTCTGTTCCTCCCTTAAATCTAAGTCATTCCTGTCTGAGTTAATGTACGGCAGGGTTTGGGGTGGGGTGAGCTGAAAGTGGTCGGCCGGGAGGGGGTGGGTCCATGTGAACAGGGAGAGAATAAGGCTAAAGGCAGACTCTGCCTGCCGGCCGGCGCTGGGGACAATCTATTGAAAGGCCCCTCGCTGTCCTCGCTGATGCAGATCCAGGTGAACAGTTCCAGGGCTGCGGTCTTTATTTAACGCAGCTCCGAGCCTGGCTGCACCGGGGCCGGAGCAGAGAGGAGGCGGCTCCTGGCGATGCTTGAAGGCAAGGGGAGCGTGTGGAGCTCAGGCCGGAGCCGCAGCGGGCCAGGCGGCCGTGGCCGCAGCGGGTGGCCCCATGCGTGTTCCATGGGTATCTGCAGGCGACAGCTCCCGCCCTGGAGCCCGGCAGGGGCACTTTTGAGAAGGGACTCGATTTCCAATGAGCTGGGGATGTGGTGCGAGGGAAGAGGCTTTAATGAGTAGTAGCCGAGAATGTGGCAGGACCCACGCTGGCTTCAGTAAACAAGGGGATAGGCTGGCTCACATGGCAATCGATCTTCAGATCCGGCTGGATCCGGGATCCCCTGTGAGAACATTCAGCAGCTCTGAAAACCACATGCTCCCTGATTAACCCGGGAAAAGAGCTTATTGGGGGCCAGGCGTTTCCTGCCAAAGTCCTGAGATGCTTCCTGATTGGTCTGGCTTAGGTCACATGCCCACTCCCCAAACCAATCCCTGTGGCCAGGAGGATGAGATAGATGGATAGTCTTAGCCAGCTACAAGGGGCCTGAGAGGAAGGGAGGGTGCCAGCTCTATCCAAGCCTGACAGAGGGCAGGGGGCCCAGATAGGCCGACCTGGCTAGGAACCAAGCAGACCTTAGCTCCTAACCATGGCCCGGCCTGTGTTCACGTGCTTCATCCAACTTACCTTTCCCAACGGCCTCTGCAGAGATCCTTCTTCCCATTTGACAGATGAGGAGACTGAGGCTGAGGAACTTGCACAAGGCCCCATACCCAGAGAGAGGTTCCAGCCTTCTTCTGTTTTACTCCAAGTTCCTTCCAACCCCTCCTCATCTAGCCTTTCCTCCACCCCCCTATTCCAGAGCACCGAGACGCTGGATTTGGTAAGGATCTTAGAGCTCATTGCTTCCATCGCCTTTAATGACATGCTCAGGAGCACACAGCCAGTGAATGCAGAGCAGGAACTGGAGCCCCGGGGTAATTGTCACTTACCCGCACCTGCCCGGCTGCTCGGGAACCTGGTGCTGCCTGGGTGGCCTTGGTCTGGCGGGTTTGCAGCCGGATTCTCACCTCTCCTTTGGTTTGCCTCACACAGTTCCCGGGGCCCCTGCAGCTCGGAGCGCCTTGAGGAGGGGCTGTGCTCTCCTGGGTCTCAATGCCATGTCTTCCTCCTCCTCTAGACCAACTTCTATTTTCCTTTCTTACTAATTGCTTTGCACTAATTCGGTAGAGGTAGTTTTCGTTTTTCACTTTATTTCTACAGTTAACACTTCCCAGTTAATTTCTTAGCTCTTGAAAGTTCTCGCACAAGTTGCCCTAAACGCCCTTTTCTTCAACTGTTGTGCGTGTAACCACGGCCCCGGCAGCTCGGTCACCTGGTCCCATTGCAGCGTTTGAGACTCTCAGCACATTGGCTGCACCGGGTGCCTCATTTCACAGAGAGGGGAGACTGAGTTTCTCCGGGCCCCTCATGTGAGCAGAGCTGGGATGTGACCGCCACCCCCTCCGCCATCCCGAGCGCCTGGTACAGGAAGAGCTGGCAGTGGGTCCCAGCTCCCGGGTGCACTTCTGACCTTGCAGGTGGCCTTGGAGTGAACTTGGTGGCCATGCTGACCTTACCCCTGGTGATTCCTGGCCCACCTCTGCCTCCTGCTGGGAGAAACTGCCCGGCGGGGTGGGGGGATGCGAGATCTGGGGGAGCACAGGGTCTCAGCATCTGTGCACAGACAGGAAAAGACAGCGGCTGCTCTCCCGGGGAGAGGAGGGGGAGATGCAACGGCAACTACATTTGCAGAGAAATAAAAAATGATTTCAAATTCCATTTTCCCATCTCTCAGCACATCCCCTGGCGCTATTTTATCTAGTAAATAGGAGGCCTTGCTGTTATTCTCAATTATGATATTAATTCTCCCGGTGACCCTGGGCTACTTACTGCCCTGCTCGGAGCCGGTTTCTCTATCTGTCACCACCTGCTCAAGGACAAAACACTGTTCTCGCACGAAGGGACCCGGGCCCTCCTTACCCAGCAGGCCCTGCAGGCGGGGCCGCGGGTGGTCGGCGAGGGGTGGGTGGACAGCATCTTTGCCCCAGGAGCCTGCTCTCAGCCTCGCTCTTCTTTCCTAACCACAGACTCCTCCCTCTTAACTATATTGCCCTTGTGAGCTTCGCAGACCCTCCTGCCAACCTCCCCATCCTGTGTGATGCTGGAATTTTCTATGGCGTCCCCACTCCACGGAGTTGGGGGAGAGATGGTAGCAAATTCCCAGCTGGACACCAACTTCCACCATCGTGTGTTTAGTTCCATATTATTTTCGTTCCATTTTTTTTCCCCAGCCATCTCCGCTCCTGGGGATGGGGGCGGGGGGGGGGGGGCGCCAAGGTTGCTACGGCAATTGGACTCGAATTTGTTTACCTCCGCACTCCACACTCCCCCTCCCTCACATCTCTCCCTCTGTCTCCTCCATCCCATGGCGGCTCCTAAGCCATCTGGATCCCAGCTCCCTCTCCCCTGCACGGGAGCCAGGGAGGCCCGTCTGAGCACCGTGTGGGAGGCCGCACTTCCCTGGAACATGGGCAACTGGATTTCAGAACCAGCTCGTCGGTGACAAATGAAAAACACAAATAACGAGCCGCAAAGACCCCAGGCTGGGGATTGGCAAGTACAAATGAAAGCAAGGCTCGGATGGAAAGTCCTAATGATTTCTTGCTCGTGTTCGGAACTGAAGGCTAAGTCTGCAGTGTTGGTTGTCAGGAAAAACGGGGTTTGGGTGGGGCTGGGCTGCTTCTAAAGGAGCCGGGGAACTCTGTGGCCTGGGCGGCTCTGAGCCCTCACCCGGCAGAGCCTCGGGTTGCCAGCGCAGTTCCCCGGAGGAGTGTCCGTGAGGGAGACGGGAAGCGTTAGCCTTTGGGTTGGTCCGGACGCAGAAGGCAGCTGAGCAGAGGGAGGGTTGCTTCCAGGCAGACGCAGGTCCAGATATAGGACGGGCTGAGGCTCCCATCCGGGTCTTCCTGCTGAGCAGCCTCCGGGGGACAGAGATTTCCGTAGCTCAGGGAGGGCTTCAGGCCAGATCTGTGCCAAATCCTCTCCTGAAACCCCGGTGACAGTCAAAAGAATTGACAACTGGACGGGCCAGATGCGGATCCTTCAGAGCTGTGTCCAGCCGTGAATGGGAGCGGGTCCAGAGGGCCCCGGAGGCCCACGAAGTCAGCGGGGCCGGGACAGAGGGGCCGGGGCCCCAGGAGCTGAAGGCAGGAACTGCTCAGTAATCGGCCACTGGCTCCCAGCAGCACCTGCCGGGTGGTGCTTGACGCCTCTCCCTGCACCGGGGCACACATCCCACTGTCCTCCCTGTCCTGGCTGCCGCAGGCCGGGGGAGGCCTGGAGGAAGCTGGCGCTCTGCCTCAGTTTCCCTGTCCATGGGGTGGGGGCAACGGCAGCACCTGGCGCTCCAGAGCTTCGGGCAGAGACGACGACCTGGTCCAGCCCTCGGCCAGAGGCCAGCGGCTGTGCTCAGGGAGTGCTCGCTGAACTTCCGATGGCCACGCCCGCGCGTGCACGCTCCCAGCTCCAGTCTCCTGATTAGTGCGGCCATCGGGCGGTGAGAGGAGCTGCTGTCACCAACAGTGAGCATCTGCACGTCCCGACGGAGCAGGGCGGGGCCAGCCACGCCTGCCCTCGGTCCCAGGCCCTTCTTCACGAGCACCACAGGGAGCACAGCATCCTTTTCTGGGGGTTTCCGGCCGGGTGTGGGGGTGATGGGGGAGCTTGGCCAGATGCTTTCCTTTCTCCACTCCCTCCGCCCCATCGCCTGGCAGGTTCATCCACTGACAGTGCAAGCTCGCCGTGGCAGCAGGGGCAGGGAAGTGGGGCAGGGAAGTGGGGGGGGGGGGTGGAGGAGGAAGGTGGCTTTGGAGGGACCGTGGCAGTGGTGGCTCCCCTGGTCTCTGGCCAGGACACCCCCCCAACAAAGTGTGGGGCTTTCTGTAGCTCCTGTATCAGTCACTTAGGCGACCCTGCAGAGGGAGAACCACGGAGGCAGGGCCGTGAACCCGGCCTTTCAGAGGACCGTTCCAGAGATTCTCTTGCCTCGAAGCGTGTGGGACCCTCTCCTGTAGACTAAGAGGTCACAGTCCTGAGAACAGAACTGCCCCTTCTCGTCCTCCTCCCTTGCCCCAGGCTGCCCGGGTCTGAGCCCCATCGCTGCCACTGAGAAGTTGGGGAGTTTGGCTGGGCACTTTGTCTGCCTGCCTCGCCCGCCTCGCCCGCCTCGCCCGTGAGATGGGAGGGAAGCAGAGCCCACCTGCTCTGTCCAGCTTCTTCTGAGCCCTGCTTACACGGGGGCGGGAGGCACCTGTCTTCGGGCTTCCCGCGAGCAGTTCTGATGGGACCTGTCGCAGAGGCGGGCCTGTCCCTGCTCGGCCGGTTCCCATCAGGCACTGGGTGGTGGGGGCTCTGCCAGGGGCGGGAGCGGCTCTCAGCCCCACACAGCAGACACTGCTTCCTGCCGGCAGGATCTTGGGCAGGTCTCTTCTCGGGGCTGGAGCACAGCTCTCTCTGATGGGCAAGGCCCCTGCCTTCACAGGGCGAGGACCCGTGGTCCTCTCACAAACACACCAGTGAAACACAACGGCTGGAATAGTGATCCTGCTGTGAAGGCAAGAAAAGGAGCTGGCGGAGAGCAGCCGCTGGGAGGTGCCGAGTGACCGGCCTGCTGTCCCTAGCAGAGCCTCCCAGGCAGAGAGAACAGCCAGTGCAAAGGCCCGGGGCAGGAACGGGCGGGGCTGCACGGGGAGCAGGAAGATGGCTGATGTGGCCGGAGCATGGGGGGGCGATGGGGTCAGAGAGGTCAGCAGTGGGCAGATCTCTCAGGGCCTGTGACATACGTCTCATGGTGACCTGGGGCCCCAGGTCCGCTAAGGAACTAAGATTTGTTGTACTGAGATTCCGTGATCCCCAAGGACCAGCAGGGATCCGAGTCCGATGCAATTAACAAGAGAGCCTCTTCCATGTTAACATGGGCTCTGTCCCACTCACGCCGACGGCATGGCAGGCGAGAGACCGAACTTCAACAGGTCAAGGGGTTTTATACGATGGTGATGTCACTGCTCTGGCTGACCCTGGTTGCTTGGGTGAGCGCTAGGGTCCAGTTACACAAAGTGGAGGATAGCTCCGCCCTGGCCTCTCAGCTTGTGTCCGAGTCTGGGCGCCGGGGTCCCTTTGAGCCCGTGTGCATGTGCTCGCTGAGGTCACTGGCTTCTCTCTGCCTCTCGGCCAGGGCGTGACAGCAAACAGTACTCCTTCTCTCTTTGTTTCCTCCAACCTGCAATCCAGCCAGAGCTTCTGAGAGCTCCTTTCAGGCCCTTGCACGGGGTGCCCCAGGGCCTGGTCATTCTGGGGCGCTGGGCCTGGTAGAGCTGGGTGTCTGTGAGGTGCGCGCCTGCCTGACCCCCCTCAGAGGACGGACAGACTGGCCTCCTGCCCGAGGGTGCGCCAGCCCTCTCCGGAGGCTGGCTCTGAGGACAGGAGTGGGCTGCAGGGAGAAGGAGCAGCAAGGAAGGAGGCAGAGGCTTGCGGGGAGGGAGGGCGACTGTTGCCATGGAAGGAGCTGCAAGGTATTCTGGGATCAGAATTCTCACTGCAGGGGATTCATGTGTGTGAGTGTGTGAGTGTGTGTGTGTGTGTGTGTGTGGGGGGGGGGGCTGTGCTTAGGGGAGGTGATGGGGAAGCCAGTATCTTCCTTTTGTCCTTGGTGTTTCCTGCATCCCCAAAGACCGTGGGTGGTCCCCCTGCACCCCCGGAGCTGCCCCGTTTGCAGCGGACTCCCAGCAGCCCCCTCCCTGTCCTGCCCCTCTGCCGCATGTACAGAAGGCGGCGAGTGGCCCCTTTCCAGGAGGCCTGTTTACCAGCACAACAATGGCAAATTAGTGCTCTTACAGGCATTCAGCTTCTATCCTGGCAAGCAGCTCGCTGCGGAGGGGGCCTGCGATGCCTTCACCCCAGAATTTGCTGAAATGGGGTTTGCTGTGCATCTTAATCAACTTCTTTCCTCCCACCGCATTAAACGCGTTTAATCTACTCTTGCAAATGGTTAATTTTGAAAATCCGCTTATCAGAATTAGGTCCTCAACATCCATATTTACTTACTTTTCATTTTCATAATCTCCCCCCCCCACCCCCATGTGCACGGCTGAATCCCATTTCCCATGGTCTGGCTCCGTCTCTCAGGTCCCGGGGGCTGGGAGGGGGACAGGGTCCCGTCAGGAGCAGATTGGAAAGGGACCATGGCAGGGAGGGAAGCAGTGAGTTTAGGAATGCACTTCAAGGGCCGGAACACTGGTCTCTCCCTGGGGGGGGAATCACACCTCTGGGGAATCAGAATCACATCTCTGGGGAATCACACAAAGCGGAGCCGTGAGCAGAGCCAGGTTAGGAAGATGAGAACATCTTGGCAGGTTTGGGGCTCAGGGGCGCGCCTCTGTTTACCCAGGGGCGTGCAGGCATGTGCCAGCAAGGGGCTGGGTCGCTGCTCTTCCCGGTGCCTCCTGGCTGCCAGGCTCCATGCCAAGTGTCTTGTGTATGTCATCCCCAAGGCTCATGTCAGCTGCCAGGTGACAGGGCACCGGCTCACAGGTCAGAAAACTTGTGTCCGTGTCCAGGCTGCGTTCCCTTCCACTTTGGGTCATATGGGCAAGTGTGCAAGGAACGCTTTCCCCATGAAGTGTGTAAGGAGCCCAGGTATGCTGGTGCAGGAGCCCGGCCTGTGGGGGGTACGCTTGGGTGGGGGGTGGGGGCGGTTCAGAATCTGGGAAACGGCTCGTCAGGTTGCAGACAGTGCGACCAGGAGCGTGGGTTTTGTTTGTGGCCTTTCCAACCAGCCCAGAGACTCGGAAAGCTGGGTAAGTCCTTCAAGAGCTGGGAGGAGTAGCTCAGAATTATAATATAATTCCCGAGGTGTGATTTTTGCCATTGATTGTCGACCCTCCCCACGTATTTATGAGTGTATCTGGGACAACGTTTAGAGCAAAACCCTGTTTTCTGTTTTATTTATTATTATTTTTTTTTTCTTTTAAACCTGGATTTTATTTTACTTCATTTCCTTTGGACATCGGCTGGGCACCTCACGTGTGCCGAGTAATGTTATGCGGAGTACCAGGAAAGAAGGATGATTCAAATATATTTCTAGCCACAGGAAGCTCACATTTAGTGAATTGTAAACGAAAGGCTCAGAACAACAAATTATTAACACATACACACAAGATAATTTTATTCTCGCAGAGAACAGCTAACTTATTTTGTGGCCACCTGCTCTGGCAAAATAAGTGGAGATTTTCAGACCTAATGGAAATTTCAAAAATGCACCAGGCATTACAGCATGGTGGTTATGATGAGGACTGAATGGCAGCTCAAGCTGCAACTTTGCCACATTCACTGTGTGACCTGGGGCAAGTCAGAGCCTCGGTATTCTCATACGTAAAATGGGGCCACAGTAATGTCTGCCCGGGTGCAGGAGTGCAGCATCTGACCAGGACGGGCACCCAGCAACTAAGGAGTAAACATTGATCTGTGGTTTTCCAGCATCGAAATCGTGTGCAAAGCGCTTGGGAAGCAAACTAAACCATTAGTGGGTCTCCAGGTCCTGATGCCAGGCGCTGGGTGAAGGGGAAGGTGGAGCAACGATTGATCCACAGTCATGGCCCCTCTCTCATTTCCGCCCCCTCCTTCTCCTCTCCTGACTTCCTGCCCGCTCTGGGAGGGTGCCGTCTGTAGGATATACCAAAGTAAGTTCCTCCAGATGGCAGGGAGCCTGCATTTTATCCCCCACCCAAGCCACCTGAGAATAAAAACCTGCAGAAATTCCCTCCCGTTCCATGTGAGGGGTTTGTGGGTGTGCATCTGCAGGAAGGGAAACAGTGGGAGCGTGTGTGTGTGTGTGTGTGTGTGTGTGTGTGTGTGTGTGTGGAGGCAGGGAGGAGTAGGCAGGTGTGTGCACAAGGAGACACCTGTGGGCATGGGTGTTTGTGAATGAAAGCGCGTGTGCATGTGTGTGCACAGGGGCAGGGCCTGTGGGAGGCGTGGTGACCAGAGGGAGTGCGATGTTGAGGAAAACCACCTTCCAGCATCCACTGTGCAGAGGGAGTCTCCGGCCACGGCGGGGGGGAGGTGGGGGGAGCGCGCTTGTGTGAAGGGGCTGATGTTCTGTACAGTGAGGCCGACAGGGAAACGGCAGCACCCAGGCTCGATCCCTGCAGAGGCGGGGATGAAGGGTGCTCTGGGAGGCGTAGCCAACAGAGGAGAAGCTGGAAGTGGGGTGTGAACTGGCTTGCGAGTTGAGCAAGGTGGAAGGTGGGGGCAGGGGGCTGTGTGAACACCAGGGGGGATGGCCCGGCTCAGGGGGATTCTCTGAGCAGCGTCCAGGCTGCTGTCGCTGTGGCTCCCACTGACCAGGATGCGTGGACAGCGGACAGAGGCACAGAGGGCGGCGAGCCGCCCACACGTGGCTCTGCACTGGCACCGAGGAGGCGGCGCAGGGGAGGGCGAGGAAGGAAGAGGCTCCTCATGACAGAGCTGCACAAATACTAGGTATTTATAGTATTATCTGTTGACTCCGAGAGCTGAGTCAAGCTGCATTTAAAATATGAGATTACATATCGGAGGCAGAAGCGGGTCCCTGATTAAAAGAAAACAGGGAAGCTACAGGAGGAGGGCCTCCCGGCGGGGCTGAGCGCAGGCAGGGGCTCTGGCGGGGCCTGCCCCTCCCGTATTCACACTCCCCTCGAGTCCGCTCTGTTCCTCCTGCCACGGGAGCTTCCTGAGATGTGGCTTCTTGCTCTAAAACTCCAGCTGAAGCAGAATTAACAATCTTCCCTCGCTTCATTCGGCTGAGTAGGGCTGACATTTTTAAAGAAATGTTTTGCACGCATGCACACATACACGACCCTGCCTCTCACTTGAGCCTCCATCTCCTCTCCTCTCCTCTCCTCTCCTCTCCTCTCCTCTCCTCTCCTCTCCTCTCCTCTCCTCTCCTCTCCTCTCCTCTGCAGCTGACGAGGCAGGTGGGGCCTCACTGAGAACCCAGCTCCACGCTACCCCTCACGTGTGCTGAGTGGAAAGTGGAAGCAGAGCAAAGGGAAGGAAGGAAACAGGAAAGCAGCCCTGCTGACTATGGTGGCCATTTGTCACGTTCTGGCTGCTCAGAACCCACCTTCTTTATGGATATCACCCAAGTTTCCCCTCTGAATCTGGGTGACTCAGGCCGGGCAAAAGCAAAGGTACCAGGTTTCCCCTCTCCCACCCCTGGGCAGCCAGGGTGCAGGTCTAGGGCCTGCGGTGCCATCAGCTGCCCTCTCCCAGGACCCTGACTCTTGATCAGATGTCTTAGGGGACAGTGAGGACAACAGGAGGGCCCATCCACCTCCCCAAGGCTCTGGCACTCTGGTGGCAACAGCGCCACCATGACAAGGCTTTGAATCGCCTTCTAGGCTTCCTGCTCACCCCCCTCCCCCCCGCCTGCTCCCCCCCTCTCCCCAACCTAGCTCCCCAGCCTCCTTCTGACTTCGAGAAGCCCTGACTTCCCTCTTACCTGCATTAGCCTCAGACTCCTCATGGCACTCTCACACTGCTCCAGTGTCTGTCGAGTCCACTCCGGACCTGGTCTCAGGGCAGCTGCCCCAGACCTGGAAGGGAGAGACTGTCACCAGCTTCTTGCAGCTCCCAGACAGACCCAGATGGATGGCCCTCATGGCCAAGGCCAAGCCGTCCATGGGGTCCCCCTTCTGGAGCTTCCCACCAGTCCCCATTTCTCACCTGAGCCTCAGCTCATCCCTGGCTCACTGCTGGTGGACGCGGGTTTCGTGTTCCTGGAGACAGGACGCTGGGCCGAGGCCGGGGCCAGGGCGGGGGAGGGGCTGAGATCCTGGCTGGAGGACGGCAGGTGCCCCCCTTTCACCCCAACACCCCTTCCCGGTTTCCTCCTCCCGGGGGCCGCTAGGTCACAGCACAGAGGCTGAGTGGTCTTGGTCATCACCAGTGACTCGCCACCGGGAAGCCAGTGCCAGGCAGGAAGCCAGTACCGCCTCTCTGCCTTCTCTGCACCGGATATGGCCCAAGGCCCCAGGAGCTGCCTGGCACCATGGGTAGTGCCGAACCCGTATACACTATGCCTTTTCCTACACTGAAGTGTCTTTTCACCTAAAGGAAGTACTTTCTAGCTTCTCTTGAGCATATCCAAATGGTCCGCATCAGCATTCTCGCACTTTGAAGCCATTGTTAAGAAAATAAGGGTGGCCGAACCCGGTTTGGCTCAGTGGATAGAGCGTCAGCCTGCGGACTGAGAGGTCCCGGGTTCGATTCCGGTCAAGGGCATGTACCTTGATTGCGGGTACATCCCTAGCAGGGGGTGTGCAAGAGGCAGCTGATGGATGATTCTCTCTCATCGATGTTTCTAACTCTCTATCCCTCTACTTTCCTCGCTGTAAAAAGTCAATAAAATATATTTTTTTTAAAAGAAAAAGAAAAGAAAAAGAAAAGAAGGGTGACTTGAACACCACACAGGTGCAGTGGTACCATGACATTGGATCCGCTGACTGAGAGGCCTGCTCAGTGCTGAGCGGCGGGAGCTAGTCCACAGCGGAGAGACACTGGCCCCAGGGATGAGTCGTGTCCTGGGTGGCACAGAGTAGGATGGCGAGATGTCATCATGCTACTCAGACGGCATGCAATTTAAAACTTAAGAATTGATTTTTTTTTTTTTTTTTAATCCTCACCCGAGGAGTGAGGATATTTTTCCATTGATTTTTTTTTAGAGAGAGTGGAAGGGTGAGAGAGAGATAAACATTGATGTGACAGAGACACCTCAATTGGTTACCTCCCACACACACCCTGACGGGGGGCAGGGATTGGACTTGTACATGCCCTTGACCCTCCTGTGCCCAGGCCAATACTTTATAATCTGGCTTCTACTGGACTGCTTCTGAGAAACACCAGCCAGGCTATTCCTAGATTTTCCATTTAATATTGTCAAATCGCGATTGACTGGGGGGTAACAAACTGTGGGAGCAAAACCGCGGATGAGGGGTCTTCGTTAAATATTTGCACAAGAAATGAAATGTATTCCTAAAGAGACAAGAAGCGGTATGTTAATTACTGTCCGGCACAGAGAGGACACACCTGCTCACACATCTGAGTTCACTGGTCACGTAAAAAAAAAAAGAAAGAAAGAAAGAAAATCAGGATTAAATCTATTCAGCTGGCACAGTTTAAAAGATCCAGTGATATATTGGGCCGGTGGCTTCTTTTATGAAACAGCTCTAAAGCGTTACCTATTTTTCACCCGGAGCTCACTGTAAGTGCGTTCCATTTTGGACTTTATAATTTATTTTATGGCTCCTGCTGTATCTTTGCTCTCTGAGCCTGGTGATGGCTCCGGGCTAAAAGCAATAACCAACCACCGACGACGAGGAGAGAGAGAGGCTCTGCATCGCCGGAGACAGGCTCTGCAGGAAGCGCGGTGTTCTCGGGACCTCAGGTGGTGTCTGTCTGGGGGGTCGGCACAGGCCGCCCCTCACCAAAGGCTGCACACACGTCAGTTCAAAACCAACCCGCAGCCACAAGGCAGGGAGGGCTCTGCGTCTGCAGGGGCCCCCCTGGCAGTGCCGATAACGAGGAAGGGCTGGGCAATGCCGGGCCAGGCTTCCCAGCCAGCGCGCGGGGCTTGGGTGTGCTGGCTGCACCTGGAGGCGTGGCCACGGACCAGAGAGCCTAGGCTGGGGGCTGCTCACAAAGGATCCGGAGGGTCCACACAAAAAAAGCATTTAAAATGATGATTGTTGCCGAAACCGGTTTGGCCTGCAGACTGAAAGGTTCCAGGTTCGATTCCAGTCAAGGGCATGTACCTTTGGTGGCAGGCACATCCCCAGTAAGGGGTGTGCAAGAGGCAGCTTATCGATGTTTTTAGAGAGAGTGGAAGGGTGAGAGAGAGATAAACATTGATGTGACAGAGACACCTCAATTGGTTACCTCCCACACACACCCTGACGGGGGGCCTATGGACTAAAAGGTCCCAAGTTCGATTCCAGTCAAGGGCATGTACCTTTGGTGGCAGGCACATCCCCAGTAGGGGGTGTGCAAGAGGCAGCTTATCGATGTTTCTCTCTCACTGATGTTTCTAACTCTATCCCTCTCTCTTCCTCTCTGTAAAAAAAAAAAAAAAAAAAAAAAAAAAAAAAAAAATCAATAAAAATAAATTAAAATAAATTAAAAAACAAATAAATAAATAAAAATGATGATTGTTATTGGTTTATGTGACTTTATATTGGAAAAGAGGTCCTAGTGCATGCAGCAAACCTGTGATTTCACACACATTATTTTTGGGGCGAGGCTAAAGGTATTTAGATTAAAAGCAAGTGAGTCAAGCATGTAAGTCAGTAAGAGTGCAGAACTCCTGTGGGTGCCTAGAGCCTGGGAAGGGTGGCTGTGCCCGGGGTGTAAAGGCACAGACACCGAGCTCCCTGCTTCTGCCTCCTGTGGTGGTGACCAGAGCTTCTGAAGCCAGGGAGCAGCGCTCCGTACGTATTTACAGCTGATGTGGAGGCAGGACGCTGGGAGGACTTTTTGGTCTTAATAACCTCCCCCGCCCCCCCACATTGTTTGGTCTCATGTACATAGGAGATAACTGAGCTATGGATGACAGATCAAAAGGAAACTGAGACCCTATGGTGAAGACCTCTCACCCATTTCACAGATGAAGAAACCAAGTCCCAGAGTAAAAGTGGCTTGATGCTAGGGTAAGCTGGAACTGGCCTCAGGAAGCTCTTCTAAGGCAATGACAGAAGCCCAAGTCCCCAGACATGTAACAGATGTCTACAAATCAAGAAGAAGAAAGACCCCACTAGAAAAATGGGAAAGGATTTCAAAGAAAATACAAATGACATTTAAATATCAGAAAAGATGCTTAACCTCATGCATAACAAGAGAGATGCAAATTAAAATTATATGGACACATCTGCTTCTAGCTATGATGGATTAGCTTGTATCAGACCAACCATTCTATCGGGAATAATTAGCAAAACCGGATGAAATTTTTACAAAAACCACCTGTTTGAAGATATTGGAGAGCCATCAAGGCTCCACATCCCAGTGAGAAGGGAAGCTCCGAGAGGGGAGCCTGGCTGCTGGCAGTGCCCGCCTCTCGGGGATGGAGAGGCTGAGAGGAGCTGGGCCGTTTCAGGGACCGGGAGACAACAGCTGGAGTCAGAGTCTCTGAAGAAGTAAGGATACGCGTTGTACAGCCATGTTCATTGCCCAGAGGCGGAAACAACCCAAGTGTCCAGCAGAGGAATGAATAAACAAAATGTGGTGCCTACACGCAATAAAATATTATTCATCCTTAAAAAGGAAGGAAATTTTGACACACGACACAACATGGATGCACCTCGGGGACGTTATGCTGAGCGAAATGAACCAGTCACGAGAAGACAAATAGTGTGTGATCCCATTTCGGTGAGAGACCTAGAGCGGGTAAATTCACAGAGATAACAAAGGAGAACGGTGGTGGCCAGGGGCTGAGGGGAGGGGGAATAGGGAGTCATCTAATGGTACAGACTTTCCGTTTTGCAAGATGGGAAAAGTTCTGTGGGTGGGTGGCGGGATAGCTGCATATAACATGAATGGACTTAATGCCACGGAACCGTACCTTTTTAAAATGGTTAAGATGAAACGTTTGGTCATAGATAAATTTCACCACAGTTTTAAAAATTGAAGAACCCAGTAAATAAGCTACGCTTCCATTTCAGACCCCGGAGGACTATACACTAGGAGTAAGTGACCCGGAACTAAACTGGCCCTCCCTCAGGGACAGCAGGCCCATTTCAAATCATCTCAGTTCCTGATTGGTTAAATGCAACCTGAGCCGGATGGTGCTCCAGGCTCAGGCAGAAGAAAAACTCTCCTGCAGGAAAATAACAACACCCGGAGCCTCACATTACCTTTCATGTTCCCCTCTTATGTCTGACAATCAGTGAAAAAGAGAAATGCGGAAAGAACGGGACAAAAGTAAAGAGAAAACACACACATTAGCGACAGATCCATGGGCATCCAGATATATAAGGTATCAAGATTGGACTTTGAAATAACTAATTAATATAATCCACAAATTAGATGACAAGGTGGAGAATTTCAACAGAGAACTGTTGAGATATCAAAAATAATCAAAGAAAAGTTCTAAAAATGATAAAAGAGGATGATAAATTTGACAAAAGATGTGCAAGACCTGCACATTGCTAGGAGATTAAGGGAGCTATAAATAAACAGAGAAATATATTGTGTTCATGTATCAGAAGACACAGTGTGGTTAAAATGTCAATTTTCCCCAAATTGGTCAATAAATTTAATGCAATATTTTTTTTAGAACTTGAAAAGTTGATTCTAAAATTTACATGGAGCCCTAACCGGTTTGGCTCAGTGGATAGGTCACACACTATCGGCCTGCGGACTGAAGGGTACCAGGTTCGATTCGGTCAAGGTCATGTACCTTGGTTGCAGGCACATCCCCAGTAGGAGGTGTGCAAGAGGCAGCTGATGGATGTTTCTCTCTCATCAATGTTTCTAACTCTCTATCCCTCTCCCTTCCTCTCTGTAAACAATCAATAACAAATATAAAATAAAATAAAATTTACATGGAAGTACAAAGGACATAGAACAGCAAAACATTTTGAGGAAGAGGAGTAATTTGAGGAACTTACATTACCTTACTTTAAGACTCATAAAGATGGAATGGTATTGATGTAAAGACAGATATAGAAACCAATGGTGCAGAAGATTGAGTTCAGCAGTAGACCATCTAAGTTGATTTTTGACAAAGATACTAAGGGAATTAATGAGTAAAGGATATTATTTTCAACAAATAGTGCTGGACCACTTGAAAAACCACATGAAAAAAAAGGAAACTTCACTTTAACCTCACACTGTAGACAAAAATTAACTTGAAATTCTTCATAGATTTAAATGGAAAGACTAAAACTATGAAACTTCTAGAAGAAAATATTGGTGGTCTTGATATTGATAAAGATTTCTAAGGATGTTACAAAAACATGAACTATAAAGAAAAAAAATCTGTAAGTTGGATTTCATCAAGATTAAAAATGTTTACTCTTCAAAAGACACTATTCTGTCTGGCATTGTCTTAAAAAGTTCAATATACACTTACGACATGACCCAGAATTCTACTCTTAAAAGAAAGTCTACATGAAGAATTGCATCATGAGAATAATCATAATAGCATTATTCATAATATTTCTAACAATTGGAAATAACTCAAGTGTCCATCAAATGGTGACTTCATACATGGGCATACTATTCAGCAGAAAAGAGAAACCAGTTATTGATAAATGCAATATGATACATGCATTTCAACAGCATTTTACCAACTGAAAGAAGCCGGGTGGAAAAGAATATATGTTGTGTGCTTTTATTTACATAAGATTTTTAGAAATGGCAAAAATGCAGATACAATAAACATATCAGTGATTGTCTGAGGTCCGTGTTGGGTAAGGAGTGTCTATAAACAGGTATAGGGGAACTTTGGGGGTGATGCAAGTGTTCTGAACTGGATCGTGGTGATATTTACTAAAAATCATTGACTTGCACACTTACAAGGGGTGAATTGCACAATATGTAAATTATATTTTAATAAAACTATTCAGAGTGGGAGGAAAAGACAGTGTTAAGAACACTAAAAGGCAAGCCACAGACCAGGAGGAAATTTGCAAAGCATATATATAAATACAAAAGACTTATATCTAGAATATATTAAAAACTATTACCAAGTAATAATAAGAGAAGCAACTGAATTTTAAGAATGGGCAAGATATTTATTGTATTTGGACACTTTACTATAGCAGATAAATGGTGGTCAGCCCTAGCCAGTTTGGTTGAGTGGATAGAGTGTCTGCCTGTGAACTGAAGGGTCCCAGGTTCGATTCAGTCAAGGGCACATACCTCTGTTGCAGTCTTTTCTCTGGTCCAGGTCCTGGTCAGGGCATATGCAAGAGGTAACCAATTGATGTATTTCTTTCACATGGACATTTATTTCTGTCTTTCCTTCTCTTGCTCTCTCTCTAAAAATCAATGGAAAAATATCCTCAGGTGAGAATTTAAAAATATATATATAGTGGTCAAATAAGCACTTAATGCTCAACATTAGTCATTAGGGAAATGTAAATTAAAACCACAATGAGATTTCACCACACATCCACTAGCTGTAGCTTTCATACACTGTTGGTGGGCATGTAAATTGGGACACTTATTTTCGACAATGATTTGCCAGTTTCTTAAATACAGAAATACACAACTACCATAGAATCCAGCCATTCTACTGCAAGGGATTTTTCAAGAGAAATGAAAGCATTTGTCTACACAAAGACTTGTACATGAATGTTCATATTAACTTTATTTGTAATAGCTAACAACTGTAAAAATCTCAAGGCCAGCAATGAATAAGCCCATTGCAGCATATCCAGGCAATAGGATACATTCCAGCATTAAAAAGACGTAAACTATTGATACAAAAGGAATGATGCATATTAACATAACATGTATGAATATAAAAAATAACCGTGCTGAGTTAAAAACAAGCCAGACCAACAATAAGTACATATTCTACAATTCCATTTATGTAAAATTCTAGAAAATGCAAATAAATCTATAATGATAAGAAACAAAGGGTATATCTAGATAAAGGCACGAGAAAACTGGGTAATGGCTAAGCTCATTATATAGGGGTAGGCAAAAGTAGTGAGGACTCAAAACATAGAGTTTATTCTTGCATTATTTATTTATTTATTATTACATTTATTGTATGTGCAGTTCTTTATACATCAACTGTGATCCAACGAAGCTGTGTGAAGTGGAAAAAAATAATTTTAGAACACAATAACTAAAATCAAGAACTAAATAATTGGGTTTAGAAACAGCCAAAGGGAAGATTGTAGAACTGTAAAATAGACCAGTATGATATTGCAGATTGAAGAATAAAAAATGCACAGAAGAACCTAAGAGACATGTGAGTCACGGTGAAAGGGTTCGTGTAATAAGTATTTGGAATCCAGGAAGAAGAGCAAAGAGGATAAGAGAAGAGTGGGCAGAAACAATATTTGAAATATAATGGCTTGGAATTTTCAGAAAACTGTGCAGAAGATACTTGTCATAGATTCAAACAGAGCTAGGAAAACCACACCTAGGTACATCAGTGTAAAACCACTGAAAACCAGAGACAAAGCAAAATCTTAAAAGCAGCCAGAGATAAAATGCTAACTACTTTCAAAGGACAGAAATTAGACTGATAACTGACTTCTCAACAGAAACTTTGAAAACAAGAAGATTTTATTTCAAATCTTGAAAAGTGCTAGAAAAAAATGACTGCCAACCTCAAATTCCATTCATTACCAGCAGATTACTAGGAGTTTTTTAGGCAGAAGGAAAATTACCCCCATTGGGAATACTGAGACACAGAAAGGAAAGAAGAGCAACAGAAAATGTAATATTAAGGACAATTAAATTATTAAATTATTATTGACTCTATAAAATAATAAAAATTTATTTTAGGGTTTAAAATAGATAATCAAAATAAAAATGACAAGAGTATAAAGATGGGAGAGAGTACTTAAAATTAAATTCCTTATAAATTTGGAAAGTGACAAAATTGTTAATTTACATTATACCTCATTAAGTCAAGGATGAGATTTTAAGTTGTTTGTTAAAGTTAACAAGCTAATAGAGAAAGGAAAGAAAATTAAACAAAATAAATATTTAATTAATACAAAAGAAGGAACAAGTAACAAAAAAAACAAAAACCATAAAATGGTAGATTTAGACCCAATTGCATAAATAATTGCATTAAGTGTAAATGAACCAAATATCCTAATGAAAGTGAAATGATTTAATTGTTCAAATTAAAATCCAACAAATATTGTTAGATTATATATATATATTTTAAAAACATTTTCAACAGTTTGGCTCAGTGGATAGAGTGTCGGCTTACAGACTGAGGGGTCCCAGGTTCGAGTCTGGTCAGCTTCTTTTATTGTGCACATGGAACATTTATCAAAATTAACCATATGTTATGCTTTAAAGCAAATCTCAACAAAATTCATAAAATTAAAATTCCTGACTATATTGGATTTAAGCTAAAAACCAATAAAATATTTGTTCAAGAAAATTTCCAAATTTTGAAAATTATAAAGTAATCTTCTAAATATTATTGGCTCAAAATTAAAATAATTATGAACATTTAAAAACATGCTAAGTATAATGATAATGAAAACAACATCACCTGGCCAGCGTGGCTCAGTGGTTGAGCGTCAACCTATTAACCAGGAGATTGTGTCTCAATTTCTGGTCAGAGCACATGCCTGGATTGCAGGCTTGAGCCCCACTGTGGGGCATGCAGAGGGTAGCTGATCAAAGATTCTCTCTCAACATTGATGTTTCTATCTCTTTCTTCCTCTCCCTTCCTCTCTGAAATCAATAGAAATATACATATTTTAAAAAGAAGATATAAAACATTAAAACCTGTATGGGTATAACCAGGCTTACAGGAAATGTACAGCCTTGAACGAGGAAAAGTTTAAAAGGAAAAAAGATTAAGAATATTAATTTAAGATGAAAAAGAACAGCTTGTTTATCTTTTTTAAAATATATTTTTATTAATTTCAGAGAGGAAGGGAAAAGAAGAGAGAGAGAGAAACATCAGTGATGATAGAGAATCATTGATCTGCTGCCTCCTGCAAAACCTCCTACTGGGAATGTGCTTGCAACCAAGGTACATGCCCTTGCCAGAAATCGAACATGGGACCTTTCAGTCTGAAGGCCGACGTTCTATCCACTGAGCCAAACCGGTTTCGGCAAGCCTGATTTTTTTTTTTTTTTTTTAAAGAGCAAGCTAAGACACAAATAACTAATGTCAGAAATAGGAAGGGAATGTCATTACAGATACTACAGATAATAAAAGATCAAAGACATTGTGAACAACTCTATGCTGATAGATGAAAAATTTTTAGACGAAATGGAGAAATTGGTAGATAAACCCAGCTTACCAAAATGGACACAAAAAGAGACAGAAAAACCTGGAAGTGCCTACACCCATTAATAAGATTATGTCCACAACTAAAATCCTCCCCAGAAAGAAAACTCCTGGCCGGTATGTATCCCAAATATGTAAGGGAGAAATAGCACCAATCCTACACAAAGTCTTCCAGAGAATAGAAGCCAGCATCATCTTCACACCAAAACTTGAATAGAAAAAGCATAAGAAAGGAAAATCTCTCTTATAAACACACCACTTTCTTTCCTGGACATATACTCCTAAATCAGTTATTAGTCAAGCAAATCCAGAAATCCAGAATAATACATCACCACCAAGTTCAATTATTCAGGGAAGGCAAGGTTGGCTTAAAAAAAAAAAATCAATGTAATTTCACACACTAACAGAACAAAGGACAAATCATCTTAACAAATGCAGAAAAAGCAACTGATAAAATTTAACATCCACTTATAATTTAAAAAGCTCTTAGCAAACTAGGAAAAGATGGAAACTTCCTTAATATGATAAAGCAGATATATAAGAAAGATACAGGAAGCACCGTACTTAATGATGAATGTTAAGTATGCCTGAGATTAGATAAGACAAGAATATTCTCCATCTCCACTTCCCTTCCACATTTATACTGGAGATACTAGTTAGTTCAGTGAGGCCAGTTAATGATATAAAAATAGAAGAATTGGAAAGGAAGGAATATGCCTGTTATCATTCATGGATAACATGATTTTCTGTGGAGAAAATTCACAGGAATCTATAGACAAGCCACAGAAATTAATAATTGAATTTAGCAAGGTCACTTGATACAAGGTCAATATTTTTATATACCAGTAAAACTTTTATTTGTTTGTTTGTTTGTTTGTTTATTTGTTAATTCTTACCTGATGATATTTTTCCATTGATTTTTAGAGACAGGGGAAGGGAAGAAGGGAAGGTAGAAGGAAGGGAGGGAGGGACAGAGATAGAGAGACACCAAGAGAGAAACACATCATTGGTTGCCTCTTGCATGTACACCAACCTGGTGCCAACATTAACCACTGAGCACACTGGCCAGGACTGTTTGTTTGCATTTTAATTTGGGAAGTTTCTGTTGACATATCTTCAACCTCATTGATACTTTCCTCGGCTGGGTTCACTCTACTGATAGCCCATCAAACACATTCTTCATTTCTGTTACAGTATTTTCAATTGATAAGCACTTATTTTTATTCTTTCTTAGAATTCCCATCTCTGGTTATATTACCCATCTGTTCTTTTCCCCCCATAGCCTTTTATCCCCTCTATGCCCTCTTCCACCTCTATCCATCATCTTCCATCCCCACAATCACCACACCGTGGTTGCCCATCTGTTCTTGAATGCTATCTACTTTTTCTATTATATCCTTTAGCATATTAGACATAATTAGTTTAATCTGATAATTGCAACATCTCTGCCATGTCTGAGTTTGGTTGGATGCTTGTTCTATCTCTTCTATTCTTTACCATTTAGTTTGCCTTGTGGTTTTTGTCGAAAGCTGGATATGATGTATTGAATAAAGGAACTATGGTCAATAGAACATTAGTTGTGTGGTGGTAAGGTGTAGGGTGAGGAGAAGCATCCTATAATCTTGTTATTAGCCCTGTCTTTTTGGAACATTAAGAAATTGGAAACAAAATGAATATCCATCAAGAGGGAATTGGTTAAATACACTGTGAAACATTCATGTAATGGAGACCTGTCTAGATGCAGAAACACACCCCTATGAAATATTCTCCAAAATATATTGCTAAATGGGGAAAACCCACCAGAATAAAACAAACAAAGGGAAAGGATGCATCTAGTACACTGGCCTTGTTGTAACAAAAAGGAGAGGGCTGATATGAGCATATTTTTTCATGGGTGCATAAAATATCTCTAGAAAGATAAACAAGACACAGATAACACTGGCTGCCTTTGCAGATAGGAGCCAGAGTTCTGGGAACAGTGGTGTCAGGGAGATTCTCACTGTAACTGTTTCCTGCTTTTTTATTTTTATTTATTTACTAGAGGCCAGGTCCACGAGATTTGTGCATTGTGGGGGAAGGGGGAGGGAAGGGGTGTGTTCCTCAGCCTAGCCTGCACCCTCTCCAATCTGGGACATTCTTCTCACAATCTAGGACTGCTGGCTCCCAACTGTTTGCACTGCCTGCCTGCCAGCCTGATCACCCCCTAACCACTCCCCTGCTGGCCTGATTGCCCCTAACTGCCCTCCTCTGCTAGCCCAGTCACCCCCAACTGCCTTCTCCTGCCAGCCATCTTGTGTCCACATGGGGGCGGCCATCTTGTGTGTTGGATTGATGGTCAATTTGCATATTTCCTCTTCATTATATAGGATTGATTTTAAAATATATTTTTTATTGATTTTAGAGAAAGAAAAGGAGAGGGAGAGAGAGAGAGAAAAAAAAAAACTTGGTGTGAGAGAAACATCAATTGGTTGCCTCCAACTTAATCTGGGCATGTGTCCTGACTGAAAATTGAACCAGTGACCCTTTGGTTCATGGGACAACGCCCAACCAACTGAGCCACACCAGCCTAGGCAATGCTTTTATTTATTTATTTATTTATTTTTTAAATATATTTTATTGATATTTTACAGAGAGGAAGAGAGAGGGATAGAGAGTTGGAAACATCAATGAGAGAAAATCATCGATTAGCTGCCTCTTGCACACCCCCTATTGGGGATGTGCCCGCAACCAATGTACATGCCCTTGACCGGAATCGAACCTGGGACCTTTCAGTCCATAGGCCGACGCTCTATCCACTGAGCCAAACCGGTTTCAGCAATGCTTTTATTTTTTAAATTGTGAAAATACATTACCTGAGTGGATGAATGAATGAATGAATGAATGAAAAATCTAAAGAAAGGAAGGAAAGAAACCTCTTGTGTAACTTGGAGGATAAGGAGATTATGAATGGAGGGATCCACACATTATGGAATACCTATGGGCTAAACTGCTTATATTATATAATGCTTCCAACACCCTAGAAGGTAGGTGGTTACACCCATTTCACAGAAGAGGAAGCTGGGGCTCTGGGAGGGAAGGAGCTTGCCGGAGATAAGCTGCCACCAGGAAGTTGCAGGGCCCACCTGGAGCCCAGGCCTGACTCTGGCTGATCCAGCTCCTTTCCCCTGGGGAGTAGACAGGCAGCTTGACTCCCTGCACTACAGCGACAAAAGCAAAACCGTTGGGTCTCCAGGGCGGACTCAGGCTGCTCCCAGCGGAGCCAAGTCCGCGGTGTGGGCAGAGCACCGGCACCTTCATGCTCACCCACTCCCAAGGCAGAATCATCTGGTTCCTTCCCCGGGGGTTTTAGCTGCTCAATTAATCCCAGGGTTCTCCCTTTCTCCACCTGTGAAAACAAGATCCAATCTAATTTAGGGAGGAAAAAAAAATTCACAAAAGCCATCACACTTAGTTTATCCCTTGAAATGCAGTCAGCTGAAGGGAAGAATTAATTTTTAATTCCATCTTAATTACTCAGAGAAATAATTTATTGGCACAACCTGGCCCTGGGCTGCCCCTGCCGGAGCTCTGCCTGCTGCCGTGGCACCTGCGCTCGCTCCCGGCGCTGACCGGAAGGGACCGAGGGGGCCGGGGCTGGTGCTTCTGCACAGGCAGCTCTCGCTGGAAGAAATGTGAACTGAATTCGTGCGTTATCTTTCCTTCTGCCACCTCTCAGATTTCTTTAAGAAAGCCATGAGAGCCGAAACCGGTTTGGCTCAGTGGTAGAGCGTCGGTCTGCAGACTGAAAGGTCCCAGGTTCGATTCCAGTCAGGGGCATGTATGTTGGTTGCGGGCACATCCCCGGTAGGGAGTGTGCAAGAGGCAGCTGGTTGATGTTTCTCATTGACGTTTCTAGCTCTCTAGCTCTCTCCCTTGCTCTCTGTAAAAAATCAATAAAATATATTTAAAAAAAAAAAAAAAGAAAGAAAGAAAGAAAGAAAGAAAGAAAAAGAAAGAAAGCCATGAGAATGATTCCTCGGAAATGCACCAAGGAAGAGTCTACTAGGTGTGCCAGGTCATTGCGACTGAGGGGATGGGGCAGTGTCTTCCTCATTATTTCCCTTTTGTTAAGGAAATATCAATGGAACACCCACTCTGTGCCAGGCATCTTGTGGGAGCTGGGAACCCAATGATAGATCCTCCCTTCCTCCAACTGATGGACAGACGTAAACTCCACCTGCAGCCGGACATTCCTGAGCATTGAACCACCAATCAGCACCTGCCAAATACCCTAAGTCCCTGGGTCCCTGGGTCCCTAATCATAGGCCTTACAGGAAACCACCCATCAGCGTGTGCTGAGTGCCTAAGCCCCGTCCCCTCTCCTCCCCTTAAAAAGTGCTTGTACCCCGGCCCTCGCTCTCTTCCACGCTCTCTCTCTGGAAGCAGCCGACAGTGGTACTCTTCTCTTCAATAAAGCCTGTGTCTGGCATCCCTGTCTCCGGCCCCCTCTCTATTTCATCTTTCACCCAACAGAACAGGTCCCTGGCCGCATGGAGCTGACGTTCACGGGGCAGGGGACACAGACAGTAAACCACAAGAGAATCAATATGATCGTCACAACTGGTGAAAAGTCCTGTGTGGTAAACCAAGTAGAGCAGTGGGTTGGAGAGTGATGGGTGAGGGTTTGCAACAGCAGACAAGGAGTCAGAAAACCTCCAGAAAGGGGATGATATTTGGAGCCAAGGGCTAGGAAGAGCATGCCAAGCAGGGGACACAGCAAGTGAAAAGGCCGTGAGGCAGGGACAAGACCACATGTGCAGAGTAGAAAGGTTGGTGTCGTTGGAGTGGTTGAGTGGGGGAGAGAGTGCAAGTTGATGACTTGTCCCAAGGAAAGCCACTGCATGCCAACACACACACAGAGCAGGTGCTCAGTAAGTGCCCCCTGCGGACACGGCACCTCTGGACTGACGGCATTCTGGAATCCACTTGTTGACATTTTGTCCCTGCGGCCAGGGAAATCCAGATAACTGCTAATGTCCAGGAAGCCGCCCTCGGCCAGCCCTCACCAACACTGTTTTGATGTGCTAACAACTCTTAACGAGGATCCTAATGAGTCACTAAAAATGGTATCATTAGGTTGAGAACAGAACAGTCTACACAAGCAATGTCCCAAACAACCAGGCCATTAGCCAGAGAGCAGACACTGCCCATCCCGCCTGTGCGGCAGCCGCCCCCTCCGGGAGCCCGCGGTTCTGCTTGGCTCTCCCTCGGCTGAGTCTGCGCCCGGCATGCTTTCACAGGCCATTTTGTCCCTGCCACACGGAGCTGTTAGTCTAAGAACAGAGAAAATGCACACACAAAGAAATGGTGTAAGGGCTTGCTCCAATGTATGCGAAGACGTGGCTTGAGGCTGGTCAGGACTTAAAGTGCTAATGCATCCAGGACAGAGTTCTGTGAGAGGGCTGCAGGCTAAGTCTGACTGTGTTTTATTTGGCCTACACAGCAGTTACAAAAAATTTACATCACTTTCCTACTTTAAGTTATTAAGAGAATTTACATTAGAATGTGATGTTCAGCTTCTCCTGAAAAGCCAGAAGCTCTGGCAGCCCTGGCCCCAGGGCTGGGCTGGGTAACTACCGTCCCTCAGAGGCCCGTCCTCTTTGTCAGAGTCCCAACCAGCCCCGAGATCTCCCCACCCTCGGGCCAGGTGTCAGTTGCCATTTATCATTATGTTTTCCCAGTTGATTTTCTCTTTGGAGATTTAAGAAAGAAAGGAATACATTTCTCAAAGCTCCTTTTATCAAAAGCAGGCAAACAAAACACAGATCAAGAGAGAAAAGATAGAGGACTATTTTTGGGGGAAATAGAGACAATTCTTACATGTTTAATATGCAAACAGAGAATCCAGGGAGAGGCATGGGAAACCAGCCCCAGCAGAGCCCCCACATCCCGGGCTGGCCCCCCAAGGGACCAAGGGGCTGTTGCTACTGCGTGGGCAACGCTGAGAACTAAGTTCTCACTATTGGGACTTGAAGTGTGTGACTTGCTGTGCATCCTCTGAAATATCCTATATAATAAAGAGGTAATATGCAAATTGACCACCACACCCTCACACAAGATGGCTGTCCCCATGTGGTCACAAGATGGCCACTACAAGATGGCCAGCAGGGGAGAGCAGTTATAGGGGATCAGACCAACAGTGGAGGGCAATTGGGGGTGACCAGGCCTGCATGAGAGGGAGGGCAGTTGGGGGTGGGGGGGAACCAGGCCTGCAGGGGAGGGCAGTTGGGGGCAATCAGGCTGGCAGGGGAGCAGTTAGGCATCAATCGGGCTGGCAAGGGAGTGATTAGGGGGTGATTAGGCTGGCAGGCAGAAGCAGTTAGGGGCAATCAAGCAGGCAGGCGAGCAGTTGGGAGCCAGCAGTCCTGGATTGTGAGAAGAATAATCAGGCCTAAACTGGCAGTTGGACATCCCCCAAGGGGTCCCAGATTGGAGAGGGTGCAGGCTGGGCTGAGGGTCACCCCCCACCCCAGTGCACGAATTTTGTGCACCTGGCCTCTAGTTATGAATATTGTGAGTTGCGTTCTTAGTGAACCTGAAAGTTACCATTTTGCATTTGAATATGGATTTCAAGCCCCATCAACAGGTGCTTCTTGACACCTGCTATGGCTCTAGCTATGGAGCCCACTAAAGACACAGCCACACCCTGCCCTGGGGAGCTGACTGCTCTGACCAGGACCTCTCCTAAGGGCAGTCAGTGAGATGAGGTGTGCACACAACCTTTGGAAGGTGCCCAGACAATTGGTGTGCTGGATTACTTACTGCTTGAAGCTTGTCAAAATAGTCAGCAGTTGTGTTCTTGGGAAAGAAGTCGAACAATACAGAAAGGGTTATCATGAAAAGCAAGTCTTCACTGACCCAGACCCTTGGTCTCTTGGTTTCTCTACCCAGTGGTCTCTGCTCTCCCGTGGAGCTGGTATCTGATGTGGAATTGATGTCATTTTACTACTGACTATGTTCTAGCTAGAAAAGATTTTGGTTACAGGGTGTAATCAAATCAGACTTAAGAATTCTACGAAAGGATTATGTTTATGATGAGAAAAAAGAGATGGCCCCTAAAAAGATGTGCCCTCGCCCTAATCCCTGGTACCTGTGGATGTGATCTTATTTGGGAAAAAAAAAAGGTCTTTGCAGATGTAATTAAGTAAGGATCTGGAGATGAGGAAATTATCCTGGATAATTAAGGTCAGGGCCTAAATCTAATAAAGAAAAATATCCTTATAAAATAGACACAGCGTCCCTATTTATAAGGAGGAGGCAATGGGACCCTGGAGGCCATACTGGAATGATGTAGCCACATGCTGAGGAATGCTGGCAGCCACCGGAAACTGCGAGGCGAGGAACGGATTCACGTGGATTTCAGCCTTTGAGCTTCCGGAACCGTGAGGAGGAGGTCCTGTTTTTTTCAGGCACCCAGTTGGTGGTGACTAGCTATGGTGGGCACAGGAAATGAACACAGGGTTTCTGCCCGTCTCTCTGTATTCCCTCCTCCCACCCCCATTTTCATGTCAGTTACTTGCTCTTCTCATTTAAGTGGTGCTTATAAACCTTACTCACCAATAGCTACTGGCGTCTTCTTTAAGCTTGCACGGTATTCCACCCTACATAGGTATTACCAAATTGCCACCCAAGGAGGCTCTATCACGGATTCCTTTTTAAAAGTGCATTTTTCTCATTATGAAAGTAATCTTTTCGTGAAATTCTTAAGTGTGATTTGATTACACCCTGTAACCAAAATCTCCTCTAGCAGAACATAGTCAATGGGAAAATAACGTCAATTCCCTGACATTTCTCAGCCTGGCTGGGCTGCTTCCTTCTGCTAAATGGGGATGCGTGAGTTGTGTGTCTGTCTGGGCTCCGAGGCGGGGAGCGAGGACGTAGCTCTTGGAGCCTGGACAGCCACCTGAAGGGCCCCCCTCCCTCTGGTCATCGGCTCACCCCACTGCCCCATCTCCCAACCCCCATGGTCCCTCCGTGAGAAGAGGAGGAAGGCAGACAGTCACTTTACCCACCCGGATGCTCCTATACCGAGTGCTGAATGTCCAACGTGTCCGCGTTTTTCATATCCCTCGGCAGGCCTCTGGCTCGGAGGGCCAAGGCGGGGAGGAGGAGGGCCTGCTCCCTGAATTGCCACCCAAACCCCATCCTGCGGGCAGAGGGGCAGGCCCCGCTCTCCTCAGCTCTTGGCCTGGACCCGCCACCAGGACAGATGGCCTCCTCTGGAGCGTGCCCACCCCCATCAGCCCCCACAACGGTTTCAGAGCTGGAGTGTGCCATCTGCAAGAACCCCCGAGGCCACTAGCTCGGAGGAGAAAGGCACGGAGCAGATTCCCCCTCACGGCCCTCAGAAGGGACCAACCCTGCTGACATCTTGAATTTGGACTGCCGGGCCCCAGCGCCGTGAGACAATAAACATGTGTTGGTCAAGCCCCTCGGTTTGTGGTACTTTGCAACGAGGCAGCCCTAGGAAACCAAGACAGCAGGGGGACAAAACCCCCTAAACATTAGCGTAGCAGGAGGCAAGGGATAACTGGGAGGCACGGGGTGCTTAAATGGGGAGAAAGGCCGAGGGGCCAGAGCAGAGAGGGCAATGGGAGGCTGCCGTTGAGGATGGAGGAAGGGGCCACAAGCCGAGGAGTGCGGGCAGCCTCTGGAAGCTGGAAAAGCAGGAAAGAGGTGCCCCCTGAGAGCTCCCAGAAAGGAATGCAGCCCCGGCAACACTTGGTTTCAGCCAGTGAGACTCGTTTGGACTTCTGACGTCCGGAACTGCAAGAGAAGAAATACATGTGTTCTAAGGCACCAGGTTGGTGATAATGTATTACAGCAGCAGCCAGAAGCCAGGGCAGCACCCTTCCCCACCCACACCTCTCCACCCCACACCTCTCCATCCCACACCCATACCCACACCCACACCCACTCTGCCCTCCTCTCTCAGCTCTGAGCCTGGAGGCTGATGCTCACGACCGCACACCCAGGTGCGCCGGTGGGAGCACTGGGACTCGGTGGGAGCGGCACCAGCTCAATAGGCAGCCATCAGATGTGCTCAGGGAGCCAGCAGACGGGGTGCCAGGTGTTGTAAAGTATTGGGGAACACGGCCCAGAGGAATTTAGAATCAGGGCAAAGAGTTTAGATTGAATTCAATAGGCTGCTGTGTGGGATTTGAGCAAAGGAGAGAGTGCGCGAGAGCAAGGGGGAGAAAGAAAGAAAGAGGGGGGGGGGATTTAGAAGTTTGAGGATTCCTGGCAACTTCCTTTGGAGGATTTTTCAAAGCCATCTGTGTCTTTTTTTTTTTTTCTTCTTCTTTTTTTTCTTTTTTCCTTTGTGAAAAAAGGGAAATAGAGGTAAATAGAACTCCAGAAGCAATTTATTGACAACCTGGGACCCGAGAGGAATTCTTTTCCTGGATAAGGTGTCTTTCAGGTAGAACTCTTGGACAACCTGTTCAGCCGTGGCCTGGGAGCAGGCAGGGTCACCATGCTGGGTGCTCGGGGGAGGGCACCCCTCCCAATGGGGGCCACGGGTGGCGCTCCCTGCTGATGTGCAGGGCACAGCTTGTACGGCTGCATTGGAGAGCCAGAGGAGGGCATCCAGGGGCCCTGACTCACGGGGACCTGACTTACAGCGTGAGCTCCTTGCTTCTTCCCTCCGGGCATGGAGGCGTGTGGGCAGCCCGCCTTCAGGCTCCTGCCAACTAATGGTGTCTCATCCGTTCCCTCTGACAGAAAAGCCAGTCAACAAAGCTGCTCAAAGCCACCTGGGAAATGAGGTGGTGGGAGCCATCCCATCAGTCAGCGTGTATGCACATCCTGGTCCCCTAGCTCAGGGTCTGGCTTGCACAGAGAGGCCAATCTCCTTTTGACTTATTAGTCCTGCTATTTATCGTGTCTGAAATACCAGCATATATATGACTGGCCTCTTGTAAACTATTGTCATCATTATTTCCTTAAAATTGCTTATTTGGAATACTTTTCCCTATTAATCAGTACTTTTTTTGTTCGTCAGAGTCAGTACCTCAATTCAGATAGGCTCAAGAAAACAAGGCAACTGAGGAGTCATAAGGTATGCGATGCAGCTTCAGGCATGGCTGGATCCAGGCATAAATGACTTCATCAGGACTCTGCTCCCTCTCCCGACCTAGGGCAGTTTCCTCTGCATTGGCTCTCATCTTTGGCAGCATCTTCCTCCACAGTGGTCCCCAGTCCCTCCAGGTTTATAGTCTACAGGCCAAGAATACAGGAGGAAACAGAGGGCTTCATTTCTAATGAATGCGATAAATGTCCCAGAATGAAATTCTTTTGGCTTCTTCAGGGTCATGTGTCCCCCTTAACACCGTTGTGTCGGGGATCACAGGCTCTGGGTTGGCAAGCCTGGGCCAGGGTCCTGTCCTAGGTGCCCACCTCCTGAGAGGGGAGGTTCCAGAGGGAAAGTGTAGGGACACAGAGAAGGAGGAGAAGGGGTCTGGATGCTGGGCTGGGTGGTAGCAAAGGAGCTGCTCTGTTCATTCCTGTTTCTTTTTCGTTTTCAGTTGCCCAATGTGCCTGCTAATACAAGAAAGCCTGTGCTAACAGATCTCAGATACAACGATTCACCAGAGGAAATTCGAACTTCAGGCCTGGCTACATTGGCTGAATTCTTGCTCGTCTTCCTGGCAGCCAGGGTCTGGGAAAAGTCAGATACGGACTTTAAGAAGCAGGGGCAGGAATAGCAGGGCTCTTCTGCTCAAGGCAGTCATGTCCAGAGTGACAGACAGCAGAATCTCTGAACACACCTAAGAGACCCAGCCCTCCACATGGAGAGGCTGTAAAGTGACAGAGCCGAAAGCTCATGGTCAGGCAGGGCCTAGGCTGCTCCAGGGGAAGGAACTGGGAGGGACCATTACCCGTTCAGCTGGTTCCCTAAACTGCCATGTTATGCAGAATCTTTTGGTTGCCAGTGAGAGAAACTAAATTTTGAAACAAAATAATAATAGTGAAACTACTATTCACAATATGTAAACCATAATCTATAATAATAAAAGGGTAATATGCTAATTAGACTAGATGTCCTTCTGATGAAGCTGGGGTCCAGGGAAGCCAGCTCAGGTCCCAGGTGCCTTCCCTTTCCGGCCGGAGGAGGGAAGCCTGGGTCCAGGGTGCCAGAGGGAAGCCGGTGCCCAAGGAAAGCCAGTGCCAGCAGCTGGGGAAAGGAAGGCCTACTCTTGCACAAATTTTCATTCCCTGGGCCTCTAGAAATTATATAATAAATAACATAATTATATAGAATATCATTTGTATAATAATGTACTACTACTAATAATTATCATAAACAATGTTGTTTCTTGGCCCATATAACTTCAGGCATGGCTGGATCCAGGAGCGCAAAAAGTCCTCAGGAAGCTGTGAGTCCCACCTCCGGTCACTTTCCTGTGTGTTGGCTTTGTTTGCAAGTGCTCTCGCTGCAGCATCAGGCCTGCACCCTCAGCTCAGCAGTCCAGGCAGAAAGAGAGGACCCCTCCCACAACCCCACAAATAGGATGCAGGTTCCCTGTCCGGCTCCAAACTGTTCTCTGTGATGAGATGTGCTGATTGGCCGGGCCTGGGCAATGCCCCACCCCCCTCCTCCTTGAGTGACCAGCTTCTTCCAAACCTCGGGAACTGAGCAAGGGGAGGGGGTCCCACAGAAGGGGAGTGCCGGCTGCAGAAAAAACAGCAGCTGTCCCTCACGCTGGGAGGGAGGGGAGTGTTTGAAGTACAGGAGGCAGCCTGCCAAGCCAGAGAGGAAAACTGTTTCTGGGAGAGAGTCTGAGTGAGGGATGGGCGGTGAGGGGGGCAGAGAGGCTGGGGAGCAGGTGTGGGGGCACAGAGGGCAGGGGTCCTCCGCAGCAGAGCTGATGGGCAGCCTTGAAGGAGGGACAGAGACCGAAGCTGGGGCCGAAGGCCCAGAGAGCAGTTGGGTCCAGCTGGGAGGTGAGAAGCCCTGCCACCTCAGGCTTGCAGTCTGACAGCCGGCCCCGCTGGCAGGCACGCCCTTGGCTCCCAAGGCTCTTTGCTGCTGGGAAGCTTCCATGAGCTGAGGGTTCCCCTGGGGTTCCCCGGTGGCCAGGGGTGAGGACAGAACCCCTCCCCGGGGGTCAGAGCTGCTGCTCAGAGCAGATGCGTTCCCTTTCTAACGGGGGCCCAGGACAGGCCTTGCTCTTCTCACGGGGCCCCGGCCCGGGGTCCGGCTCGCAGAGGGGCCTCGGGAAAAGTGTGTGGAATGAGGGCAGCCGCTCTCCCTGCCCCGGGAGAGAAGCTGCTGTTAGCCGTCCTACCTCTAACGGGCTGGGTGACCTTCACTTAGTCCAAGCCCTCTCTGGGCCTCCAGGTTTCTCATCTGTCAAACGAGGGGGTTGCAACCATAGGTCCCCGAGTCCCCGTCCAGCGCTAACCTTCCCCGGCTCTCTGGCCAGCCCCCCTGCGGAGGGGACCCTGCTCCGGCCGCCACACTCTCTCCATTCCTGCTCCTGACGCCCCAGCCCCTGCCCTTCACCACCCCGACGGGGGGAGAGGCAGTCGAGGCCCTGTAATTATTGTAAAGAGGAGAGTTTAAATGTTTAGTTTTATGAGGAAGCCGGCCCTCTCTGTCAGCAGAAAGCCACGCGGCTCCCCGGGTGTGAGTTAATTTCCTCCGTGGCTCGTTTCCGCGCCCGCTGTCATTTTTCCTCGGCTGCTTTATGGCTTTCGGGGCCTTTGGAGCCGCGTGTGGTGGCAGTGGCTCTGCACGCCGGAGCCAGAAGCCTCCCGGGTCACCCCCCAGCCTGAGCCCATCAGCACCGGGGCCTCACAGTGGACAGTGGGGCCGGTGACCTCGGTGCCGGATGAGGCTCGGAGGCAGCAGGCTGGGAGGGAGGGAGGAGAAAGAAGCTGGCCAGGCTGTCCCCAACCAGGCCATGGCCCCTGGCACCTCCTTGTCAAGCTTGTGAGGAACAAGTCTAAATTAAATTACAGCCAGGCCGGCCTTGCAGCCGTCCCAAGTGCCTCAATTAAACAGCAGAAGACTTTGCCCTCCGGCTCACAGTGAGCCAAGGAGGCGGGATGCGGCAGCTTCGGCCTCAGACAGACCTGGATTCAAATCTTGACTCCACCTGTCACCTGGGCCTGTCACCTGGGCCAGGTGACTTCACCCGAGCCTCCATGTCCCAGCCTGCAGAACGGGGATGTCCATGGCACCTTCTGGTGGATCGAAGGGGATGGAGGACGGTCATACATGCAGAGCACCTGACACGTGAGCGGGCTTTCTGAGCGGCGCCGTCACTGGGGATGAATCCCCCTCCGCTGCGGGCCCTGCGGAAATCATCCCTCTGCCAGAAAGAAGCCCGATCCCGACGAGCAGCCAGAGGACCCCTAAAAGGCGCCCTGGGTCTCCCGAGACCAAGAGCAGCCTCCCACTTGCATTGGGCCAGGCCGTGCACATGGAATTGTCACAACAGGGAGCCATGGGGACCCGCTACACAGCCCTGCAAAGGAAGGACTGTGGGTTGTTCGTCCCATTTCAGGTTGAGGACCGAAGCCCTGGGAGGTGGCATCGCGTGCCGACCATCACCGGGCTCAGAGGAAGCCGTGCCAGGAGCCTGCAGCCCCCAGGATTGTGTCCTTCTAAAGGCCCAGCAGAAATCGGTTCCCTTTCAGAGGGCTCAGACCGGCAGTTCTGTGACCCCATCAGCTGGCTGTAAGGAATGAGGGCAATAAGATAAAGAGAAGTAGCTCCATGTGCTATGAAGGAGGGTTTGGACCCACTGTGCCACGTTCGACCTTGAGCAAATCATGGATTCTCTCATCTGCCAAAGGGGGATGGCAGCTACATCCGAGGTACATGGGAGGATACAGTCACCTGGGATGAGGCCTGCGGACTGGCTTGCTCACGATGAGAACGTGGATGGTGGCACAGAGGAGGGGGAGTTGGGAGACCAGGTTCTCTCCTCATTTTTGCTTCCAGCATTTGTTCGACTTCAAGCACATAGCTACCCCTCTAGGTCAACCCTTTAGGCTGCAGACCCCTTGAGACCTCATTAAGTTGTGGGTCCTTTGCCCAAAAAAAGTGCACCCAGGACCCCGTGGATTTTACAGATTCCTTAAAGACCCCTGAGCTATGGTTCCTTCAGTCCTAACCATCTGTCTTTGAGGGAGGGGGCCTGGAGGTGGTCTCCTGTGGTTAATGGTTTCCTTTCTGGACCCAGCATCACGTCACTCACAGATCGGCCCCAGCTTACACCAGTCCTCGACTGCATCCTGGGGAGGAAAAGAAGCTGCTATAAATGTCCAGTGAGTCTCACAGTGGCCCGCTTGCAGGGTTTACCGCTCCCATGTTCAGGACATCTGTGGTTTCCCCCAGTGTCCTTCCCTTCTTTCTCTTGAACAGCCCTCCCCGGAACTCCCCTTAGGAACATCCTTCGTGTCTCAGCCTGTGACTGGTGAGCTGATTCCACACCCACCCAGGGGCAAACCCCGATGGGCTGCTCAGCATTTCCTCCCCACCTGGCTGTGGCTATTGGTTCAGAGACGGTCAGGTAACCCAATCAGAGCCAATGAGGCATGACAACATTCCCAGGGTTTCTGGGAAAGCAAGGTCTTCTTTGCCTTCGGTGGATGTCTGAACGAGCTCTTCATTGTTCTCGGAAATGATGCAGCATAAGACGGGAACGTGAGCAGTCCTTTTGCTACCAGGAAGCAATGACCTGGAGATGCTTAAGGTGGGAGTCAGGGCAGGCTCCGAGAGGAGCCTGAGGTGAAACTCACAACATGGAAGTCAGACCAGAGAGATGGCGAGAAGCAAGACCGAGCCTCACTTGATGCCAACACCACTTTCGGACTGAAACTGTACGGCTCCATAAACTCCCGGTGATGTAAACACGTGGACCTGCATTTCCTGTCACTTGCAACATCAAGCATTCTAAGGAAAATTCCCTGCGGGCTGGGCCAGACAGAGAAGAGGTGGGGACAGTGGGCTCAGGAGCCAGGAGGACAAAATTCTTCCAAAGGATGTGGGAGGGGAGAGCATCTAGCCACCCACCTGGTGCTGGGAAAACGTCAGGAAAAAGCCCAGGCTGAGGGGGCAGATGGACTTTTTGGTATTATTAGTCTGGACAGCAGCAAATGTTGGCTATTTGGAGTTTGATTAATCACCAACTCTATTCAACTCCACAAATGTTTCCTGAAAACCAGTCATATTGGGACACTCTGCGGAGTGATGGAAGACAAGCGTACAATCAAGGCAGTCCCCACAGCGGGGAGCGCCTCGTCAGGCGAGGAAGGCCGGCTCAGACAAAACTCACTGTGATGCCAGCAGGGTCAATGCTGAGACTGAGAGAGCCTGGGGGCAGGATGGTGCAGGAAGGCAGGATCCAGGGCCCAGGGTGTCCCCTCCACCCGGAGAGCGCTTTTCCCAATTTGCACAAAAGCACATGAGGTACCAGGGCGGCCGTGGGGGGAGCTGTTTCTCCACACCCACCTACCCCCAGCGAGCTCTCCAGATGGGCGTTCCCCAACGTGTGGGATGAGGACGATGGTGGGGTTGGCTTTTAGGAGCGAGAATGGAGCCGAGTCTCACTCAGATGGTGAGACAGCAACCCTGAACCCTGCCACCAAGGACAGAGGCTCAGCGCGCGCTGGCTGACCTCTCCTCCCAGCAGAGAGCGCGCAGGCCTCAGCCTTCCACCGGCAAGAGGCCCTGCTCAGATTTCCTCACACTGCTTTATTTTTGTGGCATTTATTTTAACAGTTGTCTTCTATTTATGGCAAGTAATATTGGCTTTCCATCTATGACAGTGATAAAAAGCTTCCTTTCACATTTCATTTCTTAAGTTTTTAAAAGGTGGCTGGTTGAAAGACAAATATTCCATAGGACAAGCGGGACCGGGGTATAACCGAAACTGCGAAGGGGGGATGCGAAGGACCCAAGGTCGGGGATACTCATGGCACAGACACTGGTCGCCTGCTGCGGGCAGATGCAGGGACGACAGCCGAGAGCCAAGTAGGCAGAGCCCTGCCCTCCTGGAGCTTACCGTCTAACGGGGACAAGAAGGGGGGAAATGAGACGCTCGGTGTGCTCGAAGGCGGCCCGCGATCTGTAAGTGTGTGAACCCGGGAAACGGGTGCAAACCCGCTAGGTCAGGCTCCACCGAAACCCGGCAGCAGCGGGAAGATGAGGCGGTGGCCTCGCAGGAGGAATGAGGAGCCCAGTCTGCCGCCATCCCTCCTAGCCGAGGCCGGTTGTGGAGACTCCTGCTGACCCTGACGACGCACCCTGTAGGAAAGCCCACATCAGGGCGCCGTCCCCTTTTCTGAAGAAGGAAGAAGGAAAGCAGGATCTGCAGGGAGGAGAGCTGTAGCTCAGAAGGCGGCCCCAGGGCACCGCAGAGCCACTGCAGCTTTTTCCTGGCCCCACACTGTGCACAGGAGTGGCCCCACGCGTGGGACCAGGACCCAGCGTGAAAGGACCCCGTGAGGCTCTGAAATCGTCGCCTCCTGAGTCATCGAAGTGCCATTGACTTGCAGTCAATAACAGTACGAAGTACTAAGTGCGCTTGTTATTCCACTTGTTGGAAAATTGGTCATCTGCCTGTGGTCCATCTGCAGCCTGGTGGGCAGAAAAGCTGGGAGTCTGAACCATGGCTGCCATGCTGGCCAGCTGTGTGCTTCTGGGGGGTCCCTTTGTTCACTTGAGCATCCTTTTTTTTTTCTCTCTCTCTCTCGCATATAAAATAGGGTAACGCATTAAATGAGGTCACTGGTGCTGCTCTTGGCACCGGTGGCCAGTCACTAGTTGCCCTGTTCCCCCATAAACCTAAGTCTGAGTTACCGGGACACCCAAATCCCTCCCACAGACTGGAGCTGGCAGGAGGAGGAGATGGGTCGGAAACCCGTTCATTCATTCAACAAGTACCTATTAGTCCCGCTCTCTGCAAGTAAAGCTGCAAAAAGCTAAGAAGGGTAATTTCCTGCTCCTGTGGGAACATGTCATCAAAGCAACATGTGAGATTTTTAGTTCATCACAAGGAGCCCAATCACTTCAGGAGGGGTTTGCGGAAGAGTGACCCTGGGACAAAAAGTGTGACCTTTGTAAGGGTTTGGGCGGAGAGCACTCCAGAGCAAAATTCCCTGGGACTGGTCTTCGAGACAGAAAGGAAGTCTGTTGCTGGAAGAAGTGGGTGCTGGGAGTTTGGTCTGAGAAGAGGGGGTGTCAGCCCCTGGGGGGGAGGCCTGGGGGATGGCTGTGTGGGCCAGGGTGGTGAGGAAGGCAGCAGTTCCCGCTGGGCACCGGAGCCCCTGTGACAGCATCTTTAGAAACCCCCCATTTGAGCTCCCATCTGCCAGGCCAGGTCCTGCCTGCTGCCCCCACTGCCTCTGGGGCCTGTGTCACCTTTGGCCAGACCCCCAGGGCACCTGCTTGCTGGCTGGATTCCCTCAGCTCGCCTGTGGGTTGGAAGAATCTCTGTGGTTTGGATAAAGGGAGGGCTGAGGAGGGGGAGAGAGCAACGTGTGTCTGCTGGCATCAGAATCGCAGCAGAAGCCAATGCTGGAAACCATCCCAAGTAGTTAGAAATTAAAATAATAAAAGAAAACTGAGCATATGGAGTTCGTAAAATGCCGTCCATCTTCAAGAAGGGATGTGACTTGCTCAGAGCGCATGGGAGAGCTGGGGTCTGGGAGGAGGTGCTGATGGGGTGAGGATGGACATTTGCCTCCCAGGGGGGACATGGGGCAAGGGCACGCTCTGCTCTGGGCCATGCAGAGGGTGGGGATCCCCTTTGGCTATACTTTTGGAAGAGAAGAAAGAATGCTCTCTACGTCCCCTTCCTAACCACACGGGAGTCCCCAGTCCTCTCCAGCCCAGAGTGTCCCCTCCCCCAGCTCAACCCCAAACTTACCTTCAATTTTCTCTCTTCTGTATCCAACACCAGAGCAGTCCTGTGCACTCAACCTCCAAAACACACCCAAACCAGCTGCTTCTCACCTCCCCACCTCCACTCCAGCCCAGCTGCCTCTGCCTGGTCTCTCGATGCCTCTTCTCCCCACCCGGTCCAGCGTCTCCTCCCCACAGCCACCAGATGGACCTCTTCTTAAAAGGCTTTTCATCCCACTTAGGATAAAACACAGCTCTTCCCCATGACCTCCAGGTCCTGCAAGATTCAGGCCCTGCCTGCTCCCAACGTCACTGGTCTTCCTTCTGTTTCTCAAACAGGCTGAGGTCATTCTGCCTCAGGGCCTTTGCACATGCAGTTCCCTCTGCTGGGAACACCCTTCTCCCGCCCTTTGGATGACCAGCTCCCATTCAGGTTTCATCCCAAATGCCATCTCCTCAGAGAAGCCCTCCTTGGCCACCTCCTGTACAAGGTCACCTCTCCTGCTCCTTTTTCTTTTCTTTTTTTTTTTTAACCCTCACCTGAGGTTATTTTCTCATTGATTTTTAGAGAGCGTGAGAGAGGGAAAGACAGAGAGAAACATTGATGTGAGAGAAGAAACACATAGTTTGGTTGCCTCCTGCATATGCTCCAACCAGGACCCGGGCCGGGGAGGAGCCTGCAACCGAGGTGCGTGCCCTTAACTGGAATCGAACCCAGGACCCTTCGGACTGCAGGCTGACTCTCTATCCACTGAGCCAAACCGGCTAGGGCTCCTGCTCCTTTTGCGATCACTCTATTTCTACATCATCACTCACTATCTAAAACTCTCCTGTTTGTTTGACTTGTCCCTCTGCTGTGTTAGCACCATGAGCCTGGACTTTGTCCGCTCTCCTACGGTGTCCTCCATAGGAACCGTGCTGGGCCCAGGGTAGACCCTTCACAGACATCTACCGAATGGGGACTGCGTGAAGCCAGGGCCAGCTGGTTTACTTGTCAATCAACTGGGTGTTTAGGTAGCACCACGCACAGCTTTGTGATTGCTGAGCAGCAAGCATCACCTCTCTCGGGCAGAACGCATGAGGCTCTGGTGGAGCCCAGGTGGTCGTGAGCCAGGGCATCGGAATCGCAGCAGAAGCCGGAGTGAGAGAGCCTGTTCCCAGCCAAACACAGGTCGCCCCGCGTGTGCTGAGCGCTCCCATCCAGACAGAGCAAGAAAGCTGGGCCTGCCACTCCGGGGGCGGGGAGCCCACCTGGGAGGTCAAGTGCCCCCCTTCACCCAGGTGCCCTGGTGTCCCCTGTGCCAGGCAGCCCAGCTGCTGGAGCCAGAGCTGTGAGCTGGCCAGAGGTGAAAGGGGAGGGCAGGTGTCCTGTGAGCACCTTTGGGGTAGGAGACCGGCCAGCCTGTGGGCCCTGAGGGTCTCTGAAGGCCCTTGAGTGCCTGGTACAGAGGTAGCTGTGAGGACACATGTAGATGCCTGTGGGGAAGAAGCAGAGAAGCCCTGTCCTAGGGGTGACTGGGCCTGGGGATCCCAGTGAGGGTCCCCTTCCCAAAGCCCCTCCTCTTCTGTCCTTCTCCCTCCTCCCCCCTCGTCTGGCTGCTCCTCTCCTGTTCTGTTGCATGCTGGCCTCCACAGGATGAGCTTTCCTGGCCGTGCCAGTCTTGCTGCCACCTGTTCGCCGTGCCGGAGCCAGCAAAGTAGCTCAGCTTCAAACCCAGAGCAGCTGGGAGAGCGAGTGCCAAGCCTCGTCATTTCCCTTGCTCCCCTCCTTTGTTGCAACTCAGCAGCTCCGGCTCCTGTCACCTGCTGTCAGCTGGGCAGCCCCTTTTCTTCCCGCCACGCCCCGCCAGACTCCTCCTGGCCTCCTCAGGCCTCAGCCTCTCCTGGGGAGGCTGCAGAGCCGGCCTCAGGCTGGGCCATTCACTGTGGCTCTCACCACCCTGCCTGGTCCCCCCACCCCAGCCCAGACTCGCAGTCCCCTTTCCTCCCATTTCCTGTGGGGCCCCTTAACTTCCTGCTCCCAGGAGCCTTCAACAGAAGGACTGAAGCCGGGGTCAGGGTCTGAGAAAGCCAGGAGGTGTCCTGTTTTACCCGCCGAGCCCACGATGGAGCACCCCCGCAGGCAGAGCAAGTTCTAAACCTCCAGGAGAGGGAGGGCTCGGGGAACTCCCTGCTATAGCAATCCAACCCACGCCAGCCGCTGAGTCCCAGCCCGGCCCCTATAGCTTGCTCGCTGGCTGCGTGACCTTGGCAAAGCCCCTCTGAGCCTCAGTGTCCTTGGATGTCAACGGGCCAGGCCACTGCCTGCCCACTCCAGTGTCACTGCGAAGAACACACAGAGGACCGGTGCCTTGAACTCCTTCGGGAACGAGGTAGGGATATAATTAAACATGCGTGGGACCGAGAAATGCAAACTCGAGAGCACTGTGCTGCCGCGAGCTGATTCTGCTCTTCCTCACGGCCGCGTGTGGACCGGCTCCCGGAGAGGAAGCGCCAGCCTCTGGGTGGACGATGCGGGCTGTCTCTGTCTTCAGAAATACCAGCTCCAGCTGAGGGGGCAGCTGATGGCCGAGAGAAAGACACATCAGAAGATGGAGCAAGACACAGGCAGACAGACAAATAAACACAGATGAAATAGCCGGCGAGGCCGATGGCTCTCCTGATGGGAACAGACAGGCTGTGGCTGCGTTCCCGTAGCCTGGGGCCGTTCTCTGCTCCACCAGGGGCCTCCCCGCCTCCTGCCTCGGGTTAGTAGCTCTCACAGACAAGGACCTGTGGGCCCATGGGCACAGTGTCCCCGCGTCCTGCGGCCATGGAGGACGGGGGGAGGGCGCGGTGGAGGGAGACCTGGAACCTCCAAATCCTGAGATGCTACTGAGAAGGGAAGTGGTCTCTGGCACTCGGAGGGAGAAGTCTTCACTGGGCCCGAACGATGTGGGTCTGAGGAGGTGTGCTCTTGTTGGTGACAGTAACAGGGACGGAAGACCGTTTCCACAGGGGTCGTGGGGAGTGATCTGGGGCTGAGTCATCGAGGAGAAGCTGAGGAGGCTGGGGGAGAAGCCATAGTGACTGCCCAAGGTTGTCAAAGTGCATCCCCCCCCCCCCATGCCCAGAGCTGGGGGCTGCTATACTCTTGCATTGGTGGGGGTCAGCCAAGCTGGACTGGGGAAGAGGGGGTGCCAGTTCCAGCAGGGTGTGGGTAGGGCAGAGGCTCAGGCTAGTGACCCTGCTTCCCTTGTGCCCCTGCCCTGCATCCTCCCACAATGCCAGACTGCTCTTTGGAGAATGGTTGTCAGATCTGTCTCTTTCCTGCGTGCCTCCCCGCTCCCGTGGCTTCCCATTGCACACATAATGAAGCTCAACTTCAACCTCGGCTCACAAGGCCCAGGATCTGCCCTGCCTGCCTCTCCAGCCTCACGTCCCAGCTCTTCCTCACTCACTGCGCTCCATCCACGCTGGCCTTATTGTTTCTTCAGCCTGGTCCCACCTCAGGGCCTTTGCACTTGCTGAGCTCTCTGACTGGGATGCTCAAACCATCAGTTCTTACCTTAGTTGCCTTCTCTTCATATAGGTTTCAGGAGAGAAGGTTTTCCACATCCTGATTAGTGCTCTCTCCCTCCTTCCTCAAGGCACTATCAGATCTCCCTGGGTTTTGCTCAGTTGTTTTCTGCGTAGCACATACCCCTCTGTGAAAATATCTCTTTTGCATGTTTTTAGTCTGTCTTTTCCATCTAAAATGCAAGCTCCCGGTTTGTTCGCTGCTCTTTCCCATTGCCTGTGGCAGAGCCTGGAACACAAGAGGCATTTAATAAATTCCTCCAGGAGTGAGTGGGTCACAGGGGAAGAGGCCAAGTGGCCCTGGACAGGGAGCACTGGCCCAGAAACTGAACAGGACCGAAGGCAATGCGGCCGGAGGAGGGGCCGGGACCAGCCAGACCTCCGGGGCTCATGATGCCAAGGCCCATTCCCCTTCATGCCTCCTTGGTTCACCTCACTTAACGCTCATCGCCTGAAGATGGCATATTATTCACCCCCATCTTACAGATGAGGCAGCTGAGGCTACAAATCTCCAAAGTCATACCGCTTACATAAAAGAGCGGGGTTGTGACTCCTCATCACACACTTTCTCCTCCGTGGCACTTGGCCTCCCAGCTGGTTCAGAAAGGTCTTAGGAGCCCCCTCTGACTCCCTGGGGTCACTCACAGTCACCTTCCTTAAAGGGCCTGCTGGAGAGGGCTGCCGAGAGAAGTTGTGGACAGAAGCTAACAAGGGCCCCAGGCTGAAGGGGGCAGTGGCCAGGAAAGAGAAGCCAGGAGGGTGGGTCCCAGTCCTTGGTGGGCAAAGCAAGGGTGAACGGAGGTCTGGCTTTGCCTGGAAAGAAGGCCTGGAGGGGACCTCCAGGATGGGAATGACCAAAGGCTCGAATCCCAGTCCTAGCCCTGCTTCTGGCCACACATCTCTCCTTTGGCTTCACTATCCTCCTTTGTGGAATGGAGATAATATGCCTTAACCCCCCCTCCAGCCCCACCCTCACAGAGTTGCTCTAAGAATGAGCCAAGCCCTATCTTATGAGAATGTTTTCATAACCCTTCAAGAGTTGTACAAATGTGAACTGATGAGGACTCATTGGCTTCAAAGGTCAGAAATCTACCTCAATCTGGCTCAAACTCCAAGAGGTATTCATTGACTTTTACAACTAAAAGTCCTCAAGGCGGGGGAGGTCTGGCTTCAGGCATAGCTGGATCAGGGTGCTCCAACAGAGCAAGTCTCTGTCCTCTGGAGGCTCCCTTCCTAGGCAGGTTTTCACCAATGGGTGGCCATTAGCCACTCCAGGTCCCACGGACAGCTGACCAATCCCACCTGAAAGGGAGCATCGCCTGCATAAGCCCCAGCGTCAGGCCCAAGATTGGTTCTCATCGGTACAAACCGGGGGCCCAACCTGGGCCACTCTGGAGGCCAGGATACTGGGAAACTGACTGGCCACCTCTGGGGCTGGAGCTAGGGGTAGAATTGGCTCCATTTGAACCATGAAGACACTGAATGAGGGCGGTGAAGGCTCTCCAAAGAAAAATGGGGTTCTGCTGCCAGAAGAGAGGGGCTGGGAGCCTGTTCATGACAAGACCGTGGTGGCAGCCTCCTCCTCCAGCTGGCCCTGCAGAGCAGCGCTCTTTAAGGCCCCATGTCCCAGGAGGCTCCACTCCGCTGCTGCCCACGGAGGCCACTTCCTTGGGAGAGTATTGACTAGAGCGGCGGCTGTGAGAGTTAAACAGAATTGTTCTGCGAATGTGATTTGTAAACAGTGAAAACACCCTCCAAATGTTAGAGATCGTCTTTAATGTTGTTTGAAATAGGAGCAGGGCGGGAAACTGCAGGATTCTGGGGCTGAGAGGCGCTTAGAAATTATTGGCCGTTCCCCCCCACCTCCCCCTACTCCTGCCTTTTTACTCATCACCTCAAGGCAGCCAGAGAATGAATTTCAGGCAGAGATCCCATCTTGTCCCTCCCCTGCCTAAACCCTCCCCTGGCTTCCTTTGCTCTTGGGATAGTTGAGATTCCCTTCCCGTCTCAAGGGCCCTTGCCCACCATGCGGACTCCAGCCCGCCTTGTCCCCTCCTGCCATCCCCTGTGCTCCGCTGCATTGCCTTTCCTTCGGCCACACAAATACTCCAAGCCAACTTCTTGGATGCTCTGCATTTGCTGTTCCCTTCGCCCAAAAACACCTTTCCCCAAATCTTCCAACATCTGTTACGTTCTCGTCACTCTTCGTCTCCGCTGAAACATCACCTTTAGAGACTCACTCCCCTGGTCACAGTTGGATTTGACCCCCTCCACACCTTCTCCCTCACTCGCTCTCACTTTACCCATTTTATAGTCTTCCCCCGCTGGAATGATCTCATTGGTTTCTCTGTGGGCTTATTTGTTGTTAGTTCCTATCTTGCCTGTCACCCCCACTGGGATAACCAGGTCCAAGAAAACAGGATCTACACAGAATACAAGGGCCTGGCATACAGTCGAGGATCGAGAAATGCTTGTTGGCCCTGGCTGGGTCTCAGTTGGTTGGTTGAAGGAACATCCTGTTCATAGAAAGGTTTCGGGTTTGATTCCCAGTCAGGACACATACCTAGGTTGCAGGTTCAATTCCTGGTCAGGCCCCACACAGGAAGCAATCAATCAATGTTTCTCTCTCATATCAATCCAGTCTCTCTCTCTCTCTCTCTCTCTCTCTCTCTCTCTCTCTCTCTCTCTCTCTCTCTCTCTTTGTCTGTCTGTCAATAAGTATATATTCAGGTGAGGATTTAAAAAGAGAAGACATACTTGTTGAATGAATGAGTGAATCGATGGTAGGTGGGTGAATGATTGAGTGGACAGCTGGATGGGTGGATGGATCAGTGGGGAGATAGGTGAGTGAATGAGTGAGTAGATGGGTGGATGGGTAGATGGTGGATGGCTTGGTGGATGGATGGGGAGATGGGGAGATAGGTGAGTGGATGAGGAAACAGGTGAATAGATGGCTGGACTGAGCTCATGTCTTATTTAGTTCTGCCCTCACTCTCTAATCTGTTTCTCGCCCTTTAAAAAAGTGTGCCCCACTATCCCCTTTAGACTAGGAATTTACTTGGAGCTCTGCTAGCTAAAGAACCTCCAGACCCCCACTTCTCTCCAGCTCACACACTGCGGCCTTAGTGCCACCTGCTCTAGCCTCTGAATGCAGCTGACTTCAAAGCCCATTAAACCGATCATTAGGAGGTTGATAAAACCCCTTTCTCTGCATGGGCACACTTCCGCCTTCGCCTGCTGCCCATCAGCTGGGTCTGCTTTGCTGTTGCCAGGAGCTGAGAGAGAGCTTATTCCCTCCCCCTCTCCCCCCTCCACCACCTCCCGCCTGGCAGCATGCAGGTGAGCTGAGTCCTCACAGCAGCCTGCAGGGCGGTGTGTCACTCAGCCCTGTCCCTCCAGGGCTGTTCTGGGAGGTGAGAAGTGGAAGGTGGCCTGTCTCTTTGAGGACTCCACACCTGAGCTGGGGGGGCTGCGAGGTTGGCAGGGGTGGCTGCTGAGGCGGCACTGTGGCAGCCTCACGTGCAGACAGCCTTCTGTGAGCGCCTGGTGCTGCTGTCTTGGCGACAGAGGCTGGAGGGGGGAGGGGACTGCTGTGACCTTGGCTCACTCTGATCTGAGAACCAGGTCCAGGGGAACTCAGGCAGGCAGGACTTGGGCGATGACCCTGTCGGGAACAGGATGGACCCACTGGGCTGAGACCAGACTCAGAGAATGCCTTGACACATGTCCCCGGCCATCCTTAGCATGAGGTCCTGAGGGCAAGGGGAAAATTCCACCTCGGTGATGTCTGATTGAAGAAAACATCCACTCCACACCTCATTGTTGTTGTTGTGTTTTTTTGGGGGGAGGGGCAGTGGGGACAGAGCACACTGCATAAAAACACATATAGTAAGAGGCCATGTTGTAAAAAAAAAAAAAAATCTAGGGCCAAACAAAGCTGTGTCTAATTATATCGTCACATATACCTGTGTACATTCAGAGAAAAGCCCAGAAGGCTACACACCAGACTTTCACCAGTGGTTCCCTCTCTGGAAAAAACTGAGATTTTAAGCCAAGTTATTTGTAGCTCCTCCCCACCCCCCATCCCCCATCCCCCCTTTTTTTTTTAAACAAAATAGTCATGTTTTATATGTAAAATTTTAAATTAATTTTAAAAGATATCCATCAAGGATGTAATTTAGAGTGTGAGGGTCAGACCCAGCCCTTGAAGGAAGTGGCATGAAGGGCCATGAGAGGGGCCCCACTGGCTCAGCACCCCCTCTCCCCTGGGCCTTACTGCAGACAAACCCTGGAGCTTCCCTGGGGCAGAGCACATCCGGCTCCTTCCCAGACCTGGCCCTCCTTGCAGCTCCCCCCCTCCCCGCCCCCCGGGTGGCTGATGCAGAGCCAGGAACCAGTCCAGGACTAAGGAAGCAGGGAGAGCGGGGAGCCAGGCCCAGGAGCTTCTGCGGGAGCGTTCTGCTCCACTGACCCCATCGCGCCAGGCAGGGCTGCAGCATCGCCGCTTCCTCCGCGGCCGCCGGCAGAGTGACAGCATCCGCGTGCTCGGGGAAGGGGGTTATTTTATTAACCAGAGAGATTAAGCATCTCTCCTTCTAATTACCAGTTTAATTAACCTTGGCACACAGTATGTACCAGCCCCCAAGGGACTGAGTCAGAATTGCCGCCCTGGCTGAGCATCACCCATCTGTCGTGGGCTGCCCTCCAGAGCCTGGGCAGCGGACTCTGAGGACCAGGGCTGCGCAGAGAGAAATGTGGGGAGGGGTTGTCAGGAACCTCTGAGGAGGGTCTTGCTTTGGGTTCTGGATTCCAACATGGCTGCCTTTTCAGCAGCCCTTCTGCAGGTGACCCTGAACAAGGTAGCTGCAGAAAACTCAGCCTGGGCCACCCCACGGAGGTCTCCCAAGTGCCTGTTGGGTAGCAATGGGTCCTAGGAAAAGCCTGGAATTGATTAGAAGACTTCATTCAACTGTCACTTACTGGACGGTGATGCTGCAGGAGCAGCATTCTCATCTGTAAAATGAGCCCGGTAATACGGTCATATGTAGGACATGGGACAATTCATGAGGTTTAATTAAGAGAAAAGAGTTCAGCCAAAACCCATTTAGCTCAGTGGATAGTCGGCCTGCGGACTGAAGGGCCCCGGGTTCCATTCCGGTCAAGGGCATGTACTTTGGCTGTGGGCACATCCCCAGTAAGGGGTGTGCAGGAGGCAGCTGATCAACGTTTCTCTCTCATCGATGTTTCTAACTCTCTATCCCTCTCCCCTCCTCTCTGTAAAAAAGCAATAAAATACATTTAAAAATAATAATAATAAAGAGAAAAGAGTTCAAAATGCCTTGTAAATGATACCTGTCCATCCACCCATCCATTCATATAGCACATCTTTTTGGAGCGTGCACGACGTGTTAACAAACGTAAGTGACGATGAACAGGGGGAATTTAGAGACCAAGTGCCTGGCTGAGAACCCAAGAGTCACCCCTATGCACACGCACGCCAACGAGCACACACACCCCTCCCCGACCAGTCGCCCACCCCCCATTCAGCACACTCTTCACATACTTGCACACCACACACAGGGCACACGCATTCTTCTTCACAGCCATGAACAGAACACACAGCATCTCAGAAACCGCCCACGTGCACTCACGAAGACGACTGCCTGGCTCCTCTATTCTCGGGAGTGAGGAGGCCCCGGGAAAGGGTTTTGCTATATTTATTTATTTGAAAGCTTATTAAAATCCCCACCTCGTCTCCTGCACTAGTGCAGTGTGATTGGAGCCTCCTAGTGTCTGTGTGGGAGGGTGAGGATGGGAGCGTGTTATCTGCATATACGTGAGAGAGAAGCCTTTCCATGCGTTTGTGTGTAAGGTGCACTGGCCTGTGTGCATCTGTGTGTGCATGTGTGTGTCCGGGTGTGGAGGGTGGGGTGTATGCTACGCTCATTCCTCTTAGGACCTTTCTCAACCTATTGTGTTTTCCAGCCTCTTTTTCACTCTTGTCCCCAGAAGGAGCCTAGAAGACATGTTTTTTTCCTATTCACCCCCTCTCAGAGATTGTAATGGCACAGATACACTGTGTATCTGCTTATGTGCTGTATGCAGATCTGTGCTTTGTATAAAGAAAGATTTTTTTCACCCACCTCCAACTTCAAAGAGCCAATTTCTGTCCCTCTTGGGGGGGCAATAGGCCCCCTTTGAGAGTTCTTGATGTAGAGCAAGAGTGTCTGATTTTAAGGGCCTGTGGTCCTGACATTAGATGCCCCAGTCAAACCCCATGAAAATGCAGATTCCTGAGCCCCACCTGGAGATCTCATAGTCGACCTGGGAAGGCGTTCAGAAATCTGGGTTTAACAAGCTCTGAGGGGATTCTGACGCCCGGGCTGAGGGAGGACTCTGGGGCAGAAGAGAGTTTAGAGCCGCCAGGGGCCACCTAGTCTGAGGGGAGAGTGCCTGCCTGGAGCCCCTCCCAGTCCCAGGGAACTTGGAATCAACCCACAAAGGCTGTGCCAGAGCAGCCCCAGAGCTCCTCAGAGGAGATTCGGTGGCTGGACTAGAGCCCATCATGCTGACCAGGACTTAGAGGACACATGATGAAGGGTGTGTCTCCCAGACCAGGAGCATGTGGCTTGAGTCAGAGCACTGACCCTGTGCCTGGACCCCATTCCCTCTGTTTGATAGAGCCACAGATTCCCCTCTCCACAGACTGGGGCCACCCTTCCAGGAGCCCCAACCTCCCCCTCTCCTGGGGAGTCAATGTGCCAGGCAGTTCCCCCCGCCCCCCTGCCCACCAGCCTGCCCTGGAATTGGAAGTGGAGCTCCAAGCCGTCAAGGGTTGGAACCCCGTCTGGGAGTTGCCAAGGAACTGGCAACAAATTTGTTTAAAAATGGAGACCTCCTTCCTGGCCCTGCCCTTTGTGGGCCAAAGAAACGCTCTGCCTCTTTGGAGGACTGGCACATTGGCACCAAACCCGGCCCTGGGTGTCTGAGTGATCAGGACAGAGGGACCGATTGGCTCGCTGTGGGTTGTGGCTTGAAAAGGAGTCACCACGGGACAGATGGGAGCCTGGAAGAGGGAGGGAGGGGCCATTGGGGTGGCTGAGGAGTGAGGTGGGCTGGGGGGAGAAGTGAGTCAGGACGTGATGGCAGGAGAGGGGAAGGTGAGATGAGCGTGGATGGGAGGTGGAGATGGAGGAGCCTGGAGAAAGAGCAGGGAGAGGGGGACACTGCAGTCTGGTGGGGAAGCCAGGAAGGCGTCCTTCTCCCTCTCTTAAGCTTTTAAAGGCATCAGAACATCTTGCTAATTGTTCATCTCCCAGAGACGCTAATGAAATTAACTCTGCAAAATGCTCATCAGGTCATCTGCAGAGGGCACGGTGCCAGATTTCCATTTGGTCCAATCCTGTCCTTCTCCTCCTCAACACCTCCTGCCCCTTCCCGATAATTTCCCGCCCCCTCCTTTTCACAAGGCCCCTCGGCAGGAAAACCTCACCTTCAGACCTGCCTGCGAGTGCCCACTAGAAATGGGGGCTGCGTAGCCAGGGAAACCTGAGTCTGAGATGCCATAGAGCTCATGGAGCTGGAAAGGTTGTCTCTGGGTGTGAGCATCTCTCTCTCTCTCTCTCTCTCTCTCTCTCTCTCTCTCGCTCTCGCTCTCGCTCTCGCTGTGTGTGTGTGTGTGTGTGTGATAGCATATATATCATAGGCACATGCATCTCCAATAGAACCATTGGTTAGACTGAATATTCTTGCATTCACCCAGCAAACATTTCTAGAGCAGCATTTAGATTAAAATCCTTGTTCTATCCCTGACCAGCGAATGGCTTTAGGCAAGTTACATCCCCTCGTTGTGCCTCGGTTTTTGTACCAATACAATGGGGACAATAATCACATCTACTTCATAAGAGGTTGTGAGAATTGAAAGAGATAAAGGAGCTCAGCCCTGGGCTGGGCATTCGGTGAGGGCTCAAGAAATGCCGGGCACTGTCCTTGGTGCTGAAGGCTGCAAGCAGCGACCTTGGTTGCTGGGCTGAGGCAGAGGCCCAGGCATGAACGTGAATAGTCTGTGCAGGAAGGAAGTAGGGATATGTGGAAGTGTTTTTACATGTATGTAAATATATACAGGGAACGTAGGCATTTTTAGGGATTGTGTTCAGTTGCAGGTATACACATGTGTGAGTTGGGTGTGGGGAATGCATGTATATTAGGAGTAGAGACTTGGTGTTGGCATGCTGTGTGTGTGTAAGTGTGTGTGTTTGATTCAGGATATTGGAGTTGGGTGTTGGGGTGTACAAAAGGGACTTATCCAGATGTTGCTTGGGGGGAGGGGTCCTCTGAAAGGGTTTGTTTCTAGTTCTCTTTCCCCTCTCAGCCTCCAAACCTTCTTCACTTGCTTGATGACCTGGCAAGGGAAGAATGTGTGGGGATTACACTCTAACTTACAACTGGGAGAATATCTGTGTCCTCTCCCACAGGCTGCAGCTGTCCCCACTGGGTAGCACTGTGCCTTGTAAGCAGTATGCACTAATAAATGCCTGCCTTAGCCCAGGAAAGGCTCTAGAACAGGCATCTAGAAAAGATAGTTCTGTATCATTCTCTCAAGTGCAAATAAAAGAAACTCAATGGGCTCAAACAATCCAAAAAAAAAGGAAATATATTGACCCAAGTAACTGGAAAAGCAGGGACATATCTGACAGCTTCAGGAGCAGCTGGATCCTGAATGATAACCAGGGTTCCAAATCTCCTCTTCTCCTCACATCATGGCAGCTCCAGAACCTCCTCTTCCTTGCTCCAAGTCCAACAAGAAAAGAAAAATTCTCTCTCTCCTTAGTTCCAACAAAAGTCCTGGAAATGAGCCTCCGTGGCTTGGCTTGAGTCATGTGTGCAACCCTGAAAGAATCCCTGTGGTTCAGGGATGTAAATGCTGAGTGGCCAGGACTGAAGCATGAGCCGTCCTCTGGAACGGGGATGGGGTAACACCACATGAACCTCATGCACTGACAGTGGGGAGGAAAGACAGGGAGATGCTGAAAGACAGAAGCTGGATGTTGAGCATTGGGCAGGTTTGAATGCTGGGATCGGGGCAAGGGTCATCAAGAACCAATGTGGGGTTGCCAAAAGCAAGTCCTGCCTGATGAACTAATTTCCTGTTGGGTTGGATTATGGGCCTGGTGGATCAGGGCAATGCTGGAAGCTCCTGGTTTGGGGTTCTGCAGAGCATTTCCATTTATTTTGATTAATTATTTTGAGGTTTCCCAAGTGGATGAAAAGAGAAGCTGACTTATGCCCTAGAGCAATTGACAAGGTAGGCTCTGTCCTTGGTCCTGCCCTCAGCCACCTGTTTAGTAAGGACTTGGCTGAAAGTATGTATGACTCTTAATCTCTGCTGACGGTGACAGGAAGCTGAAGAAAATAACAAGTACCCTGCATCACAGCCTCCACATTCTGAAAACGCTCCATATGGAAAAGAGGAATTAGTTGTAATACAATGGAATAGAAATGTGATGAGATGAAGTCTCTGCATTTAAATTCAGAAAGCCAGCAACTCAATGGTAGACGGGAAGCACCCAGTTGTTGGCAGCACCTATGGCAAAGACCTATGGCAGTGTGCCTCAAAGTGTGGTCTTCAGATCACTGGCACCGGCAGAAATAGCTGGGGGAGAAGGGAGGACTTGGTAAAAGCACAGATTGCTAGATGCCTTCTAGACATGAGATTGGGAGAGAGCATGGCCTGGAGATTTGCATGGTAACTAGCATCACAGGACCTTCTGGCACATCTCTAAGTCAGTGATGCCTCACCCCAGGCTCCAAGGTCCCTCAGTCCAGTGGGCATTAACAGTGCAATGTCATGGCCAACAGCTGATTGGGACACTGCTTGTGCATCAGCCTTGTGCCACCCCCTTCCAGAAGTGCCTTCAGAGGAGCAGCCTTGCTGTAGAGCACCTCAGTGGGGCCAGGGTTCCCAAGACAGGGCCCCGGAACCCAGCTGCCATGCCAGTGACAGAAGCAGAATTATTTGGCCCGAAGGAAGAAAATTCATGATAGAGCCCAACTTTGTGTTCTAAAGTAAAAGAAAAGGTCTGAAATAACAGAAGCAAAAGAGGGAGCAGGCATGCTTGATGGAGTTTCAGAAAGTGAACCCAGTGAGGGGCAGATTCTTGTTCCCTAGAGAGAAGAAACTCCTGGCCAGCAGAATGGTCAGGTGAAACCTGTGCCCTGTCACTGGGATTTTGCAAGAGGGCTACAGACCCTTGTTGGCAGGTACCACCTCAATGGGGTTTGGCCCCTCACTCCCTTCAAGTCTGGGGCCAAGGGAAAAGCAGGTTGGAGATGTCAGGAGCCTTCCTTCCATTTGGCCACTTACCCTCAGGTCTGAGGCAAGACCTTGCTAACAGTCCTCCTGATTCTTAAGCAGAATTCAAGTGAAATGTGCACTCCCCCGTCTCTGCAAGGACATCCTGCCCCCTTTCCTGTCACCCGCTGAGTACCACTTGGAAGGGGACAGCTGAGCTGAGATCTGCACAACTAAAAAGGCACCAGCATGTGACAATCTGGGGACAGAGTGTTCCAGGAAGTAAAGCAAATGGGAGGTACAAAGGTGGAGGTGAGCTTGGTTGCTGGAGAAACACAAGGAAGGCCACAAGGCCAGGACAGGCCATGCTGGGCTTGAAGACTGTGGCCACCATGAACACCAGACTCCATGTGTTTCAGGTGCTGCCTTCTAGGCACATGGCAGGATTGCACTTTCTGGCCCTTTTGGGGTCAGGCTGGGGGGCCAGTTCTGGCCAGTGAATCGTGATTGGAAGTGGCATGTGTCATTTCTGGGCTGAGCCCTTGATTGCTGGTGGGCGTGCTTCCAGAGCTCCCGCTTCCTGTTCTTCACTGACCAGCAGTGTTCCTGAGTGGCTGCTTTGTCAGCCTGGGCCGGAGAGTGAGGACGATCTGGAGCAGCAGCCCCATAAAAACAAGTGAGAAATAAACCTTCATTGATTTAAGCCACTGATATTTGAGGACTGTTTGTTACCACAACGTAACTGCTACACAGCGAAAGAGAGAACCAGAGAAGTGAACAGATCAACCGAACTGGACAGAAAAGGAAAACCGTGGCTTTCCTGCACCCAATACCTTACTCCCAAATTTCAATCCCAGGGCAGTAATTGCAGGAGGAAATGTAAAGAGGGTGGACATTGAAATCAAACCTCTCAAGGACCAATCTCAGCGAGCCCTGAAGTCATTGAATAAGGTGCCTTCCCTCAAGCCTGAGTTTCCTCATCTGTACAATGGGAATATAATGTTTATTTATCAGGATTGTATGTAAGGAACAAACCAAATTATAAATGTAGGAAAAAACATAGCAGAGTCCAGCACACCATTATGATATCATCTCATATTCCAGCCCCCAATATCAGTCCTTCATCCTCAACCACCCCCACCAGTGCTCAAACCCTAGTTCCTAATCATTTCCCCTCCTAGGAGTCCAAATGCAGGTTCTGCTACTGTTCCTGCCCACCTCTGCCCTGGGAGCATGGTGGGGCCCAGGCAAACACTGCTTCACACACACACACACACACACACACACACACACCAATGGGCTAGATCAAGCCCTCCTGGCACAGAATACAAACAAGCAACCCCCAAAGCAGAGTACAAAAACCAGAAGTGGTGCATACTTATGGACATTTTCATCTGGGCTCACATGAAGTTTAAATATTTTTATTTTTCAGTTACAGATTTTAGGTCAGAAGATTTCACATGCAATGGCTTCTATTGAAGTCTATGAGGAAATTGGGAGATGTGGCGAGCATTGAGCCATATTCCACACACACACACACACACACACACACACACACACACACCCAGTGGCCCCTGGAGCAGAAGAGCCAGCTGTCTTTACATTTAGATGGGACCCTGTGCCCGGTTCCCAGTGCTGGCGTTTCTCCCTGCCACCGAAGCCTAGCGCCTGCAAATGTGTATCTGGACACTGGCTGGTGATTTTTATAGTAGAGTTAAGAGAAAAGCAAAAACATTTCTCATAACTCTTTTCTATCAATACTGGGAAACAAAAGACAGACCGAGAGAGGGCCTCGTGTTTCAAGAAATATAGTAGACCTCATATCTCTTTGTGGAAGCCAAGACCATTCCTATATCGCCCAGCGTGCAGTACCAATATATATTACCCTCAGGCCGCTGTAGGCGTTTTAGTTTGCGACTCTGCCCTCTCTTCTCATCCCCCTCCCAACCCAGCATAGGGCCTCTTTTTCTGACCACTCGAGCCCCGTGCACACGGTGCGCGTTTCTTTTTCCTTTCAAGGCAACACTCTTGTTTATTTTAACTCGAATAGGGAAGGGGGTGGGGAACCGGAGACTCCAGCAGCGGTCATTACTGGAAGGCTTCAGGAGACAACGTGACTTGCCCAAGGTCAAAGAGCTAGAAGGCGGAAGCGCCTAAGCCCTACCCCAGGTCTCTCTAGCTCCCAAAGCCCAACTGGTTTCCTTACGCCCACGTCTCCAGCGCTGTGCGCGCTCAGGGCGCAAACCCCGCGCGCCCGGTCAGATATGCTGCGCCCTGTTGTTTTTCTTAGGCGAACGGCGCCGTGGGTTATAGAAACCTTGGGTAACGCTGATGTCCACCAGCCTATGTGCTTGGGACTGCGGGTGGCCCCCGACTCTGGCCAGCCAGAGCACCTCTGCGGGCTGGCCGGGAATCCGGGCGCTCTCCCGCAGTCCCCTATCCAAGCCGCGGGCTGGTGGCATGCCGCGGCGCGCTGGGAGGCGGCTGAGGGGCGGGAATGGTGTGATGGAGGAAGAGGACTGCAGTGGAATCTGCCCCGGGCACCCCTGCACCCGGCCGCTCTCTGCAGGCTGGGGCTACTTCTCCGTGTCGCCGCAGTCTCGGGCCCCTCCCGAGCCACCTGTGCGCAGGCTGGCGGGCCCGGGAGAGGCCGGATCCGAGAACCAATCCATTCCGGGTTTCAGACTCCTGTCCTTGTCTCTGGAGATCGCGAGGGGCGGTGGGAGGCCTTCCCGCCCACCACCTCCACCCGTCCCCGGGAGAGCCTAGGGCACCGCCTGGAGGGACCCCGGGCACCGGCGGTGGCCCGTGCGCACGGCGCCAGGCGGCCCGGCCCCTCCTTTCTTCCCCCGCCCCGCCCTGCCGCCGCCCGCTCCGCGATTCCACTCCGGGTTTTGAGGCGCGCGCCGGCCCGCGCCCGGGCTGCGGGCTCCGCACGGCGGCGGGCTGGGTGCGCGGCGAGGCTGTCGCTGCGCTCCGCCCTGGCTGCATTGCTGCGCTCCGGGTGCCCAGGGGAGCCACGCGCCGCGTGCGCCCCGTAACCGGCCGCCCGTGGGAGCGCCGTCCGCTGGCATGGGCCCCGAGGGCGCCCCGGGCAGGGGCTCTGGGCTGAGGCGCTGAAAGTCGCCCTCCCGCCCGCGGGGCCCCGCGCCCGGCTTGCCCGCCAGCGGCCATGGCCGTCCGGCCCGGCCTGTGGCCAGCGCTCCTGGGCATAGTCCTCGCCGCCTGGCTCCGCGGTTCCGGTGAGTCACATGCAAGCTCGGGGTGGTTTGCGGGGGACAGGGTGCTCGAACGCTCTCCGCTCTGGAATTGGGGAGGGGGGCTGTCCCTGACCCGCATTGCCAGATCCAGTTGGGAGCCCCCCCGAGGCCAAACTTTGCGAGGCGGGACGCGGGGGCCGCCTCTTATTGTTGCGCAGCTTCCCCGCGCGCTTCCCCGGAAGCCTGGGTTCTGCCAAGTCCGGGAGCAGCTGTCGGCGCGCGGGGCTGGCGAGTGTAGACGCCCCACGCCTCAGGGCGAGGGAAGTTTGCTGGGTGCCGGCCCCAGAGCAGGGTCAGGGGTTTGAATCAACGCCCCGGGGGGAGCCTGACTTTGAGGGTCCAGATTAGAGGGCTTTGACCACCTCCCGGTCCCCAGGAAATCGAGAAGGGCGGTTAAGATACCTCTTCCTGGTAGCATCTGCCTCAAACAGCTACTCACAGTTCCTAGCTTGGGCACCTGGTCTCTGCCCACGTCCAGAACACAGTGTCCTCCTCTGTCCCCGCCACACGCGCTCGCACACGTACACACTCAGGCGTGGAGGCGCATACCCGAGCCCCCAGCCTTTGCAGCCTGCACAGAGCACTGCGGGTCCCCCGCTGGGGCTGGGGCTCCTGGACCCCCTGGTTTGTGGGGGCCACAGATGTGTATGGTGGGTTCACTGCCGCCTCCCCTTCTCCCGTTTACTACACAGCCCTTCCTCCTCCCTTTATGTCCCATTGGCCACCCTAACCTGCTTGGTAACTCAGCCCTCAACCCACCTCCTTTGGGGGGGCGGGTCCCCTGCATCCTTTGTCTGCTCTCCCTGAGCTTCCATTCAGGCTGAGCTGTTGTGTCCTCCTGATCTCTGGCCCCCAGACATGCACTTAGCAGAGCTGAACTTATTTATGAGAGGGGGGTGGGGGGGTCATATATGTGATCAAGAGGCCATGGGGCTTGCCCTACCAATTCTTGATTCTTGGTGCCCCAGGAACCTGTGAGGTGCCCCCTCTGCTTGGCCAGGCCATTTTTAATCCCAGGAGTGTCAGGAGGGAGCGTTGGGGTTCCTGAGATTCAAAGCCAGACTGATCGAAGATCATCAATGCGTGATTGCTCAGAGACCAGTCAGATGATTGAGGCTGATAGCTGTTTCCTTAAAGGGACTCTGTGTAGCACATCCTGCACCCACCGCTGGCTGGCCATCCTCCTATACTGCCCCTCAGTCCTCCACATCCCATCCACTCTATATCCCTTCTCCATCATCCCATCACCCCCCCCCCCCCCCCCAGTCCTCACTTTAACAAACCCTGCTGCCCCATGACCTCCCCTTCTAAACCTGACCTAGCTGGGCGGCTGCACTGCCTCTGCGTGTGTGTTCATATTGTACACATGTGCATGTGAGGAGTATGTGTGCCACCCTCAGGGGGCAGCTGCACCACTAACCATCATAAGCTGCAAGGGAAGGTGTTGCCAGATAACGAGTAGGTGCCCAGGGGAAGGTTTACGAGTCGGACGTGCGAGGGGGCTGTGTGGTGGGTCATATCTGCATATTGCCCATGCAAGCATGTGTGAGGGCTGTGAGTTGGCATGTGTGTCCTAGTGATGTCAGGGCCTGGCAGTGTATGCAACACTGGTATGTGTGTAGCCTGCCTCAGATGTGTGATAGTTGTGAGCAGTTGTACAGGTGAGCATATATAGGTAAGGGGGTGATGGTGCTGGTAAAACAGAGAACCATAACCTTGGGGGTTGAGGGAAGGTGCCACATGGATTCTTGGGAGGCTGCAGAATTGGGGGACTACATCCCGGCTGGTGGGGCACCTGTTGAGGCCTGGCCCACGGTTGTCCAGGGAGCTGGCTGGTGGGCCCCTGTGCCATAGGACTGTCCTGGAGCAGGGCCTCCGGGCATCGACTCACAGGCCTGTGGGAGGAGCTGCTGAAGGGCACAGAGGGCGCCTCCTTCTCGTCTGGGCCCCTTACTATTGTCCTACTATTGTGCTCCACAAGCTCCAGTCAATTGTACCCAGACAGGCTGGCCCTACAATGACCCTTGCTCCTCCTGCACCACCCATCAACTCCCCAGCAACATTGGGGGGAGGGGGATATATGGATGGATGTGTGTGAGTGGCCAGCAGGGGGCGCCGGGGGGCCAGCACAATGGCAGCTTCCTGCTCCCCAGGCTAAGCGTCCACCTTGGGTCACACAAAAGCCTTCCCTTCAGCACACTCACCCAGTAGGCCCTTCTCTGTGCCTTTGAGCACAGGGACCCATCTGTCTCACCGGGTTCCCCATTCATAGCCAGTCACACAGCTGGCCCCTGCTTCCCTGCCCCTGTGGGCCATACACACCTGTAGGCTTCTCTTCACACAGATCTCTGCAGTCTTGGGGAAGGGGTGCCATGGGGACTTGACCCCAATAATTTGTCTTGGTGGCCTGACCACAGTGGCTCAATGGTTGAGCGTTGACCTATGAACCAGGAGGTCATGGTTCAATTCCCAGTCAGGGCACATGCCTGAGTTGCAGGCTCGATCCCCAATTGTGCAGGAAGCAGCTGATAAATGATTCTCTCTTATCACTGATGTTTCTATCTCTCTCTCCCTCTCCCTTCCTCTCTGAAATCAATAAAGATATATATATTTTCAAATAATTTGTCCTGGTGGCCTCTTCCTCGGGGTCCACCCCCATTTTCCGGGCTGGTCCTAGACTCCTCTGTCCACCTCTCACCCCCCTGACTAGAGCAGTTGGTTGGGGGGGGGGGGGGTGTCTTAATTATTTAGGGCTAAAAAATACACTGCTCTCACTCACTCTGCCTTGGGGATGGGTGGGCTAGGCTTTGGAGTCCCCGAGATATCCCAGAAGAGGTGTGGTCTCCTGACTCCCTTTGCCTGTGTTGGGAGGGACTTCCCTTAGGAGCCCAGGGATCGGCATTGGTTCAGGTAACAACCCCCAACCAAGAGGCACTGGCCTGGTTCCTAGGAGCAGCCAACTTTGGCCTCAGGCAAGAGCCAGGCCCCCCCCCCCCCCCCCCCGCCACACACACACACACACACACACACACACACACACAAACTCCTAGGGCCCCTTCCTCCTGCCTGGTGCTGCTCTGGGCCACAGATCCGCAGACTCAAATCATTCAATCTATAAGATGGGGGACCCCTTCTCCAGGCGAAGGCCCCAGTGCTGGGCTGCGGCCTGGGAACACATGTCCACACACATACAAGCTTGGGCCTGCTCATTCCTGGCCAAACATCTCCCGCTGCCCCTCCCTCCATGGGCCTGTCTCCCCCTCTCCCTATTCCCCAAGCCCGGGGCTGAAACCTTAGAGTCTCCCTCGGCTCTCCCTTCTCCTTCACGCTTCATTTCTAATTTGTCACCGAGTCCTCCAGCTCAGTCCTACTTGTGACATTGCTTGTGTCCCTCTCCTCCTTTGTCACTCCCCCCAAGCTCCTTCCTTCCTCACCCCCCTTACCTAGACCAATGCCATAGCCATCCCAACTCACCCCCCTCCTGAGCCTCCTCCAATTAGACTAATGCTCCTGGTGCCCAGGCTGGAACCTGTGCCTCCCCAGTGCCCGCCTCCAGTACCAAGCCAGGCGCCCTCGGGGAAGCTCCACTGGGCTGATCCATTGGGAGGGAGGTGTCCTCTCTGGCTCTGCTGCTGGTGGGCTCCTCCAGACAAGCTCCAGCTTCTCCACTGTAGCTCCCTTGCCTTATAGAACCTTGTACCCTCGACCCTGCCAGCCACACCCCTCACCCTCACCCTCAGCATCCTCAGCTCTATCTGTACTGTATGCTTATCTCAGCCCCAGCTTTAATCCAGCCCCCTCCAAAGGCCTCCTCAACTCCTCCCAGGGCCCATGCAGGGGCCAGGGCATGGTGAGGAGCTCTGAGTGGGCTACAGGACAGAGGTACTAGTTCCTCGGCCCTGGGGAAGCACACCGCCTGGGGCAGCTGCCAGAAGCCTCTGGCCTGAGCCACCTTGTTCACTCTGGTGCCTCCCACAAGTATTGCTACTGTCTATGGCACTAGGACGCTGCTCTCAGCCCCCAACATGCTCCCAGTCATGACTAGTCACGTGCTTCTTGTTTCTCTTTATTTCCTCTGCTTGAGTTTGGGTTTTCTGGCTAGGCAGGGAGGGCTGCTGCCACTGGGGAGAAGTTTGCTTTGCCCTCCCTCAGCAGCCCTCCCTGTCCCTGTCCCCGAACACAGACTGCCCTGCTCCAGAGTGACTGGAAACGGCACCTGTCCAGGGCAGGGATAAGCAAGGTGAGACCCCACCATGGAGTGGCTATGCTCCGGCCCCTCTCATGAGTGTCCGTGTTTGTGGGTCCTACACACAGGTTGTGTGTCTGTGTCTGTTGACTAGGAACCTCCCTGCTCATCCCACCCCTCCGGGCGTAGACATCCCAGATGGGTGTCTTCCTGAGGGAAGTATGTCATTCTGGGTCCCAGAGCTGCACACTCAACCCTCTGAAAGGCAAAGCTGAGGGGCACTGAGCAATGGGCTTACTCATCCTGCAGGGACACTCCGTTCCACCCCCGTCCTCAGGGCTGGAGTTGACAACAAGACTTGGGCTGCTCTGAAGCACTCACTTGGGGCTCCTGGTTTAGGCTGAGCCCCAGGAGAGCCTGGTCCCTATCCCCAACCATCCTTCCCACCAGATGAGTGCTCCGCTTCCTGTGACCAATGGTACCAGCCCACCCCTTTGTTCTTGTCGGCTCCCCTGGGAGAGGCACTGGAGGCTCCTCCTGCCTTTTGGGGAGCCCCAGGCCTTCTTCATATCAGGTGGAGTAGGAAGGGCAAGGGTTTGGGAGGCAGATGGGCCCAGGTTTCAGTCTAAGCCACCTGACAAGTAACGGATACTCCCCAGCTGTTTCAGATCTGTTGAATGGGGTCACATCTGCTTCGTGGGGTTACAGTAATAAGCTGATGGGCAACATACAGAGAGCACCCCAGGGTGGGCCCTGACTTGGAGCAAGCACCTGTGGCTTATTGTCTCCTTCCTCCATTTTCCTGGCATTTGAAGGGGCACAACTTAAGACTGGTGGGATCTGAAGCCGTGTCAGGGCCCAAGCTCAGAGATAGGAGAGAAGGTCCCTCTTGTAAGCTGCTTCACTTCTTACTGCTCCAGCCCCAGGCAGGAGCCCTAGGCTGGAGTCATTGCCTCTACTATCCCCACCCCCAACCCCCATCTGCACACTCACCAACCCCTGCAGGGACTCAGGCCTGATTCAGACACAAAACCGTCCAATGTGTACAGAGCTTTGTTAGGGGGCTCTGTGAAGATGATGATTTGGGCTCAGCTTGTCCTGGAACTGTGTGCTGGTGATCATCTTTGACACACAGAACGTGGCAGCAAAGCAAGGGTGGGAGCCCTGGATTAAACTCAGTTCTAGTCTTGGCTCTGCCATTTTATTGCTTCGTGATTTTGGATAAATCACTTGACCTCTCTGGGCTGTTTGCTTTGTATACTAAAAGATTGGACTTGATGACTCTATTGGGGCAGAGGCTGGTGCCCAGGGAGGTTGCTTTGGGAGTCTGGGGTAGGGTGGACTGTGCACTCAACAGCAGGTTCCCCCAGGAACTGCTCACACCTGCCCAGCACCTGCTAAAGCCACCAACCACCTAGGAGTGGTTGGTGCATTCCCTTGGAGCCAGGTGTCTGCTAGGTGGCTGTGAGGTAGAAGCAGGAATTTTGAGTCCCTGCATCCAAGCCAGGAAGCAGGGTCCTGCTTTAGCTGATGAACACCTCCAGTGGCAAAAAACGGCCCTGCGTAGGGCCCCCAGTGCCTGAGGCCCACCCCCTTCCCGGGCACTAATGTCAGATTGTAGCAAGCAGCCTTTGGCCTCCAGAGACAGAACCCCGGGCATGTGGAGGAGGTGGTGGCTGAGTTGGCAGGGTCTAAGGTCTTAGTCTGGACCAAGGCTGGGACCAGGGTGAGGTGAGCGAGGTGCCTCGGGTGCAGACTCTAAGTCATGCAAGTGCAAGGCCAGCGCCTAAGAGTAAGTGCCCTTAGCACCCGCTATGCCTCACCCTGGTCCTGGCTATGGATCCACCCTCCTTATACTTCTTCAGTTTCCCTGCCACTCACCTGGAGTCATTAAAAGCTGGTTGTGCAGATTAGACAGCCTGATGCATGTCAATCCTAGCATACAGTAGGAACTCAATAAATACTTGCAATTGATGGTGATGGATACAGCAGAAGGCACTGTCTGTCCCTTCCTTGGAGACGTGGGATAGTCCTTGGGGTCCTCTTTGTGGGAGAGGGTGCGGCTAGAGGTTCAGGAGAGAGGACAGAGGCCTGAGGGGAGGCCTCCATTTTGGGATGAGAACAGGCCTGGTGTCTTTTCTCTGCCCCTTTGACATCCAGGGGTGGGGCATGTAGAAGCCTGAAGTGTACCCCCAAGGGTGGTTGTTGGCTGGCCCATCCCAATCCTGTTTGAAATGGGGAAAAGGGGAGGCTGTAGAGTAAGGAAAGGCCTAAGGGGCAGCTGCCCATCCCTAGAGTAGGTCACAAAGGAACAAGTTTTAGCTCCCATTTACATGGTGGAGGGGGCCCTGGGATCCCTGCCTAGGAGTGGGGCCATGGTGAGATCGTGGGGTGCCAGCATCCTGATGGGTGAGTCCCCCAGACCAGCCCCTCCCCAGGCCTGGATGTCAGAGCTGTGTCTGTCTGGAAGGCTCAGGGTCACCTTGAGCTCCAAGCAAATATGTGGCTGGGATTTGGGGAGGGCAAGTCAGTCTGGACTGAGCCTGAAGGACGGCTGCAGGGTCTGGGGAGGGCTCTGGGCGCTGGGTCCCACCTGTGCCCCACACCTCTCCAGCCAGGGTGGCAGGTGAGATTCCTGGCTTCCCACCCCAGCATGGCCAGCTGGCAGCCTGCAGGAAGGTACACCCCGAATTAGACCCTACCCCTCCTCACGGAGGCAGAGATCAAATGAAATTGAGGGGCTGCTCGTTTTTCCCATGTCTGCATCTTTCCAGTCCCCCTTGCAACGCGCCCCCCGCCCCCAATCCAAAAAATAGGGGTGGTGCCTTTTTTTGGAGTGCTAACTTAGCGCCCGTGCTTGCGCAAAGCCAACCCCCTCCCTAACACACCCTCACCCCGCTGTCCTTGTACTGGGCGGGCGGGGTCCCGGAGGCCTCCGGCCAGGTGGATTGCGGACGCGGGAGCCGCGGTGGGGCGGCCGCGCCTGAGCCGATGGGAGCCGGAGTCGGGGTGGGACCTGCGCGTCCTGCCCGCAGCCCCCGCCTCAGGAAAGCGCGGTGCACTCGGCCGGGGTGCAGAGAAGGGGCGGGTCCCTCCGCCCGCCAGCCCGCCCGGGGCCGCCCGCCGGATTAGCGGCTCTTTGTTCGGGGCCTGTTAACAAGTTCCTGGCTGAGCGCTCGGCTGCTGCCCGGGGAGCCGGCGTCCAGCCTCCAGGCACCCGGCTGCCGGCTCTGCCGTTCCCGGTTCCCGCGCCAGCCCCCGCCCCGCCCCCCTCCGCCTTCCCGGGCCCCCCTGGCAGCCCGGGGCGTGTAGGGCTTGCAGAACCCCTACTGACCTCGCCACGGAAGGAGAGAGCGCCCCATCCTCTGAGCACCTCCTCCTGTATGCCAGAGGCTTCTAGTGCACCGAAATGAGGGCGGGCAAACTCCTGGCCATCCTGGGTTCCAAAGCGCATTCTCCTGCTGAGAGGAGAGCAGCCTGGGGCTGGAAGAGCTGAAGCCTTCCCTGGCTGTCACCTTTTTTAAAAAATTATTATTATTCCTGATTATCCTGGTGGTAATCTTGGCGGGCTAGGTGAGGTTAGTCCCATTTATCAGATGAGGTCACGGAGGCTCAGAAGTGGCAGAGCTTGGTACTGCTTGGCCTGAGCCCTCTCCTAGATTCTGGGGCTAATCCCCTTATCTCCGAGCCTGTTTCCCCCTCTACATCCTGCCTTCTGAACCCCCACCCCCTCATTTCCTAAACCCGGCCAAGGTTGTTGTCCAGATCACAGGAATTGTTATTACAAAACCCCTGGGGGTTATTTTTCTGACTTGCTTAAGGCCACTGGTCACGTTCAAAGCCACTTTCTTATAAGGAGGGGGAATCCTTCCCCACAAGCTCTCCCAGATGGCTCTTGGCTGTTTCTTCGGGGGCCACCCAGAATGGCTTCCCCCTTTTTATTTGTTTAAGGCAGAGCTCCTGCCTGGCACTCCAGACTCTCAGCTGTTCCTGGTGTAGAATGGTTCTGAGTCCCCCTCCCCCCATCTCTACCCCCACATCCTTGTTACCTGCCTCTGGATGTCAATCCCAGGCCCTCATCCCACTGGGACACAATGGTCCAACATGGACTACTAGGCTAGTATAGGACACTAAGAGTGTCTGTTGCAAGTATTGGAAATCCCAACTCAAATTAGCTTAAGGCAGAAAGAAGGCAGAAAGAGAGATTTGCTGGTGCATGTAACTGGAAAGCCATGGGTAACAACTGTGACTTCAGGCTGGTGCCATTCTCCAGCAGCAGCCCCTCTCCTCAGCGCCCCAAGGTGACTGCCAGGAGTTACCAGACAGAGCTACATCGTTGCAGGCCCAATCTGGGGCGCGTGGGGAGTGAGGAGACGGAGAGCATCGTTTCCCTCAGCCATCCAACAGATGTCCAGGTCTTTCCTCATTGGTCCAGCTCAAGCGCTGTGCCGTGGATGAGTCAGTCCGCACAGCCAGGGGTTATGGTTATGGCGTTGAGCCTGGGCCCACGCCACCGATGCCACTGCCGTTATTCAGGTGGTGTGCCGCCACTCACAGCTTCGTGTCCCCTGAATGGGGCTGGGCACATTGTCCTCGGATTTAACCAGTATGTCATCAATACATTTTGGCCAAGTATTTAATAGAAGTGTTAAGCTGCACACGGGACACAGCCTGAGGCTCCACGGTAAAGACCGGAGTCTGGATCCACACACGGGCTGTGCTAGAAAACAATGCTGGGCGCTCAACAGGTTTTGCATTCCCCTAAACGTGCTGTCATCTGGTTCATGCATCTCCATTTGCTGATCCTGAGATACGTTATCAGGTGCCTGGCTGAAGGCCAGACACACTGCTTCCAATCTGGCCACTATCTGCCAGAACAGCAGCCTGTAGGAAGGGAAGCGGGTCTGGTTAGCTGGGTCCGTGGGGGCCCCAGCATGACTTCCGGTGTCCCTGCCTCCTTGGGTCACCTGCCGCTGACAAAGAAGCCCCGCCAGAATCGTGCCTGTGGTTTGTATCGGGTCCCCAGGCTGTGGCTGTTCCAGTTGTGGGGTTTTATATCTTCTCAGCATTCAGTCCCAGTCCCGCCAGAATGCGGCTTAGTGGGTATTTGGGGGGCCCTTCATCTCAGCAGCAGGCACCATGCAAGACAAGTAAGTCATTTCCCCTGTCCTAGCTTCTTTTCTGCTTCAGAGCCCCCTTTTAAGCCTCTTTTTCCTTCTCTTAACAACCCAATTTCTCGCCAGTACTTTCCCCTTTTTGCTTAAATTTATGAGAATTGGTCTGTGTTGCTTGCACTCAATGAATCTAAATGATGCCTTCACCAAATCCAACTCTTTTTTGAAAACTAGACCGCAGCTCCCTCCTCTCCTGCTCCCGCCCCCTTTCTCAGGGTCAGCAGTGGGTTCTGCAGGCTCCCTGCCAGGACCTGGCGAGGGACCAGGACCAGGAGGCCTCACCTCCTTCAGGACAACCACTCGCCCGTGCTGACCTCGCCTTCTGGTCTTGTGTGCTTTCTTACTAGAGTTTGTCCTCACTCTCCACTTCCGTGTCCTCGGGTGCAAAATAGTGGCATGGTGGCCCACCCTTTCCCGGTCCCCTTCCTCCAAGCCCCCTCTGCTCCTACGTAGCTCTGGCATTTCCCACAAACCTCAACCTTCCTTGTTCGCTAGCCCCTGCCTCTCACTGGTGACTTTGTGCTTGGTTTCGGACCATCTGTCCACGGTGAGCATGTCTGGCCGGACTCTGAGCCTCCCTAGAAGTCTTGTCGCTGCCCTGGCATTTTTCTAGACTCCTTCTTCCTCCAGATCATTGGGGGTCACACAGCCAGAGGTTCAGCTTTGAGACCTACCGGTCCTCTCCAAGTCCCTTTCATAACCCTGGCTCCACTGGGGGCTTGTCTTTGGTGTGAGTTGCCTGAAGCCCACCTCCCATCGGTCAGAACACCCTTCTGAGGGGGACCAGCATTCCTTCCAGCCAGACATGCTAGTGAGTTTAACAGTGGCTCTCTGGGCGGGCTGGGGGGCCAATTTTCATGGTGTAAATTCTGCCGCCATGGCCTACTTTAGGTTACCAACGTCATGTCGACCTCTAGCCTAGTTCCAGAAATTTTAATGATAGGCTCTCCTGAGCCAGCTGCGCTGGTTCCAGCACATGGCTGTTCCCCGGCCATAGGAAGAGCGATACAGGCTCCTAAACTTCTATTGTACCTACGTGACTCACTGGCCTCCTAGGCTTGGAGGGGATGCGCCTCCAGGCACCAGGCCTTTTGCTGGGCTGAGGCATGGGGAGTCAGTCAGGGAACAAAGATTTGTGGCTGAGAGGCAGAGCTCTAGAGCTGATGGTGTAGGTTAGAATCCTAAAGTGGGAGACCTCAGGCAGGTGGTTTCTGCCCTCGGTGCCTCGGTTTCATCCAGAAAACATGGGGAAAGAAAGGCTCCTGCTTCGGAGGGTCTCAAGGATGAAATGGGTTATTCCATGCCAGGCCCCTATGACTGCTCCATGAATAGGAGTGGTCTCCATGCTGTAGTGGTCTCCATAGCAGCAGCTATGCTCACTTCTGTCCTCCCTCTGTGGCACACCCCTGGAGGGGGGAGAGAGGGAGGGAGGGAGGGAGGAAAGGAGGGAAGGAGAGACTGACTGCGTGGATGTGTCCGTGTGGGTGTTGGAGGGGTGCAGGGTACTTGGTTGACAGCACTGGCAGAGAGCATCAAAGGTCGGGCCTGAAGGTCTGGAATCTTGGGGAGTGCTCATTTTGGGGTGACGAGCTTTCATGAGAGGGCTTGAGAAGGAAGGCTGACTTGGTAAAGGATGACTCACCCAGAGTGACTTGTTTCCTGGAGCCAGGTGAGTCCCCAGGACTTGCAGGGGCTACAGTGACATTGAGGAGCCCACACAGGCCAGGCAAGGACAGCCTACGTGCTGGCCTGCAGGGTGGCCTGTGGCTTCAGGACTGGTCCCTGGCCAGCCTCCCTGGCCTCTAATCCCAGGTCGTGGGGACTCAGGGCCAGAGGAGGATGAGGACTCTGCCTGGGCCCGTGGCATGTGGTGAGATTGGGCCAGAAATTGAAGGGAAGGGGAGGAGCACACAGGCATTCCCTGGACAGCGTGTGTACAGGGAGCTGGGAGGCACAGCCCAGTCGGGGCAGATAGTGCCTGTGGGGGACCAGCCAGAGACAGGGCTGGCTAGGTCGCTGAGCTAGGGGGTGACAGGCAGTGAGCAGTGTTTAAGGAAGATTTATCTGGTGGTGCATGGAGGATAGATGGGAGCAGGGAGAGGCTGGAGGCAAGGAGACCAGCCAGGAGGCTGCGGCAGTCATCCAGGCGAGAAATGATGAGGGCTCCCTTTCCAGCAGGCGGGCAGCAGGGATGGGCTAGGAGAGATGGATGTGGGAGACTCTGGAAAGGAGGAGCCTCTGGATGTTGCATGTGGGGGACGGGGGATGAGGGCCGGGGGAGAGACAAACATGATTCAGAGATTTTGAGCCTTGGAAAGCGATGTCGGAAATAGAACATGATCGGGCACCTCAAGGGAAAAGCTGAAAGAGCAAGAGGGCTCCACAGGGGCGAGGGGGGCTCCAGGGGGAACTCCCCTGGCCAGGCCCTACCAGAGCATGTCCATCAGGCAGGCTCTTTGGCCATAAGCAACAGAAACCGGTTCTGGCCAGGTTAAGTCGAGGGAATGTAATGGTGGTGAGAGCTTGCAGATGCAACGGGTAATGGCGGGACCGATGTAAAGTCATGTCCTAGGAGAGAGGTCCTCACAGGTCAGGGTGGCAGGGGGCGGTCACCTGCCTTCAGGGCACCGAAGGCAGGAGGGACATGGATTTGCTATGTTCTGTGTAGCCCTAGAGGGCAGGGCCAGGGCCAGCGGATAAGACAGGAGGCTAAGGAAGACCTCCCTAGAAGCAGAGAGCCGTGGGAGGGAGCAGTGGGAGTCGGGGAGGAGGGGAGGCAGCTGTGAGGAAGGCTGAGGGGAAAGGCCACACAGCTGAGGCCTGGGGGATGCCTGGGCCCATGGGAGGCAGGAGGAGCCGCTTGAGGGCCAGTGCTCAGAGGCATAAAGCCAGCGCTAGAGAACTGGGGGAGCGGTGGGTGGGCCGGATATAAAGGCCACTCGGAATCTGTAGAGCTGGGATGGAAGGCTCTCAGAGCCAGAGGAGGCTGGGTCCCTGGAGCCTGCAGAGGAGGAGGAGCAGCAGACGTGTGAGTGCTTAGCGTGTGCAAAGCACTTGCACATAAGCTCCCTGTAGGTAGGCCTGGAGGGGGAGTGACTTTCTCACATCACATGGCAGCAGCCACCTTAGAGCCTGGTCCCAGCCCCAACCCCTCTGGGCATCCATCTGTGCGAGGGGCTGGGGTAGAAGGCCCTGGGCCCCATGAGCTTTTGAGGGGAATGGAGAGGATGGGCGGGGGGGCAGGGCTGGGTGAGATGGGGCACCTCAGTCCGTCAGTAAGCACTGGTGGAACCTCTGTTGTGTGCCGGGCCTGTGTTAGTCACTGCGGATACGCAACAAGGCGGGCACCATCCCCACCCTCAGGGAACTCATATTCTGGTGGGAGGAGATGACCATAAACAATTGTCAGAGTCAGAGGATGAGGACTGCTCTTCAGGAGTTGGAAGGCGAGCAGAGAAGGCCACGTGACCATGTGGCCACACGCGAACTAGATGCGGGCATGGTGGGCGGCAAGTTAGGCAAGATAGCCTGGATGGTCAGGCCTCTCAGAGGAGGTGGCATGTGAGTTGAAACCCAAGTGACTGGGAGGAACCACTGTGGGTACAGCTGCCTGGTTACTGAAGGGTCCATGTGGTCTGGGCACGGGGAGGTGTGGAGTTGGGTGAAGGGAAAGGATATGACTTATCGCTGTGCTCATTTATACAAATGCCCCCTCAGCTTCCAGAAAGGCACAAAGTTGCTGAGGCAGGTCTGGTACGGCCAGTGGGTGTGAGGAAGACGACTCGGAGGCGGGGTGCTGGGAGAGAGAGCTCAGGTCTGGGACGGCAGGACACAGCCCTGGACTGGGGGGGGCGAGGGGTCAGGAGGCCTGGTCCCAGCTCTGCTCTGTGTTCAGAATATAAGCAAGCCCCGGACCAGACACACTCTGACTCATCTGTGAAATGGGGGGAATGATCTAGCATGATTGAGTCCGAAATATCATGAAGCAGATCCCGAGGCCGGGGCAGGGGTGAGGCAGGGACGGGGGAGGGTGTGGGGAGAAGGCAGGGCGGGACATTTCTGCGCCATCCTGCAGCCTCTGCCTCTGTCCCCACCACCTCCCAGTATCAACCACTGGCCTGTAAAATGAGCTGATGTGCAATGGCGTCTCACCCTCCTCTCAAGCACTTGATGCATTAAGTTAAATTTGTATAACGTAAAATTAACCATCTTAAAGCCTACAATTTAGTAGCACTTAGTACATTCACAGTGTTGTGCAGCCATCACTTCTATCTAGTTCCAAAACACGTTCATCAGCCCCAAAGCAGCCACTCCCCATTCCCTCCTCTCCCCAGCCCCTGGCAAACGCCAGCCTGCTTTCTGTTGCTGTAGATATGCCTCTCCTGGGTCTTTCATGTAAATGGAATCAAACTGCATGTGGCTTTTGTGACTGTCTTCTCTCACTTAGCGTGGTGTTCGCACATCATGCTGCCCCGCAGGGTGGCGTGGGTCAGTACCGCATGCCTCTTCTTGGCTGAGTGATAGTCCGTTGTGTGGAGAGACCACGTCCGGTTTATCCATCCTCGTCCACGGGTGGTTGCCATTTTTTTTTTGGCTGTCGTGAATAATGCTGCTTCGAACATTCGCGTGCAAGTATTTGTTTAAACGCCTCCTTTCGGTTCTCTTGGGCACATGGAGTGGAATTGCTGGGGTCGTGTGGTAATTCTAGGTTTAATTTTTTGAGGAACCGCCAAACTGTTTTTCTTGGGAACTGCACCCTTTCATGTTCCCATCAGCAAAGCACAAGGTCCCCATTTCTCCACATGCTTATTTCTGATATTAAATTCTTGAGAACATTATTTTTATCCTCTCTTGGTGCTCATGCTTTATACGTGCTTGGGTCTGGGGGGTGGGAAGGCGGGGAGAGGAGCCTGCCACCAGGCCATCCAGTGTCCCCCCCCCCCCCCCCCCCCCCGCCTGGTATGGATCTCACTGTCCAGGATTGGCATCAAAGGGCAGGTTGGGGGACGGGGCCCCTGGGGCCATGAGAGCCTGCTAGCTCTCCCCGGCCCTCTAACCTCAGCAGTGGGTCAGGCTGGCTGTCAGGGGAGGGCAGGGCCTTGCCTCTCCTCTGGGACCCCTGCTCCCTTCCCCCTTCCCTCTTCCTCCCAATGCTCCCCGCCTGGAACTGCCCTCCCTGCCCCCCTGCTCCGTCTTGTGTGTGTGTCTCTCTCGTCACCAGGATAAATGTGGCTACAAACAATGCGGCGGGCCGGGTGCTAATTTGTCAGACGCAGTGCACGGCTGTGATTCCGAATACATTAACATTTTCACATGAAATCATTTCAATTTTTAGTGATTAAGAAGTATTTGTCTTAAAGCATCAGGGTGATTTACTGCAGGCCCGGAGGGCAAAGGGGGCAGGGAAGCCCCAAGTGTGATGTCATTCATGGGCACCAGCGCAAGCAGAGCTCACGCCAGTCACTCCCGTGTGCCCGCGGTGGGCTTCCTGGGTATGGGGCTGGAGGGGGCGAGGAGTGGGCAAGTCACAGGACCTGGGGGGAGGGGAGTGTATGGTCTGAGGGTCTCTAGAGGGCACTGGGCCCCAGATGCCTCAGCACCCCCCCCCCATCTTCTTCCCTCTCCTCCACATCACTCAAGCCTCACTCAGAGAGGCTCCCCCTGGCCCTCTAACCTCAAGTAGCAGCCTGATCTGTTTTAGCTTCTTCGTGGCACTTACCAACATTAGGAATGATCTTTATTGACTTATTTACATCTTTATTTTCTACACATCTCCCCTCTTCCCCAATTAGAACACAAGCTTCTTGAGGGACTGTGCCTGCTCACTGTTGTGTCCCCCATGGCTAGAACAATGCCTGGCACTAGAAGCTCACTCTTTGTTGGCTGGACAGACAGATGGATGGGTGGGTGGATGGATGGATGGATGGGTGGGTGGGTGGATGGGTGGGTGGGTGGGTGGATGGGTGGGTGGATGGAGGGGTGGGTGGGTGGGTGGAGGGATGGGTGGGTGGGTGGATGGATGGATGGGTGGATGGATGGATGGGTGGATGGATGGATGGGTGGATGGGTGGGTGGATGGATGGATGGATGGGTGGATGGATGGATGGGTGGATGGGTGGGTGGATGGAGGGATGAGTGAGTGGGTGGAGGGATGGGTGGGTGGGTGGGTGGATGGAGGGATGGGTGGATGGGTGGGTGGATGGAGGGATGGGTGAGTGGGTGGAGGGATGGGTGGGTGGGTGGGTGGGTGGGTGGGTGGGTGGATGGAGGGATGGGTGAGTGGGTGGAGGGATGGTTGGGTGGGTGGGTGGGAGGGTGGGTGGATGGAGGGATGGGTAGGTAAGTGGACAGATGATGGGGATGGAGGGAGGTAGATGATTGTTCAGGAGACACAGAAGACCCTCACCATACCATGTGTCCTATCATCTTTGAATCAAGCGCCTTCTGGGACTTGAGGAACCCCAGCCCTACCCAGGCAAGTGACCTCTGGTATGCCAGGCTTCCGGGCACCTGGGAGGTACGAGTTCATTCGCAGCAGGGCTGGTACTCACAAGCTTCCACCCCCTCACTCTTCCTCACCTCCCCCCAACCCCCACTCTTTAGAGCCTGTCTGTGCCTCCCTCTCTGGGCGGATGGGAGTCACTGAGGGTTCCCTAGGACTTTGGACAAACCAACTCCTCCAGGTCCCAACTGCTGCCAGCCTTCTTGGCCAGGAACCCCCTCCTCCTCTCCTGGGAGCCCCCAAGCAGGGTGGCCCTCTCCAGAGCAGCTCACAGGACAGCTCAGGTCTGGGCATAAAGGACATGCCTGCAGGGGGCACATGTGTGGCGTGTGCCTGCCTGTGTGCTGGTGAGACAGGATGTGCTCAGAGCTCTGCGGCATGACAGGTCCTGCAGGCCTCTCTCTGCCAGGGCCACACAGGGGCCCTTCTTCACCCGGAGGCCTCCCCAGCTTCTGTGGGCCTGCCCCCCTCCCACAGATCAGACCCCTCCCGCCACCAACCCCAGTGAAAGGAAAATAACTAGGCGCTTTTATTGTTCAGCAGAAGCAACATCAGAAAACAATTATTGTTTTAATTACCTGCTGTCACATACAAGACAGCAAGGCTGTAAAGTACGATAAAACCTTTCACGTTAATGGACTGCCAGCCCGGCCCAGGGAGCGCTTTACGGGACTGCAGCTGGCGAGTGTGGAGCCCCGGGGCCCCTTTCCCTGCTCCAGGGGCCAGGCACCCTTTGTGTCCACACTTCTACCCACACAGGGGCCCTTGCCTTCTTAGCCCAGAAGTGCTCAAGACGGCTTATACACAGGAGTGTCCTGGAGGCTCCACCCCCTGCAGGTAAACTTGGGTCGGCCCCTCTTTCTGCTTTTTGGAACACATGCCAGTGTTGGGGTTGGGGCTAGCCCATTGAGCCTGTCTTCCTAATTAGGCCCTCTCTCCACAACTCTGCTTTGCTGTGCCATCCAGCCACTCAGGGCCAAGGCCCTGGCACCATCCTGGACATCCTATCTTAGGTCCTCCCCATAAACCTGGTGACCTTGAACCTGTCTCCTCCTCCCTTACCCCCTTTACCTCATAGAGCCTGACCCCTGGCCACAGCCTTCTGGTGGAGTTCCTCATCTGTCATCCTGTCCCCAGGCAACCTGGCCCCACTGCTGTGCCTGCATCTATCTTTCTTTCTTTCTTTCTTTCTTTCTTTCTTTCTTTTTTTTTTTTTAAATATATTTTATTGATTTTTTACAGAGAGGAAGGGAGAGGGACGGAGAGCTAGAAACATCGATCAGCTGCCTCCTGCACGCTCCCTACTGGGGATGTGCCCACAACCAAGGTACATGCTCTTGACTGGAATCGAACCTGGGACCTTTCAGTCCGCAGGCCGACGCTCTATCCACTGAGCCAAACCGGTTAGGGCTTCTGCCTGCATCTTTCTAAAGCCCACAGTGGATGCCCTTGCTCAGGAACCAGCCCTGTTTTATCCTAAGCACTTCCATATGCTGTCTCATTGAGGCCTACAACAGAGCTCTGAGGAGTGTTGTCATCATGCTCCCATTTTACAGATGTGGAAACTGAGGTGTGGGAAAGGCAAATGTTTGGCTGGTAGTCTGACTTCAGAGGGCTGGTCTGAAGACTGAATGAGATAACAGTTGTGAAACACTTGGGACAGTGCCAGGACTAGAGTTCATGCCCAGTGCATTTCAGCTCTAATAATAATTCTCACGGTCGTTATTGTGGTCAGCCTGAGCAAATCACTTCATTTCTCTACTTACCTCACTTCCTACATCTGTAAAATGGGTCAGTGCTTGCTTGTACCACGGGATGAGAGGATCAAATTAGCCGATGTGTCAGTGTGTGTGGCTGAGGCCAGGGCGTGTGGCAGGAATTCTAGGCCTGTTAACTGCTGTCCCTGCTGTTGCCATGGTAATGGTGGCCTGAAGTTAATGCTGTGAAGACAAGTTGAGTTCACATTATGCAATACTCTTAACGCCACACCGAAGGGTTTCGAGCCATCCCAGAGACCGTGGGAAGATGCTGCAGATTTAAAATCAGGAAAGCCATGTGATCAGATCTAGGTGTTAGAAGGATCTTGGTGGCAGATCAATGAGTGAGAGAGAAAGCTATGTCTTAGAATGATCCAGATGAGGGCTGGCATGGCAGGGGCCGTACCAGCCAGGGTGAACGTGGACAAGCAGGGCTTGGTCACCCCTCAGGCAGAAAAGGAGCAAGAGGACAGTTTGTGGTTCGCCAGGGGATGGCCTCTGCCTTGACTCAGACCTCCTTATATCCTCTCTTCCCTACCCGGTGCCAGGCACGGGACAGGCACGCATGGTGGCCACTCTTGCCTCCGGGGCATGGGTCACTGGCTAAGGCCCGGGGCCCAGCAGGGGCATCTGGAGCTGAGGCCACGTCGAAATAGGGAGGAACTCAACCCAAGAGAATCATTGCCTGTGGTTGAGGTATGGCTTCTCTGAGCAACCGCAGGAGCCTGGCTCTGTCTCCTGGACCGGCTTGGGTGCAGCAGGCTAGAGAGCTTAGGTCTGCCAGGATGGCTTCACTCACTGATTCCTTCATCACCCACCATTTGTTTATTCCTCAACTCCCGTCTCCCACAAACATGTGCTGAGCACCATCTCTGAGCCAGACCTGGAGAGGCTGGGGAGAATGGGGGGACTGCACGCGTGCCCTCTCACAGCCCATGTTCTGCCGGAGGAGATGGGCAGCGCGCCAGAGAACAAATGAAGAAATGGAATCATTGCAGGCTGTCGGGAATGCAGAAGAGAACGCAGAAGGGGCTGAGACGCTGCCCCTCCCCTCTCCTCCTCTCCGTCGCTGTCCTGTCTGCCTGTGAGAAGTGGCTCGTGCTCCCCAGCCCCACGGAGATGCATGGTTGGCACCGGCGACCCAGCCTGCCCCATATGTCTCCCTGTCTTCCCTGGATCTCTCCCCCGTTCTGGCCATCGCTTTAGGGCTCTGATATATTCCCCGGGGCCCCGGAGGGGCCATTCATTTAAAGGTCTTTCTGTGGAGCCTGTTCCTCTGAGGACCCCGAGAGGAAGAAAAATGCCAGGAGAGGGCGAAAAAGAGCGAAAAGGATCTGATTTCAGAACTCCCAGGCAGCAGGGCAGATGCAGAAGGGAGCGGGGCCCTGCTTGCTCAGAGGCGGGTCTATCTAGAGGTGTAAGTGCCTCCCACCTCCCTCTCGCCCTCTGCCTGTCCCTGCAGGAGTGTGAGCCCCGCATCCTGCCTCCCAGGGGGAAGCTCTCCCCAGTTCTGGGAGACGGTGTCCCTGATTAGAGTTCAGTTTGCCAGTGCCCCCCCCCCAATCCCTCCCAGCTCTCTGAGGAACCACATGTGCGCTGTGAGGGTTCCTGTGGGGACCAGCCTCCGTGTGCTCCATCCTCTGTAGCTGGGCAAAGTGGCTGTAGCTGTTATCATGACTCTCTAGGCTGGGAGTCATCACCCCTTTGGGATTTCTGGAAGCAACTGCTTCTCATGGAAGCATTTGGGAATTCTAGGCCCCTGCCTCACCCCATGAGCAACCCCTGTCCTCCGCAGGCAATATGAACAGGGAGAGAGAGGTGGTCTCAGGGTGGCCTGGTGGAGTGACAAGTGTTCTCACGCACTACATGAGCCTCTGGCCCGGGCCCGGCTTGTACACCTGGAGGGGGATCTTGGTATTGCTGTGACTGAGGAAGTGTGTACCCATGGGTAACCTCACTGCAGGCTTGAAAAGCAGGAATACCTGCTTCTGGCCCCTGGGAGCTCAGGACCCCCTGCCAGGCCTATCTCTCTTCTAAGAATGAGCAGAGGCTGCCCTCCTGGTCTGGTGAGTGCTCCAAGTGTGAGTTTCACAAAAATGTTCCAGGTGGAGGCAGCTGGGCACCCTGCCCATGGCTGAGAGGTCTTCATCCAGGATTCTCTGGAATAACCACCCAATCCAAATTTCAGGGAACTCCCTGATCCTCTCCCAACAGTTCCAGGTGCTCCAGAGCCTCTGATCCGTTTCTCCCATGTGCTGGCATTTCCCTGCCTGGCTCCATCCCTCTCCCTCCTGTCAAACAGGTGAGATCACTGGGCTCATCAAAGGGCAGTGTGAGTCCCCCCTCAACGTGCAGGTGTGTGAGGGAGGGGGGAGCGGGTGTGGGGTGAACAGTGTGTGCCTGCCTGAGCGTGGTTGTCAGGGCGCCCGCATCAGTATCAGTGGATGATTTGATAAAGAATGTATATATGTGTGTCTGTCCTCCGACTGTGTTTATCTAAAGTGTTCTGGGGTGTGGGTTCCATGTGTAAGTGAGTCTTAAAAATGGATTCTCTGTAATTCAAAGCAACTGTTTCATCATTGATAAGGAGCTGACAAAGAAAGGAAACAAAAGGTCTGAATGAATAAACAGTCTTCAGGATAGAGAAGTGTAAGATGTGAGCTCAGCCAAGAACTGGAGCTCATCTTTTTTTTAACATTTAAATAAAAGATCTGGAAAAGGCTGTGTACAGTGAAACCACCAAGTTTGCAGTGGAATCTAAACTCTCCTGGGTGGTAGTAAAATGCCAAGCTGATGAGGAATAAGCTTTAGGAAAATCTTATCTTGAGAGGCAGTAGACTGGGCAAAGAATGGCCGATGAGTTTTAGTTTGGGGAAAATTATGTGGATGGTGTCCGGAGGAGGTTATTTGGAGCTTTTTCCTAAAGAAGGGCCCAGATGGGCAATAGAAGGCTGCACATGGCTGGGGAGGGAGTTTGGAACAAACCATAAAGGTTCCATTCTCGCGACACATGAATGAGGGCCACCTGCATTCAACAATCAGGTGTGCCTGTGGTCGTGGCTTTTTAAGGGAGCACCAACCAAAGATCAGGGGTGGGGGGAACTAGGGTCTTAATACAGACTTACCTGATTAAGTAAGTAATTCCCTTCCTTGACTCTCACTTTATGTCTCTGGGAAATGGAGGTAAAGATCCCCAAGGGCCTGCTTCACAGGGTGGGAGGGAGGCTGAGATCTCACCCAGATGACAGTGTGTAGGTAACTATAAAGTTCATTACAACTGTGAGTGGTTATCAAGAGAGTTGTGATGAGAAGGGAACTGTCATATAAAATCACTAGCCCGTCTGGGAGAACTTCAGTGTACAGAGAGAGAGGATAAGAAGGAATCGGGTAGAAGTCTATAAAATCAGAAAGGGCACCGAGAAGGAAATATGGGCTCCTTCACCAAATCCCAGCCCAGCAGGAATGCCTCGCCACTCCTGCCCACCCCCAGCCAAAGCTCAGGAGAGGTAAGTGTTTTAAAACCTGTAACATGAAATTTCCTACAGCACTCAGCAGGGAATAAACTTTGAAAAATCGTTTCCCTGGAGGTGATACATGTTGGAAATATAAATTGCTTCAGAGAGGTTTAGATAAGTTCATGGATAGGAGAGTCAGACTAGTTCTTGGCCAGAATTAGAATATTTGGGGGCCTCTGCCCTGTGAGGATGATGTGTAATGGGGAAAGTCTCTAGCAGAGCCAAATGCCCGGGCCAGGCCTAGCAACCTGTAACTTTATCATTTGTATGTATCGTGTGAGAGAGTCTGAATTTAGGACCAGATTGTCCTTACATGATGAGGATGGCTTCCTTCCCTCTCACCACTCCCTTTACCTCCTCCACAGTCCCTCACCCCCCTTTCACTCCCACACCTCTATTAAACTCCATTCTACAGAGTTCCCTACCCCTACTCCCAGATTCCCACTCTCACAGGGCTGACCTGTGCTCCAGTTCACCTGTCATCACAGAGCAGCAAGCCCTTCCCTCTGTGTACTGAATTCTAGGGCAGGCACCTTGCCTGGTGGTGCCTGTAGGCCAGTGAGGACTAGAAGCTCCTGCTAGGCCCCACAGTTAATGCTATTGGCATGCAGCCCCTCTCTCCAGATGCCTGCCTAGAGGTTGTGTCTGACTGACTGCCTCTCACAGGGACCCCAACAGAGGCTAGCTGAATGGAGACTGACATTCAAGCCCCTCAGAGACCCACAAACCTGGAGAGCTTGGGCACATGGACTTATATTCACACTGGAGACAGAGTCACCACCAGGTAACAGGCCTGCTTGGGCCTGTGCCAGGTTATCTGTCTCGCACAGAAGGTCTTGGGGGACTGGTGTTAGCAGGTGAAGCAAGCTTATGAAGTCTGCTTCCCACCGTAGTTCCTAAGATGCTTTGAGCTCTTTCCAAGTTGCCTCCGATGGGCTGTGTATCTTGCTGGGAGCTCTGTTTTAGCACCACGGATAGCGGTCTTGGACACAGCGCACGCTTTCAGGACCGTGGACAGCTCCGCTCAGCACAGCAGCCAGTTCTTGGGGCTGCTTGCTCTCCCAGATTCACTACCTACCTCTGCCAGCTCCCCTGGGGAGATACCCACCACCACCCCCCTCAGAATTCATTTACCCATTTACCAAGATTTACTGAGCACCTGCCTACTATGTGCCAGTCACTGTTGTAGACGCTGGGAGCACCTTAGTGAACGAATCTCAAACTTGCCCTGTGAATACTCCATTCTCCGGGATGTGGACTCCCATCCCACAGGCTTCCACTGCCCAGAAGGCCCACGGAGGGTGAACCGGTTGTGCTTCTTTGTAAACCTGCTTCTGCTGCTCAACTCCTGTGAGGGGGCTGGAGAGGTAGGGAGTGGGGATCGGGATGCCCAGTTCAGATGGTATTTTAGGATTCTAGAATTCTAGTGTGATCCAGCCATGCCCGTGATGAAAAGCCTCCCATGGTTTCCAGGTGCCTATGGAAATAAAGAGCAATGCCTGTCACTCAAGCCATTTGATGAAATATTCCTGTTCCGTCTTGCCTGTTGTAGTTTCTTACCTCTCTTCTCAGTTTCTTACACTCCAGCCAAAATGGATTCTCAGTTAAGAATATTTTGGTTGCAATATGACAGAAAACTCAACTCAAACAGACATAAATAGTAAGTGGATGTTATTGACTCTTGTAACTGCAAAGCCCAAAGGTATGGCGACTTCCGGCGAGGCTTGATCCACCAGCTTAAGCAATATTGCTCTGGAACTGCTCTCTCTGTGTCTCTGCTCTACCTTCGCTGGTGTTGGCCACATCCTTGGCCCCCTCATGGCAGCCCCTGGCAACTCCATACCCTCCCTGCCTTGGAAATGAGATGACTAAAGCAGCCAAGTCCCTACACCCTCACCCCTTCCCATCATTTAGGGGAGCAATTGTCCTCATTGGCTGGTTCCTATGTCTCTCCCAAATCAACCACCACAGTCAGGACAGGAAATACAGTTGCTTTAAGCCAACCAGGCCCACTCTTGGCACTGGTCGGGACATCATTTCCATCCAACCACACAACTAAATACAATAGGAACAATACGGGGTCCTTAAAGAAATGGGGCTGCTGTTTGGGGGGATGGGAAGGATGGAAGCTGGGGAGAAGTCCACAGATGTCCAAACATAAAGTGTGCTGTTTCATTTTCTGCTTCTGAGAATTTGCACCTGCTGGTCCCCTGCCATCCCACCTGCTGATAACCCTGTGCCACCTTCAAAGTCCTTCTCAAATGCTACTGACTTCCCAACACCACTCCTGCCACTCCCTTCATGTCTGTTGCTCTGCTCCCTGCCTCACCTCTCCCTTCTGTCTTCTCACCATTCCCTGACCGCAGGCAGTGAGAGGAGTGGACATGTGTCCCAGGGCACACGTGCGGGAGCTGGGTGATGGATGGATGCTGTCACGTTGACTCAGTGGTGCAGGATAACCGCATCGCTGAGCCACAGGCAGGCCAGGAGGGCAGACTGAGGGCTGTCCCTGATGCTCAGGTCCACACAGCCTTGGCTGTCCCCACCATCCCCCCGGAAAGTTCGCACCTGCCCAGTCTGTGGGCAGGGCCAGTCTAAATGTGACAGGAAGACAGAGGATGTGCATGGGGGAGTTGGCTTAACCGGAGAGGGGAGCACTTGGGGAAGCGTCCCTGGGGATCCCAGAGCAGACACTGATGCAGGCAGAACCCTGGGTTCCTCTTCCTGTCTCCTCAATATATTAACCTTCAGGCCTCTCTGGGATTGGCTAGGGGTGCGGTTGGCAGGAGAGGAAGGACTTGTAAGGAACCTGCTGCGTGCTAGAAGAAGGAGGGAAGCAACTCCGAGGCGCTGGGGTGGCAGATGTGAGAGGGTGCAGGGACAGGCTGGGCTGTGCGTCGGGAGAGGGCCAGAACCATTACTCATTCCTACCACCAAGCCTTGCAGCTTCCCTCAGAAGGTAACACTCACAGCAGCACTTCCCTGCTGTGCTTGTGTGTTAACAATGAGTGAGGCTCTGCGAGGGGGTGCCCACGTCTCCTGATCTCTCTCTGTTTGAACAGGGATCCTCACCCATCCACCAGCCGCTGGTCTGGAGCAGAGTTCATGGTAGCCAAGGGTTTTGTGAGGTGCAAGTGCAGAGTCTCTGTCCCTCATGAGCCCTTTGGGCACTTCCTGAAGGGAGCTAGTGGGCATGACAAGAGGGAGGCTTCTCCCCACCTTGCCCCAAGCCTCCCTGACGACCATCTTCTAAGTCACTGACCAGAGGCGTTAGTATGCCCAGACCAACTTCAGGGGAATCTCATCCTGCAGTGGGACACGCGGGACCAGATGCAGGTGACCCCACATGAATGGTCTTGCAAAGATGGGGGTGGAGCTAGGGAGGACCTCCTGCTTCCCCCATTCATGCCCTCCTCATGGATGTGCCAGCTGTCCTTGAGCAGCCATGGTAGGGAGGGCTGTGCCCTCTAATCCCCTCACTCTTAGCGTCTGGGCAGGTTTCCTCACCGGAAATCTTCTTCCTCCAGACAAGGTGTCTTAGTCCGTTTGGACTTCTGTAACAAAAATGCCACAGGCGTGGTGGCTTATAACAGAAATTTATTTCTCACAGTTCTGGAGGCTGGAAGGCAAGGCATCTGCAGATTTGGTGTCTGACAAGAGCTGGCTTCCGGGTTCAGAGATGGCCGTCTTTCCCCTCTGTCCTCAATGGGGAGAGGGGCGAGGGAGCTCTCTAAGACCTCGTTATAAGGGCACTAATCCCATTCGTAAGGGCTTCACTCCCAGGTCCTAATCACCTCCCAAAGGCCCCACCTCCTAATGCTATCATCTTGGGGGTTAGGATTTCAGTGTAGGAGTTGGGAGGGGACACAAACGTGCAGCCTGTAGCAGAGGGGATGAACGGCTATGCATTGAACGGATGCAGTGTGGCTTGGTCGTGCATTGGAAGCCATGGCAGGCATGGGAATATCGGGAACCATTCTTGTCTCTTTTACTAAACTTAGAAGCCCTTGGAGTCAGGACAGCATGGTAATGACCTCAAAGCTAAAGCTGCAGGGAGCACCAAATGTCTGCTCTAGTTTATTTCCTTTGAGCCACAGAGCTGTTCAGTGATGCAGGCAATTGCGGGTGCTGCTTGCAGACCAGGATGCACCGGAGTCTGAGGCACTTGATGGGGCGCACTGCTTGCCAGAGATGGAGCTGGAACTTAGACTCAGGCCTTCAGTGCCCAGGACAGAGCTCTGCCCACAACCTGCGCCTCATCCAGGGCTGAGTGGCAGCATAGCTGGAGCCTTAAAACACAGACCCAGGAGCCAGGCTGCTGGCTCTGCCAGGTCTAGTAATGTGACCTCGGGCAGGTTACTTCCTCTCTCTGAGACTCAGTTTGTCATCTGTAAAATGGGAATAAAGAGAGTAGCTCACTCAAGAAGATGAGAGAATTAAGTGAGAAGTTATATACAAAGATATGTAGTGTATGAAACAAAGACAGAACATCTAATCAAACTAAACACATGCTTACCTTATGCCTTCAAAATGCCCCTCTTAAGAGAAATGAAGACGTGTCCACCCAAGGCTTGTATGTGAACATTTATGGCTCCTTTATAATTACCAAAATCCACAAAGGCATCGGTGATTGGATAAACGGGCTGCGGCACACGCCTACAGTGAAATACTGTTCAGCAATGAAAAGAGCCCAACTCCCAACTCACGCAGGGTCTTCGCTGGCCCTCAGAGCACGGTGCTAAGTGAAAGAAGCCAGCACAAGGCTGCATACTGTACAATTTCACTCCTGTGACATTCTGGAAAAGGCAAAACTGCAGCCACAGAAAGTAGATTGGTGGTTGTTCGAGGTGGGAGAAGGGGTTGATGGCAGAGGGGCTCGGGGGTGTTTTGGGGGGGACAGAATTTCTCTATCTTGATTGTGGTCATGGATATATTTGACAAAACTCATCAAACTATAGATTTAAAGGGAGTGAGTTTTATTTCATTTGTAAAAAAAAAAAGACAATCCTGATTTTGAAAAGGCAGAGCTGGACACAGCAGACGCTGTGTGCTGGCTGTGGTGGTTGTTCCTGTTAGGGTCATGATCACCCAGGCAGAGTCTCTGGGTTGGTCGTGTGCTCCCTGGTCCTGCCTGGCTCCCACCCGCCCCCCACTTTGCCAGAGGGGGACATGAGGGTCTTCTGGGCCCACGCAGCTCCCGTGGGTGCGGACGGGAGCACTCAGGGAGGGCGCTCAGCTGTTTCCTGAGTCTGCTTTCCCTCCTGCTGATCCTGTGAGGCGCTCAGCAACACGTTATCAGAAAGATGCCAGGAGAAATAAAGTTCGTTATGAATTATACTACTTAGGGCTAATTATAGGCACAGAGGACAGGATTATATACAAGCGGGAGGCAGCAGGGAGGCAGAGGGGCCCAGAGGCATGGAAACCAGGTGGAAAGCTGGAGAGAGTTAAGCAAATGAGGCTGTTTGGAGGGGGAAAGCGCTTTTAAAATAAAAGCTGTCGCTGAATCAGGTCCAAGCTAATGGAAGCGTCTCAGCAGAGAGATCAGAGGCCTGGCCTTGTCATGTCCTCGAGATGGACTGGGACCCCAGGGACACCAGGGGGCACCCTGTGGGGCACCCTGTGGGGCACATAGGGGATCCCCCCTCCCCTGGAGTCCCAGGGATGCAGGTGCATGTCTGCACCGAGACCCAGCTTCGCTGTCTCCTTGGGTTTTCCGTGTTCCTGTCCAGGGGAGTTTATTTCCACCCACGGAGGTGGGAGTAGAGGCCTGCATAAGCCCAACATGGGTGGCTACTGACTCTAGCAGGCTGATGAGGGAAGAGCCAGAGGGAACTTGGTGAACTGTAACACACCTAAAAAGTGTAGCCAGCCAAAACCAGTTTGGCTCAGTGGATAGAGTGTCGGCCTGCAGACTGAAGGGTCCCAGGTTCAATTCCGGTCAAGGGCATGTACCTTGGTTGCGGGCACATCCCTAGTAGGGGATGTGCAAGAGGCAGCTGATCGATGATTCTCTCTCATCGGTGTTTCTGGCTCTCTATCCCTCTCTCTTCCTCTCATAAAAAAAAAAAAAAAAAAAAAATCAATAAAATATATTTTTTTAAAAAGAGTGTAGCCAGGGTGTGAGGCCACCATATCTGTCACCCCATTGATCGCCAGGATTGATTCAGCGGATCTGACTGGCTAGGCAGGCCTCCCCCTCCTCCCTCGCCGATCTGCATGCGTCCCTCCCAAAGCTGTGGGCCAAGGGTTGAAGAGGACGACCTTCCCCGCAGAGAAGAGGCCTGGTCTTCGGCTGAGGGTGTACAAGAAGCTGTGCTCCCCTGCTAGAACCTCCAAACAAGCTCTCCAGAGTGTTCCAGCTGTGGCCAGGGGACGCTGGGCCTGGGGTGGCCCCATCCTCCATTTCTTCAACAGGAGCTGGAAACCACCGTTTGTGTAAACTTCCTGGACTTTAAATGTTAGTTTAAACTTGTAGACCAGCGGTTTTCAGCCTCTGGAAGCCAGCCTGGTCTCTGGTTGTCCCAGCTGGAAGGCGGAGGCCCGAGCAGGGCTGAGGCTCAGCGACTTGCCCAAGACTTGCCCTGTGCACCTGCCTGAGCTGTAACCTTGAACCTACTGCGCTGACATCCAGCCTGTGTCTGTCTCCTACGAGTGGGAGAGCTCCTGAGAGAGGGGCCGGGGTTTGCCCTCCTTGACAAATCCAGGCCGCAGCCCAGGGCCTGTCAGGAGAGGCTGCGGGCACCAAGTTGAAGGGGCACGGTCCTGGTGGCAGACCCCAGAGAGAGCCGAGGCTGCCGGGGGGGTGAACGTGCTGACCTTGAAGTGAGCTGGCTTGTGGGCTGAGTGTGCATCTCACCAGGGAGTGGATGTGGCCCGCTGCGCAAATGTCCTGCCCGCCCCACAGGGGCACCTGACTCCCGCTCCCACCCCACCCAGCTGTGCACCCCTCTCGACCTCCCACTCCATTTGTGCTGCTCTAATGGCAGCGCCCATGTTCTGGCTTTAGGGCAATAAGTCTGCCTTGTCCGTGTCCAGCTACCCTGTTTCCCCAAAAATAAGACAGTGTATTATATTAATTTTTTCTCCCAAAGTTGCGCTAGGTCTTATTTTCAGGGGATGTCTTATCTTTCCATGCGCTAGGTCTTATTTTCGGAGGATGTCCTATTTTCGGGGAAACGCGGTAGAGTGAGGCTCCAGCTGATTCCCCACACAGCGGCCGTCTCTGCAGTGGAGGTTCAGAAGAGGGTCAGGGCTGGCCTCCGGGGCTGTGCGTTGTCCCGCTGGGCCAAGCAGGACAGCTGGTGTGTGCGGCCCCACACTGACCTGTGAGCCCTCCTCCAGGGCCTCCCTGGGGGGGGAGGGGATGACTCAGCAGCCTTAGCTTCCCTCCATGCATTAAGACCTGTAAACTTCTCATTAATATACTTAAAGTTCATTTTAAAACACAGAGATAATTGATAATAAACCCCCAGTTAATGCCCTTCGTTTACTGTATATAATTTATATCCACTGATAGCGTCTCTCACTCCCAATTACCCATTTAGCTGTGGTGATAGCAGCAGTTCAATCAGACCGATACCAACTTTTATGCATTCCAGCCCAACAGCAATAAATACCCACACAGAGACTCACGGGGCCCTTTTTTTTTTTTTATTAAGATTTAAATATTCATGCAATATTAGTGATTTATTAAGAGCTAATGACACCTTCAAGAGGCTCTAAATCTTCACCCAAAGAGACTCTGGCCCTTCCCTCACCCTTTGCCCCCATCTCTCCTTACTGTCCCCCTGCATATCAGAGAAATGAGCTGCTCTTCCACAGCCCGGATGACATCACAGCATCACCCACGTTTCCATGGCGATGGCAGGCAGGTGAGGCAGAGGCCAAGGATGAAGGTCAGGCCCAGGGAGGGGCTGGGCGTTAGGAGGGCAGAGGCTCCTGCTCCCTCCCCATCAGACCACGGGGACAGGGGACCAAGAGGCCTCTCCCAAGCTCTCATTGACGTTTCTGACTCTCTATCCCTCTCAATTCCTCTCTGTGTAAAAATCAGTAAAATATATTAAAAAAAAAAAAAAAAAAAAAAAGAAAAAAAAGAACAAGAGGCTGTACAGGGATCTGGGGTTCTGGGATTCAAGAACCAGGGAGGGCAGTGGCTTGCCTCAGGCTGCACAGCAAGGCCAAGGCCACCACTCTTTTCTCAGCTCCGTGTGTTCCCTCTCATCCCTCCTGCCTCCCCCTCCCCGGCCCCCACTTCCTCCAGCCCCCTTTCCTCCACCTGCAAGACCTCAGAGCCCATTAAGGGCAGGAAAGATAATGAACAAACCAGGAAAACATGAAATCAATAACAGGAGGGAAAATATGGCTGCCATTAAGTGAAATAAACAAGCTGGTAATTATTTGGACAGCAGGTAATTAAGGTGGGGTGAGGGCTCATTACTGTCTGATCCCAGGTACGATGGGCGTGGCCAAACACCCTCTTCCCAACTAGAAGGCCACCGCCAGGCCTGGGCTCCTGCCCCCCCAGATTTGTGGGGGTCATTGCAGGGGGTCTCCCCTGTGGAGTGACTTTCCTCCTCCCACACACACACACCTACCTACCTACCTGTGTCTCTCTCTCCTGCAGCCTTCTCCTGGGTCAGGATCTGAGGCCCCCTCAAAGGCAGGACAGCCCACAGCCTGTCCCCTTCTGACCCCACCACTTCCTCAAGCAACAGCTCTTTCTAAGACCCTCAGGCCTCAGGCCTTAGCCCAGGGTGCAGCTTATGCTGACAATTAAATCCCAACACCTGGGGTGATGGACAGATGGCCCCTCCAGCCTCTGTCCAGATGCCGGGGACTCCCTCCTGGAGCTGTGATGAAGAGGGGCCCTGGGGAGGAGAAAGGGTGATGGGATGCTGGCAAGGATGGTGAGAATGGGGGAGGAGGCGGAGGCAGAGTCGTGTTGGAGGGGGACTCCCCGCTTCGCCCGGCTGTGTATGACCCTGATCCTTAGATTTGTAGTCAGAGGAGACCTTGGACGTTGTCCAGTCTGGCTTTGGCTTGCCAGCCTGTTTGGCCCACGCAGTGTTTAAATGTTTAAAATTAGTTGGCATCATTTTAAACAGTAAGTTTCACATAAAAATGGATTTCCAGCTTCTCGGGAAAGGAAAGTATCTGTCACCTCTCGGCTGGCCTGCCTCTGGTGGCAGCAGTTGGCGGGACTGAGCTGACCCTTCAGGCAGGCACTTTATCCTCCATGGTTCCAGCCCCACCAGCCCCTGAGGCAGCTGAGTTTGCACCCTGACTTCCTGAGGCCCAGAGAGGACAGTGCCTTGCCCAAGGCCACACCTCCAGGTAAGGCAGAGTGGGTAAGGGCTGGAGCCCCAGTCCCCTGATGCCCAACTGGGGTCTCTGCCCCCTTCCCTCAGGGAGTATGTGCCGTGGGCCAGGTGCTGACGGGGCAGAAAGGATGCAGTGCCCACTCCAGGGCTTGCAAAGACGTGGAGGGAGCACTTCAACTCAACCATAGTCACTGACCCCCAACTTACCAGTCCCTGAGATGGACACTACTGAGAAGAGGTGGCTGGAGCCTGCTGCATGCACTTCAGGGTGCACAGTCTGATGGAGGAGGCAGCCCACCCCCTCTCCCCCAACAAGCCTACATCTGTTAGATAACGGTCTCTCAGCCGCAGAGCCAGAGGAGCATGTGTAGAGGAACCAGGGAGGGCTTCTGGAGGAGGTGACACCTTGAGTTATGAATTAACTGGACTGGGGGCCATTGGGAGTGGGCAGGGTACTCTGCAGGTTCAGGGGAAAGTTAGGGTGAAGGGCCCATTGTGCAGGAAGAGGGGATTAGTGGGTGCACCGAGATGGCTGCAAGCTGTGGGTAGGTGCCCAGGGAGGAGGCTGCTGAGTTGAGTTTGGCGGGGGGGGGGGGGGGGGGGGGTTGTGGGGAGCTAACCTTTACCCTATAGTCATTGGAAACCCTTGCAGGGGTTTGAAGTGTGGGATCAAATTTTCTTTCTAGAAATAGCCTGTGGTGGCATAGTTGACAATGGCACGGAAGCCAGCAGGTGGTCACAGGAAGGCACGTTGGGGGTGGGGGAGAGGTTCAGTGAGTGGGGGGCTGAGTGACGTGGGTAGCCATGAAATGAGAGAGGAGGGGGTGGGTCGGAGAGGCATGGGGGCGCTGGGCTGCAGTAGTGGTTGGCTGGGGAGGCTGTGAGACTCCCCTTGAGGCTCCTGGGGGGCATGGCCCTGCTGACAGAGCAAACAGGTTTGGAGGAGCTGCTGAGCCCAAGTTGGGGGCAGTTGTGAGGTTCTGGGGAACGCCCAGAGACAAAGTGTCAGGATGGAGCTCAGCAGAGAGGAGAGCTGAGGCCCTGGTTGGGAGCCATGGAGGCTAGCGTGGTGGAGGGGTGGGGGGCAAGGAAGCAAGGTTCCCTGGGAGAGGGAAGCGCACAGCCAGGTGGGTACATGGATGAGCAGAGGAGGTGCTGCCATCTGTGGGCTCCCCTGTGGCTCGGGGAAGAGAAGGGGTCCATAGGGCCAGCTGCTGAGAATCAGGTCACAGGATGACTAGTGACCAGGGGCTGCTGGGTCACCATCCTGGTAAGGGCATCAGCTGTCCCAGCCAAATTTAGCCTGGAGGACAGTGGGCAGTGGTGGCATGCAGTGTGTGTGTAAGGGGCTAGATGTGTGTGCGCGGAAATGGTGAGCGTGATTCAGGGATGCCGTGTGCCCAGGGCTTGCCGGGTGGGGCTGTGGCCCTTGGACACTCCATGGGGTGGAGACTGGAGTCCATCTCGGGCACAGGTGTGTGGCCTGTGGCTCGCACAGCACCTGGCTCGTTGTGCCCGTCACATATTGACTGGTTAGGAGACCGTGCCCTGGTTAGGAGACCGGGGCCCGGGAGCCAGCCTGCCTGGGCAGGGATCCAGCCCTCACTGCTTCCTCCACCTCCCCATGCCTCTGTGTCATTTTCCAGAAGTTGGAAATTTAAAATAGTTCCTTGGCTCCTAGAATGGTGGTGAGAGTTAAGTAAGACAATCCGTGTAACGCTGGATGGTGGTGAGTGCTGTGAGGAAAACATACGGTGTGATTGCATGTGTGAGCATGTGCACACGAGCACGTGTGTGAGAACCCCTGCGGGTGTGCATGTGGGCAGTGTCTCCCCATGCAGGTCACTGTGTGGCCTCCCTCTTGTCTCTGCCTTCGTCCCAGGACCACACTGCCTGCTGTGTGCCTGCCTGGCTGAGCCAGGTTGGGGGCCAGGGCAGCCGCTCCTGGGCCATACCCGGCTCCGGCTCCGGCCAGACTCCCATTAAACCAATGAGATATGAAATGCCTCCATATCTGGGACAGGGTCTTTAATTAAATTAATTGCCAGCAACAGTGTAAAAATGCTGATGGGTCATAAACGGCAAGTTGGCCACCATTCATCATCCCCGAGGACTTGCTGGGGGCTGGGGCGGGGGAGGGCGTGCAGCCCGGAGGCCACAGGCAGCCTGCAGCCCCCCGCCGGTGGGTGAGCCAGCTGGGGAGAGGGGGCGGGGGCACTGGGTCTTAGGGTGCGTGTGAGGAACAGTCACACTGCCCTTACTTAGCTTATATGTTTACCTGGGGAAGGACATGAATGGAAATGGGGGTGGGGAGGTGCCGGGGACCTGGTAGGGTGGGGGTGCGGCCTCCAGCTTGGGGCCAGTCTGAGTTACCTTTGCTCCACTGGCAAGCTGAGGAATCTGGCCCAGCCTGGCCCTGATTGCTGTGTGCCCTTGAGCAAGTGCTTCTCCTCTCTGAGCCCAGGCTTCTCATTAGGAAGACAGGAGGTCCGCCCTCCTGCAGGGAGTTGTGCCAGGAGGCCTTCTATGTCTCTCTCCGCTGGGGCTCCACAGGCTCACAGCCTAGTGGTGTGAATGAGCTGGGCCTCACCCACCTGGCTACCTCTGCCAGGTGACAGGTGGAAGAGACCTGTCATGTTCTCTCTCTCTCCTCTCTCTCTCTCTCTCTCTCTCCCTCTCTCTCTCTCACACACACACACACACACACACACACACACACACTCCAGAAACACCACAGCAGCGTACACTGCACCAGCAGAAGGGCCCAAAGCAGGAGAAAGCCTTCAGCCTTCCTTCCCCAGTTCTCTGTGGGCTGTGCGACCACATAATTACCTTGGATTCCATTCTATTTAATTGCAGCTTATTAAATTCTAACCAGCCAATTATCAGCCACAATTATAGCTTAATTCCGGGACACAATAGCTATTTTATCGTTTGTTAATCAAATGCTTATTTAGGCCTCAGCTTTATTAACTATTTCTCTGGCCTGAAGCAAGGCCCTGGGGCAGGAAGGGGCCCTGGGAGGAAGTTCCTGGGGCCTGCCCATCACAGCACTCACCCCCAGACATCCCAGTAATTGTGAAGTCTCTGGTGGTTTGGGGGGTTCTGAGCGAGGGCAGAGGTGCGACACCTGGTATGGCTCTGGGCAGAGCGGGAAGACCCGTATTTGTTCATTCACGCTTCCAGTGCCAGCCCCTGTGCCAGGTTCTGGGCTACAACAACGAAGACAAGTGTGGTCCCCATTGCTGTGACCCATTTCAGGGGAAGGGGACACAGACAGGAGCAAGGTGACTTCAGACTGGTGGCGAGTGCTTTGAGGAAAACAGACGGGAAAGGGGTGGGGGCCCGGCAGTCAGGGGACCCTCAGCCAGGAGGCAGAGTTGGAGCGGAGCCGAGAGCTGAGGGATTAGAAGGGATCAGCATCCCTGAAGAGCAGGGACAATGGGAGGAGCAGGTGCAGAGGCCCAGGCCTGCGATCTGCGGAGGGTTTGAGAAACGGGGTCAGGGAGTAAATGGAGTGAGCAGAGGGCAGTGGGGTGGGCAGGCCAGACACTGATCTAGGAGACACCCAGACCCCTGCCCACCCTGTGCCCCCTCTGCCCTCTGTGACTGTGTGACCCTTAGGCAAGTCCTGAGCTTCACGGTCCTCGTCTGCAAATTGAGGGCCAAAGGGTCCTGAGGGCAGCGCGCCTGTGCACCGGTGCCGGCAGAGCTGCCCAGCCTGCACCCCGCTCAGTGCGACCGTCTTCCGAGCTGGCGAGGTGGCACCTTCTCCACACACCCCGGCCCCTGCGTCCTTTGCAGTGCAACCGGGATGCATGTCTTCCTCGTGGTGCCTGTGTCTGTCCTCGTGGCAGGGTGGACCCCTGGAGCCTGCCAGGGAAGAGGGTGGCTTAGGGAGGTGGCTGCTGCTTCTGACACTTTCACACACACATTACCATGGAAACCAGAGGGCTGTACTCGCATGTGTGTGAGCACAGGTCAGGAGAGCAGTCCTTCTTTCATGGGGACACCATGGGGGGCCGTCACCCCACCCGGTCACCTTCACCTGCTCACCCCCCTGGCAGGAGAGACTGCACGGACCCCTCTGGGGCGAAGAGCCTGGGCCGGGCCCGCCGCTGCCCTCCAGGAAGCCCTGCTGTCGGGAGCCACAGGCAGGCGACAGGTGACAAGGGATAGAGCAAAGGGAGGAAGAAAGGGGGTAGGACAGGCGGGCACCTCGAGACCCTGGGCAGGAGCCGTCCTGACCCACTGGTCCTGGTGCAGGGTGCGTCCCACATGGGGAAACTGAGGCCTGAGAAGCAGGGTCCTGCTGGAGCAGCTGGCAGGCAGGGCACAGGGTTTGTGTTGATTTGAAGAATTCTGGGACGCACACCCAGGCTTGCTCAGGCCCATGGCATCCTGCTCTCACCTCCAGGCAGGTCCGTGAGTTGCCTCCTGGAACCTCAGGTTCTTTGTGTGGCTCCCAATCTTTCATCTCGGGGCCTCCCACCCTACCATTCCTTCACTCCCCAGACACCCACAGCTGTCTGTCTGTCTGTCTGACAGCAAGCAGGGATTCCTTCTCTGCTTCTCAGAGCCCCTGAGCAATGCTCCCTCAGTATATACTGTCCTGAGTTTAAAAAATAACCCTGAAGCCATCTCAGACCACCAATGCGGGAGAACAAGAATCCCCCCAACACACACCTGTCTGATCCCTGCAGCCCCACCGGCTCCTGCACATCAGCCTCTGCTTCCCGAGTCCAGCACTAGTTTCTGAAATTGACTGGTTGACTGGCTGATTGATTGATTGATTGATTGACTGATTGGTTGGTTGATTGATTGGAAGATGAGCAGAGCTAGCTCCCAGCCAGATCTGAGTGTGTGTCCTCTACTTCCATCCTCCTTTCTGGGCTCTGGTCTTGGATGGGGTAATGCTGTTCAACATTCATTCAACAAACGCTCGCTGGGCACTCACTGTGTCAGGCCCTGGCTGGTCTATAGGGATGCGTGAAGGGTGGGGGACGTCACCATTCAGTCCCTGCCCTCAGGTGCTGACAGATGCAGAAACGGTGACGATATGATGTGTGAGGTGCTGAGGCAAGTTCGATCAGGGCTTGTGAGAGCTCAGGGGAGGTGTGGCCGGCTCTGTCTGGGGGTCAGGAGGGCTCCCTGGGGAAGGGTGTTTGAGCAGGACTTGAAGGGCGAGTAGAAGTCACCCAGGCAGATATGGCCCGAATGGGGTGGGCGTGGGCATTTTCTGCAGAAAAGCCAGTGCTGTTAGCGGAAGGGGGAGGGGTCAGAGCTGGGAACAGCATGTCCACAAGCCCTGGAGGAGTTGCAAACAGTTAAGAGGCCTCCCCACAGGGCGCACATGGAAGGGGGCCTGGAGGCAAGGCCATGGCCGCTCAGGCCTCCAACACCAGGCGAAGGGCACGGGCGCTGGCCTCTGGCATTCCGCTCTCCCCGCCTGGGCCTCGGAGCACCACACCCCGGCCCCACGCAGACCGAACGCTCACCTGCCGTGGCGGCGGGAGCCTGCGGCTGCTGAGGGGGTTCCGTGCTGCACGAGCAGCCAGAAGAGGGTCAGGCTGTTCCAGTCAGGAAGACGGAGGCTGCTGGGCCTCCTGCCCCCTCCCCCATCGCATGTCAAATCCAGAATGTTCTTGAGGAAGTGGAGTAAGTAGGGGCTTGCCGCCCCACCGCCTTGCTGTGCCCCTCAGCGTGGGCTGTCAGGAGGTGGAAGGAGCAGGCGGCGGGCAGGAGCTGGGCATGGCTGCTCCGAGAAGCCGCGGTGTGACACCCTGCCCCCAGCCTGCCTCCCCGCTCCCAGGGACCGAGGCCTCACTCAGTAAATACAAGTTCATTAATAGCCTGATTAATCACACCTCATATTTTCATGGTGCCTTTAAAAATAAAACATTCGAAAGCACTTTCACACCCACCCTGGGCCTCAGCTACACGGGCAGGTCTTACCATCCCAGACTGCAGGTGAGAAAGGGGGCTCAGCCTCGGAGCAGTGGCACCTTGGGGTGTGGCAGGGCAGCCTCGCGTGCAGAGCCCTCTCCCTGCCCCTGACTCTGCCTGTGGGCAGCTCTGCACCCCCCGGGGCCTCCCTACAGAACCAGAGTAAAAGGGCCGCTCGTAGGCAGGGCTTCTGGAATTCAAGGGAGAAGAAGCGGTGGTCATTCAGTCACTCAGCAAACACGCCATCAGTCTCCAGGCAGGACCTGGGCTCCTTCCCTGCGTGGAGGCAATGTGCAAATACATCCATCCTAGTCCTGAACGGGGCGTGCTCCCTGCAGGGAGGTTGGGGGGACAGGGTGGGCACTTGGGCAGGTAACAGAGTGTAGGTCCAGGAAAGAGAAGGTGACACATTTGCCGAAACTTGAAGGCAAGTGGGAGTTCCCAGGTGTATCAGGTGAGGCAGGCTCACATGGTCCACTCCACTGGTCTCTTACCCTCTCTCTTGGCCCCCAGCCTCCCTACACACATGGACACACACACACACACACACACACGGTCTTCCCTCGGCCAGCAATGGATCCCAGGATCCTGGCTAGGACCGTTGTTCCCACCCTGAATAGAGCAGCCCGAGCAGGGGTGCCAGTGCCGTCCTGAGCCAGGTGGGGGCCACAGACTAGCCCTGGGGCTCACTAGAAGTGGGGTTCCCCCTTCAGGGCCTGAGCCATCCGCACAGCCCCGTCTGCAATTTCTGGCGACCAAGAGCCATCAGGACGCTAGTGAGTGAAGGAGATCTTCCATCCGAAATCCGGGGGCCGCGAGGCCACGTGCGTGAGGGCGGGAAAGCCGTGGCCGGAGCCTCTGGAGAGCGGGGTGGGGCTCGGGAAGCGGCAGGGCCTGAGGAGCCAGCGGGCCCTGCACCTGCCCCCCTGCAGCCCCGTGCACCTGCCCTGGCAGAGCATTTCTTCCACATTTGTCAAAAGGAGCGGTGACAGGCACCCCACTCCAAGTCTCCAGTCACTAACGTGGTCCAGGCAGCCGTGAGTTGGGTGGCAAGGCCAGGGTTGGACGTGTGGTGGGGGGATGGGGGCCTCAGCCACTGGCTTGCTTCTCCCGTGGTGGGAGCTACTGGGCCAGTGAGGACAGGCCCAGGGTAGAGAGGGCTGAGCAGGATGTGTGGCTTCCTGGGCGAGTGAGGTGGGGACCCCTCTCTCCAGAACAGTGACCATGGAGTTGGGCCCTGAGGAGAAGGGAGGAAGGAGCTGGCAGAGGAGGAAGGAAGGGCGTGGCAGACAGAAGACCACGGCAGAGACCTGGAGGAGGAGGCCATGCCTGGAAGGGATCAGTGGTGTTCCTGCACAGGAGATGTGACTGAGCCAGGACAGAAGGCTCAGAGATACAGCCAAAGGCCCTGGCACCGTTCTGAAATGCCCACGGAAGCCAAGCAGATGACAGGCACAGAAGCAAGGCCAGGGCGGGACAACAAAGAGCGGCGGGGACTGAGGAGAACGGGAGCGTTTGGCCTGTTGAAAGGATCACAGGTCGCTTGGCAGTGAGCACACACTGCTGGTGTGGTCTCCGACAGACAAGCACAGGATTCCTGTCAAAGAGAAGTACCCTAGTGGCCTGCACCGTGGAGGGGAGAGACCTCAGGTTCACACTGGGCCTTCCTTCAGACGAGGGGCCTAAGCGGACAGGGAGGCGGCAGGCAGGCGGCAGGTGCTGACAAGGGTGAAGGTCACATAGGGGGCTCAGGGGCCAGAGGGGAAGGCAGCTTTGCCCCCCAAGCAGCTTCGGTAGCCCCTAGAGGTCACCCAGTGGGGCCTGAATTCACCCCCACCCATGGCGGTGGAGTGTCCTTGCTGGAGGGCAGAGCTGTAACCTAGAGGTGCCCCTTGGGTTCCACCCAATAAAAGTCCCCCCACCGGGGTGGGGAGGGGCGGTCACACCAGTGTGGCATGACGGAGGCCCCGGAGAAGTGAGCTATGTCCCTTATTGGTCACAGTACATTTATTTTTCATTAGCAGTTAAATGTAGACATGAGGGATTGTGCTGGGTTCAGCAGGCGGCTGACGTGAGCAGTGCTTGGCGCCGTGATCGATAGGGAGGCCGGAGGGCCACGCACCCACTCCCCGCCCACACCCCCAGCCAGGACCCCTGCCCACCCGCCCCCAGCCGGTGGACAGCACAGGCCATCGCGTTGAGTCTCTGCAAGGTGAGGTCCCCGGCAGGCCCTGCCCCTGGGGGCTCCCACCCGTTGTAGACCCTGTGGCCCCTGTCCCTGCGCCCCCTGCAGGCCCTGCGAGGGATGGGCTGAGACCCTGTGGCTTCCCCAGTAAATGTCAGAGAGGCCCCACTCCCAATCCATATCAGAAGCTCGCCATCCGATGCATTCTCTAGGCCGTGCAGCCGGAGCCGGATGCAGCCTACCCCGGCTGAGCCTGCTGCCTGGGTCAGGGACTTGCAAGTGGCCGCTGAGTGACAGTGAAAAGCAAACGTAATAACAGCAGGGGCACGAGGCTGCTCCAAGGCAGTTTTTGAGTCCAGGGCCGGAGCTGGGGACGCCCCTCGGGCCTCAGAGTCCTTACCTATTTATAAGCTATCTAAACGACTTCTCCTCTCTGCCTGCATCTCCACCGCCCCCATCTTGAGGGCAAGGCACCTGCCAGCTCTTGCCTCAGTTTCCTCATCAGCACACCCCCCGAAGAGCTTGCTGTGAGGGTTCCTGAGCTGAGGGAGATGAACTTGGCCATCACCCGTGCAAAACCCCTGGGCATTGGCAGCAGCCAGTATTTACTGAGCATGCGCTGAGTGCTTCCCTCCCCCCGCCCCCCCCCCCATTTCATCCTCAGAATCTAAGGATTGGGCACACTCTCCCTGTCCTTCAGGTGAGGAAAGAGGCTAGAGGGTTGGGGGCTTTCCTGAAGTCACCCCAGATGTCTCAGCCCCTCGGCAGGCATTCCCAGCTCACCCGCCTGGCCCAGGACGCCTGTAGGACCGAGGGCAGATCCCCTCCCCCAAATCGCAGTCCTGGAGGGAGGGCCCGCTCCCACCTTAGAAAGAGAGGGTCCCTGTGCGGGCAGGGGAGAAGGGCCCTCCCCGGAGGGTGGGCCCACGCCCCAGGCGACAGGCCTCCCTGGGAGAAGCCCTCTGTGAGCTTGGGGCTGCCTGTGGGAGGGCAGTGGAGCCCGGAGGCTGACCTGGTGAGGCTCCCGGCTCCACCACGGGCAGACAGGCCTTCGTCGCACAGATGGCAAAACGGCAACTCGCCCAAGGTCACCACAGCAGGGAGCAGGATCGGCAGAGGCCCATGTGGGCTGTGAGTGCGCGCTGGTGGGGACATCGCTGCAGCCCTGAGGGCGCCCGGCCGGCAGGGGGGTGTGTGGAGGCTGAGGGTGCGCTCACTCCCTCCTCTCACTCCCCCAGCCCCCGCCCTCTCCGGGGTCCTGCTGGCTTAGCAGCCTGTCACACCGCTGTGGGGTTTACCTCTGCCAAAGCCTCAGAGCCAATTACCTGTGTAATTAGCAACAAATGACTTGTGGGATGGTTGTGGTTTTCAGTTAAAATTAGAAGGAAGCCCGTATGCAGGTCTCCTTGAAGGATGGGACGTGGCCCAGGCCCCTCCGGCTCCCAGACACGCTCTCTGGTTCCCGTCCCGTCCCGGGCCACCCCCACCTCAGGGCAGTGGCTTCCTCGCCAGACCCCAGAACTCCTACCAGCGTGGAAACAAGCCCGACTACTGTCACCCTGTCTCATTCTTCTTCTCCACCGTCTTCCGCTGGGGTGGGTGGCTGCTCCTCTCCCAGGTTACAGAGGGGACACTGAGGCGGGCGGGGGGCATTGAGCATCAGCCTGCCTTCCTCCTCCCTCAGCCCCAGCAGCCGGCTTCCCACGCCTGGCCCTGCCCCCAAATGGGCAGGGAACACCGGAGGGCCCCGAAAGGCCCGCAGAGGCCTGGCTCACCTTCCGCCTTTGCCCTGCGCAGGTGCCCAGCAGAATGCCACGGTGACCAACCCGGTGCCCGGCGCCAACCCCGAACTGCTCCCCAACTTCCTGGTGGAGCCTGAGGACGTGTACATCGTCAAGAACAAGCCGGTGCTGCTGGTGTGCAAGGCCGTGCCCGCCACGCAGATCTTCTTCAAGTGCAACGGGGAGTGGGTGCGCCAGGTGGACCACGTGATCGAGCGCAGCACGGAGGGGAGCAGCGGTGAGGCGGGAGGGGCGGCGGGCGGGCCCGGGGGGGGGGGGGGGGGGGCCGCTGCAGCCTGCGAGCAGGAGGCCAGGATGTACACGGGACTCCACGCCGAGGGCTTCTGCGCGTACACCGGCGCCCGTCCTGGGAGGTCCCCGCCAGACCGCACAGCCTGGTGGGCGGTGACGGGGCAGACCCTGAAACCGCCCTGGAGCCGCGGAGGAGTGGGTCCCCCCGCTGTGTCAGCCCAGGCGCTGCCTGGGTAGCTGTGCCAGCAAAGAACAGGGGTTTGGAGGGGGTGGGTCCCAAATTATTGAAGAACTCAGGGGCCTAACACCCTGGTTATTTAACACCCTTTCTTCCTCCAGTCCTCGGGCGTGACCTGAGCACCGCTCTGTGCCGGCTGGTTACTTAATGTTTGCGTTGGTTCGTTTATTCATCGTCTACACATCCTCTGAGCACTCTCTCTGTGCTGGGGACGCGGCCCGCAGGGAGGGGGCAGCATGGGGACCTCGCAGCGAGGCCGGGGCTGTGGCAGCCAGAGGAGAGCAGGACTGAGGCTGCCTGGGGCGGCGACATGGAAAAGGAGGGGATGGAGCTGGTCAGGGAGAGGACAGGGAAGGGCGTACCAGCACAGCAAAGGCTTGGAGGCAATGGGCAGTGTGCAAGTCGGGGTCAGCAGGAAAAGTGTGGGGTGTGCACAGCGGGCAGCGGTGTCATCCAGTAGCCTCACCCATTGGGCGGTGGCAGGAGGTCACAGTCCCATGGGATTTCCAGCTGCCATTAACGTGGACAGAGCTATGGGCGACACGTGGGGGCCAGTGCAGGCGGGGGGGGGGGGGGAGCTGGCTGAAGTGAGGGGCAGATCCAGAGATGCTGAGGAGAGAGCCAGGGAACTTGGCTGAGTCGTGGAGAGAGGGGGTCCAGGGCCGGAAGCAGACCGGAGAAGTGCCCCTCTGGAGACCTCACACCCTGCTTCCAGCCTGGCCTTCGGCTGCCGGTGGGCAATGAGCAGGCCGGCGAAGCTGACCACAGCCTCTCCTGCTCACTCACCCCCCAGGGCAGCTCCTCTCCCCTCCCTTTGCCGCGGTGCTTACCCCAGGGGCCTGAGCCACCCCGAGACAGCACACACTCTCTGTGGGGTATGGCCACCAGCCTGAGGTCAGAGTGGCAGAGCAGCTGGGGGCAGGAGGCTGTGCCCAGGATAATTCACGCTGATGCCCAGGCAGGCAGGGGACCGCGGGCCCATAGAAGTGACCCCCGCTCCAGGCAGGAGCCGCTGGGTGACCAGGAGGAGTACCATCCAAGCTTCATTTAGGACCCACCTGGAGCCAGCATTTCCCAGGCCAAGGACCAAGAATGGCGGGCTGGCAGTGGGGCCAGAGTGGGGCGGGAGAAGTGGGCTGTGGCCAGACTGGCACCGTGGGAAGTTGGTGCTGGGCGGAGCCAGGCCAGAGCGGGGCAGTTCCTGCCCAGAGGACAGAAGGCTCTCACGTGCTCTGCCTGGGTTTAGGCTGAGTGTGATCCAATCCTACCAGCCTGCCGGGTAGAGACGGGATGGAGGCCGTGGCTCTGACTCTGCAGGCCCCCAAGGGCTCTAACCAGGCATCTGGCCCACGGAACGCACACCCCATCCTCCCAGGGTCAGCGGGGCTGGCCTTCTTCCCTGCAAGCCTCTGCACCCCCAGCCCAGCGAGTCCTGCCCAGGCCTCTGAGCCCGGCCGTGCCCCGGCCTGTGGGCGCCTGCAGCGGGCAGCTTTCTTCCTTCAGTCCGGCGTTACCTGAGCACCCGCTCTGTGCCGGGCCTGGATTGGCGCTGGGAAGTCGGCCTCAGGGGAGGGGATGGAGAAGGTCTGTGATCTCTGTGGCCCGAGAGAGCCCCTGGCGCCGTCAGCACCGCCCAGAGCCACAGCCAGGGCCTCGGCTGACGGTCCCGGCAGCGGTGCCAGAACCCTCCTGCCCACGGGGCAGCTTTAGGGCTCACATTGTCCCCCGGGGAGAGTCTGCCTTCCCTAGGGCACGCCCCTCTCTGAGCCTCAGTTTCCTCACCTGTAAATGGGGGTAAGGAGGGCCCCTTGCACGCTGGGGGGCAGCCATGAATCTCATACACCCGGTCAGAGCCCGGCTTCGGGCCTTTCCTCCCCACCCCGGGCCCGGGCCTGTGCCGCGTCTGCGTGAGTCCTCCCACTGCTGCGGCAGGGCCCCAGGGAGAGGACAGGCGAGGAGAGGAAGCCACCACCAGAGGCCTGCCTTCCTCGGCCTTGAGGGTCTGTCCTAGGACCCTGGACGGCCCCGGCAGCCCCTGTGCTCCCAGCCTCCCTCTTTGTCTCCTGCTGTCACGAGGTCTGGAATCCATGTCTTAGCTGAGACCCAGGCCCAGCACACAGGCTGAGGGCCCCCAGCCCCCAGCCCCCAACAGACTCTGCCGGCCTTCCCCTTCCAGCCAGCCAGAGCAGCAGAGCTCATGGGACAGGTCCCACCCCTCACCCCCGGGACCCTCCCCTGCCCTGAGCATCTGACCCCAGGTCTTCCATGGGCAGCACATCTGAACTGTCATTGATCTTGTTGATTTCTCAACGCAGAGCCATTGAGTGCTCTGAAGCTCACAAACTCATGCCGGGACACCCTGCAGGCCACAGAGCAGACCCTGACCCAGAACATTCTGTGCTCAGGCAGGGAGGGCAGTGATCAGAGGTCAGCCCAGATCTGCAGCCACACCCATTCCCGCGTGGGGCTGAGGTGGCTGGGCGGACACCCAGGAGAGAGCACCCTGCTCCCCCCTCACTTGCCCCCCTCCCCAATTCAGGAGACCAGGGTTAGGGACCAAAGCCGGAAAGCCCTCACCCCAGCCTGCTGATGCTGGGAAAGCCTGAAATGTTTGAAGCCAAGCGTTGGAGTCCAGTCTGGGGGTGTGATTTACTGTTACATAAACTGAACGGTTATTAGGCACAGATCGGCGAGAACCTGAGCCCAAACTTGGCCTCAGAATCCCCACCCCCACCCTGCCAATCCTCTGCTTCCCATAAACACTCAGCCCACTCTCCCCCCCGTCTCCCCACACTCCCCCCGTCTCCCCACATGCCCCCTGCTCGCACCCCACACGCTCCTGGGCCCCGTCCCTCCCCGAGGCTGGCATCTGCTCACAGTTACCGGGCGGGTGCAGACAGCCGTGCCCAGAAGCTGCTCCCGGGACCCAGGCTGCTCCGTGACTTGCAGGGACCGGGCGCAGCCCCTCGCCTCACGGACTGAGTCTCCCCTTGGGCCCAGCGCCCTCCTGGAGCTGTGGGGTTGCAGGGCGCTGCCTGGAAGTGGGACACAGAGGACAAACTTGGCCTGTCTACGGCAGCAGGAAGGAGCCGAGGAGGTGGCGGGACAGGAGTGGGAGGAGGCGGGGAGAGAAATAGGCATGCTTAAATTTAGTGCCGTTCTCCAGGGCTGGCTTGCGGGCGGTGCGTGAGCTCCCCACACCCTGCAGGCTGGCGTGGCCCACCCCTAGACCCGTCTGCCCGGAGAGAAAAACCCCCAGCTCAGAATGTTCTGGAGGTCTGCGCCCTGAGTGTGCGCATGGCTTCTACTGAGATGCTTCAAGACTCGGTGTGCTGGACAGGTGGCTGGTGTCCAGGGCGGCCCCTCACCCCCCCTCCACACACACACACACACACCCGTACACAGACCTCTGTCCTCAGCCCTCACCACACCCCCCCAGAGAACGCCAGAGAACGACCTCAGGCAGAGGTGACACCGTCCCGCAGTCTCCTGTGAGAACTAGCCAGAGGCCGGGCCAGTGATGGGGACCGAGGGGGGAGCTGCGGGCTCGTGAGGAGGGTGTGGGCAGGGGTCAGGGAGACACGAGACGCGGTTAGAGAAATTAAGAGAGAAAACAGCCTCCCTGCTCAGCTGGACGGCTGCTCCTCCCGCAATGCGGCCCTAATTGAATTTCTCTGTTAACAATGGAAACACATTGCTGCCCGGCCTCTCTCCCTCTTTCTGATAAGCTGCTGACCCGAGGGAAATTGGGGTCAGAAGGAGGAGAAATTGGAAGCAAGCGGTCTTTTCTCACTCCTGGGACATTGGTTTTGGCCCAGCGCCAGGGCGCTGAGGCGGGCTGCCGTCCCCTCTTCTGGGTCCTCAGGAGTCTGGGCCCTCCTCGTACCCCCAGTCCCTGGGTCCCGGTGTGGCCGAGGCCAGGGGCTGCGTCCGTTCTAGAGAGAGGTCCTCAGCTCAGCTGGTGCAGAGCAGGCCCCGACCCCCATCCCAGGCAGCCTCCCCTTGGGGGCCACCCCCTCCCCCTTGCGGACACCTCTCCCTGTGGCCGGGGTCCCAGCCCACCCAGGGTGTCTACAGGACACCCTCAACATGCTTGGATCCCGATAGCCATGAGCCTGTCCTGTCGCCCATCGTGGAGCAGTGCGGTCCAGGCTCGGATGGATGGTGGGATGTGCGGGAGATAACAGCCAGCACATGGGAATGGCTTGCTAAGCCCAGGGGTCCATTATCATACTAGGCAATGGGTGCAATTATGCTGTTAATAGCTGCTATTACGTTATCACATGTCAGGATCCACCTGCTAACCCCCGGGGAGCCCCGCCAGATCCTCCCTCACCCTTTTACCCACAAGGCCCTCCGGCTGGCCAGCCTGCCGCACCCCTTCTTCCCGGGGTCCTGGGAGGCCAGCCCTGCTGCCAGCGCCCTGCCAGGGGCATTTCTGTGAGAGACTCCGGAGACGGGCCCCTGGGTGATGGAGGACAAAGAACGGAAACGCTGAGAACCCGCTGCTGGCGTTCAGGGCACACACGCTGAGCTCCCGTGGCCCCCAGAGTTCCCTCCAGGTTGAGAGTTGCCCCGCTGACCGCTCTGGCCTGGAACAGGGAGGCTCGGTGTGGCCCTGGGCCCTGGCTACCCACACCTCCCGTCCCCAGGCCTGCCCGCCATGGAGGTCCGCATCAACGTCTCGAGGCAGCAGGTGGAGAAGGTGTTCGGGCTGGAGGAGTACTGGTGCCAGTGCGTGGCCTGGAGCTCCTCGGGCACCACCAAGAGCCAGAAGGCCTACATCCGAATAGCTTGTGAGTGCAGGGACCGGCCCTCCGGTGGGGGTGGCCCGCGGGTGTCCCTGGGGAGGGGGTCCCGTCAGAAAGCCTCCGGTCCTGTCTTGATGGGAGGAAGGGCCACCCCAGAACCACGGGGCCCCTGGCACCTCCTTCTGCCACGTGTCACGGCTCCCGTGGGGCCGGGGGCAGCGGGCCAGGCCGGCGGGCAGAGGCGCCCGGCTGGAGGACACTCTTGTGCTTCCAGATCTGCGCAAGAACTTCGAGCAGGAGCCGCTGGCCAAGGAGGTGTCCCTGGAGCAGGGCATCGTGCTGCCCTGCCGCCCGCCGGAGGGCATCCCCCCGGCAGAGGTGAGGGACTGACTCCCGAGCTCGGGTCCCGCCCGCCCAGCCCCCGGCCGGCCCGGGGCCGCTCTCACGCGGGCTGTGCCGCGGCGTGGCCGCCTTCCCCAGGTGGAGTGGCTGCGGAACGAGGACCCGGTGGACCCGTCCCTGGACCCCAACGTGTACATCACCCGGGAGCACAGCCTGGTGGTGCGGCAGGCGCGCCTCGCCGACACGGCCAACTACACCTGCGTGGCCAAGAACATCGTGGCCCGGCGCCGCAGCGCCTCCGCCGCCGTCATCGTCTACGGTGGGCCCCGGCCCGGCGGGGGGTCCTGGGCGCCCCGTGACCGGCCCCCCGGGAGGCGGGGCCAGGCGGTTCGGGCTGCGGGCTGCCTGGGAAGGCAGGGCCTTCCTGCGCCCATCGGGGAGCCGGGGGGTGTGTCTGGGCGGAGGTGGGGTGGGCTGGGCATCTGTGGTCACACCGCCCCGTGGCTGGCTTGTGGGCAGGGAGCCCTGTGAGGAGATGAGGGTCCAGAGGGAGACTAGGAAGGCGATCCGGGGCGGGAGGCACTGTTCGGGGCGCCCCCAGGAGCAGGCAGAGGGAGGGGATGCAGGCATAGCCCCCTGAAGGCGGAAGGCGGGGGTCTGAGCTGGAGGGGCCTGGGAGCTGCACCTTAGGACTGGCTGCCCTGGTGTCCGCAGCGCCTGCCGGTGGAAGGAGGGGCGGTTGGCACAGCGTGGCCTCCCCTCCAGGGCTCCCCCTCCCGCCCCCCGGCCCCGGCCCCCGGGCCAGCGTGTGTGAGGAAGCCCCCGCTCCCTGACCCCAGTCCTTCTCTGTCCGGCCAGTGAACGGTGGGTGGTCGACGTGGACCGAGTGGTCCGTCTGCAGCGCCAGCTGTGGGCGCGGCTGGCAGAAACGGAGCCGGAGCTGCACCAACCCGGCGCCTCTCAACGGGGGCGCCTTCTGTGAGGGGCAGAATGTCCAGAAAACAGCCTGCGCCACCCTGTGCCCAGGTACCCGCAGCTGCCGCCTCCTGCATCGCTCCCCACCTCGCCATCTCCGTGCCCTGGCTCCATCCCGCCCGCCCGCCCGCCCCCATGGCTCCATCCCGCCCGCCCGCCCGCCCGCACGCAGGGCCAGGCTCAGTCCGAGGCCGGGACGGGGTTCCGTGTGATGGAGGCAGGGCTCGGTCCGCGTCCGGCTCCGTCTCGGCAGAGGGTCTGAGCCCCGGAGTCTCAGGCGCAGTCAGGACAGGCGCAGTCAGCGGGGCAAGGGCAGGGCTCGGCCTGGGGCGCCCACACGGGCCCCTGGCGTGGGCAGAGCCGAATAGGCAGGTGTCATTGCGCCTCCCATCATTAGCATGTGTCATCCAGGCCAGCTGGACACCAGAGGGCATGCAGGGGCCGCCTCCCTGGCCCTGGCCTTGCACCCGGAGCCGGAGCTGGCTCCCCAGGCTGACAGCGTCATCTCCTCCCTGTGTGTCTGTCTCCCCCAGTGGACGGCAGCTGGAGCCCCTGGAGCAAGTGGTCGGCCTGCGGGCTGGACTGCACCCACTGGCGGAGCCGCGAGTGCTCTGACCCAGCACCCCGCAATGGAGGGAAGGAGTGCCCGGGCGCCGACCTGGACACCCGGAACTGCACCAGCGACCTCTGCGTGCACAGTGAGTCCTCCTCCGCCCTGGGAGGCCCCTGAGTTTGCCAGGACTGGCCCTGCCCAGCTCCAGGGAGGTGGTGGCTCAGGGATTTAGTCCCCGGCCAGAGGCTGCACCCCCTCTCCAAAGCTCAGGACCCTCGGGGACTCCCCTCACAAACAGCCACACATGTGCCCACCACCCCCCAATACGTCTCTCGTCTCCCCCAACACATGCCTATTTTCGAGCTTTACCTGTGCACACGTCCCCTCCCCCTCTCCTGAAGCTTCGCCTCCTCCCTCTCCTGAAGCTTCGCCTCCTCCCTGTCCCCCAAGTGCACAGGCAAGCCCGCTGGGGACACCGGGCCTGGGAGGCCTGTTAATTACAAGGCCATAACTAACAATTAAAGATCTCTGTTGGATTTTTTCTCTAGAACACACCCTCCCCCATTCTTTCAATTAAAAACCTAATTATCTGTGTCAATTCCTTTCTGATGGACATTTCTTCCATTATGCAAAGCCCTTCTGAAATCAATACGGCTTCCTCTGGGCAGTCAATCACCCTCCCCAGCCGCGCCCCAGGCCCGGAGAGGCAGGCGAGGAGAGAGCCCTGGCCGACCCCCCAGGAAGCAGATCCCATGCTCTGGGGGGGTGTCCCCAGGAGCTCCCCGCGGCTTCAGCTGCCTAGGGCCCCAGAAGAGGGGGTTCAGTCCAGCAGCCCCATCCAAGGCCGTCTGGGGAAGTTCTCTTCTGGGGGTCAGCAGCGTCCGCCAGAGTCGAGCCGAGCCGATGAGGGATGTGACTTGCCGTGACACACGAGGTGGTGGCAGACGCAGGGCGGGGATGCCTGCGTGCGGACTCCCTGCTCCCGCGCCAGCGCCCGCCGCCCGATAGTGCTGATGCCCAAGGAGTGGGAACCGCTGACCTCTCCCACCCCACCTCCCCAGCTGCTTCTGGGCCAGAGGACGTGGCCCTCTACGTGGGCCTCGTCGCCGTGGCCGTGTGTCTCCTCCTGCTGCTGCTCGTCCTCATCCTCGTGTATTGCCGTAAGAAGGAAGGGCTGGACTCCGACGTGGCCGACTCCTCCATCCTCACCTCCGGCTTCCAGCCCGTCAGCATCAAGCCCAGCAAAGCAGGTGTGGTGCCTCTGCCCCCAGCCCCCGCCCCGGCCCCCATGCCAGGAGCCACCGGGCTGGGCCGCCCTCGGTGCCACTCCCTGAGTCTGCCTTTATCCTGCAGACAATCCCCACCTGCTCACCATCCAGCCGGACCTCAGCACCACCACCACCACCTACCAGGGCAGCCTGTGTCCCCGGCAGGACGGGCCCAGCCCCAAGTTCCAGCTGGCCAACGGGCACCTGCTCAGCCCGCTGAGTGGCGGCCGCCACACGCTGCACCACAGCTCGCCCACCTCGGAGGCCGAGGACTTTGTCTCCCGCCTGTCCAGCCAGACCTACTTCCGCTCCCTGCCGCGAGGCATCAGCAACATGGCCTACGGGACCTTCAACTTCCTCGGGGGCCGGCTGATGATCCCTCAGACAGGTGGGACGGGCCCCGACGTGCTGGGGAGCTCTGAGAGGCAAGACTGGCTTCCGTGTCCCTCCTGTGCCTCCCAGCCTCGCCCCGAATGCGGAGCTAGGCCAACCAGGGAAGGAGGTTGGGTCTGGGAGACAACCCAGTTGTGGCTGACAGTGGGGCTGGCACTGAGGCCGTGGCCAGAGCTGTCTCCCTTCAGTGGCCTTGATGGGAGGAAAAGCCACCCATAACTACTGGGCCCTTGGCACCTCCTTCTGCCACAGGACTTCTGTCCCTTCGTGTACACAGCCCGTTGACATGTGCCGGCTCCAGGAGGGCCCTGGGCACTGAGGTGGGACAGGTGAAGGAATAGCAGAAGACAAGCGCCTAGACAGGGGGCTCCCTCACCCACCACCTCACAGAACCCCTCTGCCAGGGTCTCTGAGACGCCTCGATTAAAAAAAAACCACAGACCTCCATGGGCAGCTTTCAAAGGAGCTTCGTACCTCTGATGTGGTTGGCCACTCCCACCCTGAAACTCTCTCTTCCCTCGGCTTAGCTGACCTCACGTAGCCCTGGGTTTCTGGTCCCTTTTCAGCTGCTCCGGGTGCCTGTTCCCAAACGTAGGTGTTCTCCAGAGCTCCCTCCTGGCACCCGCTCCCACTCCATGGCTCTGATCGCCATGTCTGTGCGAGATCACGCCCACTCCGAATTCCCAGCCACAGTTCTCCCGGGTGACAGGAGCCTACGCCCAGCTGCCTGCTGGGCAGCTCCATCTGGAAGTCTCACATTCCTCGTGGCCAGAACAGCACCGTCTCCCACCCTCCCCCACAGCCTCCTGCTCCCGGCTTTCCCCGGCTCGGGGGCGGCACCGTCGAGTCAGACACTGGAGGTCACCTTGACCTCCTCCTCTTCTTCCCTTGCACCCTCATCTCTACACCAGCTTCCGTCACACACCCTTCTCATCATTCTTCCTCCCCACATGTCCCCGCACCCACTGCTCCTGTCTTCCCGCCGCCTCTCCTGGCCCTGACCACCACGCCTGCCTGCCATCGGGTCACAGCTCCAGGCATTCGCCATGTCCCCCTCCTTGCCAGGGCTTCCCAGTGCCCCCTGCAGAGCCCACGTGACAAGGCCACAGTGGCCCCCTCCCTGCTGGCCAACTGTGGTGGCCTCTTTCCTCCCGAGGAAGCTTCTGCACATGGCGGCCCCGGTGGGCTCCCAGCACCCCACACACACACGACCCCTCTCCCCTCCCCCAGGTTCGGCCTGGCAGCTCTCTCTGTGCCTCGTGTCTCTGCCATAGGGACGAGGTGAGATGGTCCGTGCCAAGCTCTTAGGAAGGGGCAGGCAGGCACACTTGGGTGTTCAGTGACCATTGTGGGGTGTCTGCCCCCGCGCCCAGGACTCAACGCCATCCATCTTGTTCACCCCACTGGGCTGGGTGCTTCTTGAGAGCAGGGCTCATGGTTTTGCCTCACCTTCCTAAGTACCTGTCCTGGGGATGCCGGTGTGTTCACACGCAGCCTCTGGGACTGTCCCCAGCCCCGGGAGCCGGTCCCAGGAGGCAGTGGGGGTCGGTGAAGGGAGCAGTAGCTGAAAGCACTCCATCCCTGGCTCCCTCTCCTGGGCTTCGGTCCCTGGGAAACGGTGACGGTCCAGCCGGCTCAGCCAGTCACCTGCTTTGGAGAGCATGCCTGTGTCTTCAGATTTGGTGGGACAGAGCCATAGAATTGTCCTCCCTCTTCTAACATAGAGGCTCCCTGTCCTAAAAGGGCAGGAAGGTGGGGCACGATCACCCCTCGCCATCCCCAGAGCACCTTCCCAGCCCCTGCTGCCGGCCCCAGAACCACCCCTCCCTCAGCAGGCGCTTTCTGATGCTGCCCCTGTGAGACACTGGGCCAGGGACCACTCAGCCGGACAGCAGGACACGTGCATTGGCTCCCAGGCCCAGGAGGGTATCCAAGCGGGCAAGGTTGTTCAAGGCCCCGGCTCCACCTACAGTGGGCCATTGTCCAAGCCATGCCTGCTGACAGGGAGCTGCCATCCCCAGAGCAGCCAGGGCCCGTGGAGGTGGGGGCGTCGTGAGCAGGGGAGGAGGGCGGGCACCCAGACAGAGGCAGCCCTGGGCAGTGGTTCCAGAACAGCGAGTGGGCAGCTCAGGCTGGGCTGGCGATGCTGCTGGGAAGGCAGTTGGGGCCAGAGGGGAAAGACCTCATGTGCCAGGCCAGGGAGCTAGACTTCATCTCGTAGGAGTAAAGGGAAGGCTTTGAGCAGGGCAAGGGGAGGTGGGTGCCGCGTGCCTGGCCCCTTAGGTCTGTGCTGTCTGTGCCCAGGCTGACGGCACGCTTTGCCACCCGTGTCTCTGAGCTCTCTCGGGGTCGCTGTGATTCCGCCTCATGCTGTGTGGATAGTGGAGCAGTCCCTGTGGCACCTCTGTCCCCAGGCCAGAGGTGAACAAGATGGATGGCATAGAGTCCTGGGCGCGGGGGCAGACACCCCACAATGGTCACTGGACACCCAAGTGTGCCTGCCTGCCCCTTCCTAAGAGCTTGGCACGGACCATCTCACCTCGTCCCTATGGCAGGCCAGGAGGATCGGTCCTCAAAGGGAGACGTAGAGGGGCTGGCAGTGATTGGTGTCTTTGCAGCCCGGTAAGCCCGGCCCTCCTCCGCTCTGTCACAGGGATCAGCCTGCTCATCCCCCCAGATGCCATCCCCCGCGGGAAGATCTACGAGGTCTACCTCACGCTGCACAAGCCGGAGGACGTGAGGTGTGGGCGTGGGCCCTGCCCCTGAGGCTGGGTGGGTCCCCCTGCCTGCAGTCACTGCTGGGCCTTGTCTGGTCTGGCCTGACGGTGACCCGGGAAAGATCTGCCCCTAAGCTCAAACCAGCTCTGCTCCTGACCCCAGGGGCCACTGCCCTGCCCCGTCCCTCCCAGCCCAGGGTGGTCCATTGATGCCTTTCCCTCCCCACCTGTTTTTCCCCACTTGAGGTTGCCCCTAGCCGGCTGTCAGACCCTGCTGAGTCCCATCGTTAGCTGCGGGCCCCCCGGAGTGCTGCTCACCCGGCCTGTCATCCTCGCGATGGACCACTGCGGGGAGCCTAGCCCCGAGAGCTGGAGCCTGCGCCTCAAGAAGCAGTCCTGCGAGGGCAGCTGGGAGGTGAGCCCCATGCCCGCCCAGGGAGCCCACCAGGCCTCCGAGCGGAGCCCGGCTCCCCCCGGGCCCCTGAGCCAGGTCCCTGGCCCCAGGCTCCGGCCCCCCTCGGAGCTGCATGTGGCAGGAGTTGACCCGTCGGGCCCTACCCGCAGGACGTGTTGCACCTGGGTGAGGAGGCGCCCTCCCACCTCTACTACTGCCAGCTGGAGGCCGGCACCTGCTACGTCTTCACCGAGCAGCTGGGCCGCTTTGCCCTCGTGGGAGAGGCCCTCAGTGTGGCCGCTGCCAAGCGCCTCAAGCTGCTGCTGTTCGCCCCCGTGGCCTGCACCTCCCTGGAGTACAACATCCGCGTCTACTGCCTACAGGACACCCGAGATGCCCTCAAGGTACTGCCCAGCCCCCCATGGTGCCCCTGGCCCTGCGGGCTGCGGTACGGGGGCCTCTCCCCGCCCCCAGGCTTCGCTGACCGCCTGTGGCACCGCAGGAGGTGGTGCAGCTGGAGAAGCAGCTGGGCGGACAGCTGATCCAGGAGCCTCGCGTCCTGCACTTGAAAGACAGTTACCACAACCTGCGCCTGTCCATCCACGACGTGCCCAGCTCCCTGTGGAAGAGCAAGCTCCTCGTCAGCTACCAGGTGAGGGCGCGCACGGTGCCTGGAGCCGGGCCCGCCAGCCACGGGCACCCCTGACCCTGCCCCTCTGCGTCCCCCCTCAGGAGATCCCCTTCTATCACATCTGGAACGGCACCCAGCAGTACCTGCACTGCACCTTCACCTTGGAGCGCGTCAGCCCCAGCACCAGCGACCTGGCCTGCAAGGTGTGGGTGTGGCAGGTGGAGGGCGACGGGCAGAGCTTCAACATCAACTTCAACATCACCAAGGTGGGCAGGAAGGGCATCGGCACTGCCATAGTGTGCGCCACACCCCCTGCTCGCCCGGACACCTCCTCCTAGAGACCAGGCGCCGCTTGGCCTCTTCCTCCGAGTCTCCAGGGAGAGGGGCAGGTGCAGGCGGGCAGATGCAGACAGATGCAGCGGGACTGGCTTGGGAAGGGACTGGCGAGGATGTGGGAGCAGCCGGAAGGAGAGGTGGAGCAGCCTGGGCTTCCCTGAGGAGGGACTCGGTCCTGGGCCTCAAAGATCAGTAAGAGTTAGACAGGCAGCTGAAACCGGTTTGGCTCAGTGGTAGAACATCGGTCTGCAGACTGAAAGGTCCCAGGTTCGATTCCGGTCAAGGGCATGTACATTGGTTGTGGGCACATCCCCGGTGGGGGCGGGGGGGGGGGAGTGCAGGAGGCAGCTGGTCGATGTTTCTCTCTCATCGATGTTTCTAGCTCTCTATCCCTCTCCCTCTCTGTAAAAAATCAATAAAATATATTTTTTTAAAGAAGAGACAGGCAGCAGCGAGGGAAGGGCAGCGTTTCTGGGAGTGGGCACTGAGTTCAAGGAGAGGAGCACAGTGAATCCTGAGTGTTCAGCAGAGGCTAAGCGGGGTGGGGCTGGGGGCCGGTTAAGGGGAAGGAGGGGAAGGTCAGGGCCGGTGGGAGGAGGAGGGGAGGAAGACAGACAGCTCCGGGGCTCACTGGCTGTGTGACTGGCGGGTCATTACACCTGAGCCCCAGTGGGGCCCGGGAAGCATGGATGCCATGTGGTGCTGTGCTCTGAGGAGGTTGGGCGCTCCCCCAGGAGGTTGCTGTGGGCCTGGACCAGGGACAGCTCTAACAGTCATCTTCACCCCTTTGCCCCCCCTCCCCCAGGACACAAGATCCATGGAGCTGCTGGCTCTGGAGAGTGAAGGGGGGGTCCCAGCCCTCGTGGGCCCCAGTGCCTTCAAGATCCCCTTCCTCATCCGGCAGAAGATCATTACCAGCCTGGACCCGCCCTGTAGCCGAGGGGCCGACTGGCGGACTCTGGCCCAGAAGCTCCACCTGGACAGGTGCATGAGCGAGGGTGGGGAGGGGGTGCAAAGGCCCTGCAGTCCAGCCTGGCAGGGTAGGGTGGATGGGGTGGACAGGACACTCCGTGGGGCTTGTGGCTCATCCACCAGCCGCCAGGGCATCCAGTATGGTTGGCAGAGGGGTGGGCTGGGGGACAGGAGGCAGAAGCCTGGGGTGAGGCCAGGCCACTCATGGGCTCCCTTCCTCCCCTTCTCTCCACAGCCATCTCAGCTTTTTTGCCTCCAAGCCCAGCCCCACAGCCATGATCCTCAACCTGTGGGAGGCAAGGCACTTCCCCAACGGCAACCTCAGCCAGCTGGCTGCGGCAGTGGCCGGACTGGGCCAGCCGGACGGCGGCCTCTTCACAGTGTCGGAGGCCGAATGCTGAGGCCAGCCAGGCCCCCAACACCCACACTCTCACCAGCTTTGGGACCTACCAGGGACAGGCAGAAGCCGGACAGGGCCTCCCCCACACCAGGGAGCTGTGTGGACAGGCCCCTCCTGGTGAACGCTGTCTCTGCACACTGGCCCTTCAGACCCTGCCCACGCTCCCGCCCCTCCAGGGCCTGCCAGGCCAGGCCGGCACTGCCCCCTGCCCCCGGGGCCCAGGCTGGACAGTGCCAAAGCCAGCCCAGGCCCAGCCCCTGTGTGTGTGTGTATGTGTGTGGTGCTACCTCTCCCCCCGCCCCGGCCGGGGACCGCGCACGCACAGCATGTGTGCACACACCGGGCCCGGGGCGTGCCCCGGAGCTCCTGCCTGAGCTGGACCTTATGCAAACATTTCTGTGCCTGCTGGGTAGGGGCACGTCTGAGGGGCCCGGCTCCAAGCCTGTGGGACTGAGGGCCACAGCTGGATGGGGGGCGGCCCCTGGATTCAGGCACACGACCCCCACATGGGCATGTGCCCACGCATGTCTCGTGTGTCATGTCACCGGCTTCCCCCTCCCCGGCACACATGTCATGCTGTACACCTGGAGGCTGCTCACCTCTCTCACGCCCAGTGTCCGTCCACATCTGCCTCTCACATGCTGCCCTTCTCCCACCCACCCAGGGACACCCAAGGCTCCTCCCTGGCCCTCCCCCTCCCCCACCAAGAGGAGCCCTGCCCGACGGGGCGTGTGAATATGCAACGGGAGTCCTGGGCTGGACAATGGCGAGTGTGCGTCCGTGGCGTGCCCGCTCCGGGGCCTGTCGTGTGAAGCTCGTGCCCTGACTCTGTCTTAAGTGCATTCACGCACTTACACTTGGCCTTATGTACACAGCCTTGCCCGGCCGCCGGGGCGCGTAGGGATTTTAGCGGACGTGAATGTAAATAAATTATATATATATTGCTAACCCAAGTGCTGCTTCTCTCGGGGAAGCCAGAACTGGAGGCCAGTGGCCGCAGGGGGGAGTCCTGGGTGGCTGAGCCTGGCTGGGGACCCAGCCCTGGCCCAGCACCGCTGGTTCCTGGAGATTTCTTCAGACACGGGTCTGCTTGGCCAGGCGACAGGCAACGGCAGTGACCAGGGCTGCGCCTTTGCCCGACCCATCCTCTGACTGCAGGAAGGTGACCGCACAGCGGGGGGCCAGCTCCTGCACGGTGGCCGCCACCAGGCGAGAGAAGCTGTGAGGGGAGGGAGGGGCTGAGGTGAGCCCAGGCCAGCCCGGCCCTACCCAGGCATGCCTCCCGCCCAGCCTGGCATCCGGACTCACTGGGGGTGCAGCTTGTAGAGGGTCCCGTCCACTCCCACGGATACACTCAGCTCCTCCAGGCCGCGGTTCTCCCGGATCTTCTCCACCACGGCAGCCACGCCGGCCCCGCAGAGCTGGGCTGCCCGCTGCGACACAGCCTGGCACACCTCCAGGACCATCAGGGCGTCGTCCGAGGTCAGGGGAAGCCCCAGGTCCTCGAGGATGGCTCGGACCTGCCGCAGGGCCAGGGTGTCACTGGGGAGAGGAAGGAATAGACCACAGAGAGGTAGGGTCTGGTGTTAGCTCCCCTCTCTTGTGGCCTCTGTCCTCCTGGGCGGACCTCCCTCCAACCAGCATTCCGCTTTGGGTGGTGGGAGGCTCAGCACCTTTCAATCTCGGACAGAAACTTGGTCTTGAAAATGTCCCTGGTCTGAATGCTCGGGGTCTGCTGACCCCGGAAGAGAACTCCAAGGCTGGTCAAATGCAGGAGGATGTGGCGGACGATCTCCCCCAGGTACATGCCACTGATCATCTTCTCAAACCTGCACGAAAGTGTGTGTGCCCACAGGGTAGGAGACCCCCTCCACTACCATCACCACGGAAGCCACCATCGCCGCCCCTGCCCGGCCCGGCCCACACCTCTGTTTGCCAGGGTTGATGGATGCCTGGTCCACACGTGCGTCGAAGCAGGTGCTGAGCGTGTCCAGAGAGCCATCGTCCCCGAAGGCGCCCCACTCCATGTTGATGCACATGCGGCCGAGGTCCCCAGCCACTCCTGCCACGTTCCGCAGCTCCTCCATGTAGCAGGCATTGGTGCCAGTTCCTGCAGGAAGGCCAGACTGAGTAGGAGCCATTTACTAAACCAGACAGGACCCCCTCTGAGCCCTTCCTGCACCGAGACAGCAAAATGTGGGCTCCTGTTTTACATCTCCATCTCCCCAGTCACACCTCCGGTCCTGGTCTCCCTTCCTTCCTGACATTCTTCCGCAGCCCCTGCCAGCACCAAGCCCTCCGGCCTCCACCGCCTCCCCTACCAGCTCCACCATCGGTGCATCTCCCAGGGTACTCCTAGAAATGCCACCAGCCATGCCATTCCCCTGGGAGATGTGTGACAGCCCCCCACCATCACACCCACTCCGTCTGCAGGTGAGACGCCTACAGCTCCCCGAACTGGTCTTCAAGTCTTTGGTCAAACCAGCAGGTGCTGGGCCAAGAGCCGAGGATGGAGACAGGAGTCGGACCAGAGGGGCCCCAGGGTGGCCAGAGGCGGGGCAATGAGCAGACAACTCAGAGACTGCCGTATGTGCCTAAATGAAGGTGCAAAGAAGAGCATCCTGGGAGTTCGGATGAATCATCCTGACTAGAGGGTCAGAAAAACCACGGAGAGGAAGGAAGTTGGGGTTTGGCCTTGAAGCCAAGAAGCACAGAAAGGAACGGCATGCCAGGCAGAGATCCCCAACACCCGGTCAGCTCCAGGCAGGTGGACTCCTTGTGGCCCCGCCTTGACTTCCTCCACCCAGTGGTTTATTTGGGCACACCCCTCCGAGCGCCTGCCCATGCCAGGCTCTATGTTCAAGAAGCTCCCAGTCCCACGAGTGGCTCTCACCCACCTCGTGCTCTAAGAGACTGATGCCTGAGGACCCGTGGAAGTCCTCCTTTCCCACCCAGCCAGCTCCTTTCTTTCAAGGCTTTCTTTGCAAGTCCCGCTCATTGTGGGACCCCTTCCTTTCTGACCTCAGCCTGTCGCCCTGGCACAGAGTGTCAGGTTCGGCTCTCTCTGACTGCCACATGCCATTCTGGGCTCAAGCCCTGCTAAATGGTCAGTTGTGAAAAGGCAGGTGTTTTCCCCTTTTATGTGTCTTCCTGTCCCTTCATCCATCCCTCAGCTAGCCACAGGATAGGTGCTTAATAAAGACTTAGAATCTTGGATGACCTGAAGAATGACCTCATAGCTCATTCTCTGTCAATCCCTGGCACCTTCCCAGCTCCGAGCACTGAGTGTGCCATGAATTAGCATCAGGCAGTAGGGGCACAAAAGAGCAAGGCCCTCCTCACCAACAATAAGGCCGATCTCACAACGGGGGTCGTCATAGCCACAGGACATCATGGTTCCCACTGTGTCATTGACAATGGCAACGACATTCAGCTCCATTGCCTGCAAAACAAAGATGATGCTAGTTGCTGGGCAACATGGTCGTCACGGCAACTAGTGCTGGACCCAGAGGTCTCTACTGCAGAGGGTCCCCTCTTAGGAAGCAAGAGACCCCTTTTGCTCCCTTCAAGGCCTGCCACAGTCCCAAAGCACGCCTGGAGGCAGACTCCCTACCTGTTTACGCTCAAGGGCTTCCCGCAGCAGACACACGACATCTTGGCCCTCACAGCCTGATGCTCTGAAGCCCTTTGTCCAGTTCAGGAGGATGCCCTGGGGTGGGACCAAGGCAGGGGACCCCTTGGAATCTCACTTGGCCTCCCCAAACCCTGCGTTTTCTCCAGCATACCATGTCCCCCTCTGTAAGCAGCATCCCAGGCCCACTCTGCCCATACAGTGGAGGGCCTTGCCCTCTGCCCCCTGAAGCCTTCCAGTATGAAGAAACCTATTAACGTCCAACCTGCGTTAGTACCAGAATGCTCAGATGGTCTCGGGGTTTGGCCATTGTAAGATGGTTGCCCAGAAGGAATGGCCCTTTGTGATTGGAGGGAGCTTGTCAAATGGGTGCCGTGGTGAGAAAGGGGAGGACAGGGAAGGCTCAGCGGGTCCACATGGCAGCAGATCCTGCTCTTCTGAAAAGAACGAGCCAGGGTCGCTTGAGAGAAGAAGCTCTCGGAGCTGGGACAGAGCCGTGTCATTGGGAGATTCATACATGTGTTCCAGATATGAGTGAAGGACGAATAGAAAAGCCAGAACCCAGACATGTGGACAGGATGGAAGGGGACAAGACAGCTAAGTGTTTACTGTGAGAAATAGGCCTTAAATTGTGAAGTTAGTGACGGGGGCTTGGCTGTGCTTTTCTTGGTGTGATTCTCTGGGGAGGGCGGGCGGGGGGGGGCGGGGGGCAGGAGAAAATGACTGCTCTGCCCACGGAGAAGCATGGAGAGCAGGTCTGCAAATCTTTAGGGCAGGAGGTTAGAAATACTAACCAACACTCCCCCCAGTAATATTGTCTTATCCCTTTCCCTGTGTGACCACAGCTGGGGTGTTCTGTGCTCATTGTCCCAAAGCCAGAGACCAGGAAGAGCGAATGAGAGGGAGGCCAGTTTGGGGGAGACCAGGTCATGAGAATTAGCAAAGCTTACATGCTCCCAGATAAGACAAAGAACCCCTGGCCTGGGGAAGGGGGTGGGGCAGACAGAGTGAGGTCCCGGATGGCCTCCTGAGGGTGGTGCCCTGTGCCCTCCCCACTGGGATTTGGGTGGAGACACGGGATTTGGGTGGTCTGAGCGGAGAGGAGGCCTCTGCCCTCCTTCCCCAGGGAGGTGTGAGGGCCCGGGAGAGGAAGTGGTAGCCCCCTACCTCTTCCCAGTCGGGGCCTGGGTGTCTCCCCAAGAGTTTCCCTTTTGTGCCTGCACATCGTTACAGTGAAGGACGATCGCTGTGCAGCCAAGAGGGGCCCCTGGGGGGAAGAGGGTCTCCAAATTGATCAGCATTAAGTGTTCACCCCTCCAAAGAATTTAGTTCAGTGATAGAAGATCAATAGGATCATGTTTCCTGCACGCCTGCTTTTGCATCGAGTCCCACCTGCTTCTCACACTTTATAAGAAATAGTCAAAAGGCGCCAGCTGCTCAGCCTGGAGCGAGAGCCCAGCCGAGAGACGCAGCGGCCATGAGGGGAGGGGCAGGCAGAGTACAGAGGCACGCATCGGAGGTCAGGGCTGGAGCAGAGGGCGACAGCCACACAGGGCTGGTTGGAGCCGAGGAGGCAGAGCCGCTCAGACACGCAGGTAGGGCAGGACACAGTGGGCACCTTCAGGGACAGGGTACCCTTCATCGTAGCAGTTTTCCACAAGCTGGGATGTTGGGGGCAGGGGAGGGGGGGAAGAAAACTCCTGAAAACCTGGACTAGCGGTCCAGGAGGAGTTTTGCATGACAGGCCTCATAGTGTGCATGAAAAGTCTGGTGTTCTTGTCGAAGGGTGCACGGAGGTGTGTGCTGAGAGCCTGCTGCTCTGCCAGCCCAGTTAGGCGCCCATGCCAACCAGGCACGGAGAGGGACGCTGGCAAGGCCGGGAAGGGGAGAGAGGGCAAAGGACCCGTGTGGGCACAGCCCCTTCGAGCGCCTGGAGCCAACGCTGCTTCCTGCGGGCCTTGGCCAGACACCAGTGCGTGGTCAGCCCGGATCTGGGCCTGCACTGCTCCCAAGTGCCCACACCTTCCCCTGGCTCCACTCTCCTGCTTATCGGCAGCCCCCAGGGATTCCCGTGTCCATTGCCACCCCAGGCCTCTTCATGACCCTGGGTTCCAGGCACTTTACCACTTCCACCCATTTGGGCACACTACGTTAGGAAAACTGAGGCCCGGTGGAGGCTCAGCCCAGGGGTGCCTCTGCCCGCCCTCCCCCCAGTCCTCTCCTGCGATGCCGCGAAGGGCATGTGGGTGGGGAGCCCTGGGAATACCTCCCCCCAGCCCGCCCTCCTCACCTGGTCCAGCCCAAGCTGCCTGCACGGGAAGGAGAAGGTGAACCCCAGGGGGAGGCTCTGCCCGCTCAGGCCCTGCTTCTGCTGGAAGTCCAGGATGCAGTCCACGATGTGGTCAAAGAGCTGAGGGCAGTGCAAGTCAGCGTCGGGGAGAGGGGCGCCTGGCCCTTCCCTGGCCCTCTTCCGCCCCAGGCTGCGAGTACCTGCTGCCCTGAGCCCTGAGCCACAGACTCAGGGATGGAATAGACCTGGTTGGTGATCTGCACGCCTCCTGCGGCCACGTGCACCAGGAGGACTCGGAAGTTGGTGCCTCCCAGGTCCAGCGCCAGGAAGTCCCCCCGCTCTGTGGGACAGAGGCCCTCAGTGCCAGGCCAGAGCGGGTGGCTTCCCCCAGCACCCCTGACCCCCGGGAGCCCCTGTCCCAGTCACACAGCCAGGCCGGTCCTCACCGCTGCCGTCAGGAGTGGCCCGGACGTACGTGGGCAGCATTCGGAGGGAGGAGGCCTCCCCCTGGAGCCCTTTGGCCATGGCCTCCCGCATCTGCGCCTGCACCGCCGCCAGCTGTTCGCGGTTCAGCCGGAACGGCGCCAGGGTCTCCTCCAATAGGCGCCGGTGGGCGGCCAGCCGGGCAGCCACCGCGGTCACCATTGCCACACCCCGGCCGCCCCCGTCCACGGAAGGGATGAAGGAGACATGGCATTCGGGGGCCAGCAGCTTCACCGTCTCCTGCAGGACGCTGAGGAACCTGCACAAACACAGCGAGGCCCAGCCTGGCGTGGCACCAGGCGCTGACCCTCAGGGCTTACTGAAGCCCGGACCCCATCGTTTCAAATCAGCTCAATTCTAAATGCATCTGTGCACCAGCTTCGTGCCCAGTGCCCCCAGGGACCCCTCCCTTGCACACCCAAGGAGAAACATCTTTTCTCTCTGACTTCTTTTTTCCCCCAGCCGCCACCTGGCCTCACTCTGCTGGCGCCATTCCTCCCCTGCCCTACAGCCATGGGACCAGAGTGCCCTTGGGTGCTTGTCACACACACACACACACACACACACACTCACTCACACACACTCACACTCACACACTCACACACACACACACTCACTCACACACACACACACACACTCACACACACACACTCACTCACACACTCACACATTCACACACACACTCACACACACAGGTTCCTTCTCCCTGCTCACTCCGGGCCTGTGTTTTCCCAGTACCTGGGGTGGTGCTCACACACTCACACACACACACACTCACACACTCACACACACACACACACTCACACTCACACACACACACTCACCCACACTCACTCACTCACACTCACACACACACACACTCACACACTCATACACACACACACACACACACACACACACACACACACGGGTTCCGGCTCCCTGCTCACACCGGGCCTTTGTTTTCCCAGTACCTGGGGTGGCGCTCACACACTCGGCCTCCAGTGGCCACGGCGACGTGAAGCATCTGCTGCTCGCGGCTGTGCTGGAGGCGGGCGAGGACGGCAGCCAGGGCGGCGGCGCAGAGCCGGGCGGCTCGCGTGCACACGGCCGTGCACACCTGCTGCACCAGCTCGGCGTCCGAGGCCCCCGGGCTCAGGCCCAGGTCCCGCAGGATAGCGTGCACACGGGCTGTCCCGGCCGAGGCGCTGGGGGGGACAGGGTGCTGCTTCGAGGGTCAAATGTCCCGGATGCTCCCTGTCCCTCTTCTCCCGTAGCTCCCTGGGGGGCAGAGCACCCTCCCTCTCCCAAGCAGAGACCCCACGGTCTGATCCCACCGGCTGCCACACTCACTCCTCCATCTCGGCCACGTGCTCCAGGAGGAGGCCCCCTCGGCTCAGCAGGGCACCGGAGGTGCGGCCACCAAAGAGGGCCCCCTGCTGGGCCAGGTGAGCCAGGACCTGCCGCACCAGCTCCCCCAGGTACAGGCCGCCGATCATCTTCTCAAACCTGCTGGCCGGAAGGGGGGCTGGAGGAGGCTTCTCTCAGCCTCGGCCCCATGAGCCACCTGTGAGAGCCCTCAAGGGGGCATCCTTCTCTTTAGGGTCCCCAGACCGGAGGCTCCAGAAGCAAATGGCTTCCCGGGAGACAGTGGGTGTTTACCCAGCCCCCACTGCCCCCTCCAGTTTGGGTCTGGGTTAGGGTAAGGAGGCTTCTGGAGGGCGGCGGGACCCAAAGGGAGGGTGGGACACTTTCCTCAGCTGCCCCCAGTCTCCAAACTCCTGTCAGGGCCAGCCAGAGTCAGGAGTAAGGGAGGGCCAGGTGTGAGGACTCTGAGTTCCAGAACCCGGAGCCCTTCCTTCTATGAGCCTGGCCAGGGCCCCTGCGGGGGCAGCTGGAGCTCCCGGTGGGGAGAGGCTGGCCCTCCGGGCTGGCACACGGGGCCAGTGGAGGGGGTGGGGGCAGAGCAGAGAAGGGCTTAGAATGGAAAGTCAGGCCACCTCTGGGCACCGGGATTCAGGGACTCCTGGTCCAGGATGCGGTCGAAGGCGGTCAGCACGGACCCGAGGGCCCCGTCATCGCCGAAGGAGCCCCACTCGACGCTGACGCAGACGCGGCCGCGGTCCTCGTCCAGCACCGCCACGTGCCGCGCCTCCTCCATGTAGCAGGCGTTGGTGCCCGTGTCTGGCAGAGACGACCTCATCAGGGCCTGCCCACCAGGCAACTGCACCCCACCCGCTGCCCCACGCACGGCCCTCGGCTCACCTACAACAAGCCCCACCTCGCACGGCGCAGGCCCCAGCTCGCAGCCCATCATGGTGCCCACCGTGTCGTTCACCACGGCAACCACATCGATGCTACAGGCCTGGACAGCGGGAGGGCACAGCAGGGGAACCGGGGGTTGGGCAGGGCTGGGGCCCTGTCCATGATGGAGACTCCCAGGGTCCATGAAGCACGTGTCCACAGGCCCCACACATCTGTGTCACAGACGCCCTAAGCCCTCCGTCCACAGAGGAAGGCTCCCCCACCCCATGCTCCTGTGGCTCCTTCCCCCCCAACTCAGGCCCTGGTGGTCTCAGGGGCTCCCAACCTTAGCCACCCTCTCAGGACACCAGTGCCACCCACAGAACCAGGACCAGGACCGGGGGAAGCCAGCGTACACTTGGAAGACCGCACAGAGGCCCCTTGCTGGCTCACCCTCATCCTGGCATGGCTCCCCAAGCCCTTCCCGTCCAGCCCTGACTTCCAGCCATGCGCACAGTATGGCGGCCATTAGTCCAAACAGACTGGCCTCCTCAGGCAACAAGACTTTAGCATATGCCCTTCTCTGAAACTACATCTTCCTCAGCCCCAGCTTAGGCACAGGCAGACTCCTCCTCCAAGTCCTTATTGAGGCACAAAAGGCCCTTCCCAGTCCTCCCAGTGCTCCCAGTGCTCCCAGTAATCCCAGTCCTCCCAGTGATCCCAGTCCTCCCAGTGCTCCCAGTGCTCCCAGGGCCATCGGAACCCCCCTCAACAGGGACAGTCTTTCACTGAATGCTCTCCCACCAGACCGAGGGGTCCTTGAGGACAGGGTCAAGCCTTTTCATCTTTGCTCCCCCGTGGCCCTAAGGTTGGACTTTTCTTGGCCTTAGTCTCTTTACCTAGAAAATGGGAGTGGCAGCAGCATTCACCCCGAGGTTAAACCGGATAAAGGACACCAGCAGGAGAGAGAAGCAGGCCCACCCAGAAGCACAGGGCAGGCCACATGGTTGTCCCGTGGCCCCTGCCCCCACTCACCCCCTGCCTCTCAATGGCATCTCGAAGCAACTGCACCACATCCTGGCCTTCCACACCGCTGCACCTGAAACCTTTGGTCCAGGAAATGAGGGTACTCTGGGGGCAGAAAAGTGGGATCACTCCAACAGCCTTCACGGGGCTGCAGCCCCTCCCCCGCCATCCCCACGCCCGCTCTGCCTCACCTTGTCCAGGCCCGTCTGGTAACAAGGGAAGCCGAAGTTGAACCCAAGCTTCAGGCCCTGGCTGCCCAAGGGGTATGCGTCCAGGAATTCAGACAGGCAGCGAGCCACAAAGTCAAAGAGCTGGGGGACACGGGAGGGGCTCAGCTCTGCCCGGCGGAGCCCCAGCCACCCTGTGGGCCCACAGCCTGGCGAAGCGTCCTCACCTGCTGACCAGGACCCAGCATCACTTCTTGGGGGATCAAAAACTCCCGGCTCCGGGGCTCAATCCTGTGCCCCTTCGCGCCTGTCAGGGTCACCCACAGAACACGCAGCGAAGCCCCCGTGGCTCCCAGCTCCAGCACCACGAAGTCTCCTTGCTCTGAGGACAAGCAGTCACAGAGAGGCCAGCAGCCGTTGATACCAAACTCTCTGCCTCCCAGAAACATCCCTTGAGTCTTGTCAAGGGAACTTAGAGATGGGAACCTTAGAGATGGGGACAGGGATAAGGAACTACCCCCTCCCCAGATGACAGCCCTCTCCCCAGGCCTGGTCCCCTCTCTCAGTCTATGTCACCCACCAGTGCCATGTGGGGTGGACCCCACATACGTGGGCAGCATCCGGACAGCGGGGGCCGGGCTGGCCTGGCCCGTCAGTGCCTGCTCCATGGAGCGCAGGAGGCTGGCTTGGATCTGCCGCAGCTGTGTGGTCGTCACCATGAATTGGTTCAGGCATTCCTGCACCTGGAGGAAAGCAGGCTGACATCTGGGCAGGAGCTCCATTGGCCAAGTACTCCAACCCCAACCAGGACAAGCCAGCCCTGTCCTGCTCATGCCTTCTCTCACCTGTCCCGACCAGCCCGTCCCTCAGCTTCCCCAGGGCTGGCCTGAGCCCTTTCTGAGCCTGGTCTCCCAGCACCACCAGGCTCCACACCTCACCTCTTTCCACACTCTGGCTCCCTGGCCGCTTAGGGCCTGCACCCAGCTCCAATGCCCTCAGAAGGAACGACCCACCCACTTCCTCCTGCTCCCTTCCCTCGTGGCTCCTCAGACCAGATACTCCTGGCTCCTTCTGTTTCATTGAATTCAGGGTTTGGCAAGGCTTTCTCCTGTCACACCAGGACTGATTAGCTCTGGGTTCCCAGCACCCGGAGCCAAGCTGCTCAGTGGGTTGTCATTGAAGGAGCAAGTGAATGAACACATGTGTGAACAAGCTTCACATTCAGGTGCTTCCCTCACCAGATCCACTAGATTCTGGAGCCTGAGCAAGCCAGGCCCTCCCTTTTCTTTCTTTCTTTCTTTTCTTTTTTTAACACACCACCAATATTTTTTGTTCCGCTCTTTCCAATAGACCAGTGCTGACACTGGGAGGGACTGGGCCTCCATAAGGAGAGATCCGCCTGGGGGCTCAGTGTGTCCACCCAAGTGTGTTCTGAGGTTTGGGGGTGGCCCTAGGACCTAAGTCCTCCCCCAGACTTCCCCCATCCCAGAATCCTTGTGGGCCTGAGACTGTGCCACACCCGAGAAAGCTCCCTGGGTGGAGCAGGACATGGGGAGAGAGGTTACATGATGCCTCAGCCTGCCACACCAAGCATGAGCATGAGACAGGAGGGAAACTGAGGTAGAGAGTAGAATCAGGAAAACATGGCAGGAGTCTGGAGGTGAAGTGCTGAGGAGAGTCTGGAGGCGACCCTGCAGAGGCCAGCCCTCCGCTCCGTTGCCATCCCTCCCACTGGCATCGGGGGAGCCCACACACACACCCAGCGCCATTCCCAGCACCAAGTGCTGCTCCACCAGCTGAGGCCTGCCCTGTGCAGCTCAGGCTGCAGTGCAGGGTCAGACCATAAGCAAGTAAGCAGGTAAGATTGTCTGGTAGTAATGGCAGCTTAAAAAAAAAAAAAAAAAAAAAAGCAAGAATAGAAGTGGAGAGTGAGCGGGGAGGTAGAGATATTTTTGGACACTAGTCAGGAAAGGTCTTCCTGTGGAGGTGACCTAAATGAAGGAAGGGAATGAGCCATTTGAAAATCTGGGGAAAGTGCCCTAGCCAGTTTTGCTCAGTGGATAGAGCGTCAGCCTGTGGACTAAAAGGTCCCGAGTTTGATTCCAGTCAAGGGCACATGCCCGGGTTGATCCCCAGTAGGGGGCATGCAGGAGGCAGCCAATCAATGATTTTCATCACTGGTGTTTCTGTCTCCCTCTCCCCCTTCCTTCCTCTCTGAAATCAATAAAAATACTTTTAAAAAGAAAAAAAAAATCTGGGGAAAGAGCATAAAGGGATTTTTTTTTTTTTTTTTTTTTTTTTTTTTCAGTGCAAGGGGATGAATTTGGGGGAAGACTGGGCCAGAAATGGATCAGCAGGAAGGGAGGAGCAGGGAAAGCAGAGGACAGGACACCGAGCTGTTCTCCATCAGAAGCCGCTGTGGGGAGCTTAGAAAGCACCCTGCTGCCTCCCCTCTACATGGAAACCTCGGGGCAACCTCCTGGCCACCTTCAGAGGCCGCAGCCTTCCTGGGTTCATTGGAGCCCCAGCCCGTGACTCCATTCTCCGGGGCTTAGCCTTTTCCAGGCCCCACCCCTGGTAGAAGCTGTATTTGTAAAGAACCACTGGGGCGTCTGGATAAGGAGGCTGGGGAGCCTGGGAGGAGAAGCTCCCCCTGAGGAAGATGGGATGGCTCTCTCCCGCCCCTGCTTTAGGAAGAGAGGGGAAACAGAAGCCGAAGGCACAAATGACCCTAACAGGAGTGCCAGGAGTTCAGTCCGTGTTTACCGCACAGCAGGTGCTTACCGCAGCCATGATGCTCAGAGGGGGTATTCTCAGTACACATGAGGACGCTGGGACTCAGACAGGCACGGTCATCTGCCTACGCCAGGCAGCTATTAAAGCTCAGGGTGGGATTTGAACCTGGGTCTGTCGGACTACAGAGATGTTTCTACATAAATGTGAAAGCTTTATAAAACCTAGCAATTTCTGAAAAGACCCCAAAGCTGATGAAGGCGGCAGCGAGGAAACCCCATAGGACCTGGCGTGAGATAACTTACACCTGAGGGTTGCCCTGCCACTTCCTGGACGGGTGGCCCTGGGCAAGTCAAACTTCCCTCTGAGATAACAAGTCACCGCTTATGCAAAACCCAAAGAAGAAGCATACTCAGAAGGTCCCAAGCCCCCAGGGCCAGGGCCATGTTTACTCACAGCTATCTCAGAGCCAGGCTGGAGGCACTCAGGCAGGATTTGCTGATTGAGTGGTTGTGGGGGCATAAGAGCATAGAATTAAAGGGGATCGTGTCTGTGAAAGTGTAAAATACTGTTCAGGGTGAAGGTTGTGTTTTTATTGCTTAATGATAACAGCAGAATGATGAAGCTGATGCCTTAGGCAGATGGATGTTTTTTTCTTCCTTTTCCTCCCGGAACCAGTGGAAAGTGCAAGAGGAATGAATGACAAGAAGATGGCAGAAGCCACGAGAAAAACAGGACTTCCCTGGCCGATCTGGTGGGTGCATGGTAGCCAGGAGAAGCTACTGGGTCGTCCCCCTCCACCTCTCCCGAGAAGACTGGGGAGAGAGCTCAGCCAGGAGAGCGAGAAGCAAAGCCTTAGAAAGAGGCTGATCCAATGTGGCTTCAAAGCTGGCTCCTTCGACCAGCTTGCATGCTGGTCAGTCTGGACTCACTGCCTCACCTCTCTGAGTGGTTTCCTTCTCCATCCAGCAGGAGGTAGAATAGCGCCCCCTTTTTCTGTGAGGACTGAGAAGGGGTGGGACAGTGGCTGGCCTATGGAACATGCTCATTGGAATGTGGGTTTAATTTCCTCAGAGCATGAGGTACAGCCGCCTGGAGAGCCTGATTTATTGCCCCTCTGGTGGCAAGAGACCTGGGAGGAGGGGTGCGGAAGGGACTCTGAGAAGGGGCTGTGCTCTGACTACGCATGGGAAGGGGCTGAGGGGGAGCCAGGGCCTTGGGGAACATGGCATCCCTGTGAAGTCTCCCAAAGCCTAGTTTAATGTCTTTAAACTGCAGGCGTGTGCAACAAAGTCAGCAGGGCAGAGGTAGGACCAACACGGGGGCAAGGGCACAAAGTGAGTGGGAGATGGTGGCAGGCCAGGCCTTGCTCCTCCTGAGGCCCGTGGTGGGTGGTGGGTGGAGCACAGAGGAAATGTTTACAGCAGGGTCTGGGGCAGAGATTGGATGAAGATGAAGTGGGAGCATGAAATGCTGTCAGGGGTGATGCCCCCGCAGTTTGGGAACAAACTAAGTCCAGCAGGTGTCAGGACAAGCTGGAAAACTAAAGAAGCTGCAGGGAACAGTTGAAGAACCCTCTCTCGGGACGCCTCTGTCCTTTATTCTGTCCTGTAACCCCCTTAACCCTCCAGGGGGTGGGAGGACTCATTTTTCTTTTCTTCCATTTTACTGATGAGGAAACAGAGACTGAGGGACATGAAATGACTTACACAAGTGTTTCCGGCTCAAGGATGTGGTATGCAAGGGCTCTATATCTTGGTAAAGAGGACAAAAGAGGGGCTCACTTCTGAGCTGATTGGAAGCAGGTAGAGTAAGCCGCACTGTAACCTCCGCTCTGTGTGCCTGACTGCATGGCATGGGGGAGCGGGAGAGCTGCAGGAGTGACTAGAGAAGTGGGGGAGGAAGGTCCTTAAGAACACAGCTTTCTAGGCTGTGTCAGCCCACGTGGGGCAGAGGAGGTGCCTGTGTGACAACGTGCCAAAGCAATGTATTTGGGGCTGAAGCATCTAAGCCCAGCTCAGACTCCTTAGCCGAAGGCACACCACTTCTCTGAGTCCCCTCTTCCTGAGCTGTAAAGTGAGGAGCTGGTCCCTGCCTTGCAGTTGTGGGGAGCATCGTAGGACACACTGACTGGATCAGATATGAAAGGCTCTGAAAACTGGAAGGGGCTGCAAAGCTGTGACCACAGGGCCCCACACCATCTTTAGCCAATCCTGCTCTTGGCAGCCCTCAGTGAGCACAGGACAGGAACCCAGTGCTGAACTTACCAGCTCAGAGCTGTCCGGGGAGCAGGGCAAGCCCTTCTGGGGGCAGCCAGGGGCTCCTTCCTTTTGCCACAGCCCTACAGGCCCAGTGAAGTCCATGTGGTTCCACAATGGGGGGTGGCCACCTATGGGAGGAAAGAGGCAGCCTGGGTGAACCCCTTACTCTACAGGCCCTAGGAGGCTGTGACTCAGACCCACAACTTCCTTCTATCTGAAGGGCACAAGAAGGAAGCTGTGGGCAGAGCTCAGAACCTCTGACCATCAAAGATCCTTTAGTAATTAGCCAGAAGGTTGTCAGGTTCCAGAAGCATGTGTCATAAGAGAGTACCAGGAAGGCTGGTTTCTATACCCAATGCCTTTCATTCATTCTGTTATTCATTCACATTTACCAGTTTCTGATGCCAACTCCGCTGGATGCTAGGGTATAGATGAAGCCAACCAGGGCCCCACCTACAGGGACCTCACAGCCCCTATAGCAATCCCAGCAGGGTTGACAGGCATCAATCGAGATAGACAAGCTGCTGTGCTTAGGAGTTCAGGAATGTGCTAGAGCTTTTGGAAGAAAGGGTGTGATGTGCTGGAGCAACAAAGCAGGCTAGACCACACGTGTCTCTATGCCAAGCTGAGGTGCATGGATTTCTTCCTGAAGACAGAGGGAGAAGATGTGAGGGGTGGATGTGTGCTTCAGTAAGGGCTCCTACTCATGGCACAAACTTTGGGCAGGTCATTTCCCTTCTCTTCCCTTCCCTTCCCTTCCCTTCCATTCACCTCCACCCCTGCTACCCCTCCCACCTTCTACTCCCATCACTCCCTGTGGTCACCTATAATCTGACTGCCCAACCCCAGCCTTTGGCTGAGTCCCCACTAGGACTGCCCTCTCAGGCATGGTACCTGTACAAGGTTGGTGAGAATTACATGGAATAACACCTGGAAAGTGTTTTGAAATATTTAATTTAAACCTCAGCTCCTGGGTGGGTTTGGGGAGGGGCAAGGGAGATAATGAAAGCAAAAGAAACTTGCTCTGTGTCTTCAGATTTATTTAGCTGAATTTGCATGGAAACTCTGTGAACCTCAATTTCCTCTTCTAGGACAGGAAAACAATTCAGTTCTTGTGTGGATTAAAGGAATTAATGATTCTGAAAGTCCTTTGCATGCTCTAAAGGACCATTGGAATGTCAGGTGTGCTCACTCAAGCTAGAGGTGGCACTGATGTTCCAGGAGGATCCTGAGGGAGTCTTCAGTGACCCAGGTGCCCTTCAGGGGAGAAGGAAATGAGAAATGCAATGGAGGGTCCAACAAATCACTCCACCTCTCCTCCTGGAAAGGCACCTTCCACCCCTGCCACCCCTCCCACCTTCTACTCCCATCATTCCCTGTGGTCACCTGTAATCTGACTGCCCAACCCCAACCTTTGGCTGAGTCCCCACTAGTACTGCCCTCTCAGGCATGCAAAGCCATGAGCATTCTCCTCACTACAAAACCTCTTGTCCCGTGGCTTCAACAGCCGGTTTCTCCTGGGCCTCCTTCCTAAATCTCTCATCATCTTCATTAACAACTCCTCTTCTCTCCCCTTAAACAATGGAGCTCCCAGCCTTTTGATAGCTCTCCTTTCCACACTCCCTCTTTCTCTCTCTCATCCCCAAGAATTGATTGAAACTTCTGTATGAGGGATCCTAAATATCCCTGTCCTGAGCCAAATCCCGAATTCTAATGACCGATTAGACATCATGATCCGAACTTGGAGAGGCTCACACTCCACAGTCAAAGCCACATTCATTTTCTCCTTCATTTTTGCCCATGATTCTTCTCCTATGCTCCACCTTCTCCTACTCTAATCTGTCCACCACCCCCTGCCCTGCCACCAACAACTGCGCTAAAATAGATTTTATCATGTCATTCCCCAGATCTATCCCCCTAAGAAAGGAACAGTCACATTCTGATGGCTACCACTGCAGAAAAAAATAATTCTAAAACTCTTTACTGTGGCATTCCAGGCTCTTCACCCTGTCCTCCAACCAAGCTTCCTCTCCCTACTGCCCTTCATATGCTATACACTGACTACAAGCTTCATCCTGTCTCTTGATGTCCAGCCTTTGTTCCGTGTTCCCTGAGCCTGGAACCACCATGTCTGGTTCATCTCTGCATCTTCAACGCCCAAGAGAGGATTCAGCATAGGTAGGCGCTAAACAGCTTTGTGAATTTGGAGGTGGGCAGGTAGTCTTATTCAGAGAATCAAGAAATCTATTCCTAACAAATATTCCCAGAGTCATATAAGCCTACACTCAGTTTCTAGGTCTGTCTAATGGAAATGTTGGTTCCACATACATTATAGGTCAGTTTCAAAGATAAAATGGGGTAACTGAGGCAATTAACTTTGGAAAGGGCCAAGGGCTATACACAGTGGTGAGCTTTCACTCTCCTTTCAAGGCCCGGCTGGCTCATTCATTCATTCATTCATTCACTCTTACTCATTCCCTCTTCTATTTCGCATTTGTTCAGCACTTCTCCATGCCAGAGACTGAGAACCTCCCCCCAAAGACACCTTAGCATTTACCCTCTCAGTGAGTACAGCCATGTCTGTCCCTCCCAGCTGAGAGTCTGTGGAGAGGGACATGTCTCCCATATCACTAGGTCCCCAGACCCCAGCCCAGGTCGCACACATTTAAAAAGCTGTGGAGCTGTTCACTTCCCTTAGCTACATGGAATGAGCCTTCTTTTAGAAACACAAACCACAGATGTTTGCTGGGGAGGGAGCCACGACTGGGGACCAAAGGCTAGTCTTTCCAGCCTTTACTCCTCCAGGATGGGCCAAGCAGCAGAGATAAGGGTGAGGGCTGGGGCTGAGGCAGGTAGGAACTAAACAGACAAGGCGGCTCTTACCTGGGGAGAACAGCAGTTGGTCAGTCTCCTCAGGCCTGGGTGCTTTTCCACGGACCTGGTTTGCACCCAAAGTGTAACTCACAATGAGCTGAGTAATCATGGCCCCAAGCCCCACCCTTTTATTAGACAACAGCTAAGTCACTTCCTTTTGAGTCTGCCCTAAGAGGAGACGAGGGTAGGCAAAGCCATGGTGCAAACTTAAGCAAGATGACCACAGGAAATTGGAGCCGTGAAATGGATCAAGGGCCCTAGGACATGCTCTCTGCAAGATTGGGAGTTCTGTCCATTTTACAAAAACTCGGAGTCTGCCAAAACCGGTTTGGCTCAGTGGTAGAGCGTCGGTCTGCGGACTGAAAGGTCCCGGGTTCGATTCCGGTCAAGGGCATGTACCTTGGTTGCGGGCACATCCCCAGTAGGGGGTGTGCAAGAGGCAGCTGATCGATGTTTCTCTCTCATCGACGTTTCTAGCTCTCTATCTCTCTCCCTTCCTCTCTGTAAAAAAAAAAAAAAAAAAAAAAAAAAAATCAATAATTATATATATATATATATATATATATATATATATATATATATATATATATATATATATTAAAAATAAAATTAAAAAACTCAGAGTCTGAGCTCTGTGGTGGTGGCTCAACCCTGGAAAGAAAATGGAGGGGCCTAGCCTGAAAAATATGCAATCCAATGGACAATTTGGCGAAATGTGGAAATACTAGTGAGAGATCATGTGAGCACAGAAGAAGAGACTTGCCTTGGAGTGAGCAGGGCAGGAGGAAGCTGAGCCTAAAAGGAATAGTAGTATTCTGGCAGAGGTGATCCTTGAAAAAGAGAGGAGCATGTACAACATGATGAAGCATCAGACATCTTCATGGAATAGAGTACAGCTCCAAGGTTCTGAAGAGGATGCATGGAGATGGGACTGCATGGTGGGAGCGGTGGGAGCAGTGGAAGCTAGACTGGAATCTAGCAGTTAGTCTGTAGGCCAAGAGGGCACAGTAGGTTCATAACATAGGTCTTCTCTACTGAAAGGGGAGGGGAGTCTCAGATTATAGCCAAGCTGTTGGCCACCAAGTTGGTTATCCCCTGTACTAGCAATATATATATATATATATATATATATATATATATATATATATATATATATGTGTGTGTGTGTGTGTGTGTGTGTGTGTGTGTGTGTGTATGTATATGTATATGTATATGTATGTATGTATTGATTTCAGAGAGGAAAGGAGAGAGAGAAACATCAATTATGAGAATCATTGATTGGTTGCCTCTTGCAAGCCACACACTAGGGATCAAGCCCACAACGTAGGCCTGTATCCTGACCGGGAATCAAACTCTGACCCACTGGTTCATAGGTTGATGCTCAACCACTGAGCCATGCCAGCCGAGCTGAACTAGTCTTGAAGGCACAGAACCTTGAGGCATCACTGTGCTCGCTGTATGGCATGAAATCTGTGTTCCTCCAAAAATTCATGTTGAAAACCTAATGCCTAAGGTGATGGTATTAGGTGGGACCTTTGGAAAATTATTAGGTCACGAGGTGGAGCCCTCGTGAATGGGATTAGTCTCCTCATAAGAGAGGCTCTAGAAGATGCCTCACTCCTTCCGCCATGTGGAGGACACCAGAAATCTGCAACCAGAAGAGGGCACATACTGGCTCCCTGATCTCGGTCTTCAAGGCTCCAGAATTGTAATAAACTTCTAATGTTTATAAGCTACCCAGTCTGTGGCATTTTGTTATGGCAGCCCAAATGAACTAAGATACCCACCATGGTAGGAAACAACATACTGCACCAATTTTCATTTCAGGGAAACTGGTGAGCAGATACTTTAAAGCTTTATGTTTCCTCATCAGCAATAACCCTATCATTATCCACAGGTAGTACATGACCTCCACCAGGATGATGAAGACCCAGGACAGTAGCTCTTGTATCTGTTTTGGCATTGACTGGGCCTGGCAACACCCGGCATCAACCCTGCTGCACTGTTCTCTGGGCACCAGTAATGCATATAGGCCCTGAAGGGCAGGGAGCTCGAGATGGGAGTGGACAGGACAGTCACCCATTACACAGTGTCCTGCCTAATCTGGATTTCCAGTCTCTCTCAACTTTGTTCAGTTGGGAGATAATATGGAACTGAATGTGAAAGGCCCAGCTGTGATTCATGCTGGCAGCCAGTCTGCAGTCTCCTGACCCAGAGTGCTAGGACGCCTCGTCTGTTTCTGGAAATCTGTGTCCATTCCCCAGGAGCAAAGATCCCAGAACCCTAGGCTGAGTGTCAGTGCCTTTGGAGGGAGGAGGCAACCTGGATTTGAGGTCTGTGAACAGCTGATAGTCCTTGCTGTAATCTAGGCACAGTAGTGGCCAACAATTCTCCTCACACACCAGATGGCCTCTGACTCATAAGTGGAAGGACAAATCCTGACTAATTTCTCCACAGAATTTGCCTTAGTTTGGGTTCCCCAGAATTAGATAAAATTTGAGCTGTCCAGAAGGAACTGAGAAATGGGGAGGAGGTCAGCAGGAGGAAAGGTGGGGCACTGCTGAGTTCTGCTGGGCTAGGAGCCAGACCCTCCCTGCTGAGCTACTCCCAGGCTTGCTTCTCACAGCAGACAGTGCCCCACAACAGGGCAAACGGGCCCTAGATAAGCTCCCCACAGTTCCCCCCATGCCCTTTCACTAGGTATGCCTTGCACTTCTCTTATACCCATCAAGCTGCTTTACTGTTAAGTCTTTGTTCATGCTGGTCTGTCTAGAATGACTTCCCATCCTTTCCACCTTTAAATTACACTTCACTCATCCCCAAGGCTTGGGGAACCTTCCTGGGTAATTCCTCCCGGCCCTAACCCCAGCTGGGTGTGGCCTCTGGGTACCATCTTTGCATTGGTAACTGTGGGCTCCAAGCACATGCTTCTTACTCATCTTTAGAGCTCCAGAGCCCACTTCTAGGCCTTACAAGGAATAGGATGTTAATTTTTGTTAAATTGAAGAGCCCTCCCACAACCTCAATAGTCCAGGGCTTTTGAAACTGAGAGGAAATCAGTAACTTCTTCCTGCCTTCCTAGTGCATATGGCTTCAGCCTTTCCGTTAGGTTTACACATGCCTCCATCTCCCCACTGATACTTCTATCCACTTAGTGTTACCCACCTTCCCTTCACCCTGCTAAGTCAATTTAGAGCCAAGACTGCCCTCACAGGTGAGAAAGAGCCCTTCCAAACCCGAAATCTCCACGGAGATTTTGTTACTCAAGGGAGAGGTGGGAGGTAGTAGAGTGAAGGACGAGCATGAGCTCTGCTGTCAGGCAGACCTGAGTTCAAATACCATCCCACTTACCAGCTGTAGGTCCTTCGTTTCTTCACTTCTCTCAGCCTCTGTTTGTCCATGTGTAAACGATGGAGACTAATTTCCCCATAGGATTTTGCCTCAGTTTGGGTTCCTCAGCATTAGATCCAATTTGAGTGTAAATAGTTTAATTGGAAAGCGATCCATGCCAGGGCTGGGATTAGAACGATGCATGTGAGGTGTCCTGCTACAGAATGTAAAAAGGCCTTCCAAGTTCACGGACGTGTCAACCCCACCCTTATATGAACCCAAGAGTGAGTATCCCTCACCCAGGTCCCAGCCCTGATCCAGTAAGCACTGGCAAGGGAGTGAGCAGTGAGGTAGAAAGGGAAGGAAGTCAATGACACGATGTAATCAAGTTGCTGCTGGGAGCTGAGCCCTATAGAACTGTTTAGAATGAACCCACCTCAGAGACGAGGAAGCTGTGGTATTTATCCTCCAACTTCCATCTTTCACTGGCTGAGGGCTGCTTTAGGGCCCTAATTACTTGTCACAACTTCAATAGTCCAGGTCTTTTCAAACCGAGAAGAAATCAGAGCCTGTGACACAGAAGCCTAGAGAAGTGCTACAGCAGTCATAGGTTCTTGCAATAGGACCATGTGAGGTACCTAACTAGAATGGTGAGTACCCAGGAGAAACAGGCAAGGCACTGATTCTGCCAGAGGGCTATTGGAAGGACGAAAGGAAAGAATCGTAATGCCTAACACAGAGAAGTCTGCTTCTCTTTCCCAGTTTATGGCAACCCTTGTGAAGTTCATGGGGCTCCTAGATCTCCATGAGTCCACACACTGGCAGAACAGGGGCTTCCCATCTTGGGAGAAGCAGAAAGCCCCCCAGGATCCCTAGGAGAGCTCTAATTGCCCAGGGTTCAGGGGTGCTATGGAAGGCTGGCAGTTGATGGAGCTAAGGTGGAGGGTTTGCTCCTCTAAGAACTGTTTCTTCCTGCATCTGCACCCCACCTCTCCCTGGCTTTCCCACCTCTCACTGTAACACTACTTACAACATACAAAACTAGCACCTTGTTTAATAGCAACTACTGTCACTTCCTCACCATCCTCTATGTGGTTGATACTGTGCCTTTATATGCATTATCTTAACTCTGAGAACCCTGTAAGATTTTATTTCCCCATTTTATGGATAAGGAAACTAGATCTCAGAGAGGTTAACTTTTATCAAAAGCAGGGGTTCAGACTCAGGTTGATGTGATACTCTCCAAAGACTACTTCTTCACTGTCTCAACAATGCCCTCCCACAGGACCATGAGAGTAATAAGACAAATAGGCAGCCTGTACCAAAAACAGTAGGGGGTGGGGAGGGGTCACTGGGGAGTTGGCTGTTTCCCCTTGACTCCCTATTGTTCCTGGTTCTGCTTATTCCACACACTCCTCCAATAATTTGCCACTGACCCAGGTTCTAGTAGACTGCTCAATTTTAAGCTAAATAATTCACTTTGTAAAATCTGCTCAATTTTAAGCTAAATAATTCACTTTGTTCTCTTTTCTTATCTTTAGGCAAGAAATAGCATACTATCCCCTATTTATAGAACTCTACCTCTAATAAATTGCTATTTAATGAGAAGACTAGTGGGAGTTAAGCTAATGGGTCATAATTGATAAACTAATTTTCATTAGAAGGCAAACAGGAAAATAATCAATACTAGAATCAAAATATGACATTTTCTTTAGGAGTGAAGAGGAGGGGCATTGTAGTATCATTGCCATGGACAATAAGTGGCTTTGTTTGTTCTTAGCCTTTGTTTCCTCATCTGAAAATTGGGAAGGTTAATAGTACCTTACAGGATTGTTGTGAGGATTAAATGAAGTCACATACATTGCCTGAACTATAGTAGTTGCTCAAAAAATAGCTGCTATTTTGTGATGTTGGCCTCAATATAAGGACACCAAGACATGGAAGGTATAGACAGTGGACCTACCATCTTGCCTTTAGGAAGGCACCCAGACAGGAAACAGTGCCTTCCTAAAGGCCTGTGCTGTGCCATCCTTTCTCTCAACTCCCCAGTCTAACACACACCTCGCTTTCATCCTATCTAATAGAGGGAATATGCTAATTGACCATCATGCCTTCACAGATGGCAGTGCCCACAGCCAATAAGGAATATGCTAAATGACTGCCGTGTCCTCAAAGATGGTGGCACCTACAACCAGAAGATGGCAGCGCCCAGTCCCCTCAACCCCGCTGGGGCACCTGCCTCCGAAGCCTCCAGGCCCCTCAGCCCCGCAGCCCCCCAGAGCAGGCCTGAGGCCCAGGCAAGCCTCGAATGGCAACTGCCCAGCCAACCAGGGCCACCTGAGGTTCAGGTAACCAGGTCCAGCCGAGGCTTCCACTGCCAGCGGTAGCAGCAGTAGCAGAGTTGTGATGGGGTGTCACCTTCCCCTGATTGTCAGGTCACCTCCCCCCTCTAAGGGCTCCCAGTATGTGAGGGGGCAGGCCAGGCAGAGGGGACCCCCCCTCCAGTGCATGAATTTTCATACACCGGGCCTCTAGTTTTAAATAAAGGAAAAGGTAACTTTGAACTTGATAAATCAGAAGTTAGGAAAGTCTGAATGTGTTCCTGTTCATCCTGTCCCAGGATCCTTTTCTGTTCAGCAACCATCTCCCACAGTCTTTCATTACATCTTCAAGTCTGTTTGGGCCAAAGCTAGCTTTTCTAAGTCTTCCTCAGGTAGTTGCTTTTGCCATCCAATACACTCTACAACTGCCTATGCACGGAGAAGGGACCACATCACTGCTCTGCTCTGAAAGCTCCTGGGCAATGCGGCTAAGAATGTGTGCTTTCTACTAATGTACTTAAAACAGCCTATTTCCTGTTACTGCTGTGACCTCTGACAACAAGAGAACCAATTATGGTTTGAACAAATGAATATGCCTGGCATCCCCACTGATTAATCTACAAAGGAAAATAATAGCATAGGAAGTAACTAAAAACAGTGTTCACTTACAAATTCCTGAGAAGAATGGCAGGACAGATCCCTCAAAGATCCTATGCTCTGGCTGGGATTTTTTTTTTTTTTTTTTTTGCTTTTTTTTAAATTCTCACCCAGGGATATGTTTAGAGGGGAAGAGAGAGAAACATCTATGTGACAGAGAAACATCGATCAGTTGCCTAACCACCCATGCCCCCAACTGGGGATCTAACTTGCAACCTACTTATGTGTCCTGACTGGGAATCAAATCTGCAACCTTTTGGTGTACAGGGTGATGCTCCAACCAACTGAGCCTCCCGGCTGGGCTGGCTGAGAATTCTTAACTGGGTGAGGCAAAGAGATGAAGTAACAGGTCACTGAATAATAGGGATAGCAGAATAAGGAGTAGGAATCAATGAACTGGCACCTTACACAATAATGTCAGAAAAGGTCAAGGGGCGCAGCCAATGTGGCTCAGTGGTTGAGCATTGACCTATGAACCAGGACGTCACAGTTCAACCCCCAGTCAGGGCACATGCCTGGGTTTAGTGCTTTGTTTCCATTGGGGAGCATGCAGGAGGCAGCCGATCAATGATTTTCTCTCATCACTGTTTTCTCCCTCTCTCCCTCTCTCTCTCTTTCTCCCTTCTCTGAAATCAATAGTTTAAAAAGTAAAGGTCAAGGAAATAACCACACAGTGTTCTGGAACCATGCACTACACATTCAGTGATTATAGGTAGTATATCAAAGACTAGTAAAAACTTTCATTCAGAAACATGTAATTTATAAGTCTTAGAACTAACCCCACAATTAAAATATCTGTACCCAAAACCTTACAACACAGAGGGGGGGAAAAGGAAGATCTCCATCTCATTCAAATAACTTTTCATACAAACATATATAAATATATTTAAATTTTCTTTTAACTATAAGTGAATTCAAACAGGCTGTTATAAAACCGAATACTATATACACAATTGTCTGTATAGATCATAGAAAACACAAAAATCAGAATGCTGAGTGAGTGCTGGTGGTGGAAAATGCCGTGTCAAAACTTGCTCAATAATGAACTGGGAGCCACTAAAGCTTAATGACCATGGGTCCATCCTTATTGCTAATGGTTTTGTCAACCTTCGGACCCTAGAAATTCAGGATTTTCTCCTCCTTCCTCTGCCTGCTTTGGACCGTGTCCGGCTGCCTGGCCGGACAGTAAACTGCTTTTTAAAGTCCACTAAGCAATCTGTGGCTTCTGAAATGGAAACAAAAGACTTGATGGGAGACTCATTTAAGTCGAGATGTGCAAGGGAACTCTGCATCTCTCTGCTGCAGCCTGCCTCTTCCATCCCTGGTGAGGGTACCCTAGAGAGAAAGGAAAAATTTTAGAATTCAATATTCAGCTACTAATAAGCACTAAGCATGCATCATGCATTGTAGCAGGGGTTTTTACATATATTATTAATTCACATAATCTTTGTAATCATCCAACCAAATAAGTAATATCATTCCCCTTTTATAGATGAAGACATTGGGTAAATCATGTACCTTAAAGCCACACAGTTATACAGTAAGAGAAGGAGGATTCAAATTCCCAAGCTGCTTGAAATCCAAATCAGAAGAGCAGGGTTGGGTAGGGATAGAGAGGTAGAGAGGAGTAAGAAATAGCTTTTGCTCTGTTTGTTTTAACACTGTAAGTGAACTGAGCTACTTTTCCATCCTTAGCTAAGATATAGGGGGTCACAGAGGCAGAGAGAGTGAGTTCCACATGATTTCTACCTTCTACATTTTGACTATCATACTATTCACAAAACCCAGGACTAGGCCTCTACTTCTTTAGAATTGCTCACAGCCGCACTTCAATGCACACCCCAATTCACCTGAAGGCCACTGTTTCTGAAGACTTGGTCTGTATCTCTGCATCTGTGATAGGAGAGAAAAAGCAATAACGTTGTTAGTAGTGTTGTAGTCATAGCACTTCTCATTGATCATGTGCTTCTTGTATTCTGGGCACTGCTTTTCATCAGGCTGCAGACTAATCCCCAATCCCCAGACTAATGGAATGTGAGCATTTAGGATCCAACACTCAGCTGCAGAAGTGTGGAGGTGAACACTTTAAATAAACAGCCTCTGGGTAAATCTACTTCAAATCTGGACTTGAGGGAAAAGGAGTTGCCAAGGGAAATCTGCCACCTGCGGAGAATCACAACCTGCTGATCTGGAGACAGCAGAACATGGAACTCACAGAGGCTGCCTTTCTAGAGTCATCGAAAGCCTTAAGCAAAAGTTCCTCTTCCATCTGCATCTGGTGAATTTTAACAATAGCAAATAACAACCACCACAGTAATGGTAGCAGCTAATGTTTATCCAGGGCCTACTTGTGCCAGGGAATATGTTTGGAGTTTTACTAGATATAAGCCTTGCAATCTGTGAAGTTGGTATTATTAATTCTATACAATGCTTGTAACCAATCTACTGATCCCTAAATACTAGGCACCAAGAGACAGAATTATTGCCTACAAAAGGAGCATAGGTTGAAACACTAAGCTAAAGGTAACATATGAATGAAGCATATAACATTAGAAGGAAGCAGTAACATTGGTATGTCTGATTTCCCATGCCTGTCCCTTTAACAGGAGTGGAGAACATCCGGCCTATGGGTCATATCATTTGGTCTGACTGCCAAGGCAACCACAGGCAGGACTTAAAATTCAATAAATCTAGGTACTTTTTTTCATAGTAACATAATTTTTAAGTTGTTAATTTTGCATGGTCTGTGAATGATGTTGTAAATAGCCAAATGGTCCTTGGCAGAAAAAAGGTTCCCCACCTCTGCTTGTGTCATTGCCCTGTCATCTGGAAATGTTTTTTCCCCAGTTCAACAGGCAGTCCTGGAAGTTTAGGCTTCATAAAACATGAAATGAAATGCATGATGAATAAGACAGGCTATCTCCCATCTTTCTTAGGGAGAGATGACCCAGACCGAGTCTCAAAGGCTTGCTACTCAGGTGAAATGTGTACCCACACAACTCTAACAAATAAGGAATAGGCAGTGCTTCTTTTCACTTGAAGGCCTTGGCCAAAAGCCCAGAAAACTGGCCCTGGGTTCCTCACCTGCAGTCTTGTGCTCAGACTGTTCCAAGAGACTGAGGAGTCGGCCTTCACTGCGGCCTTTTTCCTGTGGCAGAGACAAATAGATGAAAGGGAAGGGAAGGATTACCTCACAGCAGAGAATCTAAAAAACAACTTCCTTAGCCCAGATCACACCTGTCTCTTAAGGAAAGAGGTGTGGAGGCGACCTCTAAGAAAGTCTTTTGCTTTCTCATAAATGAGGGTATACAAGTTAAAAAGCAAACCGTGATGAAGAGAATATATCTTTATGCCAATATTATCGAGGAACGAATTCGAGTGAAGGCAAATTATTCCACCAAGATCATATTAAACACAAGTAGCCTTTGACCTACGATACATTCTGAGAGATTTAAATAGAAAATGACAATTTTGAGGTAAATTCTAGGGGCAGTGATAAGAAGAATAAATTGGCTCTACGGTATAAGCACATACCTATAAAACCTAACTCCAAATCACCACCACAAACCACCCCATTCATACAAGGGTTGCTTCTTCTGTCATGACAGATAATGGCTTCTTCATCTTAGCATACAGTGATTGCTATGGAAGCCTATAACACGGAGCTGCTGTTTTATCTTTCTCTCTAAGCCAAGACTTGCTCTTCCTAATCTCTAATCACAAAGCCCAGAAAGCACATCCATCTTCCCAGCAACCAGAGGCCAGAGCCACAGCTTCCTAAGGCCAGGCACACAAAGCGTTCAAGAGAGCTGATCGCACATATTGGCAGTGGGGGTATGATTGGATAACCTTTCTGGAAAGCAATTTGACAGTATGTTTCACGAGATTTTTAAATGTTTATTTCCATTGCTCTAAGAATTCCACTTTAGGAAATTTATTTTAAGAAAATAACCAGTGTTACAAAGACTGATTAATGTTTTAAACACAGTCTTATAATACAGAAGAACTGGAAAGAATCTGAATGTTCAGTAACGAAAATGATTACTAGTAAGTAACTGTATAATACAAACATTAAGAGTAATTTTTAAAAACAGTTTAAAAATAAACCAGGAAAGGTGTTTATGCTACAATGTTAAGTGTGTACACACACACACACACACACACATACAGTATGGTGCCAACTACATTAAAAATGTATAGAAAAAAAGACTGGAAGAAATTATAGTTGATAATGTCCCCTGATTCCTCATACTTCTTCATTTATCTTAATTTTTTATTATAGTTTATATTTAGTATCTTCACACTTAAAAAAAACTACTTCCCATATTTCCTACAACGAACATACTATTTTTAATTAAAAGAAAAAAACATTTTTAAAAGTACAAATTTTGTTTCAAGATAAACAGAAGAAAAGGAGGGAGAAAAGAGGAGAAAAACCCAGAACAGAACTGGGGAAGGTTAGGTAGCCTTTCCTGTTAAAACACTCCACATACCTTTGGGTTCCTCAGCCACTGCCGCTGCTTCCCCTCCTCAGCTGAGTGTACTCTCCCACTCTCTGCAGGCCCGTCTCCCTGGTCATGCCTTGCAAGCTGGAGACAGGACTCTACATGACACTGGTACTCTTTGAATGGGACCAAGGATTTACACAGATAACACTTCTCATTCCTAGCCAATCAGAAGAAAGAGAGAAAAAGCAGTTTTAAGGTTTGCTTTTGCCACTGGGCTCCTGGATATGTCTCAAATCATGTTTTTACGTCTCAAAGTTATTCTGTGGAGGAGACATGTCAACCAATGCAGAGTTGCTCAGCAGGGCTGCCAATAAAACTAACCCAATGACAATCAAAAGGACTGAGTGATTAGTGGTTTTCCCAGGCTGTTTCTCTGTACCCTGCTGTTGCAGCCGTGGGATGGTAATAAAACCAGCACTTCTAACTATCTCGAACAATGTTGATTGCTCTTCAGACATAAAATATTCTGTCAAACTCTTCTGAAATTAAGTTTAATCGTTTTTTCAAAGGGAAGTTAAAATTTAGACAGAAAAGGGAGCACCAAAAGCATTAAACCAAGATGACAATTTTACCAGCATAGATGAAATTGTCTGATTAGTAAATCAAGTCTGTCCATATGCTGACTTCCTTAATCCTACAACCTGCAACATCACCTAGGAAGTTACCAAAACCATGTGGTTCTGCCAAAGGCTTCTGCAAATTTCATACACATAGTTTTTTTTTTTTTCATTTTGTAACAGTTCAGTTTGTGGAAAGAGATGAAATTGTAAGGAGAATTGGACATTGGTGAAAAAGGAATCATTGAGAACAAAGGAAGAAAATGAACAATTATTAAATATTTGATAATGGCTGAAGGTGCTTTAAATACAATTTCTCAATTAATCTTCAGCCCTACTAAGAAGGTACTTTTCCCCCCAAGGTTCTATAGCTAATAACTGTCAGAAGCCAGGTTTGCCTGACTCAAGATCATCTCAGTTTTAAGAAGCTAAAGGAAACTATTCAAAGTTTGCTATTTTATTTTAGATTTCTCTTTCTGGCCATTACAACTCAATTACTACAGCAAGGGAAATTTGGATTGGCTCTAAGGAAGAATTTCTCTAGAGGTTTTTAAAATAGAAGAAATAAGTCTTGCCGAAACCAGTTTGGCTCAGTGGATAGATCGTTGGCTTGGGGACTGAAGGGTCCCGGGTTCGATTCTGGTCAAGGGCATGTACCTTGATTGCGGGCACATCCCCAGTAGGGGGTGTGCAAGAAGCAGCTGATCGATGACTCTCTCTCATTGATGTTTCTAACTTGCTATCTCTCTCCCTTCCTCTCTGTACAAAATCAATAAAATATATTAAAAAAAAAAAAAAGAAATAAGTCTCAAGTATTTAATAATCTCGGAAAATGCAAGTAAAACTCTTCCTTATGAGAAAAGCAGTCTACAGCCATACCACCCTGATCTCGGAAGCTAAGCAGGATTGGGCTTGGTTAGTACTTGGATGGGAGAAGCAGACCAGTGAACCTTGCATAGTTTATCAATTAATGCAAAAACATTTATTAATCTCCTACTGTGTGAAAGATGGCATCACTGAGGAAGGAGCATGTCCAAGTAGGCTTTGTCAGTTCTGCCCTCATGATCTCAACCAGTTACTTACAATTTCTCTTCAGTTTCTTTATTAAAAGAAAAAAGGATAACTGCCTTAAAAGCTATTATAACAGTTATATAGTAAATAAAGCACCTAGCACAATGGCTGGTACACAGTATTAGGTACTCAACAAATAGGTTTTATTGTTGTTGCTGTCTCAGACACATTTTATTTGATGCTGAAGAATAGAGTATGAATGAAGGCAAGTATCTGCCTTCAGATAACTAACAGCCTAGCCAAGGAAACAGAAATCTCAAAAATGAACAAAACAAATTACTGCAATACACTGTGATGAATACAGTCCTAGAAGAATGTCCACATGACAGTGATTCCAAAAGGAGCAAGGGATCAACTCTGCTCAACTGGATTGGAGAAGGAAACTCTAAAATGTAGGGTCTAAATCTGTTTCTAAGGTAAACGTTTCTGCCTAATGACTAACTGCTCTAATGTACTATTGGTAATATCTTTACTGTTGGGAAAAAGCACTCAAACCCAACCCCTTAAAATGTGCTTTCTTGTCAAACTGCAACCCACAACACAAGGAAGTCTTCTATATTGCCCAACCTTTTGCAACCCAACTTCTGTTATCATTATATCACAAAATAGCTCGCTGCTTCCCCAAAACACTAAGAAGTAAATTCAAAGAAAAAAAATTTTAATTTTAAAATTAGTTTAATGCAGCCAAAACAGTGGGGTAAACTGTACATAAAAAACTATTACACAGACACACACACATTTTAAGTTATAAGGAATAAAGTTTATTTTGGTAGATAATGTTAAAATTAAAGTTGCAGACGTGAGTAACATAACTCAACATCCTTAATTTGGTATGTGTGACACATTTTCTTGCTTTCTTGTATTCTACTAAATCACCATATCTAAACTGTTTTTATAAAACTAACATTGAAATTTAGCTTTACTATTTTCACTTATGCTCTGATTCTAAAGTTAAGAACAATGTGGAAATGGAGTGGGTAGCAGAATTTTTTTAGGGTAATAAAAAGGGATATACAGAGGCCACATACATTGACATAAAATGGGAATAATAATAAGAAATTCAGTCATCCAAGCAACAAAGTGATTGGCAGGCCAAAGAAACCCAGGGAAAGAGAAAAATTGGTCTTTTTATTTTTTTGTTTTTTGATTCAAGCAATGGTATGTTAAACACAGCATGCATACTTACTTCTCAATGTCTAAGGAAGTCTGGGCCACTATTCCACTGTCCCTCTTGCTCTGGGCCTCTATTTGTCTCCAAGTCAACACTTTCAACAAAAAATGAAGAAAAGCTATCAGTTAGCAGTAGACTCTGAATATAAAAGACAAAATGTATAGCAAGAAGCAAAGTTTAAAATCCTACTCCATGCACTGTCTGAGACATGCACTGTCTGAGAAACTTTTGACTTTATAGTACAGAGAATACACCTGTAAATATGTACTGAAACTGCCAGCTACAAGATATGTCCGTGTTTGCTAATGAGATCTATTTATCCCTATTTGCCATGGTACCTAAAAACCTAGTCCACACCAAGACAGGTTTTTGTGTACTACCCCAACCTGCAGTATCTGAGAGAGAGATTTATACCTTTCCAACCAAAATTCTCACTGGCTTAAATTGAACATAAGGCAATTAAGGTCCATTTCCTCCCCTTCCCACTCATCTTCAAATAATATGTTATCAAGACAAATCTCCTAACTCTATAGTTGGGTAACTACGCTGTTGTGTAGCCCCCCTTCCCTTAAACACAGAGCTTTATATTTGTCCCTGTTTTTTTTTTGTGTGTGTGTGTGTGTGTTTTGTTTGTTTTTTGGCAATAGTTTACTGACTTTTAGAGAGAGAGGGAAGAGAGGGAGAAAGAGAAACATCGAAAATGTGAGAGTATACTAGTAACATTTATGTGCTGTCTCCTGAATGCCCCTACCTGGCATGTGCCCTTGACTAGGAAATTGAACTGGCAACCTTCTGGTATATGGGACAATGCTTGACCAATGAGCAACACCAGCCAGGAATGTCCCTGTTCTTTTCAGGTGAACATTGCAGTCTGTCAAGTTCATCTGCAATATTGATTCTGTCATCTAATGTTATTAGCTCTTTTCCAGTTTTGTGTCATCTGCATATATGACAATCATCTTCATCCATATTTACAGAGAATCTTTAATATGTGAGTAATTTGGGGAGACATAGGAAATTATGAGGTGGGGTTCTTGCCCTAAGGAGCTTACAATGTATTAAGGGAGACAACATACACTCAAATAACTATAACACCAAATGTAAAGAGACATGCATAATAAAACAAGATGATACACACAAGTAACTATTAATAGTGTTTGTCTCTGTGGAGGATGACAGCGACACTTGAGGACTGAATTAGGAAAATGGTATGTTTTTCACCATATACTTTCTATACTGTTGAATTAAGAATTAAAAGGGAGAGAAAGAGAGCAGAGTACAGAGAAAGTAGGTAATCTATTTCTAAGGTTCCTTCCACCCCAGAGATTTTATAAGTAAAAATAAAGTACTGCAGGAGAAAAATATCCTGGACATAGTTATATAGCCTTCAAATCCTCCTGCTACTCCATCAGCCAGCCCACATTTCTCCATCTTATGTACAAGGACTTCATGAGAGATTTTATCAAGGGCACTGCTAAAATCAATTCTTAAAAGGTTGGCACCTCACAGATTACAAAAACTTTTAAGGGTTGTTTTTCCTCTCTCTCTTTCCATTTGTTCCCCCATCTTGACTACCCAGTATTTTTTCCAAAAGAAATACTTGGAAACACTCCACAGACAGGGCTGGAAAAAAATTGCTTCTAGCACTTTATATATACCTCTATTGCACTTAGCACATTTCTGTTGTTATTTGTTTGTATGTCAGTCTCCTTTCTACATCATGCAACTTTCTAAATTTAGAGATTCTGAGTTTTGTTTTGATCTCTTCAGCATCCTCAGCAAAATCTAGCACATATTAGACACTAATAAATATTTGCCAATTAAATCATAGCAATAGATTCAAGGAGGAAAAAAAGAGCTCTTGTTTTATGAGGACCTCTCTGTACCAGAGACTTTATAATCATAATCTCAATCCTTAGAACAAAATCTACAAGGCATATGTCATTATTCATATTTTATAGATGATTAAATATTAAATAACTGATCAAGATCACAAAGCCAAAACAACAACAACAAACCACAATACAAGTCTAACGTAAAAGAAGCATATGTTCTTTGATAAGAGTAGGCTACCTCTCCTGGAAAATAAAAGGGTAAAGGATGGGAAAAGAAAAAGTGTTAAGTAGTGAGTGAGTAGACAGGTGGAAAAGCATCTGAGGGGAGAGAGTTGGCAGATTGCTGGGAATCACACACTAATTCTATTATTTAATGTTAGAATCAGGACGGACCGGACTGGGCCTTGCAGCTAAGTTTTCCCTACAAAGAAACAGAAAAGTGTAAGTTGCTCTTAAAGGAGCTTCCAACTCCAGTTTATAAGGGTTGGGACAGTCACTTCAACTAGGAGCTGGCAGAGAATTCAATATGAAACTGAAATCCAAAACCCTTGCTGCTGGTGACAAGGGCCAAAGATTTCAAAAAGGAACAATGGAGTCTGAGAACAACTACCAGGAAAATAACCACCAGGCAAGGAAGCAAAATGGAGGAGAGGAAGGATGTCACCAAGATCTGAGAGATGGAAACACCCTAAGGAGTTGCCCTTGGGACTTGCCTCTGTCCGGGTAAGACAAAAGAAAGCAGTAATGCTTGTGGAATAAAGTACACTAACTTTAGAGTTGGACAAAATGGTGTCCAAACTGGGACTCTACTAGCTATTGATCATAGGCAAATAACTTAACCTGAGTATTAGTTTGAGTTATCCACAAAATGAGATGATACAGCATCTATCCTCATGAGTTTTGGTAAGAATCACATCAGGTAATCCAAATAAGCTGTAAGAGTTTCCAGCCCACAGAAAGCACTCATCAAACATAAGTTGTTAATTGTAATTATCATTATTTTTCCTCCAGACTTATTTTTTAGCCTTAGCCAAAGATTTAAGCCCATCCTTAAGATAAGCGCTTATCAGCCTGTCTAAAATTTGAATTAGGTCTTAGTTTTAAGTGGTTCCCATACTGATTTGTACAAACAGAATGAACAGCAAATAACCAAAGAATTATAGAACAATTATCAATACTATGTAAATATCAGCACATTTGTTTCCAAAAATCCAAAGACAAGCAATCACAAATAAAGCATATGGCCTAGAACTATAAGAGTGAAACAAATGGATCCTTAGGGAGTAGAAATTATATACACAAAGAAGAGAGATTTGTCATTCTCAATTTATCTCCCTCAACCTCAAAACCACCTCAGCAGAAAATAAGAGGCCATAGACTTTATGTTCCTAGTAAAAGTGCCCCTCACCCAGCCAGATACTCCTCAGTGGGCTGTAAGAGGAAGAAGGAAAGGTGCACTTCACCTGCATGCTGCCTGCCTCAATGTGCTGACCTCCCGTAAGAACTAGCCTAATAACAATGTGGCTATTTAAATTTAAATCTTAATTAGAATCTATAATAATAAAAGAATAATATGCTAATTAGATCAGATAGCTGAATGACCTTCCCGATGTCCTTCCAGACAAAGTAGGGCTGAAGCAGAGGGTGAGGCAGAGGTGGTTAGGAGCGATCAGACAGGCAGGCAAGCAGTTAGGGGAGATAAGGCAGGCAGGCAGAGTGGTTAGGGGCAATCAGGCAGGCAGGCGAATGGTTAGGGGTGATTAGTCAGGTAGGAGTGATTAGGGGCAATCCGCAGGCAGGCAGAGGGGTTAGGGGCAATCAGGTAGGCAGGGAGGCAGGCAGGCAGGCAAGCAAGCAAGCGGTTAGCAGTCACAGATTACAAGAGGGATGTCCAAGAAGTCCCAGATTGCAAGAAGGTGCAGGCAAGGCTGAGGGACCTCCACTCCCAGCCATGCATGAATTTCGTGTACTGGGCCTCTAATTAAATATAATTTAAAATTCAGCTCAGTTCCATGAGCCACATTTTATGTGCTCAATAGCCATGTGACTACGGCTTTCATATTTGACTCCACAGATATAGAACATTTCTGTCATACAGACAGTTCTATTGCCTAGCACTGCTCCTTTAAGAGATAACCAGGATAAAACATGCCACAAGAAATCCAAGCCTCCCTGGCATCTCTCATCCCCACAAAACTCTACTCTGACTCTGGGAAGACTTTTCTAATCTGACCCAATCATCCACTCCTACTCTCGAAATGACTCTGCCTTCTGGAATTCCTGCCAGTGATCAACAACCCCCCGTCACACACTCCCATGACATTCTCAACCTCCTCTGAACATTCTCTTCATCTCCTTGATCTCACTGAAAGATGGCTGTCCTCGGAGGATACTTCTTTGCCTTGTACCTTCTTCCTCACACCACAGCAATACTGACCTGGGGTTGGGGTAGATATCCTCTTCTTCCTCGTTGCTTCCAGCCTACTGGAAAAACCTAGTTTGAAGCACAAATCAGTGTTACCCTGCAACCCAACCCTGAAGTAGTCATTGCCTGTTCTCCTGATCACCTGCCCTCCACCAGCCACCCACATTTCCCAACCATTCAATGAAAATTTTAATATATCACTGTCTTTCTCTTCACCACTCCTGCCATCATTCTTGGTGATTTAAATATCTATAAACTGTATTAGACTGAAGCATATCAAGTTGTAGATTTTATAGGTTTCAACCTAAGGTATGATGCATCAAATGCTCTTGCCTCTCAGTTCCTTGATGACTATCCCAGCCTTTCTCAGGGGGGGTTCTGAGACAGAAGTAAGCCTAATGCCCTTATGAGGCATACATTGTATGTGATGAGTTGATCTTTGTCTGCTGCATCTAGAATAGTTGGTACCAGTTTTGTACCATCCTTGAGAGAAGTAGGATAACAATCTGTTCATTGTCTATGTTTCATGATTCCAATGAGAAAACCTGGTTGTAATAGTGCCACTTATAAGCTCTCAATTTCAGATGTCCCATTTTCTGATCACCACCACTGATCTTTTCTGACTCCCTCTAAATACCTTAACTCCAATAATTTCTCAGCTTCTCTAGGATATCTAATTCCAAACTATCACTTTTTTCAGTGTTCTTTGCCCTCTTATGTTCTCAATTTCCTTCTTTCCTAAGTTAGATCTCATGGTTATCTAATCATTCCCTTGAGTATTCCCTCAACTTACTTCTAATTTCTTTTGTACTCCTTGGCAAAACCCAATTTTAGTTAAGTCCAGCACTCCACCTATTATTTGTTCCTACCTAAGCAGCACAACAGTGCCAACTGAGCTCACATTATATTTAAGTCCACAAACCTCAAGAGGACCCTCAAGTACTGCCTATCAATCACACCCCCCCAATAAATATATTTCCATAGTCAGTATATTCTTGTACTCTCCCAGAGTTTATTTCACATCTTTTCCACTATCATCATACCTCCAATACCCATCCTTACTCAGCTGTCATTCTTTTTTGTTTTAATATAAAACTTTATTGGGCTATAATTAACATATATTCAATAGTTTTGAGTATATCCAGAGTTGTATAACCATCACCACACCAATTTTAGAACATTTTGTTAACTGAAAAAGAAATCTGTTCTTATTAACATTCATACTCAATTTTCCCCCATACTCTCAGCCCTAGGCAATCACTAATCTGTGGATTGACTATTCTGGTCATATCCTATAAATGGAATCATACAATATATGGGTTTTTGTAACTGGCTTCCTTCAGTTAACGTATGTTTTCATGTTACAGCATGTGTCAGTACTTCATTATGTTTTTCTCCACTGTGGTTGCATCATATCACATTGCCACCAACAATATACTGGGGTTCCAATTTCTCCACAGTTTTAACCAACATTTGTTATTTTCGGGTTTGTTAATAGCCATCTTACTGAGTATAAAGTGTTATTTCATTGTGTTTTTTAACTTTTAATTCTTTAATGACTGATATTGATCATCTTTTCACATGTAAATCTTCTTTGAAAAAAAATATATTCAACTCCTTTGGTCTAATTGGGTGTTTTTTTTTGTGTGTGTGTGTGTGTTTTTTATGTTTTCTCAGTTCATGAGGTATTGAATAATTTAGAGGTCTTAGAAAAACAGTTCCTACTATAGTTTTTGTGTATATCTAGTTCCTATTAGTATTTGTGTATAAAATATATAACTCAATCTTTTTCTTTAACAGCTGGAATTTTTACTTAAGCAATATTGACAATATATATCAAGAATTTTAAAATAACTCATATCTTCTGACCCATGAATTATACTTTGGGAATCTACTCTGAGGAATCATGTGAATTTAAATGAGACTGTAAAACAAAGATATTTTATCAAAGCATATAACAATAAAAAAATTAAATGACCTAATGTTCAAATACAGGATAAAATACTATGCAGGAATTCAAAATAAAGATTGAAAGGAGGATAGGAGACGGCTGCCGACGGGAAGGCAGGCTGAAAGACAGTGTGTGAGTGAGAGAATGAAAGGAGAGTGTGTGGACATACGAGGAGTATTTTATCCAGTAGGATGGCTAACTCAGAACTACAGGACATTGAAAAAAGAGATAGAGGAAGACATAAACAAATGGAAGGACATACCATGTTCATGGATTGGTAGAATCAACATCATTAAAATGTCCATACTACCTAAAGCAATCTATAGATTCAATGCAATACCTATAAAAATACCAATGGCATATTTCAAAGATCTAGAACAAACTCTACAAAAATTCATCTGGAATAAAAAATAAATAAAAAGACCTTAAATAGCCACAGCTATCCTGAGAAAGAAGAACAAAGTTGGAGGGATCACAATACCAGACATCAAGCTATATTACCAAGCCACATTCTCAAAACTGCCTAGTACTGACACAAGAACAGACATCTAGACCAATGGAACAGAATAGAGAACCCAGAATTTGACCCAAGCCATTATACTCAATTAATATTTGACAAAGGAGACAAGAGCATACAATGGAGTCAAAACAATCTCTTTAATAAATGATGCTGAGAAATTTGGTCAGATACATACAAAAAAATGAAACTACGTAGATCAACAACTTACACCATACACAAAAACAAACTCAAAATGGCTAAAGGACTTGAATGTAAGATGGAAAACCTAAAAATCCTACAAGACTCCATAGGTAGCAAAATTGCAGACATATTTCATATCAATATCTTTACAGACATAGATCCTAGGGCATGAGAAACTAAGGAGAAAATAAAATAAATAAATAAGACTACATCAAAATAAAAAGCTTCTGCACAGCAAAAGAAACCATCAGCAAAACAACAAGAAAGCCCACAACATGGGAGAAAACATATTTGCCAATGTTATCTCCGCTAAGGGTTTAATCTCCAACATTTACAGGAAACTCATACAACTTAACAAAATGAAGATAAACAATCCAATAATAAAAAAAAAAAGGGTAAAGGATCTAAATAGACACTTTTCAAAAGAGGACATTCGAAAAGCCAAGAGATATGTGAAAACATGCTCAAAGTCACTAATCATCTGAGAGATGCAAATTAAAACAACGAGATATCACCCCACACCTGTCAGAATGGTAATCATTAACAAATCAACAAATGACAAGTGCTGGAGAGGATGCGGAGAAAAAGGAACACTCCTTCACTGTTGGTGGGAATGCAGCCTGGTGCAGACATTGTGGAAAACAGTATGGCATTTCCTCAAAAAATTTTAAATGGAACTGCCATTTGACCCAGTAATGCCACTTCTAGGAATATATCACAAGAAAACAGAAACACCAATCAGAAAGGATATATCACCCCTATGTTCAGAGCAGCACAATTTACAATAGCTAAGATTTGGAAACAGCCTAAATGCCCATCAGCAGATTAGCGGATTAAAAAACTATGGTACATCTACACAATGGAATACTACGCTGCTAAAAAAAAAAAAAAAAAAAAAAAAAGGAATTCTTACCATTTGCATCAGCATGGATGGAACTGGAGAGCATTATGCTAAGTGAAATAAGCCAGTCAGTTGAAAGAAAAATACCACATGATCTCACTATTTGTGGATAATAAAGAACATTATAACCTGATAAGCAAAAAGATAGATACAGAGGCAGAGAAGCATTGAACAGACTGTTAAATTAAACTGGGAAGGCTGGTGGGATTGGGGGAGTGAAGGACTTGAATGCATGTATATAAGCATAACCAATGGACGTAAGACATTGGGGGGGAGGGGTATTGCTGGGGAGTAGAGGAGGCCAGGGGAAGGTCAATGGGGGGAAAAAAGGAGACATATATACTACTATTTGTAATACTTTAAACAATTAAAAAAAAGACTGAAAGGAAATATACTAAAATATCAACTAACTCAGTGGGTGGGAAGGAGAGGTATTGGGTGATTATTTGGGATGATTATTTTTCTATTTTGCCAATTTTTTTCAGTGAGCATATACCACTTTTCATTTTAAAAATTATTTAAATATTGACACCTCAATATTTAAAAAACAAGTCTAGGCAAGGATCAACAGTGACTTTTATCAAGGTTCCTATGAAAATGAAACGAATGACAATGGAACATAATACAAATATGTGAGTTTTAAAATGTTTTATCATATGAACAAAAGAATATATGTGTAAACCAATCATCCAACTTAAGAACTAGACAATACCAATACCAATTAGCTATGTGCTTCTTCCTGATTCCATCCTTTATCTCCACACAAGCAGCCTTTATTCTCAAAACTGTTATTACTTTGTTCTTATTCCACAGTCTTACCATAAATTCTTAAAACAATATATTGACTATCATACTGGATTTAGTATTCTCAAACTTTTTTTAATCTGAACTTTCATGGATGACTCTTTGGAGCATAAGCTTTTGAATTAATGTTGACTGTATATCCAGCTCTAGCTGCTTTCTAAGTATTATATCAATATGTGATCTTGGGAAATTATTTTCCTGTCAAGCCTCAGTTTCCTCTTCCATAAAAGTGGAATAATATCTGTTTCAAAAGGTTGTTGTGAGAATTAAAACAGAATATACAAAAAGCATAGTTCCCAGTATATAATAGGTGCTCATAAATGGTAGTTATTGTTGGTTACAATTAGTTATGATTTATAAAGATTTGAAAAATTAAATCCTTTTGCTTAATGGAAAAATAACACCTTGCTATTAAGAGTTTCCTTTATATTAGGCCCTGAGAAAATTCCTTATTAGCAAGTCAGTCTGTGAACAGTCAATCTCCATAGCCACCACAGAAGTAATTCCAATAGTTTGTCTGATCGATCCTTTGACTTTGCACATATGCTTTTACAGAGGTGACTCATGTCACATTAACTCAGTTTACTAGGAAATAGTCTGAATCCATATAACTGTTTCTTCCAGGTAATTGAAAAGCTGACAAGGCCATGTCTGATGAGATAAGATTCCATGTTTGCATTCAGGAGTGAAGGATTTTAGTATACTGACTTCCCAAAACTGACTGAGGCTTTTATGGTGTCTTTGCCCTGACTATGTATATCCCCGTCTCCACATGTGGAAAGACAGATAGAAGAACATAATAATGAAGAACGCTAGCTCGAGACCTGGGCTCAGGACCCAACTTTGCTGCTTATTAACTGATGCTGGACAAGTACTGAATTTCTCTGATACCAGTTTCCTCACAGGTAAATTGGAAATAACAATAACACCCTGTAAGGTAATTATAGTCCTAAGGAGATGACTGTTCTAATATTAATTCCTTGAATTTTCTTTCTTAACATGCTCTAAATCAGCAATTTTCAACTCTTTTCAACTCATGGCACACCTAAACTAATTATTAGAATTCTGCAGCACACCAAAAATACATTTTTTTATCTGACAAAAAAAGAAGAAGTATAATTTGTATTCATTCACACATGATGGCTATTGTTGTGTTGGCTGTTGTCATTTTTTATTTGACAATCTAAAAGAAAAGAGGTCAGTGCCCCTGACTAAATAGTCAGGTATTGATGTTTTTAAAATTCTTGCAGCACACCCAGTTGAAAATTGTTTTGGGTGACTAAATTAAAAAGTATGACTAGATCATAAAGTAAGAGAACTTCTTTAAAGTGGTTTTTAGCTGTTAATATTCCTTTAACACATAATGCTTTGGGTATTAACTCAGGTGTTAATAAGAGCTATTTTATTTTTCAAGGAAGGAATACGCAGACTTAGCAGAAAAAAAAAATGCTGAAAGAAATCCTGAAGCCTGGCTCTTCAGCAGCAAGGCACAGTGAGTAGAAGTAAGCAGAGAGCCCTAACCCGTTTGGCTCAGTGGATAGAGTGTCGGCCTGCAGACTGAAGGGTCCCAGGTTCAATTCTGGTCAAGGGCATGTACCTTGGTTGCGGGCACATCCCCAGTAGGGGGTGTACAGGAGGCAGATCCATATTTCTAACTTTCTATCCCTCTCCCTTCCTTTCTGTAAAAAATCAATATATATATATATATATATATATATATATATATATATATATTTTTTTTTTTTTTTTTTTTTTTTTTTTTTTTTAAGTAGTAGTAAGCAAAGACAATCCATATTGAGAAGAACAAGGAGGGAACAGCAAAGGCACTGAGGACTCAAAAGGACACATTACATTCAGGCTGCCATTTCACACACCACATCATACAGCAACTTTATTGATGTACCATAGTGGGGCTGCTTATGAGGAAATGTTCCACAGAGAGGTTGAACAAAAGTTTTCAAAAGACAACTAAGACAACCCCTATACCAGACCACCACTTCCTACCTCTTAACTCCCTCCTTCCATAATCAATGGCAATGAATTCTTTACCCTTTCTCCTTGCTGCCCACTCCCCTTCTTAATTCTGGATGAATTCTAATACTCTTTTTCTCATATCAGCGCCACTTCCATTCACACCGATTAGATCTTTCTGCAGGATCAGCACCACTTCTGCTTCAAGAAATAAAAGCTTTGACAGCATTCACACAAGAAGGGGGTTGCTGCCCCAGCTGCATAAATCTGGAAACTTGGTAAAAACTGATGGGTGGGTAGGAAAATTTTGAAAGCACCTTCAAAGCAAAAGGCAATTGCCTTATAAAGAACTCATGTAAACTCTTAATAAAAATACTAAGAAACCACTCTAGCCGGTTTGGCTCAGTGGACAGAGCATCGGCCTCCAGACTGAAGGGTCCCAGGTTCGATTCCGGTCAGGGGCACATGCCCGGTTGCAGGCTTCATTCCCAGTAGGGCAGGAGGCAGCTGATCAATGATTATCTCTCTTTACTGATGTTTCTATCTCTCTCCCCCTTTCCCTTCCTATCTGAAATCAATAAAAATATATTTTTAATAAATAAATAAATAAGAAATACTAAGAAACCAAGTTCAGAGAACACAAAGAGGACTTCAACTTTACTACTAATCAAAGAAGTATAATGAAATTTCATCGATTATCAGAAATATGCCAAGCTTTTTTTTAAAAAATTATATTTCTCATTATTTGGAATGGTATGATGAGAGGTACACTTTGCTACTAGTGAGAATTTAAATGAGTATAACCTTCCAATAAAGCAATCTAAAAACTTTATACATATAACCCAGTAATTCCACTTTTAGTAAGCCCGTTTAAAAAGAAAGAAAGAAAAACAAGAACTCTTATTAGAAATTCAGAAAATTTATACATTTCAAGGCTCATCAAACTTTTAATAAAAAAAAAAAAAAGATGTAATACCCATGCTTGATATTAGGTAACACTGAAGTAAGAATCTGTTCTTTTTCTTACCACACCCCTGTGAAACAGAAGAGATCCTTCCTCCTCTGTGAGTGGTTCAGGCCTCTGGTTTAGCACTTCACCTGATTTGTATCATACTTAGTTGTGCCCAAGTCTGATTGCCTCACTGCATTGTGAATTCCCTGAGTATAAATTTGAGGTCCCATCCAGCTTTATACCGTATCACTAATCACCTCTCAAGTACACCCTGCCCCCCAGTACTAATAGCAAGACACAAACATTTTTGTTAAGTTGAATCACTATACAAAGCAAATTAATCAATGGCTTCAGAGATAGTTTTATACACATAAAGACATCTGACCCTAAAAAGTTGCTCAGTGGTTAGAGCATAGGACTGCTGACCGAAGGGTCTGAGGTTTGATTTTCGGTCAAGGTCTCATATCTGGGTTATAGGTCCCCCACCACCACCACCATGCCCCCCACCGCCCACAACCTTCCACTACCTCTAAAAAAAACAAGACAAAACAAAAAACAACTCAACTTTCAGGCAGCAACCCCAGGTCACATCCCTGATTCTAAAAGGCTCCAGCCTAGCAATTGCTCAATAAAGCTTTGTTTAGAAAGATTTTTTTTTTGAAAACAAGGCAAACACAAAATTTATAACTGACCTAATTTTACTACAATTTGGAATAAACTCAATCCCAATAGATTATAGGAATGAGGCTTAACAGAAAAAAGAAAAACCCTATCTATTGAATGGACAAGTTAAGTGAAAAGATGGGAGAAAGACATCAGCTCTGCCTGAAGCCTATAACAGACTTCTCAATTACTATACAAACTTTCTTTTTTTTGCTTAAGGTTACTTAATTATATTTCCAACATTTGCATCTGAAAGAGTCCTACATACTACAATGGGGTAAGCATACAGTTATTTTACAGTTGGAAAAAACTGCCTCATATTAATTCATAAAACTCAAGTTACTGGTACATTTGTTGTTCTCCAACTGCCTATTATTCCGTTTCATACTGCCCACACTACAACCACATTAAATTGCTTGCTTTTTCCTGTACATCCTTCACATTCTTCTATTTATGTGATTTTTGTCTACTGTTCTTTTACATTAATGCCCTTCCCTCTTAATCTCTAATCACATTTCCTCTGAAACAGCAAGGATTTTATCTGTATGTCCCTTAGTAGATTTGACCTTGTATTACAGTTATTCATGTGCATATCTTATCTACTCAACTGCTCTGTGTCTGGACTTGTGTATCTCCCCACAGGTCAGTCTGCCTCCCAAATCCATGTTATTTCTATTAAACCTATGCTATTTCCCAAGAGCACTGAGTGAACACCTCTTTAGTTAGGTATCAATAGCAATATATTTAATCTAATTGTCCTGGGTATCACAAAAGCCACATTAATATAAGTGAGAGGACTGAATGGGGTGCAAATTACATTCAGGTAGGCAAATACATGTATATATTAAAGAAAAAAATCAATTTTGTCCAGTTAAAGAAATGATTTTTGCTGAGTCACCCAAGTCAAGTCCTTTTGTTAGCTCCACCCACCCACTTACCCACCATTATTTTCCCAGGAGATATCCATGAAGAGATAATCATTCCAGGCAGTGTCCTGACTCTAAGCCACACTCCTATGAATTAGCCCTGAGGTGTACACAGTTAATGCCTTCAGCTTCCCTAACTCTCCAATGATCTATTTCTCACTAGCTTATTCTTACCACTTTGACAATCAGATTGCTTTTCCCTGCCTTTCATCTTTCCCTTAACTCTATCTGGCTGACATCTTAACACCAACCTCACTGAGACTACGCAGGCAAAAATAATACTCAATAATAACAGCAGCTATCATTTATTGAATACCTATTACAAGCTAGACACAGTGTTAGGTACTTCATAAAGTGTCTCTGATTCTCATGACAATCCTAATGATGTCAGACTAATTTTACAAGCGAGGCACTTGGTCCCCAAAGAGGTAAGGCAATTTCTCAAATATTACCCAGATGACAAGTATTACAGCTCCACCTAGTTCCACAGCCCATGTTTCACTCTATCATACTGCCAAAAATAAAACAGTGGCTGTTCTCCCAGCTTCTACCCTGTCCCCAATCCCAACAATCTAATTCCACAGCAGCCTGAGTAATTCTTTATTCAAATATTAATTCATTATTTATTCAAATATTAATTCATTATTTGCTCAAATCCTTCCAATGGTTCCTCCTTTGCTCAGAAAATGAAGTCCTTACTATGGCCTAAGAGTCCTGTTCACTTGTCTCCTCCCCAATTACCTATCTGGTCTCATTGTTTCTCTCTCTTTTAGTTATTCCACCACAGCCACATTGGCTTCTTTGTCATTCCTCATACATACCAAGCCTGCTCACACCTTAGGGTCTTTGCACTTACTATTCCATCTGCTTGTAACACCCTCTCTTCTCCACCTCGGAATCTCTTAGCTTATTCCCTAACTTCTTTTCTCTTGCTCAAATGTCACCACTTATTTTTTTATTATTAATTGAATTTATTGGGATGACATTGGTTAACAAAACCATATAGGTTTCAAGTGTACAACTCTATAAAGCATCATCTACACACTGCATCATGCACCCACCACCCCAAGTAAAGTCTCTCTCGGTCCCCATTTTCCCCCCTTTTGCCAACCTCCACCTAGCCCCCATCCCTTTTCCCTCTATCACCACATTGTTTTTTTGGGTCTATATGTTATGTATTTATGTTTTTTGGCTAATTCTTTTACCTTCTTTCATCACCCCCAACCCGTTCTCTTCTGACAGCTGTCAGTCTATTTAATGTATCCATGCCTCTGTTTCTATTCATTCATCATTTGTTTTGTTCATAAGATTCCACATATAAGTGAGATCATATGGTATTTGTTTTTCTCTGACTTACTTCACTTAGCAAAATAATCTCTAGATCCAGCATGCTATCCCAAAAGGTATGATGTCCTTCTTTTTTATAACTGCATTGTATGCCACTGTGTAAGTGTACCACAGGTTTTTTTTTAATCCACTCATCTATTGATCTTGTCTGTTATAAACAATACTGTAATGAATACAGGGGTACATATATTCTTTTAAATTAGTATTTTGGGATTCTTAGGATACATCCCAGAAGTGTGACTACTAGGTCAAAGGCATTTTTTATTTTTTTTATTTTTTTAATATATATTTTATTGATTTTTTTACAAAGAGGAAAGGAGAGGGATAGAGAGTTAGAAACATCAATGAGAGAGAATCATCAATCAGCTGCCTCTTGCACACCTCCTACTGGGAATGTGCCCGCAACCCAGGTACATGCCCTTGACTGGAATCGAACCCGGGACCTTTCAGTCCGCAGGCTGACGCTCTATCCACTGAGCCAAACCAGTTTCGGCCATTTTTTATTTTTTTAGGAAACTCCATATTATTTTCCACAGTGGCTACACCAGTCTGCATTCTCACCAACAGTAAACAAGGGTTCCATTTTTTCCACATCCTTGCCAGCACTTGTTATTTGTTGAGTTGTTGATAACAGCCATTCTGGCAGATGTGAGGTGATATCTCACTATGGTTTTAATTTGCATCTCTCTGATGATTAGTGACTTTGAACATTTTTTCGTATGTCTACTGGCCATCCAAATACTTTGCAGAAGTGTCTTTTCAAATTTAAATTGCTACCTCTTATCTACCCCCTCCTTTCTCTGCTTTCTTTTTTCCTCCAAAATACTTATCATCAAATTAAAGAAATGATAACAATATCAGTATCCCACTATTGGAATATAAGCCCTTTAAGAACAGGGAGTCTGTACATTCTGTTTACTGTATCTGTTATATAGTAGGTTGAATAAATGATGAGCCTTAGTCTTTCTAGATGTTTAAATAAAAAAAATAGCAGGATACAAAATCAAAACCCAAAAATCAATATTGGTTTTTTTTATATAATAATAATGAATTCTCAGAAAGAGAAACAACAAACAATCCCATTTATCATTGCAACAAAAAAAATTAAGATAGCCGGGACCGGTTTGGCTCAATGGATAGAGCGTCGGCTTGGGGACTGAAGGGTCCTGGGTTCTATTCCGGTCAAGGGCATGTACCTTGGTTGCAGGCATATCCCCAGTAGGGGGTGTGCAAGAGGCAGCTGATGGATGACTCTCTCATTGATGTTTCTAACTCTCTATATCTCTCCCTTCCTCTCTGTACAAAATCAATAAAATATATATTTTTTAAATTAAGATACTTAGGAATAAACTTAACAAAGGAGGCAAAAGACCCATTCTCAGAAAATTATAGAACGTTGAAAAAAGAGATACAAGATATAAACAAGTGGAAGAATATACCATGTTCATGGATTGGTAGAATCAACATCATTAAATGTTCATACTACCCAAGGCAATCTACAGATTCAATGCAATCCCTATTAAAATACCAACAGCATACTTCACAGAGATAGAACAAACAACCCAAAAATTTATATGGAATCAAAAAAGACCCGGAATAGCTGCAACAATCTTAAGAAAAACAAAGTTGGAGTAATCACAATACCAGATTTCAAGTTATACTATAAAGCCACCGTAATCAAAACAACCTGGTACTGGCACAAGAAGAAGCATGTCAACCAATGGAACAGAATAGAGACCCCAGAAATCAACACAAGGCATTACACTCAATTAATATTTGACAAAGAAGGCAATGGAGTCAAGACAGTCTCTTCAATAGTGTTGGGAAAACTAGACAGGTACATGCAAAAAAATGAAACTAGACCACTAACTTAACCATATACAAGAATAAACTCAAAATGGATAAAAGAATTAAATATAAGTTGTAAAACCATAAAAATCCTAGAAGAAGCTATAGGCAGCAAAACCTCACACATATCTTGTAGCAATATGTTTATGGATACATCTCCTAGGGCAGTGGTCGGCAAACTGCAGCTCGAGAGCGAGATGCGGCTCTTTGGCCCCTTGAGTATGGCTCTTCCACAAAATACCACGTGTGGGCGGGCACATACAGTGCGATTGAAACTTCATGGCCCATGCGCAGAAGTCGGTTTTCAGCTCTCAAAAGAAATTTCAATCGTTGCTCTATTGACTAATGAGTTTGCCGACCACTGTCCTAGGGCAAAGACACTAAGGAGAAAATAAACAAATGGGACTACATCAAAATAAAAAGCTTCTGCACAGCAAAAGAAACCATCAACAAAACGAAAAGGAAGCCTACTATATGGGAGAACATATATAGCAATGATACATCTGATAAAGGGTTAATATCCAAAATATATAAGGAACTAATTCAGCTTAACAAAAGGAAGGCAAACAATCCAATTAAAAAATGGGCAAAGGACCATAATAGACACTTCTCCAAAGAGGACATACAGATGACCAGGAGACATATGGAAAAATGCTCAAAGTCACTGATCATCAGAGAAATGCAAATTGAAACAACAATAAGGTATCACCTCATACCTGTCAGAATGGCTACCATCAATACATCAACAAATGACAAGTGCTGGCAAGGATGTGGGGAAAAAAGGAACCCTAGTACTGCTGGTGGGAATGCAGGTTGGTGCAACCATTATGGAAAACAATACGGAGTTTCCTCAAAAAATTAAATATGGAATTGCCTTTTGACCCAGGAATCCCACTTCTAGGAATATCCTAAGAATCCTGAAACACCAATCAGAAAGAATGTATATACCCCTATCTTCATAGCAGCACAATTACAATAGCTAAGATCTGGAAACAGCCCAAGTGCCCATCAGCAAATGAGTGTATTAAAAAGCTGTGCTACAGTTATATCATGGAATACTATGCAGCAGTAAAAAAAGAAGAATCTCTTACCCTTTGAGACAGCATGAAGGGACCTGGAGAATATCATGCTAAGTGAAATAAGTTAGTCAGAAAAAGATAAATGTCACATGATCTCACTCACATGTGGAATTTAAGTAACAAAATAAGCTGATGAACAGAGTGGAACCAGACATATGGAAGCATGGAACAGAGTGTAGAATCTTGGAGAGAAAATGGGGGAGGGTGAGTGGGTGGGAGGTAATCAATCAAAGACCTTGTATGCATGTATGCATATCCCAGACACAGATAATAGGGTGCTGAAGACCTGGGGTGGAGGATGTGGGGGGAGGGGATGGGGAAGGAGGGGCATATGTAATACTTTGAACAATAAACATTTATTTTAAAATAAAATAAAATGATCTCAGAGACATTTTCCAGAAAGCAAAGGGAAGCTAAGCTGCCTTTGTCCTAGTCTGGATTAATTTAGCAAATTATCTCCCCCAAACAGTGCCTTTAGAGACTGCTCTAATTTTTCCAAAGTCGTGAATAGATAGTAATGCCATTGAGCAATGAGTGAGCAGCTGAGCCAATGTAACCAGTGTAGTACATATTATAAGAACATAAAACTTACAGCAAAGTTAATCAGACACATATTTAATGATATGCATAATTGTTATTGTGCTGCACAGTAACTAGGCATAAATGGTAGACACTTCATGTAAATGACTCTAATTACTTTTTTTTTTTTTTAACACAGGCAAACCAAGCATGTCTAGGATCAGATTCAGAGGAAAACAGGAAGGAGGGTAAAGCTGGATATTTAACTCTGGGAGGTCTCTCTCTTATTCCATACCCTTAGGCACTAGACTACTGGTCTCCCAACCTGGGTCATGTATCTTTGAGAGTAACTTTTTACACTCCATATTAAGAGAAGCTTCCTTTAAGCAAAGATTTTTTTAATTTAAATTCCTTTAAATTAAAAAAAATTAGGCTGAAGGCTATACAGCTTATAGGAATCAGAACAATCACTACTTCTGGCAAGGATGACAGGGTCAGGCAAGCTGGTAGAAAAACCAAATACACAGCAAACTTACCGAGGACCTATGCCAGGCACACCAGTAGGTGCTTTGCATAATTCCTCTCTAACTTCCCCACCCTACTTACAGCCCCAAATTCTGTTTCCAGGAAAGCAAAGAATGGGATAGTTCTAGTGAGGACTCCCTCCTCCAAATTCTCTCAAAAGGCCTAAAATGTCACCAGAGAGAGTACTTTAGGTTATTAACAAGCTAACACCACTAGGAAGATTAAGAGGAAGCTATTGTTTAATGCTATTTCTTTTGCTTCCTATTTTATTTAACCCACTGAAGATATATGGTCCCCTACTTTCTTATGGGTTTATCCAAACCTATCCAGCCTTTACAGCCCAGGCTAAGCCTAGCTTCTCAAACTCATTTCTTTCTGGACCTCATACTGAGTAGGTTGTTGACACACACAATACCAATTGGGTAAGCATGTTTGGAGAGGTACAAAGACAGTATCTTCTTTCTCTGGTCACCAAATGCCTAGCCCTGAAATTTTTTCAGCCATTGGAACTCTCTGCTAAAAATCAGACTAAAGAGCTGTCAAATTAAACTGCATCTAGAATCCCAGGCCTTCAATGCTCTTCTATTAAAAGGTGTTGATGACCAGATTTAGTCTTCACCTTTCATTGCATTTAATACTACAATGCTATTCATAAAGAACCTTAAAAATTATGACAAAATATTTGACCTAGTAATTCACTATTATGAGTAGTAACAGCACCTGAAAGTTCTTAAGTACTTACTGTATGCTAGGCACTGTGCTAGCCATTTTCCTTAAGATATCTCACAAAAAAACAAATAAGATCATTACTACTATTACTTGACAGACGAATAAAGGAAAGCTTGGAAACTAGCACAAGTGACAGAGGTGGGACTCAACCTCAGATTGATTGAACTCTAGAGCCCACCTTTCTTACTACCACCCAAACTAGAAATATATCCTGGGAAAATGACCCCAAAATATAGCAACAATTTTAAGCACAAGAGGCTCAGTGCCATGTACATGGCAACTTGAAGCATTCTAAACACAGGTAAGTAAATGGAGGCAATTTGGATTACAAAATATTACATAGGCATTAAAATATTTTTACAACTAACTTTTAGTGACTCGTGAAGGAAATGTTATGCTATAAATAGAAAAAATAAAATACAAAACTTTACATTAATCAGATCTCAACTATATAAAAATTGTCTGCACATGGAAAGACCTAAATTTACTGTTAAACTTAAAAAGACAAAAGAAAAAAGACAAGTTGCAGAATAATATAAGACCTTGGCCAATGTGGTTCAGTGCATAGAGCATTAGCCGGTGCACTGAAGGTCATGGGTTTGATTGTCAGTCAAGGGCACATAACTGGGTTGCAGGGCATATGCAGGAGGCAACCAATCAATGTGTCTCTCTCACAATGATGTTTCTCTCTCACCACCTCCCTACCCTGCTCCACCTCTTTCCCTCCCTTCCACTCTCTCTAAAAATCAATGGAAAAAAATATCCTCAGGTGAGGATTAACACACACACACACACACACACACACACACACACAAAGGTAATCAATAACTTCAGGGGGATACAGCAGAGACTTGTAGCACATGAATAGAAATTAGAAATATTTTTCAGCTACTGTCTTTATAGGTAGAGTTTACTTACTTACACACACACACACACACACACACACACACACACACTTATTTTGAATTGAAAATGGGCAACTCTAGATCTTAGTTCCTCAAGTTCCATAGCAGTCTCAATATTTGAATATATAAGTTGAAATGCAAAATCCATGGCATTGCACTGAATTTTGGCCTACTATGGCAAAGAACAAATTGAAACATTAAAAAGATACAAGATTTTCCCCTTCCCCTTCTCCTCAGGTATGTGCCACAAAATAACATACCTGCCAAGTAAAGACCATGAAAAATACTAAAAATTAATTAGATAGCAATAAAAACAACTGTAACTTTGAAGAACTGTCTCTTTTTTATGCTCTGTATTGAACAGAATTACAAAACCATCACACAGACAGATAAGTCCTTACCTATATCTTGCCCCACCAGCCCATTGCAGTACATGGCATGTCGCTCAATCTTTGTGGGTGGGAAGCGTTGGTCACATAGTGGGCAGGATACCTTGGTACTAGATGAGAAAGAAGAAGGTATTTCCTTCTCAGCATCTTCCCTGTTGCCAACCTAAAGAACATGACAAGCAGCAATTGTAACAGCTTTACTTTATAAAATAAATTTTCCCCAAAGAACTACAAGAAATTCTATCCATACTTCATTTACTTTCAGAGACAATACCAATTAGTTTGCAAATTCAAGACTGAGGATTGAGAGATAACATAGTCAATAGTTATTCAGTGCCTGCTCCCTATGTGCTAAGTACTCTGCATATAATATTCATTTAATCCTCAAAGCAATCTAACAAAGGTATTAACATATCCTTTTTACATGAGATAAGCATTGTCCAAAATAGTAAAGCAAATTGCCCAAAGTCACGGAACAAATAAGTGGCAGAGCTAAAATTCAAACCAAGGACTATTTGGCGCCAAAAACTGAGGGCATTTCTTTCTATCATGCTGCAAGGCACTGTTCTCCTGGGGTCAGTGTACTGTTTGCAGTGTTTCAATAGTCTGTAGAGCAGCAGCACCTTAAAGACACTTTCAATCTCACAAAAGAACTGTGATATTTTACGTAAGACATATATAAGGAGTTAGAAAACAAAAGAGCTCTAAGCAACAGAAGCACAATTAAAATTTAAGAACCTAGGTCTCAGCTTAAACCAGTAAGATATATCGCCTCTTGTGTTTTATGACTTTGGATTGAAAGAAGAAATATAATTAAATCCCAAATATTTAAGAAAGCCAAAGAAAAGTCACTAAGACATTGCTGCTAAAGCCATTTTTTTAAATAAATATTTTTTATTGATTTCATAGAAGAAGAGAGAAAGATAGAAACATAAATGATGAGAGAGAATCACCATCAGGCTTCCTCTTGCACACTCCCCACTAGGGACTGAGTATGCAACCAGGCATGTGTCCTGTTTTATGGGTCAGCACTCAACCACTGAGCCACACCATTTTTAGAGAGAGTGGCTGAAGCCATTCTATAGCATACCTCTCTTGTTCCTCTCCTTGTGCTATATTCATCATTTTTTCAATAGTTGCCAGTGTCTCTCAGAGGCAGTTTTATTTTACCTTACAGATCAGAACTGAGAACTCTGCAGTGATTAATTCAACAGTATGCATTAAGCACTGCAGTACTACTGCCTAACATTTGCTTCAAAGGACAGCATGTCCTGTCCAATCAATGTGAAACTATCCTGCATAGCCACTGCTTCCATTTAAAAGCAAAGAGCACCTGGGCTGTCATTATGCCTTACTACAGGGAAAAAATAAACCATCTTCTAGTACAAGAACAAAACAGGACCAAAACTGCAATGGGTAGATAATTTGAGCTCTGAAACAACTGGGTCTTGGGGTAGGGAGGTTGTCTCTTAAGTTTAGGCCATCCCTGAAATCTCCGGTGAATGTGATCCATGAGAGAGGGAAATAGGTCACCTAAATACCAAATCAAACAGTTTCTACAATTGCCAAAATATGTTGTTTCAACACATGTGTTTTATACTTAAAAAGAAATATTCTGGAAGGGGGAAAAAGGAAAAGATGAGAAAGGAACTAACAATGGTTGAGTTCCTATACTATGCCAGGTTTGACCAAACATTTTCCATATCCATCCCTCATAACAGCCCAACCGACAAAGGCGTATCTAGCTCAAGTATTACAGAAGAGGAAATTGAGGCTTAGAAAGACAAAGTAATCTACTGATCACATAGTTACTAAGTAGGCAATCTAGACACAAACCCGGGCCTGTATGATATCAAACCTTCAGTATTTCCATTTTACCATGGTGTGGCAAAAGCAAAAGTCACCCGCTTCCACTTGTTTCGGAAAGCTGACTCTCCTATAGGAGGTAGGTCTAGAAGTTCTAGGTGTTATTTATTCCAAGCTTAATCACTGAGCTTCTTATAAATACAGGTTCTTCTGTTCATAAATTTTACAATGAGAAGTCATCTTGTAATTTTACATGCAAAGCCATTTGAGCAGAGGGAAGAAAATCAAAGTTACTCGATATTTTGCAAGTAGTCTTGAGTTGTTGAAAGTTAGTGTCGCCTGCGCAGTACTTGGCCTTCTAAAGTTCACCAAGCACAGAAATACTGTATGACATGAATGTCAGTGTTCACACCCAGTACTATCCTCCTTTCCATTCATCACCAACTCTATAAAATGTAGATAATGTACCTTCAACTCTTAATATATTCAAGAGGGAGTAGTCTATTACTGTCTTATTGTGAAGACAAGACCACTTCCAATCACACTCATAGGCAACCCAGAAGGTTTCTGAACATTTTTATATTAAAATAAGATTTTTCTATCACAATTAAAACGGTCTATTTATATATTAACTATGAGGGGGGTGATAAACTGGTGAAATTATATTCATATATGGACACATACAATAGAGTGATGAAGGTCTGGGAGGAGTGGGTATGAAGTGGAGGGGTCATTGGGAAGGAAAAAAAAACCACAAGGGATATCTGTAATACTTTCAACAATCAAGAAAATTGAAAAAATGTAACTATCAAATGTAAAAATGAAAACTCTAATGGAGAAACCCCAAGCCAAAAAACAAAAGAAACTTTTATCAGGACTATGCCATCAGGGATTAAGTCTCTGCAAAAATGCTTCTTTCTTTTACTATTGTAAAATGCTATACAGCCATTTCTCAAAAGAGGCAGCTGGATACCAAATCTTGATCTCTTACCTTTTAGCCTCAAAAGAAACTTCACTTCAAGAAATGAAGTGCCCGACTGATGTGGCTGAGTGTCGACCTATGAACCAGAAGGTCATGGTTTGATTTCTGGTCAGGACTCAATCCCCAATAAGGGGCATGTAGGAAGCAGAGGACTACCAACAGAAAGAAAACACTGAGAAAAATTAGATTATTCACCTCCTTATCTGACGTTATTATTGTTACTTCATCCTGGGTCTCTCTGCTACCTGGAGAGACTTCTCTTTCAAGGTCAAAAGTTTCAGAGGAACTTAGCTGTGTCTCTGTAATTGAAAAAAATATAAATCTCATTAATTTTCATTTTGTATTTTCAGTTAAAAAAAACAAACATCTATTTCCCCTAACGAGTATGATAAAACTGAGGTGGTTTATCATACAATTTGCTTGATTCTTCATAAAGCTTTACTGAGGCATAATATACATACAATAGAACTCAGCAATTTTCTGTACAGAATAAGTGGCTAATTCAAGAGAGGAGGTGTCCATTAAAGCTGAAAGTCCATTATATAATAAAGTAGGTTTTCTGAAAGCATGTTAAAAATATTGACAAATTAGTTTACCTGTTTATATTTATGTAGACATGTTTGTGTAATTAAAATTAAGTATGCATAAAAATTTTAATTTCATTGAAGTGTTCTATATGTATTACTGTAATTTTATATTTATACTGAGTAGGTATAGTAAATGTGTGCATTCACCAGTCACCATGAGTAAACAAATGCACACGACTGGGGCATGGCTTAGCATACATTAAAACTGCTGCAAAGTCACGCCATTCAACAACAGAACCAATTACCCTGACAATGTTGTGTGATCATTGTTTATATCACATCATTCGCCAAACATTGTTTACAATTGGTGACTCTTGGATTTAAAGATATAAACTATGGTTGTAAATATGTAATGTTTAACTAGGTCAGCAAGAAGTTACTAGAGTTTTTCCAACATATGGCCTATTCGCTACAATTTGTTAAAAATAAAAATGAAGCCCTAAGCGGTTTGGCTCAATGGATGGAGCATCAGCCGGAGGACTGAAGGGTCCTAGGTTCCATTCCAGTCAAGGGCTTGTACCTTGGTTGCGGGCACATCCCCAGTAGGAGTGTGCAGGAGGCAGCTGATAGATGTTTCTCTCCCATTGATGTTTCTAACTCTCTATTCCTCTCTGAAAAAAAAATCAATAAAATATATTTTTAAAATAAAATAAAAATAAAAATGAATTAACAAAAAATATATATAACCTGTTAATTTAATTATAAGCAAATCTTGGTTAAAAGCATTTTAAAATTAAAAGGGTGTTAATTTTCACATATGACATATGGACCAAAAATTGTGTCCATTAAATCCAAAATCTGTTAAGTCAAAGTCTGAAAATGTTTTACTAAATATAATTTGATGAGTTTTGATAAATATATACAATTCATACATAAACCAGTTATACCATGTAATTATCACCACAATCAAGAGATATAAAATCTGCCCTGGCCCGGCCAGCATGGCCCAGTGGTTGAGTGTTGAACTGTGAACCAGGAGGTCATGGTTCAATTCCCAGTCAGAACACATGCCAAAGTTGCAGGCTAAATCCCCAGCATGGGTCCTATAGGAGACAACCAATCAATGATTCTCTCTCATCATTGATATTTCTGTCCTGCTCTCCCTCTCCCACTTTTTCTGAAATCAATAAAAATATATTTTTAAATAAGTAAATAAAATAAAACCTGCCCTGGATCGTTTGCTCAGTGGTTAGAGTGTCAGTCCAAGCACTGAAGGGTCTCAGGTTCGATTCCTGGTCACGGTTGCAGGTTTGATCCCTGGCCCCCATTTGGGAGACAACCAATCAATGTGTCTCTCTTACATCCATGTTTCTCTCTCTCTCCCACTCCACTATCTCTAAGAAAACAAATGGAAAAAATATCCTTGGGTGAGGATTAAAATATATATTAAAAAATCTTTCTGCCGAAACCGGTTTGGCTCAATGGATAGAGCCATTCAGCTTGGGGACTGAAAGGTCCCAGGTTCGATTCCGGTCAAGGGCGTGTACCTTGGTTGCGGGCATACCCCCAGTAGGGGGTGTGCAAGAGGCAGCTGATCGATGACTCTCTCATCGATGTTTCTAACTCTCTATCTCTCTCCCTTCCTCGCTGTACAAAATCAATAAATAATATTAAAAAAATAAAATAAAATAAAAAATCTTTCTAACATCCCAAAAAGTTCTCCCTTCCTAGTACCCCAAAAGTGTACCCCTTTGTACTCAATCCCCTCCTACTTGGCTCCTTGCAATGACCAGTCTATTTTGTGTCGCTATAATTTTGCTTCTTCTAGAATATTATATGGTGTGTTGTCTTTGTGTCTGACCTCTTTTATTTAATATGGTATTCCACTGTATGGATATTTCAGTTTGTTTATCCATTCATCAATCAATTGGTTTGTCTTCTTTCCAGCATAGTTGTGCTTTTAAAGTATATTTATTTTGGCAAAAAACAAAAACCTGCCAATGTAAGTTCTAAAGTAAAAGGAATGATTAGAGATGACAAAATTAGGGAGCAGAAATAGAAAATACATTCTCAAGGAAGATATGACTTTATTTTATTTTTTCTTTATTTTTTCAATTTCAATTTATATGTTTACAATATTATATGTTTCAGATGTACCCCCCCCCATGATTAGACATTAAAAAAACTTTAAGTGATCATTCAGAAAAATCTCATGCCCATCTAACACCATACATAGTTAATAGAATATTACTTACTAGGTGTATCAGTTAATAATGTGGATTTTTTTTCAATAGATGGAGTTACACATGTGTTGATATGTATGCTATTTTGTTGTACTGACAAGCTTCAAAACTTATGTCAAATTTTCTGGAGGTGTTAACATCATAGATATTTTTACGCTTAAAAATGTCAAATTTCGTGCCAAAAAAGAGCATTTGTGGGAAGTTTTAATTCATTACTTTATTTTGAAAAAAAGTGCTGCTGAATACTTTGGGAAGCTTACGGTGAACATGCTCCCTCTCAAGATACTTATGAACGCTGGTTTAAACGCTTTAAAAGTGATGATTTCAATGTGAAAGACAAAGAACAACCAGGTTGACTGAAAAAGTCTGAAGACCAACAATAACAAGCATTATTGGATGAAGATGCATGACAAACTGAAAAACAACTTGCAGAAAGATTAAACGTTGCTCAGCAAATAATTTCCTATCATTTACAAGCAATGAGAAATATTTTTTTATTAAGGTATTATATGTGTACATATCTTTCCATTGCCCCCCCCCCACGCCCATACATGCCCTTCCCCACCCCCCGAGTTTTTCGTCCATTGGTTTTGCTTATATGCATGCATACAAGTCCTTCGGCTGATCTCTTATCTCCCCCATATCTCCCTATCCTCCCCGCTGTAATTTAACAGTCTGTTTGTTGTTTTACTGTCTCTGTATCTATCTTTTTGTTCATCAGTTTATAATGTTCTTTATTATCCATAAATGAGTGAGGTCATGTATTTCTCTTTCATTGACTGGCTTATTTCACTCAGCATGATGTTCTCCAATTCCATCCAAGTTGCTGCAAATGATGAGAATTCTTTCTTTTTTATGGCAGCATAATATTGCATTGTGTAGATGTACCATAGTTTTTTGATCCAATCATCTGCTGATGGGCACCTAGGCTTTTTCCAAATCCTAGCTATTGTAAATTGTGCTGCTATGAACATAGGGGTGCATATTTCCTTTCTGATTGGTGTTTCTGGTTTCTTAGGATATATTCCTAGGAGTGGGGTTACTGGGGCAATAGGAAAGATTTTAAAGGAAGGAAAATGGGTGCCACATCAACTGAATGAAAGACAAATGGAAAACTGAAAAGTCATCAGTAAAATATTGCTTTAATGGCACGAAAGTCTTTTTTGCATCCAATTGTGACTAGCAATGAAACATGGATTTATTTTGAGAATCCCAAACGCACAAAATCATGGGTTGATCCAGGTCAACCATCAACATCGACTGCAAGGCCAAATGCCTTCAGAAAGAAGACAATGCTCTGCATTTGGTGGGCTCAGGAAGGTGTGGTGTATTATGAACTTCTAAAACCAGGTTAATACTGATCGCTACCGACAACAAAAAATCAATTAGAACCGCTTTGATTGTAAAACCACCAGAATGGGCCAGAAGACACAGCAAAGTAATTTTGCTTCATGATAACACACTCTCACACACTTCAAAACCAGTTAAATACACATTGAAAGATCTTGCCTGGGAAGTATTAACCCACCCACCCTATTCACCAGACCTTGATCCTTCAGATTACCACTTGTTCCAATCAATGGCACATGCACTTTCTGAATAGCACTTCAAAACATACAAAAAAGTGGAAAACAAGAAAAGTTCGATTGGGACAGTATTCACAAATTTCCTGAAAGATGGGGGAAATGTGTAGCTAGCAATAGACATTACTTTGAATAAAGCACTTTTGATGTTTCCCTTGAAATTATCGTGTTTTCTTTTGTTACAAAATCCAAATTAACTAGTAGACCTATTACAATATTCCCTATGTTATACTTTACAGTACATGCCCATGATTACACTATAACTACTGATTTGTACTTCTAAATCCCTTCACCTTTTTCACCCATCCCACAGCCCCTCTTCCATCTGGCACCATCAAAATGTTCTCTTATCTATGAGTCTGTTTCTGTTCTTCTTGTTCATTTATTTTATTAGATTCAATTGTTAATAGTCATGTATTCATTGTCATTTTATTGTTTATATTTTTAATCTTTTTTTCTTCTTCTTAAAGAAAACTCTTTAATATTTCATTAATACTGGTTTGGTGGTGATAAAATCCTTTAGCTTTTCTTTGTCTGAGAAGCTCTTTATCTGACCTTCAATTCTAAATGATAGCTTTGGTGGGTAATCTTCAGTTGTAGGTCCATGCTATTTGTCACTTTGAGTATTGCCTGCCACTCCCTTCTGGCTTGCATTTCTGTTGAGAAATTAACTGACAGTCATATGGGCACCCCCTTGTAGATAAATAACTCCTTTTCTCTTTCTGCTTTTAAGGAACTTTGTCTTTAACCTTTGGCATTTTAACCTATGTGCTTCCTGGATTGTATGTCTATTTCTTTCACCAGGTAAGATAAGTTTTCTGTCATTTATTTCAAATAGGTTTTCAATTTCTTGCTCCCTCTGTTCTTCCAGCACCCCCATGATGCAAATGTTGGTAAGCTTGAAATTTTCCTAGACATTCCTTACACTATCTTCATATTTTTGGATCCTTTTTTCTTTTTGCTCTTCTGGTTGGGTGTTCTTTGCTTCCTTTTATTCCAAATTCTTTATTTTATTCTTCGCTTCATCTACTCTATTGTTGATCCCCTGCAAATTATTATTTCAGTCAGTCTATGCTTAATTTCTTTTAATCTTTATTATTGAAATTATTACATAGGTCTTCCTTTTCTCCCCCATTAACCTCTTCCAGCCCACTCCTATCCTCCCTCAAACCCCCCACTCCCTCATCACCCCATTGTCTGTGTCCATGAGTTATGCATATATGCATGCAAGTTCATTGGTTGATCTCTTCCCACCCACCCTCCCTTGACTTCCCTCTGAGTTTCAACAGTGTGTACATGCTTCTATGTCTCTGGGTCTATTTATCATCATCAGTTTATTTGGTTCATTAGGTTCCACATATGAGTGAGATCATGTGATACTTATCTTTCTCTGACTGGTTTATTTCACTCAGCATAAAACTCTCCAGATCCATCCTTGCTGTTGTAAGTGGTAAAAGTTCTTTCTCCTTTACTGTCATGTAGTATTCCATTGTGTAAATGTACCATAGTTTTTTTATCCACTCATCTGCTGATGGGCACTTAGGCTGTTTCCAAGCCTTAGCTATTAAAAATTATGCTGCTATGAACATAGGAGTACATATATTCTTTCTGAGTGTTTCAAGTTTCTTAGGTATATTCCTAGAAGTAGGATGGCTGGGTCAATGGGAGTTTCATTTTTTAATTTATTGAGGAAACTCCATATTGTGTATGCTTAATTTCTAACTGGCTTTTTTTTTTTTTATGTTATTGATGTTCTCACTAAGTTCCAAGAAGTTCCCACTAAGTTCATTGAGCATCCTTATAACCACTGTTTTTAACTCTGTATCTGGTAGTTTTCTTGCTTCTATTTCACTTAAGGTCTTTATCTGGAGATTTCTTCTGTTTTTTCTTTAGAGAAAGATTTCTTTGTCTCAGCATATTGGCTGCTTCCCTATATTTGTGTCTATGTTTTCAGTAGATCTGTTACATCTCCCACACTGGTAAAAAGGCCTTGTGTAGTAGGTGTCCTGTAGGGCCCAGTGGCTCAGCATTCCCAATCACTTGAGCTGGGCACTCCAGTGTGAACTGTGTGCACTGTCCTATTGTAGTTGAGCCTTGATTTATGTTGGTGTCACTGGGTGGGATTGACCCCTAGGCCAATCAGTTGAGAGGGTCGACTGAGACTACAACAGAACTACTCTACAGGAGCCGACCCTATGGAGCAAGAATAGGTTCAGTGGGGCTTTGGTGCTAAGCACGCCCCTTGAGTGTGTCACTCATGGAGGTGGTAGGGTTGTAATCCAGCATGGTTGAAGCTGACCACCAGGTTCACTGGCTCTATAGCCTCTCAGGAGGTGCAAAGTCAGCCACTGCCTGTGCCCTACCCAGGGCTACCCAGCATGAGCTACAAAATAATCTGCAGATGGCTGCTACTTGTGTTGGGCTTGGAGGTGCCCAAGAAGCCAAGCTATAAGGGGCTGCTGCTAATACTGGGCCTAGGGCCACTTATTGAGAGGTACAGGGCACACTGAGACCAGCTGCTGCTTGTTTGAGAGATTTTAGGAAAGCCCGAAGCATGAGACAAGAGAGGCCACTTGTATAGAAAAGCCACTGGAAATGGCTTGGATGAGCCTGCAAGTAGGGAGGGGTGGGGTCTCAGGAAATCACCAGGGCAGGGTGAAAAGTGTGAGCCAGGTTGATAGAGATTCAGATATGGTTCCTGCCTATAGGTTCTGTGGCAAGGAGTACTAAGCAAAGGAAGATTGGCCTCTGCCAGCACTTGTGTCTGGGAAAAAGTTGCCCCTCCAGCTCTTGCCCTGATTCCAGATAAGTTGATTCCTCCCTAAATGTCCCAGGTTCCTTTCAAGGTGCTGCCCCAGTGCTGGAGCTCAGAGGGTGTGAGCCTGAGTAAGTCCATGGGCAGGCCCTTTAAGAGGAACTGCCTGTGTCTCCTGCAGTCTCCGTGTCACTCAGCCACAATCCTGCTGGTTTTTACAACCAGAAGTTTTGGAGACTTCTCTTCCCAGCACTGGAATCCTGGATCAAGGGGTCTGAGGTGGGGCTGGGAAACCTCCACAGCCAAGATATCCTCCTGATTTTAAACTGCCACATGTGGGTGTGGGACCAGCCAGTTCCTTGATTGGCCTTGTGTCTCTCTGTCCCTACTACCAGTCTCTGTGGCTTCTTAATTCCCTAGTTGTAGGGGCTTTCATTCAGCTAGATTTCATGTGGTTCTGAACGATGGTTGTTCTGTATTTTTGTTGTAATACTGATGTGGTTGTGGGAAATGGTGAGTACCACATTTACCTATGCCACCATCACATATGCCTTTCTTTAATATATTCTTTAAACAGCATCTATTCATTCACACTAATTCAACAAAAATTTATTCAATAATAAGTTCCAGGCACTATATAGGCTACTCGAAATGTGGAAATAAAAGATGAGGTCCCTCATAGTGTCATAATTTAAAAGTCAGCATACTACATAGCTCATGGGCCAAATCCAGCCAGCTGCCTGGTTTTGTTAATAAATATTTATTTCAACATAGCCATGCTATGTTGAAATAAATATTTCTTTTTTGTATTGTCTATAGTTGCTTTTGTGCTAAAATGGCAGAGGTAAGTAGTTTCAACAGAAACTGCATGACCCACAAAGCCTAAATATTTACTATCTAGCCTTTCATAGAAAAAGTTTGCCAACTTCTGATATAGATCCCATCCCTTAATATAACAAAGAAAGGTAAATTTTAAAGAAGAACAATAAATCTGGAAAAGAAATTGATCTCAGAACAGGAGTCCAATAAGTTCTCTATTATATACACTGTACACACTGTACATCTAACTGATATTTCTGTGCTTCTCAAATACAATGAATGGCCAATATTGGGCAAATTAAGTACCTGAAAGATACTAAGGCATTTTCTCAAACATCAAAGAAGGATTAAGTACATTTCTAATGTTAAATATATTTTAATAAACTATAATTTTTTAAAATTGGACACATACAAAATTTTACCATCTTGTTGGAAAAAAAGATTACAGTATATAAACTTCAAATTTTTTGTCATGTTTCCCTGAGAGATATTACCAAAAGAGACATTCAGTCTATCAGAAAAGAATAACTGCTTATTGCTTACGCTACAGTAAAAATAAAATGTCTTTACCTAAGCTTTCTATAAATGGCTGAAATGTTCAACTGTAAAGACAATGTAAGAGGTCATTAGCTTTAGAAATAAACAATGCTAGTGTCATGCACATTGTGGACATAAAGCTATAAATTTGCTTCTTCAACAAAGTGAGTAACTCTAAAAGGATGTCATAATTTTCAATATAAAAACTAATAGAAATTTATAAAATGAAATAGATAAGATGGATTACTATACCCAAACTGTGTTTCACTCATTTATAACAAAGTTTTCAGACAATTTAAATGCACAGATTTTAAATTATATATTTAGAATTGTGTGTGTGTGTGTTCAGACACTCAGGAGTCCAGTTCCATGAAGGAGTTAATACTTTCTTAGCAAAAGGAACAAGTTATGAAAACCTTTTGTGATCTACTTTAGAAGTGGTTGTGTCAGCAAAAAGCTGGATTTAATTAACAGACTAGTGATAACAGTCATGATCTAAAAGTTATCTAACCTCAGTCATAAAGGGCTTGCTTTTTCCTCTCTTATTTACTAGGGCTTTCAATATTATTGTATTAGGCCCTAGCCAGTTCGGCTCAGTGGTTGGACATCGACCCCTAAACCAGGAAATCAGGGTTTGATTCCAGGTCAATCCCCAGAACAGGGTGTGCAGGAGGCAGCTGATTGATGATTCTCTCTCATCACTGATGTTCTCTCTCTCCCTCTCCCTTCCTCTCTCTAAAATTAAAAACAATATAACAAACAAACAAAATGGTTTTTTTTTTAAAAAAAGATTATTGTATTTGCAATACAATTCTCCTTCAAGATCCCAGGGTGGCATCATATGCCATCATACTAAACAGACAGTCTGACTCTGAGCAGAATGGCATAAGGGAGAAGTCCCAGACAGAGAGGGGGATAAAGCTTTCTTTTCACAAAGACAGCACAGCATTTCTAAGTGTTCTTGCCAAAACTGGAGCACAAGATAGTGGAGTTTCTTAGTAGGCAATAATCCAACTACATTTCAAACAAAGAAACCACTTTCAATAAAAAACCAACATAGAGCCTAGCCAGTGTTGCTAGTTGGTTAGTGTTGCCCTAGGCACCAAGAAGTCCTCCATTCAATTCCTAGTCAGGGCACATGCCTGGATTACAGGATCAATTCCCACTAGGGGCATGCAGGAGTAGTCGATTAATATTTCTATCGATGTTTCTCTCTCTCTCTCTCTCTCTCTCTCTCTCTCTCTCTCTCTCTCTTCCTCTCTCTAAAATCAATAAAAATATATATTTTAAAAACCTAACATATTTAAACTTTAAAATAAGTAAAGAAGTCCTGACCGGTTTGGCTCAGTGGATAGAGCGTTGGCCTGAGGACTGAAAGGTCCCATGTTTGATTCCAGTCAAGGGCATGTATGTACCTTGGTTGCAGGCACATCGGTGTGCAGGAGGCAGCTGATCAATGTTTCTCTCTCATCGATGTTTCTAACTCTGTCCCTCTCCCTTCCTCTCTGTAAAAAATCAACAAAATATATATAAAAATTTAATTAATTAAGTGAAGAAAGTCCCTTAATGATATGCTGCCAAATGTTTAAAAATGTTTACTTAATAGTTTTCTTTTTCTTATTTCTTTCAAGTTTTTCCCCACAAAAACTCAAACTTAGTTTATATTAGCCTTTCTGACTCTGTCAGGTTAAATAAGACCTAGGAGAAAACTAGGTATGATTTATATTTGTATAATATTTGCTACTCAAAAGTTTAAACATTAATAGACAGTAACTCAATCTCACATGAAGTAGGTTACTGATAAAAATAATGGGCCCCACATTTAAGAAAAGCCAAAAATAATAATAATACAAGCTAAAACAAATTGCTTAGAAAATAATGGTTCATATCACAAAATAATTCTTCACAGTACATACTGTTCAACCCAAGAGTTCTCTTAGACCATAGGTACCTTAGTTCATCTAAAATTATTTATATATCAAAATCTATGCTGTGCACTTTTTAATGAACAGCTCTTATACCTAAAACAAGGTACACATGTCTTTGCATCTCTATAATTAACAAAACCAAAGTACAGAACTTAACCAGGTTAAGTGTCTTGTCTGAGATTAAAATATAAGTCAGTGATAGAACTATGCACGAAAATTCAATTTTTTTATTCCCTATGCAATAATATCCTGTGGGGTGGCAACGTAAAACTAACTAGTAAAAGCATCAGAAAAATTTGCTCAATGACAGGCAGATTTAAGGACAGCCCAACTTTGAGAATCCATAAATCAAAACATAAAGTCCTATAGGCTCTGAATGTACAATTAAGTGGTATTCCTGATGCTTTGCTGCCATCTCTGATGAGGCTAGTCAGCAAACAAGACAAACAAGACAAACAAGCCATGTTAATTTCAAAACTCACATATCTTTGGGAAAAGGTTGAGTGAGAATCAGAGCCAATATTCATGAGAAAAAACAGTATATATATGTGTATGTGTGTGGTGATATACACACACACATCAATCACACATAAACCTCCTGGGAGTGGGATGGAAAAGTCAGACAAATTAATAGGCACAAATATAGCTAGGGATCAGAAAGTCAGTAAAGCCACAGTGGAATACTTACCAGGACACACAGTGATTTCCTCTGCAGAACTCTCTGGCATAAGGACTAAGCTTCTCTTACTAGTCAAAGCAGCAATGCTGAAAAAGAACCAAACCTCAAGTGAATTGCCAATAAAATAAGTCAGAACACTGCACCTAAAGCAATGGTGAATCATTCACAAAGCCACCGGTTATCTGATACCTGCTGTCCAATATTAAAAAAAAAAAAAAAAGCACAACAGGGAAGCAAGAAATCAGTAGTGAAAACTCCAGGCCAGAAATAGAGGAAACAAACATGCTTATTACTTTGGTTCCAGTGAAATCTCTAAATAAAAAGTATACACTTTTGGAGTCTTCACAAAGAAAGGTTGAAGGGTAAGGACTATCTATGAAGATCACAGAAGACAAAAACTCCATTCCAATAAAAGGATGTCAAAGGTGTTTCAGAGTCTCCATCTCAGCCAGTAAGAGAAAATATGAAGATTCTCCTGACAACACACTTGCAGTTAAATTTCGACTCTATCTCAAGATGTGGCTTTATAGACAACAAAAATAAGATACAATTCCTAACTCCACAGAAGTTGAAAATCTCTTCTGAGAAAAACGTAATTATGAATGGCTCCCCTCATCTGACCTTCTGGTTTCCCTGCCTGTTCATGGAGTGCAATCTCTTCCTGACACAGAACACATGGCTAAGAGATCTGAGCTAGCCCCCTCATGCTCCATAGAGCTTTACGATTAGTTTGATCAAGTATACAAGAGGACACAAATCCTCACATCAACCACAGAGAAAAGAAAATAACCACCACTGATTTGTGATAAATAACTAAACCTTGATAGAAAACCACAAGTGATTTATTTCTCTAAATAAAGTATTTCATACCATTTGTTATAAACCCAAACCAGATACAGTTTACTCTGCATGTAACATTAGGACTCTATTCAAAGGGTCCATCACAAAACAATTTGCTGACATTTATAAAATGGAGTAATCAATTTAAAGTCAAACCACATTGCCTGCAGTTCCAACTCTCTCCTGGTGACAAAGCGTATAATCATTTATTAAAACCTACATCTGCTCTGCACAAGGCTCACTACAACAAAACAGAGAGGCCTGTAGGAAGCAGAACTCCAGTTAAAACCACTTCCAAAACTGTTTTAGCAGGAGAATCAAACCAAAGCCATATTCTTCAGCTCAAGAAGAAATACCTAGTACTATGTACTATTAACCAAAAACCTAAGAACACCAACTAAATTACAGCAAATAGCAACTGGGTCTCAACTTCCACATAGGAGATGAAGTCATCACCAAAGGTCAACAACCAAATAAAGGAAAAAGTAATTGGAAGCCTGATCCAATTTATAACCAATCCATTACTATATATTAAAGTGAGAAGACCTAAGAAAATAGCCCTATCAATCAACCAGTAAGAATAATTAAGGAGGTAATACAAATATTACCACTTAAGGGAAAGATGAGATATAACCAACGAAAAGTGGCATAGGTTAGGGGGAGAGATACAGTTTCTATGTGGCCTGAATAATATGAAGGCTTCAAAAAGGAGGTAAGTCGTAAGAGTAGATTTAAAAGATGTATACGGCTCAGTGTTTGAGAGTCGACTTTTGAACCAGGTCACGGTTCGATTCCTGATCAGGGCACATGCCTGGCTTGATCCTGAGGAGGGGGCATGCAGGAGGGAGCCGATCAATGATTCTCATCATTGATGTTTTTCTCTCTCCCTCTCCCTTCCTCTCTGAAATTATTTTTTTTAAAAATACTTTTTAGCCAAAACCGGTTTGGCTCAGTGGATAGAGCGTTGGCCTGCAGACTGAAAGGTCCCAGGTTCAATTCTGGTCAAGGGCATGTACCTTGGTTGCGGGCACATCCCCAGGGGGGAGGTGCAGGAGGCAGCTGATTGATGTTTCTAACTTTCTATCCCTCTCCCTTCCTCTCTGAAAAAAATATTTTTTTAAATACTTTTTTAAAAATGTATATGGTTTAGATATGCAGATAAGTAAACATACTTGTAAGCAGAGGAAACAAAGGGGAGAGGAAGACTAGAAGGAACATAAAGAAATCAGTTTAGAGCCTTCATATTGGCTTGGGACGGTAGTGTAGCTAGTTAAGAGAGTAGCAGGATATAACCATTTTTTAGAAACAGTGTAAATGGGATTTGTACCAGATGGCTGGATTGGACAAGAAAACCAACAACAAAAAATCCCTAAGATTTCTTCAACCAAATATTCTAAGCTTCTATGAGATGTATATAGGCAACAAAGATTTCTCCTAGTCTATGCTTATAAAAGAGCTAAAAGATCCCTAGCAAGCTGTCCCCCAAGTCTTACTCATGTGGTTCAGCTCTCTTATTCTGGCATCAACAGAGGAGAATTCAGACCCGTAACATATAATCTTACCTTTGTGGGGCAGGGTCAGAGTTTCCTTCTTCAGAAGTTTCCTCAGCAAATAGACCTTGGGAAGACTGCAAAGAAATACATAACATCCTAAATATACAGGTACAGATGAACTAGTTTCTCTTCCTATAAAACACACACACACACACACACACACACACCTGGTTGTTCAACATTATCACTCAGCAGTTAACAATAACAAATTACATTGTCAGTAAGTTTCAGCCAAAAGAACGTATCTTGTGGAGACAAAAGACTGAAATTTAAATTATGGGTGAATCACCTGTTAACTCTGTAATCTTGAGTAAGTCACATCTGACTTTGTTTATCTTTTAATACATATACTAGTGTCCCGGTGCACTGATTCATGCACATTGAAAGGAAATTAATTAGAAGAAATATTTTAATATCGCTATTTGCCCTTTCTCAAGAGTCAATCATATTCCCAATCGTATTGATATTTACTGCTGTGTTGCTGACAATTACTTGAAAGAGACGTTGGGGTGCTTCGGTGGGCTGGAAAAAGCTAAATCAGAAAGCAGTACATGGTGGTCAGTACATGTCATAGCTACTGGTCGGGTGGTCAGAAGGACACTTAGCCTTTTATTTTATTTTTTTTAACTGATTTCAGAGAAGAAAGAAGAAGAGGTAGGAATATCAATGATGAGAGAATTATTTATCAGCTGCCTCCTGCATGCCCCCTTCTGTGAACCAAGCCTGCAACTGGGGCATGTACCCTGACTGGGAATCAAATCAAAACATGACCACCTGGTTCATAGGTTGATGCTCAATCACTGAGCAACACTGGCCTGGCTGTTTCCTCATCTTAAAATAATATTAACAATTGCCTAGTCCTAGCTGGTTTGGCTCAGTGGACAGAGCACTGGCCTGTGGACTGAAGAGTCCCAAGCTTGATTCCGGTCAAGGGCACATGCCTGAGTTGCGGGCTTGATCCCCAGTAGGGAGCATGCAGGAGGCAGCTGATCAATGATTCTCTCTCATCATTGATGTTTCTGTCTTTCCCTATCCCTTCCTCTCTGAAATCAATAACAATATATTTAAAAAACGACTGCCTCACAGAGTGCTATGAGAATTAAACAAGATATGTGATGCACTTTGTAAATACAAGACATAAATAATGGTGAGTCAAATTATGATTTCAGTAAAACAAGTTACGTATAAAGCTTTTGTTGTGGGAAGAGGAGATTTAGAGAAAAATCCAGTTTTCAGTGGAAATAGAGAGTTGGGAAAAATACTGCAATCCATGAAAAACGTCTCTCTGGACACAACAGACATAACACAGAGCATTCCAAAAGGAAGGTTATAAATATTCCTTTTACTAGAAATCTGCCACTATGGTTTTGGAATCTGGCTACAAGGATATCTTTTAAGAAATATAATAGCCTTAGCCAATTTGGCTCAGTGGATAGAGCGTTGGCCTGTGGACTAAAGGGTCCTGGGATCAATTCCAGTCAAGGGCAGTTACTTTCATCGCGTGCTCATCTCCGGCCCAGGACCTGGTCAGCACTCGTGTGGGAGACAATCAATCGATGTGTTTCTCTCACATCAATGTTTCTCTGTCCCTTTCTCTTCACTCTCTATAAAAATTAATGGAAAAATATCCTTAAGTGAGGATTAACAAAATAAATAAATTAAAATAAAAGATATATTTTTTAATGAAGTATAACAGACAGATACTGGATAAGAAAAAGACTATTTTCTTTGATTAATGGTAGTTGTTGCAAATGTCTACTCATTAAATATAGGTGCACAGAAGAGCACAGAAAAAGTAGCTATTGCTAACTTAGGTGGGTTTCTGAGGAAGTGTCCCTAACTGTAAGGCTTCTTCCAATAGATGTAAAACTATTGGCTGAAGTTTAGAGGGTCTCATACAGGGTATAAATAACCTAAACAAGTTTAGCCATCTCTTTACTACCCAGGAAAATGAAGAAATATACTAAAAAACAGGAATCCCTTCAGTCAAAGGGAAGATAAAGCTGTGATCAGAAATGTAGCCATTATGAAAAATAAAGGTTGAACAAAGCTGTCAGAAGTACTAAAATACAATAGTAATAAATATGTCACATATTTGTTTGATTTCAGTAGAGAAAGACCAGTTTCATTCCTGAAACCTCGAAAAAGGTAAATATTGCCCAGTCGATTTGGTTCAGTGGATAGAGCATTGGCCTGTAGACCTAAGGATCCCGGGTTCAATTCCCGTCAAGGGCACATGCCCAGTCAAGGGCACATGCCTGGGTTGTGGGCTTGATCCTCAGTAGGGGACGTGCAAAAGGCAACCAATCAATGGTTCTCTCTCATCATTGATGTTTCTCTCTCTCTTTTTCTCCCTTCCTCTCTAAAAGCAATTAAAAAAAAAAAAAAAATGCTTTTTTAAAAGGATTAATACTGACACCTAGTGTCCATTTAATAGAATTTTACCTTCTTAGAATGATTTGTTGACTAAGCCTTGGGCTTCAGAAGCAATCAAAGCACTAAGAAGTTATAACTCCACTTCTGCCTTAGGTTAAAGCATCTCTACCTTTGCCAGAGTAAGTTTTTTAAAAAATATATTGTGCACCTATTTATGCCAGGCCTATGATAATCACTTACATGCATTATCTCCTTTAGTCCTAACAAGAAACTTCTGAGGAAATAAATTAATTATTTTAGAAATGAGGAAAATGCAATTTGAGAGGTTAAATAATTTGCCCAAAATCACAGACTTGGTAAAAAATGAAACTTGGACCTGTCTAACTCCAAAATCCATGCTCTAACCAGTACTGTTATATTGTTTACTCAAATGATCTTCTTACCAATCATTTCATCATATCCCAAGAATGTCTTCATTTCAATAAACCATTTTTAATTTCTAAACTTATACCTCAATAGCAATAATTTGAAGAAAGGGGTAAAGTGAGGCTCTTCCAGAATATGAAAACAATACAGTAAAACAAGCAAACAAAATGCAATTAAAACACCCAAATTTAATCAAGGTGGACAGGAAAGCATGATAGCAATATAACTTTAACTAAGGAAACTGTGGTCTAATCAAGACAGTTCTCTGCCTGAAGAAGTAAGTTAATGGGAAAAGGATAGTTTACCAAAATATTTACAAAAGAAAGATTCAAAGATCTAGATTCAAGCAGTGCCATTAACACCATGGCCTGAGAAGTGAAAGTGAATGGACATATCATCTGGTCACCATAAAAATATCCTCTGTTGTCAGGCACTGGTAGTATATCAAGTCTTTCCCTAGACTAGTTGAATCATCTCTTAAAATTTCCATTTTCTGATTACTATTTCAGGTTTCCATATACCTCATCCTAGAAAGAGATACAATAGATGATGGACCTGAGTATTCCAGTCACTAAAAATGTCTCTCTTCCATAATAAATTAACAAACTGTCATTTGGTGCTCATGTCAGACAGAAGTTTGGTTAGTCAAGTCAGTTCTCATAACCACATACAATGTGATAATTTCTGGAAAACAAATTCCAGTCTCTGAACTGAAAAAATTAAAAATCAGACATTGAAAAATAATGAACACATTAATATACTACCCTCTACTTCCCTGCTGAACAGTTATCAAAATAATCACTCCATCTTCATTAACAATTTCCCAATTATCTCAGTGATGTCAGAAACCAGTTAACATCTGATTTTATAGCCTTCATATAGAGTAAGCAATCTGCCTCAGGGTGAATATTTTTCTGAATCCCTATTTCTGGGACTATTTTGCTATCTCTATCAACCAAGTAGTCTCAAATGTGGACAACTCCAGCAAAATAAAAATCAATAGAAAATATTTAACAAAAATATAAATTCTTTCTACCACAGTTCCTAAAAGCCAAAGACCAAGACAAGAGGTGAAATTATTTAACACTTTCATTATTTGCCTATATAATTAGTAAGTTTATTGTTGTTTATTTCTTAAAGATACTATTCTATGTTGGCAAGGCTGCAGTGAAGTAGGTATTCTGATACACAGCTGGACGGAGGGAGTATAAATTTGAGCAGGCTTTCTGAAAAGCAATCTGGCAACAAATAACAAACCTTTTTGTTTATAACTCTTTAATCCAACATTTTTCTGGTTCCCTATCCCTAAAGACACTAATTTTAAGTAAAGAAAATATTTATATTATATTTAGAAAGATGTTTTTCACAATCAAAATATCCAGCAATAGAAAAATAGTTTAAAAATTCATAAGCCAGCCGAAACCAATTTGGCTCAGTAGATAGTGTCAGCCTGCAAACTGAAAGGTCCCAGGTTTGATGATTCCAGTCAAGGGCATATACCTTGGTTGCGAGCACAGCCCCAGTAGGGGGTGTGCAGGAGGCAGCTGATTGATGTTTCTCTTTCACTGATGTTTCTCTCTATCCCTCTCCCTTCCTCTCTGTAAAAAATCAATAAAATATATTTTAAAAAATAAAAATTCATAAGCCAGAATGTTAATCATTAAAAATGGAAATCTATCATTTTAACATAAGAAAATGTTTACATGTTAACTTTAAAACACAAAAATTATACAGAAAAAAAGAAGGAATACATCACTAGATGATAGGATTATGGAGGCTTTCAGCCTTATTCTAAAAATTTTTGAACATTTTTCAATAGTTCTAAATGATCTCTAAAATTAATGTTAATGACTGCACTGGACACTCACTAGATTGTCTACCTGGTCTCTTTTCACTGAAGACTGCCCCTTACCCCAACCACTGCATTATAGCATCATAGCCATTTGTTCAATGTGACACATACCCACTTCAGGCCACAGCCAACTGTTCTGGTGAGAGCTATTAACATCAAATGGGCCATAAGTTCCTTTCTTAGAAATATGAAATTGAACTGGGAGAAAGTAAATCTCCTGCAATCTGTATTTAAGTTTGAGAGCTATGTAGGATCAGTATTTTCCACCTACCATGTGAAAGATAGAAGAAAAGGAAGACAGTCTGTGGGGGACGGGGGAGAATGAAGTAGATACAATATGGCATTGAGATACATAAAATTAGATGATTTTCTAGACTCAGTATCTTCTCCAGACTGGTTACGATCCTCTTTTAAAATTTATGAGGTACCATGTTTCCTTATGATAAAGTCTTCTTCTTAATTAAGATAGCTTGATTTTATTTGTTATAACCAAATAGTACCAATTAATATTTGTAGTATTTTGAGGCCTGTTCATGAAGTAAAAGAACTTCAATCTATTAAGGCTACCCACTAAAGTCTGACCACGTCCATGCTATTCCAAAGACACTGTTTCAAACTTAGAACTTGGCAAGTCTATGCTCTAGAACTCTGGCCCCTAAAATCTTTCAAGCTAACAACTTGAGTTACAATAAATCATTGCAGAGTTAGTTTATTCTTTTAAGGGGAAGCATCTCTACATTGCAAAAAAACTAAAAACAAAACATGTTATTATAAACATTACCTTTCATTTGAAAAAGAGTCAAATCACTAGCAGTACTGTTAGGAAAAAATGCTTTCTCTTCACATACAGCAATTTTCCCATAATGTGGATGAAGAGAATGCTAGGCAATAATGATTCCCAGAAGGTAGTCTCAGTGAATGACCCTCTAGTCCCTTAGAGAGAACTACCATTTACCAAATATACTAGGTACTTTAGACAATTCACTTTATTTTTTTTATTTAAAAAAAATATATATTTTATTGATTTTTAACAGAGAGAAAGGGAGAGAGATAGAGAGCTAGAAACGTCCGATGAGAGAAACATCAACCGGCTGCTTCTTGCACACCCCCTACCGGTGATGTGCCCGCAACCAAGGTACATGCCCTTGACGGGAATCGAACCCGGGACCTTTCAGTCCGCAGACCGAAGTTCTACCACTGAGCCAAACAGGCTTTGGCTGGACAATTCACTTAAATCATTAAACTACTGACTTGCTATTCCCATGTTACAGATGTAAAAAACAGATTCAGAGGGTTAAGTGGTTTGCTCAAAGGTACACAGTTACTAAAACAAAAAAGTAAAAATTCAAACTTCAAATCCATACTCTGTGCACTGTGCTATGAAATTTCTAATAGCGATCATTTCTAGAACCCTTATCATAAGAGACAGAGCAAAAAGGGTAACAGCAAAACAAAACTGAAAACAGAAATAGCAACAAGGAACAGTATAGTCATAAAACAAAATACTCTATTTATAGTGTATAAAAAAATCATATAACTGCTTTTATAATATTCAGAGAACAAAACTGAATATAAGCTTTTATATATAATACAATCTAGGTATGTCAGAAAAAAACTAAAAAGGCAACCGAAACATCCCCAAGCAAGGGACTATTTTCAGTAAATTATTAAAAATTATCACAAGCAAACCTGGAAATAGACCATAATGGGGTGGGAGGAGGAATAAACTGTAAAATTACATGTACTTCATGTGATCCTAATACATAAGGAGTGCCTACAAACCACTAAGGAAAAAAATGGTCAAAAAGAAAAAAGAAAAGGAAATTCAAATGAGTCTCAACTACACACATAGTAAGAAAAATAAAAATTACAACTGCATTAAGATAATATTTTTCATCTCTCAGATTAACAAAGATCAAGAGGTCTGATAATACTGTATTGGTATGGGTATGGGGAAGTTTGTACTCATACATTGCAGTGAGTGTAAATTTATACAACCCCTATCAATAAGCAATTTTACAATAGCTAACAAAACTGTAAATACATATATACATATATTTTGACCCACCAATTATTTCTACAACAAATTATTGTACAAATATCTCCCACATGAATGAAACATCTTCTGTGCAACAGTAATCACTGCAATAGTAGTAAAATATTGGTATCAACCTAAACGTCCAGCAACAGAAGCATTGGATAAAATAAAACTCACCCATACATGGTGTGTTACACATCCAAAAGAGAGAGAAACTCTTATATGTACTGTTATAGAATGATCTCATAGAGATATTAAATGAAAAAAACCACAGAGCATAATAATGTGTAGAGTAAACCATGATCTGGGTAAAGGAAGTTTCTTATACTAGCACTACACAAAATCTCTTGAAAGGACACACTAGAGAACTAGTCATAAAGGTTGATCCAGGGAGGAAACTGGTTGGCTGGGGATAGGGACAGAAGACAGTTAGTTTATTTTTATCTTTTTAAATTTTGAGCCATGTGAACACTGTTACCCATTCAAAAACTAAACTTTTTTAAAATAATGTAAATTTTAAAACACAAAAAATAAATTATGGTACATTCATATTATAAAATGTTTTTCAGTATAGTTAATAAATAAAAAATCTAAGATAAACTATTAAGTGGGGAAGGAAAAGGAACAAAGTTTATACAGAAGAATTTCCATTTTGTTGAAAAAATAAACAGAAAAAATATTTTTGTATGCACAGAAATGATGATTGGCTCTCTAGGTGCTGGGATTATGGATAACTTTTTCTTCTTTACACTCTTTTGTCGTTTCCTAATTTCCTATAATGGGCATGTGTTTCATTAAAAGTAAAGAGGGGATGCCGAGACCTGTTTGGCTCAGTGGATGGAGCGTTGGTCTTCGGGCTGAGGGGTCCCAGGTTCAATTCCGGTCAAGGGCATGTACATTGGTTGCGGGCACATCCCCAGTGGGGGGGGTGCAGGCGGCAGCTGATCGATGTCTCTCTCTCATCGATGTTTCTAGCTCTCTATCCCTCTCCCTCTCTGTAAAAAATTAATAAAATATATTTTTTTAAAAATAAAAGAGGGGGGAAAGAGAAAAAAAAATAAAGGGGGAAAACACAAAAAGCATAGCTAAAATCTTTATTTAAACTGTGAATAAATCATCCTTAATCATAGTATCACTGACCCTTACCTGACCATGACTGGTTGCTGATTCTTCCTTCAACAAAAGTTTCTCTTTCAAGCTTTTAATTGGACTTTCTTGGAAATCCTTGGTTTCTGAGTGCCAGACAGATGCCCTAGACTCTTGCCTCTCCTCCTCTTTGTCTTCATCGGCCATATCTTCCGAGATGCCTTCATTTGTTTCACTAGCCTGATTTCCTTGGCCACATTCACTCTGGATCAGAGAGGGAGGTCTAGGTAACACTGGCTCCCCAAATCCTTTTTTGTTTAAGAGCTGCCTCTGAGCCATTTTCAGGCTCTTTTGATAAACCTCCAACTGGCAGAGAATGACCTTGGTATACTGGTTAGGGTCTATCCCAGCTGGGCAAAATGGAATACCCCAGAAGTAGTGCACAGTGCCCCCACTGTTCTGGATACCTTTGGCATCTGCTGAGGCAGGCAGAAAGTGCCTAGATATGCCCCCCCTACCCTGGGCAGCTTCGTGAAAATCACATCCTCTCCCAGTACTTTCCTGTGGCTTCCCACACTGTGTGTGCTCAGCCAAGTGGCCAGTGCATCTGTCAAAACATTTAACGTTCTCATTCTCAACCACTGGCTGGCTTGACTGGTCCCAGCTTCCTGAGCTGCCAGAGACCGGCTCCTCTTCAGTGTTTTCAGTGTGGTCCCAAGGCTCCTCTCTTTTCTCAGCCTCGTTTCCCTGACTGACATGTGAGCCTTTAAACAGTGATGGAGGTACCAGCTGCCATATGCCTGTAGGTATTTGAGAAAAAGTAGGGCTAAGGACAAACTGTTTTTAATTAAGAAGGCTTGGTAAGTTCTCACTTACCAAGAACTACATAATGTGGGTTAAAAAGGCTCTTCTTTGGGTTTAATCAACCATTGGCTTTTCCTTGGGTTTAACCAACTGTTGGCTTTTCCTTGGAGATAAAAGTATGCTGGATATTAGTGAGATCTCAACTACTTTCTGATTTAACCTCTTTAATACCACCAAAGAAATTTAGGGAATTTCAGTATATCTACTCTCAGTATGAGATCCCTGTAATATGGTTATATTTGATGAGTACAAGGAGCAGTACAGGGAGACATGCCTTCAGTGGTCGCAGAGTCTCTGGTTTTCTCTTGGTGGGATTGTGAAGATGGCCCAACGGCCAGAGCTTGAGATCTGGTAGCAGAAGCATCAGAAGGCCGGCAGCTCTGAAACAAGGAATCCCAAACCAGACCAAGTTTATTATTAAAATGGCTACACATGAAGGGTCACAGCAACAACAAAAAGGGGAGGCCACTGTCGCTAACAGAGTCTCCTCTTTAAAATGCAGATGCACAATTCAAATGAATTCCACAATTCATACTGAATGCTTACTATGTGCAAAGTACTATCCTAGGTCCTATACTAAACCCTTTCCTAATATAGAGAAGTAGATGGCATAAATGGCTCAGGACCTGCCACTGGTACATATCCAATTTCAATTACACTTATTCAAATCACAATTTAATATTATTTGAAACATTTTAAAACTACCCATTCTTTCTCTCTGTAACCCACAGCTAGCTCTCATTCTCTTTGTTCTCTCCACAAAACAGGGGAGGTAAGTACTTTTGGTTTCTTGTTAATAGGTAATTCTTTTCAGGAGCTGCCAACCACTTTGGTTCTCCTAAGCCATGGACTGAAAATCTGTCAGATGGAAGAAAACTCTTTCATATAGAATTAGCAAAACACTTCAAATTAGGTTTACCAACAATTCAACATGGACTTTAAAATTTGTGGGAATATTTATTAGTTGAAAATCCTATGCACTACTACAGCTAGTATCTAATGCAACCATAACACTGTAGAAGAAAAAGTATCGCTTATCAATCCTCACAAACTTTTTCAGCATAGCATGCTTACATTTAGGCTTTCTGCAATGGCTTTCCTCAAGAGCTCCTCTTCTTCCTCCTCCTGGCTGTTCACTTCCCTAGCTTCCTGCTCACTCATTTTGAGAGCCAGAGCAAACTGTTCTTCTTCTGTCATTTCTGTAGAAGGGCAGGGAAAAAGAGGGGAGGGATACCACAAACAATGAATAAGCATGGAGGCAAGGAATAGAATTATTAAACTTTTCAAGTGAAAACACTACAGACCATGTAATACAATTTTATAATCTTATAAATGAGGAAAGTCCCCAAAAGTAAGATATTGGCCAAGGTCAGCAGCCGAAGTTACAAGAATCCTGGATTAACTAGACTGTGAGCTCCCATGAAGGCAGTTTTTGCCTATTTTGTTCACTGTTATGTCTCCAGCATACAAGGGTAGGCAAAAGGTTTATAGTTGTGAGTACGTGAAACAGTTTATTCTTGTATTACTTATTTACTATTATTGTATTATTTTTTATTATTAATCTACTTTTGTCCACCTCTGTACAAAAAAGAATACCTAGCAACTGGTAGATACTCAAATATTTGGTGAATGAATAAACAGAGGAACAGGCTTCCAGGACTTTTTGCTACCTACCAATCACACTGCTTTATGCTGGACATTTAACCAGAATAATTTACTCAATTAGAATCCTCTTGATGGGACCGTTTACCCATTAGAAAAGACTTTCCAAAGTGACGAGAATGTGATCTCCAAACATCATTTCCTATTAAAAGCAACTGGGGTACCTAGTAGAAATGGGTGATTCAAAGTCTGTAGCTAGAAATGTAGAAGATGAGCTAGAGTATCTGTCATATCTGTGAACAAGGAAGCTAGAAGACACTACCAGGGTCATATCAAAAAACTTTTAAGAGCCAGAGTAAAAAGGTTCTCGCTGGCCAAAACTAGAACAACCAGTTGGGGGGGCATGTAGGAGGCAACCAATCAATAATTTTCTCTCATCATTGATATTTTTATATTTCTCTCCCTTTCTCTCTGAAATCAATAAAAATATATTTAAAATAATAATCAGTTAAATTATGTGTTATTATATATTATTTAAAGAAACTCAAAACTTCAATTTCAATTACTGAACTCAATCATTTGATGTATATTTCACTGGCAACACAGAGCCACATAACTTGACAAAGCCACCATTAAAAATTTACTTTAACCACTCAGAATTAAATCAGAATTAAAAGGACACTCTCATTCACTAGTTACTATCTGTTATTTTCAAATGTTCTAAGACTAAAGTTCAATAAACACTGCTGTTTACTAAAACGTTTTACCTTACCTCTCTACTAGATAAAAACTCAACCAGAAAAAGAAAAAGAAAAAAATTAGAATCACACCTGGGAGCATGCTCCCTTAAGGAAAATGTCAGCAAGTTTCAACCTTATCAGCATTAAATATTACCTTATCAAATGATTCTGCTAAGCTAAACAAGAGAAGTACAAAATCTTTGTGAAGCTGATTATGCTGGTTATAATTTACAATAATTAACATCTCCCAACATTCAGGTTAACCTCCCACTGAGACATGCAAACAGACTATTAATAATCCAGAAACAAAACTAGATAGTATATACTATCAAGAAAACTTGTATAATTTGTGAGTACTTAAAATGGCTGAAAGAGAACATTTGGAACAATGGAAAAATAAAGACTTTCTCCTTTTTTTGGTACAACACTATGACTTATAATTTCTAATCAATTTTAACACAAAAACAAAAACATACGTGCAATTTTTCTTTTAGCCAAACACTTTGCTCTATTCAACTGTTTTGTCTTCATTTTCTGCAATCCATTTTCCTCCTGTGGTTCCTATTTCAAAACAAAGAAATATGATCAGATGGCTACCATAAAAAGTGGTACTCTTTCCATTTCTTCTACAGCTTGGAGGCTGCTGAGGTTCTGAAGAATCAACGGTTGTAAACATTCACAGAAAACATTAGTAAAAGATCCTGTATAGTACTGCCCTGGCTGGGTGGCTCAGTGAGTTGGGATCACTGTCTCACTCACAAAAAAGGTTTCAGGTTTGATTCCTGATCAGGACACATACCTAGGTTTGGGGTTCAATCCCTGGGTGGGGTGCACTCAGGAGGCAACCAATCAAAGTTTCTCTTTAATATCAATGTTTTTCTCTCCCTTCCTCTCTCTCTAAAATCAATTAAAAAAAAAAAAAAAGATCCTTTACAGTACCAAAAAAAATGTAGATCTGTAATCAATAAATATCACAAAAATAAAAAATATTTAACATATTGACATTATCTGTCATACACATGCTCATGTAAAATGTGGACTATCCGCAAAATAGTAGTAAGCATACACCCAAGTTCAGAAAAGGCTTGATTGAAAGTTTAAAAATCACCCTGGCTGGTATTGCTCAATGGCTAGAATGTCAGCCCATGCACTAAAGCACATGTGTCAAACACAAGGCCCGCGGGCCAAATCCAGCCCGCCAGGCCTTGCAATGTGGCCCGCACCGCGCTGTCATCACTGCACTCCACTGTCAGTTTATGACATTGTCAGTTTATGACTGTTCAGTAAACCATTCGGCCCGCAATTTAGGCTGGATTTTAGATTTTGGCCCCTTCTCTGATTGAGTTCGACACTCCTACAAAGGGTTGCGGGTTCAATTCCCAACCAAGGGCACATAGCTGGGTTGCAGGTTCAATCCCTGATTATGCCTAATCAAGAGACAACCAATCCATATGTATCTCTCACATCAATGTTTCTCTCTATCTCTCTCCCACACCCTCCCTCTCTAAAAATCAATAGAAAGAATATCCTTGGATGAGGATTAACAAAACCAAAAAAAAGAAAGTTTAAAACATAATAATGTTTTAACTCAGTGCAAATTTTTTTAATCAGTACTTCAAAAAGCAAGAGAACAACTTGGAGAAAGTAAGCAACATATTTGTCAGACAAAGGGCTAATTTTCCTCTTATAGTCATACATTGCATAAAGACATTTAACTCAACAACAACATACTGCATATATTACATTTAACTCAACAACATACTGATTATAATGGAGCTGAAAAATTCCTATCACTGAGTGACATCATAGCCAATATAACATCATATGCAACATATTACATGTTTTGATGATGCTGGTGTAAACAAATCTACACTGCTGCCAGTCATAAAAATAAAAAATAAAAAATAAAAAAAATTAAAAAAGCATAGTACAGCCAAAACCGTTTTGGCTCAGTGGATAGAGCGTTGGCCTGTGGACTGAAAGGTCCCAGGTTCGGTTCCGCTCAAGGGCATGTACTTTGGTTTTGGGCACATCCCCAGTAGGGGGTGTGCAGGAGGCAGCTGATGGATGTTTCTCTCTCATCGATGTTTCTAACTCTCTATCCCTCTCTTCCTCTCTGTAAAAAAAATCAATAAAATATATTTTTTTTAAATAGTCGTAATAGTCTTGGCAAGGGGACAAGAAATAAACTGTTGATAAGAATGTAAGTAAGGTTAGCCGGGACCGGTTTGGCTCAATGCAGAGCATTGGCTTGGGGACTGAAGGGTCCCGGGTTTGATTCCGGTCAAGGGCATGTATCTTGGTTGCGGGCATATCCCCAGTAGGGGGTGTGCAAGAGGCAGCTGATCGATGACTCTCTCTCATCGATGTTTCTAACTCTCTATCTCTCTCCCTTCCTCTCTGTACAAAATCAATAAAATATTTTATTTTTTTTTAAAGAATATAAGTAAGATTAGATTGTGAAGGTTCTGTAGAGTAAACTGTATTAAAGTTCTAAACTAATCTTGTAGGTATTAGTCACAAATTTTTAAGCAATCAAGTACAAAGATATAAAATCTAAAATCTTAAAAGGAAGTTGGAGTAAGCTAAGTGAAATGCAGAGAGAAAAAGCTGACGGTGCAGAAGCAAGTTCAGAGTATATTGCAAGAACTCAAATAACGGATGATTAAAATGAAACTGAGTTAAAATTGCAAGGTCTGGCAAGCTGGCATTAAGGTTGTTACAACACAAACCAGTCTTCGGTAACAAGGCCTAGTTTGAGACCTAGAACTCCACACTTCAAAATACTGACCTCTCCATCACTATCAGATATCACAATGAGTGCATCCTCCAGTTTACGCTTCCTCCTCACACTGACAGGACTGGAAGTTTCTGCATCTTTCTTCTCCAAGCTCTGAGCTTCAGGGACTTCTTTAATTTTTTTCTTTCTTCGTGGCATCCTTCTGTCTGAAAACATGGACAAATAATTCATTCAAAGTATAAGTTTTCTAACCCTAGCCAGATTGGCTCAGTGGATGGTTTGCCTGTGGACTGACGGGTACAAGGTTCAATTCCAGTGAAGGGCACGTGCCTGGGTTACTGGCTTGATCCCCAGTAGGGGGTATGCAGAAGGCAGCTGATCAATGATTCTCTGTCATCACTGATGTTTCTCTCTCTCTCTCCCTCTCCCTTCCTCTCTGAAATCAATTAAAAAAAAATTTTAAGTATAAGTTTTATAGATGCTATTTGTAATTTAATCATATAAAAGAAAAAGATACCTAATAAAGTAAAACTGGATTCTGAACTTTTCCACTACTCTTTAATAAAATTTTAATAGGAATAATATGACAAATTATCCTCGTTCCTTATACACTGACTCAGATCATTGGTTTTCTTGACTGCATATTATAATTTATCTAAAAAGATTTTTTAATACCAATACCTCAACCTGATAAAAATATATCTCCAAAAAAACCAACAGTACTAACATAGTACTTAAAGATAAAAGACTAAATGTTTTCTCCTTAAGATAGGAATAAGACAAGAATGTCTACTTTCATCCTTTCTATTGAATTTTATACTGAAAATTTTAGGTAGATCAATTATTCAAGAAGAAATAAAAGACACCAAGCTGAAAAGAATGAACTAAACTATCATCATTTGGCCGAAACCGGTTTGGCTCAGTGGATAGAGCGTCGGCTTGGGGACTGAAGGGACCCGGGTTCGATTCCGGTCAAGGGCATGTACCTTGGTTGCGGGCATGTCTCCGTTGGGGGGTGTGCAAGAGGCAGCTGTTTGATGACTCTCTCTTATCGATGTTTCTAGCTCTCTATCTCTCTCCCTTCCTCTCTGAACAAAATCAATAAAATATATTTTAAATAAATAAATAAATAAAATAAACTATCATCATTTGCTTATAACATAATCTTATAATTTTTTAAAAATCCACAAAATACTAAAATGAATTAATTCAGCAAGATTACACAATATAAGGTCAATATACCAAAAACAAACAAACAAACAAAAAAAACTAGCAATGAACAATCCAAAAATGAAATTTGAATTCTAACAGCTTAGGGATGAATTTAATGAAGGAAGTAGATTTGCAAATGGAAACTTTAAAATCCCTGTAGGCTTTTTTGGGGAAATAGACAGCTGATCCTAAAATTCACATGGAAACAGAGGGTCCCAATCTTGAAAAAAGTAAAATAATTTTAAGGAACCACATATCTCAATTTCAAAATTTACCAGAGCCCTAGCTGGTTTGGCTCAGTGGATAGAGTGTTGGCCTGTGGACTAAAGGGTCCCGAGTACGATTCCAGTCAAGGGCACATGCCAGGATGTGGGCTTGATTCCCAGTAGGGGACGTGCAGAAAGCAGCCCATCAATGACTCTCTCTCATCATTAACGTTTCTCTCTCTCCCTCTCCCTTTCTAAAATCAATTTTTAAAAATGTTTTTCAAAAAAAACTATCACAAAGCTAGTTAACAAGACGCTCTGGCACACTGGCACAAGGACAGACAAAAATCAATGATACAGAGCTGAGAATCCAGAAAATACCCACACATTGACAATTTTCATCAAAGATGCCAAAATACTTGGAGAAATTATAGTCTTTTCAATAAATGTAGATATCCACATACAAAAGAATGAAATAGGATCTCTACCTATCATATACAAAAAGTTGCAAGAAATGGAATTAGATTCTTAAGAGAAACATAGGCATAAATTTTTGGGATCTTGAATAGGAAATGGTTTGTTAAATATGACATCAAAAGCATAAGCAACAAGCCGAAACCGGTTTGGCTCAGTGGACAGAGCATCGGTCTGCGGACTGAAAGGTCCCAGGTTCGATTCTGGTCAAGGGCATGTACACTGGTCGCGGGCACATCCCCGGTAGGGGGTGTGCAGGAGGCAGCTGATAGATGTTTCTCTCTCATTGATGTTTCCAGCTCTCTATTCCTCTCTCTTCCTCTCAGTAAAAAATCAATAAAATATATTAAATTAAAAAAATAAAAATAAATTTAAAAAAAAGCATAAGCAACAACAAAAATAAAGAAACTGGGCTTTTTTTTTAATCAAAAACTTTGCCCAGCCAATGTGGCTCAGTAGTTGAGTATCAACCTATGAACCAGAACACATGTGCCTAGGTTGTAGGATCAATCCCCAGTGTGGGACAGCCAATGATTCTCTCTCATCATAGATATTTCTATCTCTCTCCCTTCCTTTCTGAAATTAACTTTAAAAATATTTTTAAGCCAAAACCGGTTTGGCTCAATGGATAGAGCGTCCGTCTTCGGACTAAGGGGTCCCAGATTCGATTCCAGTCAAGGGCATGTTCATTGCTTGCGGGCACATCCCCAGTGGAGGGTGTGCAGGAGGCGGGTAGTTATGTTTCTCTCTCATCGATATTTCTGGCTCTCTGTCCCTCTCCCTTCCTCTCTGTAGAAAATCAATAAAATATATATTTTTAAATGTATTTTTTAAAAAACAATCTTGTGCTTCAAACCATATTAAGAAATTGAGCCCTGACCAGGTGGTGCAGTAGCTTGGAGCATCATCCTGTACACCAAAAAGTTGCTAGTTTGATTCCAGGTCAGGGCACATACCTAGGTCACGGTTCAATCCCCTGTTGGGGCACATTCAGGATCACTATTTCTCTCTCATATCGATGTTTTTCTCTCTCTCCACCTTCCTCTCTCTAAAATCAATAAAAGGATCCTTGAGTAAGGATTTTTTTTTAAATATATTTTATTGATTTTTTACAGAAAGGAAGAGAGAGGGATAGAGAGTTAGAAACATGGATGAGGGAGAATCATTGATCAGCTGCCTCTTGCAAACCCCCTACTGGGGATGTGCCCGAAACCAAGGTACATGCCCCTGACCGGAATCGAACCTGGGACCTTTCAGTCCTCAAGCCGACGTTCTATCCACTGAGCCAAACCGGTTTCGGCAGGATTTTTTTTTTTTTTGAGAGTATTACAAATGTCCATCTTTCTCCCTTCCACCTGGTTCCCACCCTGCCCCAGGTCTTCACCACCCAACTGTGTCCATAGGTAAGATCTTTGGTGAATCTCTCCCCCCTCCCTTCCCCGCCCTTTCCCTCTGAGATTCATGTCTGTTCCATGTTTCCATGCCTGATTCTATTTTATTCACCAATTTATTTTGTTCATTAGATTGCTTGTTCATTTATTTTGATTTTTAGGTTCAATTGTTAATAAATATGTATTGCCATTTTATTGTTCATATTTTTTATCTTTTTTCTCTTCTTCCTCTTCTTAAAGAACTAGAGTCCCAGAGCATGAATTGGAGGAGGGGGTCCCTCAGCCCAGCCTGCACCCTCTCAGAGTCCAGGAGCCCTCAGGGGCAAGAGGCAACCCAGCAATCAGGAGAAGGCGATGCCCCACCACACCTCTGCTGCTGCCACTGCCAGCAGTGCAAGCCTTGGCCAGCTCTGGTTACCTGAGCCTCAGGCCAGCCCTGGGCAGCTACGCAGCCACCATCCAAAGCTTGCCTGTGCCTTGGGCCGGCCAGGGGCGGTTGGGCAGCTGCCATCCAAGGCTTGCCTGTGCCTTGGCTGACCCTGCTTGCCTGAGCCTCAGTCAATGGGGGGTGCAGGAGGAACCGAGGCCCCTGGCGGGGCTGAGGGGACTTTGGCGGCAGGGGTACAGAGTGGCTGGCCCCAGCTGAGGAAGGGAGGATACTCTCAACGACATGGGTTATAAGTTCCAATTTGTTAGACAGCACAGTCAGGCTTCAACTTTGGGGGAGGGAAAAAGAAAGGGATGGGCAGCTTGTTGGAGGAGCCTGGGCGAGCTGTCAGTCAGTTTAGGGTACAGAAGGACCCAAGGCCTCTGGTGGGGCCGGCCTCACCCCTGCTGTGGGTGCTGCCATCATGTGATGGTGTGATGGTCAATTTGCATATTATCTCTTTGTAATATAAGATACCCTTCAATAGTTCATGTAATACTGGTGTGGTGATGGTGAACTCCTTTAGCTTATTCTTATCTGAAAGGTCTTTATCTGACCTCTGATAAATGATAGCTTTGCTGGGTAATCTTGGTTGTAGGTCCTTGCTATTTATTACTTTGAATCTTTTTTTGCCACGCCCTTCTGGCCTGCAAAGTGTCTTTTGAGAAATCAGCTGACAGTAGTAGTAGCTAACTGCTTTTCTCTTGCTGCTTTTAAGAATCTCGTCTTTAACTTTTTGCATTTCTATTATGATGTGACTTAGTGTGGGCCGCTTTGGTTTCATCTTGTTTGGGACTCTGTGCTTTCTGAACTTTTATGTCTACTTCCTTCACCAGGTAGAGGAAGTTTTCTGTCATTATTATTATCAAACATGTTTTTATTATTCTGTATAAGCTGTTTTTAATCACTATTTATACGTTGGGAAATGTATTCAAAATCAAACAGTTGTTAACTTGGTAATTGACTATGTTGAGAATTGAAGCCCCATATGTCTGATTCCAAAGACATTCTTTGATTGAATTACACAGCAATGCCTCCTCCCTGACTGGAAAAAATAAAGACAGAAGCATACTACTTCCCCTTTTCCTGGGTGTCACTTCTATCTCGGTAAGACAGAGTGGCTATACAGGAACCCTGGAGTCAAGGTGCCTGGACTCAACGCCAGGTCTACCTTTGAGCTGTGTCACTGATCATCTGCAAACTGAAGGTCCCGCATCTACTCGTGAAGATTAAATAATCGCGTTTGTGGAAAAGGCTAGAAGCACTGGTCTGTGGTACAGAGGAGAGGCCACAGTTCCGCTGGAGGGGGGAGTGGTAAACGATAAGGATTTCCAAGGAAAATCTGGCAAAGTAGTGAATGCAGGGATCGCTCCCGACCCAACAGCAGCCCAAGGGAGGAGCAAGGGGCGGCCGGGCGCCGGGGAGGGCGCGGCGCTGCCGCCTCCGGCTTCCGCGGGAGGAAGAGCCTCCAGGGGCGGGCGGGAGTGAGAACCGCGACGGGGACGCCCTGGAGGAGGAAGGCCGCACCCCCAGGGGGAGGGGCGGGCCCGGCACCGGGGCGGGAGCCGACAGGCGACCGTAGGGCCCACCCCGGCGTTGGGAGGCGCCTCCCCGGCGTCCCAAACGGCCACCTCGGTGTCCCGAGAGCATCGAGAGGGCCCTACCCGCTTGTCAGAGGCGCCCCTGCGCGTGCGGAGCGGCCGCGGGCCCGCGCGGGAGAGGCGGCGGGGAGAGGGCGGCCCGGAGAGTGCGGAGGCGGCAGGTACTCACCGACCGGCCCTCGCGGTTGGCCGAGCCCCTCCTCCCGGTGCGGGGGTCACGGCGTCCGCACCACGTCAGGAGCGGGGGGCGGGCGGGCGGAGGCGCGCGCGAAGTCGGGCTCTGCCGGGAGGAGACGCGGGCGTCCGGGGACGAAACCAACGAGCCCCGCGCGGGGGAAGCCGCCGCCAGAACGTACCAACTGCTGCTGGGGGGGGGGCGCCACCGGGGCGCGTCCTGCAGGCGGGCCCTGCCTGCTCCCGCCGTGTGTAGTTTCAGGTGTTATCCTAGCACTGTGAAGGAAACCGGAGTAGCACAGAGCCCGCAGAACACTCTAGTTAACCCTTCAAGGTTTTCTCTGGCGCATAGAACCTCTTCTGGCCCTTTTGCATGTATCCAGTTATACTGACATTATCTGTTCACGTGACCGCTTGAAAACTCTCCGGGTAAATGTTACAGTCTGATCATTTCAGGGGAGGGGGAATTCTGGGAAACACTTGGGGATGTCGGGTGAAGTGTAACATCAGAACAGCCACTTTGGTGAAAATTTTTTTATGATAATCTTTAGGTAGGTTTACTTTTTTTTTGGGGGGGGGGGATTTAAAATGTGCATGACCCAGCAATTTCATGTTCAAAAAAAATAGAGAAACTGCTACAGGTGTACACAAAAGGACATGTTTATATTCAAGCCTGCTCCCTTGCAAAAAAAAAAAATAGAAATAACAGAAATGTCCAATACGACATGGATGATGAGATATGTTCCCAAGATAAAAGATTACGATAAAATAAGTAGCAACATTTGATAGCTCATAGCATGAGTTACTGAAATGGTGACATGCCAACAAATTACATACACTGTAAAATGACATAAAGTATACTTTTAAAGTACATAGAATAACAGTATATCCTGATTATGGAAAATGTGCATATAGAAAATGACCTACATGGATAGATGAATACACAATGTGATCATGTTATGAGGGCAGGAGGCAGGAGGGGTGGAAGCCAGGATGGCTGGGGAGAGGGGATAAACTGGATTTCAGATCTGTCATGATGTTACTGGAAAGGGGACCTGGCCCTAAGTGGTTCTGCCTCAGGCTGGCCCATAATGTGTTGGTCCTTGATTTCATGTAAAAAAAAAAAAAATCACAACATTAATTCAGGTGCTTTTGAGAGTATTTTTATTAAAGCTGAGGATGGTGAAACAAGGGTTTATGACAGGAAAAACAACAGGAGAGCACAGGTGAGCTGCTTTGGCTCTCTGGAAATATTATAAGAAAGAAAAGAGCCTAGGGGAGCTGCTTTAGCTCTCTGAGAAGTCAGAGAAAAGGGGCCTTGGAGACAGGTTCAGGGGTTTAGCCTGGGACAAGCTGCTGCTGCCCGTTGCTCCCTTGGTTGCTGCAAGTCTCATGGGGACCCCTGGAGTTTAGGAAATACACGTTTGTGCGGGAAGAAGAGCGGGTAGGGAAAGACAGGGGCATGTTCCAGGGAGGGGGAACTCATTCATTTTGGGAACCTACATTTTGAGGGGTTTTTTTTTAAAGGCTGGGAGTTTAGAAGCAGTCTTAAGGATCTCAACAGAATAGTCGTAAGCTTTTCCAGGTGTACCCTTTCAGGCTCATGGTCTCCACTGACTGGTTGGCACAAGGGCAGGAGATCATTAGTCATTGCAGCTGATTCTGGCGATGCCCACCTGGTTTTGCTGCTTTTTTGGACCTGATGCTGAAATACAGCTTAATCCTAGATGTTTTCTCTAGGGAGGTGACCTGTAGCTGGGGGTAAATTGCTCAGCCAGTTTGTTCAGCTCTCTCAGGTTCCCCATTCCACTTGACATCCTATCCTTTTGGGGCATCCTACCTCAAAGAAGATTGGTGATGCAGTTGTTAGCAGCCATGTTGTAACCCTAAGGAGAGCCAACCAATGGTAGGCAACCTCTAAGATGACCTCCAATTGTAATGGAGTGAAATGCTCAGTCTCTGACTCTTATCTTAATTCTAGCTTGCATTTTTCCCAGGGCTTTCAGGCAAATAACTCCTGCCATAGATATGCTAACCATTACAGGAATTTTGCTGGAGGCTTGACTTTTTGGAATAATAGTTCTTGTCCAATTCCCAGCCATGAAACATGCCCAAGCTGCAACTTGATTTTTAATGTGGGGCATGTGGGAGGCAGCCAATCAATGATTCTCTCTCATCACTTATGTTTTTATCTCTCTCTCCCTCTCCCTTTCTCTCTGAAATCAATAAAAATTCTATATAATAAAAGCCTAATATGCTAAGTGTTTGGTCGTCCTATTGTCCATTCAACCAATCAAAGCATAATATGTTAACGATATGCTAAAGCCACTCAACCACTTGCTATGATGTGCACCGACCACCAGAGGGCAGATGCTCTGACCAGTAGATTAGCTTGCTGCTGGGGTCTGGCCAATTGGGACTGAGTGAGGCGGGTCAGACACACCCCGGAGCCTTCCCACAGTCCCTCCTCAGCTAGCCAACCTCTTGGATCCCTCCCTAGCCCTGATCGTGCACCAGTGGGGTCCCTTGGCCTGTCCTGCACCCTCTTGCAATCTGGGACCCCCAGGGGATGTTGGAGTCACAGTTTTGGCACAATCCTGCAGGCATAAAAGGCTAATATACACATCAACTGAACAGTGGAACAACCAGTCGCTAAGATACGCACTAATCACCAGGGGAAAGGTGCTCAACACAGGAGCTGCCCCCTAGTGGTCAGTGCTCTTCCACAGGGTGAGCACCGCTCAGCCAGAAGCTAGGCTCATAGGTGGCAAGCGCACTGGGGGTGGCAGGAGCCTCTACCACCTCTGCAGCAGCGCTAAGGCCAGGGAGTGGGCCTACGCCATCAGTCAGACATTCCCCAAGGGCTCCTGGACTGCAAGAGAGTGCAGACCGGGTAGGGGGATCCCCCGCCACCAAGTGCATGAATTTTGTGCACCGGGACTCTAGTCGTATGTAAGAGTAATATGCAAATTGACCACCACTCCACTACACCCACAAGCCACACCCACAAGCCAAATCACAACAAGTATGCAAATTAACCCAGCCAAGTTGGCTGCGGCCACCGAGAAAGCAGGAGAGAGGCTTGGGTTTCCCGGACGGTAGAGGAAGCCAAGGTTCCCACACACCCTGGCCAGCACAGGCCTCCACTTAAGGCTACAAAGTTTCAATTATAGAATATAAATAAATTCTAGATACCAGGGCCTCTCCTTGGGTCGCCAGGGGGCATGGCCAGCCTGCAAACCACCACAGGCCCCTCACTCAGGCCGCCTCACACCCCAAGGGAACCCCCATCCTGATCCAGGACACCCTTCAGGGAAAACCAGCTGACACCCACCCATGCACCAGGCCTCTATCCTATCTATAATAAAAGAGTAATATGCAGATTGACTATCATTCCAACACACAAGATGGCTGCCCCCATGTGGTCAAAGACCCTCCCCCATGTGGACACAAGATGACCAGCACAAGATGGCCTGCAGGAGAGGGCAGTTTAGAGGGACCAGGCCTGCAAGGGAGGGCAGTTGGGGGCAATCAAGCCTGCAGGGGAGGACAGTTAGGGGTTACCAGGCTGGCAGAGGAGGGAAATTCGGGCAAACAGGCTGGCAGGGGAGCAGTTAGACATCAATCAGGCTGGCATGGGAGTTGTTAGGGGGTGATCAGGCTGGCAGGCAGAAGCAGTTAGGGGCAATCAGGAAGGCAGGCAGGTGAGCAGTTGGGAGCCAGCAGTCCTGGATTGTGAGAGGGATGTCCGACTGCCAGTTAGACATCCCTCAAGGGGTCTCAGATTGGAGAGGGTGCAGGCTGGGGTGAGGACCCCCCCCCCCCCCGTATGAATTTCATGCACCAGGCCTCCAGTAAAAAATAAAAGACCTAGAAACTGAAACTTACTGAGAGGCTTCCTGGAAGTGAGCCACTAAGGCCAGCTGGGTGATTTTGGCTTTTTGAAGGGATAAAAAGGTGTTGGAGAGCCCTAGAAGGTTTGGCTCAGTGGATAGAGCATTGGCCTCTGGACCAAAGGATCTCAGGTTCGATTCCAGTCAAGGGCAAGTACCTTGGTTGCAGGCTCCTTCCCAGCCCGGGCCCTGGTTGGGGCTCATGCAGGAAGCAACCGATTGATGTGTTTCTCTCACATTAATATTTCTCTCTGTCTTTCCCTCTCCCTAAAAATCAATGGAAAAATATGCTTGGGTGAGGATTAAAAAAAAAAAAAAAAAAAAAAGTGTTGGAGAATTGGAGCACCTGGTGTCATGATAGGGCTTGTTTCAAGAGGATCACTGGGGCTGCTGTGCTTAGAATACCTGAAGAGCAAAGGAAGGGACCAGAGCACTTCACAGCAATAACCTTGGCAAGAGATTGTGGTTCCGACAGAACTACGAGTTTTGTCAGGAAAGGAGTTTAAGGAGAGGTCTTGCTGGGGGTTAACAGTTGGAACTCAAAAGGTATTTAATCGCGGAGATGGAGTTTCCTCTATCGCTAACTTACTAGTAGTGAACTCAAGTAAGCCACTTCTAGGTTCTGAGCCTCAGTTTCCCTACCAGCGAAATGGGGACAATACTCCCACATCACAGGGCCTTCACGAGAACGAAATAAGTGTCAAAGGCTGACCGTGTGCAAAGTGAGACCCCCGAGCCAAGGACCGCAGGAGCCGTCCAGCAAGGAGAGAGCCGCTGAATTGTGGACCGACTTCCGAGTCAGCAGCAGAGGATCCGAGATCCCCAGCAGTCACCCGGGGAAAGGACCGTCAGGGAGGAACCGCAACGCGGTTTGCGGCTCCCAACCTCGCGAGATTTGTTAGCCGGGCCAAGTCACCCGTCCAGCCTCATCTCGCGAGGCCCCGGCTCTGCCGGCAGATCTGGGCTTCCAGGGAAGATGGAGTACCCCGCGTTGGGCACCGTGCAGGCCACGGACAGCGGAGGGGTCCAGCCATACCACAGCTCGGCGGAGCCGGAGGGTCGGGAGCCGGACGGGCTGCGCTTCGACCGCGAGAGGGCGTGCCGCCTGTGGGAAGCGGTGTCCGGGGCCCAGCCCCTGGGGAGGGAGGAAGGTGAGTGAGAGAGGGAGGGCGGGGGTCTCAGAGGAAGGAGGCCCCTTGCCCGCCTGCCCCCGGAGCGAGTGGCGGAAGCGCGAGGCTGGAATGCGGGCCAGCCCCCCGTCTGTTTGGTCCCACCCCTTGCGTGACGCAGCCCGGGACTCCCCAACTCATGCAAACCAGGGGCCCAGGCCCCGGGCATCGCAGGCCCGCCCCTGAAAATCAAGGCTCCCGCGTGCATATGGTCAAGGGCCATCTCACGCTCAGGCCGCGGGTGTTTCTGCCCGGCCTTCCTCACCCACCGGAGTGCAGCTCTTCCCTGGCTCGTGGACTGTAGTCCCTGTCCACACCTTCTGTGAGACCTACAGAACAATCCCGCCAGACTTTTAGCTAACTCACCATTTCTCCCCGATTCTCCATCGCCCCACGCGTCATGTCTCTAGCCTCCTTTCTCTCATGCCCCAATTTCCAAGGGCTCTAGAAGGCCTTCTTTATACCCCCATGTTCCTGCTGGTGGTGATGGATGGAGTCCTGGCTCACCCCCATTTGTAGTTGCCTGGTCTCTACCCTTTTCTGAGATGGGGGCCAGGAATCTGAGAAAGAAGCTTTCCAGCTTGCTCTGCATTTTACTTAGCAGTGGGAAGATGGACATCGAGGAGATGGAAAAAGCTGGCCTGACCTGGTTGTGTGACCCACTTAACAGTCCTTAGAAAAGCCAGCTGCTTAACTACCCAAAAGAACACAAGCTGTCAGGGCTTCTGTGCTAAATCCTGTCAAGTAATCTGCGGGGCAATCAGATTGCTCTAATGGTTTGTGCTTGCTGAATAGACAAATCTTGAAAAGTTCAGTATGTTTACCTGTGAATTGATGCCCCCTGGAATAAAATGGAATTTTTTAAAAATATATTTTTATTGATTTCAGAGAGGAAGGGAGAGGGAGAGAGAGATGGAAACATCAATGATGAGAGAATCATTGATTGGCTGCCTTCCCCCCCCCCCCCCATGCTCCCTACTGGGGATCAAGCCTGCAACCCTGGCATGTGCCCTTGACTGGAATCGAACTCGGGACCTTTTATCACAGCCAAGGACTGTATGTTTCAGTTTGGGGTGGTACACAGACCTATACCCTCGTGTGTGTGTGTGTGTGTGTGTGTGTGTGTGTGTGTGTATATATATATATATATATATATATATATATATATATTTCTCCAGTTTAAAAAATAGTCTAGTCTAGTCTGATTCCTAAGTTATTATGTACAAATTTGTGCCCTTCCTCCCCCACCCCCAACCCCACAATTTTTATTTCATTAATTTCACAAATGTCTGCTCTATTCACTGATGCCTGCTCTATTTCAAGGCTGTTTGGGTGTCAGAGGTGAGGAAAAACTGTTCTTGCTCTGAAGTGGCTTATAGTCTGGTCCAGGAAGCAGACACCACCGCAGTTTTATTATAATATAGCGAAGAGGAATGCCTAAGAGTTGGGTGCACACAAGAAGAGGAAGTGACCTTTGTCCTCAGAGGACATAGGACACAGCGACTGTGCATTGAAAAGTGAACTGTCTCTATGTGTGTATGAATGTACAGTGTCACACCAGTTCATTTCCCTATTCTCCACACCCCTACAATATTTATATCAGATCTAGGTAGATAACTATAACACCAGTTTCTACTCACATTGTTTTTTCTCTGCACTTTCATTGAGTTATAATTTATATATATCATAAAATTCATCCATTGTAATTATGCTGGGAATTGGACTGTGACCACCTGGTTTGTAGGTTGATGCTCAACCACAGAGCCGCGCCAGCTGGGCCATTTTTAATTTTTTGAGGACCCTCCATATTGTTTTCCATGGTGGTGGCACCAATCTGCATTCCTACCAGCAGTACACGAGGGTTCCCTTTTCTCAACATCTTCACCAACACTTGTTTGTTGATTTACTAATGATAGCCATTCTGACAAGTGTGAGGGAATATTTCAAAAAGAATGTTCTGGCTCGGCGGGGTGTCTCAGTGGTTGAGCATTGACCTATGGACCAGGAGGTCACATTTTAATTTCAGTTAGTCACATGACTGGGTTGCAGGCTCAATCCCCAGTAATAATATATATGGTACGAGAACATGGCACAAGTTATGAAAGCAGTAGGAAAGAGTGACTGAAGTTTGTCAAGATATAATAGTATGGCATTCCATTACTCAGTGCCTGCATTTGAGGCAGGGTTCAAAGACAATGCTATTGAAGCAGATTTTTAACTCACAGATTTTATTTTCCTCTCTATAGTGGAGCATATGATCCAGAAGAACCAGTGTCTCTTCACCAACACCCAGTGTAAGGTTTGCTGCGCCTTGCTCATTTCAGACTCTCAGAAGCTGGCACACTACCAGGTATGCCATAGTACCTTTAGAACTGCTCTACTTTCCAGACAATTCCAAGCCCCCACTTCTCCCGACTTGCTCTGTGAAAGGTAATTCCCTTTTTAGCTACCCAGACGTTGCCTCCATGCATGTTGACTGTAACTTGAAGACTGATTTAATTTTCCCAAGTCCCATTTCTCTCATCTAAATTAGAATCATTATACAGTAGGTCCTTGGGTTACATTGGAGATCTGTTCCTACGGTGCGACGTAATGTGATTTTAGTGGGAACCCACCTACATAAGCACCTATGTCACTCACGTGGAGCACATACACAGCAGTAATGAAGTGAAACAGTAAAAAAAAATTAAAAGAACAATAATTCCTGACCTTTACTTGTGGTAAATAAATAATAAAAAACATAAAGCACATATGTACATATGTCAAAATGACGGAACTTTTTTTTTTAATAAATAAATGAGATATGGCGACATAACCACGAAATGATGTACATTGAATCTGACATAACCCGAGGGCTGCCTGTACTTATATCTTCCATTGTAGCTTGTACAGTAGAAAGTAAGAACTTTGGCTTTAAATAGACCAGAGTTTGAATCACAGCTCTGCTACTCATCTTGGGCAAGAATCCTCAGTATCTTCAGTCTCTGTTTCCTCATTTATAAGATAGAGATGATGCCCTAGCTGGTTTGGCTCAATGCATAGAGCGTCAGCCCACAGACCAAAGGGTCTCAGGTTTGATTCCGGTCAAGGGCATGTACCTACCGTGTTTCCCAAAAAATAAGACATCCTCCAAAAATAAGACCTAGCGCGTGGAAAGAAGACATCCCCTGAAAATAAGACCTAGTGCAACTTTGGGAGAAAAAATTAATGTAAAACACTGTCTTATTTTCAGGGAAACAGGGTAGGTTGTAGGCTTAGTCCCCGTGGGGAAGGCAACCAATCGATGTGTCACTCTCACATCAATGTTTCTGTCTCTTTGTCTCTCCCCGCCCCCTTCCACTCTGTCTAAAAAACAATAAACAAAACAAAAACAAGATGGAGATGATGATAATTTTCTCATAGGTTGTTGTGAAGATTAGATTTGACTGCATGTAAAGTACCTTGAGCAGAGTGGGAACTCAAAAGACTAGGTTTCTTCCCACACCCTCTCCTGCTTAAATGTTTTATGAGGATGAATCAGGTGAAAATCTAGTAAGTGTTTTGAGTTCCTTAGATATGAATTGATATTTGGCTATCTTTGATCTTTTTCCTGGGTTCTTACAGAGCAAAAAACATGCCAACAAAGTGAAGAGGTACCTAGCAATCCATGGAATGGAGACATTAAAGGGGGAAATGAAGAAGCTAGACTCAGATCAGGTAATCCAGCTGCCATGTTGATACTGCTTGCTTCCTGATGAAGCCTGCAGACAGGTTGGTGTGGTAAAAAGAGCAAGGGCTTTGAGTCTGACTTGACTTTAAATTCCAGCCCTGTCGTTTCTCTGAGCCTTGATTTCTTTCTTTATCAAAAAGAGAATGCTAATATCAGTTATGTTTTAGGATTTTCCAAACTAAAATGAGGGAAAGAAAAAGACCCCACACAGAGCCTGGCACATAGCAGGAGCTTAGTAAGTGGAGCCGTTGCTGTGTATTGTATTACCACCCAGTGGTTTGATGGAGTAGAACAAGAAGCTGCCCATTCACTACTTAAGGAAACAAAGTGGAAGGAGGCCGGGCTGCTTTCTTGAGATCAGGGAAAAGAGCTGAGCTCAGCACTTGAATGTTTTGAGTCAATAAGTGGTAGGAACACCTTATCAGATGCCTGCTCTGATAGAGATATAAACACATTTGCTATTTGGCTTAGAAATAATGTGGGAATTATGCTGAAACAACCCTAAGTCCTCAGGGGTATTATAATTTTTGTTCCATAGGAGGCTGTGCAAACATCATGGGATAAGAAACTAGCACTAACTCTACAACTTACTAGTTAGGTGACTTTAGGTAAATCATTTAACCTCTGTGTACTTTATTCATAAAATGGAGATAGTAATTTCTATCTCTTAAGGGTACCATAAGGTAAAATTTCCATTTCTAGTGTATACCCAGTGAATATAAAAACTATGCCTCCTATTATAGATTTGGAAGTGCCATGCTCATCCCTTCTCCAATTTACTAGACCAGAGGTCAGCAAACATGTGGCTCTAGAGCTGCAGTTTGCCGCTCTGTTGACTGAGTTTGCCGATCACTACACTAGACTGATCCCCTACTTGGCCCTTCTTAAAATTTAGAATTCTGAAAGTCAGGATCTAACCAATGCTACCCCAAAGAGTTCAATAAAAATTAAAAGTAGCTCAGCCGGCATGGCTCAATGGTTGTGCATCAACCTATAAACCAGAAAGTCAAGCTTCAATTCCTGGTCAGGGCATATGCCTGGATTGCAGACTGGAACTCCAGTGTGGGACATGCAGGAGGCAGCCAATCAATGATCCCCTCTCATCATTGATGTTTCTATCTCTCATTCTCCCTCTCTAAAATTAGTAAAAATAACACTCTTTAAAATAATAATAATAAATAGCCCTGGCCGATGTGGCTTAGTTGGTTGGGTGTCATCTCATGCCCTGAAGGGTTTCTGGTTCAATTCTCAGTGGGAGCACATGCCTGAGTTGCATGCTCCATCCCCAGTAGGGAGCATACAGGAGATACCCGAAAGATGTTCCCTCTCACATTGATATTTCTCTCTCCCTCTCCTTTCCTCTCTCTCTTAAAAATCAATACACTTTTTTTTAAAATATATTTTATTGATTTTGTACAGAGAGAAAGGGAGAGAGATAGAGAGTTAGAAACATCGATGAGAGAGAGTCATCGATCAGCTGCCTCTTGCACACCCCCTACTGGGGATATGCCCGCAACCAAGGTACATGCCCTTGACCAGAATCGAACCCGGGACCCTTCAGTCCCCAAGCCGACGCTCTATCCATTGAGCCAAACCGGTTTCGGCCACATTTTTTCTTAAAAAAAAAAAAAAGGGGGGGGCCCGACCAGCGTGGCTTACTGGTTAAACGTGTATCAATGAACCTGTAGGTTATCGTTCGAATCCTGGTCAGGGAACATGCCTGGATTGCATGTTCGATCCCCAGTAAGGGGCATGTAGGAAGCAGCTGATCGGTGGTTCTCATATCTCTCTCTCTCCCTCTCACTTCTTCTCTCTGAAATGAATAAGACTTTTTTTAAAAAACAAAAAAAAGAAAAGAAAAAGAAAATGAAGCTCAACTCTGTGACCCTGAGCAAGTCACTTTACCTCTTTGTATTTCAGTTCCTTCAACTCAGGGTGGTCCAGTAGTTTCAAACAAGGTCACAGGCTCCTACCCCTACCCCAATTAAAGAATTATTCAGCCCAAAATATTAATAGTGCCAAGGTTTAAAATGTTGTCTTGCCCTAGCTAATTTTGCTCAGTGGATAGAGTGTCCCAGGTTCAATTCTGGTCAAGGATACGTACATTGGTTGCAGGCTCTTCCCCAGCCCCAGCCCTAGTTGGGCTTATACAGGAGGCAAATATTCTATGTGTTTCTCTCACATCAGTGTTTCTCGGTGTCTTTCCCTCTCTCTCTCACTCTCCCTAAAAAGTAATGGAAAATATCCTTGATAAGGATTAAACAAATAATAATAATCCTATGTAATAAAAGGCTAATATGCAAATCGACCAAATAGCAGAATGTTGAGTCACTGACGCACACTGACCATCAGGGGCAGACATTCAATGCAGGAGTTCCCCTTAGTGGTCAGTGTGCTCCCATGAGGAGAGCACTGCTCAGCCAGAAGCCCTGAGCCAGGCTCAAGACTGGCGAGCAAAGCGGTGGTGGCGGGAGCCTCTGTTGTCTTCGTGGCAGCGCTAAAGATGTCGGACTGCTGACTTAGGGGAGCAGGCCTAAGCCTGCAATTGGACATCTCCTGAGGGCTCCCAAAATGTAAGAGGGTGCAGGCTGGACTGAGGGACCCCTCCACGCGAGTGCACATATTCTGTGCACTGGGCCTCTAGTAATAAAAATAAAATACTGTCTTGCCCTGACCAGTGTGGCCTGGTGGTTAGAGTGTCGACCCAAACACCAAAGGGTCACAGGTTTGATTCCCAGTCAAGGGCAGGTACCTGGGTTGCAGGTTGAGTCCCTGGCCCCAACATTTGAGAGGCAACCAATTAATATGTCTCTTTCACATCAGTGTTTCTCCTTTCTCTCCTCCTCCCTTCCACTTTCTCTAAAAAGCAATGGGAAAATATCCTCAGGTGAGGATTAACATAAATAAATAAATAAATAAATAAATAAATAAATAATAACTAAATAAATAAAATGCTGTATTGCCTGGTAGTTCAGTTGGTTAGAGTGTAGTCCCGATACGCCAAGGTTGCGGGTTTGATTTCCAATCAAGGCACATACAAGAATCAACCAATGAATGCATAAATAGGTGGAATAGCACATTATTCTCTCTCTCTCCCCCTTTCTTCCTTCCTCTCCCTCTTCCTCTCTAAAATCAATAAGTAAAAAATTTTAAAAATACAATGATCTGCTAGTACTTGTTCAATAAACTCTGAGCCTCTGCTGTGTGCCAGACTCCAACAGACTGCTAAGGATAGGAGACAAAATCAAACAGACTATGCCGTCCATGTTGAAGTTTAGTTCACAGAAAAGTCTCCCAAGCTATTATGCTGTCAGCTTAGAGTTACAAGTGGCATGCTAAAGAGGTCTGTTTCATGCACTCTGGGAGTATGGAGGAGGAACAGAATTAATTTTTCCTGGAATAGTCACATAAAGTGCCTTGATAATTGTTTATTGAATAATTTTCTTGAGTAAAAGTCTCCCAGAAGATGTGATATTTAATCTGGGCCTTGAAGGCTAAGTGGACATATGCCAGGCAGAAAAGAAGGAAAGATCATTCTAGGTAGCAAGAATGATCCACACAAAAAGTAAGAAAATATCAGAGCATAAAGCGGGGAATGGTGAGTAGAGCCTGGCATGAGTTAGCTGAAGAAGAATCCAGAAAGGTAGGTTGGGGTAGTGTGCGAACGGGGCCTTGAATACCCATTCTGCTGTGGGCAGTGGGGAACCATTTTAGATATTCTGGCCGGGCAGTGACATGTTCAGACCTGTGTTCTTTCTCCCAACCAGAAGAGCAGCAGAAGCAAAGACAAGAACCAGTGCTGCCCCATCTGTAACATGACCTTTTTCTCCCCTGTCGTGGCCCAGTCGCACTACCTGGGGAAGACCCACGCAAAGAACTTAAAGCTGAAGCAGCAATCCACTAAGGTGGAAGGTACTGGTTTTCCTGAGTAGTGCTATATCGGGACCCCCATCCCCACCCCCATCCTTAGGGCACTAATGCCAGGTGCTCCCAGAAACTCTCACTGGGGCCACAGATTTGAAGAGGTTGATCTGCTTTTGGGAGCCCTTAAAAATATTAAAGTAGACTCAGCTTCATTGAAATGCAGCCTCAGAGTTGTACCCACCTAACCTCTATTTGGTTGCATCAGTTTTTCTCTGTAGAAGTGTCTTAGGCCTGAGCTTTTGTTCTGACTAATAATTCGGGAGTGTCAAAGTCCTTCAGGCCGCACACCACGAGAGCATTCTACTTCCTACCTCTCCCACGTAGATTTTTTTCCTCCCAGCATCCATCTGCCCTTATTATCATATGTTCCAGGTTGAAAGCTAAAACCTAGTCTTTTTTGTGTGCTCAGGTTATGCCCTACTCACTTTAATCTTCAAAGGTGCCTCTTCTCAAGACAGGGACTTGCCTTTCAAAGCTGAATATTTCAGTACTGTCACTATTGTCCCATAAGCTGTGTTTGCAGTGGCTATGAATTCATTCCCAGTATAGTGACTTCTAAAGTAACCCCCTTTATCTTGTCACACTGGGACCCTTGATTTCATCTCATTAACTCCTGACTTTCTGGGATTTTTTAACTTCTGTTAACTAGTTACTCAAGAATAAAAATTCTTTGATCTTTATTTTTTCTTGGTAACTTTAGCTTCTCTCTTCATTTTGGATCAAGAAGTAGATTATACTATCTATAATACTTATTATCCTTTTTTATATTATTGTATTATGAAAACAAGACAACAATGTTTTGGGAGGCTTTGAAGAGTAAAAACAATTCACTTATAATTACACCTTCTCACACCCAAATCTAGTTATTTGTGCTATAAACCTAAATAACTTTGAACTCACAGATGCCCAGGTTTAAATCCTAGGGCTATTTACCATCCTTATGACTTGACTTCTTCATGCCTGAGTTTCCTCACTTTCATAGGTTGTGAGGATGAAATAATATATATGGAACATAGGACATAACAGATGCCCAGTAAATGACAGCTGCTATTTTTAAGAGATCCAGTGAGTGGCATTTCCCACAACAAATGCAGTAGTTGAACAGGCATACACCACCTGGAACTTATTACTACTAATAATTGCTTTCGGTAAAGTCAGTGTTGGCACCATTCATGGCAGCAAAAAAATACTAAACATTAGGCCAAGAAAAACCAGCTTAGGAACAGAACTTATAAGGTCACTCACTTATCTTTATATGGACTTACCTCTCCATAAATAGGAAAATTCCCTGGAATATATCTAGTACCAAGATTCTGGAAGTTATTTTCCATATCCATTTTTGGCCTTTGCCACATGCATATATGTCTTTTTATATAGTTGTAATTGTCATACATGTATCCTGCTTTTACTTTTAGTTTAAGCACATTTTCCTGTTATCATATAAGTTTATTAATATATTTCTAAAAGTGATATAAGCACGTTGTAAAAAATATGGAAAATATAGATAAGTGGGGGGGAAAGTACCCATAATTTTACCATTCAAAGGTAACCATTGTTAACATTTTATAGTACTGTTTCTCCTGTTATCTTTTGTTCTGTGTGTGTGTGTGTGTGTGTGTGTGTGTGTGTGTATCTGCTTTATGTGTATCTAAATTGAATCCATGTATATGAACATATAAACATATAATACTCTAAATAATCTTGTTTTTATGAAAATGATGCATACTCATTATAAATAAATCTAGTTCAAACGATGCAAAAGGTACAAAGAAAAAAGTAAACTTTCACCCAAATCCTACCACCAAGAGAAAAACACTGTTAATATGTGACTTTCAGAATACCAGAATACACATATAAACTGTGTATGTGTCTTTTCACAATAATATAATTATATATTGTACGTGCAGTTTTCTTTTATACTCTTCATTTAAATTTAACATTTGTATTTCCTCATATTAAAAACTATTTTATAAACATTTTTAATGACTAGAAGGCATCTCATCATATCACATTCAACCATTCCTCTAATGTTTTTCCCTCTCCCCTTCTTGGTATTTATAAATAACTCTATATAACAAACATCCATATAGAATACTCTTTCCATATTTCAAGCTGTTTCTTGAGGGAAGACTCCCATGGGTCTAATTTTTATTGGATGTCCATTAAGTAGTTCCTTTAACTTTACTTAAGCATTTGCCTCTGATGCTTTTCTTCAGTACCTTTTAAAAAATGACATTTATAACAACCATTATCTCTTTTCTGATGTCAAAAATCTACATTCATTGTAGAAAAGTTGGAAAATACTGAAAAGCCCTTTTGCTTTATGCTTTTGGTCTTTTAACATATATCACCAATATATTTTGTTGCTTTACAGAATTGAGGACATAGAAACAAATTTCTGTATAACCTTTTCTTTTTAACTCAGTACCACATGCTGAATATTTTCTCATACTATTAAATATTCTGCAACATGTATATTACTTTTCAAGTAACTTGCTGAAACAATGACCAGGAAAAGTGAATGGCCAGAGAAATTGAGATTTCCTATCCTGGAAAACAACTGTGGGAAAAGCCAGTAAGTTTCTTCTGGCTTGCTAAAAATCCTTAAAATTTCCCACATTGAAGTGGTACCAAGATGAAAGAGCTCCTCAACATCTGTGAGTACTGCTGAGCCCCACCCCTCCACCATCGGTGGAGGTTCTAGCCCACATTTGTAAAGCAGTGGTTACTAGATCCACACCATTCCAGCCACGTCGACTCATTAGTGAGTTATGGCATCCACTTTATTAAGGCAGCTGCGTGGCCTGCAGTCAGCATTTGGACATCTCTTGATTCACAGGAGGCTTACACATATATCCATACCAGGCTCTGATTAACAGAACTCACTAACCAACGCCAGGGATTTTTTCTGAAGGTGAAAGCATGCACTGTAGCCTTCAGGTCCCCTTGCCACACTCTGGAAGCCTGGCAGAGCAAAGAGGGCATGGTGTCTAGGATCACACAGACCTTGGTTCCACTCACTAGCTGGGTGGTCTTGGACAAGTCATTTGCCCTAATATTTCTCTGTTGTGCAGCAAAATAATATATACCTCATGGAGTAGTTCTGAGGACCAAGGGAGGAAATACATGTACAAAGCACATAATGACTAGTAAATGTCAGTGTCATCCTCTTCTCTCCCCACCTTACCCCAGAAAGAAGTGTGCAAAAAGCCTCCCAGTATAGTTGCCTTTTGTGAATGACCCTGTAAGCCCTTAGACCCTCAGTCTCTACATTTGCACATTGCCTCCCAGCTCTGTAACGGGGGTACTGAGGATGGGAATAAAACACCCACTTACTGCGAAGTTCTGGGGATTTCTGAAGGAGAAAAAGACTGCAAGCATGTACATCTCTAGTCTGTTGTCATTTACAACTTGATAGTAGAAGTGCAGAACCTCCTCAGAATGTGAGAAAATCAGGTTTCATGTTCCTAAAGTAGTTAAAGCTATTGAACAGAGTAGCTCCCCCACATCTTTGCAGTTTTCTTCATCAGAGAAGGTTTTCACTGTGTGATTCATCCTGGCAGGGCCCCCTGTGCAAGCGTGATTAACTAGTTAGCAGCCTTCATTTGCATTCAGTATACTCAAAAGCCTGGCACCTTCTGGGTTTTTTCATTGTTTCTGTTTGAACTCTCTCACTGCAGCTCTGTCGAAACGCCTTACAAACCCTTTCCTTGTGGCCTCCACCTTAGCCTTACACCAGAATAGAGAGATGATAGACCCAGACAAGTTCTGCAGCCTCTGCCACGCAACTTTCAACGACCCTGCCATGGCTCAACAACATTATGAGGGCAAGAAACACAGGAAACAGGAGACCAAGCTCAAACTCATGGCACACTATGGACGGCTGGCAGACCCTGCTGTCACCGACTCAGGTAAGGGAGCCCAGCTCACACATAGCTCACACCCATAGTTGAATCAGAGCTGGACCACTAAGACTATGCTTTTCCTCCTTAAGTCTCTTAGGGCAAACATGGCAAACTGAAATGCCTGCAGAAGCCAGATAGGAAATTTAAATAAGGGAAAGAGCCTGGAGGTGATAGGTCAGCTAAAAAAGTGCATGCCTGGCTGAGTCAGCTCTAGCCAATTATTACCAGTTTTTCACAAGAATCTAGAAGCCAGATTTGAATAAGAATTCTTATTTTTAAATGTGCAACTAAATTTTTAAAATGTTAAGTCCTGTGAGATTTGGGCCAGGGGCCACCAGGGGCAACTTCTGATTTAAACTCCCTGTCATCCACATGTTTTGTGTGAAGGTCTCAGCTATTTCTGTCAGATTTTAGAGTGTCCTCAGGGCCCCTCCTTTCTCAGCAATTGAGGCCTAACTGTATTCCTAGGATAACATGGTGAAAACCATTCTGACTGAGAATATTAGCTGCTCCCCTGACCTCAAGGTGCTCACTCATCAGCATCACAGGAGTGAGCATTCACAAAAAGTTAGAAGCCCTTCCCATCACAGTAACTACTCACTGCCTATCGAAAGGGAGGGGAAGAGAAGAGATATTAATTTTTCACTCAGCCAGTCATTATTTATTGAGCACCCACTGTGTTTCTTCACTGAGGTACAGTAGTGATCAACACTGGCACAATTCCTGTCTCATGGAGCCGATGTGAACTTTTGTGTTGGTCCGCAGGGTTTTCTCCCTAGGCTATGGACATCCAGCACCAGATAGTCAATACTTCTGTTTGCATTCCACTTGAGGCCCCATGGCATCCAGCTACCAACAACTTGGCCTCAGGGAAACTGATTCTCAGAGCCATCTGGGCTCTTCCCACAGTGCTGAAGAGATGAACATATAGTTGTCTTAGATGTTCCAGACCACATATAGGCAAGGGGAGGGATCCTGGCTCTCTAACAAACCTCCAAACCCGAAAGCACCATGCAGCACAGGCTGTCCTTGGGCAATACTGACACAAATGAGAAGGGTGCAAAGCAGTGACTGTGAAGCAAAGTGGGCAGCTCTTTAGCAGGGTGCCAAAGATTGCTCCACCAATGCCATTGAAGGGCCCTGCTTTATAAACCTGTTTTAAATTGGAGCCCTTGACCATATGGGTCAGTTGGTTGGGCATTGTGCCCATGCACCAAAAGATTGCTGGTTTGGTTCCCCAGTCAGGGTTCATGTCTGGGTGGTGTATAGGAGACAGCCAATCAATGTTCCACACTCACATTAATGTTTCTCTTTCTCCTTCTCCCTTCCTCTCTCACTAAAAATCAATTTAAAAAAATTTTTAAAGACTTAATTTGAAATGGATTGCTGATATTTACTTACCATTCCCACATACAGGCAGTACCTTCCCCTTTAATAGGATCAGTATCATGTTGAGGAATTTGGAAACCTAGGTCCAAGTTCCTTATAACCCCACTTCATGACATACCAAACCAGATTTGAGTATTTTGGTCTGTAATTGATAGGAATATAGCATCCAGCTAGCATTTAAATATATTTTATTGCCGAAACCGATTTGGCTCACTGGATAGAGCGTCGGTCTGCGGACTAAAAAGGTCCCAAGTTCGATTCCGGTCAAGGGCATGTACATTGGTTGCGGGCACAACCCCAATAGGTTGATGTTTCTCTCTCATCAATGTTTCTAGCTCTCTATCCTTCTCCCTTCCTCTCTGTGGAAAATCAATAAAATATATTTAAAATAAATAAATAAATAAGTAAATATATGTTATTGATTTTTTTACAGAGAGGAAGAGAGAGGGATAGAGAGTTAGAAACATCAATGAGAGAGAATCATCGATCAGCTGCCTCTTACACACCCCCTACTGGGGATGTGCCTGAAACCAAGGTACATGTCCTTGACTGGAATCATTGAACCCAGGACCTTTCAGGCTGTAAGCCGATGCTCTATCCATTGAGCCAAACCAGTTTCGGCCAGACCTATCTTTTGATATTACTGAATTGTGCACTTAAAGTGGTTTGGATGGTAAATTTCCTATTGTATTTAACCACAATTAAAAATAAAATAATAGCCCTAGCTGGTTTGGCTCAATGGATAGAGCATCTGCCTGTGGACTGAAGGGTCCCAAGTTCAATTCCAGTCAAGGGCATGTGCCAGGTTGTGGGTTCAACTTCTTGTAGGAGCATGCAAGAGGCAGCCAATCAGTGATTCTCTCTCATCACTGTTTCTATCTCTCCCTTTCCCTTTCTCTCTGAAATCAATAAAAAATATATTTTAAAAAAATAAAATAATAAGGAAATAAAAAGAAGGAAAAAGTTGCACCCTCTGGAATGCCACTATTAATGATGGAAATCAAACAGGTGTTAGCAAGAGAAGGAGCCACCAGAGGACAGAAAACAAGAGTGCATGTGCTGAAAGCCATGGGCTGGGCAGGAGATGCTGAAGAAGGGAGGAGTCACCAGTTCTCTCAGGAGCTGTTGAAAGCTCAAATACGATGAGTCCTCATAAGCATCCATGTTGTCCATTAAATTTATATATAAGGAAGCCACCATTGGCCTTGGAAAGGGTGTGCACATGCACATGTGTGCGTGTGCACGTGAAGAAGGCTTAGCAGTAAAAAGATGGAGATATAGGTGCTTTCCCACATAAGATGTTCAAAAACCAGCTCTTGTGACTTATGTTTTATGAAATTACATGGGTAAACCAAAATATCAAACTTGTAAAATGAAAAACAGATGATAATTACTGGACAAATACTGTGTTTTTTTTTTTAGAGCATCGATAAATTCTGCAATTCCCCAAATGACAATTTTAACTCTTATTTATTTTTTTAATCCTCACCTGAGGACATGATTATTTATTTATTTATTTATTTATTTTAGAGAGAAGGGAATGGGGAAGGGTGAGAGAGGGGGGGAGAAACATCAATGTGAGAAAGAAACATTGGATCACTTGCCTTCCTTATACAACCTGACTTGGGACTGAACCCACAATCTAGGCATGTATTCAGACCTTGAATTGAACCCACAACCTTTTGGTGTACACTTCAACCAAATGAGTCACACAGACAGAGCTCAAATAACCATTTTGAATCTAGTTTACGGATGAGTAGATAGTGTGTTGAGATCTTGTCCCTCACAAAGGAGATAGAAGAGTTTAGAGACATGTGAAGAATGGGGGCTTCATGACCAGAGGGAAAATCCCAGGTCAACGACTTAACTTTCCTGGGCCTGGTTCCTGATTTGAAAAATGGAGATCACCACCTATCTTGCATTATTGTTGTAAGAATCTAAGGACATATATATCCAAAATTCTGGTGTGGTGCCTAGTACTTAATAGATAATAATAGTAGGCTATTATAATCTGGGTATCAGTGACTCTTAGCCACACCAATCCCAGGTCCCATTCTTGGCCTTGGGGGCAAGGTAGCTCTACTAGTCCATTATGCATCTTTTCCATGTTAGTGTTGAAACATGAATTCTGACCTTAAATATCTAAAAAGGACCTGAATTCTGATTGTAGGAAGTTTATCCTTAAGTGAAGAAACAAGGGAAACAAACAGAGCTGTAACATTGGCTACCTTATTTGAGTAGAGGAGATTGTTGACATTCTCAGAAGCTGCAGTTGCAATGAAAGGCTGCTTAAAAGATATTCACCACCTCTTTACCAGCATGATTCATGGAACCCATAAAAATGAATCTATATATATAAAAGGCTAATATGATAAGTGTCCCTCCTACCATCTGACCAGTCACTATGGCATGCACTGACCACCAGGGAAAAGATGTTCAATGCAGGAGCTGCTGAGCTGCAGTGACATGGCAGCAGCAGTTTTCAGGTGATGCACCCCAAAATCAGAGAGGAGAGAGCCTGATTCCTTGTGGGGCCGCACAATTCCACCTTCAGCCTTGTTGTTGCTAGAGCACTGTCGGCCCCAAATCTGGTTTACTGCACACTTGTGTTTGCATTCCACACCCTGTACGACAGCAACTTTGGCACATAGCATATGCCCCCTGAGCATTGAGGGCTTTGGGATTCTCATCATGGCCAATCACCTGACCTCATCCCACCCCTCTGTCCTCAGAAGTACTAGTACATTTGCATGCACTGTCAAAAGCAGCAGTCCCCAGGTCCCTTCTTACTAGATAACTAAGCATCTTGGCTTTTATGTGTGTTTCAGCTGGGAAGGGCTATCCGTGCAAGACATGTAAGATAGTGCTGAACTCCATAGAACAGTACCAAGCTCATGTCAGCGGCTTCAAACACAAGAACCAGTGAGTAATCATTCTTTGAAGTTCAAGGTCTGCAGCAGGAGCTATGGGCTGCTGAATTAGAACAAAGCCAGGTACTCCTTGGCTAAAAGGGAATCCTGACAGCTTTTTCTCAGTCATTAGGTCAGTTAACAGAAAGAAATATCTCCTCTGTAATTTTCCCATCAGCTTCAACCTAGCTTTCTCCCTTTTTGGTAAAAAAGCATAGACAGTTTCTTTGGTAGTCTCCTTAGAGTACTTGAGGGGAAAAAGAGTACTTGGATTTCCTGGCCTGTAGCAATCTGACTAGAGAAGTCTTTTTTTCACTGGTCTGAAGACCCTGTGCTTCACTACCATCAATTCTATGGCAAGAGCTCCCTCTACAGGTCATTACAAGGTATTACCAGGTTCTTTCATTTATTAATCAAAGATTTATTGAACACCCTAAGTGGTAGACCCAACAGATCCAACCCCTGCTCTCAAGACCTTACATTCTGATAGGAGACAAAACATAATAACCAATAATTAAAAATTGTTATAAGTTCATTTTAAAATATGTATATATTTTATTGTTGATAGTATTATAGATATCTCCCATTTCCCCCCACTCTCCTCCCAGCCCCTACCTGGCCTCCCAGGTCTTCACTTCCCTATTACCAGTATCCGTGAGCTATTCATATAAGTATATTAGTTCTTTGGTTTATCTCTTCTCATCCTGTGGTAAGTTCTTTGAGGGAAGAGAAGAACAGAGAGTTGGCTGTTCGTGGTAATCTTGAAAATGACTAACATTCTTTGAGCACCTGTTCTGTTATAGGCCATATGCCAAGCAGTTTCTCTCTCAGGTAATTCTTAAGCAACCCTTAGAGGAAGGGATTATTATTCTGATTTTATAGAGAGAGGCACCACCATTAAAAGTGAACCTCTTTCTTGCTGACGTGGCTCAGTGGTTGAGCGTCGACCTTTGAACTAGGAGGTCAAAGTTCGATTCCTGGTCAGGGCACATGCCCGGGTTGTGGGCTCAATACCCAGTATGGGGTGTGCAAGAGGCAGCCAATCAGTGATCCTCTCTCATCATTGATATTTCTGTCTCTCCCTCTCTCTTCCTCTCTAAAATCAACAAAAATATAATTTTTTTTAAAAAGTGAACGTGCCAAAACCGGTTTGGCGGTTTGGCTCAGTGGTAGAGCGTCGGTCTGTGGACTGAAAGGTCCCAGGTTTGATTCCGGTCAGGGGCATGTACGTTGGTTGCGGGCACATCCCCAGTGGGGGGTGTGCAGGAGGCAGTTGGTCGATGTTTCTCTCTCATTGACGTTTCTAGCTCTCTATCTCTCTCTCTCCCTTCCTCTCTGTAAAAAAATCAATAAAATATATATATTTTTTAAAGTGAACCTATGAGTCAGAGCCATAATTCAAACTGAGGCTTATCTGGCTTACAGCATGCTCCTTCAGGGCATCATGCTGACAGGGAGGTTATAGCACCACGTGAGATGAAGAGGCTAGGGTTTGGCCAGGGAGGGCCCTCATAGTTACATCCCGCCTCTCAGAAAGGAACTGTGTTGTGTGGACAGTGTGCCACAACATGACCTTCTGAGGTAGAAATTATCTCCATTTTATAGATGAGGAAACTGAGTTTCAGACAGGCAAGTCTGCTGAAATGATAACTTTGACTTCGGTATTTGGTTCTGCATTACTCACAGAGCCAAATGAATTAAAGGTGGTAGAAACAGAATGTTGGAGTCAAAAATGTCCTTGGTCCTTTCTACTCTGCCTTAAGTCTCCTCTCCCTCACTGTAGGAGGTCTTTCTCTTTATTTGTAGATATGTCTTTAACTGGGAGGACTCTTGAGATTTCTCTTAGATATGGACTTGAAATAAGCTCCAGCAACCCAGCCTCAGGCTCTCTCCTGTTTCAGCATGTCTGCAGCTTGTGACACCTTGACTGGTGGCAATTTCAGACATTCTGGAGCCAGCCAGAGCCCTGTCCTGAGGCTAGTCATACTTGAAAATGCTAGTGTTGTTTACTATTTTATTCCTATACTTTCCAGCTGTGTCACCTTGGGCAAGTCAGTAAACCACTCTGAGCCTCCAGTTCCTCTTCTGTAAGAATATAGCTACAATCTCATCTAATTCAAAACAGTAGCTCTGAATTAGGACCACCCTTTCACACCCCAAGGAAACCTAATGTCAGGTAGGTGAGGTGTCTTGCCTAGGATACTTGGAGTTAAACCAAGGTTTCAAACCTCTTTGATTCCAAAGTCCATTCATTTTGCTCTGCCACTTACAAATGGAGTTCATTATCCCCACCTTCTGGGAGGATGTGAGGGTTAGAGATAATGTAGTTCAAGTACCAATAAGGGGAACTGTTAGAGATGAGCTTTTATCCACTCAACAAATATTTATTGACACTTATTATGTGCCAGGCCTTTTGATTTAGACACTGGGGCTACTGTAGGAATCAAGACCAATGCTGTTCCCTGATCCTTTGGATTCCCCTCTGGTGGTAGAAGCAAACCCATAAATAAATAAGATATCAGGTGATACTAGGTGACCAGATAGTGGGATGGAGAATGACAGGAGAGCCACTGTAGATTCTGCGTGAGGGGGAGAATGGTCATTCTGTACCTTTCAGGTCTCGTGGGCCCTTTAGGCAGAATAAATGGTGTGCTATAGTGGGAAGACATGGATTGGGCTACAATCCTGAATCTATACACCTAAAAACTGCTGTGGGCAGGTCTCTTATACTTTCTGAACTTTAGTTTTCTCATATGTAAAATGGAGGTGCTATTCCCCTCCCATCCTTGCAAAATTGCCATGAGGATGAAATAGGATGCTGTATGCAAAGCATCCATTATTGTGCGTAATATGTGTGGCCCTCCGTAAAAGAGAGCTGCCTGTTTGTCACTCCAAGGCCCTAGAAGAGCTGTCTACCATTAGAATAAGCAACTGGGGCACCATTGCAACCACCAGACACTGACCCTGTACCTTTGTTCCTTCTCATATTACAGATCCCCGAAAACAATGGTGTCACCTCTGGGCCAGATTCCAATGTAAAGACAACCCATTCGGAAAGACTCAACTGCTTTGGAAGACTAGAGGTGTTTCTGTCCAGCACCCCAGGTTGAACCAGCCATGAGCCAGCCTCCTCCTGACCATGACCATGGTCAGCCCTTGGCTCCCTCTTCCTCCTTTCTTACATAGGCCTGAGGAATAGGCCACAGGCAGCCTCTGATTGGTCCAGGCAAATCCACCCATGTTCCTCCCCTTTGGAATGGGCTCTGAAAGTCAGGACAAAGAGGGATTTTTTAAGAGGACGTGGGTTCTCACAGGGTAGTAGTTTAGAGGATGGCCTTTCCCCTTCCCTGGCCCTTCTAGGCCATATGTCATGAGGCTCCAGTCCTGTATTTCCTCTGCAAGTCAGTTTTGGACCACTCCTTGCAGCTAAACAACTGAGTTCTCCTGGGCTCTAGGCATCTCCAATGAAATATGGCACTTTCATGCCAGAGCTTGGTCTAGGCAGGAAAGGACAGATGACAATAGCTGCCACAGGGAAGCTTAGAGATAATGTGACACTCACCTCCCCCAAAGATGTGCAGACTTCCCTAAGCCTGGGACCAGAAGCTGGCCAGTTGTACAGGTTTCTGCCCACTGTGAAGTCTCCTCCTGGAGCAGTGCCGCAGTCCTGGCAGAGTGTTGCTGTCCCTCCTGACCCTTCACAGTTCCCGAATGGTGCTAAGGACCTGCAGCAGCCGGAGACAAGCTAGAGCTGGAAAAGGCCTCAGTACCTAGTGGGATCATGGAAAGGCTCTAGGGGGCCTTTCCTCTGTGTCAGAAGTGCTCTGACCCAGTTCATATGGGAAAGTCCTCATATGCAAGTTTTCTTGATGATTCTCCAGCCAGCCAGCTCAGAGATTCACTGCTGCTCATCTGCCTCCACTAGCCTTTCCTTCCCCGCGTGCAGCAGACCACCTGCCCAGGTTGCTGTGGTGCTAACCCTCCCCCATCACCTACCAGGAGATTCCTGGGTACCAGGTAAAGGAAGGAGGGCTGGTACAAGTTTCCACGGTGAGGAATCAGATGTTCCCCAGGCCCCAAACCTAGATTTCTCCAGCTCTGCCATGTCTTATGGCCTGGGACTTCACTGGGAGTATATTTTATCTTGTATCTTTCAAGCAGGAATTATAGGGAGTGGAACCATCAGTGGCCCTCCTTCACTGGGCCAAAGAAGCCCTATTCTGCTCTCAATGCTTCTTCCTCCCACTCCCTATCCCTTGCCTGTGAAATGCCTTTAATGTTGTGTGTGGGTATGTGTTTTATGCTCTGTCTCTTGGTTACTGAAGCATCTAAATAAAGAATTTATCCCATGAGCCAGACTGCAACTTAACAGAACTAGGACTTGGGGCCATATTGCCATTGGGTCTAATATGTGTATCTTTATCCCTTACCCTTATCCCATTCATACTCCCACAGTCCTAAATACTTATCTTAGGAGTTAGGACAGAGAGAGGCATCCAAATTGTTTGGCAACTCTGAGGAAGTCTTCACACATGCCCTAAATTCAATATAACCTCATCTACTCATTCACCTTTCCCTGTAACGGAGAGTCTCATGGAGGTCTCGAGAAAGTTTAAACTAGTAGCCTGCTTTGGTTGAGAGGATCATTTTAGCTGCTATGCACAGAAGGAATGTAGGAGAGCAGGAAAGGACACAGACAGAGGTCAAATGGAGCCTTTTTGTGGTTCTTTCCAGGCTAACCCCTTCAGGGCAGAGACCTACCCTTGTTCATCCCCCCTTCCCTAATGTACAGAGTGATGTGTCATGAAGTGTTTCCTGGATGGATGGATGGGTGGGTGGATGGATGGATGGATGAATGACTATGCATAAGGGGAAATGGTCCTGGTAATTCTTGGAAGAACCTTTTCCATGACCCAGAAATGAGCTGAGAAAGGAGTATGATGGCTTCAGGATTCCTTTGTTTCCGACTATCAGATCTGAGGAAGGTGCTCACACAGCTTTAGCTCCAATTCTTCACTCAGCAAATGATTCTTGAGCACCTGCTTTAGGCCAGCTGGAAAAGACCCTACACAGCCCCAAGTGTGGATTCTCAGCTCTCAGCTTCCAAAGCCCATACTGCCTCAGCATTTTCCCCAGAATCCCTCTCCCCAACCCAAGATGTCAGAATCGGGCCCATCTAACAAGCAAGGAAGTGAAGGGCAGAGGAATAGTGGGCTGCCACACCATGCCATATTCTTGGCCTGCAGGACCACTCTGGATCCAGGAGTCCTGCCAGCTGTGTGCCCAGCCCATTGGCATGGGAATACAGGAATGAACACTTTTCTTTGGAGAGCTCACCACTGTTAAAGACCATTATGGCAATGGTCAGAGGGTCATACAGGGTGTTGTGGGAATGCCCAGGATGTAGGCATTAACTCAGCCAAGGATATGAAAAGCTGGAGAAGTTGGGAAACTAGCATTTGATCTGCATAACAGCCTTTTGAACCAGATGATGATATTCCATTTTCTAGAAAAGGAACAAGGCTTAGAAAGGTGTGGTGATTTGCCCAAGACCTTGCCACTAAAACAGCAAAATGGGGAGTGGATCCTGTTGTCAAGATTCCTATTCCAGAACCCTTTCAAACAAGGACCAGAGTCCTTCCCACATGACCCCTTAGCCTGCTTCACCCATCTGGCTGGGTGATTGTCTCAGAGCGAGCAGCCACAAAACAAGTCATACAATGTTCAGTAGTTATTTTATATTCCAAGCTCCCTCATGCGTCTCATAATTTTACTCAAGATTCTCAGTGTATTAGGCTCTAATGAACTGTAAGAAACTTGAAATGGCTAGCTAAAAGGAAATTTACTGATTCACTCAATGAAAAAACTTGGTATAGAGATGGCTAGACCCAGGTTCTGACAGTGTCATTAGTAAGAATTCAATCTCGCCATGCTTTCCTCTGTGTGGCCTCCCTTGGGCAGACTCTGCAGAAGGTGGAAAGATGGCCACTGGCAGCTCAAAGCTTATATCCTGATAGATTAGCAACTGAAATGGGAAGAACATCTTTTTCTATTAGTTCCAAAAGAAATTCTGGGACTGACTCATTAGCCAGCTTGTTCCTGTTCCCATCCCTAACCATCCACTGTAGGTAGAGGAAATGGTGCTTTGATTTGGGGCCTGCAAAGCAATGAACTCTACCAAAAACAGATGGACTGAAAGGGAGAGATGTGTCCCTAAGAGAAGAAAGTATAGGGCTCCCTCCAGACTAAGGGAAAAGATTGATGCAGATGGGGAAAAATAACTTGTCAGCCATACCCAAGTAGTGTCTGTCTTTAACCATTTCTTTTTTTTTATCCTGACTTTTTGAGATACAGGATACATTAAGTAGTAATGTGTGCCAATTTTTAGAGTACAGTTTGCTGAGTCCTCCTCACATATGTGTATTTATCTGGGCAGTCACCCTTGGGATCAAAATACAGAACATTGCCAGCTCCCCAGAAGGTCCCCTTGTTTTTCTCTCTACATAGTATCCCCCAGAGCTGTGATGGGCAAGCTGCAGCTCTCAAGCCACATGCGGCTCTTTGGCCCCTTGAGTGTGGCTCTTCCACAAAATACCACAGCCTGGGCGAGTCTATTTTGAAGAAGTAGCATTAGAAGAAGTTTAAGCTTAAAAATTTGGCTCTCAAAAGAAATTTCAATCGTTGTACTGTTGATATTTGGCTCTGTTGACTAATGAGTTTGCCGATCACTGCCCCAGAGGTAAACACTACTTTGACCTCTATCACCATAACTTAGCTCTGCTTGCTCTTGAATTTTATAAGAATGGAGTCATACATCCATTTTTGCTCAATATTATGTCTGTGATTTCATCCATGTTATTGTGTATATCAGAAGTTCATTTTTTTCATGCTGTGTGGTAACTTGTTATATGAATATACCACAATTTAGCCATTCTACTGTTGATGGACAATTGGGTTGTTCCTAGTTTTAAACTATTATAAATAAAGCTGTTGTGAATCATTTTGTCTGTGTTGTTTGGTGAACATGTGCACGAATATCCCCAGGAGTGGAATTGTTACATCATTGGTAGATACATTTTAGCCTAAATACTGCCACATGGTTTTCCAGAGTTGTTCTACCAACCTACATACCCATCTGGATTATGGGAGAGTTCCACTTATTCCATATCCTTGCCAGGTGGTTCAGTTGGTCGGAGCATCCTACCATACACCAAAAGGTTGTGTGACTACCCCCTGTCAGGGCACATACCCAGTCGGGACACACAAGTAGGCAACCATTTGATGTTTCTCTCTCACCTTGGTGTTTCTCTCCCTTCCTCTCTTTATAAATATCAACAAAAGCAGCCCTAACCAGTTTGGCTTAGTGGATAGTGTTGGCCTACAGAGTCAAGGTTAAATTGGTTAAATTGGTTAAAATCAGCTGCCTTCTGCACCACCACCACCCCTCGGTATGTGACTGTAACTTGGTTGCAGTCACATACCGAGGGGGGGGGGGGTGTGCAGAAGGCAGCTGCTTATTGTTTCTCATCGATGTTTCTAACTCTCCCTCTCTCTTCCTCTTTGTAAAAAATCAATAAAATATATATTAAAAAACAAACAAAGCATCCTTGAGCCCAGCTGGTGTGGCTCAGTGGTTGAGCCTTGACCCATGAACCAAGAGATCACCAGTTCAATTCCTGGGCATATGCCCAGGTTGCTGGCTCAATCCCCAGTATAGGCATGCAGAGGCAATGGATCGATGTTTCTCTCTCTGTCTCTCCCCCTCCCTTCCACTGTCTCTCATAAGTAATGGAAAAATATCCTTGGGTGAGGATTAACAACCAAAAAAAATTGTTAAAATATATCCTCGAGGAGGATTAAAAAATAATTAAAAGTCCTGGCCAGTGTTCTCAGTGGTTAGAGTGTTGGCCCCTGCACCAAAGAGTTGGGGGTTCAATCCTTAGTCTGGGCACATGTGGGAGGCAGCCAATTGATGTGTGTCTCTCTCATGGATGTTTCTTTCTTTCTGCCCCTCCCTCCCTTCCACTCTCTCTAAAAATCAATGGAAAAAATATCCTTGGGTGAGGATTAACAAACAAACAAACAAACAAAAAGGAAGCTTTCCAGCTCTGCTGGTGTGGATCAGTGGTTGAGCATCGACCTATGGACTAGGAGGTCAGTTTGATTCCCGATCAGGGCACATTCCTAGTAGAGGTGTGTAAGACGCAGCCGGTAAATGATTCTCTCTCATTACAGATGTTTCTATCTCTCTCTCCCTCTCCCTTTCTCTCTGAAATCAATAAAAATATATATGTTTTAAAAGCCACCATCTTTTCTCTCTCTCAAACACCCACTCCTTTCCTTCCCCTTTCTTCCCTCAAAGCATGCATCTCTGCTCTCTCCTAAGCTCCAAGGGTTTGTAAGTTGTTTCCTGAGTCAACACAACCCGCTTAGCTCACTTTTTCCACGGCTCATTTCTTCTACCTCTGTGACTTTTTAAATAAACTTTTGCTTGTTTAAAAAAAAAAAAAAAAAAAAAAAAAAAAAAGCCTCCTTCTACTGCCGGGGCATCTCAGCTTTTCCCAGGCACCCCAGCCTCTGCAGCCAGTGACACCTGAGGAGACTGATGAACTGATGAAACCGTGCACGTAAAGCTCTTAGTCTAGAGCTGGTTGCAAAGCAAGTGTTGGAATGTAATAACCCCTCAGTGCAGACACAAAGCTGGCTCATAAAGCAGCCATGGGGTGTGAACAGGACACTGGTCTGGGATTTGGGATCCCTGGGCATTGGTCTGAGCCCTGCCACCAGCTTTGTGGGACCTGAAGCCTTGATATTTGCTATGAAGTAGAAGTTGGAAGAAATCACAGGTCCCAGCTGGAGTCCTGAAGAGGTAGTGATGATGGGCAGTTGGGGTTCTTCCCCGAGGAGGTAAAGAAGGCCTTTCCTTCTTCACAGTGGCCCCTCTGAGGCAAGCTGCTCTCACTCCTAACGAGACTCCCTTCTGGGCAGTCACTAGCATCAAATACAACTTCTCCAGCACTGGTTGGTTTGGCTCAGTGGATAGAGCGTCGGCCTGCAGACTGAAGGGTCTCAAGTGTGATTCCGATCAAGGGCACATGCCCGGGTTGTGGGCTCAATCCCTGGTAGGGGGCGTTCAAGGAGGCAGCCCATCAATGATTCTCTTTCATCGTTGATGTTTCTATCTCTATCCCTCCTCCTCCCATCCTCTCTGAAATCAATAAAAATGTATATACTTTTAAAATACAACTTCTCCCTCTGACCATCTGTCCACATAACAACCTCACTTACGCTGCCCTGTGCCAAGGCCACATTATAGAGAGAACATGTCCCTGTTCTGACACTCCCAGGTTCCATGTCCACAAATGGTGCTTCATCTGTGCAGGAGCTTCACACTAACAAAGCAACTTCCAGTCCTGTAAATGGACCTGTGCAATGACCCTGATGGCCACTAGATGGAAAATGCTCCTCTATTATTTATGTTATGTTATGTTATGATGTTATGTTATGTTATGTTATGTTATGTTATGTTATGTTATGTTTTGTTATGTTATGTTATGTTATGTTATTTGCTGGACAAAGTAGACCAGCCCGAGGACCTTACTGTTGGGTTTAATGCAGAAGAGACTAGGATGACTTTTCCTGAGCCCCTAAGGCCACCTGGCCCTTCCCTCAGGACATTTCCCTCCAGAGGACACCTCTCTTTGAGAGCTCTAATTTAGTCACCTACCTGGGAGCACACCTGATGTCTGGCCTACTCATCAGCCTTTAACTCTTCCTTTGGGTAACATATCTGCTCCATTCTTAGACCCTGTGGTTTTGAGAGACTGATCTCACTCCCTGGTTCATAGGTTGATGCTCAGCCACTGAGTCATGCCTGCCAGGAGCATCTACATTTTTTTAAATCTTTATTCTTGAAAGTATTATAAATGTTCCTTTCTTTCCCCCATTGACTCCTTCTAGCCCGCACCCGCCCCCCCGCCCCAGGCCTTCACCACACTATTGTCCATTGAATTTTTTTTTTTAGGCTTTTAAAATAATATTTTTTTAATATATATATTTTATTGGTTTTTTACAGAGAGGAAGGGAGAGGGATAGAGAGTTAGAAACATCGATCAGCTGCCTCCTGCACACTCCCTACTGGGTATGTGCCCGCAACCAATGTACATGCCCTTGACCAGAACTGAACCTGGGATCCTTCAGTCCCCAGACCGACGCTCTGTCCACCAAGCCAAACCGGTTTGGGCAGTGCCATCTTCTTTAGAAACCTCCACACCACGAAGGCCAAATGGAGGGAGAATCAAATGTGCAGGCTGAGGCGCAAAAGACAAAAGATGAGGCAAAGGGGTCACTGGGCGGGGCATGGGGCAGACTTCCAGCGATCAAGAGAAATTGAAAAAGAAAGATGAGGCAGAGGTCCAAGCAGATTGCTAGTTTGTGCGCCATCGAAGCCACAGGAGCAGAAATAGGAACGCCCGAGGCCAGGGCTGCTGCTACCAATTGTTGGACTGCATTCCTGTCTGGAACTTCTTAATGGACTCAGAATAGCCATCGCCATCTCATCACTGAGACCCCCTTTTGAAAGACCCACCTTGCTTGTACAAAAACAGCCCTTTTTGGTCCTTTGTGTTGGACCTGTGATAGTCTGGACTCGTTCTGTTCTCAGCTGTGGCTGAATGTAACGTGTACAGTAATGTAACGTGTACTTCCGCTCTCTTAGCTGAAGAAGAAAAAGACTCATTCTCTTTCCTGCTTTCTTTCCTCTGACTCTATTCTCTGGCAGATGCTCCCGCATAGGTGACAAAGAAGGCTACCCAACAGCTCTGGGTTCCAGACCTCCCCATTTAGCAATACCTTCCCAGTCATTCTAGCAGAAGCCAGGAGGGCGGAGGTCATTCATATCCAGGCCCTAGGAGCTGAGGGTGGGGCTCCTTAAGGAAAATCCTACTATAGGAAGAAAGGGATGATTACCTGGTTATTCTGGGAACCTTTATTACATAATAAACCATCCCCAAACTTAGTGATGTAAAACGTGTCCTAGCTGGTGTGGCTCAGTAGTTGAGCATTGACCTATGAACCAGGAGGTCGCAGTTTGATTCCCGGCCAGGGTACATGCCTGGGTTGTGGGCTCAATCCCCAGTGTGGGGCATGTAGGAGGCAGCTGATCAATGATTCTCTCTCATCATTGATGTTTCCATCTCTCTCTCTGGAAGCACCGATAGGATTCAAACCTACCAACAACCTCTAGGTACATGGGACAATGCCTAAGCAAATGAGCCACACCAACCAGAGCTTTTTTCTTTTTTCTTTTTCCCCTAATATGTTTTTATTGATTTTAGAGGGAGAGGGAGAGAAAAATCCATCAGTTGCCTCCTGTACACACCCCAACCAGGGACTGAACTCACAACCTGGGTATGTGCCCTGACGGGGAATCAAACCAGCAACCTTTCAGTACACAGGACAATGCTCAACCAACTGAGCCACATGGGCTAGGGCCGAGACCACATAATCTTTTTTTTTTTTTTTTTCTCCTTTCTTTCTATTCCCCGTTGATTTGAGAAAGAGAAACTTATTTATGTGCCCTGGCCCTGGATCAAACCTACAACCTTGGCATTTCAGGATGACACTCTAACCAACTTAGCACCCTGCCAGGGCTGAGACCATGTAGTCTTAACTACCCTGTAATTGGGTCCCCACCTTGCTTTTTCCCACCTCTGTATAACCCTCATTAAGTTCCCTCCTTAGTCGCATATGCATAAGTAACGCTGCAAACTGTTATTCTCCACTGCATTGATCTTACTTCCAGGTGTATTTTCTTTTTGACATAAATAATTTTTAGTAAAAATTTTGAACAGGCTTGGATGTTCTTACTTCGATATTAGTGATTCACTCTGACATTTAGAATAAGGTAGAAGTGTTGAAGTGTGACTTTTGAGAGTAAGTCATAAAAGGGCAGTGTCAGTCCCTCCTGGATCATCAGCTCCAGGGAAACCAGCTGGCAGGTTGTGAGGTCACTCCCGCAGTCCGTGGAGAGGCTCACATGGAAAGAAATGGAGGTCTTCCACCAGTAGCTAGCCAAACGTTTATTTTAAGTTTTGGGGCTATTTTTATGCAAGAATAAATATCTAATACAGGTTTTCATCCTAAAAGCAATGGGAAGCCATGAAAGGTTTCAAACAAATAGGAGCAAGAACAAGATGAATTTGCTGACTCATAAGCAATGAGTACCACGGCCTAGGAGCCAAAAGAGGATAGTGGAGACATAACGGAGAGAGGAGTTTCTACCCAGAGGTCATTTATTAGGAGTCTTTTATTTATGAGTAAAATAAGAAGTCAAATTAGCTTAAGAAAAAACTTATTTGGCCGAGACCGGTTTGGCTCAATGGATAGAGCGTCGGCTTGGGGACTGAAGGGACCCGGGTTCGATTCCGATCAAGGGCGTGTACCTTGGTTGCGGGCACATCCCCGGTAAGGGGTGTGCAAGAGGCAGCTGATCGATGACTCTCTCTCATCGATGTTTCTAACTCTCTATCTCTCTCCCTTCCTCTCTGTACAAAATCAATAAAATATATTAAAAAAAAAAAAAAAGAAAAAACTTATTTGGCTCACATAGATGAAATGTTCAAAGAGGTAATTTTGGCTTCAGGCATGGCTCCATCCAGGCACAGCTCCATCTCTTGGCCCTCTTATTTCCTATGTTGGCTTCATTCACAGGCAGGCTCTCTAAAGCAGCTCTGGGCTTACATCTTCATAACTCAGTAACCTCTGAGAGTTAGTTTCCTATTAGTTCCAATGAACAACTCAGATTGGCCCTCATTGGCCCTGCTTTAGTCACTTGCTCATCCTTGACCCAATCACAGTAGTCTGAGGGGGGTGGCGGTGAAATAGTCACATTAGCCAAGGTTCAGGGCATATACCCACCAGGAGAGCAAAGGAGAAGTGTTGGTTCCATCCAAACCCCTGGGGACAAAAAAGGGGTGCTGCAATAAATCATAAATTCCTAAATGGGAAGATCACACTCCAGGCCTATAACTTCTTTAGTGAAAGGTTTTTAAGCCAGTCTTGTCTATTGTCCTTGTGCATCTAGATTAATACACCTTTGAAATGCCAGAAGTAATATCTCTAGAAGGCATAATCACCCTTAAGAGAGCACATAATCTTGTAATCCAATCCTCACTTTGCTTTCTCCTACCCTAATGGATCTTCCTTACTTCCCTCCTTAATTTCAAATGCATAAAAGAAACTACAAAACTGTCTTTCTTCAGAGTATTTGAGATCATACTCCCCTGTATGTTGGCTCAAACAAACTCATAAATATTCTCTGCAGGTTTGGACTAGAAATAAGAGAGGGCCAGGACCTCAAAGAAAAATGAGGAGAGAAAGAGAGAGAGAGAGAGAGAGAGAGCGCTACTATTTACATTTTGCAGAACACAAAACTGAGGCTTAACATTATCTAAGGTCACACATTTTCAGGATTCAAATCCACAGCTGTCTGGCTCTAACACCCAGCCTTTCACCACTCAGTTGCTGTCAATGTCACCTCCATTTTGAAGAGCCAGGCCAGACCGCCACAAAACCTGTAGGGGAAGCCAGGGTAGAAAAGGGTTGGGGAAAAAATAGTAAGAACAATTGTCAGTTCTGAGCAGCAACTGTACATTTCCCTGTGTACTTTTCCTATATTTTAGAACTTTCTCAAAATAAAAATTGTTTTTAAAAAATGAAAGAAAGAAGACAAGAAAGCACGGGGCTGGGTCAGAGGAAGGAAACGGGCCCGGGCTGGAATGGGGCCTGGGCTGGAGCTCAGGGAAACCCTTCCGCATAAGAGCCCAGTGTTCCCTAGGCCGCTGCTGTCCAAGAGCAACATGGTGGGCACCAGGCCATGTCTGCCCCCTCCCCACAACTCTGCTCCCAGGCAGGCGGGTGTGGGGCAGGGGCCTGGCCTTAGGAGTCCCTCCTGGCCCAGCCTGGCACTCCAGGAGCCCAGAGTCTGCAAACCTCTGCCAAGGGCCTGGCACTTCATAGGTGCCCCATCATAGCTGGTCAAATGGGCAGGAACAGCAATGCCCACAGCCAGCCCCCCCTCATCCTCAGGTGAATCTCCACCTTTCCGGCCACAGTTAAGGATGGGGAAGAAAGTGGGCTGATGTGTCAGCAATCCCAGCTCTCCCTCTGTGACCCAAATGGTAGGGTTTAAGTCTCAATTCTATTGTTCACTTGCTACGTGACTTTAGACAAGTCATTCCATCTGCTCCTCACCTACAAAACAGAGCTAAGGCTCTACCCTCACTGGCTTGGGAGAAGGATAAAAGGATGTAATGCATGTATGACACCCAGCCTAGCAAATGCCTAGCACATAATGGGAGCTCAGCTAAGGTGTGGATTTCTGCTCTACTTCCTGTTCTGTCTGGTAAAATATCTCTCTCTCTCTCTCTCTCTCTCTCTCTCTCTCTCTCTCTCTCTCTCATTTCTCTCTTAATATTTTTATTGATTTCAGAGAAGGGAGAGGGAGAGAGAGATAGAAACATCAATGATGAAAGAGAATCATCTATTGGCTGCCTCCTGCACACCCCACACTGGGGATCAAGCCCGCAATCCAAACATGTGCCTGACTGGGAATCAAACCTTGACCTCTTGCTTCATAGTCACTGAGCCATGCCGGCCAGGCTCATCTCTTAATGCATTAATTTCCTCCAATATCTTGGAGTAAAAGGAAGCATGAATGTGCCCATTTTCTGTTGTGGTTTTTTGTTTGTTTGTTTGTTTGTTTGTTTTAGTTTTGGTGTGTGTGTATGTGTGGGAGAGAGAGTGTGTGTGTGGGTGTGGGTGTGTGTGTGTGCACACATGTGTGCACATGCCCATTTTCTGGAGGGAAAAACTGAGGCAGAGATAGGTTAAAGTCAGGACTGAGAATGGCAGGCTCCTGAGTCCCTGACTGGTGACAGTCTGTTGGCAAGAGAGTGAGACTGTGAGAGGGAGACAGGCCTGGATTCAAACCCTTGGTAGATCTCCTTCTGTGCTCTGTTTACTTATCTATGTCTTCCCACTAATATCAGCGGCTCCTTAAAGGGTAGAGGCTGGGTCTGATCACTGCGTTATCCCTAGGATTTAGAATAGTGCATACCACACAATAAGCCTTTAGCAAATGAATGAGTGAATGGATGACCTTGTGAGAGCGTCATATTCTGCGGAGGGTCCGTGTGAGAGGTGCTGAGTGCCAGAGGGGCCCTGGACAAGGGAGGCTCAGACCCAGCGGAGAGGCTGTTGGGAGGTTTGCCAATCTAAGGGACTTGGCACATCAGGAGGCAGCCTTTGCCTTTGTCTCAGGTATACTGGGAAGTGCCTGGAAGTTGAATGAAAGCTGCGTGGGTCCAGTTCCTGCTGGCAGCTCACCCCGCCGCCACCCCCAACAAACATTCACTAAGGGAGCCAGCAGAGGACCAGAGGTGGGGGGCTGAGTTTCTCCAGGAGTCCAGGGGGTCCGGTAAAGCCCCCTCTGGGCAGTAAGCTTCCAATTGCTGGGCACCCCCAGCGCCAGAAGCCTCCAGCAAGGAGGGACCTGGAGGAGGGAAAGCAGGACAAGCTGTTTTTACTTATTTATTTATGTATGTATTATTTTCTTTTTGTTGTTAATCCTCACCTGAGGATATTTTTCCATTGATTAAAAAATATTTTTTTTATTTTTACAATATACAAAATAAATATATTGCCAGATTGTAGTACAAAATAATTAGCCATTTACATGCAATAAACATTAATATTTCAAGAAGAAAGGATTTTAAATATAATAATATTACCCAAACTGTACTAACATAGTACCGTATATTACAAAAGTTGTAGGAAATATTAAAAATCTGCAAATAAAAGGATTACTTCTATTATATTCTAAAATATTTTTTCTCGCCAAAACCGTTTGGCTCAGTGGATAGAGCATCGGCCTGTGGACTGAAGGGTCCCGGGTTCGATTCCGGTCAAGGTCATGTACATTGGTTGCGGGCACATCCCCGGTGCGGGGTGTGCAGGAGGCAGCTGGTCGATGTTTCTCTCTCATCGACGTTTCTAGCTCTCTATCCCTCTCCCTTCCTCTCTGTGGAAAATCAGTAAAATATATTTTTAAAACAATAAAAAATAAAAATAAATAAAATATTTTTTCTCTGGATCTATTTTTGTTCATCGGTTTATGTTGTTCATTATATTCCACAAATTAGTGAGATCATGTGATATTTATCTTTTTCTGACTGGCTAATTTCACTTAACATAATGCTCTCCAGTTCCATCCATGCTGTTGCAAATGGTAAGAATTCCTTCTTTTTTACCGAATCATAGTATTCCATTGTGTAGATGTACCACAGTTTTCTAATCCACTCATCTGCTGATGGGCACTTAGGCTGTATGGCCTCTTTCCAAAGGTATCTACTAGATCCTTTGCCCATTTTTTGATTGGATTGTTTACCTTCCTCTGTTAAGTTGTATGAATTTTAGAGATTAAACCCTTATTGGAGATAACATTGGCAAAGTTCTCCCATGCTGTGGGCTTTCTTGTTAAACTTTTTATTTTGATGTAGTCCCATTTGTTTATTTTCTCCTTAGTTTCCATTGTCCTAGGAACTGTATCTGTAAAGATATTGCTGTGACATATGTCTGCTATTTTGCTGCCTATGGCTTCTTCTAAGATTTTTATGGTTTTCCATCTTATGTTTAAGTTCTTTATCCATTTTGAGTTTATTTTTGTGTATGGTGTAAATTGGTGGTCTGGTTTCTTTCTTTCTTTTCTTTTCTTTTCTTTTCTTTTCTTTCTTTTTTTTTTTTTTTTTTTTTTTTTTTTTTTTTTTTTGCAAGTATTTGTCCAACTTTCCCAACACCATTTATTGAAGAGACTCCATTATATGCTCTTGCCTCCTTTGTCAAATGTTAATTGAGCATAATGTTTTGGGTTGTTTTCTGAGTTCTCTGTTCGGTTCCACTGGTCTATATGTCTGTTCTTGTGCCAGTACCAGCAGTGTTAAGAACAGTGGCTTTGTAATATAGCTTGATATCTGGTATTGTGATCCCTCCAACTTTGTTCTTCTTTCTCAGGATTGCTGTACCTATTCGGGGTCTTTTTTTATTCCAGATGAATTTTTGGAACAGTTTGTTCTAAGTCTGTGAAACATGCTGTTGGTATCTTAATAATTGGTGGGGATTTTTCAAAAACATATTTTTATTGATTTCAGAGAGGAAGGAAGAGGGACATAGAAACATTAATGATGAGAGAGAATCATTGATCGACGGCCTTCCGCGCCCCTCCCACTGGGGATCAAGCCTGAAATCCAGGCATGTGCCCTTGACCAGAATTGAACTCGGAACCCTTCAGTCTGCAAGCTGACACTCTATCCACTGAGCAAAATTGGCTAGGGCTGCTATTGGTATCTTAATGGGGATTGCATTGAATCTATAGATTGCTTTGGGTAGTATGGACATTTTATTGATGTTGAGTCTACCAATCCATGAACACAGTATATTCTCCCATTTGTTTATGTCTTTTTCTATCTCTTTTTTCAACTCCATTGATTTTTTAGGGAGAGTAGAAAAGAGAGGGAAAGAACAGAGGGAAACACATCCATTGGTTGCCTCCTGCACACACCCCTACAGGGCCTGGGCCAGAGAGGGACATGCCCTTGACCACGATCTAACTCAGGATCCTTTGGTCCACAGGTTAACACTCTAGCCACTGAGGCAAACCAGCTAGGGTAGGACAAGCTGTTTTTAAAAGATATCCAATTCTCTTCTGATTTATCATTGGGAGGAGATTATCCTTTTGTTTGACAAGGAAAAGAAAAATAAAGGAAACAAATCACTATTTTTTTTAATTTAAAAAAAATTCAATGTAGTTTACTTCAATGTTTCTAATTTATGAGAATAACTTCTTTTTAAAAATATATATTTTAATGATTTTTTACAGAGAGGAAGAGAGAGGATAGAGAGCCAGAAACATCAATGAGAGAGAAACATCCATCAGCTCTCTCCTGCACACCTCCCACCGGGGATGTGCCTGCAACCAATGTACGTGCCCTTGACCTGAATCGAACCCGGGACCCCTCAGTCCACAGACCAACGCTCTTTGCACTGAGCCAAACCAGTTTCGGTGAGAATAATTTCTTTCTTTTTAAAAAAAAAATATATATTTTATTGATTTTGTACAGAGAGGAAGGGAGAGAGATAGAGAGTTAGAAACATCGATGACAGAGAGTCATCGATCAGCTGCCTCTTGCACACCCCCTACTGGGGATATGCCCGCAACCAAGGTACATGCCCTTGACCGGAATCGAACCCGGGACCCTTCAGTCCCCAAGCCGACGCTCTATCCATTGAGCCAAACCGGTCTCGGCGAGAATAATTTCTTAATGCTACATTCATCAATACTTAATTTGGAAAGCATAAGCAAGAAGATTCACCATTTTACTGGGACTACACAATTTAGCACAGTACCAGGCACCATACTAGAACAACAACAACAACAAAAAACACCCAAAATTGAAGTATGAGTGATGGCAGACATTTTTAAACTCCAGGGTATCAATGAACCTCCCAATACTGTATACAGGAAGTTGTGTAGTGCGTGCACTTTTCTGGGGAGAGGTCCCACCGTTCCAGTCAACTTCTAAAGGGGCCAAATAGCACAGAGCAGAATTCTATATTTTCCCTATATTTCTCTTCCCTATATTTTCAGTGAAGAAAGCTGTGGATGCACCTCAGGAAGTTCACTCCTGCAATTTTCATGGAAACAGGGTAGAAAGGAAAACAAATAAAAGTAACTTGCAAGGACTGGGCAGGGGAAAACTCCAAAGTACTGTTTACCTTTTAAGTTTAGTAACAGGTTCTGGTTTAGAGAAGAGAAACGGGACCTGAGTGGTAATATAAGCTGGAAGCAAGGAGACTCTTCTCAGATTTTCAAATCCTTAAAACACTAAAAACTTAACTATAAACAAAGCAATAGCAAGAACTTAAAATGCAATTTAATTCAAGTCCAGTTTTCAGTATCTGCACATTAACAAGTTATTTTTATTTTTGAATATCACAGACTTCAATCAGAATATTTAAAAAAAAAAAAAATATATATATATATATATATATATATATATATATATATATATATATATATACTGCATGCGTCTAACAAATCTGACAAAGGACAGGTATCCAGTTTACTTGCATTATACTCTGAAGTTTTAACTGAACAGCCAATTAGCATATATTTATGATCATTAAGTACAGGTAACAATAAAAAAGGCAATGCATTAATCTGATGACATCCTATCACTGTGCAGTGTTTATTAACACTACTACCCTAGAGCACAGGCAAAATGTAGACGGAGGACTTTCCCTCAAAAGCAAGCTTAAGGGGTTAAATATCGTCACCATCATCACTACTGAGGGTAAAGCTGCTGCATGTAGATAGCGCCCTTTCTTCCCGAACATTCCCCCCATACGGCCCACAGTCCCTTTCTTCCAAAATCATCCAACTTCTCACAGGAATCCTCATCTTCTAACATCTTTTCATCTATACCTTCTTCATCGTCCTTTGCATCTACTTCCTCTTTATTTTCATCTAAATATTTAAACATCTTTTCAACTGCGTCTTCTTCCTCCTTTTATCAGCATCTTCAAGTCCCTTTTCATCTGCATCTTCTTCACCCACTTTTTCATCCGACTCATCATCAAAAAAAATTTTTATTGTATATGCATCGTCTGATTCTTCCTTGTCAAACTCAGAGCCTTCCTCATCGATAACTTTTTCAGTGCTACCATCCTCAAATTGTGATCTTTCAGAGTCATTTTCTTTTAACTCTTTTTCAAGGCTTTTTTTTAAAAAAAACTCATCACAGCCATTCTCACTTTAATGGGCCTTTTGGTTATGCAGCCCAAGCCTCCATCCTCCTCCCCCCACACCCTCCTCCGGAGTGAGGGTGAGAGACTAGGCTCCTCGACATAACAATGGAAGTGGAAGCTGCTTTCCGACGGCCAATGTCTCCACCAGCCGAGGGCTAACTGGGGGTGAGCTAAGACCCTAGTTGAGGGGGTCCCTTTCTTCTCCAGGAGCCTTCAGGGAGTAAAGGGCTTGGACATCAGAAGAGTGCTGGGCAGAGATCGAAGTTCGGCTGACCTCCTATTTGGTCACCGTCAAGATGCTCAGGAGAAAAGTACTTGCAAGTAAGGCAGAGCTATTTGGAGGGCACCTACTGTGTGCCAGGCTCTTGAGATACAGTGGTGAAGTCGATAGTAATTGAAAGATTAAAAAATTTTTCCCTGGACAGGTAGCTCAGTTAAATGTTTAATATCACTGGGAAGGTTATGCAGAGATTGGACGGTGACGGGGGCAGAGGCAGTGTACTAGGCATTCCATGGCGACTATGCAGAAGACAGAGGAGCCAGGCTGGGCCACGGTCTGCAGCGACGAGAACTACAGGGTCTTGTTCCGGGAGGGTGTTGAGCAGGAGATGGAGAGCAAGGACCAGAGTAGAACTACGAAGTCCGGCCTGAATGGGGCAAAAGAGGCGGGGTCTGGGGGGTGCTGCAGGCTGGGGCGGGGCCTTTGGGATGAGGCTGCTCCGGGTCGCTCGGCGCTCTTGGGTTCAGGATCTGGCCTCCCCAGGTGGGTGGGATTCCGCGCCGCCCGCAGCCGCGCGGCTGTCAGGACAGCAGGTCCGGAGGGGCCGGCCGAGGTGGGCGGGGCGCCGGGCCGCCGGCTGCACGCGGCTTTCGCGAGCGCATTCCCCGCTCTGCGGCCGCAGGCGGAGGAGCGCCCTGCCTGCGTCCTCGGTCCCCGCCGGGCTGGGGGATCGGCCTGGCCGGAGCTAGGACCGGGGCCACCGAAGACCCAGGTGAGCCAGGACCCGGTGCCGGGAGCTGTCCCGCGGAGGCTCCAGGTGCACCGAGATCCGACGCGGACCCTGGCCGCGCTCCCAGCCGCCAGGGGGCGAGCGGCGACGGGGCTCCGGGTGCTGCCCCATCCCAGCAAGGGGACCCGGGTGTCCGCTCGGCGGGACGGGTGGAGGGGGGCGGTAAATCAGTAACCCGCCGTGCACACAGGGCCTTTTGTCCCGCTCCGTCCAAAGAGCACCCCGGCCGCGGCGCTGGTTACTCATTGCCCACCCGGGCGGGGGCGGACAGGCTGTCTCTGCGGCTCCTCCTGGGGACCCGCCGACTCGCACCTCCCCCCAGGGCGGCGGCGTAGGGGTGAAGGAGGACGAGCTCGCCTGCTCCTCGGCTGCTGGGGTGTCGGCGCGCCCCGAGTGGCGATGAGAAAGCTCAGGCTCGAAGAGGTGCAGTCCTTTGCCCAGGGCCCCCCAGCGCTGGAGTGCGGGAGGTTGGAAGTAAACCCTGGACAACCTGATGCCAGAGTCAGGCACTGCGACCCCCTGTCCGCTTGTGACCTTGCTAAGGACCCTGGGGTGATGAGGTCAGGGTAGCCTGAAGGTGAAAATGTAACGTCCACTGGCCTCCCAGCCCATCCCCAGCCGGAGCTGTGAACCCAGAGAGCTGAGCTCCCTGCAGAAGTGAGTGTGGGGTGGGGGGGATTTTACCAGGAGGGGCCACGAAAACGGGGTGGGCGCCGAGGGAGTGGCATCTGAGCCAGGTGGAGAAGAGAAATGGACGCAGAGGTCAAGAGACAAGATGTGCCCAGTTTTGAAAGCAGGTGGTTTCAGTGCTGAAGGTACTGGAGGAGCAGACTGTTCAACCTGCGTGGCCCAGGCAGGGAGGAAGGCCTAGGATGCTGTACCCGCGGGGCACGGGCAGCCATTAAGGACTTGTAAGCTGGTGGGGAGGGGGCTGACATGGCAGCCTTGTAATTTTTAAAGCCTGCTGGAGAATAGAGGCCCACGCTAGAGATGACTATGGGCTGCCCTGGGTCCAGAATGGGCTGGAAATGGGACAGGGGTGAGGAGTGGGGATGAACAGAGATAATGCTCCAGCTGCAGGGGCAACTCAGGGAAGAGGGAAATAATGGCTTTGCCCGGGACAAGCTAAGTGCCCCCTGCCTCAGAGCCAGAGCTGGACAGGAGGCTGTGGCTGAAGAGAGAGAGTGTGGTGGGTTTCCTGGGCAAGGAAGACCCAGAGACACCAGTGCCCCGACTGTCACCCAGCCCCAGGTGATAGCCAGTGGGTCTCGGGCCTACACTGGTCACCCTCTTCCCCTGCCCTAGCTGACTCTCAGTTCTGAGGGTGAGGAGACGTCCTTGGTGGCATTTGGAGGAGGATAATCAGATGGGGTGGGTGTCCCGCGGAGGCTCCAGGTTCGCCGAGATCCGGGTCGCTCACACCTGACAGGACCTGGGGGTGACTGGCAGAGGGCAGACCCTGGGTGACAATTATAGGGAGGAGATGGGGAAGGAGACCATTCCAACATTCTGTGTACCCAGCCCCTACATACATTCTCTCTATATCTATTTTTTTAAATATATTTTATTGATTTTACACAGAGAGGAATTGAGAGGGACAGAGAGTTAGAAACATCGATGAGAGAGAATCATCGACCAGCTGCCTCTTGCACACCCCCTACTGGGGATGTGCCCGCAACCAAGGTACATGCCCTTGACCGGAATCGAACCCAGGACCCTTCAGTCCGCAGGCCGACGCTCTATCCACTGAGCCAAACCGGTCCCGGCTCTATATCTATTTTAAAAAAATATATTTTATTGATTTTTTTACGGAGAGGAAGGGAGGGGATTAGAGAGTTAGAAACATCGATCAGCTGCCTCCTGCACACCTCCTATTGGGGATGTGCCCGCAACCAACCTACATGCCCTTGACCGGAATCAAACCTGGGACCCTTCAGTCCACAGGCCAACGCTCTATCCACTGAGCAAAACCGGTTGGGACTACATACATCCTCTTTTATTCTCAAAGCAGTCCTGTGAGGTCAGTGACCCAGACATGGCCAGGCACAAGCAAGTTGGGAAGAGCTAGGATTTGAGCTTGGCTCTGTCAGACTCCAGAGTCTTCATTCTTTACAAGAGTCTGCCTTGCCTCAGGTGGAGTGGTGGGGACACAAAAAGCAGAGATATTCCCAGGCTGCAGTTCTGGTTCAGAAAGAGGAAGGACTGCTAGCCATGGAGTCTGCTGCCTTGTAAGTAGTAAGCACCCTGCCGTTGGAGGTATCCAAAGCTGGTCATGGAAATGTCAGCAATGCTAATAAGGAGTGGGGATCAGATCAGATAATATCCAGATGCTGCAGTTTGGCCTTGTATTATATTTCAGAATTTTTTTTTTTATTTTTTTTTTGCTCTTCAGAAATAAATTCATTTATTCAGCAAAAAATAAATCATGTGTGCTAAGAGTGAACAGAAGATATGTTTCCATTCTCTGCTTGCCTCCAAGGAAAGAATCCCAAAACTGCCCTCTCTGTGAACTTGTGCCAAGGTCTCAGCAGGACCAGTGCAGAGCAGGAAGCCCCGCCCCCCCCTCACCCCCCTGCACACCCTACTGTGCGGCAGCCTTGGGCTCTGCAGCAGCAGACCAGTTTCCAGTCTGCCCTGCCGCTGCCTGGCGGGGGGCTTGGAAGTGGCTAGCCATTTCCTGTCTCCGTTTCCTCATCTGCAAAATAAGGGACTAGCACCAGCCACGGTGTGCATGCAGCAGGAGCTCTTGTCCCCTCCTGTTTCAGGAAGGCCATCGGTGGGAAACCCAGCCTGGGCCCCCTGAGCAACAGGAAGAAGATGCCGTTGCTGCTGGTCCTGTTGGGGGTCCTCCTGAGAGCATCCTGGGCTCCAGCTTTGCCCTTTGAGGCCTCTGAGGAAATGGAGCTGGGTATGACCTTTAAGGTGGGAGAGGGTGGCAGGGGTGGGAAGAGTTGGCACCAAAAGGGGGCTGAGCAAAGCTGGAGAGGATCCTGGCCCAGGCCCTGGGGAGGTGGCAGCAGGTGGCAACCACTGAGACTCAGTGTCTGGCTCCCAGAAAGCATCCACCACTCTCTGTGTCCGCGAAAGAGGACTGGCCTTGCAGGGCCCAGGGCCCTGAGCGGGGCTGCAGAACTGGTGGTGAGCCTCTTGGGTGTGTGTGTGTGTGGGGGTGTGTGTGTGTGTTCTGTGCACTGTGTGTGTGTGGCTTGGAAGGCCCAGACCACACGTGTGGTGTGTGCACTGGGAGGATATTATGCCTTGGAGTGGTGTGATGTGTGTTCTGTAGCATGTGCCGTGTGTGTGTGTGTGTGTGTGTGTGTGTGTGTTGAACAGGGTCGTGTTCAGCCCAGCGGGTGTGCTACTCACCGTGTGTGTGCTGTGAATCAGAGGCATGGCCTTACCTCTGCATGCAGCATCTATAGCATGTGGTTGTGTGTATGTTGAGGGGCAGTAGGTGTCCAGCATGTGTCTGAGGTGCTCGTGCCCTGCATGGGCAGCATGTTCTCTCTATGTGGGGGCTGCCTCAGCTGGGGCTGTGAGGCTCACTCACCTCTGCCCTTGGCCCACAGAGCCCTGCCTGGCCCCCAGCCCAGAGCAGCCAGAACAAGAGCTGACCGTGGTCCTTGGGCAGCCTGTGCAGTTATGCTGTGGGAGGGCTGAGCGTGGTGGCCACTGGTACAAGGAGGGCAGTCGCCTGGCACCTGCCGGCCGGGTACGAGGCTGGAGGGGCCGCTTGGAGATCGCCAGCTTCCTACCCGAGGATGTTGGGCACTACCTCTGCCTGGCACGAGGCTCCATGTTTGTCCTGCACAATGTCACCTTGGTCATGGACGGTAAGGAGGTCTGGCAGGGGCTAGTGGCTATCTAGGGAGAGGCTCTTCCAATCCTGCCCTCATATATCTCCCTCTATCCCTGACATAGACTCCTCGGCCTCCAGCAATGGTGATGAGGAACACAATGGCCCTTCAGATAGGCATGTTTACCCACAGCATGGTCAGTACAAGCCCTCAAGGACTCTGTCCCTACCTCCCAGCTGCTCCCTGAGAAGAGACCTGTGTGGAAGCACGTAGTCATCCCGAGGCCACTAAGTTCTTCCTTCCCCTCCAGCACCTTACTGGACACACCCCCAGCGCATGGAGAAGAAGCTGCACGCAGTGCCTGCTGGGAACACCGTCAAGTTCCGCTGTCCAGCGGCAGGGAACCCCACGCCCACCATCCGCTGGCTCAAAGATGGACAGGACTTTCACGGGGAGCATCGCATTGGAGGCGTTCGGGTGAGTCTCCGGGTTCCAAGGCCACCTGCTCCCCTACCGCCCCCTCATACCTATAAATCAACCCTCCAGTTCCTTCTTAAATAAAGAAGGCCACTGTGTGGCCCCAGAAGAAGTGCAGGCCTTGGACTTGGACAGCTCTGGTTCAAGTTCCCACTCTGCCACTCTCCGGCAAGTGACTTAGCCTCCGGAGTGACTCCATTTCTAAAGAAGGAGGGATCCCTGACCAGCATCAGTAAGTTTGGGCAGCTCATTCTCATGGTGAGACCCTGCAAGGCCAGCTCCAGGCTGTAATGAGGAAACTGAGGCTCAGAGGGCAAGCTAAAACTCAGGGCTCAGGCATTTCTTGGAGTCTTCTCCTTTGTCCCAAAGTCCCTAGCCTTGCCCTCTCCCTCTCTCATCCTACTCCCCTCATGGGCATGAGTTAGTGACTCCTCATGGACACGTCCCCTCCCCCCGCAGCTGCGCCATCAGCACTGGAGCCTGGTGATGGAAAGCGTGGTGCCCTCAGATCGTGGCACATACACCTGCCTCGTGGAGAATTCGGTGGGCAGCATCCGCTACAGCTATCTGCTGGACGTGCTGGGTGAGCGGATGGGCGAGCGAGGCAGGGTGGGGGTGGAAGCCCAGAACTTGCCCTCAGTGAGAGCCCAGTCTGGCAGGCAGCATGGACTGAGTCTTAGATGACTCACTCAGACTGTCTAAAGTTTGCTGTTGGGGTGAGGGAAGCACAGAGGGTGAGTGGGCCTGGAGGAGCAGAGATTAGCCAAGAAGAAAAGTAGGAAAGCCACTGAGGCAGAGGGTGTGGTTCAGCAAAGGCCTTCAGCGTAAAGAATAGAATGCCTTTGTGGGGAGAGGTGGGCCCGGGGTTCGGCATTTTCATGGGGAGCCAGGCCAGGAAGGGCTCTGAATGCTAGGCTGAGAGACTGTCCTTGACCCCGAAGGCAATGGGGAGCCAGGGGAGGTTAAGCAGGGTGAGCAGGAGACAGGCAGGTCTGAGCTGCGTATCAGGAAGGTCTCTCTCCCTGGAGCTGGGGAAGTGGGAGGCAGGTGACCAGGGTGCCTCTGTGGGTGCCGCTGGTCAGGGTTGACGGCCCGGCCCGGCCCCCAGAGCGGTCCCCGCACCGGCCCATCCTGCAGGCAGGGCTCCCGGCCAATACCACAGCGGTGGTGGGCAGTGACGTGGAGCTGCTATGCAAGGTGTACAGTGACGCCCAGCCTCACATCCAGTGGCTGAAGCACATTGTCATCAACGGCAGCAACTTCGGTGCCGACGGCTTCCCTTATGTGCAAGTCTTGAAGGTCCAGCCCCTGCGGTGCCTGAGCCCTCCCTACCCTTCTCCCACGGTGGGGAGGGTGACTGCCGCCCCCTCCCTGGCCCCGGGCCCTGCTGTGACCCCTGCATGTGTCTCCCACCCCCAGACAACAGACATCAATAGCTCAGAGGTAGAGGTCCTCTACCTCCGTAACGTGTCGGCCGAGGATGCGGGCGAGTACACCTGTCTGGCAGGCAACTCCATTGGCCTCTCCTACCAGTCGGCCTGGCTCACCGTGCTGCCAGGTGAGCCCCTGAGGCGGCCAGAAGAGGCTTCAGGATCCTGCTCTGATGCAGCAGGGGGCTGACCCGCGGGCGGACGTTACCCCTTGGCCTGTGGGATCTAAGCTCGGGACGTGGTGTGTGTGGTTCTGTGTTGGATTCTGCATGTAGCAGACCCTCTGCATGTCAACATGTGACTGTCAGTGGGACCCAGGACTATGCAGGAGTGGGTGTCATTACAGTTGTCTTGGTGTGTGCATCCTGGTGTGTGGCGGGAGCTAGGAGGGCCTGAGGTAGAGGGCACAGGGTCAGCCATCTGACCACTGACTGGCCAGCTGTGTGTCTGCGGACAGAGGAGGACCTCGCGTGGGTGGCAGCGGCGCCCGATGCCAGATACACGGACATCATCCTGTACACGTCGGGCTCTCTGGTGTTGGTGGTGCTCCTGCTGCTGGCCGGCCTGTACCGCGGACAGGTGCTCCACGGGCGCACCCGGCAGCCCGCCACGGTGCAGAAGCTGTCCCGCTTCCCGCTGGCCCGACAGGTACTACGCCCCCCAGCCCCCGTGACCCACAGGGAGACTCTCTGCCTGCCGTCCCACCACAGCTCAGTGCCAGCAGGCTAACCAAGCCTCCCGCTTTGCAGTTCTCCCTGGAGTCAGGCTCCTCAGCCAAGTCAAGCTCGTCCCTGGTGCGGGGCGTCCGTCTTTCCTCCAGCGGCCCCCCCTTGCTTGCTGGCCTCGTGAGTCTAGACCTCCCGCTGGACCCACAGTGGGAGTTCCCCCGGGACAGGTAGGCTGTGCTGAGGGAGGGTGTGGGTGCAGGCTCCAGGCAGGAAGGATGCCCGGACGGCTGAGACCTCAGCTTTCTTGATTCCTAGGCTGGTGCTGGGGAAGCCCCTGGGCGAGGGCTGCTTTGGGCAGGTGGTGCGTGCAGAGGCCTTAGGCATGGACCCGGCCCAGCCTGACCAAGCCAGCACCGTGGCCGTCAAGATGCTCAAGGGTGAGTGTAGCGGCCTGGGGAGGTACGGTGGGCTTCGGGCTGACAGAAGGAGCTCATAGTGCTATCAGGTGAGCACTAGGGGCCAGGAGAGGCTGTCGGATCCCACCCACCCTTGGGCCTGAGACCCAACTCCTGAGCCTCAGTTTCCTCATATGTCCCTACCTCAGAGGTTCATAAAAATTCCTGATGCATAAAATCTTACCCATTGGGATGATGGTGACTCTAAGGATTGGGGGTAACTGGGGTTTACTATCCCCTGTCTGCCCTGACCCTATGTAAGCTTTGGCCTCAAGTAACCTTGTCAGCTGTGTCGGACACCACCTCATTCCCCCGAAGCCACACCCTCAGCCTCCCCCAGGGCCCTTCCCAGGTCTGTCCTGTTGTTTCTACCTCTCTAGACAGCCTTTCTGCTTAAATTCAGTCCCAGCCTCAAAGCAGGAGCCCCAAGGTGCCTAGGACACCCCTGGAATCTACCACAGGGGCCTCTCACCGCTGTCTCCCAGGCCCCTCTGCAGGCACCCAAACCACTGTTCTGTTCTCCGCCTCCTTACTCCCAGCTCCTCTCTGCACAGCTGGGGCCACCTGGCACTTTCCCGGAGGCAGAGATTGAGAAATGTGCATTGCGAGGTCTGGTGGGGAGGGTATGTCATTGGCCCAGGGCCACAGGTCAGCCCTGAGGGCCCGCCCCTGCTCCGCAGCCTTCTTCCAGGCCTCCCCGAGCTGTGCCCCGCTGGCGGCTCCTTGAATTCCCGGGCCAGATGGACGCCAGGCCCTGGTCAGACAGACCTCAGGGCGCCAGCCTGCTCTCCACTCCCAGGAGCTCTCACCCCATTCAGGGACTAATGCCAAGCCCTGCAGACAAGCTTCCTTCCTGCTCAGAGCTCTTCCCCCTCCTGCTTCCTGGCCCCTCGCAGGCAGGCCTACTGCTTTTAGATCCTTGATTCTTGTTGCATCCCACAACTGCTCTGAGAGGCAGGGCACGATACGGTATCCATTTCACACAAGAGGGTCCTGGGGTTCAGAGAGGTTAGGTGACTTTATCAAGGCTACGCAGCCTCGTGGGGACTCAGTCCCAGACCTTCTTGTCTCCTGTCCTCTCCCCCACCCTTCAGCCTACCTTGTGTAGTCACCCTTCATGTCCTCTCCCCACCCTACAGCCTACCTTGTGTAGTCACCCTGGCTGTCGCCCTTGCAGACAACGCCTCTGACAAGGACTTGGCAGATCTGGTCTCTGAGATGGAAGTGATGAAGCTGATCGGTCAACACAAAAATATTATTAACCTGCTGGGTGTCTGCACCCAAGAAGGTGGGTGAGGTGGGGCTCGGGCAGGGGCGGTGGTGGCAAAGAGCACAGCCTTGGCAGCCGCCCTGCCCGCTCACCTTCGCAGGCCCCCTGTATGTGATCGTGGAGTGTGCTGCCAAGGGAAACCTGCGGGAGTTCCTGCGGGCCCGACGCCCGCCGGGCCCCGATCTCAGCCCTGATGGGCCTCGGAGCAGCGAGGGGCCACTCTCCTTCCCTGCCCTGGTCTCCTGCGCCTACCAGGTGGCCCGGGGCATGCAGTACCTGGAGTCTCGAAAGGTGAGGGCAGCAGCAGCACTTTGGGACACTCCCAACTGCTCCATCCCCATGTCTTTATGACCCTGGCATTCAGTGTCTCCAGCTTCTCCCTCTCTCCCCTTTCTCGTTACCCTGAGCCCTTCTGTGTGTAGATTTCAGTGCATGTCCCGTTCTGGCCTCACATACTCCCTCACCATAGGCAGGGCAGGGAAAGAGGCCACATGAGAGAGCGTGAGGGCCCTGACGTTGGAGTCTCAGGTCTCCCCTCTGCATCCTGACTTCCTCACCTGTAAAACGGGTGACGATCCCTACCCACCAAGGCGTCCGTGGGAAGTTATGTGTCCTAATAAGCCTAAGTCCCTGCCCTGTCCCCAGTGCATCCACCGAGACCTGGCTGCCCGTAACGTGCTGGTGACAGAGGACAACGTGATGAAGATCGCTGACTTTGGACTGGCCCGAGGCGTCCACCACATTGACTACTACAAGAAAACCAGCAACGTGAGGGAGGCAGGGCAGCGCTGGGGGGAGGGGGCAGGGCCTGTGGGACTGGCACCAAGGCTTCCTCCTCTCCCCTCCAGGGCCGCCTGCCTGTCAAGTGGATGGCACCAGAGGCCTTGTTTGACCGAGTCTACACACACCAGAGTGATGTGTGAGTCCTGGGGGCTGGGGGTCCTGAGTGTCTGCCAGGATCCTTATACTACCCCCCAGAAAAGGCAAAGCATTTGCCCGAAGTCACATAACCCTGGGACCTGAGTTGGACCAAACTCCAAAAAAGGCTCCTATCCCCACCCCCGTTTGGTGAATTATGCCCACAGGGGCCCCCTTTCTGGCCCCAGAAGCAGGGAGCGAAGCTGTGCCCTGCTGAGCCCTGGTTCTGCCTGCAGGTGGTCGTTTGGGATCCTGCTGTGGGAGATCTTCACCCTTGGGGGCTCCCCATACCCTGGCATCCCTGTGGAGGAGCTGTTCTCACTGCTGCGGGAGGGGCATCGGATGGACCGGCCCCCGAACTGCCCTCCAGAGCTGTGAGGCCATGCCCTACTCTCCCCCACTTTCCGGTCCTCACCCTCTGCTCTGACCTAGCCTCAGGTCTGGCCCTGGGGAGGGATCAGCACCCGCTCACTGTGACTGCCACCTCCTCGGCCCAGGCCCAGTGGGGAGGTCCTGGCTCCTGTGCCCTGTCATCCACCCCTCAGGACACCCCTCCCCTTCCCCACCTTCTCTGCCCACCCACGCGGGGCCACGAGGTCCTCCCTTCACTCAGGCCTGTGGGTGCTTCTGACCCTGCCCCACCTCTCTCAGGTACGGGCTGATGCGTGAGTGCTGGCACGCGGCGCCCTCTCAGAGGCCCACTTTCAAGCAGCTGGTGGAGGCACTGGACAAGGTCCTGCTGGCCATCTCTGAGGAGGTACTCCTTCTCTCCTGACCTGTGACCCCCCTCTGCCCACTCCCCTTTGGGCTTTATCTGAGCTGACTATCAGGGCTCACCTGCACTGTTCCCCGCAGTACCTGGACCTCCGCCTGACCTTTGCACCCTACACCCCAGCCGGTGGGGACGCCAGCAGCACCTGCTCCTCCAATGACTCTGTCTTCAGCCATGACCCCCTGCCACTGGGGCCCAGTTCCTTCCCCTGTCCTGGGGTGCAGACTTGAGCAGGAGCCTGAGGTTGTGCAGGCAGGACACCCAGCAGCCATGGGCCTCCCGGATCTGCTGCAGCCTGGTGGTGCTTGATCTTGGCAGCCCCAGTCCAACTTCAGGGTGCGGTCCCAGGTCTCTGGTTTTGCTTTGGGGAGGTCTGTCCTTGGCCCTGGAGTCCCTAGTTGAGGCTTCCGGCTCTGGCCTTGGGTTCCCAACTCAGAATTCAACCCTAGTCCCAAGGCCCAGCCCTTGGCCCGGAGTCATGGCCCGAGCATTCTAATAGCCTGAGTACAGGGCTCTGCTTGGCATCCTGGGCCTTGACACTTGATCCTGATTCAGGGCTTTGGCTGAACCTGGCTGCAGGGCCGTCCCAAACCTCCCTGCTCCCTACACCAAGAGAGATCTTGGGCCTCTGAACCCCCTTCTCCCAGGCCTCCCCCCACTTCCCCTTTGCTGCTTGTCCCAGCACCTGGGTGGAAGGAGCTTTGGCCCCTGCCCTCCTAGCTGACGCTGGAAGACTGCCGAAAACACAGAAACCAATGGCCTTTTATAAATTATTTTTTTGAAATAAACCTCGTTGTGCCTGATGTCTGCCTTGCATCCCAGATGGAGGGGGGAAAGGGTGGAGGGATCCCCAAGCTGGGAGTTCTGCCTAGGTGACAGGCTGGCAGGGCTCTGTGCCCGGCCTTGGGTTCACATCCACCTCCAGTGCCTCAGGGTGGACCTCTGTCTTGGCCTGTCTCTCACTGGCACCATCTTGTATATGTGATGGTGTGAACGAGCGCTATGGGCAGAGAAGTCCACACAGCACCATCCATCCACAGGGCGGGACTCCTGTACCCTGTGCACATGCGTGACCTGGGGCTGTTGCCAAGGGAGCTGGCAGTGCCCCTCCCCCATCTGCTCAGCATTAACCAAGCTGACAGTTAACACAGCATGAAAGCCCAAAACCCAACCCCGAGGCTGCCTCCTGCTCCCACGCTCTGCCTGCCGTCAGGCTGGGAGCTTGGGCCGCTGCCCCGCCTGCCCTGGCCGGTCTCCACGGCAGCAGCTGGTTGCCATCCTCCCGGCTGGACTGCAGCTGTTCCTGCCTGCCTGGTCCTCCCCTAGAGAGCCCTCAAGGCCCTGTTCTCAGATGCCCTTGGAGTGGGGGGGAGTAGAGAGGATCAGCTTCCTGGGACTGAGCCTGGAACCTTCCTCAGTCCATCCCAAGGGTTACTACTGCTGCTCCCTGGCCGCTGAACCATGGGATGAGGGTGCCTGACCCAGGGCCTAGCTTTCTCTCCTGCCCTGTCCTGGCACGGGACTGTCCAGAATTTGGTGCTAGAAGACTGAGCAGCACCTCATGGCCATGGTTCTTTCCTACTCTGGGTCTCCTCATGCCCTATCCATGTCTCTCTGAGTCCCCATGCCCCCCATTGAACTACTCATCTCCCCCCAAAATGGCATCTCCTCCAGGGGCCTCCATCTCAGAGAAGGCACAGACCAGGAGCCACAGAGTCACCCCCAACCCCATTCCCGAAGGAGGTAGAAACACAGTGGAAGGTTCAAGGCCTGACACTCCCAAGATCCCAAGGCCAGTGCTGTCACTTCTCCAGTGGTCACTGCCTTCACTAGTGTGAGTGGGTGTTCCTCCCTGCGTGCCTCTCTGGGCCTGGGTCTAAGGTGAGAAGAGGCGTGGGTGAGCACATGTGTGTGTGTGAGGGGGGGAGCAGACACCATGCAGAGTTCATGAGTATTTCAGTGACACTAGTGCTTGGGCTTTGCAGCAGCCCAAGGTCCCCCTCACTCGCATTCCCCTGCGGGTGGCAGGTTCCTAAAACAGCTCTTGGCTTATGCACCTCCTGCACTCAAGAACCCAAACTGGCTCCCTGGAGCCCCTAAACTTCCTGATTGAGCCCCACCTTCTCTGAGTCTTCCCCCTGGATGCCACTGATCAGTGACTATGTCCTTCATCAACCAACCAATCACAGGAGAGGCAGGTCTCTCAGAGCCTGGAGGCAAAGTGTTGGTTGGGTAGTGTGTAAAAACAAGTGGGTAAGAGATGAGAGTCCCCATTTTCCACATCCTCACCATGGGCCCACTGCCCTCTCAAACTCAGCCACCCACCACTCTCCCTCACCACAGCCGCACCAGATAGACCATTCTTCCCATTTAATGGTAGGGAAACTGAGGGATGTCACAGCCCAAGGTTACAGGATGGTGCTCCAAAGGAGCTGAGTTGAACCCTCCCACCCTATCCCAGGTTCCCAGTGGGTCCTGCACCCATGGGAGACCTGAGCCAGGTCACTCAGAGTGACGGGGCAGCTGCTGCCTGGTAGGTTCCAAAGGCCAACAGGAGCTCGGCTGCCCACCCTGTGCCCCCTCCCTGCCCACCTCCCTGGCAGGCACACACTTGCTAGGCCCCTTCCACATTCCTGATGTCGCATGTAAGAGTGAGACAGATGCTGCTAATTCCCGTGCAAGCTCGGCTGCCTCCCCTCCCCTCCCCCGAGCCTGCTCTGGGCAGCACGGCAGCAGCTGGAGCTGGGCCCCTTGGTCAGTCTGGGTTCGGAGTGGCCTAGCTGTGACACCGGCCTCGGGAGCCTGTAGCAAAAGCATCAGTCACTCTGGACTTTGCCACGAAGGTATCAGTCAGGGTTCTGATGAGAGCAACAGATAGATAGCCACTGCTATCTGGGAGCCGAAGTCCAGGGACAGGAGGCTGCTGGTAAGGAAGGTCAGGTGGTCACAGTGTGGAAGGGGGGCAGCTATGACCGAAGTTACCCTCCCAGCCTGAAACACAGGAATGCTGCCACGCCTGGAGAGTGGTTTTAAGTGCTCTGTCAACAACTGGGATTAGGAGGGAATGGCCTCAGGCCGGGCTGCCAGGATCTTATTCCTCCCTCAAGGCAACTCTAACAGAACGGCATTCTTGTCCCGCTGCCCAGATAAGGACAACTGAGGCTCCGGAGGAGAAAGTAGGGGGGTCGGTGCCTATGACCGGCTGCCCTGTCCCACGGCAGAGCTCATTCCTGCAGCCCCAGTGCCCTGGCCTTTCCAAGGACAGCGGAGGCTGGGTGTGCAAAAGCGGGGACATCTGTTCATGGAGTGTCCACACTCAGGGGTGAATAGACATTCAGGAGGCCCAAGCACAGATGTGCCAGGCCCAGTATTTTGGGCCCCAGCCCACGGCCTTTGGTTCCTGCCACCTCAGGGCCTTCCCATGAGCGGGATGTTCCTCCTGGGGCACACTCCTCACCTTTTAAAAAAATATATATGTTTTTATTGATATTTTTTAGAGAGAAGATAGAAATATCGATGATAGAAAAACATCTATCAGCTGCCTCCTGCAGGCCCCCTACTAGGGATCAGACCCACAACCCGGGCATTGTCCTCACCAGGAATCGAATCAGCAACCTCTTGGTGCATGGGATGATGCTCAATCCACTGAGCCATGCTCTCCTCACCTTTTAAGTGTCACGCAAACCTCATTTCTCAGGTGCCCTCCGTTCGGACCCCTCCCAGTTTGTCCCCCCCTTGCAGGCTGTGGCCCCTATTCAGAGGTGCTCTCACAGTCTCCTTCTTGCAAAGAGAGCACAGAAAGCCAGCACTACTTGGATTCTGAATCAGTCCTGAAACCTCAGCATATTTCCAAATCACCTGGAGGCCCTGGACTGCTGGTTCCACCCTAGAATCTCTTATTGGGTAGGTTTGAGGTAGAGCCTGAAAACTTTCAGGGAGTATAGCTGCTGGTGTGGGGCCACACTCTGGGAACCAGGGTTTTTATAGAGGTGTCACGTGTTGGAGGTTGAAACGACTCAACAAAAATTCCAATATCACAAAAGGTTTTCAATGAAAACCAACCCCCCAGTACGCACTCTCTTGGCTTCCTGAGGGAAACGGCCCCCATTCTCTGAGTCTTCCTGAATGCTTCCCCTCCTCCGGCTGCATAGCCCTAGACCCAGGTGAGTGGTTACTGTCCTTGTCCCCTAATTCCCCACCCCGGGCTGCACCTGGCAGAACTGAGGGGCAGTAAAGGGTTGAAGAGATGAAGGAGACCCATTCCCACGTACAGACACACTCAGGTGTGCACACTCAGCCACACTGCCTGTCTCTTCCCACACTCCAGACTCCAAGTGGGATGGGAGACCCCTCCCCACCCCAGGCCTCCACCTGCTGTAGGATTTGGCCTAATCCCGAAGGGAGGCAGCTGCAGCTCTCGCTGGGGGAGAAGGCTCCTCTCCGAAGGAAATCTCCTTTTATTCTCTTGCTGCCGAAATCTGACCTTCCTTGGCACCTGGGCCCCACAGCTGGGGCCTGTCCCCAAGAAGTGACTGAGGAGGAGGCGTGAAATCACCAACAGCTGAACTCACCCAATATTCCCCCCATATCCTTTCCAAATCAGTGGCTGCTCACATCCCACAGTGCCAGCCCCTTCCAGCCCCCCAGTGCCAGGTGCAAACGCGGATACTTTGGGCCCAGCCTGACCTGGCCTTACTGATCTCACCAGCTGACCCTTAGGGTATCACTAGGAGCTCCCCTCAGCTCTCCAGACCACACTTGTACCCTTCAGGCCTCAGCTCAGTTATCCCCTCCTCCAAGAAAGCCAGCGTAGGCATGCCACCTCCATGCATGACTGAAAGGACCCATGTATGTCTCCCCTTCCCACTCGGGGCAGGGGCCTCTGGCTTCATCTCTAAGAATGCAAGCCAAGTCAGTGCAGAGAGGGCCACACTAAGGCTTGTCCAATGACGAGGTGATCTGGTAAGGGGGACAATGAGGCCCCTTACCTTCCACAGCTGAGGCCCCTAGGAAATCAGGTTCCAGGAGCGGAGAGTTGGCTGGCAGGGCTAAAACAGTGAGACCCATATTGGACATCAAAACTCTAGAACCTTCACAGAGGGATAGCTCTTGGATCTTGGAGAGTTGAACAGAGATTGTTATTATCCCTGGAGGACCCACTGCATATGATGAGGGGCTTTTCCAACACAGCCGAGCTCTGTCCCCTTCCAAGCAACCCCTGAAGACCTCAATGATGGATGCCCTGGAATTCTGTATTCTCTTTTTTTTTTTTTTGGATCGGGGGGGTGTCTGGAATTTTCTAGAGAAGCACTAATAGAACTTTCTCTGGTGATGAAAATGTTCTATATCTGTGCTGTCCAAGACAGTAGCCACTAACCACATGTAGTAGCTATAGCATTTGAAATGTGGCTCGTGCAACTGAGGAGTTAATTATTATAATTAATTTACATATTAATTTAAAGAGCTGTGTACTGACAGAACAACTCTAGAGGTTTTACAAAGGGGCTGCTCGGAGTGCAATGGCAGGGAATCTCTCCCACTCACACCGCTAACGTGAAACTTCAAGGTACAAGCAGTGTGCATAGTGCGTAGTGCACTCTCACCTGTGTCAGATTTGTGCCTGAGGACATAGGGATGCAATCACCGGGGCTGGGGGCCACAGAGGTTGGTTCTGAAGAAAACTAGGTGACAGGGGTGAGACAGGGAGGGGAACTTTGTTTCTCTTTATGTTTGAACCTGGTACATGCATTACTTATTTTCAAAAATTGAAAAATTTTCCCCGGAAATAATATCAGAGAAGAAAAACATTCCAAATCTTCCTGGCCCCCAAACTTCAGGCTGCCCCAGAGCCAGCGTTGGAGCCTCTGACCAAGTACCCTCCACAACTGTCCTCCTGCCCACTTCACACACCAACCAAAACTGGAACCCAGGGCTGCGGGCTAAGCCTGAGCGGATCCCTGCTCACTCGCAAACTCCCTGCACACCCCTCCCCCATCTAGTCTCCAGCCCCAGTGGCCTTCCTGTTTTTCCACCATCCTGAGCTCAGGCAAACCTCAGGGCCTTAGCACTTGCAGGTCCCTGCCTGCCTGGAATGCTAGTCCCCTGCTTCTTCCGGATGGGTGTCAGAACTGTCTATCAAGCATTGTTGCCATAACTGCTGCGAACATCTTTGTCCCAAGCATTTTTACCACAAGCATTTTAGCCGCCCAACTAATTGGCCTTAACAACTGGTTGACAGTTCGATTTACATTCGGCAGACAATGTATTGAAGCTAGATAGTTGTCAGATTGGTTTCATCCTCATGAGGAAGTTCTCGCCCCTTCACTTCCATTTTTATATTATACTAGTGGCCTGGTGCATGACATTTGTGTGGGGAGAGGGGGTGTTCCTCAGACTGGCCTTTACCCTCTCCAATCTGGGACACACACCCCCACTCTAAACTGGCAGTTGGACATTCCTCTCGCAATCCGGGACTGCTGGCTCCTAATTGCTCACCTGCCTGCCTGATCACCCCTAACCACTCTGCCTGCCGGCCTGCTCACCCCTAACTACCCTCCCCTCCTGGCCTAATTGCCCCTAACCATCTCTGCCTCAGCCCCACCACCATGGCTTTGTCCAGAAAGATAACTCCTGGTCTAATTAGCATATTATCCTTTTATTAATATAGACTAGAGGCCTGATGCACAAAATTCATGTAAGGGTAGGCCTTCACAGCCCCAGCTTCCAGGGCTTTGGCAGCCCTACCCCCTGCCCACACCCACCTTGGCCTGGCACTGCCTGCATCTGCCACCACACACACCCAGTTCCCTAGTTCTGGGGAGACCCCCCATCGATAGCCCTGCAAAGGGTGGCATGGGCTTCCCTCTTTGGGGCAATTGCAGAGCTCCCCCAATTGATCGCCCTGCCTGGGCCTCCCTCTGCAGGGTGATCATGGGGTGATGGCGGGACCCCGACCAATTGCATCGCACCAGCCTTGGCTGGCCTGGTGTCAGTGTGTGTCATAGCATGGTCACCTCAAAGGTCATTCTGCCATTTGGCCGTTTGGTCAATTTGCATATTATGCTTTTATTATTATAGATAAATCTTAGCCCTCATAATGTTTATACAGTGAGAAGTAGACCTGGTGACCTTAAAATAGTGGATGATAAGAACTAAGAATAAAGCCAGATTGTAAAGCTCCTTGTCAAGCCAGAATGCATGCATACTCTACTAGAAAATGATAACATGCTAGTTTGCAGATCCTTAGGTAAGCACAGTAATCCCTCCCACCCTAAACACTCATCCCAGCTATGCACAAATATAAAAGGTGGCTACTAATTCACAAGTCTTCAGAGAGTGCTAATTATCGATTCTTTAGTTGGAAACTGACACCTCAATTAACAAAGGACAAGGACGAAAGTGCCAGTGCCATCCTAAAGGAGGAAATAAATCAACAAGCAAAAATATAAAGTATACTATGAATGAATACTTCAAAGACAATGTATTTAAATTCTTTCCCATAAAGTCGTTCGAGCCTGCATGTGCCCTGACTGGGAATTGAACCGTGACCTCCTGGTTCATAGGTCAACACTCAACCACTGAGTTATACCTGCTGGGCTAATGCCTCTCTTTTTAAATTTTTTTTTTTCTTATTTTATCTTTTCAGAAAGATTACTTTTTGGCCAATTAGTTGTGTGGCAAAAATGCATGTAGCAAACATGTATGTTTATAGCAAAGATGCTTATGGCAAATATACCTAGAACATGTCAGAACAAAGGTCAGCTCCTCAGAGCAGCCTCCCCCAACCACCCTGGCTAAAGTCCTCCCTCTGTTATTCCATATTTTAGCCTCTTGTTTGTTCTCTTCTGTAATTACCTTGTTTGTTCACTCTTTACCAGCTGCCATCTCACTAAAAGGTGAGCTCTGAGAGGTCAAGAGGTTGTCTGTCCACAGTTGTACCTTGAATGTACTTCATAAACATTCAAGGAACAAATATATGTTGAATGAATTTCTCAAATTCAAAATTCAAATCCCAGGCTGGTGAGCTGATCTCAAAGAGGCTCCCAAGCCCTGTAGGAACTGGAACAGCGCCCCCCCAAACATACTGCAGTGTATTTAATGAATCCTGCAATGTCCACCGAGGGTCAGTCCATCCCCCTCACCTCCTCTGCCCTGGAGCCTAGTCCTCTGTGGAGCTGGGAACCCAGAGGGGGCTTGGGACTGCCACTGCCCTAAGGTCCTTCAGGCTCAGGGTGTCTGCTTGTAAACAGCACTCACCCACACTGTGTTGAGGACAGCATGGGGCACAAGAGACCAATATCTAAGGAAGGCCAACAAATCCATAAAAATAAAAAAAGACAGACACCTCCAAACAATACAGAGAGGATATGATGAGGTGATTGGCTGACCAAGGAAACCTAAAGGTGAGGTTAACAAACATATGAGGAGATTCTGAAACTCAAAAATAATGCAAGAGCCCTAGCCTGCTTGGCTCAGTGGATAGAGTGTCGGCTTGCAGACTGAAGGGTCCTGGGTTCAATTCTGTTTAGAGGCACATGCCCAGGTTGCAGGCTCAATCCCCAACAGGAAGTGTGCAGGAGGCAGTGGATCGATGGTTCTCGCTCATCTTTGATGTTTCTTTTTTTTATATATTTTTTAAAATATATTTTATTGATTTTTTTACAGAGAGGAAGAGAGAGGGATAGAGAGCTAGAAACACCAATGAGAGAGGAGACCAGCTGCCTCCTGCACCCTCCCCACTGGGGATGTGCCCGCAATCAAGGTACATGCCCTTGACCAGAATCAAACCTGGGACCTTTCAGTCCGCAGGCTGACGCTCTATCCATTGAGCCAAACCTGTTTTGGCCATCGTTGATGTTTCTATCTCTCTCTCCCTCTCCTTTCCTCTCTGAAATTAATAAAAATATTAATAAATAAATAAATAATGCAAGAGATGCTCTCACTTTGCACTTTAACAGACAAAAGTTAAAAAGCTAGAAAACAAATCCAGGAGTCATGGGGCTATGGGGGCCTTCCTGGACTGTGGGCACAGACATTCTGGAACCATCTGGCAGCATTCAGCTAATTGCTGTATATAAACACATGTCCTATGATCCAGCAATTTTGCCCTGAATATACACACACACCCCAATTCCTCACATATGACCAGGCAGGGAAAGTGTGGGAGAGGTTGGAGGCCATTAGGAGTCCCCTGGGAAGTGGATAGATAACATGTGTGGAGGACCCAATGGACAAATAGTATGTCCTGGAGAGACATGGAGAGACCTCAGACTCCAAGTGCTAAGTGGAAGCATAAGAAGTGGAATGAGCCGGGACCGGTTTGGCTCAATGGATAGAGTGTCGGCTTGGGGACTGAAGGGTCCCGGGTTCGATTTCGGGCAAGGGCGTGTACCTTGGTTTCGGGCATATCCCCAGTGGGGGGTGTGCAAGAGGCAGCTGATCGATGACTCTCTCATCAATGTTTCTTTTCTTTTTTTTTTTTTTTTTAATATATTTTATTGATTTTTGTACAGAGTGGAAGGGAGAGAGATAGAGAGTTCGAAACATCAATGAGAGAGAGTCATTGATCAGCTGCCTCTTGCACACCCCCTACTGGGGATATGCCTGCAACCAAGGTACATGCCCTTGACCGGAATCGAACCCGGGGCCCTTTAGTCCCCAAGCCGAGGCTCTATCTATTGAGCCAAACCGGTCCCGGCCGTGTTTCTAACTCTCTATCTCTCTCCCTTCCTCTCTGTATAAAATCAATAAAATACATTTAAAAAAAAAAAAGAAAAAAAAAGAAGTGGAATGAGCTCTAAAGCATAAACTCATTTGCATGAAATAAATTATGACAACCTTGGCAGGCATGGCTCAGTAGTTGAGTGTCTATCTATGAACCTGGAGGTCACAGTTCAATTCCCTGTAGGGGAACATACCTGGGTTGTGAGCTGAATCTCCAGTGTGCGGCATGTAGGAGGCAGCTGATCATTGATTCTCTCACCTCATTGATGTTTCTATCTCTCTCTCCCTCTGTCTTTTCTGAAATCAACAACAACAACAAAAATATTTTTTTTAAAATCAACCGATGAGTGCATAAATAAGTGGAACACCAATGAATGTCTCTCTCTCTTTTCCAAATCAATAAATAAAAATAATAAATAAACAAAAGCTCAGAAAAGTGCTGTCAGCTGCAGCTATGAGTGTCTACAACAGGAACTGATCCTGATCTGGCTCAGGGAAGGGTTCCATGAAGTGATAATTGAGTTGAAGGAGGTGAGCACTTGGCCTTGTGCTGAGTGGGAGGAAAAGAATTTCAGGCAAAGGGAACAGATTCTGCAAAGGCCTGGAGGCAGGCAGGAATGGGAAGAATTTCAGGCATTCCAATCCGGCCACATGTGGACAGTGCACGTACTAGTACAATACAGCGTAAGGGAGTCCATGGCCCCAGATGAAGTGACCGCACAGTGGGCCTTGCAGGTTGCAGAATTTCATCCTTAGGAAGTAAAGAAACTAAAGAGTTGGGGCAGATGTGGGGAGACAGACAAGGGGACTGTTGCAGCATCTGGGGTAGAGATAGAGCTGAGAACTGGGACAGCACTTCCAGTAATTGTGGTAGGAAGGATAGAAAGGTGGTCAAGAACAAGCAGGTGAGAAGGGGCCAAGACTTGGGTGACCAGGTGGAGTCCTTGTGAATGCTTTAGAGGCTAGACAGAGGAAGGGTGCATGGAAGGCAGGGCAGATAATGGTGAAATTTTAACTCAGACCGATGTGCTCAACTTAACCCGACTCTCTCACCACCTTAACTGTCCTTGGACCTTGCATCCAAACCACCCAGCCCCTGTCCCTTGACCTCTTCCTCTCCTTTTCCTCACCCACCTCTTCTTTCCTTTCTGGTCTTTTTCCTAATGCACAATAGCACCCTGGGAAGGGTCTCCAGCTCAGGGAGCTGAGTGGAGGGACACACCAGGGTGATGGTGCCACCTCCTGGCAATCACAAGGAGTACAGCATCTCCCTTCAGCCAGTGTGAAAGTGGGGCTGGGGGCCTTGGGCTGTACCCATGGAGGTTTCAGGTGGAAAATCTGTGAAGAGATGTCTTCCCCTGCTGGTGGTGGCGGGTCATTCTGGAAGCTCTACTTTTCAGAGTGATGCTGATAAGCCCTTCTCCACCCTACCCAGTTGAATAGATGATGAGCAAACTACTGTAACTACTCCCCACCCCTCACCTTCCCACAGCCCTCAGAATTGGGTCCAAACTCCTTAACACAGCACATAAGAATTTAGCCTGCGCTGAGGGAGGGGGTGAGGGTCGAAGGGGTCCTAACATAAGGTGACAGGAGAAGATTTGACTTTGGGTGGTGGGCACATGGTATAATATACAGATCTTGCAACATAGAAACCCACACCTGAAACCTATGTGCTCATGTTGACCAATGTCACCTCAACCAATTTAATAAAGAAAAAAAGACTCACCACCACCACCACCACCCTACCACCACACCACAAAAAAAAAAAAAGAAAAGAAAAGAAAAGAAAGAATTTAGCCCTAGTCTTAGGCATGCCTCATTCTCTTTACTTTCAATCCTTCCCTTCGCCTTCTCCCTCCCTGCAACGTGTGCACTCCATCCCTTTGCATGGGTTGTTCTCTTTTCCAGGAACGCTCTCGCACTCCCTGTTGGTTTTCCAAACTCCCACTCTTCTTTCAGGTCTCCACGCCCCTCCCTCCCACCCCCCATTCCCCAGGAAGAGACCTTCCAGCACCTCAGCATTAGCTAGGCAGAGAGAGGAGTGCTTCAGGCAGTGGGAACAGCATGTGCAAAGGCCTAAGATGCCTTTAGGGAGATGGGAGGAGACCATAAACCAGAGAGGATGACAGAACTGTCAGGGCTGCATCAACAGACCCCCACAGCTCATAGGCTCTAGTGAGGGGGTGAGTCCACAATGAGCAACAGAATTTTCTGCAGCAAAGGATTAGATTGGAAAGGTCCATACAAGTGAGAAAAGCACCGAAGAGGCTGGGATGGGCATAGGCAAACAAGCAAGGGTTACATAGATGAGAGATGGTGGAGTTTGGGTCCCTGAGCCTGGGCTCTATCTAGCCTGCCTGAGGGGGCCCAGCTTACTCCAGTGTGCTCCACACCCTCCTTACTTCTCATCCCCTGGTGTGAGGTCCCTAATCACTGCCTGCCCCTCAAAGACAGCACCTGTGCCTGGCAGGAGCTGCCATCTCATTTTATTTTAAAAAAATTTTTAATGTATTTTTAAATTTCTTTATTGATTAAGGTATCACATATGTGTCCTTATTTCCCCATTATCCCCCACCCCTCATTCATGCCCTCATACCCCTGGTGTCTGTGTTCATTGGTTAAGCTTATATGCATGCATACAAGTCCTTTGGTTGATCTCTCCCCCTTACCCCACCGTCCTCTACCTCCTCTGAGATTTGATGTTCTGATTGATGTTTCTCTGTCTCTGGATCTGTTTTTGTTCATCAGTTTATGTTGTTCATTATATTCCACAAATGAATGAGATCATGTGATATTTATCTTTTTCTGCCTGGCTTATTTCACTTAGCATAATGCTCTCCAGTTCCATCCATGCTGTTGCAAATGGTAAGAATTCCTTCTTTTTTACCGAAGCGTAGTATTCCATTGTGTAGATGTACCACAGTTTTCTAATCCACTCATCTGCTGATGGGCACTTAGGCTGTTTCCAAATCTTAGCTATGGTTAATTGTGCTGCTATGAACATAGGGGTGCATATATCTTTTCTGATTGGTGTTTCTGGTTTCTTGGGATATATTCCTAGGAGTGGGATCACTGGGTCAAATGGCAGTTCCCTCCTATCTCATTTTAGAAGAGGACAGAATGTCTGGGTTCAAAGTTGTTAAGTCAGTAGTGAGTGACAGAGATGGGATTTGAACTTAGGTCTGTGTGCCTCACCCACCATATTAGGTGTCTTAGCAGTTACAGGCAGGGCTCTGTCACTTGAGGGCTGTGTGGTTTTGGATGGATCATGTTACCTTTCTCTGCCTCCAATTCCTCTACTACTAAAATGAGAGCAATCCTAGTTACCTCCTCTATGAGGTTTTTGAAAGAAGAGTATACAGAATAAATGCTCATAAGAGCCCAACACAGTACCAGGCACACGGTAGGTGGTCAATAACTAGCTGCTTTTCACATGAATATTGTCCCAGGAATGTTGCATGCTCACTGGGGAAATGTGCTTCATGCTTCTGAACAGGGGGAGGCCAAAGAGAGCTCCTGGAGGGCTGAAAGGGAGGAGAAAGCAAAGAGAGCATCTCAAGGTAAGTCCAGAGTTAAGTCACCCTGAGTTCCAAGCACAGAGTAGGTGTCAAGGGCACCAGCTCTGAAGGGCCTTGAATGCTAACTGAAGAGCCACCAAAACTCAAAATTCTGGAGTCAGAGAAGACACAACCACTGCCCTCAACCAAGAGGTGGGATACTTTCTCCTCCACCGGTGCCAGCACTGGCCTTGGAGGCCCGAGGGAGCCTGGGCAGCAGAAGAGGGCACTCGCAGCAGGGAGTACACTCTCAGTCTTCAGAGAATGCGAGTCCAGGTAGCCCCTTCCACGGCTGGAGAACCTTCTCTATGTAATTCCCCAGCTAGTCACACGATGGCGATAGTGCACCAAAAAGCCCTGGTTTTCCTTGCCAAGTCTTTCAGCCAAAATAGCCAACTACCAATGCCCCCTAGGTGCCTCTAAGGACCTTATGGAGAATCCTTGCCTCCAGAATTTGAACCCTGATCTGTGTACTTCCCAGGCTGGCTGCAGTCGCTGCTTATCCTAGGATGGCAGTTTGTAGTTGTCTTTCCTGCCTCCAGGAAAGAGACTGGGCAGTGGTGTCTTTGCTGAGCTGACAGATTAATTTGCCTTGGGTGTGGAATGTTAGACAGGACAAGGGAGACTTTCATAAGTCTCTCTCTCTTAAGTTCAGCTCACTTACGCAGCTTTTGCATTGTGAGTGACAGTTCCCATTCCTGGAATAGAGAGAAGTCCGACTGAGGGACAAGGTAAGTAATATTGATTGAGCACCTCCTCTGTGCCAGACACTATGCCAGACATTCATTCCTACACGGACTCAGCACACAGTAACGAAGCACTCATGGTGTGCTGGTCATGGGAGACATGGTAATCCTCCAAGTTTTTGACACACAGCAATAAATAAATATTTATATATGTATTATGTTATATATAAATATATATTTTAAAACTATATTTATGTTTTAAATCAGCACTCAACTTAATAAATATTTATTGAAAAAATGACCTACCTTGAGCTTTAGGTACCCCTGAGACTTACGGATAGTGAGTTTGGAGCTCTGGAACACATTTAGGCTAGAATGGAGGTTCAGGCATTGCTGGCATTTAGGGAATGCCAGTGATGGAGTAGATTGGTTCCTCTGGGAGACTCATGAAGGAGCAGCAAAGAGGACCTGTTTGCCAGACAGGAAAAAGAGGAGAAGGGAGGAAAGCCCAGGATGTGGAGCATGGAAAAGGGTTTGTGAAAGAGCTAGGGGGAACCAGGCAAGAGTGGAAGACCCTGGAAACCTTGTTAGCTCCAAGGGTTAACGGAGTCAAATGTAGTCTGACGTAAATAGCAAAGACTATGAAAGGCCACCAGATTTGGCCAGAATGGGACTGTTGGTGACCAGCCAGACCGCCTAGGTCTAGGATGAGGAAGGAGAGGAGGAAGGGAACCCAATAGTAGGAGATGGGGGAGAAGAGCGGGGCCTGACTGGTTGGGCAATTGGGATTTTTCTCTTAAAACGAAGGAGAGACTACACTGTTGCCAGCATGGAGCAAGAAAACAGAGTTGGGCCGAGACCGGTGTGGCTCAGTGGATAGAGCGTCGGCCTGTGGACCCAAGGGTCCCGGATTCGATTCCGGTCAAGGGCATGTACCTTGGTTGCGGCACATCCCCAGTGGGGGGTGTGCAGGAGGCAACTGATCGATGATTCTCTCTCATTGATGTTTCTAACTCTCTATCCCTCTCTCTTCCTCTCTGTAAAAAATCAATAAAATATATTTTTTTTAAAAAAAGAAAATAAAATATATTTTTTTTTAAAAAAGAAAAGAAAATAGGGTTGGAATTCCAGAAGAGCAAAAGGAAAAGATGCGCAAAAGGCAGAGGAATCCCTACTTTGATAGCTCAGGTGGTTTGCAGTGGTTCTCAACCTTTCTAATGCCGCAACCCTCTAATACAGTTCCTCATGTTGTGGTGACCCCCAACCATAAAATTATTTTTGTTGCTACTTCATAACTGTAATTTTGCTACTGTTATGAATCATAATGTAAATATTAAATATATGTATTTTCTAATGGTCTTGTGTGACCCACAAGTTGAGAACCGCTGCTGTAGAGCCTAAGACCATTGGAAAACACGAATATTTACATTAGCAAAGGCCATAATGTTGTGGGGGTTTTTTAGTATATTTTAAAATATATATTTTATTTATTTATTTACATAAAAGAAGGTAGAGGGATAGAGAGTTAGACGCATTGATCAACTGCTTCCTGCACACCACCTACTGGGGATGTGCCCGCAACCAAGGTACATGCCCTTGACCGAATTGAACCTGGGACCCTTCAGTCCACAGGCTGATGCTCTGTCCACTGAACCAAACTGGTTAGGGCACTAGGCACTTTTTGAAGCTCAAATTAATATTAGATAGGACAAGGGTCTAAAGGGCTAGGTCAGTGGTCGGCAAACTACGGCTTGCGAGCCACATGCGGCTCTTTGGCCCCTTGAGTGTGGTTCTTCCACAAAATACCACGTACCCTAATTAAGTTAATAACAATGTACCTACCTATATATTGTAGTTTAAGTTTATTTTTTTATTGATTTTTTTACAGAGAGGGAGGGAGAGGGATAGTTAGAAACATCGATGAGAGAGAAACATTGATCAGCTGCCTCCCGCACACACCCTACTGGGGATGTGCCCGCAACCAAGGTACATGCCCTTGACCGAAATCGAACCCGAGACCTGAAGTCCGCAGGCCGACGCTCTATCCACTGAGCCAAACTGGTTTTTTTTATATAGTTTAAGTTTAAAAAATTTGGCTCTCAAAAGGAATTTCAGTCGTTGTACTATAGATATTTGGCTCTGTTGACTAATGAGTTTGCCGACCACTGGTCTAGGTGGTTCTTACTAAATGCTGTTCTTACTAAATGTTAAAATGTATTTTGCAGAAGCAGCTGTAACCAGATGAGCTTGAGGCAACCCATTCTGATAAATGTAGCCAACTGCAAAGAAGAAATCCATGTGTCATTAACCAAATAGTGTATATAAGCAATGGCTAAGCCTCCCTTCCAGGAGACAGAGCTTTGGATGTGAATTCCATCTCCTTTACTTGCTGCAAGTAAATAAAACTGCCTAACAGCAGCAAAGTCTCATTAAAAATATATATATATATATATATATATATATATATATATATATTTTTTTTTTTTTTTTTTTTTTTTTTTTTTCAGAGAGGAATGGAGATGGGGAGAGAGAGACATCAATTATGGGTAAGTCATTGATTGGCTGCTTCCTGCATGCCCCACACCTGGGATCAAGTTAGCAACCAGGGCATCTACCCCCACCCAGAATCGAACCATGACCTCCTGGTTCATAGATTGCGTTTCAATCACTGAGCCATGCTGGCTGGGCTCATCCTTTTTTTTTAATATATTTTATTGATTTTTTTTACAGAGAGGAAGAGAAAGGGATAGAGAGTTAGAAACATCGATGAGAGAGAATCATTGATAGCTGCCTACTGGGAATGTGCTCGCAACCAAGGTACATACCCTTGACTGGAATCGAACCTGCGACCTTTCAGTCCGCAGGCTGACACTCTACCCACTGAGCCAAGCCGGTCTTGGCTTGGTTCATTCTTGAATAAAATACCACAAGCAGTGAACCCCTTGAGTTTGGCAACATTAATTCTCAACAACTCCATCTGTCTAAGGTCACAGAACTATTTAGTGTTGGAGCTGAGGGTACAAACCAGGCCTCTTGGTCAGAATCTGTGTTCATAACTTCACAGTGTGCTGCCTCTCAAGCAGCAGCACAGGCAGCTGGCCCACAGAACTCTGAAGAGGCTAGCAGTGACAGGGCGGGTCTTCCACATCCAGGCCAAGCCCATAGCTCATAGTGGCTGAAGGGTGGGGAGGGAGAGGAACAGGGTAGATGATAACGCTGGACTTGCAGATAGGACCACATCTTGCAAGGTGTGTTAGTCCACAGTGAGGACCTGGTGTCAGCACAGAGGAAGCGTGTGATTGGGTGTCTGTCCTAAGAATGTAGTCCAAGTCCCCTGGCTGCCTTAGGGATCCTGGAGCAGGGCTGGAGATGCCACCACTCTGAGCCCCACCCTACCCCCCACCTCCTCCTGTCTGGTCTCATCCTTTGCCTTAGGCTCATTAATACAATGAATTAAGCCTTCTGAAATCACTTCCATCTTCCCATTGGCTATCCTACCTCTGTGCTTCCAGTTTTGGGTTTGGGGTTTTGGTTTTTGGTATAGCAAAGGGAGAGATTTATTGAAGAACAAGTACAGACTCCCACGTGGGGAAGAGAAAAGAATCTCACAGCACAGACTCCCACATGGGGAGGGGGAAGAGTCCTTGTGTTTCCAGTTTTGATTTTAAGGACTCCCTATCAATTAAGGCCTCTGCAGATCTCCCTGGGCGGGGCTTATTTTCAACTCTAAACTCATCAACTGACTTCCCAGGCAAGGGACCAGGATTTTTATTTTATTTTATTTTTATTTTTTTGTGGTGGGGCCAGGGCAGGGCTTTTGTTGACTGTCAGGCTTCAGGTAGTACCTAATCTCTTTAGTTCTGTCTTATCACCAACTCCTCTGGAAACCCCCTGGGGGATCTCTTCCTTAGATTTCCCCGGATTTCTCATCACCACTCCCACCCAATCAAGGACTTCAGGTTTTAATTCCTCTCTGATGACCCTCCTGGTACTCTCTCTCTTTCAACTGATTCTTCCTCCACATCTTCCAATTACATGTATGTTCAACCGATAACATGACGTCAGCCCCTGATAACCTCCAGGCTCTCTAACCCTAACATGCCAGAACGTCAGCAGCTGCCTTACTTCAAAGCATTCTTCCCAAAAATGTTAACCCAAATCTAATCAAGACTCTGACTTAATGTCCAGTTTACAGGAAATGCAGCGGCAGAGGAACAGGTTAAACATCATCAAGAGGTAGCATCAGCCAATGGCAAAATGTGGGGCCTTCTTGGATAACTGGCTTGGCCACCTGCTTATTTCAGTCTGGTTTTCTTTAAAAAGAAGAAGAAGAAGAAGAAGAAGAAGAAGAAGAAGAAGAAGAAGAAGAAGAAGAAGAAGAAGAAGAAGAAAAGTCATGGAAAACATGAGGTGGGAAATTATAAGATCCTTGATTAGTACAATATATAGTTCAGGAGAAGTACCATCTACCAAAGACATTTTGGGAAAATTTGAATATGGAAGAATACTAGGTATTAGAGAATTATTACTGGGTGGTATTGTGGCTTTGTAGGAGATTATCCTGATGATTTGAAGAAGTTTTGCTAAGTGTTTAGGTGAGAAGTATCAGACTGCCTGTAATTCACGTGGAAATGGTTCAGAAAAACTCTCTTTACTAAACAAATTGACCTATGAACCAGGAGGTCATGGTTGGATTCCTAGTCAGGGCACATGCCCAGGTTGCATGCTCAATCTCCAGTAAGTAGTGTACATGAGGTAGTGATGAATGATTCTCTCTTATCACTGATGTTTCTATCTCCCTCTCCCTTGCTCTTTGAAATCAATAAAAATATATTTAAAAAAGAAAAAGAAATAAAATGTTGCTGTGGTCAGGGGCCCTGTTTTGTGGCTTCTTCCCTGTCTCTGCCAACCTGAGCCCCCAACCATTACTTACTTGTACCCTCTCCAGAACTTGACCTCTTTCTTGACACTTCATCTGATACCCCTTGCCCCACAAAACCCTAGCAAGCATGTCAAACTCACAGCCAGCATGCCACATGCCAAGTTGACATGCTTGCCCTAGAAGGAATCCAATAATGAATCAATGGTGCCCACCAATTAGACCTAACACTGGGCTGGGGCCCTAAGGTCACTCAGCTGTCAGCCCCTTCCTTTCCTCTCAGCTCCTACCTCTCCAAGAAAACAGAGGCACTGGGTAGAACGTCCATCAATTTCCTTCCCTTTCCACTTAAAACAGAGCTGAGGCCCCACTTTCCTTTGAAAACAAATCTCAGAGGATCAGGGGTTTCTCCTCTGCACCCAGGCCCATGACCCCATGACCCTATTCACACACCCTTGATTTCAGTGATCTCTTGGTCCTAGACCTTCAATCCTCCCTCCCAACAGCACTGTACTCACTTAAGAATTTGTTTATTCAAACCACAAATATTTATCAAGCATCTACCTTGCACCAGGCCTTATTCTAGTCTAGGCGGAACACAACAGTAAATAAGTCCTGATCCCTTGGTACTTCCATTATAGACAGTGAGAAAGATGAGGGTGGAGACAAAGTCAGGCAACCAAAACTGTATAGTACTGGCAAAAAGATAGGCCTGTCTGGCCAGCATGGCTCAGTGCTTGAGCATCAACCTATGAACCAGGAGATCATAGTTCAATTCCCGGTCAAGGCACATCCCCAGGTTTCAAGCTCAATCCCCAGTGTGGGGCATGCAGAAGGAAGCAGATTAACAGTTCTCTCTTATTACTGGTGTTCCTATCTCTCTCTCCCTCTTCCTTACTCTCTGAAATCAATTATATATATAAAAGATAGGCCCGCCCCCCAAAAAAGAGGCCCATTGATCAATGGAATAGATCAGTGATTTTCAACCAGAGTGCCACAATAATTTTTTTTTTTGGGGGGGGGGTGGGGGAAGTTTTCACTGAGCATGCAGCTTCAGGAGGGGCACATATGGAGCAGTAAGGGAGAAAGGGGACACCCACCAAACCAACCAGATTAGCTGAATCAACCCTGGTGATCAGTGGGGTGACAGATGTTGCAGCCAGATCACCTTCACATTCTACAAGATTTTTTAAAACATGCAATACTTGTCCAGCCAGTGTGGCTCAGTTGGTTGAGCTTTGTCCCATGCACCAAAGGCTTGTCATTTCGATTTCTAGTCAGGGTACATACTCAGGTTGTGGGCTTGCAGGAGGCGGCTGATACACGTTTCCCTCTAACATCGGTGTTTCTCTCTCCCTCTCCCTTTCTCTCTCTCAAATAAAAAATATATATTTTTAAAATCTTTTTTTTTAATTAAAACGTTTGTATTTCAAAGGATACCGTCAAGAAAGTGAAGACAACCCAACCCACACAATTAGAGAAAATATTTATAAATCATATATTTGATAAAGGATTTGTATCTAGAATACATAGAGAACCCTAATAACTCAACAACAACAACAAAAGACAAATCACGCTGAAACTGGTTTGGCTCAGTGGATAGAGCGTCAGCCTGCGGACTGAAGGGTCCCAGGTTCGATTCCAGTCAAGGGCATGTGCCTTGGTTGCGGGCACATCCCCAGTGGGGGGTGTGCAAGAGGCAGCTGATCAATTATTCTCTCTCATCGATGTTTCTAACTCTATCCTTCTCTCTTCCTCTCTATAAAAAATCAATAAAATATATTAAAAAATATTTTTTTAAAAAAAGACAAATTGCTCAATTTGTAAAATAGGCAAAGAATCTGAATTGAGCCTTAGCCGGTTTGGCTCAGTGGATAGAGCATTAGCCTGTGAACTTAAAGGTCCTGGGTTCAATTCTGGTCAAGAGCATGTTCCTCAGTTGCAGGTTCAATCCTTGGCCCTGGTCAGGGCTCATCTGGAAAACAACCAATCAAACTGATGTTTCTCTCTCTGTGTCTCTCCCCCTGGCTTCCACTCTCTCTAAGAATCAATGGAGCCCTAGTCGGTTTGGCTCAGTGGATAGAGCCTCAGTCTGCAGACTGAAGGGTCCCAGGTTTGATTCTAGTCAAGGGCATGTACCAGTAGTGCAAGCCTTGGCTGGCCTTGGTTACCTGAGCCTCAGGCGGCCCAGGGCGGCTGGACAGCTGTCATCCAAGGCTTGCCTGTGCCTCAGGTTGGCTGGGCAGCCACCATCCAAGGCTTGCCTGCACCTTAGGCCAGCCCTGGGTGCTGGGAGGCTGAGGGCGGGTCCAGCCACACAGGCAGCAGGCCCAAGGAGTGGCCAAACCCTCTTAAGGGCGGGTCTGGCTGTACAGTATGCCTTCCATCCCCCCGCCCCAGCAGGTCCAGCCACACCATGCACCTGCTGCCCCCCAAGCTGGGCTGAAAGGACTGGGGGACTCCAGTGGGGCTGAGGGGACTGGGTGCTGCCATCTTGTGGCTGTGTGATTGTAAATTTGCATAATCCCTCTTTATTATTTAGGATGGTCAAAAGCACATCCATAGAGACAAATAGTAGATTAGTGGTCTGCAAGGCTTATAGGGAAGGAAGGAATGGGGACTGACTACAAATGGACACAGGGTTTCTCTTTAGAGTGCTGAAAATGCTCTGGAATTAGGTAGTGGTGATCATTGCACAATATATTTGTGAATATATTAAAAAATCATTGGATTACATAATACCACTGATAAAGGTTTAATCTCCAACATCTACAGACAGCTTATACAACTAAATAAAAGGAAGATGAATGATCCAATTAAGAAATGGGCAATGGACCTAAATAGAATATTTTCAAAAGAAGACAGAAGGAAGGCCAAAGGCACATGAAAACATGCTCAAAGTCACTAATTATCCGAGAGATGCAAATCAAAACAACAATGCGGTACCATCTCACACCTGTCAGAATGGCCAACATCAACAAATCAACAAACGACAAGTGTTGGCGAGGTTGCAGAGAAAAAGGAACCCTCATGCACTGCTGGTGGGAATGCAGAGTGGTGCAACCACTGTGGAGAACAGTGTGGAGTTTCCTCAAAAAACTGAAAATGGAACTCCCATTTGACCCAGTAATCCCACTCCTAGGAATATATCCCAAGAAACTAGAAACACCAATCAGAAAGGATATATGCACCCCTATGTTAATAGCAGCACAATCGCCGAAACCGGTTTGGCTCAATGGATAGAACGTCGGCTTGGGGACTGACTGAAAAGTCCCGGGTTCGATTCCGATCAAGGGCATGTGCCTTGGTTGCGGGCATATCCCCAGTAGGGGGTGTGCAGGAGGCAGCTGATTGATGACTCTCTCTCATCGATGTTTCTAACTCTCTATCCCTCTCTCTTCCTCTCTGTACAAAATTAATAAAAAAAAATATATTAAAAAAAAATAGCAGCACAATCTACAGTAGCCAGAATTTGGAAACAGCCTAGGTGCCCGTCAGCAGATGATTGGATCAAAAAACCATGGTACATCTACACAATGGAATACTATGCTGCCATAAAAAAGAAGGAATTCTCATCATTTGCAGCAACCTGGATGGAATTGGAGAACATCATGCTGAGTGAAATAAGCCAATCAATGAAAGAGAAACACCACATGACCTCACTCATTTATGGATAATAAAGAACATTATAAACTGATGAACCAAAAGATAGATATAGAGACAGTAAAGCAACAAGCAAACTGTCAAATTACAGTGGGGAGGGGAGGGAGATCTGGGGGAGATAAGAGATCAACCGAAGGACTTGTATACATGCATATAAGTACAACCAATGGACATAAAACTCTGGGGAGGGAGGGTATGTATGGGAGGGAGGGGGGCAAAAAAATCAATAAAATATATTAAAAAAAATCATTGGATTACACACTTGATTTTTTAAAATATATTTTTATTGATTTCAGAGAGGAAGGGGGGGAGGAGAGAGAGAGAGCGAGAGAAAGAGAGAGAGAGAGAGAGAGAGAGAGAGAGAGAGAGAGAGAGAGAGAGAGAAACAATAATGATGCATGAGAATCATGGATCAGCTATGTTCTGCATGCCCACAACCCGGGCACGTGCTCTGACCTGGAATCGAACAATCACCTCTGGGTTCATAGGTCGATGCCTGCAAGGCTGGATTATACACTTTAAAAGGGTTAAAATTTTATTGTATGTGGATCCTATCTAAATAAAAGAAAATAATAAGGAAGAAACAATCAGATAATTTCAGAGAATAGTAATTGCTATAAGTCACTTGAACAAGAAGATGTAATAGAGGGGCCTGGGTCAAAAGTGAGGAAGGAGCCAGGTGTGTCCTCTCTGAGAGACTTTTGAGCTGATTGACAGGAAGAATCCTGGGAGATCTGGGGGAGGAGCCTGCCAGGCGAAGAAACAATGAACACAGGCCCCAAGGTAAAATGATTTACATAAGACCAAGCCTCTTCTGCCTTCAGAAAAAGCCCTCCCTCCCTAGACCCCCTCTGACAAGTGGGGGGTTTTCCAATCATGGTTTTTGCCTAAAGTCTTTACCTGAGGGATATAAGATTTTCCAGATTATTCTGACCATGATCAGAGTTAAGGAAACAAGTTCCCAGACCTTTAACTTTCATATGAAATTCTTGGTCTGCCTGAGAAAGTACCTTTCTCCTGGTCTCCTTTCAGACAGTTTCCCATTCATAAGAGAAATCAAATGAATCTCCCTGGTAGGGCACCTTAGGAAAGAAGGTGCTGGGAGAGCTTCCCAAGGACATAGTTCATGACAGTCTCAGGACGAGGTTCTGACCTTGTCAGTCTGTCCTAGAATTAGAACCCAGCAAGGACATGGTTGCCATGGGGCGCATTTGAACATGCTGATTGTAATTAAGGAGTCAGATCTTTTCTGATAGTCAGTTGGCTGAGGGATGTGATGAGGGGGCCTGGATTTGCTATTTTATTTTATTTATTTATTTTAAAAGAATAGTTTATTGATTTTTAGAGAGCCAGGAAGGGAGAAGGAGAGGGAGAAACATCAGTGTGAGAACACAACATCAATCAGCTTACTCCTATACATCCCACCAGGGACTGAGCCTGCACCCCGGGCATGTGCCCTTGACCAGGGAATGGAACCCACAACCTCCTGGTACAAGGGACAACACCTAACTAACAAAGGCACACTAGCCAGGGCTGGCTTTGCCATTTAGACACAGCCCTATAGGTTAAAAAAAAAAAAAAAAATATATATATATATATATATATATATATATATATATATATATATATACACACACACACACACACACACACACACACACACTGAGTGGCCAGATTATTATTATCTCTGAACACATAATAATCTGGCCACTCAGTGTATATTCTAAATAATAAAAGGCTAATATGCAAATTGTCCCCTTGACTACGAGTTCAACCAGCAGGCAGGCTGGCCAACCACCCATGTCCCCTCCCCACTGGCCAGGCTAGCCAGACCCCACCCATGCACGAATTCATGAGCCTCTAATATATATGTGTTCAGAGGTCATAATAATCTGGCTACTCAGTATATATATATATATATATATATATATATATATATATACACACACACAGACACACACAGACACACACAGACACACATACACATGTTGATTTTCAGAGAGGAAGGGAAAGGGAAAGAGATAGAAACATCAATGATGCAGGAGGATCATTGATTGGCTGGCTCCTGCATGCCCCCTTACTGGGGATTGAGTCCACAACCCAGAGCATGTGTCCTTGACCAGAATCAACCTGGGACCCTTCAGTCCACAAGCCGATGCTCTATCCACTGAGCCAAACCAGCTCGGGCAGCCCTGTAGGTTTTGATTAAAATTTATTTAAAGTGCACATGCAGCCAAAGCCGGTTTGGCTCAGTGGATAGAGCGTCGGCCTGTGGACTCAAGGGTCCCGGGTTCGATTCCGGTCAAGGGCATGTACCTTGGTTGCGGGCACATCCCTAGTGGGGGATGTGCAGGAGGCAGCTGATCGATGTCTATCTCTCATCGATGTTTCTAACTCTCTATCCCTCTCCCTTCCTCTCTGTGAAAAATCAATAAAATATATTTAAAAAAAAATAAAGTGCACATGCAGTACACCCAAAATTCTATTATTTGTAATATATGAATTAAAAGAAAAACAAAATTAGATGTCAACTTTCAAGTGTGAGTGGGTTATATACACACTATTTAAAATTCACAAAAGGGAGACTTGATAAAAAAAAAAAAAGAGAGAGAAATTGGAAGACTATCCACTTCATTAAAGCCCTTACTCCAGTCTCATCTCTGCTTTTATCTTACCTGACCTCCTTTAGTATTTATTGAGCAACTTCTGAGTATAAACTTTATGCCACTCCACCACTTACCAGCAGGGAGCCTTTCACAAGCTTCTTCTTTCTTAGCCTCTATTTTCTTTTTATTTATTTATTTATTAAACTAGAGGCCTGATGCAGGAAGATTTGTGCAAGGATGGGCCTTCCTTACCCTGGCTGCCAGCACCACCTTCGCTCAGTAGCATCATCCTATATACCAAGGTTGAGGGTTCAATTTCTAGTCAGGACACATATAAAAAGCAACCAATGAATGCATGAGTAGGTGGAGCAACAAATTGATGTTCTCTCTCTCTCAAATAAATAAATAAATAAATAGAAAAAGAAAATGTTTCCCCAACACTTGCTCTGAGCTTCTATGTTCTGGGCTTGGTGACTGAAGTTAGAGAAGCATAAGCCCTGAGTCACCAAGTGGCTGAGCCCAGATTTTGGAAGCCAATAGTTATCTAGAAGCTGGTTCAGGGGGTGGAAAATGACTGTCTGCAGGGGTGGGGTCAGAGAAAACTTCCAGGAGGAGGGCCCTGAAGGATGACTAGAAGCTTGCAAGATAGTTTTGGAAAAAGTCACAGGGTCCAGCATGAGCACAGCCTAGAAATGCAGTGTGTCCTGGGACAGTGAGTACACTGGGAAACCAGGAAATTGAGGAGAGAAGAAAGGCAGAGATAGTGAACACCAACATGGGGCTTCTAAAAGAGCATGTTTGAGAAAAAGAACACTTGAAAGTGGAAGCTGGAGTCCTTGTGGCTCTGGCTTAGGCAACATGGTCAGGTTAGCATGGAGGGCTTCAGATGTGGCCAGGTGTTTCTTGATCTTAAGCTGAAGCCTGATCCAGTTCTGGGGAGCCCCCTGGGTGTGTGTGGTGAAAGGGAGTGGAGAAGGAAACAGCTCATGGACCCACCAGAAGGGATGACTGTGGAAGTCATCAGCATTTGGGATTGATTACCAAAGGCCTCCGGTCTCTCCTAAAACCTGGCTGTTCAGTCAGAAAGCAGATGCTGCTCGTGTACAGTGTATAGTGGGGATGAAGAACTCCCACCCAGGTGTTGGGTTAGGAGTTTGGCTTTGAATAAGTGACTCTTCCTCTCTGAAATATAGGGATAGTAATAGTGCCCGTCACAGGGTTAAATCAGAGGGTGTCTTAGAAAGTAGCTGGCACAGAGGAGGAGAAGCCCCAATCCTGGCAAATCCCAAGGCCAGGCCCTGGTCAGTGTGTCTCTAAAGTCAGGATCCATCTCTTCTGGACACTGCTGGAGTGAGCTTTCTACTGCACAGATGCAAGCCTGAACTTGCTCCCTGACTTTTCATGGCTCCCTACTGCCCTCCAGATAAAGCCTAAATTCTTTATTTGACTAACAAGGCTCTGCACGAACATGCTCCCATGGCCTCCCCCCGTCCTTGCCTGAGGCCTCCTACTAACCTCTCAATCCCCCCCTCACCCCATTAGCTTCTGGCCACACTAAGCTTTCTTTTCAGTGCTCAGCTCTCTGCTGTATTATTACTTATCTGTCCTCACAAGGCTGTGAGGGGGAGCTCAATAAGTATCTACTGATTTAATGAAGTGGTGGGGGGCAGTTCTAAGAAAAAAAGGTGGCTGCTGTAGCTCAATCCCCTGCATTGAAAGGTCTCAGGTTTAATTCTTGGTCAGGGCACATGCCTGGGTTGCAGATTTGATCCCCATTAGAGGTGCATATGGTAGGCAACTGATCAATGTCTCTCTATCATGTAGATGCTTCTCTATCATGTCAATGTTTCTATCTTTTTCTTTCCCTCTACCTTCCTCTCTCTCTAAAATCAATGAAAGCATACCCTTGGGTAAGGATTAAAAAATAAATAAGTAAAGCAGTCACTGTACACTGGCCACATTTCTTGACAGGTATTTATGTCAGCAGGGTAGAAATTCTCAGTAATCATAATTTAAAGATGAGGTAACTGAGGCTAAGTTAATCTCATTTTGCCTGTCTGGCCCTAGCACACAGAACACTGCCAATCTGACTTTGCACATAGGAACCTTCTTCAGGGTACCTCATTGTCTTCAACAGAAGGAACAATGGGGGTGGGGGGTGGGGGTGGGGGAAAGACAGTGCCCCCTCACCACTCTGGTTCCAGGGGGCGCCTTTCCCTTTGAGAAAGTCTACTTGCTGTCTTGGAAGGGCCTGTATCCCAGCATTTACAGTGTGCTCAGGTCCTGTAGTGTGCCTTCACCACTGGGCGGAGGGCCTTGCAGAGCAGGAGGCTTAGGGGCAACTTGAATTCCAAGCCTGTTCTGGTGAAGATGGGGAAGGCTGAAGGATGGAGGCCCAGAACATCGGCAAAAGCCACTTTCTCCAGGTGTGCTCAGGGTTAAGATATAAGGGCTGTGGGTGATCGCTCCACACACAACAATTATGTACATCTACTAAGCTCTGGGAGCAGTGGCAGTCACGTGGCTCTCGAGGGCGGTGCTCAGCTTTTTAGATGGAGTTCATTGTAATCCCTGAAGGCTTTCTGGAGGAGGTGGGACTTTTTGCGGTGGCTGATCGTGGTTCTCTCCGAACAGTGAGGATGCACTTAGCACTCTAAGGAACCAGCTAGATCCCTAGGTGAGCTTTTTTTGCTGGGGAGCAAGCCCAGAGCGTTGGACCGGGTTGGGGTAAGGACCTGGGGAGCTGGACTTGCGAGGTCAACCTAGGCTTGGGTTTCCCGACCTGCCCTGTGCTTTCATGGATGACCGAACGAACCGCGGCCGTGCTAGGTAGGCCGGTGCTGTGGGGCCGCGCAAGCTGCGTGCAGGCCTCGAGGTCCGGAGCGCCAGAGAGCAGAGCGCTCCGGATCGGGGGGTCAGGCCAGCAGGCTTGTCCGGGCCATCCCCGCGGCCCCCCCTCCCAGCGCTGGCCCACCGGGGGCTCCGGGTGCCCGGCCCGCAGGGGCAAGGCGCGCGCTCCTCGGGGGGCCGGGCTGCGGAGCAGGCGGCCCAGCGCGTCTCCGGTGGCACGAGAGGGCCATCTGCCTGGGTGCCGAGAACTGCAGCGTCCGCGGTGCGAGGCGCGGTCCCTCCGGGGGCCCCCGGCAATGTCCCCCGTCCCGCGCGCACGCCCCGACCGACGCTGCCCGCGCCCGCGGTCCGAGTCCCTGTGCCAGGCCCAGACCCAGACCGGGCGCGGGAGGGAGGCGGTGCAGGGATTAGCGGACCCCTCCCCCCGCGCTCCCCTCGCCCCGCCCGAGGCAGCGAGGACCCCTGGGCCCGGGGGTGGCGAGGGAGCCTCGTGCTGGCAGTGCCCGAGCGGGGGACTCGGCCTCACTGGGCGGGGGCCGCTCCGCGAGGTGCGGGCGCGCTGTCAGGCTGCTGCCCGGCTCGGGTGCGAGGGGTGGGCTCAGCGCGGGGGTCGCACGGCCGCATCTCCCAGCCGAGGCCGCGGCTGGGCGGGCAGTGCCCAGGCGGGTAACCCGACCCGACCCGGCTGCTGGTAGCCGCTCACCCCTCAAGGCCGGGCGAGGGGGAGGGAGAGGCCTGGGGGAGGGGAGGGGAGGGGTGGTGGGTGAGGGGCTGTGGGTCCCGCAGGGCCGAGTCCCCGGCCTGTCTGCGTGGCTGCGCGGCGGCTGCCTGCGGCGCCCGGGACGAACCGGCCCCCCGCCTCACGGGCGTCGGGCCTGCGGCAGGAGGGAGCCTGGGCTGCACAGGCTTGGCTCGGGGAGGCAGACCCGAGCTGCTGCCTCCATTTTGTTTCCTGCTCAGCTTGGTCTGTGGTGGTGGTGGTGTGGGTTTGGGGTGCGGCCGGGCACGGGGATCACTTGCGGCCGCGCCTGTTCGGGGCCTGAGGCCTCGAAGACCCCAGCCCGAGCCCCCAGGTGAGCCCCGCGATAGGAGGGGGGGCTGTTGCCTTGGCCTCGGGCCGAGCGAGCGGGCTGAGGGCAGGTGCCCAGTGGATGGGGAGCCCGGGCGATAACCTAAGATGGAGGCCGGGACTGACGCGGGCCCGAGCAGGGCTGGCGGGGCGGTAAGACGGGCCTCAACCGGGCCATCAGCCAGTAGCCGCCCGGGTCGGGGCTGGGGACCGGCGGGGTGCGGGAGCCGTGTGCAGCCCGGGGCCAGCTCGGCGCCCTGAGGAGGTAGGTGCGGGGCGCGGGGTACCACCCACGACGCCCGTAGGCCCCGACTCTCCAGGGAGGCGCGCGAGGCTCCCAGGGAGCCCACCTCAAGCCCCGCCCGGGCTGCGGGCCGGCCCGTAGGCCCCGGCTGCGAGCGGGCGCTCCGGGGGAGGGGAGGGGGCTGCGGCGGCGGCCCCGCTGATTGGACGGCGGGCTCCCGAGCCCGACTTCACCCGCCCTGAACCCCGAAGAGTGAGGCGCGGGGGCGCGCGCGCGGTGGGGGCTGGGGGGCGCGCGCACTCGGGGCCCCGGCCGCACGCGGGCGGGCGCGAGGCGCTGGGTCGCACGCGCCGCCGCGGGGGCGCGCGCGGTGGGGGTGTGAGGCGGAGGAGGAGGAGGTGGCGGCGGACTAGGCCGGGTTAGGTCGCGCTCGCTGCCTTCTTCCCTGAAGAGAGACGCGGGGGGAGGGGGGGTGCGGCGCGCGGCTCCGCTCTCTCCCCCACCGCTCCGCTCGCGCCCCAGTGTAATGAGGGTCACCCCCTCCCCCCAGCCGGCCCGGGAAGGGGCACGGGGCACGGTAACTAGTGCACTGGGGTGGGCGGCGGGCAGGCGTGAGGAGGGAGGAGGCGGCCGGGCGGGGAAGATGGTGGTGGTGGCGGTGGTGGCGGTGAGGTGAGGGGCGCCGGGGAGGGCCGGGCGCGGCGCGGGGCTGGCGGCCGGCGGCTCTGCAGCCGCGGGCCCCTTCCTCCGCCCTCACTCCCAGCCGGGCTCAGGCCTAGCCGGCCGGCCTGCCGCGAACTTCCTCCCGGCACGGCCCGTGCTCCGCCGGCCTCCCGCGCGCACCTCGGCCTCTGCCTCCCCTCCGGGAGGCGGCTGGGGGGCGCCGGGCCCGCCGCCCTCCCGCAGTAAACTTTGCTTTTGCTGCTGAATATTGATGAGCGCGATCGGCTCGGCCCGGAGGGGCTGCGGCGGCTGCGGGAAGGAGCGCGGCCTGGGCAGGCGGCGGCCGCGGCGTCGGCAGCAGCCATGTTTGTCAAGCTGTAGCAGCAGCTGCTGCTGCCCTGACTTGGCTTCGCCGGCTGCCTCCGTTTCTCCCCCTGCGGCGTCCTAGGCTCTGGGGCCTGCGGCCGTGGACCGAGCTGGCCTGCAGTCAGGAAGGCGAGCTTCGGGGTGCACCCACCCGCTTGGGCCGCCTGGCCTGCGGCCCGTGAACAGCCGGAGCAAAAAGGCTCCGGCGCCGGCTGGGCGCAGGGTGCAGCGCTATTGTGACCGCTGAGCAGAGGGAGCCAGGAAGGGGGGAGGGGGGTGTCTTTTTGTGCAGCGTTTGGGACCCCCCTCTCGAACCTCGTATCCCCTTTCCTTCCGGAGATCCGACCGCTAAGGTCCTCAGCGAGGGAGGGAGGGAGGAGAGGATTCCTATTTTGAGATTTTTGGGAATTTCTACTGCCAAATGGTTTTGAATTTTAGTTCAGCCTTACTGTCCACCAGTCTGCAGTGCAGGGAACAGGGACGGGCTGTTTCCATGTGGCAAGATCTGCCCAGCTCCGGGAAGATGGAGTTTAGGGAGGCTCACCGAGGCCATTTTTCTATCATCAGCTGGGGAACTTTTCTGCCCTTGGAAGTGCAGCAGAAAGACATCGAGGCCACTGGGCCTTAAGAAGTGGCTGCCATTTTGAAGATAAGTCTTATGACTTGTTAACTCGGATTAATTGCTGTGTTTTTTGGATTCCAGGTTGATGCTGGCGCAGGATGGATCAGACCTCTGAACTACCCAGAAGAAATTGTCTGCTGTCTTTTTCCAATCCAGTTAATTTAGATGCCCCTGAAGACAAGGACAGCCCTTTCGGTAATGGTCAATCCAATTTTTCTGAGCCACTTAATGGGTGTACTATGCAGTTATCGACTGCCAGTGGAACATCCCAAAATGCTTATGGACAAGATTCTCCATCTTGTTACATTCCACTGCGGAAACTACAGGATTTGGCCTCCATGATCAATGTAGAATATTTAAATGGGTCTGCTGATGGATCAGAATCCTTTCAAGACCCTGAAAAAAGTGATTCAAGAGCTCAGTCGCCAATTGTTTGCACTTCCTTGAGTCCTGGTGGTCCAACAGCACTTGCTATGAAACAGGAACCCTCTTGTAATAACTCCCCTGAACTCCAGGTAAACGTAACAAAGACTGTCAAGAATGGCTTTCTGCACTTTGAGAATTTTACTTGTGTGGACGATGCAGATGTAGATTCTGAAATGGACCCAGAACAGCCAGTCACAGAGGATGAGAGTATAGAGGAGATCTTTGAGGAGACTCAGACCAATGCCACCTGCAATTATGAGCCTAAACCAGAGAATGGTGTAGACGTGGCCATGGGAAAGGAACAAGACAGCACACCAGAGAGTAGACATGGTGCAGTCAAATCGCCATTCTTGCCATTAGCTCCTCAAACTGAAACACAGAAAAATAAGCAAAGAAATGAAGTGGACGGCAGCAATGAAAAAACAGCCCTTCTCCCAGCCCCCTTTTCACTAGGAGATACAAACGTTACCATAGAAGAGCAATTAAACTCAGTAAATTTATCTTTTCAGGATGATCCAGACTCCAGTACCAGTACATTAGGAAACATGCTAGAATTACCTGGAACTTCATCATCATCTACTTCCCAGGAGTTACCATTTGTAAGCAGTTTTTGGTACAACTTAAATATATACATTAATGTATATATACAGGCAACTTAGATGGAAACATAGCTTATTGGTTTTTGGTTACTTATTTTACAGCTTAAAGCCTGTTGCTAATGGTAAACTTTTTTGGGAAATATTACTTTGATTTTAAAATTTATCTCTATTGTAGGAGTTTGGTTCTTTCTAGATTTTCCCAATTAGGACAAGTTAAACTTTTAAAGGCATTTGATTTAGTTCAGATCTAATTTTTCAAGGTGGAGGTCTACATTTGTTTAGCTTTTTTGTTTTGTTTTGGCTTTATGGTGCTATGAGTTATAGGAGAACCAATTGATTATGGTACCTGGTGTCCTGTTTTAACGTAATACATGGCTTATTTTCTTAGTTAATGGGGTGACTCTTGCTGACTGTTGAAGTGCATTTTGTGTACAGATTGAAAGTAGCTAAGATGAGTTGAACTTCTTGGATCAGTCCAGTTTTACCCCTCACAAATGTCTCTGAAATATACTGTGTCAAGATTTAACTGGAATTTTATGGTATGTGATAATTGTTTTGAGTGCATTAAGTAATTTACTATACCATGTAGCCCTGCTGTTCTTTAAAGTTACAAAAGGAGATGTGGGTGTGTCACTTTTGTTTCTATTGATTCATATGTATCTTAAATATACTTTGGTATTTCTTGATTTCTTAGCTTGGTACTTATAGATTTAATAATTTTGTTTTTGGTAGTTACCTTGAGTCTGTATTGTTCTGGATAATTTTTAGCATCCATAAGCTATGTTGGCAACCTGTTGGCAGCTCAGACAAATCCTTTTTCTTGGGTTCACATACATTTATATATATATGTGTGTGTGTAAATACACACGCACACACACTTATAAACACATACATACACACATATACAAATACATACATACATACAGGGTGGGCCAAAAATAGTTTTACATTGTGAGTACAAGTAACACAGTTTATTTTTGTATTGTTACTACTACTTTCTATAGTTTCGCTTTTGTATTTACATAAAAATCTAGAACTGATGGTGGAGATAGATGTTTCTCCAGAATCATACAAATAGAAATCTCATTGTTGGTTCTCATCAAAGAGATACCAGTGGAGTATTGGTTCTGTTAAAAACAATTGAAAATATTGGAGCCAGTATCATGCACTTACTCTGTATTAGGTCCTGTGCTCAGGGCTGGAAATTTTAGAAAATCCTTAGCAAATGTTTGTCTTTTATTCTTTCTGTAATATTGTGATAGAATGAGATTCTCTGGGTAAAAGTAGAATAGTTATTAGGATTGTAAACCCCATGTCTGGAATTAGATAAAGACACATAATTCAAGATCATATTGTCTGTTGTTTTGTATATCTAGCTATAAGCAGACTGTTTGCTTCCTCTCATAAACGAGCAACCTCTTCAGCTTATCTTTCTGTGCTCTTCAGTTCTTTTCTTTGCATATAGTGATGTGAAATGATTGTCATTTTAGTTAATAATCCTGACCTGGTACTTTTATGTTTAATTGGGTTGATACCTTCTAATTCCTGCCAGTGTACATAAATTACTTCGTACATTGTAGGAGCTGGATTGAATGTTTAAAAATTTTTTATTTATTGATTTTAGAGGGGGGGGGAGGAGAAGCATCAATTTGTGTTCTATTTATGCATTCTTTGGTTGATTCTTGTATGTTCCATGACTAGGGATTGAGCCTGCAACCTTGGCATATGGGGACAGTCCTCTAACGAACTGAGCTTACTCAGCCAGGGCTTGGAGAAGATCTTGAAGGAAAGTTGGTCCCCAGAACTCCAAGTTTAAATAGGCAGTACCTTCGTTTATTAAGTGCTTTGGTCTCTATTTTCTCATTGGGTCTTCATAGCCTTTTAGTAAAAAAGAGAAGTCATGGCCAATGTGCAAGGCACTTGAGATTATTGGAGACAGTACTGAAACCCATGAAAGGTAGAATTATCTGAGTTCTTTTGGCGTTCTTTCTTTGATTTGTCTCTCTCAGTGACTTCTGAAGGTATCTGACACGTGTCTGCACCTGAAGTAACTTCTGGTTTCCTCACTAGGTTGATTTGCCAAGTTGTTTGTTTTCTATTCTTTCTCACTTAGATATTTTATGGAGAATTTATACTATAGTGGTACTCATGAATTTGGGGATTCTCAATGCTCTTAGAATGTAGCTAGTTTCAGGATGGTCTGATGTACATATACTGGTCCTATCTAAAGAAGAGGACCACTAAAAATGAATTCACTTAAAATGAGGACTAACTTCACCAGTTTGGCTCAGCGGTAGAGCGTTGGCCTGCGGACTGAGATGTCCGGAGTTCGATTCCGGTAAAGTGCATGTGCATTGGTTGCGGGCACATCCCCAGTAGGGGGTGTGCAAGAGGCAGCTGATAATTTTTAGCATCCAGAAACATCTCATCGATGTTTCTAACTCTCCCTCTCTCTTCCTCTCTGTAAAAATCAATAAAATATATATTTTTTTAAAAATGGGGACCAACGTCTCATAAATAGACAGAAAAAGAATTATTTAGGGTTTCATATTGAAAAGTAAAATTAAGAATTATAAAAATTTAAACCTTTATAAAAATTTTAGTTAGGATGGCAACTATGCTGTGTAATAAAAGGGTAATATGCAAATCTACCAAATGGAATGACTAATTGCTTTGATACACACTGACTACTAGGGGGCAGATGCTCAAAGCAGGAGCTGCTCCATGGTGGTCAGTGCGCTCCCACAGTGGGAGTGTTGCTCAGCCAGAAGCCGGGCTCATGGCGAGTGCAGCAGTGGTGGTTGGAGCCTCTCCCACCTCCGCAGCAGCGCTAAGGATTTCCGACTGATGGCTTAGGCCTGCTGCCCAGGCCTAAGCCATCAGTCGGACACCCCCTAAGGGCTACCGGACTGGGAGAGGGCACAGGCCAGGCTTAGGGACCTCTCCAAGTGCATGAATTTTGTGCACCAGGCATGTAGTTTCTTATGAGGGAAGAATCAAATTTTTAAAAATTTTGTCCAGTGAAATTGTTCAATAAAAAGATGACAGATGCACTTTAATTTTCTTTATTTTCTCATCATGATCATAAGGAAAATAAATTCTTTTTAAAAATATTTTTATTCATTTCAGAGAGGAAGGGAGAGGGAAAGAGAGATAGAAACATCAATGATGAGAGAATCATTGATTGGCTGCTTCCTGCACGCTCCCTACTGGGGGTGGAGCCCGCAACCCAGGCATGTGCCCTTGAACGGAATCAAATCTGGGACCCATTAGACCACAGGCTCTATCCACTGAGCCAAACCAGTCAGGATAGGAAAATAAATTCTTAGAAAAATATTTAAGGACTTAACAGTTTTAATGAGGTTTTCTTTTTAAAAATGTTTACTATGGAAAATTTCAAGCATATACCAAAGAAGAGAGAATAGTAGAAATGCCTGTGTACTCCACCCAGCTTCAAGAATTACTGCCCTGTCCGGTGTGGTGCAGTTGGTTGGAGAGTCATCCCATACTCCAGAGCACTGGTCACCAACCGTGAGGTCTGAAAGGTTAGCAACTGCTGCTCCAGAGGGTGGTGGTTCTGATTCCCAGTCAGGGCACACACCCAGGTTGAGGGTTCAATCCCCAGTGTGGTCTGGGTGCATGCAAGAGGCAACTAATGGATGGTTTTTTTTCTCACAGATTTTTTTTCCCTCTCTTTTTCACCAATTATTATTATTTTTAAATTGTTTTAAAGAGAGGAAGAAAGAGAGCAAGGGGAGGGAGAGGAAGATACAGAAAGAGAAGTATCAACTTGTTGTTCTATTTATTATGCATTCATTGGTTGATTTCCTGTGCCCAGACTGAGGATTGAGCCCACAATCTTGGCATATCAAGAGGACACACCGAACAAGCCGTCCAGGGATCGTTTTTATTTATATTGAATTTAAGAAACATGGCACAAAAAGATTTGTTTGTGGTTTTACCCCTTGCAATTGATTTGCACTGGTATACTCGTTAGGTGGAGATAAATACTATATATTGTCCATGGGGTGGATGTTTGAAAAATTAGATTTCTTTATTGCCATTTAAAAACAGGTATTTTGTTGTTTCAATAATATTTACCCTGTACCAATCTTAGGAATACAGAAAATATTCACAAACCACTCCCTGTTTTAAGTTCTGTGCTATTGATGTTTGATGTTTGATTAGTTAAAGAAGATATGTGTAGAGATATGAAATCTAGAGTAGTCAAGGCTTTAAGGAAGAAATGGAACTTGAATTGACTTTGTCTGGGCTTGGTTGGGTTTGGTTTAGAAGGGTACTTTGGGTGTGGAGAATTAGATGAACATAGTATTTTTAGAAGGTATTTGTTGGATATTAGTTGGGTAGGTTGAGGGTAGTCAGGTAATAGGGCATAGAAATCCAGACTCTGGCATTTTGTATTAATGTGATAGGAACTGGGAACCAGCTAGGGGTTTTAGTTGAGAAATGATATGAAATCTGTGTTTGGAAAACTTGGGCGGGGAAGAATAGAGACATGATTAGGATGTAGGGCCCTAACTGGTTTGGCTCAGTGGATAAAGCCTTCGGACTGAAGGGTCCCAGGTTCAATTCCTGTCAAGGGCATGTACCTTGGTTGCGAGCATATCCCCAGTAGGGAGTGTGCAAGAGGCAGCTGATTGACGTTTCTCTCGGATCGATGTTTCTAACTCTCTATCCCTCTCCCTTCCTCTCTGTAAAAAATCAATAAAATATATTAAAAAAACAAAAAGATTAGAAGTAAGAGTCTGTTGTGATAGTAATTACATTAAAAAAAATTTATTGATTGATTTTTAGAGAGAGCAGAAGGGGGAGAGAGAGACATCGATCTGCTGTTCATTTATTTACTTATTTTTAATTAAAATTTTATTTTATTGATTTCAGAAAGGAAGGAAAAGAGAGAGACAGAAACATCAGTGAGAGAGATCTGCTGCCTCCTGCACACCCCAAATCGGGGATTGACCTGGCAACCTGAGCATGTGCCCTGACCTGGAATTGAACCATGACCTGGTTCAAAGGTTGATGCTCAGTCACTGAGTCACACCAGCTGGGCTGCTGTTCCATTTATTCATGCATTCGCTGGTTGATTCATCTATGTGTCCTGGCTGGGGATTGAACCTGCAACCAACTCAGCTGCTCGATCAGGGCCACAATAGTAGTTAAAACTTAAGACTTGAGCAAGTCAGGAGTAGAAAGAAGGAACAAATACATTAATATTATTTCAAAGGGGGAAATTGACAGCCCTTTTGGGATTGCCTGGATATGTGGAAAGGTGGAGCTAAGAGTTGAGGAATAAAGGAGAGGAATGGGTGTAGATGATGTCCAAGGCTTGTCTTATTGCCCGAGCCAAAAAATAATTTCTCAAGGGTTTTCGTCACCCAGTAATTCTCTATTTCCTTCCTTAATCTGTGAGAAGAAAATTGATCCTATCTCCACAATTCTCAGGTTCTGCTCTCTATCTGACTCTCTATGCTATGGGACCTTATTTTATTCATTACTCTTTTCTCTTTCTCTCTGGGATCTTTGTTCTCTATCTCTCCACTACATCAATTTTTCTGCCTCAAAAGAGGATGACATCCTATTCTAAAGGGACCTTCTTTTGCCCAGTCACCCTCCAATTATCTTACTCCTTTACTGGCGCATTTCTTGGAAGTGTTGTCTACTTTTTTTTACCTCTCCTTAAAGCTTTCTGGTTTGGCTTCTGTATCCTCCACTCAACCAAAGCTGTTCTTTCATAAGTCACAAGTGATACTTCCTAATTTATCCTATTAGATTTGCAGCATTTTCACTACCACTCCTTTAAACTTTTTTTTTTTTTTTTTTTTTTTAAGTCCTGGCTCTTGTCCTCTTTCCTTAATTCTCTGCAGTATCATCCACTCTCATTGATTCATTTTACTGCTAGTCTGCTATGAAAACTCTTCACTTCTGAGCTTCAGACCAAGAAATCTGATTGCCAAGCAAGCTTCTTTTTTATTACCATTTGTTTCTTTCTGTGTTAATGATTGCATCATTCCTTCTGTTCAATGCTGGAAACCTTGGAATCACTTATTCACTTAAATTAGTGGTCTGCAAACCATGGCTCACGAGCCACATTCAGCTCTTTGGCCCCTTGAGTGTGGCTCTTCCACAAAATGCCACATGTGGGCATTCAGTACAGTGCTATTGAAACTTCGTGGTCTGTGCGCAGAAGTCAGTTTTTGACGCTCAAAAGAAATTTCAATCGTTGTACTGTTGATATTTGGCTCTATTGACTAATGAGTTTGCTGACTACTGACTTAAATGATTAAAACATATTCGATCTTGTGTTTGATTTCAGATGATCATTGCTAGGCATTGCTAGTATAAAAGAAAGGAAAGACTTAGTCCTTGGGTTTTATTTTTCTTTTGAAAAAATATTTTTATAGCCCTAGCTGGTTTTGCTTAATGGATAGAGTGTTGGCCTGCAGACTGAAGAGTCCCAGGTTCGATTCTGGTTAAGGGCACATGCCCAGGTTTCAGTCACAACCCCCAGGAAGAGGCAGTTGATTGATTCACTGTCATCAAGGCTTCTCTCTGTCTCTCCTCCCTTCCTCTCTGAAATCAATTTTATATATTATGCCCAGGAAATCGAACCATGACCTCCTATTTCATAGGTTTACTCTCATCCACTGAGCCACACCTGCTAGGCTGGTTTGTGTTTTTAAGGCACTTTACAGTGTGGGGAAGACAAGTGTAATTAGTGACAATACAGAATACTTGGTCTTGTAGGTGTTACAGAAGCAGTACTGTGGGAATGTGAAGGAAGGCATGCCTGGAGTAATCAGAAAGAACTTCACAGAGGAGTTACATATAATTTGAGCAGAGACATGCTGGTATGTAACAGAAAATAGCATTTGCAAGTGTCAGGAAATTCTTTGATAGGAATCTGGGAGGAATGGGATTGTCAGGAGACAGGGTATAAAGATAGGCCTTATATGCCAAGCTGTAGAGTTGAATTTTTATGTTATTTCTAAATTATACTTATTCCTTTATCTTTTCATGTCTTCATTCTCATTCTGCTAGAAGGTCTTTATCATTGGTCTTCATATAGTTTTTTTGTCTATTTTTCTTATACATAGTCACTTTGACCTCTGAAATGAGAAGTACTAGGTCTCTGGTTAAAGACTTATCTTCAGTGCCTTACTTCTTTCCCCATTTGCCTACCAAATAAAGCCAAGTTCAGCATACTGACCATTCTAAAACTTATGCATGTGTTTACCCAGGGCATCCCGGGTTAAGCCAAACTCAATTGTGTTAGTGGTGCCTTGCTCTATACTGTCTCCTCACTATTGCCTTTATCTTCCTGGTTTGATTCATGTTTGCATCTTAGTGTGTAGTCTCTTTGTATTAGAGACTCATGTATTTGTTGAGTAAAAGAATGAATGGTGCTATTATAGAAATACAAATTGGATAGGGAAAGTAATTTTAGGTTAGGAAGGTGATGAGTGGAATCTCAGCTCTCATCCTCAATGTACCAATTTAAAAATTTAAGATTTTTTTTGTATTGATCTTATGCACTCAATTTCTAAGGCCTTTGCATTTGAGCTTCTTAACATCTCTCAAGCATTACTTTTTCTCTTTGTTCTCACTTAATCCCCTAATCTATATATGTAAAAGCCTAAGTGACTGTTATGACTGAACCACTGGAACAACCGGTCAACCAGTTGCTATGACATGCACTGACCACCAGGGAGACAAATGTTCAATGCAGGAGCTGCCCCCTGGTGGTCAGTGCGCTCCCACAGCCAACCATCCATGCCCGGCCCAGTGACTGTCACCTCCTCTTCAGACCCCGCTTTTGGGCCCTGGGCTGGGACAGGGAAGCGTGGGTAGGTGGGAGCAGATGCAGCCCCTTTCCCAGGGGAGCTGAGGATCCTCTCCCTCCTCAGGTGGGTGGCCAACCTCCTGCACCCCACCTCCCCCTTCCACCTTCCCCTTCCACCTCCCTCTCCAGGCCAGCAGTCCCCTATTGGTCTCTCCCTAATCGCCCTGATTGCCAGCTAGGCCTAGGGACCCCACCCATGCATTCATGCACCGGGCCTTTAGTTAAGGATATTATATCATGGCTTTATGTTGGACCAATCTCTGAGTGTGTATTGTGCTACCAGTTTAATTGGAGAATTCCTTTTAATACAAATTGGATAGGGAAAGTAATTTTAGGTTAGTAATACAGTTCTTCATCTCTAAATTAGGGCTATTATCTTACTTGCAGGGTTGTTTGAGAAGGTGCAAAAGACAATTTATTTGAAGCAGCTAGCTCTGAAGTAGGTCCTCAGAAAGCAGTGCCTATTGTATGCCAAGAACCAAATGTAATTTGAAAGATTTAGCTGTGAATTTTGATAAACATCTTTGCATTTTTACTTTTGTTTCTATTCTTCCAAAATTTTTTCTTGTGTAATTGATAAGGACATCAACTACTGTTGACAGTTTCTATTTTTGTTTAATAATCAGGGATTTGATCCATTTTTGTTTGCTAACAGGATTTAATTTGTGCAATAGGATCGGTATCTTTCTGTACCCCAACAATTAAATGATGTTATTATGTTGTTGCATTTTTGCCAATTACCTTTTGTCATGGATATTAATGTTTCATTTTCACCTTCTGGTTTCTAGGGTTTGATTTTCATTGCAGATTAATTTCTAAAAATTTAAAAATATATATATATTTTATTGATTTTCCATAGAGAGGAAGGGACAGGGATAGAGAGATAGAAATGTTGATGACAGAGAAACATTGACTAGCTGCCTCCTGCACATCTCCCACTGGGGATGTGCCTGCAACCAACATACATGCCCTTGACCGGAATCCACAGACAGACGCTCTATCCACTGAGCCAAACCGGCTTCGGCAATTTCTAAAAATTTTTAAAAATGATCTGTGATGTAGCCTTTTGAGGAAATTATTATTAATCTTTTTAGTTAGAAAAGTAATAAATATTTATGCTAAAAATAAAAAGAAAGGCAGACTTAAAAATGGAATATAAAAATCTCTATTTCTATCACCTCTCATCCTCTCCTTCATTTCCATTCTTGATATTTAATGAGAATTTTGTGTGTGTACTTTAATATTTTGGTAACACAAGTGGCAGGATGTATGTATTGTATTAATATCTTGGTTAATAAGTTTAAGGACAGATCTTGTCATATGAAGAGGTAGATATATCTCCATTCTTCTCTTTATATATAGATTTTTATTGATTTCAGAGACATAGGGGGAGAGAGAGAGAGAGATTGAAATAGAACCATCAATGATGAGAGAGAATCATTAATTGGATGCCTCCTGCACGTCCCCCATTGGGGATTGAACCCGCAACCCGGGCATGTGCTCTGACCGGGAATTGAACTGTGACCACCTACCACTGAGCCATGCCGGCAGGGCAAAACATCAATATTTTTGTTCCCCTTATCTTTACATTCATTGGTTGATTCTTGTTTGTGTCCTGACTGGGGATGGAACTTGAAACCTTGGCATATCAGGACAATGCTGTAACCAACTGAGCTCCAGCCAGGGCTAAAATTTTATTTCTAAAATGTTAGGTAGCCCTAACTGGTTTAGCTCAGTGGATAGAGCGTCAGCCTGTGGACTCAAGGGTCCCAAGTTTGATTCTGGTCAAGGGCATGGACCTTGGTTTCGGGCAGATACCCAGTAAGGATTGTGCAGGAGGCAGCTGATTGATGTTTCTCTCTCCTCGATGTTTCTAACTCTCTATCCCTCTCCCTTCTCTGTAAAAAATCAATAAAATATATTTAAAAAAATAAAATGTTAGGTAAATGGAATTATAGTATGTAGCCCTTTGGGATTTTTTCTCCCCCCCATTTGGTATAATTCCCTGAGATTCATCCAAGTATTAAGTAAATCAATATTTTATTCCTTTTTTATTATTACTAAGTAGTATTTATTGTATGAATACACCACAATTTAACTTTTCCCTTGTTGTTGTTTTTTAGATATATTTTTATTGATTTCAGAGAGGAAGGGAGAGGGAGAGAGAGAGAGAAACATCAGTGATGAGAGTGAATCATTGATTGGCTGCCTCCTGCATGCTCCCCATTGGGGATTGAGTCCGCAACCTGGGCATGTGCCCTTGACTGGAATCAAACCGGGACCCTTCAGTCCACAGGCCGACTCTCTACCCATTGAGCCAAACTAGCTAGGGTAGTATTCGCTTTTTAAAAGACATCAGGGTTTATTCTAGCTTTTTTATTATTAGAAGTAAAAGTGCTATGAACATACATGTACAGGTTTTTTTGTGTGAGTGAACATGCGTTTTCATTTTTCCTTGATAAATGTCCAATAGTACAGTTGCTAAATTATATGGTGATGTCATGTTTAGTCTTATGAGAAACTGCTAACCTGATTTCTAGAGTGAGTGCCAACATTCTCACCAGCAGTGTGTAAGTGATCCAATTTCTCTGCATCCTCACTGTCATCTGGTGGTGTCACTATTTTGGCTATTGTGACAATTATGTAATGATATATCATTATGTTTTTTATTTATTTATTTATTTATTTATTTTTATCCTCACCAAGGATATGTTTATTGGTTTTAGAAAGAGAGGAAGGGGGATACAGAGAAAAACCTTGATGTGAGAGAGACACATTAATTCATTGTCTCCCACACACACCTAACTGGGCCCAGATCGAACCTGTAGCCCAGGTATGTGCCCTTGATTGGGAATTGAAACCATGACTCTTCCATGCTTGGGAGCGAAGCTCTAATCACTGAGCAACATTGGCCAGGTCCTCATTTCTCTGGTAGGTAATGATTTGAACAACTTTTTGCTTGTTTATTGACCATCTATATGTGCTATTTGATGAAATATATTTGCATATTTTGCCCACTTTCTAATTGGACTGCTTGATTTTTTTTAAACTATTGATTTTTTTAAAAAAAAATTTTTATTGTTGAGAGTATTACAGATACTCCCCTTCCCTTCACCTGCTCCCGCCTCACCCCAGGGCTTCACCATCCTATTGTCTGTGCCTATAGATAATGTATATATTCATGTAAATCCTTTGGTTAATCTCTTTTCTCCCTTCCCTTCCTTTTTCCTCTGAGATTCATCAGTCTGTTCCATGTTTCCATGCCTCTGGTTCTTTTTTTATTTTTATTATTATTATTTTATTGAGATTATTACAATTGTTTCTTCTTTTTCCCCTCATAGCTCTCCTCCACCCGGTTCCCACCCCACCCTCTGCTCTTACCACCACCCCCCCCCCCCCCTGTCCTCATCCATATGTGTACAATTTTTGTCAATCTCTTCCCACACCCCCACACCCCTTTTTCCCTGAGAATTATCAATCCACTCCCTTTATATGCCCTTGATTCTATTATATTCACCAGTTTATTTTGTTCATCAGATTTTTTATTCCCTTGGTTTTTAGATTCACTTGTTGATAGATACGTATTTGTTGTTCATAATTTTTAAAAAATATATATTTTATTGATTTCTTACAGAGAGGAAGGGAGAGAGATAGAGAGTTGGAAACATCGATGAGAGAGAGTCATCAATCAGCTGCCTCCTGCATGCCCCCCACTGGGGATGTACTTGCAACCAAAGTACCGTATTTTCCGGCGTATAAGACGACACTGTGTTCTAGTAAAAAGCCTGCTCAGATTGGCCAGAGTCAGAGAGGCGGTCTATTAAAAAAAAGAACTGGTGTTGCCTCAGAAGTTGGGGGGGGGAGGGGGTAGTCTTATACAGCGAATATAGGCCTAAACCTATGTTTTAACTGTAAAATTAGGGGGTTGCCTTATACGCCCGGTCGTCTTATACACCGGAAAATACAGTACATGCCCTTGACTGGAATCAAACCTGGGACCCTTCACCCCGCAAACCAACGCTCTATCCACTGAGCCAAACCAGTTTCAGCAGTTGTTCATAATTTTTATCTTTACCTTTTTCTTCTTCTTCCTCTTCTTAAAGCAGGGGTCTTCAAACTACGGCCCGCGGGCCACATGCAGCCCCCAGGGGAGTCTGATCCTGCCCGCCAGGTTTTTTGGGCAGTGAGCGCAGCCAAGGTGTTACAGTAGGAATTAGTAGTTCATATAGTCCGGCCCTCCAGCTCTCTGAGGGACCGTTATCTGGCCCCCACTTTAAAAAGTTTGAGGACCCCTGTCTTAAAGAATACCTTTCAGCATTTCATATAATATTAGTTTGGTGGTGATGAACTCCTTTACCTTTTTCTTATCTGTGAAGCTCTTTATCTGCCCTTCAATTCTGAGTGACAACTTTGTTGGGTAGAGTAATCTTGGTTGTAGGTTCTTGCTATTCATCACTTTGAATATTTCTTGCCATTCCCATCTGGCCTGAATAGTTTCTGTTGAGAAATCAGCTGACAATTGTTTGGGTGCTCCCTTGTATGTAATTGTTTTTCTCTTGCTGTTTTTAATATTTTCTCTTTTTCTTTTGCTCTTGACATTTTAATTATGATGGGTCTTGGTGTGGTCCTCTTTGGATTCCTTTTGTTTGGGGTTCTGTGTGCTTCCTGGACTTGTAAGTCTATTTCTTTCTCCAGGTGGGGAAGTTTTTGGTCTTTATTTCTTCAAATAGGTTTTCAGTATCTTGCTCTCTTCTTTTGGCACCCCCATAATACTGATGTTGGTACGCTTAAAGTTGTTCCAGAGGCTTCTTACACTACCTTCAACTTTTTTATTCTTTCTTTTTGCTTTTCTGATTGTTTTTTGCTTCTTTGTTTTCCAAATCTTTGACTTGATTCTTGCAATTCTGTAGTTTGCCGTTGGGTCTCTGGATAATATTTTTTCAGTCAGTGTATGCTTAATTTCTAGTTGATCCTTTTTCATATCTTCAAGGGTCTCGTTAAATTTATCAGCCTTTTCTAGGAAATTCTTGAAAAACCTTATAACTGTGGTTTTGAACTCTATATTCAGTCTTTTGCTTTCCTCTATTTCCTTCATTTGTGGCCTGCCTCTTTGTCTCCGAATTTTAGCTGCTTCTCTGAGTTGATGGAGTGACTTTGTGTGCTAGGTGTCCTAGCAGGGTCCAGTAGCTCAGCCTCCCCAGTTACCTGAGGTGGACACTCTTGGTGAGCCCCTTTGTGGGCTGTGTGTGCAGTCTTGTAGGTAAGCCTTGATTGTTGTTGGTATCACTGGGGGGAGTTGACCTCGAGGCCATTTGGCTGTGAGGATCAGCAGTGCCTCCGCTGGAAGAGCTTCTGTGCTCAGTTTGGATGGGGCGGAGGCTCAGGGTGGAGCAGACAGCCTTGGTTTCCCTTCCTCCCCTTTCCAAGAGGCCCCTGTGTCTCAGTGTCCCACAGCAATGGCTGCATGCACCTCTGAGAAAAGGCTGCTCTTGAGTTTTGCCCGCTGCCAGACAGTCCAGTTTCTCCCCGAATGAGTCTGGTACCCAAAGTCTCACCCAGTGGTGGATTTCAGTACAGTCGCGAGGTTTGTTTCCCACCAGAACGAGAAAGCTAGCCTTGCACTTGCTGCCTGTCCTCTCAGCGTATGCTGCAAGTAAGACAGCCTTATATTCAGCCACCCGCCCTTTCCGTGTGCACGGGTCTCCGTACCTCCACAGCTCCTCTGAGTCTCAGTGTCCTTTTCTCTTTCCTTCTAGTTGTAGAATTTCCACTCAGCCAGCTTTCCAGTGGTTCTGGACGATGTCTGCTCTGTTGTCCAGTTGCAGTTTTGAAATTGTTGTGTGAGGCAGCAGTATAGGTGTTTATCTATGCTGCCATCTTGGTTTCTCCCCTAAAATTTAAGTATATTATATATATAACTTCTTTTTTTTCCAGTTTGAAAATGGACTTATTGAACAATGTTACTAGGAAGGCAATGACATTTGATTTGTCATTTAAAAAAGTTCTGTTTTTGCCCTAGCTGGTTTGGCTCAGTGGATACAGTGTGGATCTGCAGACTTAAGGGTCCTGGTTAAGTGAATATACCTGCATTTTGGGCTCAATCCCAGTGTGTGGCATGCAGAAGGTAGCCCATCAATAATTCTCTCTCATCATTGATGTTTCTATCTCTCCCTCTCTGTTTCGCTCTGAAACTAATAAAAATATGTAAAAAAGTACAAATAAAAAGTTCTGTTTTGCCCAGCCCTTGTTGCTTAGTGGTTGAGTGTCAGCCAGTGAACCAGGAGGTCATGGTTCGATTCCTAGTCAGGGCACATGACCTGTGTTGCGGGCTACATCCCCATCGTAGGAGGCAGCCAATCAATGATCCTTTTTCATCATTGATGTTTCTATCTCTCCCTTTCCTCTTTTTCTCTGAAATCAATAAAAATATATTTTAAGAGAAGTTCTTTTTTCCCCATGCTATATAATAAAGGTAATGTAAAGGGCTACAGAGTTAGAAGCTTTTTTCTACTATGTTCTCTGATAATATAGCACAATGTAGTCATTTCTTCAATACTAGAATAAATAAAGCCTCTTCTATGCTTCCCTCTGAGTCAAACCAGCTAGAACTTCTTTTTAGGGTTTTCTACATAGGTATCATGTAAACTGTAAACAGGTCATTTTCTTTATTTCTCTCTAATTTGGATGCTTTTAAATTATTTGTCTTGCCTAATTTAAGTTCCAGTGCTATATTGAATAGAAGTGGTGAAAGTAGGAATCCTTGTCTTTTTCTTGAATTCAGAGAAAAAGTTTTCAGTTTTTTCAATGTTTGTTTTATCGAGTTAGCTGAGCTTTTCATGTATCTTTATTGTGTTATGATAAGTTCCTTTGCTATTTAATTTATTGAGTTTTTATCATGGGAGTATTGGATTTTGTCTAATGCTTTTTCTGCATCTATTGAAATGATGATTCTCCCCACCACCTTCTGCCCCCCCCCACCCCCCGCTACTTTTTTGAATTTTATTAATGAAAAAGTCATGATGGTAAATCTCTAGAACATAGTTGATTTTCTTGGGTTCTGTCCTTGGAAATGTGACATTTTGATTTCGAATCATATGCCAGAGTGTATATGATTTCCAATTGTACTAAGTAGGTGAGAGGCTAAAATCCTAAAATGTTCATCTTCCAACTTTCCCCAATATGTGGTTTGTCTTTGGACCAGCAATAATTGCCTGAACAGTTACTATGGCTTCATTAATTTTTGTCAGTAGCTCTTTGATTCTTTTATATGCAGCAATTACACAATTTGAGCAGCTTCATTAAGAACTGCATGCCCAGTTGTTGAGTGTCAGTTCATGAACCAGGAGATCATGGTTGTTTTTTGTTTTTGTTTTTTAATATATTTTATTGATTTCTTTTTTTTTTAACAGAGAGGAAGAGAGAGGGATAGAGTTAGAAACATCGATGAGAGAGAATCATCGATCAGCTGCCTCTTGCACACCCCCCACTGGGGATGTGCCCGCAACCAAGGTACATGCCCTTGACCGGAATCGAACCTGGGAACTTTCAGTCTGCAGGCCGATGCTCTATTCACTGAGCCAAACCGGTTTTGGCAGATCATGGTTTGATTCTGGTTTGATTTCCGGTCAGTGTACATGTCTGGTTGTAGGTTGGATCTCAGTAGGGGACATATAAAAGGCAGCGATCCATGATTCTCTCTCATTGATGCTTCTCTCTCTCCCTTCTGTTTTCTGAAATCAATTAGAAAAACAAAAAAACCCCAAAAAGGACTGCATTTCCACTCTGGCTGGGTGGTTCAGTTGGTTGGAATGTTGTCCTGGACACCAAAAGGTGGTGGGTTCAATACCCAGGTTTTGGGAATGATCCCTGGTCCATGTATGTACATGAGGCAACCAATTGATATTTCTCTCTCTCTCCCTATCAACGAAAACATATCCTCAAGCGAGGATTAAAAAAAAAGAACTGCATCTCGTGAGGGTGTGGGGTGGGGATATCTGTAATAGTGTCAACAATAAAAATAAAGTAAAAAAAAAACAAACACCAAAAAAACCTGCATCTTCTATGTCAGAACCAAGAACATGCTTGTCTAAAGCAATAGGAAATCCCTCTTTTGTTTTATTTGCTTTATTTACTGGTAGTTACTACATCCTGTGTCATACTCTCCTGGAACAAAATGGCAATTGCCTTAAGCATTGCCAGGTAATCATGAAGTTGACTCTGAAGAAGGTTAGTAAAAACCATTACACCAGTAAAAACCATTAAATCAGAATTATTTACACCCAAATTGACCGGTGGTTCTGCATTTTTAGCAACATTGTTAGAATTTTTTGTATTTTCAGGTTTTGATTTCTTATATTTTTCAACATATTTAAGTCTAACAGTTAAACCAAGAAACCAGTCAATTGCTTATTGTCTATCTTGAATATTGAAAGGACAGTTAACATCTGAGATGTTTTTCAAAGAACGTGGGCCAGTCACTACTATGGATGTTTCTTTAATTACCTCTATCTTCAATCTTGTAGTATTTGATTTTCTCATCTTCAAGCCAGACAATAGAGTTTCTATATTCTGTTTTACCTTCTTAGTTGAAGCTGGTAAGGTTGTTGTAGTTCAGGGTTGTCAGCTTGCCTTGGAACATAGTCCTGGCTTCTTGCTCTGGTCTCAGGGCTTTGGCAGCTGTGAAAGCATGAACAAGTGATTTTTATTTCTCATTATGTTAATTTAGTACATAAAACATCCAAATGTAAGTTAAAATTCAGTGGCATTAATTATATCTATAATGTTTAAACGTTACTACTATTTAATTCTATCCATTAAATAACAACTTATTGTTGCTCCTTCCTAGCCCTTAGTAACCTCTATTCAATTATAGAGATCTCTATAAGTTTGCTTCTTCAAGTCAAATCCTATATAATAAAAGGCTGATATGCACTGACCACCAGGGGGCAGAAGCTCATGCAGGAGCTGACTCCTGGTGGTCAGTGCGTCAGAAGTCGGGACATCCCCTGAGGGCTCTCAGACTGCAAGAGGGCTCAGGCCAGGCTGAAAGGAAACCCCTCTCCCCCAGTTCACAAATTTTGTGCACCAGGCCTCTAGTGTTTTTATAAGTGGACTCATGCAACATTTATCTGTGTCTTGCTTACTTCACACACACACACAAAAAAACCCCCACAAAAAACAGCTAAAGCGAAAAATATTTTTATTGCTTTCAAAGCAGAAAGGAGAAGGAGAGAGAGAGAGAAGCATCAATGATGAGAGAGAATCATGGATTGGTTACATCCTGCAAGCCCACTATTGGGGATTGAGCCTGAAACCCAGGCATGAGCTCTGACCAGGAATCAAACTTGTGTCCTTTTGGTGCACAGGGCAACACCCAACCAACTGAGCCACACTGAGCAGCATTGTTGTTCTGAACATAAGCTACTCTAGGCTCATGATTAGTATTACCCATTGGTGACTTGATTTTTAACAATGTTGATTTAAAAAAAAAATTATTGTCATTTAAAAAATATATATTTTATTATTTTTTTTACAGAGAGGAAGGGAGAGGGATAGAGAGTCAGAAACATTAATGAGAGAGAAACATTTGTCAGCTACCTCCTGTACACATCCCACTGGAGATGTACCCACAACCAAGGTACATGCCATTGACCTGAATCGAATTTGGGACCCTTTCGTCCCCAGGCCGACACTCTATCCACTGAGCCAAACCGTTTTCTGCTGTTGATTGGTTTTTGTTCTGATTAAAGAAAAAGAGTTAGAAGCACAGGGGCATCTTCTGTTAGTTAAATCATAGTGTAAGAAGCATAGTATAAGAATCATACTTGTGAGGAACATTTGTCAAGTGAAAGTTTTGTAAGCAGAAGTCCCTTATTGAATGAGAGTGTTAGGTCACTAATTAAGTTAAGTACAATTATTAGTATTAAAGACTGAAACATAGTGATATTTTTATTTGTTTTTCTGTATTGTGACCTAGCGGAAGGAACACAGGCAATTAAATGGAGCACATACGTGGCTCCGTTTAGTATTTAGCTAGCTCACTTCCCATTTCTTTCTTTTTAAAAAAAATATATTTTATTGATTTTTTACAGAGAGGAAGGGAGAGAAAGAGCTAGAAATGTCAATGAGAGAGAAACATCGACCAGCTGCCTCTTGCACATCCCCTACCAGGGATGTGCCAGCAACCAAGGTACATGCCCTTGATTGGAATCGAACCTGGGACCTTTCAGTCCGCAGACCGACGCTCTACCACTGAGCCAAACCGGTTTTGTCTCACTTCCCATTTCTGAGCCTCAGATTCTATACCTGTCTGCCTCATTTTCACTACGAGGTTTAAAAGAGAAACAAATATATGAATACTAGAGGCCTGGTGCACGAATTCATGCATGGGGGCGGGGGGTGTGTCCCTCAGCCTGGCATGCACCCTTTCCAATCTAGGACCTCTTTAGGAGATGTCAGACTGCCGGTTTAGCCCCATCCCTCTCGCAAATCTGGGACTGCTGGCTCCTAACTGCTCACCTGCCTGCCTACCTGATCGTCCCTAACTATGCCTCCCAGCTTGCTAGCCCCCAACTGCCCCCCTCCCTCTGCTGGTCTGATCGCCCCCACTTGCCCCCGCCCCCCCCTCCCGCTTGCCCGATCACCCCCAACTACCCTCCCCTTTGGCCTGATTGCCCCTAACTGCCTCTGCATCAGTCCTGCCACCATGGCTTTGTCCGAAAGGATGCCCAGAAGGTCTCTAGATCTAATTAGCATATTACCCTTTTATTAGTATACACTTGAGGCCCAGTGCACGAATTCATGCATGGGTGGGGTCTAACCGGCCCACTCTGATGGGGCCTCATCAGGCTGGGCTGGTGAGGAGTAGGGGAGAGGCCACAGGCAGTTTGTCAGCTAGCCCCGCCCCCAATCGGGGTATTGGGGACTGATCGGGGGTTGGACCAGTCAGGGGGAGGGACTGCAGGTTGTTGGCTGGCTGGCCTTGTCCCTGATTGAGGTGTTGAGGGCCAGTTGGGGGCAGGGGTGGATGATGGAGGGCCTGCAGGCTGTTGGCTGGCCAGCCCAGCCCTCGATTGGGGTATTGGGGGCTGATCAGGGGCCAGGCTGTCCAGGGGCGGAGGGCTGATTGGGGCCCAGATGGGGCTGGTTGGCTGCCGCAGTGCACATCATAGCCACTGGTCATTTTGGTCTTTTTTTTTTTTTTTTTTTTTTTTATATATATATTAATATATTTTATTGATTTTTTTCACAGGGAGGAAGGGAGAGGAATAGAGAGCCAGAAACATCGATGAGAGAGAAACATCGATCAGCTGCCTCCTGCACACCCCCCTACTAGGGATGTGCCTGCAACCAAGGTACATGCCCTTGACCGGAATTGAACCTGGGACCTTTCAGTCCGCAAGCCGACTCTTATCCATTGAGCCAAACCAGTTTTGGCCATTTTGGTCTTTCTGGTCATTCCATCGTTCCGGTCACTGGGCTTTTATATATATAGATGCTAGCTAGCTATATGATACATTTGTTTCTAAAGATAACTATCAGAATTACCCATGGGATTTTTAAAAAATTAGGTGCCATCTGGACTATGTGGTTCAGTGGTATTGACTGTCCACCAGGAGATCATGGTTCTATTCCTGGTCTGGGCATGTGCCTGGGGTGTGGCTCCATCCCCAATGGGGGGCAAGTAGGATATAGTGGATCAGTGATTCTCATTATGACATTTCTATCTTTTCTCTCCTTTTCTGAAATAAATAAAAAATATATATTTAAAAAAATTCCAGATGTACTGTGTCTGTCAGAAGAACCCCCAGGCCTGTGGGATGGGGCTATGTTATTTTATAAAACTTCTCAGGTCATTCTGAGGTGCAGCCAGTGTTGAGAGCCATTTATTTGCTTCTTCCAACACTCAGAAACAAATCCCCAAAAGGCACAGACTAAAGCAGAAGTCAAAGGAAAAATAAATCCCATGTCATAACCAAGTTACGTGATGATGTAATGATAAAATTAAACTTGCTGGGTGCCTAGTAGGTTCTCAAATATTGAAAGAAAAAAATATGTCAGAATGGTTTGTCACTGGATTTCTATTGTAGGGGAAATGTCTATGGTCTAGAGCAGTTTGCCCACCACTCACTGGTTTAGAGACCATGGAAGGCCCTGAACTAATGATAGAATCCTTCAGTTTCTATAACATACAGCAGTTGCTATAGCAGTTTCTTTTGTTGGCTTAGATCAGATAATATAGCTTTTCTTCCTCCTTTAAATATCCAGGCCTGTCTTTTGCACTGTCATTAAAACTCTTTTATTGTGAGTCTGAGGATTTATAAGGCTTAAGCCAAAGGCCTGGGCTAGCAGGAATTTCTTGGCCTCCTAGGTTTCTCTTCTACCTCTTTATCAGGCTGCTCTTTCTCAGCAGCTTCAGTGCTCTAGGCTGGGCTTCTGCTGATAGTCTCATAGCCTCAGTGTTACTATATGGTCCTACATATACCAGTTTCCATGACCAGCCTACCTTTGCTTTCCAGCTTTCATTTGGACAATTTCCTCCTTTTACTCTGTACTTTTCCAAGACTTAAGTGATTTCCTTTGACATATTGTCCGGGCTTTCTCTTTAATCTATTGTTTCTGGGATCTGTCTACTAAGCAAGGGTCTTTACTTATTCAGAAACAGTTAACTTTAAAACAATAATCTTTTAGTATTTTGCCTTAGATAGCCGCAGGCTAAAATTGTAATGATGGCTGAAACCGGTTTGGGTTTGGCTCAGTGGATAGAGCGTTGGCCTGCAGACTGAAGGGTCCCGGGTTCGATTCCTGTCGGGGTCATGCACTTGGTTGCGGGCACATCCCCAGTAGGGTGTTTGCAAGAGGCAGCTGATCGATGATTGTCTCTCATCGATGTTTCTGACTCTCTATCCCTCTCTCTTCCTCTCTATAAAAAATCAATAAAATATATTAAAATAAAATAAAATAAAATTGTAATGATGCCAGAGATCACCTATCTTAACTCCTTGCTAGATTTGTTTACCTGGGCCTCAGGTCCCATTCTCTTCTCAGCAAAAGTTAACAGACTGACCTCTGACCCAGTCTGCTAGTTAGAAAGGATTAGTGGAAGGAGACTAAGTATTCCATTTCGCTTCTGTGTTCTGTGGTTGGTGCATTGCAGTAGGAGTCAGAAAACGATGGTCTCTAATCTCTGTTTTTTGTTAAAGGGCTCTAGATCTTGGCGAGGTCAGGCTGATTATATTTTTATTGTGTATAATTTCTAATTTAAATATAACCAAAGGAAATTAAGACTTTATTTATTTATTTCTTCTTTCACATTTTATTATTTGTGTACATATTTTAACATTGCCCCTCCCTTCCATGGAAATTAAGACTTTAAAGATTTAGTGGTTTACAAATGTGTAGGATAGTGTGGCTATTTATCTTCTTTCCCTTTTTACTTCTAGACTTAGACAAGTCATTTGTCCCTCTGCCTTTCATAGTCTTCGTTATCCCTCAGAATAGACATTCATTTTTAGTTACAATATAATATAAATCTTACTATTAAATTTAAGCTGGCCCAAAAGAAAATGAAATGATCTGTTAGCGTTTTGGGTTTGATAATGTTGTGTCTACATATGTTTATCATGTATTGTAGTTTCCCTAGTAAAAAATGATCCAAGGTAGTCCTTAGTAACAGGGGCAGTAGCTGCATCTCTACTGTAAAACAGCACTGCCGAAGAGGCAAGATGCTGTGGGAGTAGGTTGAATAGGAAAGGGTTTGTTCTTTAAGGAAGCATGGGACAGAGTTATTTTTAACTTTTAAAAAATATATTTTTGTTGATTTCAAAGAGGAAGGAAGAGATAAATAGAAACATCATTTACAAGAGACAAACATTGATAGGCTACCTCCGGCACACCCCCTACTGGGGGTGGATCCTGAAACCAGGGCATGTGCGCTGATCAGGAATCGAACTGTGATCTTTGGTTCATAGGTTGACGTCAAGCACCGAGGCACACTGGCCAGGCAAGCATGGGACATATTTATTTAAAAAATATTTTTATTGATTTCAGAGAGGAGGAGAGCAAGAGAGAGAGAGAAATATCAATGATATGAGAGAATCATTGATCAGCTGCCTCTTGCCCGCCCTCACTGGGGATCGAGCTCACAACCCGGGCATGTGCCTGCTCGGGAATGAAAATGTGACCTTCTTATGATTCTTAGACCGACGCTCAACTACTGAGCCACACTGGCCAGGCAGGACATATTTATTTATTTATTTATTAAAAAAATATATTTTATTGATTTTTTACAGAGAGGAAGAGAGGGATAGAGAGTTAGAAACATCCATGAGAGAGAATCATCAATCAGCTGCTTCTTGCACACCCCTTACTGGGGATGTGCCCACAACCAAGGTACATGCCCGTGACCGGAATCGAACCCGGGACCTTTCAGTCTGCAGGCTGATGCTCTATCCACTGAGCCAAACCGGTTTCGGCAGGCAGGACATACTTTAACAGTATAACGAAGTAGGGCATACTGAGGCAGTATGAGGAAATATTAATGCAGATTACACTCATGTTAGATTTTATAGATAAAAAATAAGCTAGTGTGGGCAGATTGGGGCCAGTTTATAGAGGGCTTTGTGTAAATGATATGTACTTCATTTGATTGACATTAAAAGTTTTTATTGCTAAGTTGTATTTACATTTAAATATTTTTAGTTCATATTTGGAATTTGAAATATTTTTTCTGTAAACATAGTATTAGTAGAGGTTAAAATAATTGCAATAATATATCTATGCGAAGAAATACAGTGAGTAATATAGCAAGTGTCTTTTCAATTGTTACTATGTCACAGGCACTTTAAACAACTTTATGAAGTATGATTCCTGAGAACCCATGCTTTTTTTTATTATTATTATTATTTTTATTTTAATTCTTTATTGTTTAAAGTATTACAGATAATATTACATATGTCTCCTTTTCCCCCCATTGGCCACCTCCACCCTTCAGCACATGCCCTCACCCCCTGGTGTCTGTGCCCATTCGTTATGCTTATAAGTACGCATACAAGTCCTTTGGTTGATCTCTTACCGTGCCCCCCTCCCCCTGTTTCCCCACCTTCTACCAGGGTGATATCAGCATCAGGAATCTGGATAAGGGCTGCATGTAAATTAACAAAGAGACTAGAAATATAATATAAATTTGTAATCCATGGGAGAGCCTGAGGAGGGTTTAGCTTTAGTAACCAAGTTCTTCGAGTTTCTGGACCCCTTGCTCTTTTTTTTTTTTTTTTAATATATTTTATTTTATTGATTTTTTTTTTTGCCCCCCCTTCCTCCCTCCCTCCCGTACATACCCTCCCTCCCCAGAGTTCCATGTCCATTGGTTGAACCTATATGGATGTACACAAGTTCTTCGGTTGATCTACTATCTCCCCCAGATCTTCCTCCCCTCCCCACTGTAATTCGACAGTCTGCCTGTTGTTTTACTGTCTCTATATCTGTCTCTTGGTTCATCAATTTATAATGTTCTTTATCATCCACAAATGAGTGAGGTCATGTGGTGTTTCTCTTTCATTGATTGGCTTATTTCACTCAGCATGATGTTCTCCAATTCCATCCAGGTTGCTGCAAATGATGAGAATTCCTTCTTTTTTATGGCAGCATAGTATTCCATTGTGTAGATGTACCATAGTTTTTGGATCCAATCATCTGCTGATGGGCACCTAGGCTGTTTCCAAGTTCTGGCTATTGTAGATTGTGCTGCTATGAACATAGGGGTGCATATATCCTTTCTGTTTGGTGTTTCTAGATTCTTGGGATTTATTCCTAGAAGTGGGATTACTGGGTCAAATGGGAGTTCCATTTTCAGTTTTTTGAGGAAACTCCACACTGTTCTCCACAGTGGTTGCACCAGTCTGCATTCCCACCAGCAGTGCACGAGGAGAACCCATGCTTTTAACCATTATGCTATACTCTTTCAAAATGGTTTCATACTAATAATTAAGGTAAAAATAAATAGAACCCTTGTGTGTTGCTACTTAGGGTAGAATCAGGCCTGAATAGAGAAGGAAGAACAAGGCTTCTAAATTCAAAGTTTTAAAATAATATAAGCTAACATTTACAATGATTATATAAGCTAATAGCTACAGTGCTTACATCACACTCGCCTGCCTGCCCATGAATTAGTTAAACTAAAGTTAACTCAGCAAACATTATCTGAGCATCCCCTACTGTGAGACAGAGATAAAATAATAAGTCTCTATTATCAAGTGACCTAAGGTTTTTTTTAGTTTTATTAAAACAATATATCCTCAAATAACTAGAGGAGCAATGAGAGAAATTAAAAACCTTATTTGGCAAGTTTTACTGATATCTTTTATACCCAAATTGCAAAAAACAATTACATTATTTTTAAAAAGTATAAAAAGGAATAAAAAACCCTACCAGAGTATATTATACATAACATTTAAAATTTGTGTAGTCCTTTATTATGTACATTTAATTTTTTTATAGTGGTAATAGCATCTTTAAAGGTTTTGCCTTTTTTATTCTTTTTAAGAATATATATCTTTATTAATTTCAGAGAGGAAGGAAGAGGGAGAGAGAGAGATAGAAACATCAATGATGAGAGAAAATTATTGACCAGCTGCCTCCCACCAGGGATCAAGCCTGAAACCCGGAATTTGATCCTTGACCTCCTGGTTCATAGGTCAACTGTCAATCACTGAATCATGCTGACTGGGTATATTTCTTATTTTTAATTTTTCTTTTTTCTGCTTCCCATGTAATTAAAAAATACATTTTTCTTACTGATTTCAGAAAGAGGAACAGAGGGATAGAAACATCATTGACGAGAGAGAATCATCAGTGGCTGCCTCCACACCTCGCTCTGGGGGTCAGTTCAGCTGCAACCTGGACATGTGTTCTGCTGGGGAATTGAACTGTAACCTGCTGTTTTTTTTGGTTTTTTTTTTATCCTCACCTTATCTCATCCCCATCTTGGGATCAGATAAAATATATATATCTTATCTCATATATAATGCTTTTTCCTGTATATACCTATGATAAAGTTAACTTATAAATTAGGCACAGTAAGAGATTATCAACAATAGCTAGTAAAGTATTAGCCGGCGTGGCTGTTTGTTGGATATCCTCTTTGGTGGCTCGATCCCTAGTATGGGGATATTTTCTAATGTTTATTATGATTTATTCTTTGATCTAAAGATTATTTAACAATATACTTGTTCATTTCCTAACATAGACATATTCTAGTTATGTTTTTTGTAATTAACTACTAACTTAATTACTTATGGACAGTTAATATTCCAAATGATTCCAGTCCTTTCAAATTGGTTGAGCAAGTAGTTTATAGCCTAGTACATGGTAAATATTTATAAGTATATCCTGTGCTTGGAAAAAATGTATATTCCACAATGGGAGTGTAGGAATTTTATGTATTCATTAGGGCAAGTTTGTTATTCTTGATGCTGAAAATTTTATTTTATTTATTTACTTGTTTAATATGTTTGTATTGATTTCAGAGAGGAAGGGAGAGGGAGCGGAAGAGGTAGGGGGAAGAGAGAGAGAGAGAAAGAGAGAGAGAGAGAGAGAGAGAGAGAAAGAGAGAGAGAGAGAGATTAATGATAAGAGAGAATCACTGATTGGCTGCCTCCTGCATGCCCCCTACTGGGAATCTAGCCTGCAACACGGGCATGTGCCCTTGACTGGAATTAAAACTGGGACCCTTCAGTCCACAGGCCGATGCTCTGTCCACTGAGCCAAACCACCTGGAGCGTGATGCTGAAAATTTTAAACCCTTGGTGATTTTTTTTTCTTATTTTGTTAATTACTGAGAGGTTTATTTCCCCTATGATTATAATTTTTTCTTATAGTTATGACAGTTTTTGCTTTTAATATTTTGAGGCTATGTTATTAGAGGCAACTAATAAGATACTTTTTAAAGTGTTTGGTTTTGTTTGTAATATTTTGATGTGTCTAGGTATAGATTTCTGTTTGTTTATTCTCAGAATTTTCTGGACTAGTGGATTAGTTCTGGTGAATTCTTAGCCAATTTTTGCTATAATTTCTGTAAGTCTAATTTTTCTCTCCAGTCTTCTGTTATTCCCCAAGCATTTTGGGATCAGGAATTCATCCTTGCGTCTCTTGTTGAGCTTTGTGAGTTTAACAAGAATTATTTGGGAGTCTTTCTTCCCAAGGTGAAATTTTAAGAGTTATATTTATTTCTTTTTTAACTCTCTTGTTCTTATTTTCTCTGTTTTCATGTTCGGAGGCATCTCTTTCGTTCGGAATTTTTGTCTATCTTTAACAGTTGGATTTTGTGGGAGGAGGGGTTGGAACCGGAAGCCTGGGCAGGAATCCTCATGGTAAATCAAACCTGCCACCTTTTGGTATGGGATAATGCTCCAACCAACTGAGCCACACCGGTCTGGGCTGGGCATTAACTTTTTGTTGTAAATAATTGCCTAAAATATCGTTCTACAAGCTTTTACATTGGATTATTTTCTTTGGGTGAAAATATTAGGAGTGGAATGAATAGTTATTTCATGTTGATGGTTTGTGGTAGAGTAGGTGTGTCTTTTCCTGGTTTCATGGATTAGGAGACTAAGGCAGACTTAATTGGCTTGTTTAAGGTAACATAATTTGTGATGAAATCAGAGGACAAAGCTCATTATGACCTTGTCTGATAGTGTGATTCTGGCTTCTTTACCTGTTAGCATTTATGTTCTTTCTCCACTACCTATGGAAGGCATGTGTTTTATAGTTATACTTCCTGATAGTATAATTATTTGTAGTAGTAGGGCAAGACAGAACCAACATCATATCATAGATTGATTATGGCTGTATTTGTCATAAAGCATGTAATAATAATGGATTTTTATTGTTATTGGATAATAAGGTAGTGGTTAAGAGTTTGGGATCCAGAGCTGGATGGCCTAGCTTTGAATCCTGGCTCTGCCACTTACTAAATCACTCACTACTATTTGACTAAAGGTATATAGTAAAACTAGAGGCCCGGTGCACGAAATTCGTGCATGGGGAGTGGGGGGGGGGTGTCCCTCAGCCCAGCCTGCACCCTCTCCAATCTGGGACCCCTCGAGGGATGTCAACTGCAGTCGGACATCCATCTCACAATCCAGGACTGCTGGCTCCCAACTGCTCACCTGCCTGCCTTCCTGATTGCCAGCCTGATCATCCCCTAACCGCTCCCCTGCCAGCCTGTTTGCCTCCAGCTTCCCTCCTCTGCTGGTCTGGCAACCCCTAACTGCCCTCCCCTGCAGGGTTGATCGTCTCCAACTGCCCTCCCTTGCAGGCCTGGTCCCTCTCAACTGCCCTCCCTTGCAGGCCTGGTGCCTTCCAACTGCCCTCCCCTGCTGGCCATCTTGTGGTGGCCATCTTGTGTCCACATGGGGGCAGGAATCTTTGACCACATGGGGGCAGCCATCTTGTGTGTTGGAGTGATGGTCAATCTGCATATTACTCTTTTATTAGATAGGATAGGAGTAATAACACAGTGTCTATCTTAAGAGGATTAAAGGGGGAGCTGTGCTTGTCACATAGCAAAAACCAAGTAAATGTTAGTTTATTTAAAGTTACAGTGGAACCTCTTTTCTCAAACTTAATTCATTCTGGAAGGCTGTTCAAGAAGCAATTTGTTCGAAAACCAAATCATTTTTCCCCATTAGAAATAATGTAAATTGAACTAATCCATTCCAAACCCCCAAGTTATTCCATTTTAATGTTTTTATATACAGTACATGTCTAATACACAGTTTACAAATAAACAGTTCTTCTGTTAAATGTATCAAACCCCCTACTGTCCTGAAAAGAATTTTTCACATGTCACTGCCTTGGAAATGCTGTCACCAGCTAACTGCTTTTTGTTTATACAATCAATAACAGTTTTTCTACCTATTCAGTTGCCTGTGATTCTTGTTATGTGAGCACTTTCACACCCTTAGCACATTAGCACACTTGTTGGCCTCTTTATGTTTTAAAATTATACTAATTGAGGATATGCACCAGCAACAAAAGCATTCTCTCCTTTGTTGCCTGAGAGACTTTGTCACGCTGGAGTATCAGCTTGAAAGGTCAAAAACTCAAGTTTTGCTCCACAACATTTTTTTTTCTGTGAACAACTAAGTCTGAGTTGTTTTGAGATGTTTGAAAACCGAGGTTTGATTAGAATTTAGGACTTGAATAAACAAGCAAATTTCATATTTAGCAATAATTGACAAATTAATTGATCACAAATAAAATTATGTAAAAAATTTGTGAGAAACCCACTCAAATTGTAGTTTTCAGTAGAGGCAAGTAAATATTTGTTTTTTCCACCTATCTTGGTATCATGGTTTTAAAGTTCCAAAGCCATGTAGCCTTGAAGTCATGTTTTTTTTCCTGATAACTTGCAAATGGATAACAGGCAAAAATGGCCTGTTGGGCTTTAAAAAATTTATATAATAAGATGTAGTTTGTCTCATTTCCTAGTAACTATATACATGAAGGAAATAATCAGTATTTTAAGTAAAGTCATTCTGTGAAATTTAACTTAGTTCTGTGTGAATAGTCTAAAAACTCAAATGGTAACTTATAAGTCATTAAATTGAACCCAGTTGTTTGATATTTTTAAGCCTCAGACATTGTTATTTTTTTATTTTTTATTTTTTAAATATATTTTATTGATTTTGTACAGAGAGGAAGGGAGAGAGATAGAGAGCTAGAAACATCGATGAGAGAGAGTCATCGATCAGCTGCCTCTTACACACCCCCTACTGGGGATATGCCCGCAGCCAAGGTACATGCCCCTGACCGGAATCGAACCTGGGTCCCTTCAGTCCCCAAGCCGACGCTCTATCCATTGAGCCAAACCGGTCTCGGCTCAGACATTGTTATTTTTATTTGAATTATATTAGTTCACTCAGCTTACTCTTTTTGAATACTTAATCTGTGCTAGGTGGATAGTATTTTCAGCATTAAGGAGGGAAGATTAAGTCTGAGGGAAGGAAGGCAGGAGATCTGTACTGTTTATTAGGTGTTAAAAGCATGGATATGGATTTAGATCCGAAATGGAGGTAATCAGATACTATTTTTTGAGAAAAGATTAACTTATGGTCTCTGCATTGGACAAGTCCAAAGGAGCTTGATGCACATTGTATTCCACATGAATGTTGTCCTTTGGAGCTGTGCAGTGCGCTGTTCTGGATGCAGCCTCTCCTGCATGTCCTGTGAAATAACCAAGTTGGTTGTATTGACATTGCTGGAATCTAGCCTGTACCTTTCAGGGTTATTTCATTTGTTCCATTATTGTTCACTAATAAATAGGATGTCTGTTTGGGAAGAATGTAGACTCACCTTCAGAAGGGACCACAGTCTACTCCCCACCCTGGTTTTAATGAGATATAATTGACAAATAATGTACTAGAATCACACTCTCTTGACATTGTTACAGTTTCTTTTTATGATTTTCTCTCCACCCTACCCCCATGTTGTGCTGTGATCTGAGGACTAGAACAAAGTTAATCTTTTCCTTGGTGTGTTTCTGTTTATTTCAGTTTTTAGTTCTTTATAAATTAAAACAGCTGATTTATTTTCCCAGAATATGGATAGATTACTTCTATAAAACAAATACAAGTTAAGATTTACTACTGTGTAAAGGGCTATGTTATGAACAATTAAGACAAAGCATTTTAGTTGTAATTATTGTTAAGCTGGAGTGTTTTCATCTAGAATATTTTAGGCATTGTTTTCTTAGAAAGCTAATGGGAAAAAGTTTGATTCTTATTGATGTCGATGTTTTGTCTGTCTAAAGTGTCAGCCCAAGAAAAAGTCAACGCCACTGAAGTATGAAGTTGGAGATCTCATCTGGGCAAAATTCAAGAGACGCCCATGGTGGCCCTGCAGGATTTGTTCTGATCCGTTGATTAACACACACTCAAAAATGAAAGGTAATATTTCAGTTGATTTCACATGATAAGAAACAGTTTGGGATGATAAACTCGCAGTTCCCTTAAGTATAACCCAATTTTTGTTGCTTTTAGCAGTAATCCATTTTTACCTCTGAGCATTTCATGAATGGGTTATTACTAATTTATTTTATTTTTTTGGATTTTTTTATATGTTTGTTTTATTTTACTCTATAATTTAAACTTTTTCAATTATTCTATCTGTAGATGCCAGGAAAATGTCAGGCTTTACCTAAAGTTTACATCGTCTAGAATCCTTTTCAGTATATTTGTTTTTCTACTTTAATCTTTAGTTTTTATATTGTGGTTTTTTTGTTAAAGCTAAAACAGTTATAAAAATGAGTATAAGTTATAAATTATTTCATATTTTAAAGTCTTGATTTAGAATATTACCATTAATAACTTAGATTGCTTATTCTCTTTGAATTTCAAATGATTGATCATTAAAATGATATAAGAAAAGATCTGAAAATTTATCTTTGCTCCCTTTTTTCTATTAAGATGGTTTATGATTTTACTATAGTTTTAATATATTTTTTAGTTTTTGAATAGGTTATATATGCGCAAGATTCAAAAACTCATCTTATTCCTTTTTCTCTGATCTGTTCCATTCTTTCTTTTTAATATATTTTTATTGATTTTTTTTACAGAGACGAAGGAAGAGGGATAGAGAGTTAGAAACATTGATGAGAGAGAAACATCCATCAGCTGCCTCCTGCACACCCAGCATTGGGGGTGTGCCCGCAACCAAGGTACATGCCCTTGACCGGAATTGAACCTGGGACCTTTCAGTCTGAAGGCCGATGCTCTATCCACTGAGCCAGACCGGTTTTGGCTGTTCCATTCTTTTTTAAAAAATGTTTCTTTTAGCCAAAACTGGTTTGGCTCAGTGGATAGAGCGTCGGCCTGTGGACTGAAGGGTCCCAGGTTCGATTCTGGTCAAGGGCATGTGCCTTGGTTGAGGGCACATCCCCGGTAGGGGGTGTGCAGGAGGCAGCTGATGGATATTTCTCTCTCATCGATGTTTCTTACTCTCTATCCCTCTCTCTTCCACTCTGTAAAAAATCAATAAAATATATATTTTTAAAAATGTTTCTTTTATTATTGATATGTTTTTATTGATTTCAGAGAGGAAGAAAGGAGAGGTAGAAATATCATTGATGAGAGAGAATCATTGATTGGTTGCCTGCTGCATGCCCCCCACTGGGGATGGAACCTGCAACCTAGGCATGTGCCCCTGACTGGAATTGAACCTGTGACTCTTCAGTTCACAGGCCAATGCTCTATCCACTGAGCCAACCAGCTGGGGTCGATCTGTTCCATTCTTTACCCTTCCTTTCAAACCAATTGTTATGACTGTTTCTATAAATATACATATATTCTCATATCCCTACCCTTTTAATTTAATTTTATTGTTTAAAGTATTACAAATAATAGTACATATGTCTCCTTTTTCTTCCCCATTGACCTTCTCCCGGCCTCCCCTATGCCCCCCCCTCCCTGCGCACATGCCCTCACCCCCCACCCTACCCTATGTCTTGTGTCCATTGGTTATGCTTATATGAATGTATACAAGTCCTTCGGTTGATCTCTTACCATACCTACCCTTTTAATTTTAACATAAGTCGCACATTGTACCTTTGTTCCACAGTAGCTTTTTTTTTTTTTTTTTAACTTCCTAGAGTTTTTCCCCAGTAGTGCATTAAAACTTCCTTTTTTTTTTAATAGCTGCATAGTTTTTCCACTTTTTAAATACGCTATACTTTATATAACCAATTCCCCTGTTGATGGATGCTAACTTGTTTCTAATTTTGTGTTGTAAAGATAAGATATATATATACACACACACACACACACACACACACACACACACGTACATACTTGTGTATACATACATGTGTTTGTGTGTACACGCAAGTAATGCAAGAAATACTGTGTATTTCATATATACATGTCCATTTATCTGTACAATGATTTACCAAAAGTGGGATTGGTAGATTTAATTTTATATATTGCATATTGAATATTGAGTTGCCTAAAGACCTTTATAATTCACTGTTTTTATAAAATGGTATCTTGCCCTGGCCATGTAGTTCATTTGTTGGAGTGTTTTCCCATAATCCAAAGAGGTTGCAGACTTTATCCCCAGTTTCTGGTCATGGCGTGTAGGGGGATAATAATATTTCTTTTATTATAAATATATTTTTAATATGAGTTTCTTCCTCTCTCTCTCTCTCTCTCAAGTAAATAAAAACATATCGTTGGGTGAGGATTAAAAAAAAGGTATCTTGGCGGGCCTGTGTCGCTCAGTGGTTGATTGTTGACCTATGAACCATGAGGTCATGGTTCGATTCTAGTTGGGGTATCTGCCCAGATTTTGGGCTCTATCCCAGTGGAGGTGTGTAGGAGGCAGCTGATTGATGATTCTCTGTCATTGATATTTCTATCTCTCTCTTTCTGTTCCTCTCTCTGAAATCAATAAAAACATATTAAATATTTTCCCTCCTTCTATCTGACCTATGGCAGAGTTTCTTGTCCTGCAGGTTTTTTAGCTTATTGATTTTGGGGGGCTTCTTTGGTGACAGGGGCTTCTTTGGCGACAGTGGGGTGTGTGTGTGTGTGTGTGTGTGTGTGTGTGTGTGTGTGTGTGTGAGGGTGTTATCTTAATGATAAACAATCATCTTTTTAAAGTAATGACACTGTTTTTTATCTTTATCTAGTTTCCAACCGGAGACCTTATCGACAATACTATGTGGAAGCTTTTGGAGACCCTTCTGAGAGAGCCTGGGTGGCTGGAAAAGCAATTGTCATGTTTGAAGGCAGACATCAGTTTGAAGAGCTACCTGTCCTTAGGAGAAGAGGGAAGCAAAAAGAAAAAGGATATAGGCATAAGGTAAAAAACAAAACAAAATACATACACAAAAGAACAAAAGCCTCTCAAATTATCTTCTGGAGGGTAGGCATAGAGAAGGCAAGGAAGAAGCATTCTATTTTTGAAATACAAGTTTATTCCCTTTGGTAGATGGATATTTGTGAGAAAATAGGTAGAAAGCAAGGGTTTTTTTTTGCAGAGATGAAATGGGGCTAGCCTTCCAAATATTTATGCTCAATTTTTTGAGAAATGATACCAGTTAATTTTTGCCGTGTCACTTACATATGACAGTACAGCATGACAAAAGCAATCTTCTTTGGTTATATCTTATGTAAAAAGAAACTGATCATCAAAATGAAATTCCTTACTCTCTGGATTAATTATTTCTTTTTAAAATGGGAAAGATAGCCGAAACCGGTTTGGCTCAATGGATAGAGCATCGGCTTGGGGACTGAAAGGTCCCGGGTTCGATTCCGGTCAGGGGCATGTACCTTGGTTGCGAGCATTTCCCCAGTGGGGGCTGTGCAAGAGACAGCTGATCGATGACTCTCATCGATGTTTCTAACTATCTCTCTCCCTTCCTCTCTATACAAAATCAATAAAATATATATTTTTTTAAAAATGGGAAAGATAAAGCTTTAAATGTTTTTGTTTTATTTGTTTTGATTTTTGTGTTCAGTTATTAGTGCTTCAGATTGTAGTTTCATACCTGGTTATGGTTTTTTTATTGTTTTTTTTTTGGTTATGTTTGTTTTTTGTTAATCTCCACTCAAGGATATTTTTTTCCCCATTGATTTTTAGAGATATTGGAAGGAATAGAGAGACAGAAACATCAATGTGAGAGAGACACATTGATTGATTTGTCCCCAATTTCTGGTCAGGGCATGTAAGGGAGGCAGTTGATGAACATTTTCCCCATGTGCCCCAAACAGGGCTGAAGGTCGAACCTGCAACACTGGTATATGCCCTTGATCTGAAATCAAACCCACGTCACTTTGGTATGCAGGCCAAAACTCTAACCATTGAGTAACAACGGCCAGGGCCATACCTGGTTATGTTTTTTTTGCTTGTTTGTTAACCCTCACTTGAGGATATTATTTTTTTTATTGATTTTTAGAGAGAGTGGAAGGGGGAAGGAAGGAGGGAGGGAGGGAGAGAGGGAGAAAGAGAGAAAGAAATTGATTGATTGCCTCCCAAACATTCCCTGACCAGGGCCAGGGATCGAACCCACAACCTAGGTATGTGCCTTTTACTGGGAATTGAACTTGAGACTCTTTGAAATCATGACTAGGATAATTTAGAATCGATATGCAGTCCCTACTAATTTTTAATTTGAGTTCTTTTTGTTTATTAAAAAATTTTTTTTTAAATCCTCACCCGAGGATATTTTTCCATTAATTTTTAGAGAGTGGAAGCAGGGGGAGAGGGGAGAGTGAGAAACGTTGATATGGAGACATTGATGGTTGCTTCCTGCATGCCCCTTGACTGGGATTGAGCTCACAATCGAGGTATGTGCCCTTGACCTTGACCAGGAATTGAATCTGCGACCCCTTGGTCTGAGGGCCAACGCTCTAACCACTGAGCCTGAGCAAAATCAGCCAGGGTGAGTTCGTTTTAAAAATATTTTTATCGAGTTTTAGAGTGAGATAGAGGAATGGAAAGAGAGAGCAAAACATTGATCTGTTGCCTTTCCCATGCCCTTTACTTGGAATTGAGCCCACAACCTCGGCATGTGCCATGACTGGGAATCCAACCAGCAATCTTTCTGTGCATGGGTCGATGCCCTACCAACTGTAGCAAAATCAGCCACGGCTGATTTAGTGTCTTTAACTCAAAAACTAGTATAATCATTATACATTCTTGTGCAACTATTGTGTGGATTCGAAGTAATTATAAATATTTAATATGGCATAAGGTTGATGCTCTAAAACAGTGGTCACCAACCTTTCGGACCTCACAGATCACCAGTGGTCTGTGGGCCTCCGATTGGCAACCACTGCTCTAAAACAACTAGTGTTTGCTGCTGTTAGGATTAAGAAGGCTAATAAGTATATACTATCTAACACTTTGGGTGCTAGTCGGTCAGTTGGTGTCAAGAGTTTTTGTGCCAAGCCTTTAGCTGTGTACATTAAACAACTACTGTGTAGATTAAAAAGTTCATTAGATCTTTCAGGTTCTGGAAAATTTATTTACTCTGATCACACTTCTGAGAATTGACAGGTATATGTGTGCTTGTAAAATAAACCAGATGATATTATAAGAGGAGGCTATCTATATAGTGTCCTGAATTTTTACATGCTCAGCAGAATATCCCTTCACAAGTATTAAAGTAATTTGTGAACACTAAGTGATGGTTAGAACCATGACTAATATCTATTTCATGAAGCCAAGGAGAGAAAAGGGGGCCTGGAAAGTTGGGTATATTTCACAGAGTCTTAATGTCCTCATACTGTTAGAAATTAAGATAAGAATATATTGTGCTCGCTTCAGCAGCACATATACTAAAACTGAGATACAGAGAAGATTAGCATGGCCTCCACACAAAGATGACACAGAAATTCGTGAAGCATTCCATAAAAAGTGTAATATTTGTTATACCCAGAGTGTTTTGGTGTCTCTGGATGACATCATTAAATCTAGGAGACTGCTTGGTTATAATCCAGGTAACATGTCATGTATAGAAGAATCTTGATTAATTAAGGACCTACTGATAACCAGAGGTTAAAATTTCAGGTGTCCTAGGACAGGTCTGACCCACTTATTTTTATTTTTCTCATTTTTTCATATTTATCTTCTTTATGTAGCCTTTTATTCTCTCTCTTATGCAGCTGAGCAAATGTTTGGCTTTCATAAGTGGGGAAGTAAATATATCGTTATTTAAGGTATAGAGGGATAAGTTGGAAGGGTCTGGTTATTTCCTGATTTGGTAATATGATGTTAAATTAGTAATGTAATGTTGTAGTCCAACTTATGGTCCACTCTTGTGCTTACAAAGGCAGGGAGAATGGAGAAAGGTTTATTAGATAAACCTTTCCTCTAATGATAGATCCTAGTGGTAATGTAGTGTTGAGGAATCTCCATTAATTAAGCTGTGGGTGAGCTGTAAGTGTTAATCACCTAACTGGTGCCATAAAAGGGCCTTGAAGAAGTGCAATAAGACTTTGAAAAACTGATTTGTGAAGTGTTCATTGAACATCGCCCTGTTTCCTTCTCCCATTTCTTTGATAAGTAATAACTTTTTTCTCCTTTAAATTTAAGGTTCCTCAGAAAATTTTGAGTAAATGGGAAGCCAGTGTTGGTCTTGCTGAACAGTATGATGTTCCCAAAGGGTCAAAGAACCGGAAATGTGTTAGCAGTTCAATCAAATTGGACAGTGAAGAGGATATGCCATTTGAGGACTGTACAAATGATCCTGAATCAGAACATGACCTGTTGCTTAATGGCTGCTTGAAATCTCTGGCTTTTGACTCTGAACATTCTGCAGATGAGAAGGAAAAGCCTTGTGCTAAGTCTCGAGCCAGAAAGAGCACTGATAATCCAAAAAGGATTTGTGTGAAAAAGGGCCACATGCAGTTTGAAGCAAATAAGGAAGAACGGAGGGGAAAGATTCCAGAGAACCTTGGCATAAACTTTATTTCTGGGGATGTATGTGATAAGCAGGCCTCTAATGAACTTTCCAGGATAGCAAACAGCCTCACAGGGGGCAGCAGTGCCCCAGGAAGTTTTCTGTTTTCTTCTTGTGCAAAAAACCCTGCAAAGAAAGAATTTGAGACTTCAAATTGTGACTCTTTACTGGGCTTGTCTGAGGGTGCCTTGATTTCTAAACGTTCTGGGGAGAAGAAGAAACTTCAACAAGGTCTGGTGTGTAGTTCAAAAGTACAGCTCTGCTATATTAAAGCAGGTGATGAAGAAAAACGAAGTGATTCCATTAGTATTTGTAGTACTTCTGATGATGGAAGCAGTGATCTAGATCCCATAGATCACAGTTCAGATTCTGATAACAGTGTCCTTGAAATTACAGATGCTTTTGATAGAACAGAGAACATGTCCTTGCCGAAAAATGAAAAGGTAAAGTATTCCAGGTATCCTGCCACAAACACTAAGATAAAAGCAAAGCAGAAGTCCGTCATTACTAACTCACTCACAGACCACTTAACAGATTGTACTAAGACAGCAGAGTCTGGAACTGAGACATCTCAGGCTAATCTCTCTGATTTTAAAGTGTCCACTCTTGTCCGCAAACCCCAAATGGATTTTAGAAATGATGGTTTCTCTACAAAATTCAATACCCCATCAAGCATTTGCAGTGAGAACTCACTAATAAAGGGTGGGTCTACAAATCAAGCTCTGTTACACTCGAAAAGCAAACAGCCCAAGATCCGAAGTATAAAGTGCAAACATAAAGAAAATCCAGCTGTAGAACCTCCAGTTACAAATGAAGACTGCAGTTTGAAATGCTGTTCTTCTGATACCAAAGGCTCTCCTTTGGCCAGCATTTCCAAAAGTGGGAAAGGGGATGGGCTAAAACTACTGAGCAACATGCATGAGAAAACCAGAGATTCGAATGATATAGAAACAGCAGTGGTGAAACACGTTCTGTCTGAGTTGAAAGAACTCTCTTATAGATCCTTAAGTGAAGATGTCAGTGAATCTGGAACATCAAAGCCACCAAAACCATTACTTTTTTCTTCTGCCTCTAGTCAGAATCATATACCTATTGAACCAGACTATAAATTCAGTACATTGCTAATGATGTTGAAAGATATGCATGATAGTAAGACCAAGGAGCAACGGTTAATGACTGCTCAAAATGTGGTCTCCTATCGGAGCCCGGGTCTTGGAGACTGTTCTACCAGTAGTCCTCTAGGGACTTCTAAGGTTTTAGTTTCAGGAGCCTCCAATCATAATTCAGAGAAAAATGGGGATGGCACTCAGGATCCAGTCTATCCTAGCCCCAGTGGGGGTGACTCTGCACTGTCTGGGGAGTTGTCTGCCTCCCTGCCTGGCTTAGTGTCTGACAGAAAAGACCTCCCTGCTTCTGGCAAGAGTCGTTCAAACTGTGTTACTAGGCGCAACTGTGGGCGATCAAAGCCATCATCCAAATTGCAGGATGGTTTTTCAGGTCAGATGGGAAAGAACACAGCGAACCATAAAGCCTTAAAGACAGAGCGCAAGAGAAAATTGAACCGGATTCCAGCTGTGATTCCAGAGTCTGCACTGCCTGGAGACAGACAGAATGCAGCCTCCGAGAAGGGCTCCTTGAGAGGTGGAGAAGACCCTGCTAAAGAAGAACCCCTTCAATTAATGGGCCACTTAACAAGTGAAGACAGTGCCCATTTTTCCGATACTCATTTTGACAACAAAGTCAACCAGTCTGAGCCTGATAAAATTGAAAAAGGCCCCATCTTTGAAAACAGAAAAGGTCCAGAGCTGGACTCTGAAATGAACAGTGACAATGATGAACCCAATGGTGTTAATCAAGTAGTACCTAAAAAGCGGTGGCAGCGTTTAAACCAAAGGCGCACTAAACCTCGTAAGCGCACTAACAGATTTAGGGAGAAAGAAAACTCTGAGGGTTCCTTTGGGGTCTCGCTTTCTGCTGACCCGGTAAAGAACGGGGGTGAGTTCCCAGAGCAGAGACCTCCTCCTTCAACGGACATATTGGAGGATGTGCTGACAGATCCAAACCACACTGGCCACTTTGATTCAGTTGAGCCACTGCTGAATGCTTGTGATAAATCCAGTGCCAACACTGAGGAGATGGAAAAGGAACCAACAATTCCCACTTTGACCCCCCAGCCTGAGCTTCCTGAACCAGGTAAGAATTTCTGACTTCATGGAAAGTGATTAAAGGAAGTGATGACATAATCCTCTTTGAAGTTGTTAATGGAAGGGCTAAGTGTAAATTGGGAGGGAAGAATTGATTATCACTTGAAGAAAGGGCTGTTGCAGAAGAGTCTGAGTTCTGAGGACCAGTCTTTCATATACTTTTAACAAGTTATGCTCTATGTTTTTCCTCTTGTTTTTGGTAAGTTTCGAACATTTTGTTGTGTTTCCTACTTTTAAATCTGTGAACTTTTTCTGTATTCAATCTGATATTGTATGTAGTTGAGAAGCTTTGAGCCCAGTTAAGTTCAATTGTTATTTTACAAAAATTAAATAGATTTTATTGAACGTTAAGCTTCCTTTGACCACAACTTAAGGTAGGTTCATCTGTTACCCTGTTTCCCCGAAAATAAAACAGTGTCTTGTATTAATTTTTTCTCCCAAAGTTGCGCTAGGTCTTATTTTCAGGAGATGTCTTATCTTTCCATGCGCTAGGACTTATTTTCAGAGGATGTCTTATTTTCGGGGAAACACGTATTGAACAATAACTTTCCATTTCCTCCTTTGACCAACCCTAGCAACCACCATTCTGTTTTTGTTTCTATACATTTGATTGCTATAGATACCTCATGTATTTTGTTGTTGTTAATCCTCACCCAAGGATATTTTTCCATTGGCATTTATTTATTTGTTGTTTATTTATTTATATCCATTGTTTTTTAGAGTGAAAGGGAGGTGGAGAGACAGAGAGAAACATCGATGTGAGAGACATATTGATTAGTTGCCTCCCCGAATGCGCCCCAACCAGGGCCAGGGATCAAGCTGCAACTTGCATGTGCCCTTGACCAGAATTGAACCTGAGACCCTTCAGTCCACAGGCTGACACTCAAACCCCTGAGCCAAACCAGCTAGGGCTACCTTATGTAAATGGAGTTGTAGTATTTGTCTTTTTGTGATTGGGTTATTTCATTTAGTGTAGTGTCCTCAAGGTTCATTCACATAATAGGATTCCCCCTCCCCCCCCCCCTTTTTTAAAGCAGAGTTTACAGTTGTGAGTATGCAAAACACTTTATTTTTTTATTATTAATCTCTTATTTTGTGTATGAACCAAATCTACTTTTTTGGTGCGTTTTTGTTGTTGTTAATCCTAACCTGAGGATATTTTTTCCATTGAATTTTGAGAGAGAGAGAGACTCTCGAGAGACATCGATATAAGAGACACATTGATTGACTCTCACAAGCGCTCGACCAGGGCAGCAATGGAACCTGCAACCCAGGCATGTGCCCTTGACTGGAAATCGAACTCAAGACCCTTTGGTGGGCCAGTTGACCCTCTAACCATTGAACAACACTGGCCAGAGTGTGTTTTTAATTCTTTTAGATATATACCCCGAAGTGGTATTGTTGAATCATATGAAAATTCTCTTTATAAGTTGTTTTCAGGAATCTTCATACTTTTATTCCAGTGGCTTCAACAGTGCTATAGGGTTCCAATCTCTCCACATCCTTGACAATTGTTATTTTAATTTTTTTATTTTCATAACAGGTGTGAGGTGATAATGCATTTTTGTTTTGATTTACAGTTCCTGATAATTAGTAATGTTGAGCATTTTCCATAATGCTTTTGGGCCATTTGTATATCTTCTTTGAAGAAACATCTATTCACCCATCCAGGGTCGTTCAGTGGTTGAGCATTGACCTGTGAGTCATGAGATCACAGCTTGATTCCCAGTCAGGGCATATGCCCAGGTTGCGAACTCCATCCCAGGTGGGCATGCAGGAGGCAGCCTACTGATGTTTCTCATCATTGATATTTCTATCCCTCTCGCCTCCCTTCCTCTCTGAAATAAAAAACATACTAAAAATAAATATAAAAATGGGCAAAGAATTTAAGTAGATGTTTCTTTTCTTTTTCCCCATATATATATATATATATATATATATATATTTTTTTTTTTTTTTTTTAATATATTTTATTGATTTTTTACAGAGAGGAAGAGAGAGGGACAGAGTTAGAAACATCGATGAGAGAGAATCATCGATCAGCTGCCTCTTACACACCCCCTACTGGGGATGTGCCCGCAACCAAGGTACATGCCCTTGACCAGAATCGAACCTGGGATCTTTCAGTCCGCAGGCCTACGCTCTATCCACTGAGCCAAACCGGTTTGGGCTCAAATATATTTTTATACATCAACTAGAGGCCTGATGCAAAAAAATTCATGCAATAGTAGACCTTCCTTCCCCTTGCTGCCAGCTCTGGCTTCCCTCCAGGGCCTGGCCTTCCCTCCAGCTGATGGTCTAATGGTCTAATTAGCATATTACCTTACGCTTTTAGATGATGAGAGAGAAATATCACTTGGCTGCTTCTTGCATGCCCCTTACTGGGGATCAGTAATTTGGTTATACATGTAAGGGTTTACTTCTGGATTCTATTTTATTCCATTGTTTCCTGAGTCTGATCTTGATGATAAGCTCATATTGCTTTGATTATTGTACCAGGTGTACCAGTTAATAATGCGGATTAAAAGAAAACAATTTCAAGAGAAACATCAAAATGCTTTATTTATTTATTTATTTATTTATAAAAAATATATTTTATTGATTTTTTTTTTACAGAGAGGAAGAGAGAGGGATAGAGAGTTAGAAATTGATGAGAGAGAATCATCGATCAGCTGCCTCTTGCACACCCCACATTGGGGATGTGCCCGCAACCAAGGTATATGCCCTTGACCGGAATCGAACCTGGGACCTTTCAGTCTGCAGGCTGACGCTCTATCCACTGAGCCAAACCGGTTTCGGCAAAAGTGCTTTATTTAAAGTAATGTCCATTGCTAGCTACACATTTCCCCCATCTTTCAGGTAATTTGTGGATACCGTCCTAACAGGACTTTTTATTTTGAGGCAAACCATTCAGAGACGCAATTTTTCACTTCTTCGTACTTTAAAAAAAAATAAAAAATATTTTGATTTCAGAGAGGAAGGAAGAGGGAAAGAGATAGAGACATCAATGATGAGAGAGAATCATTGATTGGCTGCCTCCTGCACGCCCCCCACTGGGGATCGAGACTGCAACCCAGGTAAGTGCCCTTGACTGGAATCGAACCTGGCACCCTTCAGCCCACAGGCTGACACTCTATCCACTGAGCCAAACTGGTTAGGGCTCCATTTTTATTTTTCATTGTCAAAGTTACTTTGGGATCTTTTGAGATTTTGTGTTAATTTTAGATTGGATTTTTTTTTCTATTTCTATAAAAAAATGCCATTGGGAGCCCTAGCCCGGGCTCTTCTACAAAATACCACGTGTGGAAACAGTGCTATTGAAACTTTGTGACCCATGCGCAGAAGTCTGTTTTTGACCTGAGCAAGTCTATTTTGAAGAAGTGGCGTTAGAACACTCAAGGGGCCAAAGAGCCGCATGTGGCTCTTGAGCTGCGCGGTTTCTGATCACTGAGCTAAAGGGTTGTCAGTTTTTTCTTTAAATATATTTTATTGATTTTTTTACAGAGAGGAAGGGAGAGGGATAGCGAGTGAGAAACATCGATCAGCTGCCTCCTCCACACTCCCTACTGGGTAGGTGCCAGCAATCAAGGTACACGCCCTTGACTGGAATGGAACCAGGGACTCTTGAGTATGCAGGCTGATGCTCTATCCACTGAGCTGAACTGGTTAGGGCAGTTCTTTCTTGAGAAAAAGATGCCTTAGTTTTGTTGATACTTTTTAATTCTCTATTTTGTTTATTTTTACTCTAATATTTATTTACTTCCTTTTGCTAACACTGAGTTTAGTTTGTTCTTTTTCTCATTCTTAGGGGTATATAGTTAGGTTGTTGATTTATTATAGTACCTTTCTTTTTTCTTAATGTAGGCACTTTCTGCTTAGTACTTTTCTGCATCTGATAAGTATTGGCATATTGTGTTTTTATTTTCATTTGTTTCAAGATATATATATTTTTTAAATATATTTTATTGATTTTTTACAGAGAGGAGGAGAGAGGGATAGAGAGCTAGAAATGTCGATGAGAAACATCGACCAGCTGCCTCTTGCACACCCCCCACCGGGGATGTGTCTGCAACCAAGGTACATGCCCTTGACTGGAATCGAACCCGGGACCCTTCAGTCTGCAGACCAACGCTCTACCACTGAGCCAAACCGGTTTCGGCTGTCTCAAGATATTTTAATAATTTTAATGGAATCTCATCTTAGACCCATTGGTTTGTTTAAGAGTGCATTATTTTCCACATGCTTGATTTTTCCAATTTTCCAACTGCCATTGGTTTCTAGTTTCATTCCAGTGTGATTAGAAATGATGCTTGGTATAATTTCAATCTTCTGAAATTGTTTTGTAGTCTATTACATGATCTCTCTTGGACAATGTTTTATGTGTACTTATAAATATTTCTCTCTTTTCTACGTCCAACGCGGCTAGAGAGTGAGTGATCCAGTTCCTGAGTAGGGGCGGCTGGGGATTGAAAAATGAAAGACAGACAGAGATAGAAGGAAAAAGCTGGGGCTGAGTAGGACGGCTGTCCTCTAATGGCGAGACTGATCCAGAACCTATACAGACTCTGATTATAACAAGATTAACATGTATACAAATATTCTTGTTTTGGCAACACTTACTGCACTTCCCACAGCCCATTAGCTACTTAGGAAGGAATTAGGGAGGGCTTACCAATGCTAGGAGAGCTCTACCCTCCAGGCTGGGACTTGTTTGTGGCCCTGCCACAGGTCAGCCTGAGGCTTGACCCTAGAGCTACTCCCTAAGTGTACTTAAGAATGTGTGTTCTATATGTCTATTAAGTTCAGGTGGTCTCTAATGATGCTCAAGTTCTCTGTTTTCATATTAATCTTCTGTTTGATAATTCTATTAATTATTGAAAGCCCAGTAGTAGACTATGCTGTAGTAGACTATGCTATTGTTTTCCTATCTAGTTCTCCTATCAGTTCTTCAGTTCTATGAGTGTTTGCTTCATATATTTTGGTGCTCTGATGTTATGTGCATATATATTTATAATTATTTTCTAACATATATTTAAAACTTTATTTTCCTAGTAAATTAACCTTTTTATCATTACATAATGATCCTATTTATATCAAGTTAAAGTTTTGAGTCAGGTCTATTTTACCTAGGTCAGGCCACCTCTGTTCTCATTTGTGTATATATTTTTTTAGCCTTTTAATTTGTGTGTTGGAGATTCTACCCCCGGTGGTCAGTGTATGTAATAGCTACTGGTTGACTGACGGACTGCCTCCCTGATGGTCAGTGCATGTCATGGCAAGTGGTTGAGTGTCCTTACCATATCATTAGCATATTATGCTTTGATTGGTTGAACAGACTACTGTAAATTTAGCATATTAGGCCTTTATTATATAGGATAGATAGATTATATTCCCCAAACTGTACTTTACATCTGGTGATTGTTTTGTAACTGCCAATTTATATTTCATCCCTTCTCCTTTTTCACCTAGTTCCCCCACATTTCTTCTATCACTGTTTTTCTAAGTATCTATGAGTCAGGATATCCCACCAGAGTGGTACTTTGTTGCAATTGATGAACCTACCCTGACACATAATTACCCAATGTCAACAGTTTACCTAAGGGTCCATTCTTAGTGTCAGACATTCAGATGAATGTATAGTGACACATACCCACCACTGTGGTATTATACAGAGTATTTTCACTCCCCTGAAAAATTCTCTGTGCTCTGCTTATTTAACAACCCCCTTCCTCTACTCTTCGGCAACCACATTTTATAGTCTCCATTGTTTTGCCTTTTTCAGAATTTCCTATAGTTGGAAACATAGTATTTAGCTTTTTTAGTTTGGCTTTTTTTCTACTTGGTAAAATGCATTTAAAAATTTCTTCCGTGTCTTTTTGTGGCTCAAAAGTTCATTTCATTTTAGTGCTGAATAATATTCCATTTTCTGGATATACTACATTTTATAAATCCATTCACTTGCAACTTGGTTGTTGCCAAGTTTTCACAATTATGAATAAAGCTGCTGTAAAAACAATTTAAGTTGCAACTCTTTTTAAATTATCTTTAAACTAGAGGCCTAGTGTACGACATTCATGCACTGGTGTGTGTGTGAGTGAGTGAGTGTGTGTGTGTGTGTGTGTGTGTGTGTGGTGGGGGGGGGGAGCTTTGCCCTCTCACAGAGCTCCTCAGAGGATGTCTGCCTGCCTGCCAGCTGAGGCCTGGTCCTTAGCACTGCTGTGGAGGCAGGAGAGATATCCTCTTCCCCTCACCAGCTCTGAGCTCAGCTTCTGGCTGAACAGCGCTTGCCCTGTGGGAGCGCACTGACCACCAGGGGGCAGCTCCTGCATTGAACGTCTGCCCCCTGGTGGTCGGTCAGTGCGCATCATAGTGACAGGTCATTCTGCAGTTCAATTGATTTGCATATTAGCCATTTATTATATATTATTTTATCGCATTGAGATTTTATGGCTTGTTTCCATATGTACTGTCTAAGGAGTAAGAGCCTATGCCAGCTTGCCTATGATTTTTTCTTTTTGGTCTGAACTTTTGTGATCCCTTTATTGAAAGATCATTGGCATTACCACATTCAACTGAGACAGGAACAGCTTCCTCTGAGATCATCATATCATGAAATCCCTCTTGCCTCTTGAGTAGACTATATCCTGCATTCTGTAAGCTTTATCTTCTGCTCCCAAAGAGCTTACAGTATAACTGGAGCATGTTAAGTGTGTTAGTTTTATAGGGAAATTATAATAGTTACTTGTTTTATCATTAACTCAAAGAAAAGTGGTGTGATACTTTGATATTCTGATCACAAACATGACAAGAGATTTTTAAAGCAAGTACCCATCTATATTTTCAGATTTTGACATTCATGGCATACATTTTTTTTATGTCATTGAGGTAATGGTATATATATATTTAATTATTCTGTGAGTCTCTTTAGAAATATTTCTGTTTTATAATGTGAAATTCACTGCAACCATGATAATGTATATATAGAATACTTTTAAAATTCATGTGATAGTACTGATTAGTAAATATTCTATCTGAATATCCATCCAATATGTTGCATAATCCAGAGAGATGTTATTTTAAATAATTCATGAGAAATTTTATGATTTTTATCTGACTTAGAATCTATATTTGAATGTTAATTGCATCTGTCATTATATGATACTAATTTCAACTTTATTTTATTTTATTTTATTTTATTTTATATATTTTATTGATTTTGTACAGAGAGGAAGGGAGAGAGAGAGTTAGAAACATCGATGAGAGAGAGTCATCGATCAGCTGCCTCTTGCACACCCCCTACTGGGGATATGCCCGCAACCAAGGTACATGCCCTTGACCGGAATCGAACCCGGGACCTTTCAGTCCCCAAGCCGACGCTCAGTCCATTGAGCCAAACCGGTTTCGGCGAACTTTAATCTCTTAGAGCTTAAGCCAGAGTGATTTTGAGAGTTTCGAATCTTTGTATCTTTGAGAGTACAGAGATGGCTACATGAAAGCAATGAGTTTTCCTTTAACTTTTTAGTTAATACTGAATTTGTTTCTCCTCTTTTAGTTGTGCGGTCAGAGAAGAAAAGACTTAGGAAGCCAAGCAAGTGGCTTCTGGAATACACAGAAGAATATGATCAGATATTTGCTCCTAAGAAAAAACAAAAGAAGGTACAGGAACAGGTACACAAGGTATGTTCCAACATTTCTATAGTCTTTTAGTAGTCCTTTTAAGATGCTGCAGTTTTGCCTTCTTATATCATGTTTTGTCCTTGTGGGATAATATTTTCTTTAACTAGGATCTTACTTTTGTTTTTGCTAATCTTCACCTGAAGATATTTTTCCATTGCTTTTTAGAGAGAGTGGAGGGAAGGGGGGGGGAGAGAGAGAGAAAGAGAGAAACATTGATGTGAGAGGTACACATAGATTGGTTGCCTCCCACACATTCCCAACCAGGCCCTGGGATCCATCTTGCAATCAAGGTAAGTGCTCTTGACTGGAATCGAATCCACGACCATTCAGTACAAGGGCCAATGCTCTATTTACTGTTAGGGCAGTGGTTGGTAAACTCATTAGTCAAAAGAGCCAAATATCACCTGTACAACAATTGAAATTTCTTTTGAGAGCCAAATTTTAAGTTTTTTACCTCTAGTTTCTGGTACAATACTTAGTGTATTGTGGTTAGAAAGAAATATATAAATTAGTTTTTGTGTAGTGTATGCACATGTGTATTTCCCCCTTTTCTGCCAAAGGTGATTTTTGGTGATTTAAGGATAAATGTTAGAAAAATACGGCATAAAGATATATAGTATGATCCTAACTTTTTAAACAAATGTCATCCCTTATTTGATTTATTTATTTTTTAGGTATATTTTTATTGATTTCAGAGAGGAAGGGAGGGAGAGGGAGAGGGAGATAGAAACATCATTGATGAGAGAGAAACATCTATTGGCTGCCTCCTGCATGCCCCCTACTGGGGATGGAGCCTGCAACCTAGGCTCTGTCCGGTAATTGAACCAGTAACCTCCTGGTGCATGGATTGATGCTCAACCACTGAGCGCTACACCGGCTGGGCGTGGTTGTTATATGTCTTAACTTTCTTTAAATGTAGAAAAGTCCCTTTTTTCATTTCCCTATCTATCTAAGCAATACAAGTACCACATTTGGTTTATCCATCTTCTAATGCAATTGTGTGTGATTGCTTCTTAATAGGTATCACTAAGCTTGGTTCTCTATCCTCTATGTTCCCTGTTAAGTGGAAATTGTAGCTAACAATTTGATAGATTTAACTTAAAACATTTTTAGCTGGATAATATCATAGGTGATATTGTGTTACATAGTGCATGACATTAGAAGACATTTAATATCCAATTAATTATTCACAGTAATAAATAACTGATTTTTCCCTTTTAGGTTTTATTTCTTTTGCTCAAAAAGTAGTATGGGTCAGCCATTTTCTTTTTTAAATGTATATATATATATATATAATATATATATATATATATATTTTACTGATTTTTTAAAAATATATTTTATTGATTTTTTACAGAGAGGAAGGGAGAGGGACAGAGAGCCAGAAATATCGATGAGGGAGAATCATCAACCAGCCACCTTCTGCACACCCCCCACCGGGGATGTGCCCACAACCAATGTACATGCCCTTGACCAGAATCGAACCCGGGACCCCCTAGTCCGAAGGCTGATGCTCTATCCACTGAGCCAAACCGGTCTTGGCATTTTTTCTTGATAACTTTTTAAATACCAGCTGAAGATCCTTGCCTGTATTAGGAGTTAACAAAATGAAGACTTACATCTTTTTAAAAAATCCTCACCCAAGGATGTTTTTTCCATTGATCTGTAGACAGAGAGTGGAAGGGGTGGTGGTGCGGGGGAGACAGAGAAACATTAATGTGAGAGAGACACATCAACTGGTTGCCTCCTGTACTTGCCCTGACCGGTGACGGGGATTGAAGCTGCAACCAATGGATGTGTCCCTGATGCGAATTGACCTGAGACCCTTCTTCAGTCTAACATTGAGCCAAACTGGCCAGGGCAAAACTTACGTTTTATTATTTCTTCTATTTTTATTAGCTGGAAATCTTAAGATTTCTTATTTACTGAACATTTTTATTGTGAAATATATGAAAGGCAAAATAAATGCTTCTTTTCCATTTATTTAACAACTTAACATTAGGAGTTCATTATTAGCTTCTTTAATCGGTGACATATTAGGGAATCTTTTTTTCTTCCTTTTTTTTTTGTGTGTGGCCTTAATGAATTTTTATAGCTCCAATCAACTGCATTTCCCCCCTCTTTAAAAATTTATAGTAAAATATATACAGTAGTCTCCCATTCTATGGTATTAGTTACCATGATGAGAAAATATTAAATGGATCATTTCAGAAATGAACAATTCATGTTTTAAATTGTTTGCCATTCTGAACAGCATGATGTGAAATTTTGAGATGTAATGTTCTTCCCCTCCTAGGACATCAATCATCTCTTTGTTTAGCCCTTAGTCACTTACTAGTCCTCTTGGTTATCACATCAAGTATGGTGATATTGCAGTGCTAGTATTTAAGTCACTCTTATTTAATAATGACTCTAAAGTGCAAGAATAGTGAGGCTGGCAATTCAGATATACCAAAGAGAAGCAATAATGTGCTTCCTTTAAGTAGGGTGGGGAACATCTGGCCCAAGGGCCGTATGAGACCCGGGAAATAACTTGGTCTGGCCCTGCCAAGGTATTATGAGTGAGTTAATTAGCTTGCAAAATATAACAGGTTAATTTTAAGTAGATAATTTTGTATGGCCTGAGAATGATGTAAATATATGAATGGCTCTTGGCAGAAGAAAGGTTCTCCATCCCTGCTAAATGAAGTTCTCAACTTAATAAGGAAAGAATAATTGTAGGCTGAGATTGCTAAGATCTACCATAAGAATGAGTCTTCTATCCGTGAAATTGTAAAGAAGGAAAAAGAAATATGTACTAAATTTGGCGTTGCACTCCGTGCAAAAGCTACAGCCCCAGTGCATGATAAGTATTTATTTAATGTGAAAAGGCACTAAATTTGTGGGTGGAACACATGAACAGAAAGGTGTTTCAATTGATGGCAAAGGTATCTTCAGCAAGGATGCCCTGAAATGAATGACACCAGGGCATTGGCTGCAAGTAAGGGAAGGTTACACAGATTCAGTAGTAGATTTGACATTTTATCATCTCATATTATCACAAGAAGAAGAGTACAATGTAATAAGATATTTTAAGAGAGAAAGACTGCATTCACATAACTTGTATTATAGTACATTGTTATAATTGTTAACTTTTTTTTATTATTAACTAGAGGCCCCATTCACAAAATTCATGCAGGGGGCTTGGTCCCCGCTGCTGTGGAAGCTGGCTTTGTCCAGAAGGATGTCCGGTCTAATTAGCATATTATGATTTTATTATTATAGATTATTGTTAATCTCTTTCGGTACTTAATTTATAAATTAAACTTTATCATAAGTGTGTTATGTATAGGAAAAAACATAGCATATATAGGGGTCAGTACTACCCAGGGTTTCCAGTATTCGCAGTGAGTGGGTCTTAGAGCATTCCCCCACGGTGCTACTTTATAACATAGAATTTATAATTTTAACTATTTTTAGGTGTATAATTCTATTCCATTAAGTGCATTCACATTGTTTTGCAACCATTACTACCATTCATTATCTCCAGAACTTTTTCATGTTCCCAAACTGAAACTTTCTATTTAAAAACTTCCTATTTACCCCTTTCCTAACCCATGGCAACCACTATTCTGTTTTTTTATCTCTGTGAATTTTATTATCTAGGTACTTCAAGTAAGTCAAATTATACAATATTTATTTGATTGTGATTAGTTTATTTCACTTAGTGTAATGCTTTCAAGGTTCATTCTCATTGTAGCATGTATTATAATTTTCTTTTTAAGTGCATTATTCTTTTACAGTCAAATTACTTTGGCCTATGGATTCTATTTTCATTTTTTGCTCTTAGGTAAGTTCCCGCTGTGAAGAGGAAAACCTTTTAGCTCGAAGTCGATCTAATGCTCAGAACAAGCAGGTGGATGAGAATTCTTTGATTTCAACCAAAGAAGAGCCTCCAGTTCTTGAAAGGGAGGCTCCGTTTTTGGAAGGGCCCTTGTCTCACTCAGAACTTGGAGGTGGACATGCTGAGTTGCCACAGCTGACTTTGTCTGTGCCTGTGGCTCTGGAAGTCTCTCCACGGCCTCCCCTTAAGTCTGAGGAATTGCTAGTTAAAACAGCAGGTAAGATGCGGATGGGGTCTCAGTATGTAAGTGGATATGACTAGAGAAAGTAGGAGATTTTAGTATGTTTTATTTTAGGTGTGTTTTGATGGAAAGCCAGTGGTGTATCTCTACAACAAAACTACCCCCTTTGTCCTGAGAAATCCCTAAAGTACTGGCTAAATGGATAAAATGACCATAAATTGGTGGCACACTGTTAAAAAGACATTTTGAAAAACTACTCTCCTTTCTCCATTGTTGCTGTTCATGACTGTTGATCAATTACCATGTGAGTCAACACCAAGATAGCAGGGTTTTTGAGGAGAGTCACTGCACACTGTGAAACTTATGCTTCAGATATTGGCTCACCAATCCTTGTGTTACTTAGGAAGTTGTTTAACTGCTAAACTTATTTCCTCATCTATAAAATGGAGATTATAACGTAATAATGTATAATATGATTTACTTGACACATAAGAAGTAGTTTTGTGTAAATATTCTCTTGAAGTGAATTGCCGTTAGTTTTCACTCTGTTATTCTTTATAAATGTGTCACCTGATGACAACTGGATCTAACTAAACATACATTGTCTAATTCATCTTCTGACTTTTGAATATTGTGGTCAGTAAAAGTTGGTTGTAGCTTTTTACATTCCCAAGAATACCTTGTGATGATATTCCTTTAAGAAAAGTATCCTAATTGTGTTTAATCGAGTAAGGCAGAATAAAAAAGACTTTTAAATAGAATAATAATTACTATTTTATTACCTACTATGTGTCAAACTGTTATTAGGCTTTTAATATAATTTTAAAGAACAATCCTGCAAAGTAAATAAATGTTTTTTATTAATTAGGAGCAGGACAAAAATTCTAAACCTAGTTCATTTATGCCCAGAATTCAGGCTATGTTTCACCTTACTTCTCCTTTGGTCCTTACTATAATAGAATTGCTCTAAAGGCAGTTCTGCCTTTTGATGTCTTCTTGTATTCTTTTGTGCTTCACACACACACATACACACATTAGTTTGTCTATATTGAGAACTACATTTTATATTAAGTAACATTTTAGAATAAATAAATTCCTACCCTGACCCTCCCCACAATATGATGAGAAAAACATTAAAAAATATGGTGACTCATTTTTGTGTAGTATATAGATTTTTAAAAATTAGCTTGTGCTCAGTTTCTACATCATCTAATAAAAAGATACATGTATTTCAGGAAATTATGAAAGTAAGCGTCAGAGAAAACCAACTAAGAAACTTCTTGAATCAAATGATTTAGACCCTGGATTTATGCCCAAGAAAGGGGATCTTGGCCTTTCTAAAAAGGTATGTTATTTTAGTCAATTTAAATGCTGAACATATACATAGAACTTATAGAATGCCAGCATACACTTGGTCAATCTGAGAGGTTCTATATTAAGAAACTATTTTGCATTTATGTGGACATGTATAACATTTGGTTTTAGGTTTTCATTATACATGAAAATGAAATAGCTTTTAAGAATGAGTAAAGCATAAGCCAGTCAGAGAAAGATAAATATCACATGATCTCACTCATATGTGGGATATAATGATCAATATACTTGGATAAACAAAAGTAGATCCAGAGACAAATGGCAGGGAGATGGGGGAGTTAGAGAGCAACCAAATTGGTTGTATGCATGCATATTAGCACAACCAATAGACACAGACACTGAGGTGGTTGGGTCTTGCCCAGGGTGGGAATGGCTGAGAGTGGGGGTGGGGGTAGGTGGAAACACATCAGTCGGGATGAAAAGGAGACATATGTAAAACCTTAGACAATAAAAAAAAAATTTAGGATAGCCCTGACCAGTTTAGCTCAGTGTATAGAGCATCAGCCTGCAGACTGAAGGGTCCCAGGTTCTATTCCAGTCAAGGGCATGTGCCTTGGTTGCAGGCACATTCCCAGTAGGGGGGTGTGCAGGAGGCAGCCGATCGATGTTTCTCTCTCATTGATGTTTCTAACTCTCTATCCCTCTGCCTCTCTCTTCCTCTCTGTAAAAAAATCAATAAAATATATTTAAAAAAAACCAATAGGATAAAAACAAACAAAAAAAAGATTGATTAAAGATTGTTTGTTGTAATTAAACATTATACTTAAGGTTTTGAGTTTGCAATCTTGGTTTTTCATTAGCCAAGCAGGCATCGTTAAATAGTAGATGGAAATAGAAAATTATTTTCTAATTCTATAATGGAGGTAAAATATCTTAAGGATACTGATTCTTTAAGAAACATCTTATGTGCCAAAACCAGTTTGGCTCAGTGGATAGCGTGTCGGCCTGCGGACTAAATGGTCCCAGGTTCGATTCCGGTCAAGGGCATGTACCTTGGTTGCGGGCACATCCCCAGTAGGGGATGTGCAAGACGCAGCTGATCGATGATTGTCTCTCATCGATGTTTCTAACTCTCTATCCTCTCTTCCTCTCTGTAACAAATCAATAAAATATATTTAAAAAAATAATCTGACAAATGCTACCTTTAAAAAAAAAAAAATACCTTATGCCCCTTAAGTGTGAGGAATGATTGTTAGAATTTCAGTTGTTGGATGCATAGATTTGCTATTAAAATTTTTTTTAAAGAATAACTGCATATTTTAATTCAATAATTTGAGTTTATGAACTTCTTTCTTTAGCAATAGGAAATTCTTATTTTTTTAATCCTACATTAAGGCCTCTTAAGTTTTTTTTTTTTTTTTTTCCATTACTTAATACATTTTTATTGATTTTAAAGAGAAAGGGAAAGAGGGATAGAAAAATGGAAACATCAGCTATGAGAGAGAATCATTGACCCACTGCCTCCTACATGCACCCCACTGGGGATCAAACCTGCAACCCAGGCATGTGACCTTGGCCGGAATTGAACCCAGGATCCTTGAATCCACAGGTTGACACTCTATCCACCTAGCCAATCCAGCTAGGGCAAGGCCTCTTAAGTTTTCACCCATCTAGATTAGTATACAAATGTAAATTTTAATTTATTTGTATTATTTTTAATTTCCTTTAAAAATTAAATTTTTATTGTTGAAATTATTACATATGTCCTCTTTTTCCACCATTGTCCCTTTCTGGCATGCCCCCTCCTCACCACCTTATTGTCTGTGTCCTTGGGTTATCTTATATAATAAAATAGTATATGCAAATTGACCATATCTCTGCTACACCCACCAGTCAATCAGAGCGAGCATGCAAATTAACCACAACCAAGATGGCTGCAGCCACAGAGAGCAGGAGGGAGGCTTGGGTTTCTCTGGCAATGGAAGAAGCCAAGCTTTCCGCCTGCTCTAGCTGGCCTAGTGCTTTCTCTCCTGGCTGTGTCTTATTCAAATCATAGCTATTTTGTAAGATTCTGGAAGAGGTAAATGGGAAGGGTGAGAGAAACTGGAATTCAGTTGAATACTTTGCACATAGAGTGACATTTGCAGTCAGATGATAAATTTAGTAGTATTATACAAGGTGAGTCATGGAGGGCTCACATGAATATGAGGAAAGTAGTATTCTTATTATTAATGTATATAGTATTTTATCTTGCTTTGTCCTCACACTTTGGGAACTTCATATCAAGGATGGTATCCATTATGTTGACTTTTTATGTTGACTAAATTTTGTTTTATATTAATGATGAAGAAAATTATTTTTGTGGGAAAAAGACGTTTTCTTAAAATGAGACTAATTGATACTGTGAATTACTCTTGATATACAACTATTTTGTCTTAATGTTGCTGTAATTTATATTAATTAGAAAGATATTCCATGATTCATAGTTTTTTAATATAATTCCATCAAGTAAACAACTGTATAAAATCTAATAATTATACATACAACTTTAAGAATGGAGATTTTAAATACAGGATAGAATAGAACTGAGAGAGTGAGTCTTTGGGTACATAACCTTTCTCTTCTCCCACTTTAGAGCTATATTCTGTATCTACATTTGGAGCATTTAAAAAAAAAAAATCTGAAGTTTCCGTTAAATCAGGATTCTGTATCTAGCAGCAGACTGGTCAGCTTTCGGTATATACTATAAAGTGTTTATTTCATGTTACATTTTACTTGTAGTGTTATGAAGCTGGTCACTTGGAGAATAACATTACTGAATCATGTGCTGCATCTCATTCTAAAAAGTTTGGTGGAGGTGAGTATTTATGACATTTAAAAAATATAATGCAAGAAAGAGTGTGAAGCACCTTGTCAGTCAGCTAGAAAAGTTATGTATGTAGGGAAGGTCAGTGAGGTGGAAAGTTTAAAGACTTGTTTGCCCAAAATATGCATACTAAAACTATCCACGACACTAGAAAATTATATCACTTTCAGCTTGATCTGAAATTAGTTAAATGGAATTAGAATTATATTACTGTAGCCATGGCCATTTTGGCTTAGTGCATAGAATGTTGGCCCATGCAATTGCGGTTTGTGCGAGAGAAAACTAATTGATGTGTCTCTCAAATTAATATTTCTCTCTCCCTCTCTTGCTCTGTCTAAAAATCATTGGGAAAATGTCCTTGGGTGGGGATTAACAGCAACAACAAAATGAATTATATTAGCTTAAGGAAATGTTAGGAACAGTAGAGAAAAATTAGCTTCTTAATTTAAAAAAAAAATAATTCTCCCGAATGCATCATTATTTTTTTTGTTTTGGTTCAATTTTTGTTTCTATAGGACAGAAAATATGGACTCTGGATTGAGAGGGAAATTATAAATCATCTAAGCCAGTCTTTGACAAATAGTTTGTTTCTTTTTATCACATTATAACCTGAGCATATGCTTGAAAAAGAGAGCTTACATTTGCGCCTAGTCCATCGTGGTTACTTCTTCTTCTTCTTCTTCTTTTTTTTTTTAATATATATTTTATTGATTTTTTACAGAGAAGCAAGAGAGAGGGATAGAGAGCTAGAAACTTTGATGAGAGAGAATCATCTATCAGCTGCCTCTTGCACACCCCCTACTGGGGATGTGCCCACAACCAAGGTACATGCCCTTGACCGGAATCGAACCTGGGACCCTTGAGTCCACAGGCCGATGCACTATCCACTGAGCCAAACCGGTTTCAGCTGTGGTTACTTCTTAAGGGCTTTGGAATATTTTCGATTAAATTGTAAGAGATTTAGAGGCCCAGTACACAAAATTCATGCATGGGTTGGGTCCATAGGCCTGGATGGTGATCAGGGCTGATTGGGGCCTTCCTTCAGCACACAGGTGGAATGGACAGTCCTTCATTCAATAATGGATATAATTGTTAGAGTTGAAGCAATTAGGTCCCTTGCATAGGACTATTACTACTAATCCATCTAAAGCATTATAAAGAGTTAGAATATCCTATATAATAAAGAGGTAATATGCAAATTGATCTTCACATTCTTGCACAAGATGGCCACCCTCATGTGGTCAAAGATGGCTGTCTCCATGTGGTTAAAGATAGCTGCCATAAGATGGCCAGCAGGGGAGGGCAGTTTGGGGCAACCAGGCTGGCAGGAGAGGGTGATCGGGGCGGTAGGGGAACATTTAGGTGCCGATCAGCCTGGCAGGGGAGTGGTTAGGGGGTGATCAGGCTGATCAGCAGGCGAGTGGTTGGGAACCAGCAGTTCCGGATTATGAGAGTGATGTCCAACTGCTGGTATGGGATCAGGCCTAAATCAGCAGTCAGACATCTCCCAAGAGGTCCCAGATTGGAGAGGGTGCAGGCTGGGCTGAGGGACAACCCCCCTCCCAAGTGCACAAATTTTGTGCACCAGGTCTCTAGTCTATATAGTCTATATATAAAAGTCTAATATGCAAAGTGTCCCCTAGGGAGTTTGACCGGTAGGCCAGGATTTCCATTTATTGCTATGATGTGCACTGACCACTAGGGGGCATTACAGAAAGAAGGAAGGCCCCGATCACCAACCAGGCCTAGGGACCCTACCCAAGCATGAATTCTGTGCACTGGGCCTCTAGTTATTAATATTATCTATTTTATAGAAGAAAAATGAACATGAAGGAGATGGCAGTATTAGAGAACTATATCCAGACTCAACTAAATTCATTGCTACATTACTGTGTTGTTATCCACCCCAGATTTTCTCCAGGCTAGTTTTTTGAATCACTTTGATAATTTGTCTGGCAATGACATTTATTGATTATTATAATTCCTGAGATATTAGCCCAGATTTGTGTCCACTGCATCAGATGTGGTCTGCCAGAAAAGGGTATCATGGGAGGATTATATTTCACGTAGTATTAAGTGCATACTTCTTTTTTAAAACCCAACTTTCTTTTTAAAATATATTTTTTATTGATTTCAGAGAGGAAGAGAGAGAAAATCAATGATGAAAGAGAAACATTGATAGGTTGCCTCCTTGGATTGAGCCTGCAACCCGGGCATGTACCCTTGACTAGAATCAAACCGAGGACCCTTCAATCCCCAGGGTGGTTCTCTATCCACTGAGCCAAACCTTCTAGGGCCGCAATTCTTTAAATGTGTTGTGTGATTATTAAGTTTTCTAGCAAGTAAATGTAGCAATATGTTAGATTATTTTAACCTTGGGTACAATTGTAATTCTTAGGTTTATCAACTTGCTTGCTTGCTTTTTTTTTTTTTTTTTGTTCTCACTGGAGAATTTTTTAAAATTGATTTTTAGAAGAAGTGGGAAGGAGGGTTAGAGAGAACTAATGGGTGGGAAGGAGAGAGAGACATCAATGTGAAAGAGACACATTGATTGGCTGCCTCCCTCACCTGCTGATGCTCCAACTGCTTGGCAACACTGGTCAGGGCTACTTGCTTGCTTTTTTTAAAAAATTGCTTACAAAATAATATTACCTCTTATACTTTCATATTTATTTATTTATTTATTTATTTGTAAAACATACAACTTGCACTTTATTCTTTGTATATTTCACTTAAATTTTTCTTCTTGTGCCCTCGCCAGTTTGGCTAAGTGGATAGAGAGCATTGGCTTTCGGACTGAACAGTCTCAGGTTCGATTCCGGTCAAGGGCACATGCCTGGGTTTTGGGCTTGACCCGCAGTAGGAGGGATGCAGGAGGCAGCAGATCAATGATTCTCTCTCATAATTGATGTTTCTATCTCTCCTCTTTCCTTCCTTTCTGAAATAAATAAAAATCTATATTTTAAAAATTTGTGTGTTTTTTTTTTTTTTTAATTTTTCTGCTTGTGAGAATTTTGGACCTTCTGTCATTACATTACCTCTTTATTTAGTCTTAGACTATCAGAATCATTGATGGCACATCTTTATCTCCATTATGCAGTCCAAGAAAGAACTAAGGCAGTTTTCCAAAGTCCAGACTCCGCTGATACCTAGCTTAAATATCTTGAATGAAACAACTCTTTAGATTCCTCTTGATGTTTCTATAACTAAGATTTAAAGTATGTATAATAGAAAATGAGAGACTGCAGTTTCATTTTCTTTTCTTTTTTTTTTTTTTAAATATATTTTATTGATTTTTCACAGAGAGGAAGAGAGAGGGATAGATACTTAGAAACATCGATGAGAGAGAATCATCGATCAGCTGCCTCTTGCACACCCCCTACTGGGGATGTGCCCGCAACCAAGGTACATGCCCTTGACCGGAATCGAACCCGGACCTTTCAGTCCCCAGGCCGACGCTCTATCCACTGAGCCAAACCGGTTTCGGCATGCAGTTTCATTTCCTAAATATGTCAGTTAGATCACACTTCCACTCTTTATTGTTGAATGTTCAAGGTTATAGTACCACTGTATGAATATATGAATATTCTTTTTCCCTTTCTGCTATGCCAAATTTTATATTTATTTTTTGTTAATCCTTATGTGAGGACATTTTTCCATTGAGTATTGGAAAGAATTTAAGGGAGGGGGAGAGAAATAGAGAAACATTAATGTGAGAGACACATCAGTTGGTTGCCTCCTGCACACACCTCAACCAGGGCCAGGGATCAAGGCTACAACTTAGGTATGTGCCCTTGACCGGAATTGAACCCAGAACCCTTTAATCCGATGCTCTATTCACTGTGCCAAACCCACTAGGGCTAAGCCAGATTTTATAAATGTCAACTTTTCATCTTAAGCCATACTTTGGTATAATTTACTATCTTTAATCTTGGAAGTCAAGTTTTAATATTTTGGTCTGACTATATACGTAAATGTATTTTTTCCTCATCTATGGCATATTAAAGTGCTTTGAGGAACTAGGAAGTCTTTTATTTCAGCCATGCCGCGTAGTAAGTTTCAATCTGTGTGCCACAAGTATTTTTAAAATATGTAATACCTATTTTAGTCTGGGGCATTGACCTCTTTTCCTTAGATTGTTTAAAAAAATAAAATAAAAGCCAATAGCCAACACAATAATAGCTGTCTGGTGAATGAATTAAAATTATACCTTTTTTTTGTTTTGTAAGATCCACAAAAAATATATAATACATTTTTCGGTGTGCTGCAGAATTTTAGTAATTAGTCTGTGTGTGCCATGAGATGAAAAAGGTTGGAAATTGCTGTTGTAGAATGAAATTGCTTTAGTAACTTACCTTTACACTTAATATTTAATCTATATGAGACAGAATTTGTACATTTGTAGCTAATTTCCCAACTACTTATGCAGTCATTGGTAAGTCTCTTTACCTCTCTCCCCCTGGTTTCCTCATCTACAAAGTTGGAGAATGAAACACTAAATTTAAGGTTAGTTTTTACTCTTAACATTCCGTAATTCTATGAGGTTTCTTTTAGTTGAGGATAGGAGTTCTTGGACATGGTTATCATTCACTGGCAGGTAACACTTATTTTTCTGTCATAGGCACTACCAAGATATTTGATAAACCAAGAAGGCGAAAACGACAAAGGCATGTTATAGCTAAGATGCATTGTAAAAGAGTGAAAAATGAAGACTCGTCAAGAGAAACTCCAGGCTCAGAGGTATTACTCTGTTCCTAATCTTTTGATGTTCCAAAGTGAAGCTACTTTTCGCAGTGGAGGCCACATTCCTCTCTCCCTTGAGTTTATTTAATAGTATTCTCCTGAAATGGCTAATGGATATAAGGAATCCTAGAGAAAAAGGATAGCCTGATCCTAGTAAAAGTCAGACAAGGCACATATGGCATCTGTAGGTGTGACCTTTTTACAAGATCATATTGTATGCTCTAGGTGTCAGGTGAAATTTCACGTTTCATCATGAAATTTCTAAAAAACCAAAGAACACAATAGCTAGTAACCATATAATCCAAATGTTGCCCTTTAAAAAGGTTGAGACTGCTGCAGTTAGGGGGAACATTCATTTGCTTATTTAAGACCATCCATTGCTTAATTTTAGAATAAAATTTGTAAACATCAGTTTTTAGGAAATAGAGATAGATTTAAAACAATCTTTTGAGGAGCATCAGTGTAGTCTTTGATGCTAGATCTGGCTTTTATAACTCAGGTTAAAAGAGCCTTAGAACAAGTCAGGCCAGCATCATCATACATTATAATAAAGATTGTTTCTTTCCAGGATGATTTGAATAGAATGCCCAAGAGGGGCATTATTTAGGAAACACTGATCTTGGAAGGACAAATAAGTAATCAAATAAACTTAAGAATGTTTTCTCTCCCTTAGTGAACCCTTAAAATGGAACAGCTCAAAAAGTTCCAGTGGAACAGCCTCAGAGCAGTTAGTGGCAGGGCATGAGGCGCCCACTACCCGCCCAATCACAGCAGGGTTAGAACTAACATTGCATGCAGTCCGCCCGCGTGATTGGCTGAACATCTGTAAGTGCTTAATGGCTAGACAAATAGCAGTCCAGAGGGAGGGGGTCAGATGGAAGAGACATCAATAATGCAGATATGGGACATAATTTTTTCTTTGCAAGGGAGAACTGATGACACACAGGATGGCTGCAAGTCTCAAGGAGGCTGTTGAAGAGGGCATGGAAAATGACCATGGGATGCCTGCATCTAAAAAACTGCAGGGTGAACGAGGTGGAGGAGCTGCACTCAAGGAGAACGTTTGTCAGGTAGAAAATGTCCACTTGCCTTCTGATTGCATGCTTTTAAGAGAAGCCCTCTCCATTTTTTGATGGCCAATTCATTATTAGGATAATTTTATTGGATGATTCCAGTTCAGTCGCTTCCCTTTGAGGATTTAACTCTTCTCCCTCCGCACAAAAAGAGAAAGTAAGAGAAGTATATAATGTTGGTGAACCACTTGCCTCTTGTTGCCCATAAGTAGATGACCTGAAATAGGTCTCAAATGGGAGAAGAAAATCTGTGAATCTGGTTGCTCACTCAAAGATAATTTTCCTGTACCTCTCAAGGCGTGAGAATCTTCGGGTTTCTAAGGAATTCCAAGGGTAATTTTTGCTATAAGATTTGTTTAAAAAACAAATGTTATAGCAAATGTTTTTTGCTTTAAAGTTGTAACTTTAGAGGACCTACCATTTATATAATTTTAGAGACCCAACTCACTGCCTATATTTTGCTAATTAATTAATAAATGTTTATACAGTATTTACTATGTTTTAAGCATTGTCCCAAACACTATAGATAATACATCATATCATATTGACAATAATCTTATTAGGTAGATTATTATCATTATTAACCTCATTTTATACTTGAGGAAACAGGAACAAAAATATGTTAGTGAAGCCACAATATAAACCCAGGCAATCTGCGTTTAGAGTCTTAACCAAACCACTGTGTTGTATTGCCTATATATGAGATATGACTCTTTTGTTTTCAGAGCCTTTATTTATTTGACTTGGGAGTAGAGTCAATTAAATGATTGTTTTGTTTATGTTCTCTCTTTATGATCTTGATTTACATTTATAAATTCTTAAAAATTAGCATATAAAAATTTTGAAGATATTTGTTTGTTTGTTTTTTTGTTTTATTCGTAACTGAAATAGCTAAAAAAATACAACTAACCCAAGCCAGTATAATTTCAACTCAGTTTCTTTGTTCATTTTCACTATTGGGTATACACACACACACACACACACATTTTGATCAAAGAGGGTTGACCATATTCAGACCAGCTCCCAAACACAGGGTTAGTCCTCAGAGACTTATATCCACAAAGATTATTAACAGAAAATGATAAGTGAAATTATGGTGACTCAGTGGTCTTGGCTTGTTAAGATCAGTCTTTGTTTAAATGTTTTCCTTGTGTAATTTACTAATAGTGCCTCATTTTACTCTCAAGTGTCCCACTTTGAAAAATACAGTATTTGTCCATTTTTATGTATGCATAGTGGATAATGGGAGAGCCAAACGTTTGAGACTAGTTTAGACTACAAGTTGATTAAGATCTTGAGATCCCTTCATAATCTCTAGTTGCCTCTGGCCTTACTCCCTGCTAAAGTTCTACTCAATCATTTATTTTATGTTAAGTGACCAAGACCTTTTCTATTTCTTTGGGTTCCTAAAGATAGTAGATTTACCTAGCCACATGTTCCCTTCTCTTACAGAATAAATATAAAGCTTTTTTTTTTTTTGCTGATCACTATGGGAAAACTAGTCAAGATTTGGGAAGGGTAAAAAGTAACAAATATTAGGAATTTGCAGAATTTTCGTAAATCTTCAAATGTTTTCAGAGCAACAGATCTAGACTGATCTTACTTCTTAAGGCCCTATCTTAAGTGGCACCCTGTCTTAGATGAGATCATTTGAAAAAGATGATATCTCTCTTTTTAAAAAAATATATATTTTATTGATTTTTTTACAGAGAGGAAGAGAGAGGGATAGAGAATTAGAAACATCGATGAGAGAGAATCATCAATCAGCTGCCTCTTGCACACCTCCTACTGGGGATGTTCCCGCAACCAAGGTACATGCCCTTGACCAGAATTAAACCTGGGACCTTTCAGTCCACAGGCCGACACTCTATCCACTGAACGAAACCGATTTTGGCATCTCTCCTTTTAAAAAAAATATATATTTTTATGGATTTTAGAGAGGAAGGGAGAGGGAGAGATAGAAACATCGGTGATGTGAGAGGATCATCGATTGACTGCCTCCTGCACGCCCCCTACTGGGGATCAAGCCTGCAACCTAGGCATGTGCCCTTGATCGGAATCGAAACTAGGACCCTTCAGTCTGCAGGCCAATGCCCTATCCAGTGAGCCAAACCAGCCAGAGAAAAGATGATATCTCTTTTATCTCAAGGGTTGTTTGTATCTCAAGGGTTGTTCAAACCTTAATTGGAGCTCTTTTAGAACAGTTGTGACCTAAGCCTAGCTAGCTAGTATCTCTTGTTGAACCTTTGCAGTAGTCTTCTCAATTGTTCCTTTGCTTCGTTTCTCATCTTTCTACTTTCTACTTTTTGAAAAAATTTATCTTTACTGTTAAAAGTATTATAGATGTCCCCCTTTCCTCCCCTTTGACTCCTTCCTCCCTACTCTTACCCTCTTTCCAGGCCTTTACCACATGGTTGTGCATATGTTGTTTGATTAATCTCTTCCTTCCTCCCTGCTTCCCTTCCCCTGCTTCCCTCTAAGAATTGCCAGTCTGTTACATGCTTTCATGTCTCTGGATTTAGTTTGTCTGTCAGTTCATTTTGTTCATTATATTCCACATTTAAGTGAGATCATGTGATATTTGTCTTTTTCTGACTGGCTCAGCATAATACTCTGTTGTCTCAAAGGGTAAGAGAGCCTTCTTTTTTACAATGCATGGTATTCCACTGTGTAAATATAACAGCTTTAAAAAATATATTTTTATATAAAAATATAAAAAATATATTTATCCACTCTACTGATGGACGTTTGGACTGTTTCCAGATCTTAGCTATTGTAAATAGTGCTGCTATTGTAAATATTTTCTTTCTTTAAAAAAAAAAAAATATTTTTATTGATTTCAAAGAGGGAGAGAGAAATAGAAACATCAGTGAGAAAGAAAATCATTGATTGGCTGCCTCTGCAATATGGGCATGTGCCCTTGACTGGAATCGAAACTGGGACCCTTCAGTCCATAGTCTAACACCATCCATTGAGCCAAACCGGCTAGGGCCATGGTCGGCAAACTGTGGCTTGCGATCAAATGCAGCTCTTTGGCCCTTTGAGTGTGGCTCTTCCACAAAATACCACGGCCTAGGTGAGTCTATTTTGAAGAAGTGGTGTTAGAAGAAGTTTAAGTTTAAAAAAATTGGCTCTCAAAAGAAATTTCAGTCATTATATTGTTGATATTTGGCTCTGTTGACTAATGAGTTTGCCAACTACTGGGCTAGGGTGTAAATATTTTCTTTCTGATTGTTGTTTTGGGTTTCTTAGGATATATTCCTAGATCAGTTTTCTATTCTTAAACTAATTTTCCATGTAGCAATCACAAGGATCTGTTTTTAAATGAGTAACTGATTTTAGCCTTCCCTTAGTAAAGCTATCTAATGCAACACCTAAAATCTGAAACTCTGTACCATAATCAGTAAGGTCACATAATCAGGCCTTTGCCTCTCTTGTACCTCATTTTCTACCACTTACAACTTTTGTTGACTTTGCTTCCATGACACTGGCTTTCCTTGTGCTTCTCAAACATGCCATGGTTTTTTTTCTATTTGTGGATTTTCTGTACTTGCTGCTTTCCTGGCCCTTCCTTCACATCAAATGGCTGACTTGTCATTCAGAGATAATCTGAGCAGCCACTCACCCAGTCCAAAGTATCTATTTGAATTTTCTACCTTTAATTCTCTACAATAATGCTTATCATGTCTGATATATTTTCTGTTTAAGTTTTAACTTGTATTTTCTATCCTTAGAATATAAGAACCGTAAGAACCAGGTATCTTGTGCTACCTGGTAAACATTAAATATTGCATGAATGGTTGGTGGGATTTCCTGTTTCTGGCAAAGCTACTTATTAATCTTGGCCTTCATAAGGCCTTCTTGGGATTTTTAAAAACCTTTTTCTATAGCCCTAACCGGTTTGGCTCAGTGGATGGAGCATTGCCTCAGGGTTTAATTCTGGTCAAGGGCACATGTCTGGGTTGGTGGCTCAATCCCCATTAAAAGGGTATGCAGGAGGCAGCTGATCAGTGATTCTCTCATCATTGATGTTTCTCTCCCTCCCCTCACCTTCCTCTTTGAAATCACTAAAAATATAATATAAAAAAGAAAGACAAAAACAACAACAACACTTTTTCTATAGACAGATCTGTTTTCTTTTTCTTAACAGAACTGTGAGAAATTGGGTGAGCTGCTGTTATGTGAGGCTCAGTGCTGTGGGGCTTTCCACCTGGAGTGCCTTGGATTAACTGAGATGCCCAGAGGAAAATTTATCTGCAATGAATGTCGCACAGGTAAAGTTAGATATAGAGGGATCTTCTTCCAAAGAAGGTTTGAGTTTTAAGTTTTTCATTTATAGGAGACACTGTTTTGTAACTGAGCTATTTGCTAGTGACAGAGATAGCTGAGCTATTTGCTAGTGACAGAGATAGCTGCTATGCAGTCTTTGCCCTCAGAAGAGCTTCCAAATTTGTAATGAATGTAGCATAATGTAGTGCAAAAGTGTTGTAATGGAAATATTAGTACATTTAAAATGCTGTGTGAATAAAGATGAGATGGTGCCATAGGAGATACCTGAGTTTGGCTTTAAAAGAGAAATAGAAATTGGTGTGGAGATGGGAAGGACAGAGGGCCTACTAATGAAATTAGAGAATATTTGTTGTATAGGAACTGTAGATCATTGCTTTTAGAATTAAGATATTTTAGGAAAGAGGCACTGCTTAGTGAAAGGAAGGCTTCTGGGCTTCTGGTTATTATTTATATTTCTTGATTAGAGGCCCAATGCACAAATTTGTGAATGGGTTGGGGTCCCTCAGCCTGACAGGCGATAGCAGGGGTGGGGGTGGGGGCTAATTGGGGCCAGTAGAGGTTGGTGGTGGGGAAGGGCTGCAAGAAGTTCCAATCGGGGCTGGCAGGCTGGGGGGAGGGGCCATGGAAGGTTGGCCAGCCATGGGAGGTTGGCTGTAGGATCGTACTGACCATCAGGAGGCAGCTCCTGCATTGAACATCTGTCCCCTGTGGTCAGTGCATGTCAAAGCGACCAGTCAACTGGTCATTTAGTCCAGTGTTTTTCAACCTTTTTTGGGCAAAGGCACACTTGTTTCATGAAAAAAATCACGAGGCACACCACCATTAGAAAATGTTAAAAAATTTAACTCTGTGCCTATATTGACTATATATAAAGTAATTCTCTTGAATAGGAATCAAATAAACACAAAGAAAGTATTTTATAATTACTTTATTATGAAATATTAAGTAAACAAAATAGTGAAAAATTATAAAATTCTTGTCTTGTCTGCACCTACGGCACACCAGGCAACATCTCAGTGTGCCGTGGAACAGCGGTTGAAAAACGCTGACTTAGTCATTCAGTCACTTAGGCTTTTGTATATATAGATGTGAGGGGTGATTGCATAAGCATATTTACTTCATGATTATTTATAAACTAGAGGCCCATTGCATGAAATCGTGCATGGGTGGGGTCCAGCCAGCCTGGCCCTAATCAGGGCAGATTGAGGCCGGACCTATGGGGAGGAGGAGACAGCAGAAGGTTGGCTGGCCAGAACTGCCCCAATGGGGCCAATTAGGGCTGAGCCAGCTGGGGGAGGGTCTGCACGCAATTGGCTGGCGTGCTCTGCCTCCAATTGGTGGAGGATGGGCTGTGGGCTATGGGCAGTGGGTTGGCCGGCCCCACCCACAATTGGGGGAGGAGCTGGCTGGGAGGAGGAGCCAGGGGAAGTTGGCCAATAGCCTTGCCTCTGATTGGGGTTGGGGGGCCCATGTGGGGTGGGGCTGGGTAGGGAGAGGGGCTGCAGGAGGTTGGTCGCCCAGCCCCATTCCCTATAGCAAGCAGTTTTGTGGCCTTAGCATATCACTCTATATAAAAGTCTAAGTGGCCAAGCAATTGGTCAACGGATTGCTATGATACGCACTGACCACCAGGGGTCAGATGCTCAGTGCAGGAGCTGACCCCTGGTGGTCAGTGTACTCCCACAGCCAACCTCCCACAATCCTTCCCCCCTGTCAGCTGTCTGTGTGTCGTGTCCTCCTCCCCCCTCCCCCCAACAGCCCCGATGGCCAGCCAGGTTGAGGGACCTCACCCACGCATGAATTCATGTACCAGACCTCTAGTCATCAGCATATTATGCTTTGATTGGCTGAGTGGCTAACTAGTCGGACAGACACTTATATTAGGCTTTTATTATCTCTAGAGGCCCAGTGCATGAAATTTGTGCACGGGAGGTGGGTGTGAAGCCACAGGAGTGGGGTGTAATAATCAGGGCAGATCTGGCAAAAAGACAAGATCCAGGAGATTGTCGAGTGAATAGAGGCTGTTGTATTTACTGTGATAAATGGTTCACTTTTTGCTAGAGAGTGCCACATTAAAATAGGATGAAGGTGAATGGGTAGAATAGATACTATTTTCTTACAGATACTTGATTTCAATGGAAAAGAGGGCAGTAGGTGATGTGAGGATATTATAGGGTCAAAAGGAAGAACAGCTTGAGTGTCATAGGATGAGGGTTAAGAACTGTGTAGGGAAGTAAATATCCGACGAGGAGAGTGAATAACTGGTAGGGACAGTCACAGATAGGAGAGGATAAGAGATGAAAGGTGAAATGGGAATGTATCATGGAGCTGTGAGAGAGGAGAAGGAAGCTAAAGCAGTTTTTCCTTGGCTTGGTGAGAAAGAAAAGATGTTTCTAACTGGAAGGGAAAAGTAAGTTTAGAGTAGGTCCTGTGGGAAATGAGACAGAACTGACTCGTGTCTGTAAATAGATGGCCATGTTAGATTGAATTATTTCATCTTTATGCTGCCACCTTTGGTGGGGAAAGCTAGAGGACAAGATAGTTAGTTGTTGGGTTATTTGTCAAATCTTTTTTTTATTTTGTACGGACATTTATTGAGTAAATTACAGAGGTAGAAAAAGTAATACATACCCAGAAGAAATGGGCTTAGGAAACAAGTTATAGAGGTAAAGGAAGGGCCATTGGAGCTTGGGAGTGAGAAAGCTACTGTACCTGGGGGAGAAGGAAAGAAGGGGATGGGCATGCTTCCCAGAGAGCGCCTATTTTGTCAGATTTTAGAAAAATCTTTTTTTAAATGTATTTTATTATTTTTTTAGAGAAGGAGAGGGAAAGAGTTAGAAACATCGATCCACTGAGCCAAACCGGTCAGGGCTAGAAAGATCTTCTTTTTTGTGCCAATGATCCAATTTTCCTAGTTTATATTATTATATTAATATTCTCTGGCTTCAAAGGAGGGGATAGGGGCTGGAAGTTGAAACTGTCTCCAATCATGCCTATGTAATGAGTCATCCATCAAAACCCAAAAGAATGGAGCTCAGAGAGCTTCTGGGTGAACATATGGAGATTCGGGAAGAATGGTGTGCTTGGAGAGAACATGGATTCTCTGAGCCCTTTCCGCATTCCTTGCCCTATGCAGCTCTTCCATCAGTGGTTCTCAGCCTTTCTAATCCCACAACCCTTTAATACAGTTCCTCATGTTGTGGTGACCCCCAACCATAAAAATATTTTTGTTGCTACTTCATAACTGTAATTTTGCTACTGTTATGAATCATAATGTAAATATTGTGTTTTCCGATGGTCTTAGGCAGCCCTGCTAGCGCTTTTCAACCTGTGGGTCATGAACCGCTGCTGTAGAGCCTAAGGCCATCGGAAAACACATATATTTACATTAGGATTCATTAACAGTAGCAAAATTACAGTAATGAAGTAGCAACAAAAATATTTTTATGGTTGGGGGTCACCACAACATGAGGAACTGTATTAAAGGGTCGTGGATTTAGAAAGGTTGAGAACCACTGAAACTGTTCCTGAGTTACAGTAAACACTCGATTTTTTTGGACCTTGATTTAACAGATTGGATTTAAGGGACTAAATTTCAGGTCCATATGTCACATGTGAAAATTAGCAGCCTGTTAATTTTAAAACGCGTTTAACCAAGATTTGCTTATAATTAAATTAATAGATTATTTGTTGTTGTTATTAATTTACTGTTATTTTTAACATATTTTAACAAATAGGCCATATGTTGGGGAAAAAACACTGTAGTAATATTGCTGACATAAATAAATATTATTTATCTACAACTATAGTCTATATATTTAAATCCAAGAGTCACCACTTGTAAACAATGTTTGGGGAATGTTTAGCACATGATCACACTGCATCTTAAATGATAATTGTTTTTGGATCTGTTATCTGTGATGTGACTTTCTGCAGCAGTTTTGTTGTTGTTAATCCTCACCTAAGGATTTTTCCACTGATTTTTTTAATTTTTACTTTTTTTAAGAGAGATTGGAAGGGAGAGGACGGGGGTCAGAGACATCTGTGTTAGAAGGACACATCAATTGGTTGCCTTCCACACATGCCTGGCTCTGCAGCAGGTTTAATGTCTGATGTTCCAGTATGAATTAAGCCCTAGTATGTGCAGTTGTTTACTAGCAGTGACTGGTGAATGCACTCATTTACTAGATCTATTCAGTATAAATTTAAAATTACAGTAATATGTATAGAAAATGTTCTGTGAAATTAAACTTTTCATACATACTTAATTACACAAATATGTCTACATAAGTAAAAGCAGGTAAACTCAACGTTTGTCTAATTTTTAACACATGCATTCTGAAAACCTACTTTATTATATAACAGTCTTTTGGCTTTAATGGACACCCCCAGTAAGCACCATGTTTCCCTGAATCCTGTGAGCTGCTCTAGCAAATTAATTTAACTCAAGAAGGGGATCGTGGGAACCCTTAGATTTATAGTTAGTTGTTCAAAAGTACAGGTGACAATCTGAACTCAGCAATAATTCGTGTCTGAAGGGGGGCATGTACATGACAGTTTAATAGGACTGAGCTCTTAACCTGTGGGATCTGATGTTATCTCCAGGTAGATATTGTCAGAATTGATTTGAATTATAGGACAGCGAGATGTTGTAGAATTGCCTGGTGAGGTGGGAACACATCCTACACCCAACATCTCCCCCAACCCAAGATGGAATGTGGTACAGGATTGTGTATTCACTAAATTTGTAGCTAATGGTTTAGCATTGGGTGAATTCTTGAATTGGTATTAATTTGTTAACTTTTTTCTCTTTTCCTAGGAATCCATACCTGTTTTGTATGTAAACAGAGTGGGGAAGATGTTAAAAGGTGCCTTCTGCCCTTGTGTGGAAAGTTTTACCATGAAGAGTGTGTCCAGAAGTACCCACCCACTGTCATGCAGAACAAGGGCTTTCGGTGCTCCCTCCACATCTGTATAACCTGTCATGCTGCTAATCCAGCCAGTGTTTCTGCATCTAAAGGTATGGCTTGTGAACCAATGTAATTGTGAACTTTCAGTGGCAATGGATGTTTCCAGATGCCACGTGGCATGTCTCTTCATGACCTCCAGCTTTTGTCAGAGTACCAGAATTTTATGAGAAAGACAGAGTAATGAATTAGTTAGGTAGCCATCACATTGTATTCTATGGAGCACTAACATTATGTGGGTGTTTTAAATATTGGATTTTGTGTTTTCATCCCCTTATCTACTCCATTACACCATAGTATATTCTCCTGTGGACCCTTTATATCTGCAGTTGTCAGATGTGATATCATTTAGACATGCATGTAGATCAGAATTGAGGTTTTTGTTTTGTGTTGATTTGCTATTGTTTGTTTATTTGTTTTTTAATGGGAACACCTATCTTGAAAGTCTTTTTCTGCTTCATAGGTGGAACTATATGTGCATGTAGATAACTTAAGAGCTTTTTTTTTTTTTTTTTAAATATATTTTATTGATTTTACACAGAGAGGAATTGAGAGTGATAGAGAGTTAGAAATGTCGATGAGAGAGATACATCGACCAGTTGCCTCTTGCACACCCCCTACTGGGGATATGCTCGCAACCAAGGTATGTGCCCTTGACCGGAATCGAACCCAGGACCTTTCAGTCCGCAGGCCGATGCTCTATCCACTGAGCCAAACCGGTTTCAGCAAGAGCTTTTTTTTTTATTATTGATTTCAGAGAGGAAGGGTGAGAGAGATGGGGAGAGAGGTAGAAACATCAATGATGAGAGAGAATCATTGATCAACTCCCTCCTGCACACCCCCTACTGGGGATCGAGCCCGCAACCCAGGAATGTGCCCTTGACCAGAATCAAACCCAGAACCCTTCAGTTCCTAGACTGAAGCTCTGTCCACTGAGCAAAACTGACCAGGGCTTGTTTTATTTTTGTTAAAATTAATGGGATATTTTTCCCATTATTATTATTATTATTATTATTACTACTACTATTATTTTTAAAGTGGGAGGGAGGGGAACAGAGAGAGAAAAACATCAATGTGAGAAGACACATCAACTAGTTGACTCCTGCACCCATCCTGACCAGGGCCTGGGATTGAACCCACAACCGAGGTATATACCCATTACTTGGAATGGAACCCTACAATCCTTCAGTCTGAGAGCTTGTGCTCTAAGCACTGAACAAACCAGCCAGGGAGATAACTCAAGTTTTAAATCTGTTCCTACTGAGAAAACAGTCATTGTTTCTGTTCAGTAATAGTGAGTCTCTTACTGGTCGTCTTTTTTTGTTGTTGTAAATCCTCACTTGAGAATATTTTTTCCATTGAATTTTGAAAGAGTAGTGGAAGGAAGAGGGAGAGACCAAAAGACTTACTGAATGGTTGCCTCCTGCAGGGGAACCAGGTTCAATTTCAGGTACCTGGGTTGCACACTGGCCACGGCAGTCTTGCCTTCTATCTTTTAAGCAGATTGGCAGGCAATACCTTTGGTAAGTTGATTTCCGGCCCTGTAGATCTCATTAGTCTTAAGCATAGTAATTTAACGTGCTTGATCAAAATTGCAGTTTAACCATTAGGTACCTTCCTGTTTTCAGTTGTTATTATAGATTACCTTTAGGTGACTTGGTGAAGTATTTAGAGGATATAGTTCATCTAAAAGGGGTAAAGGAGTTCATTCAAGAATCACAGCACCAGGTAACAAAAGCAGGCGAGAGTCTACCTGCCAGCTGTCTTTGTTCTGGTAGTTCACATCTCTACATCCCATTTAGTTCTCAAGTGATTCCAGATTTCCTAGGAGGAGGGCAGTGGTTTGAAAAGGGCTTTCCTTGGTGAGAAATACTGGGAATTGATGTCCTGAATTAGTGATAACATAGCAGAACTTTCAAACTTGGGTTTGTTCTCCAATAAGGAGAGGGTTAGTTTTTATTTTGAATAATGACTTGATTTTTTTTTTTAAATATATTTTATTGATTTTGTACAGAGAGGAAGGGAGAGAGGTAGAGAGTTAGAAACATCGATGAGAGTCACTGATCAGCTGCCTCTTGCACACCCCCCACTGGGGATATGCCCGCAACCAAAGTACATGCCCTTGACCGGAATCGAACCCGGGACTCTTCAGTCCCCAAGCCGATGCTCTACCACTGAGCCAACCTGTTTCAGCATGACTTGATTCTTATTAAAATGTTAAAAAATTAAAGCACTAAAGAAAAAGACAGGAAAAAGGAGTCAGAATCACTCTTAGGAAATGAGGTGATGCTGTCAAATGGTAATGTATAAGTTTGAATAACTCACATTTTAAGTATTTAATCTCTCCTTGTGTTTTTTTGTTCTTCCCTGGTTTTCCTGATTCTCATGGTTTTAGGTCGTCTCATGCGATGTGTCCGCTGCCCTGTGGCATACCATGCCAATGACTTTTGTCTAGCTGCTGGGTCAAAAATACTTGCATCTAATAGTATCATCTGTCCAAATCACTTTACACCCAGGCGGGGCTGCCGAAATCATGAGCATGTCAACGTTAGCTGGTGTTTTGTATGCTCAGAAGGTAAGACTTCATTTCTTGATGTATGAATAGTCTAAAAAGACATTAGTAGTGTGTGTGTGTGTGTGTGTGTGTGTGTGTGTGTACACACACTTTTAAATCCTCAACTGAGGATATGTTTGCATTGATTTGAGAAAGAGAGGAAGGTAGGGGGTGGGAAAAAGAGAGCAACTCCAAAGTGAGAAACATCAGTTGCCTCCTGTCACTCCCCAAACAGGAATCAAACCCAAACTGTTAGGTATGTGTCCTGACCAGAAATTGGACCCACAGCCTTTTGGTTTATGGCAGCGTTTTTCAACCGCTGTTCCGCGGCACACTAGTTTGCCGCGAGATGTTGCCTGGTGTGCCGTAGGTGCAGACAAGACAAGAATTTTATAATTTTTCACTATTTTGTTTACTTAATATTTCATAATAAAGTAATTATAAAATACTTTCTTTGTGTTTATTTGATTCCTATTCAAGAGAATTACTTTATATATAGTCAATATAGGCACAGAGTTAAATTTTTTAACATTTTCTAATGGTGGTGTGCCTCGTGATTTTTCATGAAACAAGTGTGCCTTTGCCCAAAAAAGGTTGAAAAACACTGGTTTATGGAACGATGCTCCAACCAACTGAGCCACTCAGCCAGGGCAGGTTAATACAATACTTAAATTGCAACAAAAAGTTTTCTTCACGTGGCCACTGCAAGAAATACCGAGAATTGATATCCTGAATTAGTGATAACATAGCAGAACTTTCAAACTTGGGTTTGTTCCCCTAAAGGAGAGGGTTAGTTTTTAATTTGAATAATGACTTGATTTTTATTAAAATGTTAAAAAATTAAAGCACTAAAGAAAAAGACAGGAAAAAGGCGACAGAATCACTCTTGGAAAATGAGGTGATGTCAAATGGTACAAACTTCTAATTATAGTACTAATAATTTGGCGGGATTGAATGAAAAGCATGGTGACTATAGTTAACAGTATTGTATTATATATTTGAAAGTTAAGATAATAGATCTTAAAAGTTCTCCACCACCAAAAAAAAAACAAACAAATGTAACTGTGATATGATGGATGTGTTATCTAATTTATTGTGGTAATCTTTAAATAATAATATACATATGCCAAGACCGGTTTGGCTCAGTGGATAGAGCGTAAGCCTGCGGACTGAAAGGTCCCCAGGTTTGATTCCGGTCAAGGGCATGTATCTTGGTTGCGGGCACATCCCCAGTAAGGGGTGTGCAAGAGGCAGCTGATCGATAATTCTCTCTCCATGTTTCTAACTCTCTATCCCTCTCTTTTCCTCTCTGTAAAAAATCAATAAAATATATTTTTAAAAATCAATAAAATATATTTAAAAATTATAATATATACATATATCAGGTCATTATGCTATACACTTTAAACTTATAAAATGTTATATGTAAACTATATCTCAATAAAGTTGGAAAATGAAGAAGAGGAAAAGAAAAAAGAATGAAAAAAACCCCAAATCACCTGAGTCTCACCATCAGAAAAAAAACCCTATTGTTTAATATTAAGTGATATTACTTCAGATATGTGCATATAACTGGATAGAAGCAATTCTAGAAGATGATATCATGGTATAATTGTGTGTGTGTTTGTTTTTTAATTTTACATGAATTTAAATGGAAGAAACAAGGGGAAAGTGGAGAAATTTATGAATTCCCTACTATTATGGATATTAATATGTAACTAAAAGGTCTTATAAAGTGGAGGAAGAAGTAATTTTATATCTTTTTATATATATTCAATTTAAAAATATTTATCTTTTAAAATAGAGTCAATATTATCCTTGTACGGTTTCTTTTTATGATTTTTGCTAGCTAAGTGGAGGATTTAATATTCATTGCTGGTCCACTTACTGTGGTGGTTATTGTTCTGAATTTTTCTCTTGATTTTCTGAATGTCTAAGAAGGACCCACAGGTGCTATAATTCTCTATTTGAGGTTGGTTGGCATTTACCTGTATACTAGAAGCATATTTTGGGTTACTTTACCTTTGTACTAGAAGCACATGCTGCCTCATTATAAATGTTTAGGCTACATGTGTGTGTTTTTTAAGACTACTGTGGACGTTGCTCCACTGTCTTCTAGTGTTGAAGATGGCACCAGTTTTCTTAACCAGTTTTATCATTCCTTTTTATTTATTTATTTTATTTTTAATTTTTAAAAAAATATATTTTATTGATTTTGTACAGAGAGGAAGGGAGAGAGATAGAGAGTTAGAAACATAGATGAGAGAGAGTCATCGATCAGCTGCCTCTTGCACAACCCCACTGGGGATATGCCCGCAACCAAGGTACATGCCCTTGACCGGAATCGAACCCGGTACCTTTCAGTCCCCAAGCCGACGCTCTATCCATTGAGCCAAACCAGTTTCGGCTATCATTCCTTTTTAAATTGACTAAATTTTGTTGATTAGTAACTTTTTGGCAACAATTTCTCCAACTTCATTTTTTTAATATCTACTTACTAGAGGCCCAGTGCATGAATTAGTGTGTGACTCGGGTCCCTTGGGGTGGCCTGCAGAGATCTGGCCCCAGTTCATGCCCCCAGCCCTGCAGCCCCACCTGGCGCGCGCGCACACACACACACACACACACACACACACACACCTGCTCCACCATCCCGCCTGTAGGGAGATCGATCAGGGCCCGGGGAGGCCTCCCATGCCTGACACACTCAGCATCTGGGAGCCAGGCAGCAATTGCACCTGCCATGTTCCGCGCCTCCCCCTGTGGTCAGTGCACATAGTATCGAGCTGTCGAGCTCTGTTGAATGATCATGCAAGGGAACAATTTGCATTTTAGGCTTTTATTATATATGAGGATTGGTGGTGCAATTTTATGAAAACTTGGCTGGTTATAAACATGTTGATGGACTAATTTAAAGAAAACAAGGAACATGTGTAATTTAATGAGCATCACTTTTGAGGAATTTGGGTATACAAAATAGTGCTGCTCTGGCCATTGTGGTTCAGTGGTTAGAGTGTCAGCTGGCACACCAAAGAGTCTCTCTCTGGTTCAATTCCCAGCCAAGGGCACATACCTGGGTTGCAGATTCAATCCCCGGCGCATGTGGGAGGCAACCAATCGATGTGTCTCTCTTGTATCAATGTTTCTCTCTCCTCTTCTTCCCTCCCACTCTCTATGAAAAGCAACGGAAAGAATGTCCTCAGGTGAGGATTAAATAGCAAAAGTAGTGCTAAAGCCAACAAAGAAGTGGAAAATTTTTCATTTGCTCTTAAGATTTATCTGACATGACAAAGTTCAAATTCCACCTACTGATTAGGGTTTGCATCAAGACATAGTTGGTATCCTCAGACTGTGGTATTAGTATGTAATAAGTAAAGTAGAATATTAAGTTAATATGTGTAGAAAATGAAGCTTTGTTGTAGTTAGCAATGTTTTAATGCACAAAAGAGGACTGTGTTAACTTTGTTTTTGTCCTGTGTTAAACTTTATGAATCATATATTCTTTTTTGTTCTTGTAATATAAAACTGTCTTGTGAAAACTGCTGCCTATTATTAATCACCTTTCTTTTGTGTAGAATAAAGTTAAAAACAGAATTTTGGTATTTAATAGCATTTAAATATAACATTCTGTAATTCTCCCCTTAGAATGTAAACGTGTATCTGGGATGCCGAAGTGCAGGCTCCAACTTTTTCATGTTTCTTGAACTTGGGAAGATGAAATGGTTTATGCATTAGACTTAAAATAATTTTTTTGAAATACTCACTTGAGGATATGTCTTGACTGATTTTTTTAGAGAGAGATGAAGGGGCTGGGGTAAGAGAACCATAGATTTGAGAGAAAAACATTGATTGGTTTGGTTGCCTCCCGAACAAGCTCTAACCAGGGATCGAACTTGCAACCTTTGATGTATGAACAATACTCCAGCTGAACCACCTGTCCAGGGCTAGGTTTTTTATTTATTTCAGAGTATGATGAAATGAATGGGAATTGGTTTCAGAATAGAAGTGCCCATGTGATGCCAGTCCTAGCTGATGGAATGGTTGGACTCTGAAAAGATATCGAGTTCCATAATTATGAGTGCCCAAGAAAACTTAGTAGTTGCAGCAGCAGCTCTCAAAGTGTGATCCATGTACTAATATTGCTGAGAAGCAGGGAGTGCCTAGATACCCTTTCAATGGCTTCCATGAGATTGTAACTCTTTTGTATTAATGCAAAGATGTTATTTGCCTTTTTAACTTTGTTGACATTTTCACTAATGGTGCAAATCAATGGTAGGTAAAACTGGCACCTTAACACAGGTCATGGTGGTGACTCCAAAACTTTACAACTCTAAGTGTTCATTGTATTCTTTGTTACACATACTTGCAGTAAAAATCATAAAAGTGCCGAAACCGGTTTGGCTCAGTGGAAGAGCGTCGGTCTGGAGACTGAAAGGTCCCGGGTTCGATTCCTGTCAAGGGCATGTACCTTGTGGTTGCGGGCACATCCCCGGTAGGGTGTGTGCAAGAGGCAGCTGGTCGATGTTTCTCTCTCATCTATGTTTCTAGCTCTCTCTCTCTCCCTTCCTCTCTAAAAAATCATAAAAGTTTCACTTAAGACTGTCCTTGATTAAAAGTAAAATATATTTATTTTATTAAATCTCAACCTTCAACTGAATGTTGCAGTAATATTCTTTGTGATAAAATAAGAAATACACGTTTCTTAGTAATGGTCTAAGTAAAAGCAATCATGCAATTAGGATGCCAATGTGAACTATCTGCCTTATTCATAGAAAATCATTTTCAGTTGTATTACTGACAAACTATGGCTCTTCATACTTGCATATTTATTTGTCAGACATCTTCTTGAAAATGGATGAAAGCAAGCCTGCCAGTTATAGAAAAACAACTGAGGGAAATTGTTCCCAATCATAAAATTTGAGCTCTTAAGTAAAAATTAAAATTTTGGGGAACTACCACCATGAGCTTAACAGCTTCCTAGTATTTCCTGATGAAATCATGGTGATATTAACAAAATGTGACCTTTTAATATTACACAATGAAATAGAACAATTTGGGGAAGATCTAACTGATTCAGCAAACCAACAGTTTTCATATGACCAATGTGTGATGTTAAAAAGCAGGCATATATAAAAGATCCATTCAAAGTATAAGACAGATTGATGAATTTTAATGTACTAGTACTACAAATTTATTGATATGATTTCAGATTTGATATTGCAAATAAAGTCTATCCTTTGAAGTTTAAGTGTATAGTACCAAAGAAGGAATATGTACAGTTACTGAGCACGTTTTTAAAAGTACTCCTTTTTCTAACTATTTATCTGTGAGGGATAAATTTATCTTTTTCTTTTTTCTTTAAATAAACTTTTGTTTTAAATTGATTTTTAGAGGGGGTGAGAAAGAGAAACATCACTTGGTTGCCTCCTATAAATGACCTGCCTAGGGACCAAACCTGCAAAAAATAGGTATGTACCCTGACGGATTGGAGCTCACAACCTTTTAGGTCTGTGGGACATTCCAAACAACTGAGCCACCTGGCCAGGTCGAGAGATCGTTTTCTTCATGGACATCATTCAAACAACATATTGCAAAAATTTTAATTTAAATATTTGTAAAAATGTAAAACCTTGAGCTCACTAATAATTTTTTGTTTTGGAAATATATATATAAAGTATATTAAAATGTTATTTATGTTAACAATATATTTGTTGTTATTAAAATGAATTAATATTAAATTTTTTATTTCAGTTTCTGTTTGGTAAATATCAATAGTTTTAGCCTTTGGGAATCTCCCTTGTTTTTTTAGTATGAAGTGCTGATGCAAAAAAAAAAAGCCTGAGAACTTCTGATCTTGTTATCTAAGATTATCTTGGTGTTCGAGCACTGGGAGAGAATAAAGTCTTAGAATTTTATTTATTTATTTTTTTTGCCCACATATAGGAAAGACTGAAGGTGTTATCCAGAGTATTAGGATAATATGATAAATTGCTAAATTGGAAGGAATCCATTCCTAGAATTCAGCAATGTTTAATTTTTTTTTTTTATCCTCTTTCACCAAATGATACTTTTTCATATTTTGGTTCCTTTTTCATATTTTGGTTCCTTTGATGGTTCCTAACAGCTGCCTCCTGCCTCTTCTGTCTTCCTACCTTTCTCCTGTACATGTCCTTTACTGCCAGCATAGCCCTCCTGCCTGCTTCCCACCTATCTACTCAGATTAATCCTGCTTATTTCTTTCCTCATATTCCATTATGTCAGGGGTCTTCAAACTACGGCCCGCGGGCCACATGCGGCCCACAGAGGAGTCTGATCCGGCCCGCCAGGTTTTTTGGGCAGTGAGCGCAGCCGAGGTGTTACAGTAGGAATTAGTAGTTCATATAGTCCGGCCCTCCAGCTCTCTGAGGGACCGTGATCTGGCCCCCACTTTAAAAAGTTTGAAGACCCCTGCATTATGTCCTTCCTGCAAAGCTGATGTGCTTGTCAATTAATTTCTCTCAGCTCTGACCTTTCGCTGTTTTCATTGGTTGTTTTTTTGTTGTTGTTTTTTGTCCAGATATCTTATGTAATATCCTTCTTTGAACATATAATTCAGATACCTTTATTGTATGTGAAATATTCCTAGTGTATCATGAATGCCATATTGGTAAAAGGAAAGTTTTTCTGTTCAGTCCATGTAGTTGGTAGTATTGTGACTCAGCAGATAACAAAGCATAGATAGGAATGTTATAAAAGGTATTACATTATTGGAGCTGTTAAACTTATGTGACTATGTCATTCTTTTTTTTAAATTATATTTTATTGATTTTTCACAGAGAGGAAGGGAGAGAGGTAGAGAGCTAAAAACATCGATGAGAGAGAAACATTAACAGCTGCCTCCTGCACACCCTTCACTGGGGATGTGCCCGCAACCAACGTACATGTCCTTGACTGGAATTGAATCTGGGACCCTTCAGTCCACAGACCTACGCTCTATCCATTGAGCCAAACCGGTTTTGGCTACTATGTCCTTCTTAATGTCCCCTGCTAAAATTGTTTCACTTACCCACAAAATGCACAAGAATAAATGAGTTTCAGAGCATAGAGTACAGGCTATATATATTAAGTAAACAAATTATTCAAACTTATTTTGAATAAGTCTTTTCCAAATGATATCTCACTTTGAATTTGAACTCTTGTAAACAACACAGTTAAAAGGATAACTTCTATAATTGAAGCATAGTTGGGTCTTAAGCACATGTACCTGGCCCCCTCAAAAAAAAATACCCCAAAGCTTGTTTTAAGAGCCTGCTTTAGGTCATTGAGAAAAGGAAAGGAACACAGGTGGAAATGTACAAGAATAGTGTCACAAAATTAAGTTTCTCTTAGGATCTTACAAGGTAAAGGAGGCACAGTGAGACCACAATAGATATGGATACAGTATATACCTTGCTAAGATTTTATTCCTCACTAATTCCTTAGGGTGAAATTTAAGAGGTACATGTTTGAGTCTGGCATGTTATGCTCATTTCTGGCATAAGATAAATAAGGTCTTTTTTTTTTTTTTTTTTTTTTTTGCTTTATTTTTATTGATTTCAGAGAGGAAGGGAGAGGGGGAGAGAGAGAGAGATAGAAACATCAATGATGAGAAATAATCATTGATTGTTTGCCTTCTGCATGCCCCATACTTGGGATTGAGTCCACAATTCTGGCATGTGTCCCAACCAAGAATCAAATTGTGACTTCCTGGTTCATAGGTTGATGCTCAACCACTGAACCACTCTAGCCAGGCTGAAATTCTTTATTAGTAGCCCTAAAGATTTCAGATTCAAGTGTGTAAATTGAGTCACTTTGAGTGAAAATTCTTAAGAAGTAAAAATTTATTATCACTGCAATACATATAATAAACGTCTGAAAACTTGAATGGAGGGGAGGAGAACTTTTATGTAACTGAAGTTTATGCAATAAAGTACATTACTAGGTGTGCTTTTTATCACCAGTGCTACTGCTAGTTCTTATTATTTATACATTACAAAGAAGTAGAGTTATTAGAAATAACTAATCTCAATATTTTGATCATTATATTTTATTCTGTGTTCTTTTGTTTTTGATCATTGTATGGTACCTTAATCTATACCCTTTTTATCTTAGGTATTACATTTGTGCATTTATAAATGTGATTTTTGAAAAGGTGCCATAAGTGCCAAACATTAAAAAAAAAAAAAAAAAAAAAGCAATTGTAAAAGTCAGACACTACTAGGCAATTTAATCACTTATATGCTTATTTATTGTTCATTGTAGAAAACACCTTACCATTGAAGGAATCACAGCTCAACAAAAAAAGTGAATTCCCAACAAAGACAGGACTTGGGTAGTGAACATACAATAAAATGTGCAAATGATGTGTTGTATAATAGAATTGTACACCTGAGATCTGTATAAATTTGTTAACCAGTGTTACCCCAATAAATTAATAAAGGGGGGGGAGAAAAGTGAAGTGAATTCCCCAAGGCCATATGATCTTAGAGCTTAGATCTAACAGCAGTTGAAGGTTGTGCTTTGTTATATACTGATCATTGTTTCTCATTGATATTCTCTTTAGTGTTTTGCCTTTTAGTGAAAGGAAAGAAATGTATATATGTGTGTATAGACACATGACTTTTAGATGTTTGCTTTAACCTAATTTTGCCAGTATCACATGTTTATTTGCTGTTAACCTAACTAACCTTTAGGGGTGTGGTTTAGGAATATTGGAAAGGGAGCACCCTTGTAGGAAAGTCTCTCTGAATAACTAATTAAATTACTAGGCTCTTGGCTGAGAAATAATTGGTTAGGAACCAATGTTTTAGCTGGATCTTTATATGTAGCCTTGTGATTCTGAGTGTCAAATTTTTTTTATTCTTATAGGAGGCAGCCTTCTGTGCTGTGATTCTTGCCCTGCTGCTTTTCATCGGGAATGCCTGAACATTGATATCCCTGAAGGAAACTGGTATTGCAATGATTGTAAGGCAGGCAAAAAACCACATTACAGAGAAATTGTCTGGGTAAAGGTTGGACGATACAGGTGAGTAAGGATGAAGACAGGCAATCATTTCTTATATCATCATGTTTCTTGGGAACTCTTAGATATGGTGTTTCATTCATACACACACATGCACACCAGATGCTTGGTGCACAGCCTGTGCCCTCTCACAATCCGGGACCCCTCGGGGATGTTGGAGAGCAAGTTTCAGCCAGATCCCCACAAGTCAGGCCGAGGGACCCCACCAAATCTGTGCACTGGGCCTCTCATCCTATTGAATAAAAGAGTAATATGCAAATTAACCATCACTCTGCCACACACAAGCCAATCAGGAGCAAATATGCAAATAAACCAAACCAAAACTTTGTACCTTAAGTAGAGGCCTAGGCTGGCAAAGTTCCAATTATAGAAGATAAATAAATCCCAAGAGAAATGGCTTCACTCCAGGCTAAAAAGTTTCAATTGTAGAAGATAAATAAACCCAGATATCAGGGCCTCCGCTTGGGTTGACAGGGGGCATGGCTGGCCTGCAAACCACCACAGGCCCCTTGCCCAGGGGCAAGCTGGGCTGAGGGACACTCCCCTCTGTGCATGAATTTCGTGCACCTGGCCTCTAGTACTATATAATAAAGAGGTAATATACAAATGTTCATTATGATGTGACTCCTAACATCCTATCACCAGGAGGGTGGGGCCTTGAGCTATGAGCAGGGAAGAGCTACAGGAGGGTGGGACAGCAAGCTATGAGCTACAGCAGTGGTGGGCAGGGCTGCCAGCTGAGGCAAGCGTCAGCAAGCTACTCATGCACGAATTTGTGTGCAGGGCCACTAGAATAACAAAAACCTGTGTATGTACCTTCTAGTTAAAGAGTTTATTACTGGTGCTTTTGAGTCTTCCTTTCTGAATTCATTCTCTTCCTACCCTCAGAGATAACCACATACTGCACTTTTGTGTTTTTTATTCCTTTGTTTTGCTATATAGATTAGCTATATGTATAATATTTTGTTTGGCATGTTTTAGGTCTTTATATAAAGGAATATTTATATTTTCCTGCAACTTGCTTTTTTCATTCTCTGTTCTCTTGAGATTTATTGTTAATAAATCTCACAGTACTCTAGTTCCTTCGTACAACATAGTCATACATTGTTGTCTGTGTAGTTCATTTAATCATTCTCGTTTGCACTATGAACATTTTGTTAATATGTAAGTGTACATGCACAGAAGCTTCTCTGGGGGCATTCTCAGGATAGAATAGCATGGTAGGGGCTTCTAGCTTTAATAGCTAATATCAAATTGTCTTCCTAAGAGTTGTGGGGGTTTGGGGACAGAATTCTTTCTTTCTTTTTTTTCTTTTTTTTTTAATATGTTTTATTGATTTTTTTACAGAGAGGAAGAGAGAGGGGTAGAGAGTTAGAAACATCGATGAGAGAGATTCATCGATCAGCTGCCTCTTGCACACCTCTTACTGGGGATGTGCCGGCAACTGAGGTACATGCCCTTGACCGGAATCGAACCCGGGACCTTTCAGTCCCCAGGCCGATGCTCTATCCACTGAGCCAAACCGGTTTTGGCATGGGGGCAGATTTCTTGATGTCATTTTTCTATCCTTTTTGAAGGCCAAATTATATTTCATGACAGTGTACTGTAGTTCTTTCATTCCCTTAATGTTGAGTATTTAGGTTGTTTCCAGGTTTTCATTCTTCTAGATAATAAATTCTAGAATAATTTATTATAAATAATTTTGTAAAGCTTTCATATTTCTAATTATTTCCTGTTATATAATCCGTGAAATAGAATAACTGAATATAAGGGAGTATGTCTGTGTATGGAAGCACATTTGTGCAGGTAAGTGTTCTCAGGCTTTTGGCACATAATACTTGGTTTTTCTTTAGTTTGATTATTAGAATGCACAAATCAGATTTTAATGTGGATAGGTAGATATTGCTATTCCTTATTCCTGTTCTAAAAAGTCAGTTATCTTCCTAGTGCCTAGCAGTGTTTTAGTTTTCTTTCTTTGTTTTTACCTTTCCCAGATGGTGGCCAGCTGAGATCTGCCATCCTCGAGCTGTACCTTCCAACATTGATAAGATGAGACATGATGTGGGCGAGTTCCCTGTGCTCTTCTTTGGGTCTAATGACTATCTCTGGACTCACCAGGCCAGAGTCTTTCCCTACATGGAGGGGGATGTAAGCAGCAAGGATAAGATGGGCAAAGGAGTGGATGGGACATATAAAAAAGGTAACCATATATTTTTTATTTCTCAGATCAACCCAGACCTTCGTTGGCAAAGAATTTCTTCTGTGTTATAATTATGTGTTATAATTCATATACATTCCATTAGCAACTGTGTTCTGCCCTCAGGATATATGTGGCTGTAGTTACAGGATTTTGTGGGGAAGTTGACAATCATAACTCTTTTTGTTATTTATCTTCACCTGAGGATATTTTTCCATAGAGTAAAAAAAAAGATATGGTGGATTCGGGAAGAGACTGAACATAAACTGTGCACCTATGGATGAGGACAATGTGGGGTGGGGAAAGGGCAGAGGGTGGGGTGGGAACCTGGTGGAGGGGGGAAGAAATGAGGAACCTTTGTAATAATATGAACAATAAAGATTGATTTAAAAAAAAGATAAAGATAAAAACACATCAATTGGTTGCCTCCTGCTGGGCCGGGGAGGAACCTGCCACCAAGATATATGCCCTTGACTTGAATTGAACCTAAGAACCTTTGTTCCACAGCCCGACATTCTATCCTTGAGCCAAAACGACTAGGGCCATAACTCATTATTTTCAATCCAACCTTTACTTAACTGAAATTTCCTTCAGGGAGGTTTTTTGTCTCATCAGTTCTGTTTTAGGTTTACTGGGAAGAGATAAAATTCACCAAAAAATTATGATGCAAGATAAGAGTGAAAGTCTAGCAATGAAGGATTTGGGGCCAGGAGGGGTCGAGTTAACTATGAATTTTCTCTTACTGTATAATGAGTAAAGGTTGATCTGATAATTGAGATAATAAAAAAAAAAATCACCCTGCAGGGCATAGATTTGGCATCCCCTCAATGATAATTATCTTCTTCTATTAGTTGTACTTTGAAAGGCAATATAGGTATCTCTTGTTATCTATCTATATTATAAAAGACCCATGGCCGTAACATCTTAATGACCAAAGGAGCAGCTGCAGGCAGGGCGGGGCGCAAGCTACTAGAGTTATGAGCGGCAGAGAGCATGCACGAGCTACCTGGGTGATGCGCAGGACAGCCAGCTGAGGCAAGTGGAAGCGACCAAACGACTGGTCACCAGGAGGTGCATGGAGCACCTATTGGTCCCTCCCCTGGCCCGTGAGTTGCTAGTGGGGGAGATGTTTCTATCTCTCCTATTGGTCCACAGCCCCTCCCTACAACCTACCCCATCCCCTATCAGCCCCCATCACCCTGATTGGCCTGAGGCCCCTCCACTCAGCCAACTCTGCCCCTGATTGCCCCCCATACCAATCTGAGGTGGGGCTGGCTGGCCAACCTCCCACCAACCCCCACCTACAGGGAGTGGGCCTAAGCCAGCAGTTGGACATCCCCCAAGGGCTCTCAGGCTGCAAGAGGTCACAGGCTGAGGCCCGCCCCTCCCCCGAGTGCACGAATCTCATGCACCGGGCCTCTAGTACATATATAAAAGCCTAATGTGCAAAGTGTCCCCTGAGGAATTTAACTCACTGAGAGTTCGATTGCTAGCTATGACATGCGCTGACCATCAGGGGTAGCACAAAATGAAGGAAGTCCCCGGCTGATAGCCGGCAGCTGCTAGGGACCCTTCCCTGTATGAATTTTGTGCACTGGGCCTGTAATTTGAATATAGGTGAATATTAGAATATAAGATTTTGTCTGCATAGTAAAGAGAGGTTCTAAGCAAGTGAAACTTTGTGGTTAGGTGTAAGAAGATATTAAGCCAATGAAACTTCCTGGATAGAAATGAGAAAGGTGTCTGTTAGCAAGATAATTGATAAGATATTTGCCTAATATTATTTCCCTGAGTCCTCGGATGTTGGCGATGTGGTTTCTTGTATAGATCTGAGCTATAAGTACTAATACTGTAGGAACTTGAGTTTAGCCTCAAGTTCTCAGGAACCAACTGACCAACATTTTTGCCTGAGATGGCTACTGACTCTGAAGAAGTTAATAAGAAGAAAGCACATGTGGAAACACACATTGAATCTAACATGCTAAGTAAGGGACTTTCAAGTATTTGGTACAGTTTTAAGCACAGGGTCAGGAGAGCACTGAGCTATTTGTCTGAAAAGGTAAGTAATTTTTATGGTCAGATCATAGTTTTAGAAATCTCAGTCTGAGTATAGTGTATGGCCATAAAAGGTGAGAGGCTGCCACCAGGAATGTCAGTGTTTTAATCGTTCTGGGGAAAGATGACTAGACTTGTCACAGGGAGGCCTCTATAGGGTAGAGAGAATAATGATTACTAGATAGACACTAAATAGATAGACTAGGCAGAATATGCTCAATAATAGGTTGAAGGAAGGAAGGACTTTAAGAGAGACTTTAGTAAAATTTAGAGAACTCCAGCCAAAACAAAACTCTGCTGGATGGTGACAGAGAAATGGAGAAAAAGGGATAAATTTTAAAGAATTGACAGCATGGGGAAAGCCACAGAGAGGAAAGAGGGAAGAATTTAAATTATTTTCAGAATTTTTAACTTATGTAATCAATAATGAATTAAATTTTATTTATTTAAATATATTTCCAATAATTTCAGAGACGAAGGGAGGAGGGAGAGAGAGAGAGAAACATCAGTGATGAGAGAGAATCATTGATTGGCTGCCTCCTACACCACCCCCAAAACCCCCATTGGGGATCTAGCCCGCAACCTGGGCATATGCCCTGACTGAGAATCAAACCAGTGACCTCTTGGTTCCTGGGTTGATGCTGAGCTACACTTGACTGAGCATGAATTAAAATTTTGATTTAAGTATAGAAGAATGAGAATCCTAAGATTTTGTTGAACTTTTCAGATGTATTACAATCTTTAAAGCATATGAAAGTACAAGCTTTATCTTTAAACAATGTGTCCATTTACACTTGAATGGGCAAGTTTACATGTAAACAACTTTGCTCTCAATTCCCAGGGCAGAAAAAAAACAAGGTTTAAAATTATTTGATTTTAAAATTTATTCTTAGAAGTGTAAAAGTTTATTAATTAAAAAAAAAACCAACAACAAAAAAAGGAGATTGAAAAACCTGATGAACAATAATAGCGGTTCATTGTAGTAGAGTTGGCGATATGGGAGGGGAGTGGACTGACTGTTCTGGGGGGGGGGGGTAAGGGAGGGAGGAAGAGACTGAACATAAACTGTGCACCTATGGATGAGGACAATGGGGGATGAGGAGGGGGCGGAGGGTGGGGTGGGAACCTGGTGGAAGGGGGAAGAAATGAGGAACCTTTGTAATAATATGAACAATAAAGATTGATTTTTTAAAAAAAATTATAGCCATTAAAAAAAACCCTAAAACATACGAGATCAATAAGTATTTGTTGAATAAATGAATGAGTTAATTAAATAAGTAAAAAGAAAAAAGAAAAAAAGAAGAAAAAAAAAGAAAGTACAAGCTTTGAACAAGCTAGCTATGAAGGGCTGTCTTTGTATCATTAAACGAATAGTTAACCTGTTAACTGAGCGGGACCTATAAATACGTCAAAAGTAAACAATATCAGGAACGGGTAGGACGTATGAATACGTCCTGGAAATATATGTTGAGCCCTGAGAGGGACGGTATATTTTTTTTATTTTTATTTTTTGGCATCCTAGGAGCCATTTTATTTATTTATTTACATTTTTTTTATTTATTTTTTTTTTGCTATACACCAAAAATAAATTTTTATTCATATTATTACAAATGTTCCTTCCCCCCCCCTTCCTTCTCACCCCACCCTCTGTCCTTTCCCCACCCCCTATTGTCCTTATCCATAGGTGCACAATTTATGTTCAGTCTCTTCCCACATCTCCCTCTACCCTTTTCCCCAAGAATCATCAGTTCACTCCCCTTCCATACCTCTGATTCTATTATATTCAACAGTTAATATTGTTCCTCAGATTTTTTTTTTTTAGTTTCCTTGGTTTTTAGATTCACTTGTTGATAGTTACGTATTTGTTGTTCATAATTTTTATCTTTACTTTCTCTTCTGAAAGAACCCCCTTCAGCAATTCATATAATTCTGGTTTGGTGGTGATGAACTCCTTTAGCTTTTTTTTTATTAGTGAAGCTCTTTATCTGACCTTCGAATCTGAGTGATAGCTTTGCTGGATAGATTATCTTTGGCTGTAGGTTCTTCCTATTCATCACCTTGAATATTTCTTGCCATTCCCGTCTGGCATGCATGGTTTCTGTTGAGAAATCAGCTGACAATCGTATAGGTGTTCCTTTATAGGTAACTACCTGCTTAGCTCTTGCTGCTTTTAATATTCTCTCTTTGTCTTTTGCTCTTGGAATCTTAATTATGATTTGTCTTGGTGTGGTCCTCTTTGGATTCCTTTTATTTGGAGTTCTGTGTGCTTCCTGGATTTTTAAGTCCAATTCTTTCACCAGGTGGGGGAAGTTTTCTGTCACTATTTCTTTCAGTATGTTTTCGATATCTTGCTCTCTTTCATCTTCTGGGACCCCCATAATTCTGATCTTGGATCGTTTGAAGTTGTCCCAGAGGTTTCTTACATCATCTTCAATTTTCTGGATTCTCTTGCCTTCTAGCTTCTGCAGAGGAGTGTCTTCTGGCTCTTTATGTTCCAAATCTTTGACTTGATTCTTGCGATCTTCTATTCTGTTTTTAGGACTCTGTAAAATATTTTTTATTTCAGACAATGTATTCTTTATTTCTTGTTGATCCCTTATCATTTCTTGTTGATCCCTTTTCATATCCTCATAGGTCTCATTTATTTTATCGGCCTTTTCTAGGAGACTCTTAAAAAACCTTATAAGTGTGGTTTTGAACTCTATATCCAGTCGCTTTTTGTCCTCCATTTCTTTCGTTTGTGATCTATTTGGTTTAGGCATTTTCGCGGGCAGCTTTCCTGATGGGGCGGGGTTTCAGGGTGGAGCCTACAGCCTTGACTTCCGTCAGCCCCGCCCTATGCGACTCCTGAGACTCCGGGTCCTTCAGTACTTGTTGCAAGCGCCTCTGAGAGAAAGGTGCCCTCGATTTTCGCCTGCTGCCAAACTGTCTATGCTCTCCCCCAATGAGTCCGGTATTGGGGTTCAGTTCAGTTGGAAGTGGAGCTGGAGGTGGCGTTCAGAGCAGTCTGGAGCCCCTGTCTCCTTCCCGTCAGGGCAATCCCGCGGCACAGCCGGCCGGCCCTTCTCTGCGCGCACTGTGCGCCTCCGGGACCTCCTCTCCTGGAGTTCGCCTTACAGCCCAGCTCCCTATGGGTGAGCCTGGGTCCCCAGGGTCTGGCCTAGAATTGGGGTTCAGAGCGGTTGGAGCTGGGCCCCGCACAATCGGAGCTTTTCTCTGCTTCCCGCTTGGGAACGCCAGCCAGGCACTTGGCCTCCCTCCTCTCCGGTTCCGTCCTCTCCGCGCGCCGCGTGTCCCCGTACCTTAGGCTTTTACAGCTCCTCCTCGCTTCCTTCTGGTTTTCTCCTTGCTTCTTGTTGTAGGATTTCCAGTCAGTCGACTTTCCTGTAGTTCTGGGTAATGTCCATTTTATATTTTAGTTGTATTTTTTGAAATTGTTGTGTGCGGCTGCGGCTAGTTGCCTACCCGAGCAGCCATCTTGGATTCTCTCCTATTTTTTGTAATCTTTATAATTGTTTGTAAAATTTACAATTTTTTAATTCGATGTTTCCATTTTTTTGTTGGTATTTTCTATTTTTTTGTAATTTTGTATTTTCCTTTGTACTTTATATATAAATAAATGAAAAAATATATATCATTTAATTAATTCTAAATAAAAATAATAATAATATGAAATTATGTCCTCTGGGCGTGACGTACTGACACATCCTAGTGAAAGAGTACGTGCCCTTTACAGGTTGCGTAATTGAAAAGGGAACTCCCCGGTTAACAGGTTAATATTTACAGTATGAGTCTTAGGACAAGAGTAGGACAGGCGCTCTAGAGAATAGACAAGGAAGAAAAGAGAACTTCAACTTTGGATTTTTTTCCACAGGAACACAGCATGTTTTAATGCTGTATCTGAATACCCTAGGGATTATAACTTACTGAAAGTAGCAGTCATATATATTTTAGTTTTACTTATAGTGTTGTTGATTTTTGTCTAAAATATGAATTTTTCTGCTATTTAAAAGGGGAGGGGGGGGAGGTAAAATAACTCCATTCACAGGCTAAATGTCTTATGCTGTTGTGTTTTCTTAGCTCTTCAGGAAGCTGCAGCAAGATTTGAGGAGTTAAAGGCCCAGAAAGAACTAAGACAGCTGCAGGAAGACCGAAAGAACGATAAGAAACCACCGCCTTATAAACATATAAAGGTGAGAAAAGACTTCATGAGACTCCATCTCAACAAGAGAGACCCTTAGAGATTGCCCCCTTCTTACTATACTCAGCTAAAATGGCACCACCATGTGGCAATAGCAAAAACCAGTTGCAATTTACTTGGCCTATCAGCTTTGAAATTATGATTTTATTAAAATGATAGCCTAGCCAGTGTAGCTCAGTGGTTGAGCATCGATCCACCCAGGAATCAAGAGGCCACCAGTTAGATTCTTGATCAGGGCATGTGCCTGGGTTGTGGGTGTGATCTCCTATAGGGGGTGTGCAGGAGGCGGCCAATCAATGATTTTTCTCTCTCATCAATGTTTGTATCTCTATCCCTCTCCCTTCCTCTCTAAAAAATCAATAAAAACATTTCTTAAACTTTTTTATTTAAATTTTTTCCTTATATATATTTTTTTATTTCAGAGAGGAAGGGAGAGGGAGAATCAAAACATCAATGATGAGAGAGAATCATTAATTGGCTGCCTCCATATCCCCACTGGGGACTCAGCCCACAATCGGAGCATTTGCCCTTGACCCTTCTTCAGTCCATGGATGGATGCTTTATCCACCGAGCCAAACCAGTTAGGGCTAAAAACCAATTCTTTTAATGACTTAAAAATTTTGTGGGGTTCATATTTTGTATGTTACATAAGGCTTTATTTTTTGACAAACTGCCTAAATCTTTATTTCCTCCAAATTTTTTATTGTGGTAAAATACAGGTAACAGAATTTACTATCTTAACCCTATTTAAGAGTTCGACAAATGCATTCATAATATTTGTACTTATTGCTAGCATTCATCTCTAAAACATTTTTTATCTTGTAAAACTGAAACTCTATACCCATTAAACAATAACTCATTGGCCACCACTTCTTTTTGTCTCTAATTTTGCTTCTCAAAGTACATTATTTTTTTTTTATTTTTTATTTTTTTAAATATATTTTATTGATTTTGTACAGAGAGGAAGGGAGAGAGAGAGAGAGTTAGAAACATCCATGAGAGAGAGTCATCGATCTGCTGCCTCTTGCACACCCCCTACTGGGGATCTGCCTGCAACCAAGGTACATGCCCTTGACCGGATCGAACCTGGGACCCTTCAGTCCCCAAGCCGACGCTCTATCCATTGAGCCAAACCGGTCCCAGCTCAAAGTACATTATTTAAGTGGGATCATACAGTATTTGTCTTTTTGTGACTGGCTTGCTTCATGTAACATATCTTCCAGGTTCATCCATGTTGTAGCATGTTTCAAAGTTTTCTTCCTTTTTAGGCTGAATAATAGTCCATTATTTGCTTAGCCATTCATCTGTAAATGGACACTTGATTTGCTTCCACATTTTAGCTGTTGTGAATAATGCTGCTAAATCTTGATGCTTCAAAATCATAAAAAAATGTGATATGCAACTTTAAGGAAAAGAAATCTCCCTTTTATAGGTCCTGAATTGTCTTGTGTTGACTTGTCTATTGTACAATGTATAGTATGTGTTTCTTTTCCAGGTGAACCGTCCTATTGGCCGGGTACAGATCTTCACTGCAGACTTGTCTGAAATTCCCCGTTGCAACTGTAAAGCTACTGATGATAACCCCTGTGGGATAGACTCTGAGTGCATCAACCGCATGCTGCTCTATGAGTGCCACCCCACAGTATGTCCTGCCGGAGGACGTTGCCAAAACCAGTGCTTTACTAAGCGCCAATACCCAGAGGTGGAGATTTTTCGCACATTACAGAGGGGCTGGGGTCTTCGAACAAAAACAGATATTAAAAAGGTGAAGAAAACTTCTTAATTTCCAATTTTTTTCTCATTAATTGCTTAACATGATTAATTCTTCTTGATGACTATGAGAAAATTGATCATAGGGAAAAATATCATAGTGTAAGGATAAACCTTGTTACTGTTCTTGCAAAGCGTATCCTTCTAGAGTTTAGAGGCTTAAGAATAGGTGTTCTCCTTATCTGTAACATCCTTAGTATTGATCATGTTCATTGTGTGTGAGGATGAGAAAACAAGGGAAATTCAGAGATATTATGCCCTTATTTGCTTTTTTTCTTTCTGACTATCTTATCACCTGTAAGCACATCATTTAGATGTGTAGATCACTCACTAATAAAGTTAAGTGTATTTATACTGAGGGAAAATAGGTTTGGGTTCATAGAACACAAAGGAAATATGATTGCTCCTTTTCTAATGAAAATGAAGTAATATCTTCAAACTTAGAAGGACCAGCAAGTTTCTAAAAAATAGACAATATTGTGAAGTTTTTTGTGTAGAATAAATCTTATTTGACATTTTAATAAAATAAACCTTATTCTGGTTACACTTTCTAAAGAATTTCACTGAATTTGTCTCTAAGAAAGGAAACGAATCCAGGTTGACCTGTTCAGTCATTTGCCAAGACATTGTGCTAAGGATGCAGTGATCAACAAAGAAAACATGTTCGAAGCTTTCATAAAGTTTACATTCCACAGGGGGAGAGACATTGCAGAAATCATCACCCAGGGTAGAAGCAGAAAGGCTTCTGGAGGCATGTGGCAAAGGTTTTTGAAAATATTTTAAATTGAGACTTAGAAAATAAGTACTTATTGGCTTAGTCAGCTGAGTGTCAAAGCATTGCATATATAGGAGACAGCATGAGTGAGAGCCAGTATGACTGTGGTGATTAAGTCAGTGGAACAGTAGTCTGAAATGGGTAAGGGCAGCAGGGCATGTTTCAAGAAAAAGGAACCTGCCTGTTAGGAAAACTGACTTTACTGAAGTATTTGGACAGGTAAAGGGGAATTAACTGTCTATTTCACTGTTATATGGAGCTTTAGTTTATTTCCATTTTGGTTGAACTTTAGTGTCCAGTGTTTTCCTCTTTCTCCAAATGGCAGAGGTAGGAGTGGGGAGATGATTTTTAATATCAGATAGTTGAAGCATCGTATTTGTTAGTTTTTTGAATAAACCTTTTTTAAGTGACTAGTTACATACACATGAATTGCTTTGGAGAGTTAGTGGGAAATATTGAATCTGTTATTTTTTAAAGTAAGGTGTACTTGACCCTGGCCCATGCATTCAGTGGTTAGAGCTTTGGCCCATACACCAAAGGGTCTCTCTCTTTCCCCGTCCCTTCCAGTCTCTCAAAGTAAAAAAATAAAAAATATATATCACAATGGAAAATATTCTAGGGTGAAGATCAATAAAAAATAAAATAAAAGTAAAGTGTACTGTACTTGTAAATATAGTTGTGTGTTTTGCCATTAAGTCAATAGCTCTTTTTGTTCTAGGGTGAATTTGTGAATGAGTATGTGGGTGAGCTAATAGATGAAGAAGAATGCAGAGCTCGAATTCGTTATGCCCAAGAACACGATATCACTAATTTCTATATGCTCACCCTAGACAAAGTAAGTAATGGATTGTGAAATTAGTGTTGTCCCAGCCATAGTGTTTGTAGGCATGTCATACGCTACCTAAAATAGTGTCTTTCCCCCATGTTCAGGGTTCTAAAATAGGTAAGCTTGCTCATTTCTGGCTATACATACATGGCCAAAGGCAATACTGCTTTTATCTATTTTTTTTAGCTATGCAGTGTAAGTTGGGGACTATATCTGTTAGTATTTTCTGAACCCAAGTCAGCTTTTCAGTTATAGGAATTTTCTGATGAGTTACATTTCTTTGGTACCTAGAATTATATTTGGAACTGTTCCTAATGCTAGCATTATAATATATTTATTTTATGTGTATCTAAGCTTCCTCTTTGTACCTGAGTGTTAGGTTCTACTAGCCCATCTCCCCGCAACCCTTTTCTTCCACACAGGATTTTTTCCTGGTGTGAAACTTCGTGGACATTTCATTTTTATCAAGTTGTATCCTTATGGTTTATGAGATACTCAATTCCAGGTGTTCTCATCTTTGTTTGAAATGGGTCTTCAGTATTGGTATTAAAGTCTCCTTAGTTGACTTCTGATGAACTACCTAATTTAGTGGATGGGGCAAGCTGCTTCTTTTAGGTCCTCAATCTTCAGCATATTATCAGAATCACCTAACAGGCTTATTATAGCACAGATTGCTGGGCTCCCACCTCATAGTTTCTGCAAATTCCCAGGTGGTAATGCTAGTGCTGATCCAACAAGTATACTTTAAGAATCACTCTTCTGATGACCAGCATGTCTCAGTGGGTAAGCATCAACGTGTGAACCAGGAGGTTGGGGTTTGATTCCCAGTCAGAGCACATGCCTGGAATGCAGGCTCCATCCCCACTAGGGGGCATGCAGGAGGCAGTCAATCAATGATTCTCTCTCATCATTGATGTTTCTATCTCTGCCTCTCCCTTCCTCTCTAAAATCAATAAAAATAAATTTTTAAAAAACAAAAGAATCAGTGGGAAAATACCCTCTGGTGAGAATTAACAACAGAAAAAAAATCTGAATTGACATTTCTCCAAAGATTTACAAATGGCCAGAAAACCAAGAAAAGGTGCTCAGCATCATTATTCATTAGAGAGATACAAATTAAAACCACATTGAGATACCATTTCATACCCACTGAAATAACCATAAAAAAAGGCAACCCCGGCTGGTGTGGCTCAGTGGTTGAGTGTTTTGTTTTTAAATTTTTCTTTTTCTTCCACGTGACAGCAGTGATGCTGACCACAGTGGGAAGAGCAGGGACCTGAGCAGATGTTAGAAGCATGCCCTGCTGGTTGCTTCCACACAGGTTTTCAGCTGTCTCGCTAGACTAAAGCAGCGAGTTACCCCCCTCTTACCTCCACACCACCTTGACCAGAGAGGACAGGATGTACCTGGCAGCTCTCCTTTCCATCTGACCTCAGAGGTTGAGTGTTGACCTAGGAACTAAGAGACCAATGGTTCCATTCCCAGTCAGGTGGCATGCATGAGTTTCTGGCTCAATCCCCGGTAGGGAGTATGCAGAAGGCAGCTGTTGGGTGACGTTTCTCATCTATGTTTCTATCTCTATCCCTCTTCCTTTTTCTCTCCCTAAAAATTAATAAAATATGAATAAATAAGTTAATGAATAAAGGCAAATAATATATTGGTGAATATGTGGAGAAATTAAAATTCTCAGACATTGCTAGTGGGAATATAAAATGCTGCAGTCACTTTGGTAACATTCCTCAAAAAGTTTATCAAAAAGTTCACATATAACCCAGCAGTTCCACTCCTACATATATATCCAAGAGAAATGAAACATATGTTCTCACAAAAATTTGTACATTTATATTTTGTTCATTCATAGCAACATTGTTCATGATAGTCCCAAAATGGAAGCAACCCAAATATCCGTGAACTCATGGGCATCAACTGATAAACAGTGTGCTCTAAAGACTAAAAATGAAAAAGAAGACAAAACAGTGTAGTCTATCCAAACGATGGAATATTATTCAGTCATAAAAAGGAATGCAGTGCTGCCCTAGCCTGTTTCGCTTAGTGAATAGGTAGGGGTGTCGAACTCAATCAGAGAAGGGGCCAAAATCTAAAATCCAGCCTAAATCGAGGGCCGAATGGTTTACTGAACAGTCATAAACTGACAATGTCATAAACTGACAGCGGAGTGCAGTGATGACAGCGCGGTGCGGGCCACATTGCAAGGCCTGGCGGGCTGGATTTGGCCCACGGGCCTTGTGTTTGACACATGTGGAATAGAGCATCAGCCTGCGAACTGAAGGGTCCCGGGTTGGATTCCAGTCAAGGGCACATGCCTAGGTTGTGGGCTTGATCCCAGTAGGGGGCATGCAGGAGGCAGCTAACCATCAATTCTGTCTCATTGATGTTTCTATTTCCCTCCCTCCCTGTCTGAAATCAATAAAAATATGTTGTTTTTAAAATATAATAATAACAATCACTCTTCTGGGAGACTCAAACTATGCATAGAACCTCTAGTATGTTAAAATTCTCAGAAAGTGATGAGCAGTATCTGTTGGAATTCTAGGATCGGATCATTGATGCTGGTCCCAAAGGAAACTACGCTCGGTTCATGAATCACTGCTGCCAGCCCAACTGTGAAACACAGAAGTGGTCTGTGAATGGAGATACCCGTGTTGGCCTTTTTGCCCTGAGTGACATTAAAGCAGGTAAGAATCACCTAAGAAATATGGAGCTAAAAATGGAATTTCAGATTTTATCATCTTAAAATCCCATATGTCCTATGATCTAAAACGAGGTTTGCAAACTCCTGAGGATATATATAAAAGACTTGCATGGTACTTGGCATGGATTTTGTTGGTGATGGTGGGGTTGTGATAAAATATACATAACATAAAATTTATCATTTTTAAGTGGCATTAAATCCATCAACATGTACAACTATCACCACCATCCATCTTCATAACTCGTTATTTTCTCCAAGTGAAACTCTGTACCCGTTAAACACTAACTTCCCATTATCCCCTCTTCTAGCCCCTGGCAATCACCAATTCCACTTTCTATCTCTGGATTTGACTGCTCTAAGAATCTCATATAAGGGGAATTATATAGGATTTGTTCTTTTTTTGTGACTAATTCATTTCATTTTACATGGTGTCTTCAAGCTTTGTTATGGATGATTTTAAAGGAATAAATTTTCAGACCTTTTATATGAAAACTTGGGGTTCCCTCTGGCCACTGGCAGGCACCCAGGACCTGAGCTTCTCTCATAGCCCTGGCTTCATCCAGGACATCTGGTCTAATTAGCATATTCTGATTTTGTCTACACTAATAAAAGAAAGGTGCAAATTGACTGTACCTTTGAGACACCTACCAGCCAATCTGGAGTGAGTATGCAAATTAACCCAAAAAATATTGTGGGTTAATTTGCATACACAGGCGCCTAAAGGCCTCTGCGCTGCATGGAAAGGCAGAAAAGTGCCCCAGTCCAGAGCAAAAGCAGTGCTGGCAGACAGGGAAAGGAAGGCCCATTCTTTTTTTTTCTTCTTTTTTTTTCTTTTTAAATTCATGGATTTTTTTACTGAGAGGAAGGGAGAGGGATAGAGAGCTAGAAACATTGACCAGCTGCCTCCTGCACACCTCTTACCGGGGAGGTGCCTGCAACCAATGTACATGCCCTTGACCGGAATCAAATTTGAGACCTTTCAGTCTGCAGACCAACGCTCTATCTAGTGAGCCAAACCGGTTTCGGCAAGAAGGCCATTCTTGCACAAATCTTTGTGCGTCAGGCTTCTAGTTATTATAGATTTATCTTGCCTTAGAAAAGCATCAGCAATCCATGGCTCCTTTCTTACCACCCCTTTCGCAGGACCACCGCGCCCCCGCCCCCCCCCCCCCCCCCCAAACAAAAAAAATCCTTTTCTCTATAATTTAAATATACTGCCTAGGAGTTGTTTTGACTTTTCAGAATTTTAAAGGTTCTGACAATTTTCATATTTCAAAAATTTAGCCACTAGTTCTCTCCCGTGTTGCACTACTTAAAGTATTAATTGAGGAAGGTAATAAACTTTGATTGTCACTGTGCACTGTGGTCTACTCTGTGATGCTGCTTTTAAAAATGATGACTTGTATCAAGTTTTTTAATAGATAGCTTCAGAATAAATTGGATAAATTGCTACATTGTAACAGGAATTATGAAGTGAATACAATAACAGCTACCATTTATCAGATGCCAGACACTGTTCCAAACATGTTACCTAATATAATCTTTGCAAAAGGGCTATAAAGTATGTGGTATCATACCTATGTTACTTAGATTTTTGGGTTTCACTCCTCTCATTCTTTTCTTCATTTCTCTCTCTGTCCACCCCAGGATGAGGGTATGATTCCTCTGTATTAATTACTCAGAAGATACTCGATTATATGACTTTAGTTCTTATATCTGTCCTGACTGCTTTCTCTAGTACATTTGTTCTCAGAACTGTAGTCTCCATGGGGATGGTTTCCTCTGCCATATCTAGCTACAAATTTTCTCTTCTCTCCTGTATCAGCTCAGATAGCAATTCATAGATTTTCTTGTGGCAATTCATAGATCTTCTTGTCCTCACTGGACTTCCAGTCTGTATGGGTGTGATGGAAAAATGAGACAGAATCTGCTGAATGCCATGCAGAGTGCCTGTAGGAACTGTGGCCTTGGCAAATGGAATCAGAACTTTTCAGCCTACTCTTCTTACTCATCCAACTTCCTGAGCTCTTCACATACCTGTGATTTTCTGCCTCCCACATGTGTCATATATACTCCCTTCGCCATCCCCGATGAGTTCAGACCTCTCAAGGATAATTGTATGTTGGACTCTTCTAGGATGCTCTGAAGTCTTTCCTTTATGTGCACTGATACATTTTAATTTATCCCCTTATGTACTTATGTTTACATAGTGGATGCTGAATGAGCAGCAGATTATTTCAGGTATCCTGCTATCTTATACTTATGTATAGCATTGAGTTGCATTATAAGCACATAAAATTTATGAAAATTGAATCATATAGTTTTAATTTGCTTAATAAGAATAGTGTGATAGAATTATCTGTTATTTAGTCCAGTAAGTTCACAGTGGATGTGAGAGGGGAAACATGATTCTGCTGTTATCTTGGTCAATCTCAGTTCTTGCAGGTTCCTTGCATTTTAAGCCTTTCACCAGGCCATGAGTGGTTTTAGTATTCAGACCATTTTGTAACCCTAAATATAAGCTAGTTGCTTAAAAATGTGCTTGACCAAATAAATAATCTATTTCTAATATTAGATGGAAAACTATATTGATTATTCTCACTGGTAGGTAGATGAATCCATCTGCAATGTGAAATTTAAGATTTGACAATTTTGACTGAATGACTATCATCTAAGCCATTACCTCTGCCCAAAGACATCCTCTTGGTATACGTATATAAAATTCTTGTATTTATTTGTTAGGCCTTTACTAATGTGTTTTGAGTTTGAGTGTGTTTTATTTGCTTTCTTGGTTTTGATGACATGCACAACAGAAAGGAGACTTTTCCTACCTTAAAGTCTATTTGTACTTCTCTTTTTAAAAGTTTACAAATTATTGCTATGGTATTATATCATATTCTCTCAACAAGCCTCTGTATGAGGTTGCTATTTCTCCATTTAATGGATATACTTGGGGCTTAAATCACTCAGATTATAATGTATGTGGGATGTAAAGCCAGGACTTTATTTAGGTCTATGATATAGAGTTCTATCGTATTATTCTATACTGAGATGTCTCCCCTTTAGTGCTGCCAGGTGCTCACCTTGGCACAAACAGGTTTTCTTCATACCTGCATTCCCAATACCTGGCACATCACTGTAAATTGTTGTCTGTTTTTGGTAATGAATTAATATACCAGTATTTTGGATCTGAATGGTTAGAAAACAAATTTTAAAAACCAATTTGAGCCGAAGCCGGTTTGGCTCAGTGGTAGAGCGTCGGTCTGCGAACTGCGGGGTCCCGGGTTCGATTCTGGTCAGGGGCATGTGCATTGGTTGCGGGCACATCCCCGGTGGGGGATGTGCAGGAGGCGGCTGGCTGGTCGATGTTTCTCTCTCATCAATGTTTCTGGCTCTCTGTCTCTCTCCCTTCCTCTCTGTACAAAATCAATAAAATATATTTTAAAAAAACAAACAAAAAAACAACTTGGGATATTAACACTTCTTTAGTAAAAGTTAGTTTAAATATTACTTGTTAAGCCATTTAAGTTTTTCTCTTATTAAGTTGTATTAGGTGATTAATAATGTTATAGGATTGGAACTTAACATTTCATTAATATAGTGGGATTTGTAGTTAGTTTTTAATGTATTTTTATTGATTTCAGAGAGGAAAGGAGAGGGGGAGAGAGAGAGAGAAACATCAGTGATGAGAATCATTGATCAGCTGCACACACCCCCACTGGGGATTGAGCCCACAACCTGGCATGTGCCTGACTGGGAATCAAACCATGATGTCTTGGTTCATAAGTTGACACTTAACTACTGAGCCATGGCAGCTGGGCTGATTTTTTATTCTTTCAAAAATTAATAATTTCCCTTAGAAGTCAACATACTTTTTGTTATTAATGCAGAAATAATATAATTAATACCACAGATATTAATCTTTTCATTGTCTCTTATACAGGCACTGAACTTACTTTCAACTACAACCTAGAATGTCTTGGGAATGGAAAGACTGTTTGCAAATGTGGAGCCCCAAACTGCAGTGGCTTTTTGGGTGTAAGGCCAAAGGTACTTTCTAAACATTTGAATCGAGAATAGTGGTGTGGTCCTCCCGCCCTATCCATTGCAGGGCTGAGTCTTTATTTTAAGACTAGTGTCCCGGAACACGAAATTAATGCATGGAGGTGTGTGTCCCTCAGTCCAGCCTGCACCCTCTCCAATCTGGGACCCCTCGAGGGATGCCCAACTGCCTGTTCAGGCCCGATCATGGTAGGGTCAAGCCTAAACAGGCAGTCAGACATCCCTCTCACAATCCAGGACTGTTGGCTCCCAAATGCTTGCTTGCCTGCTTTCCTAACCACTTCTACCTGCCAACCTGATCACCCCCTAACCACTCCCCTGCCAGCCTGATTGATGCCTAACTGCTCCACTGCCAGCCTGTTTGCCCCTAAATGCCCTCCCCTGCAGACCTGGTCCCCCCTAACTGCCCTCCCCTGCATGCCTGGTCCGCCCTAACTGCTCTCCCCTGTAGGCCTAGTCCCCCCTCAACTGCTCTCCCCTGCAGGCCTGGATCCACCCCCAACTTCCCTCCTTTGCTGGCCTGGTTATCCCTCACTGCCCTCCCTTCCAGGACTGGTTCCTCCCAACTGCCCTCTCCTGCTGGCCATCTTGTGTCCACATGGGGGCAGCCATCTTTGTGTGTTGGAGTGATGGTCAATTTGCATATTATTCTTTTATTAGATAGGATTAGATAGGAAAGAGGCCTGTTGTACAGGTGGGGGCCAGCAAGTTTGCCCTGAAAGTGTCCCAGATCAGGGTGGTGGTTCCCTTGGGGCCTGGGACGGCCTGGGTGAGGGGTCTGTGGCGGTTTGCAGGCTGGCTACGCCCCTGGTGACCCAAGCGGAGGCTCTGGTACTGTATCTGAATTTATTTATCTTCTAGCCTTTACCAGAGCCAAGCCTCCTGCTCGCTCTTTGTCCGCAGCCATTTTTGTTGGGATTTATTTATCTTTTATAATTGAAAGATAAATTCAATTTTTTGAATTGAAAGATATAATTGAAAGATAAATTCATCCTACTTTTATTAAAAGCCTTAAGCAATGCCAAGGCAGTTCAGGGCTGTGGAAACTTGGCTTCCTCCTTTGCCAAGGGAAACTCAAGCTTCCTTCTCCCTCCAGCTCCATGGCTGCTACCATTTTTGTTAGGATATATTTATCTTCTATAATTGAAACTTTGTAGCCTTAAGCGGAGGCCAAGGCAGGCCAGGGCAGGTTTAAAGCTTGACTTTCTCCATTGCCGGGGAAACCCAAGCCTCCTGTTCTCTCCATGGCAGCAGCCATCTTGATTTGGTTAATTTGCATACTCACTCCTGATTGGCTGGTGGGCATGGCTTGACGGTGTGGCAGAGGTGCGGGTCAATTTGCATGTTACTCTTTTATTAGATAGGGTGTCTCTTTGAAATAATGACAGAAAATAGTTGTCATGGTCACTGGCAATTTGCTAAGTAAAAATTCTGATGATCAGTTTGGTGACACAGAGCATCTTTGAGTACTGTTGGGGTGTTTTAAACAATCTAACTTCTAACTGGGGATATTTTTTAGCTAAGAAGCCTGTAAATAGAAATCTTAAAGTGGGTTATTTGCCATATTTTTATTGGTCTCAGTTGGTAATCTTACTCATATTTCCTAATAAGCTACATATATATATATATATATATATATATATATATATATATATATAATATATATAAAAGCCTAAGTGACTATAACAACCAAATGATCAGAACGAGTGGTCAACTAGTCGCTATGATGCACACTAACTCCCAGGGGTCAGATGCTCAAAGCAGGACCTGTCCCCAATGGTCAGTGCACTCCCACTGCCAACCTCCTGTGGCCCCTCCCCACAACCAGCGTTGATCGGCCCTCATGGTGGTGCCAGCTGCAACCTCCCCATAAGCTTCAATTGCTGGCCAGGCTAAGGGATTCTACCAGTGCACAAATCCGTGCACCGGGCTTCTAGTATTATATAATACTGTCAATAAACATAGGATCCTTAATTTTATCATTGTAACAAAGTATAAACATTGTTGTGAGTTTGTAGTATTTTATATATGCTGTTTAACTGAATTATAATTCTATAACTGTTAAGAATTGTCTATAAGTCTGCATCCTACTTTTGTTAAATATTATAAATTCTCCTTGCTGTTCCATAGTCTTCTCAATCATTATTGTTAGTGACTGTTAAATTTTTTATATAATGGGTGGACCATAATAGTTGAACATCTGGATACTTCTAGATATCTCTCTCATAAGTAACAGCACACTGAAAATTTATGTTTAATTTTGATACATAGTAGATTATACAGTGACTCTAGTTGGGTATTTCCATTATGGTTTTTTGATTATGAAGTCAATATTAAGAACTGAAAAATTCAAATTAGTATAGAAACCTATAACTAAAGATAATAATCTGTTTGAGCAGTTACACATCAAGATGAAGAGTATCCAGTAATTATTTTATTAAGTAAGGAAAATTATTTTTATATTATGTTGGATTTTGTTTAGTTGGTTGAGTTAAATGGTCTTATTCCTTCAGATGCCCAGTTGACTTTTTACCTATAAATTAAAATATAACTGAATTTAACCCGAATTTAATGATGTTACATGCACTGGGAATGTTAGTTTCTGCATCCTTAAGGTCTTGGTAACTTTTCACACATGAATCAATATGAGAATTTCAAGAGCAGAAGCTTATGAAAACCACCGGGTTTGATGACCAAGAATGGGAGCACAGAGAAAACCTGCTGTTCTAGGATCTGTCTTAAGTGGCGGACATAATTTGATTTAGATAAAAATGCATATCTTGTTGAGGCCAAGGACCATGAACTAGATTTTTTGTGTCTTCCAAGCACATGGCTCATACTAAGTGCTCAGTGAAGGTTTGTTGAATAAACTAAGAAATGTGTATGCACACAAAGAAGTCTTCCTTAGTTATGAAATTAATGTAAAAATAAAACTTATGAAAGGGGTGACCTTTAACATCAGCCTGTATGTCAACAAAAAGAACATATCTCTCTAATTTCATTCAGGTAGCAGGGTAGTTGGTACAAAAGTTAATTAATACAACCACTTATTGGGTACCTCACTATAATACTGTGATGGGTTAGGTGCCTTTTCTGCCTTTTCTCATACCTTCACAACAGTCTATAAGGACTGTCTCTTCCCAGAGGAGAGACTGAGACACAGAGAAAATAGTTAACCTGGTCAAGATCATGCAACTAATGTGTTGACAGAATGCTGACTACTCAATATCTGACCTCTAGAATCAACCCATTGCCACAGAAGAAAAGTCAAAGAAATTCAAGAAGAAGCAACAGGGGAAGCGCAGGAGCCAGGGTGAAATCACAAAGGAGCGAGAGGATGAGTGTTTCAGCTGTGGGGATGCTGGTCAGCTTGTCTCCTGTAAGAAGCCGGGCTGCCCAAAAGTTTACCATGCAGACTGTCTCAATCTAACCAAGCGACCAGCAGGTTGGTGCCAAAATCTGTAAAGAGTGTTCCTTGTTCTCAGCCAGAATTCTCAAAGCCCTCTGGTCTTCCCATGCATCCCATGCATAGTGTTGAGGGGATTTGGGTCCATGTTCTTAATCTTGGACTAAATAGCAAAAGTTTAGAACCCTATTTTTATAGAGAAGGGAACAGAAATTCACTTGCTATATATCAAGTATTTTATGTTTCTGTTATGTTATTTTATCCTCCTAACAACCCATAAAGATGAGATCTTTTCACTTTCCCATGACGTAGATAAGGAAACTCAGAATCAAGTTTGGTAAGATGATTTGTCTCATTAGAACATATAGATGTAGGAGCTGGATTGAAAGCCAGGTTTTCTGACTGAACTGTGTCCAGCACGGCCAGTGGTGAACCAGAGGAGGGACGGTAAGGATTAACATGGTAAGGTCCCAGTCACCGGTGACTGACACTATACTTTCTGTCCAGAAGACAAAACAGGCTGGGCGCTTAATGTGTTAAAGAAAACAGACAAGGGAATATAGTTGGGGCCAGGTGGATCAGTGACACAGCCTGTAAGCCGAATCTTTATAGTTAGATCACACAAAGCAAGACAAAAGAGTGGTCAAGATGTTTATAATGTTCTTGTGAGTTTCAAGTCTACTTCTTTCCTGTTGCAATTCTCTGAGCTCTATCAAACTTTATTTTGGCAGCACTTGCTACACCGCCCTCAGCCCACAGCCCTCAGCTACATAGGACTACACGTAGGGGTGTCGAACTCAATCAGAGAAGGGGCTAAAATCTAAAATCCAGCCTAAATCGCGGGCCGAATGGTTTACTGAACAGTCATAAACTGACAATGTCATAAACTGACAGCGGAGTGCAGTGATGACAGCGCGGTGCAGGCCACATTGCAAGGCCTGGCGGGCTGGATTTGGCCCTCGGGCCTTGTGTTTGACACATGTGGACTACCGGGTCAGATTATAAGGTTAAGCTTACAACCATAGCCTTTGGCTATAATTCTGCTTGGGAGGGCTTTGTCCTCCAAGCTGGGACTTACATATGGCATTGCCAGAAGAGGACCTTGCCCTTTCGTCAGTCCAAGGCTTGAACCTGTCCAAACACTGCAGCCACTCTCCATATCTGACCTCAAGTTTACTAAAACACATTCCCTTTCTAAACAAAGAGCAGTTGAGACAGAGTGGAGCTTTAGATCATTCTAGTCAGTGAGGTGTGGACTGATACCCTTTTAGACCTCGTTAGCACACTTCCCTCTGAAGGAGATGCAGAGGTGTCAGTTAGATGAGGAAACTGCTTAGGCAGATGTGGTACCTGGAAATTTGTGTTTGGAGAAGTCACTAACATGGTGGTGATTTGGAATTAGCGCATTTTAGGGGTTTGGACCTGCCATCTATTTTAAATTACAAGGATAAGAAACCAGTGGGAAGCCATTCTAGGTGAGAGGATTATACATCACTAGAGGACTGTTTCCTGGAATTGCAGAAAGAGAACAACTATGGGGCGGTAGTGAGAGGAGTTTGTCCTTCAATATGTGGTTGCTAGGATAATGAAATAATAAAAAATGAGATAGTGTGGGGGCAGGTCATAACATTAACCTAACACTTCCAGGAAGTGGAAATGGGAAATTGTTTCAGAATCAATTACTCATGGCCAGGCTGTGATAGACTGATCTGGCCTATGAGCCAGGAACAAAGTCTAGCCAGCATAGTTTATTGGAAGGAGCTGGGGAAGAAACACTGTCCATGACAGAGACTCTCAGCTATCATGAAGTGGAGACAAATACACCTAAGGTTAGCTTTGGGTTTTTCCCACTGATTCTGTGTAGACAACACAGATAAAGTTTGTGCTAATTTCAAGACTTAAAATTGAGCAAAGGTAAATCTGCTTCCTTTTTTTTTTCTTTCACATTTGTATATCTGCTCCCACTTTCTACTAATAACTAAATAAGCAGGAGTTTAAATAGCTGAAATGTTCCCCTTAGAGTTGAATATTTATTTATTTTAAAATATATTTTTGCCAAAACCGGTTTGGCTCAGTAGATAGAGCGTCGGTCTGTGGACTGAAAGGTCCCGGGTTCAATTCTGGTCAAGGGCATGTATATTGATTGCAGGCACATCCCCAGAAGGAGGTGTTCAGGAGGCAGCTGGTCGATGTTTCTCTCTCATGGATGTTTCTATCTCTCTATCCCTCTCCCTCTCTGTAAAAAAATCAATAAAATATATTTTTAAATAAATAAAATAAAATATATTTTTATTGACTTCAGAGAGGAAGGAAGAGAGAAATAGAAATATCAATGATGAGAGAAAATCATTGATCTGCTGCCTCCTGCACACCACTCACTGGGGAGAGAGCCTGCAACCCCAGCACGTACCTGACTGGGAATCGAATCTTGACCTCCTGGTTCATAGGTTGACACTCAATTACTGAGCCATGCAAGTTGTACTAGAGTTGAATATTTAAAGGACAAAAGGAGTTTGCAAAATATGAAAGTAATATCCTCATATTTTATCTAAGACAAGCATGTCAAACTCAAAGACTAACATGGGCCAAATAAGGTTTAAGTTTATGTTCGCCGCAAAAAAAATAAAGCTTCAATTTTCATAGAAATGTAGGTTTATTTCGATAGAGATATGCTGAATACAAAGGGCTGAAATAAATGAGTAATCATTAACATGAAATAATAAAACATTTTGAAAAAAAAAATTTTCTTGCCGAAACTGGTTTGGCTCAGTGGATAGATCAAACCTGCAAACTAAAGGGTCCCAGGTTCGATTCCAGTCAAGGGCATGTACCTTGGTTGCGGGCACGTCCCCAGTGTGAAGTGTGCAGGAGGCAGCTGATCAACGTTTCTCTCTCATTGATGTTTCTAACTATCCCTCTCCCTTCCTCACTGTAAAAATCAATAAAATATATATTTTTTAAAATTTTTTCTTGAACATTAACTTACCAGACACTAAATAACTGCACAAATTAATATGTGTAACACAAATAAAACCTATTTTTCTTGTTCTCCAAAAGCTAAATATATCCTATTTCACACAGCCAACAAGTCAGTACAAAACTATTGATGTAGCAATCGGCTGTTAAAATATTCTCTGCTAGTATTAGTGGAGAGAACTGGTACGCTTGAGCATAAGGTGCATAAGGGAACACAATTGTAGTAATCAGTTGTTAGTGAACATTGTCATTCGTTTTTAACAATTATGTATAACCGGATATTCTAAAAATTAAGTTACCAAATTTTTATTAAAATGTTTCTTGACATACTGTTATATTGGTTGGGCTGCAAAAATATTGTGGGCTGCATGTGGCCCTCGGGCCAAAAGTTTGACATGCTTGATGTAAGGGGAGCTTTGGGGTCTTATTCCTTGCTAGGAATAGAAATAATAGAAATAGAAATAAGGAATTACTCCTGCCTGTATATTTAGTTGATGCTTAGTTGCTACTTGATACTGGCAGTTATTTTTATATGCAGTTGTGCAGAAGAGGAAGCTGAGCTCCTGGGGCTGGGGAAGCATGAGCTATCTGCAGAACAGGGCAGTTTGAAATCACTCCTTTGACCTAGTTCCAGAGCCGTGGCCCATCTCTTGTTTTCCTAAGCTCTTGTTTCACATCTGTGTTTCAGGAAAATGGGAGTGTCCTTGGCATCAGTGTGACATCTGTGGGAAGGAAGCAGCCTCCTTCTGTGAGATGTGTCCTAGCTCCTTTTGCAAGCAGCATCGGGAAGGGATGCTCTTCATCTCCAAACTGGATGGACGTCTGTCTTGTACTGAGCACGACCCCTGTGGGCCCAACCCTTTGGAACCTGGGGAGATCCGTGAGTATGTGCCTCCTCCAGTACCACTGACTCCAGGCCCAAGCACTCAGCTGGCAGAGCAACAGTCATCAGGAGTAGCTGATCAAGGGCCTAAGATGTTGGAGAAGCCACCTGCTGAAGCCAACCAGACGTCACTGTCCAAAAAACCTCTGGCAGGGACTTGTCAGAGGCCACCGCCCCCTGAAAGACCTCCTGACAGAACTGACTCCAGGCCTCCGCCTGTAGAAAGGGTCAGGGCCCTTGCTGGGTCAGGGACCAAACCCCAGTCCTTGGTATCCAGCCAGAAGTCATTGGACAGGCCATCTACAGTGGGAGGACCAAGAACCCAACTCTCTGACAAACCCTCTCCAGTGACCGGCCCAAGCTCTTCACCCTCAGTCCGGTCCCAACCACTGGAAAGACCTCTAGGGACAGCTGACCCAAGGCTGGATAAATCCATAGGTGCTGCCAGCCCAAGGCCCCAGTCGCTGGAGAAAACCCCAGTCCCTACTCTCCTGAGACTTCCACCATCAGACAGACTGCTAGTCACCAGCAGCCCCAAACCCCAGACTTCAGACAGGTCTCCAGACAAATCCCATGCTTCTTTGACCCCGAGATTCCCACCTCCTGATAAAGTGCTATCAGCTGTGGTCCAGACACTGGTAGCTAAAGAAAAAGCACTGAGGCCCGTGGACCAGAATACTCAGTCGAAAAACAGAGCTGCTTTAGTGATGGATCTCATAGACCTAACTTCTCGCCAGAAAGAACGGGCAGCTTCTCCTCATGAGGCCACACAACAAGCTGATGAGAAGATGCCAGTGTTGGAGTCCAGCTCATGGCTTGCCAACAAAGGTCTGGGGCAGATGTCTCGAGTTGTGGAAAGAGGCAGTGTGTCAGATCCTGTCTTTCAGCCTCCTGGAAAAGCCGTGGCCCCCTTGGAGCACCCCTGGCAAGCTGTTAAATCACTCACCCAAGCCAGACTTCTTTCTCCGTCCCCTGCCAAGGCTTTTTTATATGAGGCAGCAACTCAGGCTGCAGGAAGAGCACCTGCAGGAGCTGAGCAGATACCAGGGCCTCCCAGCCAAGCACTGGGTCTGGTGAAGCAGGTGAAACAGATGGCTGGAGGCCATCAAGTACCTGGACTTGGTGCCAAGAGTGGGCAGTCCTTCAGGCCTCTTGGGAAGGCCACATCCTCCCTCTCCACTGAAGAGAAGAAGTTGACAACCACAGAGCAGAGTACCTGGGCCCTAGGAAAGTCCTCACCAGGGCCAGGGCTCTGGCCCATGTTAGCTGGACACACACTGGCGCCGTCCTGCTGGTCGTCTGGGAGCACACAGACATTGGCACAAACTTGCTGGTCTCTTGGAAGAGGGCAAGAGCCTAAACCAGAGCAAAACACATTTTCAACTCTTAACCCGGCGCCTTCCAGTCACAAGTATGCAGAGTCAGAACAGAAATAATACCAGTAAATGTCAGATGACCAGCCCAGCTACCCCCAGGGTTCTTGGGGAGGGAAATATTATTCTTCTCCCTTATAAAACAGACCCCACTACCTTTTCACTGTTATTCTTTCTTTATATCCCAACACTCAGAACTCTTGTGACATTAGCAAGTGGGGGCTTAATGTTATGTGAAACATGTATGGAAATCCAAGTGGGCCTCAGCCAAGGAGACAGACAGAACTTGGGTTTCTTTCCCTCATCCTTTACACATGGTCAACTTGAAATAAAAAGTCCACTCTGGAGTCAAACATGGGATTCAATTCCACTGGTCAGGTTGGAAGGTAGAGGGGCTTTCGATGCTATTTCTCTATGCCTACAGAGCCCCACTGAGGGCACTTGATGAACTCTTGGGAGGAACTGATACCCATTCAAACCAGTGGCGATTTCTTGAACATTCATGTGTGTGAGGCCAGGTGCTGGTCACTGATAGGAGATACAGAGATTAAGACCTGATTCTTATGAGCCTAACATACCTGCCTGGGTTTCTAGGCTGTTTTTAACCTTTGGCCAGGAAATAACATGAAGTTCTGAGGGCCCTGAGGCATGGTCCCAGAAATGATTGTATTGTTTCTTCGGGCTAGGTGTGCATGTGTGCATGTGCATGCATGTGTGCTCATGCAGATGTTTATAGGCAGGGTGGGCTGCAGAGGCCAAGTGGGATTGTTGGCTGGGCAGCCACCATCACTGCTTGTCTGGGTTTCGCAGAGTCTGAAGATCTATACTTGGTGGAATAGCTGGTTGTGTGGAGGCTGGGCTCTACAATGACGTAGCTTTCCCCCAGAGTAAGAAGGCAATTGGCAAGCTTATCTCTCTTTTTTACCTATTTTCCTCCTTTTACATCAACCCACCCTATGCCCGTCCCCACACACTCAGGTGCTTTCAGATTTCAGAGTCTTGGGCAGTGGACCTAGGAATCTCCAGCAAGCTCTGAGCTAGATCCACCACCAGCTCAGGGAGGGTGCCAGATCCTGACAGAAAATTGCTTCCCTTCTGATCCTTTGCTCTCCTGCCTGAATGGAGGGAGTCCTCTTCTTCACTAGTGGATTTTACCACCCTCCCCTGAGAATTGTGCTTTGTGTTGAGAGGACTTGCCTGCTGACTCAAATTTAAAGGGAACCATAACCCTTCCTTTATGACTGGCAAGATGTGGCATTGAGAGAAATGTCCAGTCTGAGAGTTGACTCCTCATATCTGCTGATTATCTGTTACTGCTGCCCTGAGCTGGGGCTCAAGGGCTGGGAAATCTGTTGGTGCTACCCTGCCCTACCATTCACCCAGCTCACTGACTGCCAACAGGAAGTGCTGTTTGGCCAGTTTCTTTCCATTCATCCATGTCTCTTTTGTCCCTAGACCAAATGTGTTTACCTATCTGCTTTGCCAATTTAGCCAGCAGCTTTAGCCAACCAGGCCATCTGGCCCAAACGTCTCCTAGCCATTCTGTCTCATTTATGACTTTTATATCAACAGGATTCTGTATTTTGTCCCAGTTTCCTCCTGAGTTCCTGGTGAGGCTACTCTAATCACTCTAAAGGAGGAAATAATAGTTACAGAAGCATTTGCGCTTTATATAAAAATTAAAAAGAATTTGCTTTTATTTCCCAAAGTGGGTCTCTGGGATTGAGACACTTGAACTCAGGCAGAGGCACAAGGCTGGGCAGGGCTGCCCCGAGTTTAGGAGCCTATCCTTGCATCTCACTTAGACCTCGGAATCTCCTCTGTAAATTCCACCTGCCTAGTTCTCTATTTTCGCCCTGTCCCTCTTCCCATATCATCAGAGAAGAAAAATTCTTGGTTGAAAAGGAAGAGAAAACAAAGCATCTTATTTTCTTTTTAAAAAATTTTAAACCATGGAAAAGATATTTTTAAAGAAATCCACCCAGAACGTTAAAGTTCATTATATTAAGTATTTATCATGTGTGAGAATAATAAGTATATAACTGCAGCTAGTAGGTCTTTTTCCCTAATCTCTTAGGTTGTACGAGTAGGGTTTGCTTGGTGCCAGTCCTGTGCCCTTTTCTCTCCTGTCATCTGTAGTTGCAATCAGAAAAAGTATCCACACTGCACTGTCAGAATCTCCTTTCACTATGTTGTGTGTTAAATTACCGTAGTTCTTTGTTTAATGGAATAAACTGTGAATTTTTTTTGTGTGTGTGGTGGGGGGTTGTGCAGGCTTTGTAAAAAATTGTAAGTGGAGAAGTTCGATCCTATAATAGCTTCTGAAGTAGGCTTTGGTAGGTAATTTTCTTGACAGCCACTTTAGACATGTCTCATGGGACAGGAAGGAGTGAGGGAAAAGTGGGCCATGATCGACCACTTCATGGTTTTGTTTTGGTCCTTTCCATTTTCCACCACTCACAATACTTCCTTCCAGACCTGCCTGGGAAAAAACTGAACTATGCTTGGTTTGGGGGATAGGAGGCAGTTCTTTATCTACATGGATGGAGTGCCAGGCTTTCCTGGGTGCCATTTGAAAAGACTCTAAGCTTGAATGGGACCTAGAAATTCAACTGTGAGGCCCACTGATCTCAGCATCTCATTCTAGATTATTAACATCTTATCATGAAAGCAGTCACTGTACAATTAGAAGCACAATCAGGACTGTTGGGAATTGAGACTTGCATGATGCTGAGAGGGAGTTACTACCCTAGAGGACTCTCTTAGAGCCTGTGCTAAGACCTTTTCTCCAAGGATTGTGAGTTGGAAATTAAAAGGTAATCTTTTCTCTTAGATATTCCTGATCTTTATGCAGGATGGTATTTTTGGTATTTGGCCAAGTGCTTGGAAATTGGATCTCAAGAGAATATGCCTCTAAGTCCCTTTCCCAGGAAGCTTTTCCCAGGGGGAAGCCATAGCTTCCATAGGTAGCTAGAGAACAATACCTCTCCTAGCCCTGTTAAGTCAGGGGAAAATTATGGAAACTTAAATTCAAAGCCTCTTTGCTTCTACTCAAGCCAACCCATTGTGATAGCAAATAGCTCTCATCGCTACAAAAGCATCCAAGTTTTTAAATGTCTGCATCTCCCTAAAGTTCCTGAGTTTGAGGTGATTTAAATCACTATGTTGATCCTCTTCTGAACAACTACCAAATCTACATCTTTGGCATTGAAGAAAATAATTGTATTCTTCATATCTTCTACCCCACACCACAGTCAGGGCATGAAGTACATCAGTGATTTTTCACAGGTTTTGGCAGCATCTACTCACTGGAGCTGGACTCCCAGGTTGCCTGTGAGAACACTGGCAGGAAGGAAGTCTGGTCCAGGCAGCTTCCCCTGTGGAGGAATTAGGAGAGCACTAAACATGGACAGATGTTGGCCTCAGCTCTACAAAAGTTTTTCTCCTAAGGCTTTCTTGGGAGATAGCGTCATCTTGGGGTTTGTCAGAGTGGCCCAATGTATCCCCTCTGAGATCATGGCAGGAAGGGAGCTACCATAAGTCCCTTTCCTATAAATCATGTTTAGGCTGTTCATGTGTTGGACATTCCACATCATTTAAACTAGGTAGCTGCTTGAGACTTTATTTGGCTATGGCCAGTTAGCTCTCAGCTGAACTTCCTAGGGCCAGATTGCTGTAGTATAAATTGAAATAAGAATAGGTAATTGCTTTGTACACACTCAAAAAATGTAATGATGGTGCTAATTTCCTGGTATAAATAAGCACTGCCAAGGGTTGAGGAACTGGTGACTTGAGAAACCCGAGTTCCTGTTTGGGAGAAAAAGATTTTATGTAGAACAGTTCTTTGAAGCTGTTAGGAGAGGGCAGAGCCTCGGTGAAGGCTATACCCAATCCTGGAGTGGTCCAGCGCAATCCAGAGATGGAAGAGATGCCATGTCCAGGTGAGGGTGGCCATTGAGTTTTTCAGGGCTGGTGTCACCTTGTCCATAGCCTCTGTCCACACTGCCTAGAATAGGTTGGTAGAGAGCTCCAGGTATGGGGTCTCCCTCAGTTAACCTTCTGCCCCTCTCCACCTCTCACTCTCATGGGAACCTCTATTGCCTATGAAGATTAAAGGTATTATTTAAGGAAATGTAAAGTTAATTAGAAATCCACAGCCTGGAAAGCAATGTTTCCTATCAACATAAGCAAAACACAGCACATGTTAAATTCTTAAGTGGTTCCTTCTCTAGAGCTGCTTTCCCATGACTTTCCAAACACCAGGCTATTGAGGGTCTTCAGGGGTAACACTCTGGAAGCTGAGCAGAGCTTTGTGGAGAGGAGAGCCCAGGGAGCAGTAGCAGAAATGGATGGCTGTGGTGTTTTAGACTTCCAGAGGAGGGGCAGAGAGCAGGTGGTCTCCAGGTCTGAGGTGGGTGCTGCCTGTGTGTGCATGGAGGTGTGTATCGATGGGTGAGTGCAGCACACAGCAGCTCATGGAAGAGCAGATTTCAAAGACTTGGCAAAGAAACAAGCTGACAGTAGAGATCTACCTTTATATTTTTAAGAAAAGGGGTGTGGGGGGAACAGCTGAGGTCCATCGCTTTTTTTTCTTCCTCCTCACCCCCATAGATTGTCAGCTGTGAAACTTTTAGTGGAAAAGAGGGGAGCCCTGTGGTAGGAGTCCCCATAAACATGTACTGTAATTCTTTGTATATAGAAAAAAATTACTGTAAAGTAAAGTTTAACTTTACTCTTATGGCCCTTGCCCTGTGTTGTGTTTTGTTGTTGATGGGGAGATGTAGCCCAAAGGAGGGAGGGTGGGTTTGGGGTGAGAGCAGAAGCCAGCCCCTGCACTAGCGCCCAGGTGGGACACAGTGGAGCTGAGCACTTTCCCAAGCACCTCATGGGAGTGGTGGGTTTCCTCTCAGGAGTCATTAGGTGCCAAAATGTCTTGAGAGTGGCTGGTGTTTTCATCTCTATCAGGAAGTCTTCATCACCCATGAAGTAAGGGTATTTTGAGGAATTGGTCTTTAAAAAGGAAGTAGAACCAAATGATTTCCTGAGTGTGAATCTGACCAAAATGGCTCAGTTTTTAGTTCTTCAGAGGCAGGCGCTCTTAGACATTACAGAGGATCCAGTCTAAGGCAGGAAAGCAGAAACAAAGGAGCCAAGCCTCCATACAGGAAAGGGCTGTCATGTCCTTTCTTTTAGTTGAATTGGAAGTGTGAGCCCTGTTTACAATTAACACCTGGTCCTCCAAGGTCCAAAAATAGAATTTGAGGCAGCCTTGGGAGTCTGCCTCCCCTTCTGACCTAGTCTTGAATTTCCTGTTCCTTCAGCAAAAAGCCCTTCATGGGAGATGAGCATTTAGTCAAAGTTACGTTTCTTTTATGATCTTCACAGTCCTGAACTGGTCAGTGGTTACCTCATTTTACAGATACATTCAGGCTGAGTTTAAGTCCCTTTTCTAACTATCTGAATTAGATACCCACCCGAAAGAATTTTGTGTGTTGCAGTAACCTATGATATTTCTACCATTAAACCACATTGTAGGGTGCTGATGGGAAGCTGAGGACATGAGCCAAAGGTATGATGTGACAGGTGCGGTAGAACCAGCCAGAGGAGGAAGTGCTTAATCCTTTGATCTCTGGACAGCACTTAGTTCTTGCTTTGCTCTTCTCAGCACCAAGAAGGATTGTGAGTTTCGCGCTTTCCCAATCCTAAAGTGTAGGAAAAGGCTCTTGTTTCTCCATTATCTCAGCTGCAACCTTGGGCTTTAGTTAACTTGGTTTCCAAAAGAAAATTAGGGCTGGGAGGAGTCATAATATTAGAAGTGAGGCCTAAGAAAGGGGCTGAGTGTGATTCACAGTGCATTGATTTTTATTTACAAATCAGAAGCCACTTAAGTAATCTGCAGACACAGTGCTGTCCAGGGAAGAAGCCTGGAGTCCAAATGAGCCTTTACCCGCCTGATGACCATCAGTCAGCCCAATGCTGCACGTTCCATGGGCCAGCTCAGACAGACGCCACTTCTGCTGCCATGGAGACTTGGGGTAGCTTACATGTTTGACCAAGCCCAGACAAGAACTAGGTCCAGTCCCTTGGGGAATTCCTTTAATTCCCCAGGCCAAATAAGTGGTGATTCAGTGATGACAACAGCTGTAGAAGTAGGGATTTGCCTTCTGGCCCAGGTCCACGCCCTTGTCCTCTGTTAAAAAGAGAGGTGGCAGCTCAGCACCATTCTGTTGGGGGATCAGGTAACACACGTGAAAGGGGTCTAGAGGAAGTCTCCAGAGACTAGGGAAGTACACACCTGTCATCACCTGGAAGGCGGCCACGCTGACGTAATCCTCTGCCACTTTCTGGAAGAGCTCGTCTGGCAGGAAAAAAGGCCATCAGTGGAGGCCCAATGCCAGGAGCCCTGGGATCACCCAGTGACACAGCCCTCTAGGCTCTCTGCTTCCTCTGGTGCCCCCGCCTGTTCCTGCTGTGAGGCCCAGGACAGCACTCACCCACACTCTGGCCTGTCTTGCTGGATGTTTCAAAGAGCTGAGCTTTGATATCTGTAAAGAAAAGCGACTAAAGCTTCATATCTGAGAATCAGGTGGACACAGACAAAGGGGAAGTCTTATGCACCCCACAGGTTCAGCGAAGCCTGAAAGCTTTCCCAGACGATCTTGTCATGGTAGCCAAACAGTCCCTATTTTCTGTGACCCACCCAAACTGCCACTTCCCTCCCCCCGCCTCCAACAACTGAAAAGCAACTACTGTCTGCATAGTCCTGGACATCGTGGAAGTCCACACGTCGACGCCGCCTGTCCTCCTCCAGCAGGTCACTCTTGGTGCCACACAGGTAGATCTGACAGCCCTGAAGCAGAAGACAAGGTCTGGGTAATCCATACAGACCACCAGCCTCTGGTTCTCTGGGAAGGTCTGACCACCTACCTCCTCTAGGTTTTGCAGTTCCTTCACCCAGAACTTTGCCCGCTCAAAGCTGCTGCTGTCTGTGAGGTCTTGGTTTAGAGCAGGAAGGAAACAACCAAAGGTCGGGGGCTAGTCGGTAAGGCCAGCCTGGCACCCACCCCTTCTTGTTCGAGGAGCAGATGAGAACCTCCCTTACCATAGCAGACGATGGCAGCCTTGGCACCTCGATAGTAGATTCGGCTCATAGCCTCGTAGCGCTCAGAGCCTGCTGTGTCCTGAAGGGCAGAGGGGAAGCTCATCGTTGGCCTGAGTTACTGAGTTTCTCCCCAAGACTGGAAATTAATACGTCCTCCAGACCCCCATTTTTAAACCGGGGTCTAGAGAAGAGAAATTGCCTCTACAAGGCCACAATCAGACACGAATAGGCAGGACTAAGCCTCAATAGACATTCCCAGGGCTGCCTGCCCAAGGGACTTACCCAAATGCCCAAAGTCACTGTCCGGTCTCCGACAGACATCACCTTGGCCACGAAGGCGGCTCCGATGGTCTGCAACCAGGGGGAAGCGATGAGGATCGCGGGAGCGGGCTACCTCCCACCCGCGCCGGGCCCGCGGGGCGCACTCACGTTCTGATAGGGCCCCACCAGGAAGCGGTCGTGCACGTATCGCTCTACCAGGCTCGTCTTACCCACGTACTCCTTGCCCAGCATAACCACCTTGAGGTCCACGCGCTGCCCGCTCATGCTCTCGGGGCCGCCTCGCCCGCGACAGGGGCCTGGGCCCCGTGCGAGGCAACCCCGGACCGGCGGCGCCCAAGCCCCAGTCACTACCGCTCCAGACGCGGCGTCGGGCTCGCGTTCCGGCAGCGCCCGCCTGCCCCCGCTCCGCGGCCCGGGCGCCGATCCTCCCAAGCGCCCCGGGAGCGTGTGGGGCAGCGCCCTCAACGGCGCCGCGCTCCGCCGCCCGGCTCGGACGGACGGACTCCCCACCGCGCTCGGGGGCCGCTCCAGCCCCGGTCCCGCTCGCACCGACGCGGGTCCCGCTGGGGGAGTGGGCAGGAGGGGCGGGACCGAGGGTCACGTGCTCCGGCGCCGGAAGTGGTGGGTGCAGCGAGCCTGCGCCGGAAGTGGCGGGCGGCCCGACAACTCCTCATGGCGGCGGCTGCAGTTGGGGTGCAGTGGGGCGGTGACTGAGCTGGTGCCTGGCCGGCGGGCGTGCGCCGAGCCCGGGCCTGGCCTCCGCGTGCCCCCCGGGCTGCGCGCCCCTGATGCTGCTCGGCCCTGACCCCGCCCCGCCGGGACAATGGTGAAGTATTTTCTGGGCCACAGCGTGCTCCGGAGTTCCTGGGACCAAGTGTTCGCTGCCTTCTGGCAGCGGTACCCGAATCCCTATAGGTACGTGGCCGCGGGAGGAGCCACCCCACCCCCTCGCTGTTTGGTGATCGAAATGTGGGACCGGAGAGGACTCATCTTCGAGTCCAGGGTCGGGGATTGCCGCAACCGTGGCCGCCTGGAGGGCCAGAGGACCCAATGGAGGAAGTGGCCAGGCCTGCAAGAGGGTGAACCTGGGCGGTGGTTTTCCTGAGGCCCTAGTCCAAGGTTCTCCGGGGTGGCGAGACAGGAAGAGGCGGCGGCACAGGAATTGGGAGGGATCCTGGGGTTGGAATTCCAGACGCTCTCCTCCTTTGCCCGTGGCCCTCTCCAGCGGTGCAATAAATCATGAAGACCAGCCATGCTGGAAAGTCCAGGAATCCAGGTCAGCGAGAGGGCGGGAGTTGGAATTTGCCCTGGGGTAGGTTCAAGGGAATGAGCCACAACACACATCACTGCAACTTTGAGGGAAGGCCTGGCCATTCTGGGCCAGGAGGCTAGAGGTGGGAACCCCAACAGGCAGTCCCTCAGGGGCAGGCTCCTGAGGGTCACCTTCATTCTGACACCTGCAGCAAACATGTCTTGACGGAAGACATAGTGCACCGGGAGGTGACCCCTGACCAGAAGCTCCTGTCCCGGAGACTCCTGACCAAGACCAACAGGATGCCCCGCTGGGCTGAGCGACTATTTCCTGCCAATGTTGCTCACTCAGTGTACATCCTGGAGGATTCCATTGTGGACCCACAGAACCAGACCATGACCACCTTCACCTGGAACATCAACCACGCTCGGCTGATGGTGAGCCTCCCTTGGTCCCTCAGACAGAGCTTCAGATAGGTATGGCTAGGAGCCAGTGATGGGGAGGGAGGGAGGCAGTGGTTTTCAAACAGGAATCCATCGATCCATGAGGGTGCCTTGGTGTGCCTCAGAAGGGAGAGGATCTGGGCCCCATACCCCATGTGGTCTAAAGGAGCAACACTCCTATTTGTTTTACATAATGAATTTCTGCCTAAGAGTTTAGGGAACAGAGGTTCTATATACCTTTGATCTCTTCTTGTCTTTAAAACTTGATGGGTGATGGGCACAAGGTGCAATATAAAGATCTTATAACCTAGAAACCCACACCTGAAACCTGAATGTTCATGTTAACCAATGTCACCACAGTAAATTTAATTAAAACACACACACACACACACACACACACAAACTTGAAAATATTTGGATTATATGAGGCAGCAGTTACCAACCTTCTTGGCTAAACATGAACCATCGGTTGGTGACTGCTGGTTTAAGGAACACTCTACAATATCTTCTCAAGTGTGAATATCCTGAAGCGTTCAGAAAACTTTCATTCTCTTTCTCACTTAATCTTCAAAATAACCAGGGGGTCGGGGAGGGTGGTTATTACTCTCTTGTGCAAAGAGAAAAGTTAGGTTCAAAGAGGGCAAGTGTCCTACCAGGTCACAGAATGAGCTGCCAACTGAATACACTGCCCCAGGGTACTGCCCGTTTTCTATGTTACCAAGATAGTGGTCCTGCTGTGAGAAACGTCTTTGAGCCCAGCCATGAGATAGGTCTTTGAAGGTTTCTGTTGGAAGTACCAATCTACTTTTTCCTCTCTGATGAGAGCTGTGACAATTGTCAGATTTCCATTTTTATTTGGACTTCCAGCGAGCTCAAGAGCTGCAACAGGTGGAAAACAGGCTAAAAACTCTACTCATGACCAGGCAAAGCTACGAAACCAAATCCAGGGCCAGGATGAGCTGGAAGGCCCTCTGCTATCCCATGTGCCTTCTAGTTTAAAGGGTCAGAGGAAAGGCTGTAGAGAGCAAAATGACCTTAATGTTCTTGTTCTTCTGTAAATGCAGCTTGGGGTGCATTCAGGGAAAGGAATGGATTTTCATTTTATTGCTCTACCTCGTGAAAAGAGGCAGGAGATCAAATTTATGTGAAGTGAGCAAATCGAAAGAATCCCACACAATTGAGGTTGGCCTGACTCCCTGCACAGGTGGTGGAGGAACGATGTGTTTACTGTGTGAACTCTGATAACAGCGGCTGGACCGAAATCCACCGGGAAGCTTGGGTCTCCTCTAGCTTATTTGGCGTCTCCAGAGCCGTCCAGGTGAGCAGCACCGTGGGAGTGCTAGGGCTCTGAGGCCCAGAGCATCTGACATAGACTGGGCTGGGGGTCCGTGGGCAGCTCAGAATTCTTCCCCTTCTCATCTTTTGCCAGGAATTTGGTCTCGCCCGGTTCAAAAGCAATGTGACCAAGTCAATGAAGGGTTTTGAATACGTCTTGGCCAAGCTGCAAGGTGAGAACCTCCCAGGCACAGGCCGGGGTCAGGTCCTAGCTGCCCTGACTGGTGTGGAACCTGGGGCTTTCACTGCTCCTCTCTAGGCCTGGGATTCCTCATCTCTTCCTGGGGAAATACCCCCTTTCTGATGGGGCCTGGCTTGCAGGAAGTGAATGCTGTTGGGAGCAATTAGGTGGGTCTTCTTGGCATCCTCTCAAGCCAGCCTCCTGCCCTTTGCTGCAGGTGAGGCTCCTTCCAAAACCCTAGTTGAGACAGCCAAGGAGAAGGCGAAGGAGAAGGCAAAGGAGACTGCACTGGCAGCTACAGAGAAGGCCAAGGACCTCGCCAGCAAGGCAGCCACCAAGAAGCAGCAGCAGCAGCAGTTTGTGTAGCCAGCCCAGACCCTGTGCGGCAGCACCCCACCCCACCTGCTGCACCCCCTCTGCCCTTCCCCTGTATTTTATTATTAAAAGTCAACTTCCAGCCTGAGCTACTCTCTGGGTAGTGGGTTGGAGGTGGTATCCGTTTGGCATCTGCAATGTATCAGACATGCTGTCCATGTCTGGGCCAGGCCTGCTGCTGCCGGCATTGGACAGCTGAGGAGGGATTTGCCCAGGGTCACAGACAGCATGCAGGCAAGGTGGTCTTAAACACTAGACTGTAAGCTCCACGAGGGCAGGGACCTTTTTCTCTGCTGTGTCCCAAGTATCTGGAACAATATCTAGCTCATAATAGACACTCAATAAATGTTTGTTGAATTCAATCAGCCCCAGCTGTAGAGTCAGAAAGCTTTGGTTCAAATCTTGACTCCACTGTATCTTGGTTTGGGGCCTCAGGCAAGTCCTGTCACTTGGCCTCAGACCCACGCAAAGTGGGGAAAGAGCTTAGCTGTGAGGGTTAAAGGGGCCCTGCACACAGTCAGCCGTGTTCGTGTAGCAACTGATCTCATTTCCTTTTCCATTTTGTGGCTGGAGTTTCCCCATTTTCATCAGGCAAGACCACGGGCAGGAAATGATGAAAGCCTTTTAATGAAAACACTGTACAGTATCTGTGGGGCAAAGGCCAGGAGGCCTTGTCTAGGAAGAAAGGTGGAGGTGGGCCCAAGGGGCTTCCTGTCCCTGTGAGGACAGCGGAACGAAATGCTACAAAAATGCCTGGACGGTGGCCCAGGCCTAAGCTGCCTGTCGTGCTGGGCTGGGGAGGCCAGGCCCCCTCCCTCTCCCCTCGGAGGCGCTGCAGCAGCCAGCAGAGGGGCCGGAGGAGCGCCTGCTCCCGCGCCGAGGTCCTTTGAGTCCATTCCAACAGGAGGCGCCTGAGCAGCCCCTGAGGCCTGGGGAGGGCAGAGGCTCGCTCTGGGGTGGCGAGGGTCATAGCCAGGCGCCGCTGTGTGAGTAGCTGTGCTCCTGGCCGGCACTGAAGCCCCGCAGCAGCTCGGCCTCACCCCCGAACACCACGCTCTCCACGTCCACCTCCAGCTCCTCTGCGCAGGGAGAGGTCCAGTCAGGAGACCTGGCCCACTGGCCCACCCACCCCCCGCTTCAGGGCACTCACCTTGGTCTGAGTCAAACCGCTCAGAGGAGAGGCCTGAGGAGTCCAGGCTGTCAGCCCGCAGCCGCTCCCGTTCGCCAGCCCCCGCCGGCGCCCGGAGCTGCTCCAGCTGCTGCCGCAGGCTCTGCTGCTTGCTGCGCAGCTGCTCCTTGAGCCTCTGGGCCCGCTGCTCCTGCTCCTCCAGCTTCTGCGGATTCCAGAGGAGCAAAGGGCTGGGGTCAGCTGCCTGGGGCCTGGGCCTCAACCAGCCTAACTCAGCAGCAGGCCATGGCTACTTGGTGACTGCCTGTTCCAGACAGGGGCTCTCTAAATCTGAGCTCCACAGGGTTACCTCCACATCCTCCGGGGAATCAGGCCCTTCTGCCCCATGTAAATGGCCCGTGAGTTCTGTCTAGCTGGGCAAGGGAGGGAGGGCAACAATCTCAAAAGACCTTCAGGGTTTAGTCAGGTGAGGCCTAGATAGGTGATGTGGAGTGATGAGTGCTGGTATCAAGCAACAGATGAGGTGTGGCAGGGGCTATGACATGATGGCAAGTGTGAACTCCAGCTGAAGGAGGCAGCCACCTCATGGAAAGAGGCCCCGTGTGGTCCAATCTCTCGGTGTCTTTAAGAAAAGCTGGAAAGTCAGATTTTTCATGTCAAATGTCCTCTTAAGTGCTGCCACGTAGCTAAACTTTTAGAAAACTATAGACTAAACAATGGCTACCAGTTTGTAACTCCTAGTCAAGACCCTCCTAGGAACCCTAAGGTTTTTTCATCATTAATCTGTCCCCCCTCCCTCACCACCCCACCAGAGCTCTGTGGGTAGGAGCCTGCAGTCAACAAGAAGGAAAGCACGGGAAGGGACACGGGCTGGGTGCGGAAGGATGAGTAGCAGCTGCCGAGGTGAAGATCGGGGAGGAGAAGCACTCAGGCAGAGGGAGGTCAGGAAGAGCACCAAGAATTCGGCTTTTGGCCCTGGCTGGTTTGGCTCAGTGGATAAGAGCATTGGCCTTCAGATTCAAGGGTCCCAGGTTCGATTTCAGCTAAGAGCATGTACATTGGTTGCAGGCACATCCTCAGTGGGGGATGTGAAGGAGGCAGCTGATCTACTGATCTTTCTCATTGATGAATCTAACTCTCTATTCCTCTCCCTCTCTATAAAAAAGTCAATAATATATATATATATATATATATATATATATATATATATATATATATATATATTTTTTTTTTTTTTTTTTTTTTTTTTTTTTTTTTAAGAATTCGGCTTTTGGTGGGGAACAGGGAAGAGATGAGACTACAAAAGCAGGCAGTGGCAGCAGATGAGTGGTGAAGGGCCTTGAGTTCACAGGAAGTAAGGACTGAGACTTTCCTGTCAGGAGCCCTGGAAGGTCGTCAGCAGAAGAGGCACCTGGACAGATCTATGTGCAGCAAAGAAACCCTAAGGCAAGGCGGAAGCGGAACAGGAAGCAGGGAGCACAAGGCGAGGTGATGGGGCTTACGGAAAGAGCAATCCACAGGTCCTGCCCACCTGCCAGTCAGCACTTAAGGGGCACCCCATCCCTCTAAGACCCAGGCCAGGCGAGCCCCAGTGAGAAACAGGCCTGCTGTTCAGCGAGGGTGTTCCTCAGGCACCATGAGGGGAGTGCAGGCAGACAGTCCCACTCTGATTTATTTACTACACGGCATATCTGTCTGCCATGGCCTGGGTACCTAGAAAGGCCTAGCAGAGCAGGTGCTCAGTACTTGAAGGAAAGAATGCAAGTCAGGAGTCCTGAATCTGCCTCTGCTGAGCCCGGCTGTACCTCCATTTCTTCCTCTGAAGGACCCAGAGGGCAAGAAAGGCCTCTACTATTTCAAAGGCCACTCCTAATCCCCTCTCTGGGGCTGCCTGGGGCTTTGAGTCTGCACTCACTACTCATGTCCACCAGGGGGCAGCAGCGAGAGCCCTGGGAAAATGTTGACTGTCATCCTCAGTCCTTAAGTCTTCCTGGCCTCTGGAGCTACCTCCCAAAGTGGCTTCAGGACAGACTGCCCAGAACAGGAGGCCTTAAGGATGGGGAGAGGAAGAGCGTGGACAAGACCCCTTACAGTCTAAGAGACCCTTACACATGACCCATCACATTATCTTCAACCGTCATGCCTCCCCATACAGAGGAGGAAAGGAGTCCAGAGCGGTTAAGTGCCTGGCCCGGAGCCTCACAGTTGAAACAGAGGTAGTAATAGCTGTAATAACAACAGTGAACAGCTTAACATCATTTGCCCAATAAATCCTGAGTTACTTTTTGCTTTTCTTCCCATTTAACAAATGTGGAAGCTAAAAGCACAATGGGCCCCTCTCCCCAGTGCCACCCAAGCCCTTCCCGGCTAACCCTCTGCACACGCCCTGGTAACCTGGCTCCCGGGGGCAGAGGCAGCCCCTCACCTGGATGTGCATCCTGGCCCGGCGCAGAAGGCTCAGGGTGGTGTAGCGGGCACAGTCAGCCCCCAGGGGCATCTGCTGCTTCAGCTGCTCCAGGCACCGCTTCAGCTGGGCCCTCCTGCAGGGAAAGGGGTCTGGAGGGCAGTGCCAGCCCAGCCTTGATAGCTAGAGGGCTGACAGGGGAGGGAAGGCCAGAGAGAGACAGTCCCTGAGGCCCAATGCTGTCAGGGCATGGCTGGGACTCACCTGCGCTTCTCCAGCTCGTTGTGCACAGACCTGCCAATGCCAGAGAGGATGGGGTGAGGGGCCATCAGTTGCTGCCCACACCCTCAGTCCCAGGCTCCCAGAGGCTCAAAATCCACTGCAGATGTCTGCCCCAGACTAGCTCAGTATGGCAACCTTGTGCTGGCCTCGGGCACCTGAGTTGCTAGGTGGAGGCAGAGACTCATGGGGAGCTGGTTGGGGGTGGGGCTAGGGGGCAAATGCTGAAAGAGGCCTGCCCAGGTAGCTGTGGAGTGCAAACAGAGGTGACAGTTGAGCTGAGCCAGAAACACAGGTCACCCAAAGCAGGTGGTGGAGAAAGACACTCAAATTGGAGGGCACAGCTTGTGTAACGGGTGGAGATGGAGAGACAAGGAGCAAGCCTGTGGGGAAAGGGAGTGATGTGATAGGTGGAGTATGGGAGTGTGAGTGGAAGCCTTGTTCACATCAGGGGCGCTCAAGAAATAGTCTTTGAGTGGATAGAGGGGTGTGTTTGGGGGAAGGGGAGATGGCAGGAGGGGTTTGAATGTCTCCAGAGAAGGGTACCTGGCCCGGAAGGCGCAAGCAACAAGGAGGAAATGGGCTGAGGAGGGGCCCGAAGAGGGACAGCGCCACCCCCCCGCTCCCCATCGCCATCGCCCTCCTCACCGCCCACTGTCCAGCGCGCCAAGAGCTTGGGGGGGTCCCTTCCTCTTTCTGTGGACCGGGCCTGGACTTCGGTGCGGGAACAGGAACGCGTATCCGTGCTCAGCCTCTGCCAGAGAGAGCCCGCGTCTGCGTCAGGCTGGAGCTGGTCCCAGCGGGCGCCCCTGGCATGGCACGGTCAGGAACAGGCTTTTGGAGCCAGGACCATGTCCCCAACACCCCCCCTCCCTCCCACCCCCAGCCCGAGGACTCCTCCATTTTAAGATGGGGTGACCCGGGGCTACTGTATTGAAGCCATGCATGCATCCTTCAAGTTGGGAGCCAAGTCTACCCCAGGCCCGTGTCAGCAAGGTCGCAGCCTGGGGTCCAGCCACGGGTCCTGCCTCACCTCTCTCGCGGCGTTCCAGGAACTCGGCCGCCTGCAGCAGGACCTGGATGTTGCTGGCCACAGATTCCATGTCGGCGACAGCTGGCGGCGGGCGGGCCGGAGTGCGGCTGGAGGAGCGGCAGCACCACTTTTGTTACAATGTAACTGACACGGCGCAACCAACACAGGCGCCCGCCCCGCCCCCCGACGCCCCGCCCGCGGGACGCCCCGCTCTGGGCCCGCCCCCCCAGGACCCGCCCCCGCCCCCACCGCGAGCCGCTCGTCCCCCCGGACACCGGCGGCATCGATCGGGGCGCCAGCTCCAGGTCTGCCCCTGGGCAAACCCTCGGGCTGGGAGGTGAGTCTCCTGCCCGCTTTGCCCAGCGACCCCGCACTAGCTATTCGGCGTCTCAGGGCCTCAGTTCCCCGCACGTGCGGGCGGCCGGGGCCGGGCAGAGCGAGCGCTGCTGCTCCAGGAGCCCCGAGCCTCCGGAGGCCCCGGGCCAGCGGCTGCACGTGGGCGCCGCGGAGACACGGCGAGGGCCCTCGCCCATTGGCCGGGCGGCTCGGGCGGCTCGCTGTCGTCACCTTCGGGGCGGGGCCTGGGAGCCTCCGAGGCCCCATTGGCTGCGCGCAGCCCCGCCCTCGCTCGCGGCTGGTCCACACCTTCGGGCGGGAAAAGGAGCAGGTTTCAAATTTGAAAACCCGGGCGGCGGGGCGGGGCTGAGCGGGGAGCGCGGCCGCAGTGCGCAGGCGCCAGGACGGGAGCCGGGACCCTGCTCTGCGCTCCGCTCCGGGCTCGGTGTCTGGGCCTGCCGGCCTCCTGCCTCCGTGGGCCCTGCTGGGCTTCAGATTGCTGTCGTGACGAATGGGAGTAGCCTCCCAGCTTGTCCCGCTCACCGACAGGGAAGCTGCTGCCGCTACAAAACGTCAGCAGGACCCCAGCTTCCAGGCGGACAGCCTCGCCGGAGAGCCCTGCGTTCTGGAGCCAACGGGGTTGGGTGTCTCCTGTCACCGCTGCCTCTCAGCTCTGTGACCTCCCTCCTGTAAGCTCGGGGACAGCGTTGTTGCAGGAAGAGCCCGCGCCTTTGCCGTGCCCAGTAGGTAGGAGCTGCTTATTTCTACCACAGGCCACCAGATGGCGCCCTCTTCCTCCTCCGGAGCCCCTGGTGACTTCCTTGCCTCACCAGCAGGTGTGGCCACCCCTGCGGGCACAGTGACTGCTATGGGCGGAGGCAGGAAGATGAAAGCAGGTGTTTTAGGTGTGGCATTTCTGCCAGTGGGGGGCGGAGTCTGAGAACCGGCAATAGAGAAGGGGAATCAGATTCTTTATAAAGACGTGGTGCTGGGTAAACACATAGCACCTGGAAGTCAGTCCTCAGTTCCTTGGAGTTTCTCTGAGTCACTCCCAGAGAAATCACTTGACCGGCTCAGCCAGGAGCTAAGCCATTCGCCCATCCCTTCACTCACCAAAAATCTGCTGAGCACTTACTGGACCCCAGGAACTGTGCTGGGGGCTAGAGAACAGAATCATTGGCCAAACCAGACAGGGCTCCTGCCTTTGCAGAGCTCACAGGCGAGGGGGAGAGAGATGGACGTAGCAGACACATACGAGTTAGTTTTGACAGGTCCTCACAGGGAAAGACACAGTGAGAGGGCATGTCTTAAGGAGCATTGGACCTAAACAGGTAGGTCAGAGAAGGCTTTTCTAGGGAAATGGAGGAATAGGTGTTATCTATGTATAGGAAGGAAGTAGGAGAATTCCAGACAAAGGAACAGCAGGTGCAAAGGCCCTGAGGCTGAAAGCAATGCATGCTGACTGAGGCAGCCACTGTGGCTGGCTAGCATAGAGAGCGCAAAGAACAGGTGCAGGCCGACGCTGAAAAGATGGGCAGGGCTCAGAACAGGCTGATGTTCCCCAGATCCCCACCTGCACTTAGTTATGTCTGAAAAAAAGGAGTCACAAGGTTTGTAAATGAATTTCTAATTTTTTTTTATTAAGGTCTGTACCCACATAGCACAGGCACAAACCCACCGGTCAAATATCTGGGACGCAGAAGGCCTGGTGCGGAGGCAGGAGAAGGGAGGGATTCTGAAGGAGTGAGTCCCTGGCAGAGGAGGGGAGAGGGGCACACTCCCACAGCTGACGATGCTCCCACAGGAGGTTGTGGCAGGGAGACAGGGGCTGCCTGGGGCTGGAGTGACCACCCTGAGGCGTCTGGGCCTCCTCCTAGGAGCCATGGGTAGAGTTCAAACTAGGGAGCAATATGGAGGCTAAGTACAGCCTGGCCTCCGGCCTCCCAGGGCCACAAGCCAGGGGGACAGGAAGGAATACCTCCCAGGGAGCAGGGCTGGTGGGAGAGATGGAGCCCCCGCCCCGAGCCCGCAGATGCCCTGGGCCCCTCTGAGGAAGTGCTAGTGCTGGAACCTTCCGGGTTCGGGACCGAGCAGAGGACCTCCGGTCCTCCTCCTCCCTCAGCCCTGGCTTAGCATCTGTCCCGGGCCCACAGGTCCGACAGCTCCGGCCCGGATGGCGCAGCCCTGTGGCCGCCCTGCCGGCTCCCCAGCCCGTGGCCTTGCCAGCCCTCAGCAGCTGTGGCTATGCTGCGGGCACGGCAGTACAGGTTCTGTTGGAACTAGTGTCCTCTGGGCGCTAAGGGCAAAGCCTACATCTGTGCCCTGAGGGGAGGGAGAAGGGGGCGCACACCCCCTGAAGAGGGCAGCTTACAGGAGCCTCAGCCCAGGCTCACCGTCCTCTCCCACCCATTGGACAGGATGTCCCCCCAGAAGCCTTTCACCACTTCCCGGCGGGAGAGTAGTGGTGGGGGGGAGGGCAGAAATGGGCAATATTGGATCTGGAGCCTGGCTCAAACCCTGGGCCCCTACCCAGCCCCTTCCCTGGGCTCCCTGCCCCAGGTTCTCCCACTGCACTCCATCCTCCTCCCTTCCCAGAGGACGGCGTTCCTCGGTGATGGAGCCAGCCAGGCCATGCCCTTAGCGAAAGCCCCACTGACTCCCTGGTGCTCAGGGAAGTTAAGCTGTGCCCCTCCTCCCCTATGTCAGCCAAGACACATGCCCTTGCCCATCTGTCTGCTTCCACCAGCTTAGCTTAGATGTCACTTCCTCTGGGAAGTGTCCAGACTTCTCTCAACAAGACATCTTTTGGAAAACAGCAGTGTTCCTCTGTCCCTCAGGGTCAGCCTCTTCTGCCTGACTGACCAAAGTGACCGAGAACACCAGTGCTGAGAAAGGAGAGGGGGCTGGCTGGCCTGGGTCTCCATGCCCACAGGAGGCTGTTGGTGTAGCATTCAGCAGACCCCAACGTGGTGGCCACTACTGGAAGGCCATCCAGGCTGTCTGGGGCAGCACAGCACAATGATTAACAGAGTCTGGGGGCCAGGAAGTCCCTCACTGGAGATTGCAGGTGACTAGACCATGGGGCCTGGCTAGTCCAAGTCTCACAAGTGGCTGCCAGTCCCAGTTACCTTGGGGATGGAGGTGGAGGCACCAGGAAGAAGTCTCTGTAAGAGCTGTAATATGTCCCTTATTGATTCCTTATGTAGGTAGTCTCTCCTCTCTCTGTCTTACTAAATCTTACTAAGTGTTCTTTTAATATTTTCAAAGAACCAGTTTTGGATTTAATTTGCTCCTTTGTTCCTAGCTGCTGCTGCTGCTTCTTTTTTTTTTAAAGGGGGAGGTTTTCTTTTCTTTTTCTTTTTTTTTAAAATATATTTTATTGATTTTTTTTTACAGAGAGGAAGAGAAAGGGATAGAGAGTTAGAAACATCAATGAGAGAGCATCATTGACCAGCTGCCTCCTTGACCGGAATCGAACCTGGGACCTTTCAGTCCTCAGGCCGACACTCTATCCACTGAGCCAAACCGGTTTCGGCTGTTCCTAGCTTCTTAAAGTGGAAGGGTAGATAACCTATTTTATTCCTTCTTTCTTCACATTGCTTTAACTGCATCCTACAAACTTTCATGTATTGTAGTTTTGTTAGTTTTTCTTTTTTAATTCTCACCTGAGGATATTTTTCCATTGAATTTTAGGGAGAGTGGAAGAGAGAGGGAAAGACAGAGAGAAATATTGATGTAAGAGAGACACATTGATTGTTTGCCTCCTGCATGAGTCCTAACCAAGGTACATGCCCTTGACCAGAATTGAACCTGGAACCCTTTGGTCCACAGGCTGACGCTATCCACTGAGCCAAACCAGCTAGGGCTTACTACATTCTTTTGATTAGTGTTCTTGTGGTATGTTTTTCCCATCTTTTTGCTTTTAACCTACTAGTGTCCGTATAGACATGTGTTTTTTTTTCCTTACAAACAGCTTATTTTTTTCTCCTCCGTGATCTGATAATCTCTGTCTTTGGATTGTATTTAATAAAATTATTTTGATATGGTTGAGTTTAAGGTCTATCAGCTTTTTATTTTGCTTTTGTGCCAGCTGTCCTTTTCCTATTTTCCCTTCTTTTCTGACTTCTTTTGGGTTGAGTTTTTATTAGCATCCCATTCTATATCCACAACTGGCTTCTTATCTGCACCTCTTTTAAATGGTTATTTATTTATTTTAAACAAGTGACATTTTATTTATTTATTTAATATATTTTATTGATTTTTTTACAGAGAGGAAGAGAGAGGGATAGAGTTAGGAACATCGATAAGAGAGAATCATCAATCAGCTGCCTCTTGCACACCCCCTACTGGGGATGTGCCCGCAACCAAGATACATGCTCTTGACCGGAATCGAACCCGGGACCTTTCAGTCCACAGACCGACACTCTATCCACTGAGCCAAACCGGTTTTGGCGGTTACTTTATTTTTTATTTTTAAAAAAATATTTTTGTATTGATTTCTGAGAAGAAGGGAGAGGGGAAGAGAGAGAAAAGAGAAACATCAATGCTGAGAGAGAATCACTGAATGGCTCCTACTGCATGTCCACACCGGGGAGCAAGCTCAGAACTGGGCATGTACCCTGACTGGGAGTCAGACCATAACCTCTAGTTCATAGGTCATGCTCAACCACTAAGCCACACAGGCCAGGCTGCCTTCTAGTTTTTGTGGCTTTTTTGTTTTGTTTTAATATTTTTTTATTGCTTTCAGAGAGGAAGAGAGAGAGAGAAACAATAATGATGTGAGAGAATAACTGATTGGCTGCCTCCTGCACGCCCCCCACTGGGGACCGAGTCCACAATCCTGAGCATGTGCCCTTAACCGGAATCAAACCTGGGACCCTCTAGTCCACAGGCCGACACTCTAGCCACTGAGCCAAACCAGTTAGGGCTTGTTTTTGTTTTTTAATCTTTATTGTTGAAAGTATTACATATGTTCTCTTTTTTCCCCCATTGACTCCCTCCAGCCCACCCCCACCCTGCACCCCAGGCCTTCAGCACCCTATTGTCTATGTCTATGGGTTATGCATACATGCATACAAGGTCTTTGGTTGATTACCTCCCACTCACCCATCTCTCCCCCCCGCCCCCATCTTCCCTCTAAGATTCCACACACTGTTCCATGCTTCCATGTCTCAGGATCCACTTAGTTCATCAGTTTATTTTGTTATAGACTCCACATATGAGATCATGTGAACTTGGCTTTTTCTGGCTGACTTATTTCACGTAGCATGATATTTTTCAGGTCCCTCCATGCTGTATCAAAAGGTAAGAGATTCTTCTTTTTACTGATGCATAGTATTCTATGGTATAAATGTGCTACAGCTTTTCTATCCACTTGTTTATTGATGGGCACTTGGGCTGTTTCCAGATCTTAGCTATTATAAATTGTGCTGCTATGAACATAAGGGTGCATACATCATTTCTGATTGGTGTTTCCGGTTTCTTAGGATATATTTGTATCATAGAAGTGGGATCACTGAGTCAAATGGCATTCCATATTTAATATTTTTTTGAGGAAACCATAGTTTTCCATAATGGTTGCACCAGTCTGCATTCCCACCAGCAGTGTACTAGGGTTCCTTTTTCCCCCACATCCTCACCAGAACTTGTCATTTGTTGATGTATTGATGGTAGCCATTCTGACGGGTGTGAAATAATGCCTCATTGTCATTTTAATTTGCATCTCTCTGATGATCAGTGACTGAGCATTTTTTCATGTGTGTCTTGGCCATCTGTATGTCTTCTTTGGAGAAGCGTCTGTTTAGATCCTTTGCCTATTATTTAATTGGATTGTCTTCCTTTTAAATTGTATGAGTTCCTTATATATTTTTGGATATTATCCTTTATCAGATGCATCGTTGCCAAATATATTCTCTCATACAGCGGGCTCCTTTCTCATTTTATTGGTTTCTTTTGCTATGCAGAAGATTGCTATGTGTATGGTATTTGTGGTCTAGTTTCAGTTTTTTTGCATGTACCTATCCAATTATCCCAACATCATTTATTGAAGAAACTGTCTTGACTTCGTTGTATACTCTTACCTCCTTTGTCAAATATTGAGTATAATGGCTTGGGTAGATTTCTGGGTTCTCTGTTCTATTCCACTTAACTATATGCCTGTTCTTGTGCCAGTATCAGGGGATTTTGATTAGGGTGGCTTTGTAGTATAGCTGTGATCCCTCCAACTTTGTTCTTCTTTCTCAAGATTGCTGCAGTTATTCAGATTCTTTTTTGGTTCCATATAAATTTTTGGAGTATTTGTTCTAGATCTATGTAATATATTGCTGGTATTTTAATAGGGATTGCATTGAATCTATAGATTGCTTTGGATAGTATGAACATTTTAATGATGTTAATTCTACCAATCCATGAACACAGCATATTCTTCCACAGTTTTCTGAGTACAGGTCTTTAACCTCTTATTTAAGTGTATTACTAAGTGTCTTAATTTTTTTCTTACAGTGGCAAATGGGATTTTCTTTAGTGTCTGTTTTCTGAAAATTCATTATTGGTGTATAAAAATGCCATCGATTTTTGGGTGTTAATTTTGCATCCTGCTACACTGCCAAATTCATCTATTAACCTAGTTTTTTGGTGGAGTCTTTAGTGTTTTCTATGTACAATATCTTGTCATCTACTACAAACGAGTATTAGATTCTCCTTCCCAGTTTGGATGCTTTTTCTTCTTGTCTGATCGGTGTGGCTAGGACTTCCAGTTCTATGTGGAATAAGTTCTTACTCTGTATCTACTATTATTACCTATTTTTTACAATGAGAATCTAATTGACACTGTTAATTACAAGAAGCCTGCTTGCAGCTGTTTAGGATCGCTCTTGCTTTTAAAATGGAGACTCAAATGTTATTGAACTGAGTGCAGACACTGAAAGTGGCTCTGGACTAGACGAGGACACACGGCTCCAGGGGGGGCCGGATGGTCGGGGGCAGGACTGGACAGCAGAGGCAGCCAGAGCCTGGATGGAGAGAACCATGAAAGCGGCCAGGTGGCAGCACTTCTTCTCGCTAACTTTCTTCCCAAGACACCTCAAAGGGAACACCACTGCCGGCCCCAGCCTGTCCCCCTGTGCCCAGTCTCTTCTACGTCACCCTGAGCCTCCTAGAGTTTCCATAGGCTGAGGTCACACCTTCTGCACGTTACCTCAAATTCTCCCACCAGACTTTCCCCAAGAGGCCAGAGCAAATGAGAGGTGGCACAGGAACACACAGCGCCTGACCCTGACTCTGCAGGTGACACTGGACAAGCTTTGTGCCTCCCTGGGACAGGGAGCACAGACCTGCCCGGGGGATGAGGCTGGGAGCTGGGGAGCCTGGCTATCTGGAAGGTATTTGAAGAAAACAAAAAGCCCTTCAGGACAGTCACACAGGGTGGTTATTTCACTTTATTTAGCACGTGTCGGTCTCACTCCGGGCCACAAACTGCTCCCGAGGCCTGCCTTGAGGGTCTGCCCTGGGAAGCTCAGAGGTGAACACGAAGGCCGGGCTCCACGCTTGGCCTCTTCTGCCACAGGCAGCGCACAACTCGCTGCTCGTGTCCCGGGCGCCACCGTGTGGTCGGGAGGGGTCTCCAGTGTTCCAGGCCTCCCACTGGGGCCTCAGCCCAGCTCCAGGCACAGGCCCCTGCTCCTGAGATGCCGGCAGTGGGCCAGGCCTCTGTCCATGGCTGGAGGGACACCAAACCCTTACTCCCAGCCCTGCAGCCTGTCCCTGCTGGGCAAGAAGCAAAATGTATGAAAATACTTTAATTATTTCTTTTAAACTGTTAAGAAATAAGGTCATCTTGTTTTTCTCTTACAGTCCCAGTAAAAAAAAAGTTCACATTAGTGCAGGGCCAGTAACTCCGCGCCGGCCGCTCAGTAGAAACGCTTGTTGCGCTCCTGCCGCTTCTGAAAGACCACGGCGCCCACGACGGCACACACGATGATGCCCAGGAGCGCGCACAGCAGCAGCAGGAACACCCGCCACCCCGTCAGGGGCCCGCTGCGGAAGTTCCCCGTCGGGTCGTCCACGTTGTCTGAGGGGCGAGGAAGGGGGAGGTGAGTGAGTGCTAAAGCCGCTGGCAATGCCCTGGTGGGTCCCATCCCCATCAGGTGGCAGCTGCGGCTGCACACAGCTGTAGTGAGGGGCAACCCTGAGAACCCCACAGATAAGGCCTGGGATCTGCTTTCACAAGCCCACCCCTCCCCAGTGCAGTGGTCCGAGGTCCCCTTCTGCAGAAACACTGCCCTGGCCAAACGCCGGCCTGACTCACACCTGGATGCCTTTGGTGGTGTGAGTGTCCTCTACCCTGTCCTTCTGCTCTGGCCACATCACTACCCTGCCTGCTAACCCTGTCAATGGTGAGCGCCAGGCCTGCAATTCCAACCGCCCAGGGACAGGGTTCTCCTCCAGACAGGCCCACCGACACCCTCCCTTCCCAAAAGCCCTGACCCGGCAAGCTGCCGTCCTGCCGCCAGCTGCCTTCCACCCTGCACCCCCTTCCACCCTGCACCCCCTTCCACCCTGCACCCCCTTCCACCCTGCACCCCCTTCCACCCTGCACCCCCTTCCACCCTGCACCGCGACAACAACGGCTTCTGACTGGACCGGGAGCTCCATGCAGAGGCACTTCCAGGAAGCAGCCCAGCCTGAGGGCCCCCAGGGCTCCTCAGCCCTCTCTGCCCCCCTCTCCGCTCCAGTCACTAGCCTGAGCCCTGGGCAGCGCCAGGACACAGCCAGGCACTGAGCGGAAGCTTTGGGATCGCCCACTGAAGGAACAAATGGATGGACACGTGTGAAAAGTGAATCCCCATCTGGCAAACCACATCGGGTTGCTGGGTAATTCAGAGCACATGAGTTCTCTGAGTCCTTGGCAGCCAGAACCCTTCTATCAAAATGGCAAGACAGTAGCTTATGACAAGGATTGTGACTCTCAAAATATTTAAAAAGTAACCTGAATCTTAAAAAAGTGACATGTCTTCCCTAGCCAGTTTGGCTCAGTGGATAGAGCATTGGCCTGTGGACTGAAGGGTCCTGGGTTCAATTCCAGTCAAGGGCACATGCCCGGGTTGTGGGCTCGATCCCCAGTGGGGGGCGTGCAGGAGGCAGTCAATCAATGATTCTCTTTCATCTTTGATGTTTTTATCTCTCTCCTCACTTCCTCTCTGAAATCAATAAAAATATACACACATTTTTCAGTGAGATATCACATAAAATGCTGCGACTCCGGCTCACACACTGCAGGACGATTCTGGGCTGGGCTGAGGGGCCGTTGGTGCTTTCCAGACCTTTCCCGGAGGCCATGCATGTGCACTGTCAGTGCCCTGCCAATCACCACACAGCAGACTGGCCCCTGTGGGCCTCACCCGCCATTACCCAGCAGGCTCCAGGCTCACACACGGCTCGTCAGCATGGCTGCTGATCCAAAACCCACAGCCAGGCCCGGCGAAGGCAGAGGGACCATAAACGTACCTTTCGGTGACTTGAGGAAATGGACGCTGGGCTCAATCTTGGTCCAGTCGATGTTCTCCTCCTCAGGGCTGTGCTCCACCATCAGCTGGAACAGCTTCATGGAGATGATGTCATGATTGTCTGCAGGGCCGAGTGGTAGCTTGTCAGAGGCCTGCCGCCATGGCGCCACGGCTCCTGCGTCTCCCAGCCACATAAGGCGGCCACATTCCTCAGGGAGAAGCCTGCTCCCGCCTGGCTGAGGGCTCAGCCCTGATACATGGTCAGCAATTGCACCCGAGACTTGGGAATGGCCCAGGCCAGGGCTTGATGGTAACTGATCGGCCCATTCCTGAGGTTAGGAGGTTGAGGCTCAGAGCCAATGTAAGGGTCCCATCTGTCAGTTTTGCTAAACTAAGGGAATCTAAGGAAAGGCCTGGAAAGGCAAGACCTAAATAGCAAGGACCTGGTGGCCAGGTGGGTAGAGCCAAGAGCACCGTTATGTGCAGCCCCCGGAGGCCAGGGACACACTGACTCTGAAGTCAGACTGCAGTTCCCATCTGAGCTCTGCCCCCCCTGGGGTAAACCTCGGGGATTCCTTCAACACTCCTATTCCCAATGGTCTCCACTGTGAAAAGGGAGAGACCGCTAGCTACCTAAGCATGTATCACGTGACTTTATGGGAAGTGCAGGTGTTTGGGGCGTATGTGTACAATTTTAAACAAGGGAATCAGGGAAGGCCCCAATGAGGAAGTGACATCTGACTTGAAGATGAGAGTGAGATACAAGCACAAAGGCCGAGGCAGGAGGGCACTAGGGTGAAGAGCTGGAGGCCATGTAAATGGGGAGCTGGGAGCAAAGAATCAGAGGTGATGGCACTAAGGCCTGGCAGGCCACTGCAGGGCTCTGAGCGGAGCAGCAGTGACAGCTCATGTGAACTTTAATGGGATCGCTCTGGCTGCAGAGCTGGGAGTGACCTCTGGGGCTGGCATGGAAGGAGAGGACCAATCGGGGCTGCTGCAGTTGTCCAAGTGAGATAGGATGGTGGCCTGGGTCCTGTTTTTAGCCCGAGCAACTAGGACAGAGCTGTCATTTATATCTTGGTCTTCAGCCCTAGCCACTTTGGCTCAGTGGGCAGAGCGTCAGCCTGTGGACTGAAGGGTCCCGGATTTGATTCCGGTCTAGTACATATGCCTGGGTTGTGTGCTCGGTCCCCAATGCAGGAGGCATCCGATCAGTGATTCTCTCTCATCATTGATGTTTCTATCTCCTCCCTCTCCCTTCCGCTCTGAAATCAATAAAAAGTATATATTTTTAAAAAATGTAGTCTTCTCATTGTGAGCATGTAAAGACAGACACCTACTGGGCATCCAGGTGGAGATGTTGAGAGGGTTGTTGATAACATTGTGCTGCAGATGGAAATCTGGGGTCTATAGCGTCCAGATACAAATCCCAAAGGGCGGGGAAGATCACCGAGGACTGCTCACGGCGTGTGTGCGTGTGTGCGCACGCGCGCGCGCGCCAAAATGGACAGACAATGCAAAGAGGAGGAAGAAACCAGGCCAGTGTGGAACCAATGCAGGAAGGAAAGTGACAGGCTGTGTTACAAGCTCCCAACAGACCAGGGAAGGTCGAAACTAAGACTTAACACCCTGCGCAGCCCACTCACCAGACAGGTCACCAGTGCCAGCAGAGGCTCCGAAGTAGTAGCCGGTGGGGAGGAGCACACCCGTGATGTCAATGCAGTTCTTCCATTGGTTCTTGTCCTCCAAGTCAGTCATCACCTGCAGCCAATCAGCAGGTAAAGCATGCCCCGGGCTCAGACTGCCCACCTACCCCTGCAGAGCCAGCGCAGGCAGAGGGCAACCCACACCACCACCTCCTGCTCACCGTCAGACGGCCCCGGGAGTAGCGGACAGCCAGAAAGGTGTCATGATCACTGTTGCGGAAGTCAGCCGTGCAGCCTGCCAGCTCGGTCCAGCGGCCATCCTTACTATGGTCGTAGGACAGGGAGCCATTGTTCACCATCACCGAGATGTACGGGAACACACGCTGAGACCAAGACACCGGTTACTCGATGGCCAGCCCAGCGTTTGAAGTGGCAGGGGTACCACCACCCCAAACCCTGGAGGCTCCTTTGTGCTGGGGCCAGAGGGAAGTCCCTCAGCCCCATGCCTAGCCTTCCTGTCCTGTTCTAGGGAGGGAGCAGGGGCCTACCTCCGTGGCCTCATCATTGGGATACGTGTCCAGGAAGATGGCTAAACCGTGGAAGTTGTCTTTGCTTCCAAACACAGGCCCTGGAATGAGAAAGATGCTCTAGTCATGGAGAAAACTGGGGTGTACTCTGGGTAGCCTAAAGGACAAAGTATTGCCAGTGGGAGGGGGGGGGGGGTAAGAGATGGTAATCTGTTGGTCTTTCACCCAAGAAAGAGGAGAGACCCCTAAGAAAAAACCTGGAGGTGGTCTCGGGGATGTGAAGAGAGGACTCGGGTTTGAAGCCTGAGCTGTGAGGGGACAGCACCTGGCCGAGTGCTCTGCAGTATCACTGACAAGACGGTCCCCAGCCTGTGAAAAGCAAGTGGCTACCAGGAAGCCCTATCCTTAATCCAGGGGTCAGCAACTTGCTGTCCAGGTTGAGAGAAAATATTTTGGGCTTTGTGGGCCACATAAAGTCTTAGTCAGTCTTCCTTGCTTTTGCTTTTAAAAGATAACCCTTTAAGACGGTAAAAAAAACATTCTTAGCTGGTGTACAGCACCAGGCCATCATGGGGTACACAGCACCCAGCCCCTCCTCTTCTCAAAGGTCCCAGGTTTCCTCAGAGAAGAGCGGCAGCACCTATCAGGAGAGTGCGGCGTGGAGAGTCCTGGCACAGATGCTCCCACACACGAGTGCAGCCCTACCTTGCACAAGACGGTCCCGAGTGTACCACAAGGCAATGCCGTCTCCATGGAGATTCTTCTTCCCAGCACCGTGGACTCTGAAGTGGACATGCATCTCCCAGTCTTTGAGGAAGCAAGGCTGGAGGAAGAGGAGAGAGGGATGCTCTGAATTCTCTGGAGCTGCCACAGACCCTGCCCCACTGAGACTAGGCACTCCTTTGTCAAAAAGCACCACTGACCAACAGACCCTCTAGCTTTCTCAGCAGGAAGAGAGGAGAGGGAGGCTCAGACCCTCCCAGCCCAGCACCAGTCTTCTCCACTTGAATTCACTTTCCTCAAAACCAGCCAAACCTGTCAACCCTGTTTTCTCTCCATCCCCACTGCTCTAGCCCTGGGATCTTGTGAAAGGATCTGTTTGAGCGACACAGTTTACAAAACAGAAAACACATTCAGAGACAAAATAACTTGTGCAGAGAGTGTGCAGGTGCCAGTGGACAGTCTTGAAAAACACCAAGCTCTGTCTGATGCAGAAACTGTGCTGTCATCTATACCGCCCATGGCTCTCAGGTCTTCAACACAAACTGCCTCAGGTCCTTTCCAGCCTCCCACGCCCACCATCTTCCCTTCTAATCCACCTTCCAAACTGAGGGACTCAAATCCAGGTCTGGCTGACTCCAAACCTCAAGCTCTTGGCCAGCATACCTCCGGACCCCTACAGCCCCAGTCTGACCCCAGTGTGGAGTCTGGAAGGGTCATGCCCTGGAGCCTCTGGGCTACCATGATCTGAGGGAAGGTAGATGCTCCCTGGCATTCAGGAATACCAGGTGCAGAGCTGGGCACTGCTGCAGCAAGGAAAACAGCCTGGCCTTACACACCAGGAAGTTACTCAAGAATACTAATGTGACACATACTTTGTCAAGAATCCACGTAAGGGAAGTCTGCAGATGATTGTGTGAGCAAGTGATTAGCGAAGCCCCATCAGACAGGCAAATGGAAACAAGATATTGTTGACGCATCAGATTGGCAACTATTAAAAAGATCAATAATACCCTGTGGATGAGGATGGAAAGAAACACACCCAACCAGCAGGACTGTGAATGTGCCCTCCTGTCGTCTTGGGGCAGTTTGGCTGCTGCAGTCTTGAGCAGGATGAGGCAGAGCCACGGCACTTACATTTAATGATATCAAAGACACCACTGCAAACCAGTATCAATGCTGTGTTCCCATTTTTGAAAAAGAAAGGAATTAGTATATGTGTAGAGAAAGAAAAAAATGAAAGGAATATGAACCAACAATAACAACAGGTGACTCTGGGAGGGGAACTACAGAGAATGTTTACTTTCTATGTTTGAATTTTGTATGATGAATGTATTACCTATGTAATCCGGAAAAAAACTCAAATAAAAAATAAAGACCTTTATGTCCCATCACGGCGAACTTTGTGCATTCATGAAGGCATCAGACTCAGTGTTCTGGCTCTAAGCATCAAACCGCAGGAGATGCGGCCCTGCCACCTCTGACACACAGCTAGCAAATGCCACGAGTAACGAGCAATCAGCCTCCCTGTTCTTTACAGCTCACTGGCTCCGAGAAAACCTGCACAGTCCAGGGGAGCAAATGAAGGTGATGAGAACCAACTCTCAAGGACAGACGGACAAGGAATCCGAGTCCACAGCTTCGGAGGGAGTGGCAGTTCTGATGAGCTAACCTTGCTTTGGGCTGGGACCACAGACAGTAAGCCCAGACTAAGAGTGAGCCAGAAAGGCCCTCCCAGGAACGATAACTCAGCTGAGTCATGTCAATCCCTGAGATTAGACCAAAGAGACTCATCTAATCCTCAGATTAAAAAAAAAAAAAAAAAAAATCTTACAAATACAGTATCTAGTACACAATAAAAAATACCAGACATATGAAAAGACAAGATATGAACAAAAACCAGAAGGAGGAAGAAAGGGAAGGAGGAAGGTAGGAGGCTGACAGGAATTCCAGATATTGGCCTTTAAAATAACTAGTTTACTATGTTCAAGGAGATACAAAACAAGATTGAAAATTTGGTAGATAATGAACATTTTTTAAAGTCATACTATAAAAAATTCCAGGCGCAGCCAGCATAACTCAATAGCTTGAGTGTCGACCTATGAACCATAAAGTCACAGTTCGACTGCCAGGCACACCCCCAGGTTGTGGGCTCAATCCCCAGTATGGGGCCTGCAGGAAAAATCCATTATTGATGTTTCTCTCTCCCTCTCCCTTCTCTAAAATCAATAAGAATATATTTTTCAAATTCCAGAACAAAAAATACAATAAATTAACAATGTAATGAATAGGTTTTACAATAGATTTAAAATAGATGAAGAGAGAATAAAAGCATGGCAGACACAAAACACTAGGTAAGAGGCAGAGGAAAGAGTGAGAAAATATAATTGGAGTTTCAGAATGATTAGCAAAAGAATAAAGAAAAGTTTAAAGAGACATCTAAGCACTTATCAATAAAACTGGCTCTGACACTGTGCCACAAATCTTAAGTCTTACAACCAGAGATTTTAAAAAACCCAACAAATCAAAAGCATTTAAAAAAAAACAAAGAAAAGGAATGGATATCAAGTTGCAATATTTCCATTCCACTGAATACATTTAAGGGTACTGAACAGTTTTAACTTAAAATGGCATTATTAACTATGCTGGAAACTAGATCCTTTGCATATATTTAAACCTGTGTCAACTTTTAAAATATATATATATTTTTATTGATTTCAGAAAGGAAGAGGAACAGAGAGAGAGATAGAAACATTAATGATGAGAATCATTGATCGGCTGCCTCCTGCACACTACTTACTGGGGATCCAGACTGAAACCTGGGCATGTGCTCTGACCAGGAATTGAACCGTGACCTCTTGGTTCACAAGTGGATGCTCAACCACTGAGCCACACCAGCCAGGCCCTATATCAACTTTTTAAAAGCGAAGGGGCCATACACTTTCAGACAGTACATCAACAAAAATAACACCAAGACCATGCTGCAGCCTCCACACAGACCCCCCTCAGGATGGGCCTGGCCAGTCCCCCAGGCTTCCCTGTGTCTTGTGCTCCAGCCATGAGGCACTTGGATTCTAGTCACCACTGGGCCACTCCTCAATCCGGACCAGTTCACCCCAACACCCTAACAGACACTGTGTCTTATCTCTGCTCAGAAGACAGCTGGTACTCAGTAGTGTTTGCTCATTTGCTGCTCCTCCCAAATGGAGTAAATGGGGACAAAAAACAGAAAAGTCTAGAAAACACCTCTCTAGCTCAGTAAAGGAATAGTTGGCTCTTGGTAAACACTGGGCAGAAAATTTTAAGAGTTCTAAGCAGTTTCTTTCAGTAACTATAGGAAACACTCCAATCCTTTGGGAATATCTGTAGCGCCAAACAGCAGGAGCTGAAGGGGAAGGAAGACTGAAAATTCGATGAAGGCAAGTGCAAAATCCTGTCAGCCCAATGACATTGCCATACCACTGACAATGGCGACCACCAACCTACCTACAATCATAATTAAGTTACTTGTGACTGAACCCAATTTCCAACAGTTCCAGCACTATTTGTACCTTACTTACACACACACACACACACACAAAACAAAACCACCTTAATGTTATACTGAACTCATTTCTGGAAAACTTAAGGCTACATTAACATTTTTAATTGACAAAATGTGACTCAGCGGAGTTACTGAAATACTCTTGAGTGGATGGCACTCAGCTGAGACTTCACAGATGAGAAGGAAGGAAGCAGGCATGAGAGCCAGGAGGCAGTGTCCCAGACAGAGGGGACAAGTGCAAAGGTCTCGAGGCAAGAAGCAACCAGAGAGGCTAGAACAAAATTAACAAAGCAAATAACTGGCAGTGCCAGGTACCAGGAGCCAGAATGTGTACACTAATGCATGTTTATCCCCCTTCACAGGAGACCCAAGGCTCCAAGGATCAGACTGAGAGCTGAGGAAGGTAACCCCACATGTTCCTAGCCGTTAGGGAGAGGACACGATGAGGGAACAGCCAGATGAGGCAACAGGAAGACAGTGTGGACTCCCAGAACTAAATGGGGACGACAACCAGGGAGAAAACAAGGGTAATGACCAACACCTTGGGCAGAGGAAGGGTTGGGGTCAGACAGGCTGAGGCAAGAGCAGATTCTACCCTGAGCTGTGATCCAGCCCAAATGGTGGGACGAATGGAAGGAACAGGATCTTTTTGGGGCATTTTGCTGTGTGTTATGCACTGACTTTAACATGCCTTATTGCATTTAATCCTCAAAATAGGAGGGTTCAATTCGGACAACATGACAGCTCCACTTAAACTGAGTCGTAGCTTCTTAGTAAATGGAAATAACATCACATACTTCACAGGGGCTTTAAAGGAATTAAGTGAGAAGGATGTAAAGTGTCAAGCACAGTTCGTGATAACACAGTAACTACACCAGCCATTACAGATTATTACTGTGACTAAAATGAGGAAGGGGCGGACGAGGGAGGGGCAAGCCTTCAAACCAATCTGAGGTCTGCGCTGCAGCGGAGACTGGGAGCCGTGGCTTACTCAGGGCCAAGCCTGGCCTCTGGGGACCCACTCACCTGGTGGTTCCAGATGGAGCCCTCTTTGCTGCGCTCATCGGGAGTCAGGCGCACGTACTGGCTGGTGAGGATAGTGCTGCCCTGGAAGTCCCAGAGAGGCATGGAGCTGGAACCGACACCTGTGGGCAGTGATGGGCACAGACAGGCGCGTAAAAGGCCATGCCAGGCCTGGCCTCGCCAGAGGCAGGAAATCCACAGAACCGCCCTGCTCGGAAGAAAGGGCCACCCTTTTCCCAGCCCCGTGCAGCCTCGCCCTCACCCTGCACTCATTTCCCGCCTCAGGCCTCACCTTGGTAGGGCTTGATAAGCGAATGCTCCCGCTTGAGGTGTTCACTGTTGCCGTCAGTTATGTCCGCAGCCACCGGCCCCAGCAACAGAAGGAGAAGTAGATGTGTCATGGGGCCAGGGCCGGGGCCGGGAAGCCCAGGCCTCCCCGGGCACCGCCGGCCCCAGCCCCTGCGCCAAATCCAACCTTCCGCCGCCATTCTCCGTTTCTCTCTGCCACTTCCGCTAGGGGACTTCCGCCTTCCGGGTGTCTCATCGAATAGCTTCCGGCCGGAAACCTTCCAATGTCTGTCACCGGGAGTTAAATACAAAGCCTCGCAGCCTAAGGGACGGCGACTTTATTTGCTGAGCAGACCCCATCCAGATCAAGTGCAGTTCCACAGCCTTGGCTGCTCCGACGTACCGGTCGCCCAGCCTCGGCAACGGGCTCTTACGAGCCACAACCAATCATGGAACAGCACGTTAGGATTGTGAGCAAATGGAGAGCAGAGGAATGGTTTAGTCGGGGGCGGAACCAAGGGCGTCATCGAAGCGCGGTATGCTGGAACTTGTAGTTCTGGTGGGCCACTCGCGTGGACTGGACGAACGAAGAATACAACGCTCTAGGCCTTTGGCCTCTGACCGCGTCTCTGGAGTAATATTTCCCATTCCGAGGGTTAAGGATCTCTAATTTGAAGGCAGATGCCTAAATTCCAACCTCCGTGCCACCTCGGACTCCCTGGGTGACCTCGGATGAGCCTTAGCTGGCTCTGGTTTCACCCGCTGCAGCTTCACGCCTTTGAAGACTTAGAATTACCAGTGATTTGAAGTCATCCACTTCTCCCAGGTCCTCAGGCCCATTGGGTTTAAGCAGGACGGCAGACCGGTACCCTGCCCCGGATCCCAGTGATGGCTGGGACGCATACAGATCCAAGTGGTCATAGTGCTTGCCTGCTGCAGCAAGAAGTGTCCATGAGCTCCAGCTGCTTTGGCTCAGTGAATAGAGAGCTTCAGCCTGTGGACTAAAGTGTCCAGGTTTCATCCCATCAAAGACACATGCCTGGGTTATGGGCTCCATCCCCAGCAGGGGGTGTGCAGGAGGCAGCCAATCAGTGATTCTCTCTCTCTTTCTCCCCTCTCCCTTCCTCTCTGAGATAAATAAAAATATATTTTTAAAAAACAAAATAAATTATTTAACCTCCAATATATTTAAATGAGGACTCTTAAATTCACATTATAAATCCAAATTTTTAGTTTCTTAGGAAACATTGGGATATCCAACCAAGATAAGCCCACGGGCTGCCCCCCTACAAATGCCGTCCTCTTCTAAGTTAGTCTCCAGGCTGGCCACTAATTGACCCCACCTGTCTGGTCCCTCTAGGCATTTAAATTAAACACCCCTGTTATAGATCACAGCATGGGACCTGGGTTGGTTGCTCCTTTATTTTATTTTAAGAAGCTTCCCTTTTGAATGAATTAACTTATTCAGGATTAACTGATGAGACATCTTTTCCGGCTCATGTATTTTTAATGAGTCAGACATGTACAATAAGGGTCTCCTGCCACTCTTCTCCCACAGGTTATACCCTTCCAGAGGTTTACTTATGTCCATACAAACAAGGACATGTACATTCTACTAGACTTCCATGAGGCTGGGATGTTTGTTAGCTATGGTCACTACTGAATCCCCAGCAACTAGAACAGTACTTAGCATAAAGGAGGTGAACAGGGGAAAGGCATCTTCAACAGAGGGAACAGGAAATGCAAAGTCAGGGAAGGTCCCGTGAAAGGATAAGGAATGCAAGCAGTTTGGAATGGCTGGAAAGTGGTGGGCAAGAGTTTGCTTGAGGTCGGAACTCAAAAGGCTTTTAACTCTCAGCTAAGGAATATGACCTTTTTCCAGAAGGCAATGGGGTGGTTTTAAGCATGGGAGTGGCCAATCTGGGTTTCTCTCGCTATGGTGATGAGAAGAGACTGGAGCCAGGTAACAGGTAGGGAGGTTGAATAGGAGGTCACTAGGACCAGAAGCAGAAAGGAAAGGCCTGGGGCAGGGAAGTCTCCACAGGAAAGGGGATCAGAAGTCCCACAGGAAGACTGGACATCAGTAACTGATCCCCTTTGGGAAGCCAGAGAGAGAGAAGTGGAGAATAGTATTTTGTGGAATGGAGGTCCCACACATACCCATGGAGGGGAGAAAAGTAGATAAGGGCTCAGAGATTGGAACTCCCAGGGCTGCCTGGGGTCCCTGAGGTGACTATGTGGTCAGGGTTAAGACTGGCATCCATGATGAAGAGGGAGGAGAGGTGTCTTAGTATTGGGAGAGGATGACCTTAGGAAGGGGTCCCAGGCAGAGCCTGTGATTGGACCTTTGGGGGAAGGAAGATGAACTGTTGGCACTTGGGCTGATGGTGGCCCAGGCCCAACTCCTGGCACCCAGGCACAAATGTTCACAGCTTAGCCTATCTCTAACTTGATGTGAACCCTTGGGCAACTCACATCTCTCAGAGTCTCAGTTCCATGATCACTACAATGGGAATAGTGAAATCCACTCACAAAGAGGTTGTGAGGGTCAAATGAGGTCAGGATGGGAGAAAACCCTGTAAATCGTAAAGCCCCCTCTGAAACCCAGGCCCAGACCCATCATGGCACAGCAGACAGACAGTGTGTGATGTCCACTCACATCACGCACTCCACACCCCCTCAGAGGCACATTTACACTCCTTATTAAACCCGCCACGGGCAAAGCTCCAGGCTTCCCCAATAAAAGTCCCATATACACACCGAGTCTGAATGAATCTCTCTGTCTGGGTGGCCTGGAGCAAGGTGTGTGGAAGGAGATAAGAGTCAGGGGTGATTTAACTAGGGTAATGCTAGCTGCTGTAACAAATAGACCCTAATGTGTGTAATGGCTCACAGTTTATTTCTGCTCATATGTAACAGTCCAAGACTGCTGTTTCTGGTTGATGAGGGGCTTGCCTTTGGGCACTAATGCAGAGACCCATGTTTCTTCCTTCTTGTGTCTCCACAATCCCCTGGAGCCTCATCATCTTCCGTATCCAGCCAACTAAAGGGAAAAGAGAATGTGGAGAGCAAGTACTACTTCAAAGCCTTGGTCCAGAAACAGCACACATCATTCCACTCATATTCAGTTGGTGGGAACTAGTCACGTGGCCACCATACCTTGCAGCAAGGGAGCCTGGGAAGTTAAAGTTTAGCCATGTTTCCAGGAAGTAAAGAACGTGAATTTGTGGTAAAGACTTAGTTTCTGCCACCGAAGGTTTCAGGCCACATGTCTAGAAAGGGGCAGAGTATAGAGGGTAGAATATGAAAAAGGGGGTGTCATTTTTTTCCTTCAGAGAGAGGGGTCCAAACTGGAGTAATGGATGACTTAAAGGCTCTATGTCCACACTTAAAGTAGTGGGTACATGCATGTTCAAGAAAGAGGCAAAGTGAGGATTCTGTCTAAAGGGTCCGAGTTCATCTGGAACGGGGGCCAGGCTGAGAGGGCAGGGTGGAACTCTTCAGTTGGCAGGGCTCTACCGAGGTGGGTGGGATTTGTATGTGAGCAAGGCGAATGTGACTGCACGTGTGTCTTTGAGCATAGGTGCACCTGATCCATGTCCCTGCCCAGATGGGCGAGCGTGGGCTTGCACATGCCTATGTGCAGGTGTGCCAGTCACATGTACCTCTCCACAGGACTGCACATACATATGACTGAACACCAGGTGGTCCTTATGAGGGAGAGCCTGTGTGTTTATAGACGGACACACCTGAATGGCCTGTATGTGCATGACCAAGCATGCAAAGTGCCCATCTGTCTGCACAATCAGGCACCTGCCTGAGAAGAGTCTGGGCACAGCTGCCTGGAGGAGGTGTGCTGAATGTACACAAGCCCAGCACACCGCAGGTGTGAGATAAGTGTGTGCCGGGTAAAGTCCACATGTGGATACACGGTGCACATGTATACAAGCCCATGGAAGCCCCTGCCAGGTGTCCAGAGCTGCCTCGGTGTGTGAGCCTGCACTTCTGTGTGCCCAGGCATGGCCGTGGAGCTCTCTGGGCACACAGAAGCTTCTGTGTATTGGTGCCTGTGTGGGGCGCTGCAAGGCTGTGTTGGTGGCATGTGTGAGAGCACGTGTGTGTGTGTGTGTGTGTGTGTGTGTGTGTGTGTGTAGGAAGAGGCTGTTCACTCTCTTAGACCTTGCTTTTTTTTCTGTGGTTCCGTTTCTATAGAGACACTTCCTGTGGCAGAGAAAAGAGGTAGTGAGCTGGTCTTTCAGGATGTGAGGGCCCACAGGAGCGGAGCTGGGCTCTCTCCGCCGCCTGCCTGCCGCCCTGCCAGCTCTGCCTGCGGCGCTGCCCACAGTCCCCATGGTGGGTCCCCCCCGAGGCGGGGACCCGTGAACAGCAGAGGCATGCCCGGGAAGCCCAAGCACCTGGGCGTCCCCAACGGACGCATGGTGAGTGCAGGCTCCGGGCCAGGCTCTTGGGGAGGGGAGGGCACACCCAGGGTGGAGCCCAGGAGCTCGCCGGGCAGGGCCGGGCAAGAAGAGCTGCAGGCTGCTTGTGGGTGGAAAAAGTTGGGTACAGATAGCAGGTGTTTGGACCTGGTGCCCTCACCCAGCACCTTCCAGACTGGCCTGCTGGGGACCTGGTCACAGGCTCTGGGTCCAGCCCCTACTGCTCCCTCTCCTGCTGCTTTGGCACCATCTGGAGCTGCCTGCATCCTAGGGTAGCAGGGACACATGGAACCCCCTTGGCCCCTGCACACCCCATGGTGGCCCAAGCCCCCACACCTCATTTAGCCCCAGCTCTCCCCTCCACACCCCAAAGGTCAAGTAAGGGGCAGCCGGCACTGGGCCACTGCCTGCAGCCGGACCTATTCCAGAGGCTTCCTGCCGGCACTGGCAGTCCTTGGGCAGCCTGGGATGGGTGCAGCTCGTCTGTTCTATCCCGGGGCTCCCGGGAAGGGGAGAGGTAGCCGGGCTGTAGGGTGCCCTGGCTGTTGCTGCTGCCCCACCCCCTAAACCCTCTCCCTGGCTGCTTGGCCTCTGAGTCAGAGCCGCCCTTGAAGGTCCAGCTTCTTTATTCCTGCAGCCGATGGGGCAGCCTGTGCTGGGCCTCCCTTCTCTCCTAGATCACCAGCCCACTTGGCAGATCCCTCGTCCCTCCTAACAACTCCAGAAAGGCCAGCCTGTGGCCTCGCCCCTTCCCAGGCCTCAGCCTCGTATTACGGAACAAAGCCATTGGGTCTGGAAACCTGGGTTCCATTCAGTCATACCAGGGGGTCCCCACTGACCCTCTGTTTCTTCATCTGTAACATGAGAATAGAGCAGATATCAAAGGCTTATTGAGATGATTAATAAGGTGAATATGAGGCCCGGACCCATTACAAGGGCTCCATAAACGTCAGCCCAACCCCACCCCTTCGTTACCAGCCCCTCCTCAAGGATCCCCCCCTTATCAGGAAACTGAGCCACCCCCAAGCACACTGCTGCCTCCTAATTCTCAAGATCTGTTTCCATCGCTCCTTCTTCCAGCATCTGTTTATCGCCCAGCCCCGGGCTAGCTGTGAGGCAGATCCCCCCGCGTTAGCCCAGTCGCCCACCTCACTGTTTCCACCCTGGAGCTTAATGGAAGTTCAAGAACCCCTGGGCCTCCCACTCCTGCCCTGGAGGCCCGACACTGGGGTGTCCAGGCCAAGGGGGGACCATGCCCACTCCCATGCCCACCCCAGACGGCGGCTGCGGAGCCCGGAGACAGACTTTACCTCTACCCTTCCCTCATCCACGACGTCTGCTCTGCCCAAAGTCATCGAGAGGAGGAGGGCACCCACGCCGAGCGCCCGGCCTCAGCAAGCCACATGCTCTCCTCTCAGCCGCTGGCACACGGGCTTATCTCTGCCCTTCCTGGGCCTGTTCTGAGTGTTCTGTGCCACCTTGGGAGTCCCGAGGGCCACACACTGCCCACTTGCAGGTCATCGAGAGCTTTCTGAGGCCACGGTCAGCTAGAACAGGGAGAGGCAGACACGCAGTGGCATCTGCAGCAGGGATGAGCATAGAGAGGCACCTGTGAGCTGGGTGTCTGGCTCCTTCCATGACTTACCTCCAGACAGAGGCACAGAGGAGTAAATGACTTCCTGAGGGCAGCGGGCGGACAGAAGGGCCTGCATTTGAACCCGGCTAGTCTGACTCAATGCCAGGGCTCCTTTGCCTCCCCGAACTGCTTGGCTCTGTCCTCCCCCTCCTTCCCCAGCTGCCACCCCACCCGCCATCACTCCCTACAGAGGCAATTTTACTCGTCAGCCTTGTCTGCCTGCCACTCAGCACGTCAGGCAACTGCAGGGAAACCTGTCACTTAGAGATGACTCTCAGCCCTCTTCCCAGAGATGTCTTCACATGGCTCCCACTGCAACTCCGTCTGTTCAACCCCTCCTCTGGGCCTGCTCCGTGCCACCCCTGCCCCGGGCACTCAGGACCCAGGCCCATCATCCTGTCCCCTGCCCTCAAGGAGCTCCCAGTCTGGCAAGACACAAAAGACATGAGCACAGACACCGGAATAGAACTCAGGTTTGGGGAAGAGCACTGGTCAGGGATAGAGAAGGCGAGGGGGGCCTGGGCGGGAGAGCTGGCCTCTCCCCGCCCGGGGTGCGCTGTGGATGGAAGGCATCCTAGCGGGAAGTGCCCGCTGGCGGAGGGCACGGCCTGAGGAAGGCCCAGAGGTGGGAAACACTGGGGAGGGGTGGCCATTGTGTCTGTCAGTCTCAGAGGCCTGGCTACCCGTCCCCACCCTACAAGGAGACCTGCGAGGCACAGCCCAGCTCCCTCTGGACCATCCATCTCAGGGCCAGGCCCTGAGTGACAGGCGGCCTTGCCGAGGGGCCAAGCCCTGGGCCAGCTCCACGGGGCTGCCTCAGGCGGAAGGGCCAGGCCCCTAGGGTTCTCTGTGGGTGTCTCTGGACCTCTGTTTCCCCCAGTCAGAACGACATGAGATGACGGTACAGAGTGCCCAGCACAGAGGACACTCAGTAAACACCCTCCCTTTGAGGTCTGACCTCTCCAGGGGTCAGGGTTCATGAGGAGCCACTAGGCTCTATACCCCCACTTGACCTTGCCTACCTGTGGCCCAAGGGCTGAGGCCCTGGGCCTCCAGCTCCCCTGGGCCTCCCGGCTCCCCCGGGCTGTCTCCTTTCCATCCTGGGAGGCAACTTAGCGGAGGGGAGACCTCAGACTCCAGAGTCAGGCTCAACCACCTCGCAGCCACGTGACTCCTGGGGCCGAGGTTTCCTCACCTGTGAGATGGGAGTGATAATCGCTGCCGCACAGGATCAGGATGTGAGGACGGCGTGAGAGCAAGGACACGGCTGTCAGAGAGTGCCTGTCACACATGGGAGCTCAGGAAATGGGGCCACCCTCACCTCAGTGTTCTCAAGGTCCGTTCCTAAAAACAGTGTGGCACACTGAGGCCCAACCATGGGCTGGGGATGCTACTGGCCACCACACCCTTCCTCATCCTCTCTTCCCCTTTTCTCCCCATCCACTCACCACTTCTCCTCAGGCCGGCCGGGTGGGGCCGGGGCAGCCCTGCTCAGCGCTATTTCCCCAGGCCTGGGAGCCTGGGCAGGTGGGAGCCGGGGCGTCCGCATGTCAGCGGAGCCCTGACCACCACAGGCCGGCGGCTTTCACATACGCCCCAGCGGGTTGGGAATGCTGACCACACGCTACCCAGGGGGAAGTTACTTGCCCCAAAATAGTGGAACTGGAACTGGATTCCATCTCCGTCCCTTCCCACCTTTGCATCTCGACCTCAACCACAAAGTTCAACAACCAGAAGGGCAAGAGGGGTTCAGGAAGGTGAACTGCAGGCTTCAGAGATGGGGTGTTCATGGTGGAGCATCCCTGGTTGGGGGGGGGGGTGGTGCTGGGGCCACCTGGGGGGCAGAGGATGGCTCCTTGGGAGCACTGGAGCAAGGTAGGGTCTTCGTGGAATGGGGTTCAGGTTGGTTCCCTCCTTCAACCCAGGCCTGCGCCCTGGATGCTACCAGACTGATAAGGGAGAGAGGCCCAGGATGGGTGGTAGAACCTGGGTGGGCAGGGGGTCCGGGCAGCTGGTATTTGGGGAGGACTGATGTCAGTGGGCAGAGATTGGAGAGCTGTTGGGTAGGGGAGCAGGAGAAAATACCAGGCAGAGGAAAGAGCAAAGTGGGAAGCAGGAGTCTGTAGGGTTGAGGGGGAAGGTTTGGTAAAGTGCGGGGTGGAGGTGAGGGAGGGGAAAGAGGGAGGCTGAGGGGGTCCATTCCCCAGGCCCAGGCAGGGCTTCAGCTGTAACTCAGCACTGGCTCAGCCTCCCAGGGCAGGGAGTGGGGCCTGCGGAGCACCTGGGAGCCGGCTCCACCTAAAGACACAGAAAACCAATGCGACCCAGTGCAAAGGAGCAAAGGAAGCAGGAGTGAGGGCTGGCTCCGGTGTGGGAGCCTTTGCCCTCTCTGAGGCCCTGGCCTGGCCCCTGCAGTCACGGGGGCTCTGCCCAGGCTGGAGGGCAGGCCAGAGGAGGCCAGTGGATACCGAGAAAGGCAGGACCACGTGGTACCCTGGGAGGGGTGGGGGAGTCAGGATGGTGCCCAGAGACCTGCAGGAGGCTCTGGCCATGGCCACGAGGCTGGAGAGCAGCCCAGGCAGGCAGGTGCCAGGAAGGGAAGGAGCAGGCTGGGAGGGACCTGCCGGCCTCACAATCCCAGCAGCTCCGACTTTCTCCTGCCACTGCGGCGATGACTCAGATGAAACCGTTAGATGGGCCGGAGCAGAGGCAGGAGTGAGGGCTGGGCGGGGCGGGGCGCCCTGGGAAAGGATTCCAGGCCCAGCCATGCCCTGCGGAACCTTCCCCCCGCTCCGCAGTATCTGATCCTGGTGCTCCTGGTGGGGAAGGAGGCTCTGGGAGGAGACCACGGCTATGAAACTAGAAAAGGGCAGGGCCGGGCTTCGAATCTGTGCTCTCTCCTCTACGGCAGGGCTCACACACTTGAAAGTGGGAGCAGGGTCAGACACCAAGACTAATACAACCACAACAATAATGTTGTCAATATTATCTACATATGCCAGATAGTGTCCTGCGTTCTTTATATATATATATATATTTAGCTTATTTAATCACAGCAACCCTTTGAAGTCAGGGCCTTTATGTGCTTCATTTGTATAGAAGAAGAAACTGAGGCACCGAGAGGTGAGGCACCCTGTCCACACTCACCCAGGCTGGGGCAGCACCTGCTTCCATAGGCAACATCAACACATCAAACCGGCCCCGGGGCCCGAGGAGAGCCTGAGCTCCTTCTCTTGTTAATTGATTTCAGAGAGGGAGAGGGAAAGGAAGATAGAAACATCAACGATGAGAATCACTGATAGGCTGCCTCCTGCACGCACCCTACTGGGGACTGAGCATGCAACCCCAGCAAGTGCCTTTGACTGGAATTGAACCCGGGACCTTTCAGTCCGCAGGCCGACGCTCTATCCACTGAGCCAAATGGGTTGTGTGTGTTTTTGACTCTGGCTGCTGCTCAGTGCCAGCCATGCTGGAAGGACTCAGGGTAGCTGGGGCATTACAGTCTTAAAGGGGAGATAGATAGCTGGGGTTTTCTGTAAAACTCCTGATTTTTAAAATATTTTTATTGACTTGGGAGAGGGAGAGGGGGTGAGAGAGACATTAATTGACTGCCTCCTGCATGCTCCCTACAGGGGATGGAGCCCCAAACCCAGATATGTGTCCTGACCAGGAATTGAATCGGCAACCTTTCTGTGCACAGGACACCCAACCACCTGAGCCACCTTGGCCAGGCAAAACTCCTGATTTTTAAATGTGAGAAACCACTTCAAACCTAAAAGAAAAAAAAAACACAACATTTTGAGGACTAAGATATCAGTAATGTCCTATATCTGCAGGCCAGCTCTGTTACTGAGTGCCCCGGTTCCCTGGGGCAGAGAGGGAGACTGCAGCCAGAGAGGGAGGCGGGGCTGCCCGGCGAGGGGGCTTTGCAGACTAGTTTCCAGTGGGGATGGGAAGGAGGCACAGGTGGTGGGAGCTCCTGTTTCAGGGCCTCGTGAAAATGTAGGAGGTGAGAGGGTGGGGAAATTGGGGGTGACTCAAGCCCTGATGTTGGGAGCTCAGGTGATGAGAAGGCAGGATGCAGGGTAACTGGTTGGGTGCCCTGCTGTGCTGGTGGCAGAGGTGGCTTCCATTTGGGCCTGGACGAATTTGAAGCGCGTGTGGGACATTGGGCGGAGCTGTTAGCAGGAGCTGGGGATACGTGTGTTTGGGATGCGTGGATGAAGAAAGGGCCCAGCACAGAGTGAGGGATGGGGAGCGGCCACGTTTCGTGGGTAGGAGATGACGAGGAAGCTGGAGGAGCTGCTGGGAAGGTAGGAGGACCACGCTAGAAAGGAGGGCTTTCCTGTTCCACTAATGACTGGATTCCCAGCGCAGTTGGAGTTGTGTGTGGAGGGGAGGAGGGGGAGGGAGTTGGTCTCTACAGCAATGCTATTCACAGTGGGGTCCATGGACCAGCAGTGTCCGCACCACCCAGGAGCTCGCTGGCAATGGCCCCAGCCTGGACCCACTGACCTTGAATCGCTGGAGGTGGAGCCCTCTGGTCTCTCCAGAGCACACTGAGGACCACTGCTCTGCTCTGTGAAGTAGTTTCCCGCGCCCTGCCCAAGGTGGTGGGACACAAGGAGACCCTGACGCCCTAGAGGAAGCAGTTGCTGTAAGGAGATCCTCAGCTTTAGAGGCGCCTCTCCTTCCTCAGAGACAACGTTGACACAGCCCTAACAGCATGCTGGCCACTGTGCCCAGTGCTGCAAATACTTTACCCCGATTTGATCCTCACAGCAGCCCCAGGAAGTGAGTTACTATTATTATTATTATTATTATTATTATTATCATCATCATCATCATCCCCTATGAGCAGATGCAGACAAACAAGTAACTTGCCCAAAGGCATACCGCTAGCAAGGCAGAGACAGGATTCAAAGTCTACCCACCATGCTGTATGCCTGGGCTTACCCAGCAGGCGCTGGAGGGAGCCAGGGCGACTGGAGGACACCAGCACACAGGGAAGGGCACGTGATGGAGGGACCTGGGGCAGCCTAAGCAAAGCCTTCACAAGCAGGGGGCTGGCTGGCAAGGCCCAGCACGGTCCTCCAGGCAGAAGAGAGCACAGCTCTAGTCTGGGAACTGGCCCCAGGACTGTTCTTTGAGAATCCACCCTGGGCTGCACTCTGATTTTCTACCTCGGATCTCTTGTAGGTTTTGGCTGTCTCTGATGGAGGTAAGCGACAGGACACGTGGAGGAAGCCTGGCTGGGGGTGGGGTGGGGTGTATGTGAAAACGGGGCGGGATACCCCTGCCACTTGCTACCTTTTCTGGGGAAAGTATCTGCAGACGGGATAGGGCCAACGGGAAGGCTGCCAAGCTCACGTCCACTTGTCCATCCCCCCCCCCGCCCCCGCAGAGCTGAGCAGCACGGTGGGACCCCAGGAGCAGAGCGAGGGCCGAGGCAGCTCCCTCAGCGTCCACAGCCTCCCCAGTGGCCCCAGCAGCCCCTTCCCCGCGGAGGAGCAGCCTGTGGCCAGCTGGGGCCTGTCCTTCGAGCGGCTGCTGCAGGACCCGCTGGGCCTGGCTTACTTCACTGTAATCCCTGGGGTCGGGTAGGGAGGGTGGGTGGCAGGTGGGGCTGGGGGCACGGATGGCGCTCCGGGCTGGCCAGTGGGACTCCCCTGTCAGCTGCCTCTCCCACAGCTTTGCTTTGGCACCTTTTCCTCCTCTCCCAGCCGGGCCCTTGGCTTCCCTCTGCCTCCCTGTGCTCTGAGTCTGGCCCTGTCTGCTTGTCGGACACTGTGGGTCTTGCTTGGCCTCTTGGCCCTGAGTCTCTATCCCCATCTCTTTGACCACATCCCCGGACTGGGTCTCTGACCCTTCACTCCCCGCCCCAGGAGTTCCTGAAGAAGGAGTTCAGTGCTGAGAACCTGACTTTCTGGAAGGCCTGCGAGCGCTTCCAGCAGATCCCCGCCAGCGACACCCAGCAGGTGGGGGGACCAGGGAGCTGAGGCAGAGAGGTGGGTGGGACCAGGGCCTGGGCGGCGCCCCTGACCTTTGCCCGTCCCGCCTGCCCCAGCTGGCTCGGGAGGCCCGCAGCATCTACCAGGAGTTCCTGTCCAGCCAGGCGCTGAGCCCCGTAAACATCGACCGGCAGGCCTGGGTCGGTGAGGAGGTGCTGGCGGAGCCGCGGCCGGACATGTTCCGGGCACAGCAGCTCCAGGTGAGAGGGCGTGGCCTGGGAGGGACCCCAGCGGAGAAGGGGCGGGGCCAGATCCAGGGGCGGAGCCTGAACGGCGTAGGCAGTGTTTCCCAAACTTCTCTCAAGATGAGAATCACCTGGTGGAGTTGTTAAACTACAGATTCCGGAATCCCAACTAAGAAGTGCTAAACTAGCCGAAACCGGTTTGGCTCAGTGGTAGAGCGTCGGCCTGTGGACTGAAAGGTCCCGGGTTCGATTCCGGTCAAGGGCATGTGCCTTGGTTGCGGTGCAAGAGGCAGCTGGTCGATGTTTCTCTCTCATCGACGTTTCTAGCTCTCTATCTCTCTCCCTTCCTCTCTGTAAAAAATCAATAATATATATTTTTTTAAAAAAAGAAGTGCTAAACTAGAATTTTTGGGAACATATAGGTAAAATTGTATACTTAACTAGTGCTCTAAGCTATGGATAAGCACTAGTTAAGTATACAATTTTACCTATATGTTTAGCACTTCTTAGTTGGGATTCAGGAATCTGTAGTTTAACAACTCCACCAGGTGATTCTCATCATGAGAGAAGTTTGGGAAACACTGGCGTAGGGTAAGGGGTGAGGAATGGGGAGGGAGAATTTGGTTGTGGGCTTGGGAACAAATAGGGCGGGCGGGAGCTGTTCAGAGGCGGGAACCTGAGGCTGCGGAGATGGAGGGGTCAGGGGCGGGGCCCAGCACAGGCGGGGGCGGGGCTGAGCTGAGACGTAGGCGGGGCCAGGAGCAGGGGCGGGGCCTGGGCTCGGAGGAGGGTCCCTCCCTAGGTTAGGGACCGGGCCAGCTCCGGGAGCCCGGCCCGGGACCCGAGCTCACGGTCCAGGCGCCTGTCGCCGTAGATCTTCAACTTGATGAAGTTCGACAGCTACGCGCGCTTCGTCAAGTCCCCCCTGTACCGCGAGTGCCTCCTGGCGGAGGCTCAGGGGCGCCCCCTGCGGGAACCTGATTCCTTGCGCCTCGGCAGCCCCGACGCCACCAGGAAGGTGCGGACGCTGGGCTATGGGGGACGGGGACAGGGTGCCCGGTGCAGATCTGCGGGGTGCTCGGGGTCTGCATGCGGTGCCAGTGCCTCCCCTGTACCTGCAGAAGCCGAAGCTGAAGCCCGGGAACTCGCTGCCGCTGGGTGTGGAGGAGCTGGGGCAGCTGCCGCCGGCTGAGGGCGCTGCGGGCCGCCCGCTCCGCAAGTCCTTCCGCGGGGGTGAGAGCTGGAGCTGGCCTGGGAGAAGAGAGGGGGCGGGCGTGTAGGCAAGCCTTGAGAATGCCCCTTCCTCCTACTTGTCCCACCGTCTGTACGTTCGTGGAAACCGAAATGCAGGTCCCAGTGGCCACCACGTTCCCCAGGTGGTTTGGTTCCCAGGCTAGACACCAAAAGTCTGGGAAGCTCCCTCAGGAGCGATGCTTGCAGGAACCCAAACTTCGTTAGACCCCTGCAAAGGCCTCCAACGGGTGCCTCTGGCAGGCACAGGCCTCAGCAGAGGGACCCGCGTGGGGAGGGGCTGCCCTGCTTATGCTCCCTCTCCCCTAGAACTGTCGGGCTCAGCAGCAAATTCGGCCTCCCTCAACTCCTCCGCCAGTCTGGACCTGGGCTTCCTTGCCTTCCTTAACAGCAAATATGAGGTAAGCATCCTGCTTAGGGGATGGGGGGAGAGACAAAGTGCGGGCTAGGGCCACTTTGTGTGGCCACCATCGTTCCTATCACCATCCCACGTCCATCTCCCCAGCTTACTCCTCGTAGCCAGTCCCTCCAGCTCCTTACTTTCTACCCGTCCTCACCGTATTGGGCCCGATGCATAGCATGGGTTCACCTCCTCTTCACCAGTGTGTGTGCCCAGATGTACAGTGTGTGTGTGTGTGTGTGTGTGTGTGTGTATAGGGGAGGAACAATGGGTGGACCTGCCTCTGGGTGCTCATATGCCCAGTTGAGCATACAGTATATGTGTTCCTGTAAGAGGACAGGTGTGCTCTTGGGGCGGGGGTGTGCATGTGTGTATGTGTGCATGTGTGTATGAATGTGTCCCAGTGAGCTTACCTGTCTGTGTACTGTCCGCGTGTCCTTGAATGTGTGCACATGACCTCCTCACCACTCCTGCCCCGAATCAGCACCATCGGAAGAGCCTTGGGAGCTCAGAAGGTGAGAGTGAAAGCCGGACGGGGAAGTACTGCTGCGTGTACCTGCCTGATGGCACCGCCTCCTTGGTCCTGGCCCGGCCTGGCCTCACCATCCGGGCCATGATGGCCGGCATCTGTGAGAAACGAGGCCTCTCCCTACCTGACATCAAGGTCTACCTGGTGGGCAACGAGCAGGTGCGAACGTGGCCTGGTCCCCAACTCCAACTCCCTTCCTGGTCCTGATCCCAGCCCCAGTCCTGTCTCTGCTCAGCTGTGACTTCAACCCCATTGCCATTCCGAATCTCCTGGACCACTACTTCGAATTCCATCCCATATCCTCACCCCCTTCCTAACTCCAGCCCCTACCCACCTACCCCTGTCTCATGCCCAACTCCAAACCAACTCCTCACTTAAACTCAGATATCCACTCTCAACCTCCAAAATCCTATCCCCCCACCCCCCAGCCTATCTGCTTTCCAGCTTCATCAACTATCACTCTGACGGGTTCTGGGGTGGCCAGTAGGGAGAAGCCCTGCTGGAGGAAGGTTTTCCTGCAGCACCCCCGCTCAGACTGCCCATCCCTGAAATGACCATTTGGGGGAGCCCTCGCCTCCTCTGCTACTTGGAGCACCTAACCTATGAAAACCTTCCTTTAGGTGCAAATGAGCATAGCTTTACAGAGAGGTCTGAGGAAAACTCACTTTAAGGGAAGGCTCCCGTAAGGGGGTCTAAGTAAGACTGCTGCAGAAGGCCTGTCAGGATTTCATTCACCCCGTAGAGAAGGCTCAGGCCCTGCCAGGTGGGTGGCAGAGGGACGTGGCCTGGGCTCTGTCCTCCAGGTCCATGGCTGGGGGTGAGCCAGACAGGATGTGATCAGGGAGGAGGAGTGGAACCCCCCATCCAGGGGTTTCTGGGGTGAGGTAGGCATTCCTGGTTGGTGGCAGGAAGGCTTCCTGGAGGAGGCAGCAGTGGAGAGGAGGAGGAGGAGCTGTGGGGGGAGTGAAGGCCTGGTGGGTAAGAAGTTCAGGGCATGTTCAGGGGCTCAGAGCGTGGGAGTGTGAGGGCCGGGGAGGAAGAGCTCTGCCCATTCCCTCAAGCCTCCAGAGCAGCCTCCACAGCCCGGACTTCCACGTCTGCTAAATATAACGTCACCGCCCACACTCCACCTGCCCCTGCAGCACAGCACAGGCCCGTGGTGAGGGCAGGCTGCCTCCCTGCCCGGCTGGTACAGGTGGCAGAGCCTCGGGGAGCAGGAATCACTGCAGCCTGGCCTCACCGTTTATGTACCTACTGTGTGCCAGGCACTGCGCCAGACACTTCACATCCCCCAGTCCTCACAGCAGACATGGGGAAGAGCCCTTTTTGCAGTGAGGACGCAGAAAGTGTCCTTACTAGATGGGGATGGAGAGAAGTGGACAAATGTCCAAAAAGGGACAAGGCCTGGATAGCTGCCCCAACGTGGGTGTGGAGGAGGAAGTGCGGCCACTGGTCCAGGTGGGATTCACAGGCCTGAGGGACAAGGGACAGCTCTCCGGGAGGCAGACCCTGTCCTGGACCAGGAAGAGGCGCTATGATCTAGGACCTAAGCCTGCCTCTTGCTCAAGCAACCCCATTACCATTTCGTGCCCCCGCCCCCCACCTCCCAGGTTTCCCATAACTCCCTCCTTTTGCAATCTGTCCAGCATTCTGCCACCCTTCTCCATAGCCTTGGCCAAGTTCCTAACGATCCTCCTCTGTGCCTCTCACCTGCCCATCCGCCCTTCCCTCTAAACGTCAGGGCAGCCCCTAAAGAGGTGTAGGTGGTCCCCTGGGGCAGCGGGGGTCACCAGGGGTGGGGGAGGACTCAGACCCTGCCTGGCGTCTGCAGAAGGCCCTGGTCCTGGATCAGGACTGCACCGTGCTGGCGGACCAGGAAGTGAGGCTGGAAAACAGGATCACCTTCCAGTGAGTGCCCCTCCCGCCAGGCCTGGGTTGGGGTCGGTGTTCTGAGCCATTGCTCTTCCCTGCAGGTCCTTCCCTGGGCGCTAACACCTCTCCCGGGACTAAGTCCCCCCCGCCGGCAGGAGGGTCTCCCGGGTTCCGGCCCCGCCTCCCCCCGGGTGGGCGGTGTGGGGAGGGAGGAGGGCGGGCCGGCGGTCTGCCCTTCCGCAGCCCGGGGTCCCCGCAGGCTGGAGCTGGCGGCGCTGCAGCGCGTGGTGCTCATCTCGGCCAAGCCCACCAAGCGGCTGCGGGAGGCGCTGCAGCCCATCCTGGCGAAGCACGGCCTGAGCGCTCACCAGATCGAGCTGCGCCGGGTGAGCCGCGGGGCCGGGGCGGGGGCCGGGCCGGGCCGGGCGGCGGGCGGCGGGCTGCGGGTCCTGCGGGTGCTGACCTGACCCCGCAGCCAGGCGAGAAGCAGCCGCTGGACCTGGGGAAGCCAGTGAGCTCGGTGGCGGGCCAGAGGCTGGTGTTGGACACTCTCCCAGGTAGGGAATGTGAGCCCCAGGTGTGGTCCCCCGGGGCTGACCGACCCAGGAGTAAAAGGGGAGGGGGGAGGGGGGCTCCAGGCGGGAGATGGACGCAAAAGGCGGCGCTCTCTGCCACAGGTGTGAAGATTTCTGAAACCGGCGACACCTGTCCCCGCCGAAGCCAGGTGAGCGAGAGGCGGAGGGCCTTCCCTTGCCCGCCGCACCTCCCTCCTGGTTGTGGTTCTGACCTCACGTTCCCACAGCGCACCCCGCCTGGAACCCAGGACAAGGGCAGCCCCCTCCCTCCACTGCCGCTCAGCTCCCTGGCCGAGGCTCCCAGCAGTGTCTCTGGGAAGCGACAGACCTGTGACATTGAAGGTACCTTGGGGAGGGTGGGAGCTAGGGACCGGGGGAGGTGGGACCATTGAGATGGCATCAGGGGACCAAATGTCACTTGAGCTGGAACAGGAGGTTGGAGGGCCAGCAGGGCAGGGGCAGGGGGTGAGCAGGGGCATCGGGGCAGGGGGCAGGAGGTGGAATAGTGTGTGTGGGTCTGTGTGGGTGGGCCCCTGACTCTGTGGCCACCACCCCCAGGCCTAGTGGAGCTGCTGAACCGGGTACAGAGCAGCGGGGCCCATGACCAGAGGGGCCTTCTGCGCAAAGAGGACCTGGTGCTTCCAGAATTTCTGCAGCTGCCTGCCCACGGGCCCGACTCCCAGGAGGCCCCAGCACAGACTGAATCATCAGCCAAGCCCAAGAGGGGCCCCTGGGACTCTGCCCTCTGACAGCCGTCCGACAGGCCAGATTGGCCGTGTGGCCCCTGGCGGGCCCAGCATGCCGGTCCCGCTCTGCATGCCTTGTCTGTGCTGTGAGTGTCCCTGGCCCTTCCTGCCACGGGCAGGCCCGGAGGAGGAGCCAGGAGGGTTTGGAGAGGGGCTCTGAGCAGCCACACAGCCACCACCCCTTGGTCCCTCACAGGCTTGCCCTCCATCCCTGCAGCCAGGCCACTGCGGGGAGGTGGGGCTCCCCTCCTTTCTTTCTCTACCCTGTGCAGGCGTGCCCATCACAGAGGGGTGGTGTTGGCAGTGCCAGCCTCCCCACCTGTGCCAGCTTCACCAGGGAGCAGAAGGAGGGCAGGCCCCCCCTCAGGGAGCCAGTATGAGTAAGGGCCGGGGGAGGGGGGCAGCTGGGTAGCCCCTCCCTCTAGCCACTGCACTCTGCTGGATGGACAGATTTTGCACTTGGGTTGGGGCAGCTAGGTTTGTCCTGGATGTATAATATTGTTATATAATAATTATTATTATTCTGCCTTGAGGCGTGTTCCTTGTGTACCCTGTACTCCAACCTCTCAAACCACACTGCACCCCCCAAACCACAACGCATCTGTCATCAAGGTCACAGGGTGCGGAGTGCCCCCCGACTTCCTGTTATCAGAACTTCTCTTCTTGACTGTACAGAGTATGGAGGGCAGGGGAGAGAGAGAGAGAGAGATATAACACTGAAGAGGGAGGGAGAGGAAGGGGAAGAACCTCTGGGCAGCTGTGCCTCTGCCGGGTTTTTTCTTGGTTTCCGATCTGAGTACAATGTCTACTCACTTTCTTCTTCTTTATGGGACTGGGGGTCCCTGAAGACTTAGCTGTGGTTTCTGAGGATGCATTGAAGGCCTCGTAGGGGGCACTGGGCGTTGCTGCTGGGGCAGGTCCTGCCCCTTTCCTGCTCTAGCTGGGTGGCCTTCCCTGTCCCAGGCAGCCAGGGCAGCCCCACGCAGGAAAGCCCGCCCAGAAGAAGGGTCCCGGCCTGTAGGCAGAGAAGCCAGATTCAGTCCCGGTGGTGAGACAGAGGAAGCAAGGGGACACAGGAGATGCAAGATGGTATCTGGGGAGTGAGGGGTCCTTTTTTTTTTTTTTCAAATATATATTTTATTGATTTTTTACAGAGAGGAAGAGAGGTAGAGAGTTAGAAACATCAATGAGAGAATCATCGATCAGCTGCCTCTAGCACACCCTCTACTGGGGATGTGCCCACAACCAAGGTACATGCCCTTGACCGGAATTGAACCTGGGACCTTTTAGTCCGCAGACCGATGCTCTATCCACTGAGCCAAACCGGTCTCAGCGTGAGGGGTCCTCTTGATCACCTCACCAGGCTGAGCTCTCATCCCCACTCCAGCTCTTTGCACTTCCTGTCACCTCTGCCAGCAGCTCCAGTGGCACCAACACCCCACCATGTCACTGGAGAGATGGGGAGGGGGATGCGTTGCTGGCCCACTATGCTTTTCTCCAGACGTCAAAGCCAAACCTTCCTATTTAAGAGGGCTTCAGCACTCTGCCCCCTCAGTCCATGTTGTTGGGCTGTGTTGACCCCTAGCTGCTGGCATGAGCTCATGACCCAGGCCTGGCCAGTCGGTTTAGTTCAGGGATGATCTCACGCAGTGAGAACACCAGTCCTGGCCATTTTCTACCATCTCCCGGGGACGTGCAGAAAGGACCTGCAGGGAGAGAACCTACATGCAAATGAAGGCAACACAGGAGACGAGGACTGAGAGACGGAAGGAGACTCCTGACAAAATTATCTAAATGCCTACATTCCTGCACGCTCCACGTTAGCCACCTGTAGTCTTCCTCCTGCGATAAGCCCAAGCACTGATTCTCTGGATGTGGGTCTAGTTGTTACTGTACTGGGGTTTCTAAGATCTGCAACCACAGAGTCCTGGTTCGTTGAAGCTCTTGTCTTAAACACCTCAGAGGAGCCGTCCCTCGTCACCTCACACTGTGACCTGTGTGTGTGTGTATGTGTGTCCCCACATTCATATGTTCAAATCCCAACCCCCAGAGTGATGGTGCTTGGAAGTGGAAGGTGATTAGTATGAGGGCAGTCAGTGCCTTTATAAGAAACCCCAGAGAGCTGCCTCATCCCTCCCACCACGTGAGGGACACACCGAGAAGACGGCCCTCGGCTCTCGGCAGCCTGAAGAGAGCTCTCACCAGACCCCAACCATGCTGCCACCCTGGTCTCAGACCTCCAGCCTCTGCAACTGTGAGAAATACGTCCTGTTGTTTATAAGCCACCCCGCCTCTGGCAGAGTTGTTCTGGCAGCCCAAGTGGACGAAGACATCACATCCCAAGTGCTTCCCAGTGTTATTCTCCACCATGTCACCCAGCGTTCTTCCTTCACAGCACGCAGCCCACTCTAACAACCTTATTTGCTCATTTACTAATACACCCATTTGCTGACTATATGATGTCGGTGCCTTAATGGCAGGGACCTCGTCCCTCTTTGTCACCTCTGTATCCCCTTGGCCTAGATGGCTGACAGATGATGCCACCGCCTCGGGTGGTCCCAACAAAGGATGCGGGGCCAACAGGGCAGTGGGGGTCCTGGGCAGCGGACAGCTTAGCACCGGGGTCACAGCCTGTGGCTGACGATGTGGGTAGGGAGACAACCCGTGTCTCTTCCCTGATCAGCTGCGGAACCCCTCACACTTCCTGGGCCCCAAGGCCTCACCCTGTGGCAGGAGACACCCCTCCATGCCCCAGGGTAGAGAGGTGGGGGCACGAGGTCACAGACAGGGTATCTTCTCAAAGTTGGCAGATCCTCAGGCCAAGCCCACCCTACCGCAGACCTCCCAACTGCCAGTGACGTGCCTGCCAAGCTGAGGGACCAAGGAGACTGCCTCATGAGAAAGGGGGCCGGGAGTCAGGTGGATGAGCCTTCCTGAAGGTTGGCCCCTGCAGGGGGAGGAATTCACATCTACCAAGGCCCCCAATTTAGCACATTCCATCCTTTATCTCATTTTCGTCACAACAAAACAGCCCAGTGGGTCTGAAACCAGGGCTGCAGGAAGGAAGGGAAGTGACCAGCCCAGGATTCTGTAAGCAGCTTGACCAGCCAGCCCCCAGGCTCTGACTTGGGGACACACCCAGGAAGGGCCTGGGTGCTGCAGAAATTCCTGCTGGGGAGCCAGGGCCCTTTCAGGGAGGGGACATGGATATGGCTGCTCTGGGAGGCAGTTTGGGAATTTCTGCCGACAATGAAAACCACAAGGCAGAGCCACTCACTCCTGGGCATCACCTGGAAACTGGCAAACAGCCAAATGTGCACGTGAGGGGTGCGGTGGGTGGGGAGGGTAACAATACTTGGCGGTGTGCCCATGATCTGCAGTGCCACAGCAGGTAAGGAACCGAGTACAGTGTGTCCTGATGTGGAAAGTTCTCCAAGATGTGTCATTATTCTTAAAAAAAAAAAAAAAAAAAAAAATAGAGCAATGCATATGGCATGAGATCTTTATATAAACCACAACCACACAGGCACTTGTTAGTGAACAGAAAGGGGAGGGAATGTTCTAGAAGAATACATGTCAAACTGACGGGGTAGAGGTCAAAGGAGATCTTCACCTTAGCTTTAATTTTTGTTATTGTTGTTAACCCTCATCCAAGGACATTTTTTCCATCAATTTTTAGAGAGTGGGAGGGAGGGAGGGAGGCAGAGAGAGAGAGAGAGAGAGAGAGAGAGAGAGAGAGAGAGAGACATCGATTGGTTGCCTCCTGCATGTACCTGGCTGGGAGCAAGGGATCAAACCTGCAACCCAGGTACATGCCCTTGACCGGCAATCAAACCCACCACCCTTTGGTGCACTGGCCAACAGTACACTGTCCAGGGCCTAGCTTTATTTATTTATTTATTCTTAATATATTTTATTGATTTTTCACAGAGAGGAAGGGAAAGGGATAGATAGCCAGAAACATCAATGAGAAAGAATCATCGACCAGCTGCCTCCTTCCCACCCCCCACCGGGGATGTGCCCGCAACCAATGTACATGCCCTTGACCGGAATTGAACCTGGGACCTTTCAGTCCACAGACCGACGCGCTATCCACTGAGCCAAACCGGATTCAGCCTAGCTTTATTTTTTTTAAAGGATGCAATTTAAAAAATAATCAACCTCTGTGTCACTGCTGGCCTGCCAGCCCTTTCTCCATAATAAAACCCAAGTCTTCCTTCGGGGCTTCACGCACCACCTGGAGGCACATTTTGGCTGGCCAGGCGTATTCTCTGCCACCATCCCCTCTGTGACCCCTCCTCCAACATGTCCTCTGCAGCTGCCTGGACAGAGGGGAATCTTCATTCCCAGAATCCCTCAGCCCCACCAGGCCCAGAGGCAGGGGATCAGTTGGTCAACCCAGAGGCCCTGTTCCAAAGCCCCTGCATGGATCTAGACTCCCGGTGCTCGAGAGGGTCCCACGGCTGCTTCCCCTCACCTCACCAGGTAGGAAGCCAGGAGAGGAGTCAGTCTGTCCACCTAGCACAAAGCAGAAGGGAAAAGAGAGACCACACATTTGCTGTCCGCTCTGCAGCCTCCAGTACCACCATCCTCGGAGGACACAGGCTGAGCCAGCAGGTGCGACTTCCTTAGGACCCCATGGAACCCACGTCCTATGGCTCCAAGCCTCCGAGAGAGAATCTTGTTCCCTGTCTCTCATCGCCTAATCCCCCTTAATGGCCTCGGGGCTGGGGAAGGGTTGGCATGAAACGGGCACAGGGTGAGCCCAGGCACACAGTGACCTAGGCTCTGAGCCAGGGTGGGGGCAGGTAGGGGCAGGGGCTGCTCACCTGGGGCCCAGATGAAAGTGCTGATGCAGCTGTAGCTCATGTTCCCTGGGCAGCCACCCCCGCCCCCACGGGTGAGCACAAGGTGCACCCTGCAGAGAGGCCGGGCCTGGTGGTCAAGTGACTCTGACTTGTGGGGGATTAGAGGCTGGAATTCAGCTTCCACAAGGAGGCAAAGGCCCAGGTAGAGAGGAACACGCGTGGCTGATCACATTGGATGAGATGCAGCCCAGGCTGGGCACAGGCCCATATGGCTGCACACCTGTCAGAGGTGCCATTCACATCATGTTGGTCCTGGGGGGTCCAAAGGAGCTGGGGACATGCACATGGGTATGTGTCCTGTGACCTCTGCAGGGTCTGGGTGAGGGATGCTCTGTGGCCATCTCAGCTGCTCTCTCCCAGGTACTGGCTTGGGGATGGAGCCAAGGCAGAAGCCAAGGAGAAGCACCATAGAACCAGCATCCCACCTCCAGCAGAGCCCAGGGTGCTGGCTCCCGGGGTGAAGTCCTCGCCAGCTGAGATGGGTGGGAAGGGATGACCCCACCAGCTAAGGAAACCACCTCTTCCTGTGGCTTCCTTGTGCTGAGGGGCTGAAGGAACCCAGAACCCAGATGCAGAGCCACAGCTTGGATCGGAGAACTTAGAACGCAGGGCATCGAGCTACCTGCAGCATTCAGCTACCGGGAGTGGAGCCCAGGGCCTGGAGTCTAAAGCCAGATCTCAGAGTTTCAGAAGCCAGAGCATGGCCCGCCATCTCAGAGCGTGCTGCCCACAGCCTCCCGCTCAGGCCTGCCCTCCGGGGCCAGCATGACGCCCTGGGCACAGGGCTGGAGAGACATGAGGAGGGGAGCTGCAGGGGAAGAGGTGATTTCTGAGCAACGCCTAAAGCTGCCTCAGCTCTTTGGGCCACAGACTTTGGCCCCTCAGTCAATGAGTGACCTACCCCTGAGCCACCAGGATCAATCATTACCCAGGCGCCTGTCCCCCAAACAGAGACAGGACATTCTCAGGTCAGCTGCCCATGCCCCACCTCACAGGACCTAATGTAGCTTTGGAAAACGGGGCTTGGATGGGACCTCTCAGGGCCCTGCCTGCCCTGTGCCGGGCAGCTCAGAGTGAAGTCCAGGATCTCCAGGAAAGGACAGAGTCAAGAGGGCCAGGGGACAGATTGCTCTGTTCCCCAAAGGGAGGTGTGCAGGTGGCCCCTACTGCGTCACCCACCTGACGGTAAAAACGGGTGCCTGGACCACAGACCAGAGAGGATGCATCCGTGTGTGTGTGTGTGTGTGTGTATGTGTGCAGTGCCCGCACAGCCATGTCTGTGTGCAGGCCTGCTGCCCTGGCTGCCGGAGCAGAGTGTTCACGGCCGGATCCCCAGTGCACAGCCCCGTGCTGACTCAGTGGGGCTTACAAGTTGGTTGAATAAATAACCATGTTGGTGAGAAGAGGCAGGAGTTCTCAGACTGTGGGTATGAGGAATCTTGCTGTGGGATTACACTGCTCGTTAGCCGGTTCCACCCCCCCCCCCCCCAAAAAAAAAAAAAAATCCAGTTCCTAGACAGATGGTCTGGAATGTTAGTTTTTCCTCCTTTGATTGTCCTCAAACTTGAGAGATTGCAGGAAACTCACCTGCATTGAACTGCGTGTATGTAAGGAGCAGCAGGTCTTTTTTTTTTAAAAAAAAATTTATTTTATTGGCTTTTTACAGAAAGGGAGAGAGAGGGACAGAGAGTTAGAAACACCGATGAGAGAGAAACATTGATCAGCGGCCTCCTGCACACCCCCTACTGGGGATGTGCCTGCAACCAAGGTACATGCCCTTGACCAGAATCCAACCCAGGACCTTTCAGTCCGCAGACCAACACTTATCCACTGAGCCAAACCGGTTTCAGAAGGAGCAACGGACCTTGACGGAGAGCTGCGGAGACAGCCGGGGTGCCACCTCCACACTTGCTTCGTTCCCGGACACACATGGTTGTTCCTGGCACGGTTCTCCCTGTTCAGCAGCCCTGTGGCTCCCAGGGAACTTGTTTTCGTTGGTGTGAGGAAATTCAATAACCGGCAGCCTGGCACGTGCACCACTTTGGCCATGCTTTTCACCCATCCCCCTCATGGCAAGCTGCCTCGTCTCCCCCCCCCTCCGCCCCCTACCCCCCCGTACTGGCCCCGAGGGCTCTCCGAGTCACTCACCTGCTGTTCTCACCTTGGCTGCCATCTCAGCAGGCCCAGCTGACCAGGGTGTCTTGGCGACTCCGCTTTCCTGTTTTCCTCCTGAACCCAGCTGCGGGCGGGTCTCGGTTTCCCCGGCTCAGTTTCCCCTTCCTCCGCCCCCTCAGAAATGTGGGGGGTCCTGGGGGCTTAGCCCGGCTGCCCTCCTCACAGGCACACGCTCCCTGGGGCACCGTCACAGGGGAGCCATGTTGTGCTGGGCCCCCAGGCCATGACGGTGCTGCCTTCAGGCTGGAGGCGGGCAGGGTTGAAAGGGAGAGGGGGACATGATAAGAAGGGCATTTTGGAAAGCTGTCTGGCTGCATTTTTTGGAATCTGGTTTGGGAGCCGTGAGGCAGAGCAGGGAGAGTATCTGAGAGGCCATTGCAATAACCCAGGTAAGGCCTGGGGGCCGGAGCTCCTGGGAAACAGAACTGGGAGAGTCCGGCGATAGATAAGAGATGACGAGGTAGAGGAGACGGGCCTCACAGACGCCTGCTCCATTTCCGGCTTGAAGGACCCACCTCACGCTGCTCCCTGAGGTCCTGACGTGCAGGAGGCCCCGGGAGGTAAGGAGCACGTCCTGTGCCTTAGACCCAAAGATCCCACTGCTCCCGCCCCCGCTCCTCAGGCACAGCTGGCACAGGCAGGTCTTGGCATCTTCCCTCCACGACTCCCGCCCTGGAGGGAGACACCACCAGCCACCCAGGCTGCGGGCCCAGAGGTCCGGGAGGCACGTGAGCAGACAGGGCAAAAGTCACCCTTCAGGGACACCCGAGTCTGTCACCGGTGGGGAAGAGGCCGGCTGGGCGTGGGGAGGAGGCTGCTGAAATGATCAAAGGGGCCGAGAGGCTGGGGCTGGAGCTCGGCCGCCTTCTCCGCTGTTCTCAGGAGTCCAAGGGGCAGCGCTGGTCAGCTCCGACATTGCAGGGCTTTTCCTAGGGCTGTGGCAGCCCCACCCCACCCCCAGAATGTTGGGGAGCAGTTTGGATGTGTACTAGTAAATCCACAGCATTCTGTAATGGTCTCACTTGTAATCAGAGCAGGGAAGGGAGAAGTCAAAACTGTCCAAGATTATTAAAAAGGAGAAGCGTCCGGTTCCTAAGGAGCGCCTTTGGTACCAGCTGCTCCTGCCCAGGTCTGACCTCAGTAGCGCAGGAGAGACGGGGAGCAGGCCTGGGGACAGGGGTCTCTGGGCACACTGTGGGCGTCAGGCTCGGGGGTGGGGTGCTCCAGCAGCCTCAGACCCATCCCTAATGGGACTTGAACAGGCCCTCTAGTTCCTACAAAAGGACTCAGTAGCAACTGCATTTCCAGGGCTCAGCGACATTCCTCTATATGAACCCTGACCTCACCCAATTCACTTCATGCAGGTAGGAAGAGGCTCCAGGACACCCAGAGGGTTCCTATGTAAATTAGGGTTCATGACAGAATGTGATGGGACCATTAAAAACCACATCTGTGCTGAGTGTAAGACACAGGAAAAGGCTTAGAATAGAAGGGTAGATGAAAAAGCAACTCAGTCTCTCATAGACAAGGAAATTTGATGCGGATTAATAAGACAGAGAGAATCGCCCTGACCGTTTTGGCTCGCAGGGGTCCTCAAACTTTTTAAAGTGGGGGCCAGATCACGGTCCCTCAGAGAGCTTGAGGGCCGGACTATATGAACTACTAATTCCTACTGTAACACCTCGGCTGCACTCACTGCCCAAAAAACCTGGCTGGCCGGATCAGACTCCTCTGCGGGCCACATGTGGCCCGCGGGCCGTAGTTTGAAGACCCCTGGGATAGAGCATCAGCCTGCAGACTCAAGGGTCCCAGGTTTGATTCTGGTCAAGGGCATGTACCTTGGTTGCGGGCACATCCTCAGTAGGGGGTGTGCAGGAGGCAGTTGATTGATGTTTCTCTCTCATTGATGATTCTACCTCTCTCTCTGTCTCCCTTCCTCTCTAAAAAAATCAACAAAATATATATTTTTAATTGATTTTTTTACAGAGAGGAAGGGAAAGTGATATAGAGTTAGAAACATCAATCAGCTGCCTCCTGCACGCCCCCTACTGGGGATGTGCCCGCAACCAACCTACATGCCCTTGATTGGAATCAAACCTGGGACCTTTCAGTCTGCAGGCTGACGCTCTATCCACTGAGCCAAACCGGTTTCAACAATAATATATATATATATATTATTGATTTTGTACAGAGAGGAAGGGAGAGAGATAGAGAGTTAGAAACATCGATGAGAGAGAGTCATCAATCAGTTGCCTCTTGCACACCCCCTACTAGGGATATGCCCGCAACCAAGGTACATGCCCTTGACCAGAATCGAACCCAGGACCTTTCAGTCCCCAAGCCGACGCTCTATCCATTGAGCCAAACCGGTTTCGGCAATATATATATATTTTTAAAAAGGCAGAGAGAGTCCCTTTTTAACTCCGCGTGTACGAAGGGACGTGCAGAGCATCGCCCTCCGGAGCACATGTGATTTGCTTCCCAGCATGCCATCAGTTTCCCTCAAATAAACTCTTTAAAACCTTAAAAAAGAAAAAGTCAGCGAGAGAAGGATGGAAGGCAGTGTTCTAATGATTACAGCCATGTTTCTGAAAAGCAGGGTTACTTTTCATTTCCTTTTGCTATGAATGGAGATTTTTCTAGTAAACACCAGGTGGCTGGTTCCCTGCCCAGCTTCCCCGGGCCCCAGAACAAGTGTAAGACCGTGGGGCTCGCTGTCCTCCGCAGGGCACTTTTCAGAGCGAAAGGGTCGCTGGGCCCAGATCCATGCAAAACAGGACTTGTGGTCGCTCTGCCAAGCCAATCCCAGCCGCACCTCCACCGCCCCCCCTTCTATCCCCTGGGGGTTCTGCGGCCTTAACGACACAGCCATGATGTGGTGGAGCTGGGACGCCAAGCCAGGCTTTCTGTGTTCTCTGCTTTAGCCACTTTGGCAGAGAGTTTATTCTGACCATTACTCCTCAGTGCTCGGCAAATGATACACTAATTACTTAACCTTTGTCACATTAAAGGGGGGACTGTGCAGGTTTCTGTCTTCCTGGTCTGTGTCACCCTAAAATGTGCTCAGTGTTGTGGAGGACTTCCGCTCAGGGGACCTGAGCAGTCGGGGGCTGGCTGGTGAGCCAAAGGACATTGTTGGCCTGAAACAGGACTGAGAGACTGAGGCGGGGGGGCCGCTTCCTTCGCCAGCACACTCCAGCCACCTGGAGACGCCAAAGGGCAAGAGAACAGGAAGAGAGCAAAGGCGCTGAGGGGTTCCGTTCCAGACACAGAGATGGGCCATTTATCTTACTGAATTCCACAATTCACTGAAAAAGCCCAGCCAATTGTCATTTTACCAGTGAGGGGCCTAGGGCTCCGGGAGGCGAGGTGACTGGCCTCAGAATCCCAGGCTGGCTCAGGGACTGTCCCATTGGAGCAAGAGAGAAGCTGACCTTGCCAATCTTGGCCCAATATAGATTAGGAACTCAGCTAATGAGCTTAGAAACCAACCAATGGACAGACACAGGCCAGCTGACTGGCTAGGTGAATGGGTAGGTGGATGGATGATGGGTGGATACTAGGTGTACCGGTTAATAATGCGGATTTTTTTTTTCAATTGATGGAGTTAGACATATATTGATATGTATGCAATTTGATATGTATGCTATTTTATTGTATTGACAACAATCTCCTAAACTTCATATGTCGAATTTTCTGAAGACGTTAACATCATAGATATTTTTACACTTAAAAATTTTGTGCCCACAAAAAAAGAGCATTTGCAGGAAGTTTTAATTCATTACTTTATTTTGAAGAGAAGTGCTGCTGAATACTTCGGGAAGCTTATGGTGAACATGCTCCATATCAAGATACTTGTGAACACTAGTTTAATCGCTTTAAAAGTGATGATTTCAATGTGAAAGACAAAGAACGTCCAGGTCAACCGAAAAAGTTTGAAGACCAACAATTGCAAGCATTACTGGATGAAGATGCACGTCAAACTCAAAAACAACTTGCAGAAAGATTAAACATTGCTCAGCAAACAATTTCCAGTAATTTACAAGCAATGGGAAAGATTTTAAAGGAAGGAAATGGGTGCCACATTAACTGAACAAAAGACAAATGGAAAACCAAAAAGTCATCAGGAAAAGGTTGCTTCAACTGCATGAAAGAAAGTCCTTTTTGTATCAAATTGTGACTGGTGATGAAAAGTGAATTTAATTAGAGAATCCCAAATGCACAAAATCATGGGTTGATCCAGGTCAACCATCAACGTCGACTGCAAGGCCAAATCGCTTTGGAAAGAAGACAATGCTCTGCGTTTGGTGGGATCAGGAAGGTGTGGTGTATTATGAGCTTCTAAAACCAGGTGAAACCGTTATTACTGATCACTACCAACAACAAATAATTATTTTGAACCATGCTTTGATCGTAAAACCACCAGGATGGGCCAGAAGACACAACAAAGTAATTTTGCTTCATGATGATGCACCATCACACACTACAAAACCAGTTAAAGACACGTTAAAAGATCTTGCCTGGGAAGTACTAACTCACCCGCTGTATTCACCAGACCTTGCTCCTTCAGATTACCACTTGTTCTGATTGATGGTACATGCACTTTCTGAGCAGCACTTCAAAACGTACGAAGAAGTGGAAAATTGGGTCTCTGAATGGTCTGCCTCAAAATAAGAAAAGTTCTATTTGGACCGTATCCACAAATTACCTGAGAGATGGGGGAAATGACTAGAGGTTAAAAATGCAGATACCGCCGAAACCGGTTTGGCTCAGTGGATAGAGCGTCAGCCTGCGGGCTGAAAGGTCCCGGGTTTGATTCTAGTCAAGGGCATGTACCTTGGTTGCGGGCACATTCGCAGTGGGGGTGTGCAAGAGGGAGCTGATTGATGATCCTCTTTCATTGATGTTTCTAACTCTCTATCCCTCTCTCTTCCTCTCTGTAAAAAATCAATTAAAAAAAAAAGATTATTGCTGGATCTGACCAAACCATAATCTCTTAAAAAAAAAAAAAAAAAAAAAAAGAGAAGCTTCCTTCTCATCCTTCTGTGAATCTGTTCCCCAAATCGGGCTCCATAGTCCTGTGAAAGGGAAACAAGCTCTGAAAGACTTCCTTAGACCCCTCTGACTTTCATATCCTCATCGGTTTCCCAATCCAGAAACCGAACTTTCATCTTTCCTCTCCCTCCCACCCTCCCCACCACCAACTCTACTGCCCAAGTACCCCGGGGATGTATCCTGTTCTCTCCATCCCTCCTGTTCCCACCTTGGTTCAGGCCTCATCATCTCTCAGCCTCTTAACTGGTCCCTCTGCTTCCAGACTCACTCCCTATGACACATTCCACCCCACCCCACCAGGAGGGACCATTCCAGTATGCAGGCAGGCCCTTCTTGGTCTGACAAGGGGCTCCACCGTCTGATAGGCTTCACTTCCCGGATCCGTGGTTGGGCATTGGAGATGCTCCCAGGTCCCACATACCCAGCCCCTCCCGTTTGTCTCCTGTTGTTTCCGCCATTACACACACCCCTCCTCCAAACACCCCCAAAACGCACAGACCCACAGACACTCAGACACACGGCAAGGCCACAGGATGTCGGATCGCTCTTTGGGGAGTCCTGGCAGCTGGAGCCACAGAATCTCTGTGGGGCTCTGGGAGGAGGCTCCCGAGAGCCTGCATGGTCTCTGCCTGGGGGCGGGTGTGTCTGTGCCCTCACTGGGCCTGGGTGGTGGTTCAGGCTGAGCATCTGTTGGGGGAAGGGAGAGTCTAACTGCAGACTCCCCCTGCAGAGCTGACGATTAGCAATTAACTGGGAGGAATCTCAGGGGTGAGGTTAATCGGGGAACAGAGGGAGGGCAGCTAGGGTTCTAGGGACTTTGCCCTTGACCCAAGAGTATAAAGTGGAGGGTCCCAGCTTCTCTTTGGGTCTTTGGGACTTCCCTGAGCCGCTGAGCAGGAGCTGAAACACAGAATCCTAAGGTGAGCCCACAGTCCCCTCGTCCCAACCTCATCTTCAACTCTTAGTAGAAACAGTTCATTACCCCAGCCCCCCTCTTGCTGCCCCCATAACATCTCAGTCCCGGCCCAGCCTGGCTCACTCCCAAAGTGAAAGGACTGTGCTCTTTCTTCCAGGACTGGGAAATCAGCTCAGCTCACTCCCCCATCCCACAGCCAAGGCCCCTGGGACAATGTTAGGGGTGGGAGTGAGGGCAGCCTGGGGCACTCTCACCCCAACAGCCAAGAACTCCAGGGACAGTTCGCGGGGGGGGGGGGGGGGGGGGGGGCGTTAACACAAGCCTGGACTTCCCAGACTTGGGGACAGGGTGAGGGCCCTCCTTACCTAAAACAGTCCTGGTCTGAGCCTCATTCACGGGAGCAAGGCGGCGGGATTTGTTTCCTGTTGAGGACATGAGCAGTAGGAGAGGGTGGTCCTCCGAGGCCAGTGGGAGGCCTCCAGCTGATCTCTTGATCCAGACAGAACAGGTGTCCATGGTGCTCACTGCTCTTGAGATGGGCAAAACGGCTGAGCAGCCGGTGCCCGGCCCGGCCCACAGCCGCAGCCTCTGCGCACGCTCCCAGGCCCCTCCAGCTGCAGGATGCCTGCGGCTTCTGCCTGCACATGGCCCTTGTACAAGTGCCGGCCCCTTCTCCTCCTGGTAGGGCCTACTAACGGTTCCCCTCAGTGTGATCCCTCTTCCCTCCGCCTAGGGCCCACCCACCGGGACACTCTGGTGGCACCATTCCTGCCATTGGAACACTTGTTCCCATTGCCATTTTCTATCTATTTGAGGGATCATTTCATTGACAAATGCCCCCCCACCACCCTTTGAATTTCCTAGGGGCAGACGTGTCTGTATGTAGTCACCACTGTACCCCAGCATCTAGGATAGAATCGATGCTCAATACATACTTGCTGAATGAATGAATGAATGAATGCCCGAATCTGTGCTGAGCACCTGAGTGTGCTTCCCTGGGTAGGGGAGTAGGGAGTTAGGGGGGTAGGGAAATAGGGGGTTAGAGGGGTAAGGGAGTAAGGGGGCAGAGGGGGGATATGTCTATGGGTGTGTGTTTGGGATCACACTTCATGAATGCTTGTGCAAGTGAGTGTGTGGGTGTGGGGGGTAGAGGTGTGAGTGTGGGAGTGCCCAGGACGCAGCAGTTGTCACTCGATGTTGTTGCAGACACCACTGCGTGTGGCCAGGATGATGGCCTACAGAGAGAGGCTGGGGGGCCCTGCTGTCTCTCCAATCCAAGTCCGCAGGGGGCCCATCATGCATGGGGCAGCCTTTGCCTATGTGCCCAGCCCTCAGGGTGAGTGTGCCCCAATTGCCCACATCCTGGGTGAGACCTCCACCCCCCACGGCACCCCTCCTGCCCTCCCTGGGACCTGGGGCCTCTGGGAACTCCTGACCAGCCTCCCTTCCCAGTCCTGCACAGGATCCCAGGGACCTCCGCCTATGCCTTCCCCAGCCTGGGCCCTGTGGCCCTCGCCGAGCACGGCTGCCCCTTTGGGGAGGTTCTGGAGCTCCATGACCCGCTGCCTGCCAAGCTGGCCCTGGAGGAGGAGCAGAAGCCAGGTGGGCTGAGTGGGGCGGCAGGGACACCAGCAGTCACGCCCCAGCCCTCTGGCCGCTGTGCTCACGGTTGTCCCCTCCCCAGAGCCCGGACTGGCCCAGAGGCTGCGCCAGACCGGCCTGACACTCCTCAAGGTGCCGCTGATGCTCACGTTCCTCTACCTCTTTGTCTGCTCCCTGGACGTGCTCAGCTCAGCCTTCCAGCTGGCTGGAGGTAGGGCTCAGGCGGGTCTGGGGAAAGGCCCCTGAAGGGCCTCCAGCGATGGTGACTCATGCTCCCCAGGAAAGGTGGCCGGTGACATCTTCAAGGACAACGCCATCCTGTCCAACCCGGTGGCAGGGCTGGTGGTGGGCATCCTGGTGACCGTGCTGGTGCAGAGCTCCAGCACCTCCACCTCCATCATCGTCAGCATGGTCTCCTCTGGCTGTGAGTCGGCCCACGAGGGCCAGGGAGGGAGTGTGGGAAGCCGGTGTGCTGCACAAGGGCGGGGGGGGGGGGGGGGCGCGGGCCGGGAGTGGGAACAGGGACTGAGGGCTAAGGGCAGGGCTCTGGCAGCTCCCACTCTGCCCTCGAAGGCCGAGCCGGGAGTCTCAGTGTGGAGGGTGCCCAGGAGCCTGAAAGGTAGCAGATGGGGGCACAGCCCCAGGAAGGCTCACCTCCAGAACCTCACGCAGTTCTTCACCCAGTGGCCAGGGAAACAGAAGCGGAGAAATGAGAGTCAGGGAGGCTGTGGAGAAACAAATGGTTTATTGCAGGGAAGTGGTGCAGGGAAGGGCGGGCAGGCTGGAGCTCAGCCGGGAGCCATGTGCGCACAGAGGTACAACTCCTCCCTCCCCAGGGAAGCCTCTGTGCGCGCTGAGGCCTTTTGTCATTGGATGAGGGCCACCCAGAGTACTGAGGTGTATCTCCTTTGCTTAAGGTCAGCTGATTGTAGAGGTGAATCGCATCTGCAAACCCCCTTCACAGCAATGTTTAGTGTTGGATTGAATAACTGGGTACCAAAGCCTCGCCAAGCTCATACCTGGACCTGAGAGTCACACTCATATATGCATGCCACGCCTAGTTGATTTGTAATGGCATGTACATATTTGCATACAGGACACATGCCCTCTTATACACATGCCCCCACACATGTTCACATGTGGGCATGTGCAGTGCACGTGCATGGTTTCACGTGCATACACATATATGTAAATATACAGCACGTGCCCACATGTACCTGTGACACGGAGGCTGGGCGGAGTTAGCAGCATGGCGGGAATGCCCACTAGTGGCCAGAAGACGGGCAACGGTTCTGGCAGGAGGTGCTGTGGGGACAAGAGCTGGGTGGACACGACCCCTGTAGTTACGAGGCCCCTTCTCCTCCCAGTGCTGGAGGTGAGCTCCGCCATCCCCATCATCATGGGCTCCAACATCGGCACCTCCGTCACCAACACCATTGTGGCCCTGATGCAGGCGGGGGACAGGACCGACTTCCGTAGGTGAGGGGTGGAGTGGTGGCGGGTCCGTGTTTGTGCGGGGAGGGTCGCCCCGGATGCCAGGAGCCCCAGAGTGAGCAAACCCGGGCTCCGGCCTACCTCCCAACGTGGCCTCCCCGCCCAGGGCCTTCGCGGGGGCCACTGTGCACGACTGCTTTAACTGGCTGTCAGTTCTGGTCCTGCTGCCCCTGGAGGTCGCCTCCGGGTACCTGTACCACGTCACTCGCCTCGTGGTGGCCTCCTTCAACATCCGCGGCGGCCGGGACGCCCCCGAGCTGCTCAAGATCATCACGGAGCCCTTCACCAAGCTCGTCATCCAGGTGGGGGCGGGGCTGGCGGGGCGGAGGCCGGCGCCGTAAGGGCCCCGCACTCACTCCCCCGCCCACATCTGGCCCACAGCTGGACAAGACCGTGATTACCAGCATCGCCATGGGCAACGAGTCCCTGAGGAACCACAGCCTCATCAGGATCTGGTGCGACCCAGACCCCGTGAAGGTAAGTCCCAGGTCTGGCCCCCGGTGAGGAGACTCCTTTTTCAGACAGCTGATTGTTCGTGTCATTATCTCTTTTAAATGCTCCAAGTAGACCTTACAGGCCATTATTAGCCTAGAGAGGGGACGATGTGACACTTTGACCATGAGACTGTGCCTACGGCAGATGTTGCTAACCCAGCCTCACGCCAGCTTTAGGCAGCCATTACCAATCAGTGAGAGTTGGCATGTCAATCGATCTAGCCCAGTGGTTCTCAAAGTGCGGACCAGTGGCACCCGCACTGCCTGGGAACCTGTTAGAGATGCAACGGATTCGGCCCTTCCCCTCCACCTTCTAAATCAGAAAAAACTCAGGGATGGGGCCCAGCAGCCCAATTTCAACAACTTCTCTGGTCTGCTCCATGCTCAAGTTTAAGAACCACTGCTCTGGCTCCACCCTCTGGTTTCACAAACAGAGAAATAGGCTCCAACAGGCTAAGAAACCTGCTGGAGCTTGTCCTGCCATGTAAGGGCGCCGAGCCCAGGTCTCACCACCTAGGCCTCCTTCTTCCCCGGTGGGGAGGGGTTCAGTGACTCAGCCCTGCGGATATTGGGGCACAGGCGTGCAGGGAGAGGGCAGGACGAGAGTGCTATAAGGATCCCCAGGAAAGCAGGATAAGCAGGCTACTGGCCTAGGAGCAGGACACGCGGGCCATGTAGAGGCCTCACTGGAGACACCACAGCCCCTCGTGCCCACATCAGGGCCCCTCCCCTCGACATACACACAGGCATGTGTCCACTTGCCCTTCTGCTCTATTCCTGCTGCTTTCTGGCTTCTGCTGCCTGGGATGAAGATCTCTTTGGATGAGTTGGACACCCGTGGACCGGCCTCTACACCAGGCTAATGAGGAAGCAGCCATCCAAAGCCTAATCCTCAGTACCTGCTTCCCCTTGATTACACATCAAATGTAACTCCACTTAGAACAAGAGAGAAAGAAACTCAAAGCCCAAGCCTTTCCCCCTCATCATCTCCTCTTGGCTACTTGAAGTCACGAAGCCTTTATCCCCGCGTGAATAGAGAGCAACCTTTCCACCGGCCCTGCGAGGTTCCCTGCTCCGAGTGCCACTCGGCTCCAGCTCAGCCCTGCTGAGTCTCAGAGGCAGTCTGACATCAAAGAGCCCACGCAGGCAGCTTTGATGCTGCTCTGTGACCTCTCTAACAACCTCTCTACCTTCTCACCCGCTCGCAGGGGGCCCTCCCCAAGCACTGCGGCTCATCACAGTCCTCTCTACTTCTTAGCAAAACCGGGAGGGAGAGGAATCACACGCTTTGATCTTCACAATAAAACGAGCCGGCACTCCTGGCTCCTGGCTGCCCCGAAACCCTGCATCCGGCAGGTCCCCTGCAGCACATTCCACTGAGCGGAGCCCTCCCTGTGACATCCCCATCCAGGGCGGGGGGGGGGGGGGACTGGAGCATCCCACTTTCCACAGGAGGAACCTGAGGCTCATAGGCCTAAAGCAACCTGGGTGAGGTCACTCGGCGGGGGCTGAGGTCCCTGCTCCAGCTGCCACCTGCCTGAGCGCTGGTTTCTGGGCCCAGCTCTCCCAGGAGACCCTTTAAGAGCAGTTCCCTCGGCTGCGAGAGTGACCGGCGGGTGGGACTTGAGCTCCCTGTTCGGACTCTCTCCCTCACGCTCTCGGGAGGTGATGTGTGGTAGCAGCTCCCCCTGCGCCAAAGACTCGCATTTTGCTTTGGCCAAGAGTCTCTCTGTGGTCCCTTCCAACCTGTCCCAGTTGCCTACGGCTTTCACCAAGATGGACCTGACTCAGTCTCCAAGAACCCTGGCCCAAAGGAGAGAATTGAGAATCTGAGCTTATCCTTTGGGGAGGAGGGGGGGGGGCAGTTTTAGTGCTTCAATACCTCTTGGCATTCTGGAGGCCTGACGCTGTCCTGGGAATTACCTCCTTGTGTGGTCACACTGTGGATTGTCAACCAGACCTGCCTGGTTCCAACAAGTGTGTTTTTGAGGACTTACAACCTGAGATGCAGGGATTATTACATCCCTATTTACAGATGAGGAAACTGAGGCTCAGAGGGGTTTGTCTAAGTCCATGTGACTGAGGAAGGACTAAAATCCTGGTGGGATTTGGAGCCTGCGTCCCTGAGTTTTCACCTTTATAGCCTCTTCCAGATGCCAACCTGGTGTCCCACCATTCCTGCCCATTCCCCACTCTGCCCATCATACCTAAAGGCACAGGGGACCTCTGCCACCCAGATTACCATCCGGGGGAGATGTTCCGCTCTAAGGAATTCTCCTCTTCGCCACCAGGTGGCGATGCTGGCATGGTGATCTCCCTCCGCTTTCAGAAACAAAGACCCTCACTCCCCTTCCCTAGAAGGGAGACTGCTGGGCAGGCACACATCCTGGCCTTTCTCCCCGGGGAAAGGATTCTTGGCTCCAACATTCCTTTGTGAGCTTAATATTTAGGATGGCTGCTCAGGCATTTACAAGATTCCTCACAACCCGCTCCTGGGGAGACTGGGCAGCACAGGGACCTCATGATGCAGAGGGAAAATGGACGCCCTGAGAGGTTATGTGTTTGGCCCGATGTCACAGCTCAAAGTGCCTCAGCTGAGGTTTGAGCCCAGGCTGTCTGAGCTCATCCGTTCTGTTCTCCCCACGGAGTTCACCACCCCACCCCGTCCCCTTCCCACTCCTCCACGCCTCGAGGCAGGAGGGATGGCCTCCTGGGGTGTGCCCCAGACCCTGGGTTTGCTAGCTCTTTATCTAAGCTTCCACCTCCTCCCTCCTTCCCTTTACAGTCTCTGGACACACCCTCCCCCCTACCCCCACACACACACTCTGTGAGCACAGCCAGGGCCACACAATCCTTGCAGGAACCCCTGAGATCTTAGCCCTCACTCTTGTCCTAACTCAACGCTGCAAGTCCCAACCAGACCCAGAGAAGCTCTTCTCTTCCTCCAGCCTCTCAGGACCCCACAAGCCCTCCCCCCGCTTCCCAGGGCTCCAGGCTGCAGGCTGGGATTCCCGGGAAGGAAGAGCCACAGAGTCCTCCCCACAAGGCCACGATCCTCAGGCAGATGTGCAGGAACCATTGATCCTGACCGAGGAAGCAATCACACACACACACACACACACACACACACACACTCACACTCACACACACTCACACACACCCACACACCCACACTCACTCACACACATAAACACACACACTCACACTCACACTCACACTCACTCACACTCACACACACTCACACTCACTCACACACACACTCTCACACACACACTCACACTCACTCACACACACTCACACACACTCACACACACTCACACACCCACACTCACACACATAAACACACACACTCACACTCACACTCACTCACACTTACACACACTCACACTCACTCACACACACACTCTCACACACTCACATCTTCACACTCACACTCACTCACACACACTCACACACACTCACACACCCACACTCACTCACACACATAAACACACACACTCACACTCACACACACTCACACTTACACTCACACACACTCACACAAACTCACACACTCACATACACACTCTCACACACACATAAACACACACACTCACATACACTCACACACTCACACACACACACTCACACACACACTCACATACACATAAACACACACACACTCACACTCACACACACTCACATTCACACTCACACACTCTCACTCACACATACACACACTCACACACACACACTCACGCATACACTCACACTCACTCCTCACATACACACACATACACATACATACACACACACACACTCACACACACTCACTCACACACACACACACTCACACACACTCACACACACACACACACACACACACACACCCTTCCCATCCGATGGGTGCAGGAGGCGAGGGATTTGCCCTTATTTGAAGACACTGTCATGAGCTAAGACCTTAGGTGAGCGTTTCACACACATTTTCTTTTGTAATCTTTTAAACAGCTCTTTTATTGTCCTGCTTCAGAGAAAAAAATCTCAGGGAAGTAATATGACATGGCTACGTTAGTTAATATAAGAATCAGGATTTGAACTCAGATCTGCCTAACAGCAAACACCTGGCTCTCTCCCTCACACCTGGCTCATTCTCACACCTAGCTCTCTCCCTCACACCTGGCTCTCTCTCTCACACCTGGCTCTCTCCCTCACACCTCGCTCTCTCCCTCACACCTGGCTCATTCTCACACCTGGCTCTCTCCCTCACACCTGGCTCATTCTCACACCTGGTTCTCTCCCTCACACCTGGCTCTCTCCCTCACACCTGGCTCTCTCTCACACGTGGCTCTCTCCCTCACACCTGGCTCTCTCCCTCACACCTGCATAGCAGTTCCTACCACTTGCTTGGCTTTCCTAACTGAGCCCACCAGAGACTATTTCCTGCATTTGGGGCTGGGCCTGAGGGTACCCCACGGCTCTGGTGTGGCTAGCTGACAATACAGCTAAGCATGCTGCCCCACACAAGGGAGCACATACCACTAACATAAACCCCAACTTAAAGCCAGGTGTGACAAATAGGTCTTATCTTTATCATACATTTTTAAATGACACAGTTTAGACTCAAGCCTAATGGAGCTGTAACATCAAAGTGCCAGGACCCCGGCTGTGCCCCTGCCTCAGCACCAGGGGAGGCCAGAGGCTGTGGATGCAGTTTCAGGGGGAAAGGAATTAGCACCCATATCAGCTCCGAAGACCAGAATGTGAATGGGGGGAAGAGAGAAGTTGCGGCTCTCACATTTCGCCTGTGGCTCCCTTCCCGGCTCCATTCCCCTCTGAGAGATGGCAGGTTCCAGCCAGCCCAGCCCACTTCCTCCTTTCATGCTCTGGTCTGAGGGAAAGGAAAGGTGTACCAAGTTGCATTAAAATTAATAATAATAAAATAATAAAAAATAAAAAACTCCTTAACTCAACGAGGCTACAAATTAGGGCTCCCCAGACCAGACCAGCCTTCACAGATTTGTACAGCATGTCTTAAAGTGGTAGCCAGCATTTACAAACTTGGAGATTTAATTTAAAATTATAGAGCTGTGGCCTCTCTTGTAGAATCAGACCCTTCGGCCTTGCTAGGCTGTGTCCCTGGGTGGTGACAGTGGCCTGGATCAGAGTGGCTACTCCCTCTATAGGCCCAGCACATTGCCCCCACCACCGCCAGCCTGAGCCCCTCACGTAGGCTGCCTGCCTGGCCGGGGTGCCTCCCCGGGAACCCCCATCACACCACTGAGAGTAAGCGGGAGGAAAGCAGTGAGGGGCCTGGCCTCTGCCCCCAGCCTCCTCCAGATAGGAACTGAGCAAAGACAGAGAGCTTGGGCCAGGCACCTCAGGTGACAGGCTGGAGCAAGGACGCCGGGGGAGAGGGGCCCCAGGAGGGAATAAAACACGAGGAAAAGAGAGTTTTCAGAAGAGAACATGGACAGCAGCATCATGCCAAGAAGACGGGAGAAGCAAGGATCAGGAGGCCCCGTGTGCCCGAGAGAGCCAGTGCGGTGGGTAACAAGGCAGAATTGCAAAGGGCTGACCGTGGCCAGATTCTTGGGTGGCAGGTATTTTCAACCCCATCTCTTCAGCAGAGGAGACAGGCTCAGCAAGGGCAAGTAAACCACCCAAGAGCCAGGAGACCCATGGCCAACACCACATCGCTCCCTAATCTCCATCTGAGCCCCAACTCCAGGCTGCATTTCCCTAAATTCCCTACGTCCCTCTCCTCCTAACCTAGGCTCCCACCCCCATGCCCAGGGCAGAGGCCAACATCAGCCGGACCCTCGGAAACGCCACCCTGGAGAAATGTGAGTGCCTGCAGCATGGGAGGGGTCCGCCGGCAGGGGCAGAGCCTGGCAGAGGTAGGGCTGCCCCCAGGAGGGATGGCTGCCAACCAGCCCAGCTCCCGAGGCTTAAGGAGACCGAGGTGGGGCCTTGGGCTCCAAGCCCAAGGGGTTGGCAAAGGTGGGGGACTGGGGGCTGGATTGGGGGGGTCAGTTCTCAGCAGCTTGACACCCCTCCCAACAGGCAACCACCTCTTCGTGGACACAGTGCTGCCTGACCTGGCCGTGGGGCTCATCCTGCTGGCCGGCTCCCTGGTGCTGCTGTGCACTTGCCTCATCCTCCTCGTCAAGACGCTCAACTCTCTGCTCAAGGGCCAGGTGGCCAAGGTCATTCAGACCATCATCAACACTGGTGAGCGCCAAGTAGGGGGGAGGGGGGAGTAGAGAGCAGGGCCCCAGAATGGGCCCTTCCAGATCCCACTAGCTCCTGCCTTGCTGTGCGATCTGGGTAAAGCCCTACCACACCTGAGCCTCAGTTTCCCCGTGTGAACAAAGAAGAGGTTTGCCTGGGTGATTTCTGAGGCCCCTGAGATGCTGGCCGCTGGGGGTCTGTGGCTGCCTCTGGCTACGGTTCCATTCCAGCAGGAGCTCTAACAAGATTAACAGGGGCCTCTGCTCGACTGAATCAACAAATAGTCATCAAGCCTTCACCATGGGCCGAGCACGCTGTAGTGCTGGGAGTGCAGAGGAGAGGCACACAGCCTAGGGCGGGAGATGGCAATGAAAACCAGCTTATGGGGGAGGGGAGAAAACGCCAAGGAGAAAGCAAAACGGACAGCACCACAGGGAACAGAAGAGGCTGCTTTGGCCAGTAGCCTCTGTGCAGATGTGACATTTGAGCAAAGACCTAAATGGAAAGGAGTCCAGATGTGGGTGGAGGGAACAGCAGTGCCGAGGCTTGGAGGCAGGGACCAGCTGGGCAGGTTTGCGGCACAGAAAGGTAGCCACCAGTGGGAGCTCAGTGAGGGAGGCGCAGAGAGGCAGGGAGCGGTCAGAGAGGTGAGGAGGAGCAATCACAGGCCACAGGCTGCGCTCAGAGCCTGGACTTCATTGAGGATAATGGGGGCCATTGGGGGGTTGAGGGCAGGAAGTGACACCGTCTGATTCTTATTGGAAGCTTCATTCTGCACAGGCAGAGGCTGCATGGCGCCGTGGGAAAGGAGCTTGGAGGAGGGCGGAGGTGGGACAGTCTGCCTGAGCCCGGTCAGGAGGGCTTTCCGTGGCAGCGATGTCCACCTGGCCTGCAGGGGGACTCTAAGAGTGGGGAGGATAGGCAGGCCAAGGGGACAAAAGTGCGACAGAGCCAGGCTGAGAGGAGCCTTCAGCCCAAGGTCAAAGGGCCAGGAGAGGCCTCCCAGCTGAGCAGGGGACTGGCAAAGGGCTCATTGGAAACGGGCCTCCAAGCCCTCCTCCCCAAGGAGGGTTCCTCTCCGGACCCAACCCTCCCCCTGACCCTGCTGGGATGGCTCCCCCCACAGACTTCCCCACCCCCTTCACCTGGGTCACCGGCTACTTCGCCATGGTGGTGGGCGCCGCCATGACATTCGTTGTCCAGAGCAGTTCCGTCTTCACCTCGGCCATGACCCCACTCATCGGTGAGTGCTCACGGCGGTGGCCGGGGAAGGGCTGAGGGGGGAGCTGGAAGACCTCATCTTCCCCTCTTCCCCCCTCAGGCCTGGGTGTGATCAGCATTGAGCGCGCCTACCCCCTCACGCTGGGCTCCAACATTGGCACCACCACCACCGCCATCCTGGCCGCCCTGGCCAGCCCCCGCGAGAAGCTGTCCAGTGCCTTCCAGGTGTGCCTGGGGGCGTCGCCCTGCCAGAGCGAGGACCGGGCTGGCCCATGGTGGGGCACTGAGTAACAAATTGTTGACTGTTAACTAGGCCACCGGCTATGCCACCGTCTGTGGCAACCATATGGGCAGAATAGGGCTGGTGCCACCCTCAGGACCTTGCTGTCTACCAGGGAGACTCAGAGCCACACCAATAAACAGCGGGTGGGATGCACTCTGAGGGAGAGGTGCTGTAAGAGGGGGCCTGGCCAGACTGGGGGGATCAGGATGAGCAGGGGGGACACGGCAGAGGAGTGGCTGTTCGAGGAGAAGTAGTAACCACAGGCAGGGGCTCAGGTCAGGGGGCCAGAATTGCTGAGGCAGGAACTAGAAGTCCTTTAGCTCCTGGATTTGGACAGGATCTCTGGGGGATACCTAGGAGAAGGGTTCGAGGGGGAGACATGGGGAGTTCAGGCAGTGGTTATTTGCCAACTGACCCAGAAGTGTTTCAGTATTTTACTGGGGTCACAGATGTCCCTTCTGCCCAGACCAGGCCGGGCCCCTGTACCTGTTCCCTTGGGAGTGTCCTGGCTTGGGAGTGGGCCCATGCCCACCTCAGCTCCTTGGCCCTCTTCTCTGCAGATCGCCCTCTGCCACTTCTTCTTCAACATCTCAGGCATCCTGCTGTGGTACCCAGTGCCCTGCACCCGCCTGCCCATCCGCATGGCCAAGGCCCTGGGCAAATGCACCGCCAAGTACCGCTGGTTTGCCGTCCTCTACCTCCTGCTGTGCTTCCTCCTGATGCCCTCGCTGGTGTTTGGCATCTCCATGGCAGGCTGGTGGGCCATGGTGGGCGTGGGTGCGCCCTTCGCGGCCCTGCTGGCCTTCGTGGTGCTCGTCAATGTCCTGCAGAGTCGCAGCCCCAGGCACCTGCCCAAGTGGCTGCAGACATGGGACTTCCTGCCCCGGTGGATGCACTCCCTGCAGCCCCTGGACCGCCTCATCACCCGCGCCACCCTGTGCTGTGCCAGGCCCGAGCCGCCCCGCTCGCCCCCACTGCCCCCCAGGGTCTTCCTGGAGGAGCTGCCCCCTGCCACACCCTCTCCCCGCCTTGCCCTGCCTGCTCACCACAATGGCACCCGCCTCTAGGCTTCAGCCCAGACTGCCAGGTGGGGCGAGGAAAGGCCTATGCCTGGTGCCCGGGGTGAGAGGGCAGAGGGGTGTGTCTGTGTACACGCTCCTGTCCTTGTGCAGGCCCTCCGAGGTGGGCTGCGTGACTGAGTTGCTGTGTGAGCCTGTGTCGGCCTGCATGTGTCCCCCACGGAGCACCTGGGGTGGCACTGCAGGCTGCAGGGCCCCTGTGATGACTCGTCCTTTGCACATTGTCTGGAGGCTGGTGCTTGTGTACTTGTGTCCACGCAACTCCAACAGGGCTGGGTGGGGACGAGGGTGGTCTCAGCACCTGGCTCCTGTTTGCTCATGCACAGGTGTCCCTGGCTGAATTCTCACCCTCTCCCTTCCACCCCTTCCTCCACTCCATTCTCTTCATCCCACCCAGCTCTCTGCATCACTGCTACAGCCCCCTTCCCCAACACTGCCTGATTTTTAAAAGGAAAAAAGGAATTAAACGTTCATTATGCATTTGAAAATCTGTTCTCATTCTGGGGGAGGAGAGACCATAGCTAGGGGTTCAGCAGCACCATCTCCCCTCCCAAAGACAGCCTGCTGTGCCCTGGGAGACCAGCCCATAAGCTCACCCCAACAATTTCCTGGCCCCGTCCTTAATGAGTCCAATCCACAGCTCAGACTCCCTGAAAGCCCCCCAGTGTCTAGGGGACACCCCCAGGGCCAATGCTAGCAGCGCTCTCTTACCTCCACCCCCCAGCCCACCAGGCTGACCTCTGGTTTCTCCCGGTCTCTGGACTCGACTCCCTCACTGACTCCCTCCCTCCCTCTCTCTGGCATGAGATCAATTCTCCCCAAAGCAAGTGGCATGTGGAGCTTATCAGGACCACTGTGGGAGGGGATCAGGAGGGTCGAAGGGCAGAGGACAAGCCAGGATTCAGGGGGGCAGGAACCAGCCACCCTCCCTCCTCCTACCTTTGTCCATCTTTGACAATGAGCCACATCTCATGTAGGTTTTCAAAACCCACTCAAGTTTCCAATTCCTCTTCCTCTGTAGCCTTCCCCCCACCCCAGCTGAGGCCTACAGGGGAGGGTCCAGGGGAGGGAGGCGCCAACGTTCCTCCCTCTAGTCCAGGGATATCTGTGGAGCCTGTGGACCCCAGGGGGACTGGAGGCTGCAGGGCTCAAACGTGGCTGTGTGATCTTGGACACATTCCTCCACCCCACCCTCTGGGAGGTGTGTGGGGAAGAGGCAAGAGGCTGGGAGCCGCCGAAGCCGGTTTGGCTCAGTGGTAGAGCATCAGTCTGCGGACTGAAGGGTCCCGGGTTCGATTCCGGTCAGGGGCATGTACATTGGTTGCGGGCACATCCCCGGTAGGGGGTGTGCAAGAGGCGGCTGGTCGATGTTTCTCTCTCATCGACGTTTCTAGCTCTCTACCTCTCTCCCTTACTCTCTGTAAAAAATCAATAAAATATATTTTTAAAAAAAAGAGGCTGGGAGCCCCAGAGACGCTCCCCAAGCTGCCAGCCACACCCTGTCACCTACTCACAGCCCCTGCCAGTGCTTCCTCTTGCCAAGTGGAAGAGGCTAGAAGCACACGGAGGTCCAGCCTGGGGAGGGGCGTGGGGCGGTGGGAGGAGACTCCCTCGGGGTTCATGCTGCAGGCTGTGGGGAAAGTTTTGTGGGAAAGGATGCTCAGGTCTGAGCTAGAGGGTTTGAGAAGGCTGCTGCCTGGGACTCCTGCTCAGCTTCGGTGTCCCTAGGGCCCTGGGAGTCTCCGAGGCCCGCGCCCCAGACTCTGGCCTGGGAAGTCAGGTCAGAAGCCTCTGCAGGGCACGCAATGGGAGTGATAATCCCCACTCCACCAGTGACCTTTCTGCAAGGACCTTCCAGGAAACCGATGTCCTCTTCAGCAACCCCTCCCACCCCCGCCCTCCTCCCCACTCCCCACCCCCACCCCTACCCCCTGCAACCCGAGGACGAGTCCGCCATTCCCAGGTCTGAGTTTATTTTGTCTCTGCTGACACCTGGCTGTTGTGCTAGGTGCCCTGAATGCGCAGCCAGTGGATCAGCTCGTGCACCTTCTTGTTGAGGATGCCCCCGTGCACGCCGCGCCGGGCCATGAGCACGAGCAGCGCGCGCGGCGTGTAGCCCACGCAGACGGCGCGCCCGTCCAGCCCCTTGGTGCGCGCGTCCAGCACGCCGTCGCCCTCCGCCAGCAGGTGGTCTCGGATGACGCAGCAGCGGCGGCCCGCCACGCTCAGGCCGGCCTGCAGGAAGGTGCACCGGTCCTGCCCGGTGAGCACACCCACCTCCTGTGGTGAGATGGCTGCCAGCAGGCCCCCGGGCCGGGAGGCCCAAACACAGCGATTGTCTGAGTGGCCCACAATGGCGACGTCGTCGATGCGCTGGTCCTGCAGCACTGCGCTGATGTAGGCTTTCCACTCGCCCATTCCGGCTCAGAGTCGGTCCCTCCCTCGCCTTGCACTGCGGAGGGTTGCCAGCTGCTCTGGCTACAATGCGTGGGGCACTGTGACGGAGGTGAGGGCGGGGCTGTGACGCTAAGGCTGGGGGGATCGCTGACCCGCTACCTCCCGCTGGAGAGTGGGGGCGGGGTTGTATCTGTCACCTGGTGAAGTTCACATTTAGCCTGAAGGAGGAGGTTGCATGAGCATCAAAACAATCCTTGAAAACCAATTTAGATGGCCCAGCAAGCACAGTGCACATGGGTTTAAAAACAAAAAGGTGCGCCTGGCAGGTGTGCCTCATGGTCCAGCGTGGACCTATGAACCAGGAGTTCAGGGTTTGATTCCTGGTCAGGGCACATGCCCGGGTTGTGGGCTCCATCCTCAGTAGGGACAACTGGGGATGTGCCTGCAACCAAGGCACATGCCCTTGACAGGAATCGAACCTGGGACCTTTCAGTCCACAGGCCAATGCTCTATCCACTGACCCAAACTGGTTTCCGCTCATCGTTGATGTTTCTATCTGTCTCTTTCTCTTCCTCTCTGAAATCAATAAAAACTTCTTTTTTTTTTTTTTTTTTTTTTTTTTTTTTTTTTTTTTTAAGATGCCACATCAGCTCTAACTGGTTTGGCTTGGTGGACAGAGTGGCAGCCTGAAGGGTCAGGGTTTGATTCTGGTCGGGCACATCCCCAGAGAGTGTGTGGGTGTGGGTGTGCAGGAGGCAGCTGACTGATGTTTCTTTCTCATCAATGTTTCAGACTCTCTATCCCTCTCCCTTCCTCTGTAAAATAAATAAATAAATAAATAAATAAATAAATAAATAAATAAAATATATCTTTTTTAAAAAATAAAAAGCTGCCACATCTGGACAGTGGGACCTCTCCGCCTGGTCCCCAGAACATGGTTCTCTAATGTTAGGAGCTCCAGAATCTCCTGGAAAGCTGTGATACAGACCGCTGGGCCCCAGCTCAGAGTTTCTGCTTCAGTAGTATGGCGTGTACCCTGAAACTGCATTTCTACAAATTCCCTGGCACCGCCGCTGCTGCTGGTCCCAGGTTAGCATTCTGAGGCCCTAACAGGGTTAGGTGGGAGTGAGGGACTTCACTTTGGTGGTCAGCCTGAAGGCTCCACACCCGTTTTAAGGTTGAGCATTTCTAACCCCGGTTCCCACCCCCGCCTGAACATGTCATCACCTGAGAGCTTTTAAAACACCGCTGCCCGTGCCCCATCCCTAATTGCTCTGCGGTGGATCTCTGTCATAGGTTCTGACATACAGTTGAGGTTGAAAACTCTGGAAATTTAAAATATGAATGTCTCATGTGAGGAATAATATGTGGAGCCACTCTGCACAGGGCTCAGCACACCGGCTCAGCAAGAGTCAGCTGGACAAGAATCTAAATCTTGCCTAAGATCCCAATAGGTCCTGTTCTCTAGGGGCCGTGGAGAAGCTGCGTCCCGGCATTTCCCGGCAGGAGCACGAAGAGCTGTGCCTCTGGAGCATTTCCAAAAGCGCTTTATTGAGTGTATATTCAGTGCCTGGAGCCGGACTGACGGCGCTGGCACACATCCTGTGGTCCAGGATCGGGTCCAGCCATCCTCCCATCCCAGAACGACCGAGGAGGAAAGGAAGCGTTCCGGACGGTCAGGAAGCCATGCGCTCCTGGATCCACTCCAGGTAGCTGGCCACATCAGTGTACACGCCCGGCTTGTTACGGTCGCCACAGCCCGAGCCCCAGCTGACCACGCCTCGCAGGGTGAGCTGACGCTCTTGGTCTTCATCCTCACACACCAGCGGGCCCCCGGAGTCACCCTGGGTGGAGACACACAGCTCGGCGCCCTGGGCCTGGGCTCTGCACTTGACGGGGCGGGGCAGGACGTCCTGGGCCTGGGGTCTGCACTTGACGGGCCGGGTTGGGCGCGAAGCAGGCCCCGAGGCTCACCTGGCACGCGTCTGTGCCACCCTCGGCGAAGCCCGCGCAGAGCATGCCGGGGAGGAAGGCGGCGCCGTGCATCTCCCCGGAGGAGCAGCGCTCGTGCGGGATCAGCGGCACCTGCGCCTCCTGCAGAAAGCTGGCGTACTCCTCCGCCCCTGGGGGCGAAGAGCGTGTTCATCCCGCCGCTCCCGACCCCGGCGCCCCGCCTGGACGGTGGGCCTGGCCGCACCAGGCTCTCCCAGATCCACTGGTCACCCGCCTCCCCCGCTACAAGCCCGGGAGGGAGGCAGCCGCCGGCAGCACATCCATAGACCAGGAAGCGGGCCCGGGAGGAGCGGGATGTGAACGGGATGTGCACGGGCGGGGCGGAGCAGGACTTCCTCTTCCCGGCCAGCATCTCAGAACCTCAACTCCCCACCCTGTTCGTTCGAGCGCAGGGCCGGTGACCTACTTAGCCTGGCAGCCCAGTGCCCAGTGGGCACCAAGAGGAAGTGTGATTCTCCCTGTACTACTCAGGGGGTTGGGGGGGGGGGGGGCAACAGTGAACCCCAGGCCCTGGGAGCGGTGGCTGCAGAGACAAGGGCCCTGCGCGTCCTCACAGCCCGGCAGGCCGTGCCTCCTGTCCCTGGGGATGGATACCAAAGCGGCGGGCTTTCCTTGCCCACCCCGGCGCCAGAGGTCTCCCTCCCGCCCCCAGCGGGTCTACCTACCCTCGAATTGGTGGCCCCAGCCGGCTACCTCGCAGGGCGCGGCCTCGGGCTCCGTGGGGCGAGCGGCGCTGCTCGGCAGGCAGACGGGCCCCACCGTGGGCGACGGGTGCGCGCAGCTGCCGTCCTCGCGCTCCTGCAGGCGCAGCAGCGCTAACCCGGGGAGGGAGAGGGGGTGCGGGGAGCGTGAGGCCCGTGCGCCGGCCTCCGAGCCCCCCCATCCCCCCACCCCCCATCCCGGGGGGCGCCCCCGCGCACCCAGGTCGTGCTGGTAGGTGACGGGGGAGAAGGCCTCGTGCAGGTGGTAGGCGCGCACGGCCAGGGTCTGGCACCGCGCGCAGCTGTGGTTGTGGCGTTCCTGGCCCAGAACCACCGTCAGCTCCTCCGGCGCCGGCCTGCGGGCGGGGCGGGAAGAGGAGGCTCGTTCAGCGCCGGCCGCGGGCGGCCAGGAGGAGCCCCCTGCTCCGGAGCCCCTGCCTGGGTTTCAGCTTCCTCCTGGGGAGCGTTGGAGGGGGAAGGGGGGGGGGAGTGAGGGCATGGGTTGGGGTGTCGCGTGGCCTGAGCCTGCGCCGGGCGGCGGGCGGTACTGGCCGGTTCTGCAGGCAGTGAGCCGCGGTCAGCACCCAGCAGGGGGCGATGAGGCTGCCGGCGCAGAAGCTCTGGCCCCAGTACAGCGCGGCGATGTAGGGGTGCGCGCCGGGCAGCGCCACGAGTCCCCCGACGACGCGTTTGTGGAAGGACAGCCGTTTCCGGAGCCGCTGTCCGCAGACGGGGATCCGCTCCTCCTGCATCCAGCCGGAGCCCAAGGGGGGCAGCTCCGGCATCATGTCAGACCCGAAGACCCTGGGGTGCTCCTCCCGCATCGCGTCAAACTGCAAGACCGGGGGCCCCCGCTCGGGCCTGAAGCCAGGGCCTGGGGCGGAGTCCATTCTGGGGACAGGGAAAGCCACGAGTGGTCAGAGCTGTGCGCAGTGCCAGGCCCTGGCCGCGCGCCTGCCACCCGCACCTACTTTATGCCCTCTCCGCTCCAAATATCCGGGATCTCTGGTAGAAGCGAGGTCTGGGTCGTGGCCTGAGGCTCCTGCGGTACTGAAAGGGAGGGTAAGGGGGGCTCCTGGCGCCCAAGGGGTGCCTGCGGGGGAGGCTGGGTCTGGGGCGCTGCTGGGCACCGTGGCAGGTCGCAGTATTCCCAGCTCAGCCGGTTGTCGCTCCACACGTAACACCACGGGTGGGTGTCGTTGTCTGGGTTCCTGTAACCACAGGAGAGGGAGGGCCTTTTGGAGTTGGGGAGCCCCAAAGGGCCCTGGAAACGAGGGGGACGCCCTGCCCTGCCCGCTGGCGCACCGGCAGAAGGCATGGTGGCCCAGGCCCCACTTCAGTGCCTGCTCTGCAGTCAGGTTCTGGTAGGTGGTCTCCGCCGACCACGGCTGACACGGCGCGCCCGAGACCGTGGTCCCAGCAGCGCCTCGGTAGCTGAACCCACGGCCCTCGTAGCAGTTGGACTCTTTGTCTGGGGAGAGAGGAGGCTCCCTGTAGCCAGGGCTATTGTGGTCCCCCTGCCCTGCCCTGCCCTGTCCTCTTCTCCCCTCCCCTTCCCTCATCTCCCCTACCCTCAGTTCTGTCTCTGGGTGCTGACCGCAGCTCACCCTCCTCTCCCCTCCCCATCCCCCCCTCTCCTCTCTTTCTCCGTCTGAGTCTCTCCCCCTCCCCGTCTCTCTTCTCCCTCTCCATGAGCCCTCCCCATGTGGAGGTAGGCCTTCTGCCTCCAGCCAGACCTTCTGTCTCCAGCCAGACCAGACTCACCCACGTCGCAGAAGCGTCCTGTGTAGCCCTCGGGACAACTGCACAGACGGTGTCCCTCCGCCTCGAGGCAGCGGCCCCCGTGGAGGCATGGGTTGCTGCGGCAGACTGAGAGAAGGAGGCACTGAGCCCCCTCTGGGCCCAAAGACCCCACCGAGAGCTCTCCCCTCCCAGAGGCACACCACCTGACCTTCACCAGCTTCTCCTCCCTTCTCCCGACCTTTGACCTTGGGCTCTCCTCCCAGGCTGGTTCCCCACCATTCACTCACCCCTGCTGGCCAGTGGCTTGCAATGGGCTTGGGGACCTTGGCACTGGCACTTGGCCACACCTGCCGGCTCAAACCTATGCCATGTTTCATTCTCATGGAAGAACCGGAGAAGCTGGGGCTCGAAGCACTTCTCTGGGGACAAAGTGGGGTGCTGGTCTCCGGACAGGCTGGGACCATGCCAGGTCTCTGAGGGTCCTGGGACCTCTTCAGGCAGGGGCTGCTCCTGTTCCCCAGCCCCCGCCCACCCCCGCCCCAGCATCTCCTTACCTCTCTGGCAGTGCTTCCCCGTGAAGCGTTCTGGACAGATGCAGCGCGGCCCATCTGGCATGTTCATGCAGGTGCCGCCCTGCTGGCAGGGGTTGTGTGTGCTGCAGTGGTCTGAGAGGTGGGCACAGTGGGAGGAAGCAGGAACCTCAGTCAGACATAGTCTTTTGGGCTTTGTTTTTCCCCATGCAAAATGGGGCTACCCCCTCCCAGAACTTCTCCCTCTGGAGGGAGGGCCCAGAACCCCAGGTGTGTCGGGTCTGATGAGACTTGGAAAAGTAACGAGGGCGAGGAGAGGGCCTGGGGCCACCCCAGAGGCTGTGTGTGGCACCTTGTACTTTCTGGGGCTCCAGGCAGTATGCCCATCGTTTGTCCTGGTCAAAGTTGGGGGTGGTAGCACACCTGGAGAAAGAGACAAGGCTCCCTGCTCTGCCCCAGGGCTGGCCCACCCTCCCGATCACAGCCCCTCTCTCCAAGCAAGGTTCCTTGGGTAGAAGCAGGGCAGAGTCCATCTCCCCAGGCCCCTGCCCCAACCCCTCTGGGTCATCTTACCAGGGCCGGAAGCCAAGTCGGCCCCTGCGGGTGCACTTGTGATACAGCTGCCGTTGGTACTGGAAAGGGAAGTAGCAGGGCTCCCCAGTGATGGTGAAAACTGCAGAGAGAACACACTCTCTAACACATTCCCTGGGCCAGTCTCCCAGGCACCGGGTTCAGGGTCTAGGTGGAAAGAATAGCCCCTCTAAAAGACCACTGCGCTGCCTGGCCCTCGGTGTGGCTCAGCTGAGCATAGACTCAGGCACCGGGAGATCATGGTTAGATTCCTGGTCAGGGCACATGCCCGGATTACAGGCTCAGTCCCCAGCGGAGGCCCTGCAGGAGGCAGCCAACCAATGATTCTCTCTCTTTATTGATGTTTCTATCTCTCTCTCCCTCTCCCTTCCTCTCTCTGAAATCTTTTTTTTTTTTTTTTTTTTAAACATCCTGCTTAAGAAGTTGGGTCTGCCAAAACTGGTTTGGCTCAGTGGTAGAGCGTCGGTCTGCTGACTGAAAGGTCCCAGGTTCGATTCCTGTCAAGGGCATGTACATCGATTTCGGGCACATCCCTGGTAGGGGGTGTGCAAGAGGCAACTGGTCAATGTTTCTCTCTCATCGACGTTTCTAGCTCTCTATCTCTCTCCCTTCCTCTCTGTAAAAAATCAATAAAATATATTTAAAAAAAAAAGAAGTTGGGTCCACATGCATATAAGCCCAACCATATGAGGTCATGGACAACAGGGGGTGGAGTATATGTGGGGAGGGGTTTGGGATGGAAATGGGGGAATGAGGACAATTATGTGATACCATAATCAATAAAGAAATTTTAAAAAGAAGAAGTTGGGTCCAAGAGTTAGACAGTTGGATTGGTCTCAGACTCCAGGACCTACTAGGTGTATGACCTTGTGCAAGTCTGCAGCTGCCCCCATACACACACACACACACACATACACACACTTTAGAAGAATGCTTGCCACAAAGGAAGTGCTTTATCAATGCTTGTTGAATGTTGAAGTCACTTGACCACGCTGAACCTTAGTCTCCTCATTTGTAAGATGGCAATAATAATGGTACAGTCAGCCGAAACCGGTTTGGCTCAGTGGATAGAGCATCCGCCTGCGGACTGAAAGGTCCCGGGTTCGATTCCGGTCAAGGGCATGTACCTTGGTTGCGGGCACATCCCCAGTAGGGGGTGTGCAAGAGGCGGCTGTGCAAGAGGCAGCTGATCAATGATTCTCTCTCATCAATGTTTCTAACTCTCTATCCCTCTCTCTTCCTCTCTGTGAAAAATCAATAAAATATATTTTAAAAAATAATGGTACAGTCAAAGCGTTTTAGTTTTGCAAGATGAAGAGTTCTGGAGACAGGTGGTGATGATGGTTGTACAATATGAATGCACTTAATACCACTGAATTATACCCTTAAAAAGGGTTAAGACAGTAAATTTTATGTTATGTATATTTTACAACAATAAAAAATGTAAATGATGATGTAGATATATTAGTACAGAAAGGTGTTCATAATTTGTTTACTTATTTGTATTATTTTTTAATATATCTTTATTGATTTCAGAGAGGAAGGGAGAGGGAGAGATATAAACATCAATGAAGAGAGAGAATCATTGATTGTCATGCCCTCCACTAGGGATTGAGCCCACAACCCTGGGCATATGCCTGACTGAGAATTGAACCAGGACCTCCTGGTGTATAGGTCGATGCTCAACCACTGAGCCATACTGGTCAGGCACTTTTATTATATTATTAAATCCTTATCTGAGAACTGAGTTGGGGTTTACAAATAAATTTGTAAACATGCTTAGAGAGAGGGAAGAGAGAGAGAGAAACATGTGAGAAACATCAATCAGTTGCTTTCCATGTTTCCCAACTGGGGATTAAACCTGCAACCCAGGTATGTGCCCTGTCCAGGGATCAAAAGGGCAACTTTTTAGTGCATGGATGACACTCATCCAACTGAGCCACTCCATCTGGGAGGGTATTCATATTTACATGAATACCAACTTACAAACAGCATGTTTGGTATGATCTTATTTTTGTACAAATACATTTATGTGTAAAAAAAATCTAGGACATTCTCAAAATTTGCAAGAGTGGTTTTTGTAGTTTGTGGCTAATGACAGACATTTTTCTTCTTTTGTATTTTTGTACTTTCTGAAGTTTTGACAATAAAAAAATATTGCTATTATTGCCTAAGCCAGTTTGGCTCAGTGGTAGAGCGTCGGTCTGCGAACTGAAAGGTCCCAGGTTTGATTCCAGTCAGGGGCATGTACATTGGTTGTGGGCACATCCCCGGTAGTGGGTGTGCAGGAGGCAGCTGGTCGATGTTTCTCTCTCATCGACATTTCTGGCTCTCTGTCTCTCTCCCTTCCTCTCTGTAAAAAATCAATAAAATACATTTAAAAAATATTGCTATTATACTTTTTAAAAAATAGTATAGCCAAGCCTTATCATTCACAGATTCTGTGCTTGCAAATCTGCCTTCTTGCTAAAATTTATTTGTAAACCTCAAATCAGTTCTCAAGGGGCTTTCACAGTCATTCACAGACATGCACAGATGGTGAAAATTTGAATTATTGGAATCCAGAAGTGCACATTCCCACCTGAGGTCAAACCAGGTGTGACACTGCCTTCTTGCTTCAACTCTCCTGTTGTAAGCAAGTGTCCTTTTCACAGTTGATTTAGTGCTACATGTTTCACATTTTGTGCTTTTGTTGGTGAGCATGGCTCCCACAGAGCTGAAGTGCTGTGTTCCAGCGTACAAGTGGGCTGCTGGGCCTCAGGGAGAATGGATCTTAATAAGTTTCATCCAGGCATGAGTTAGTGCCATTGGCAATGTTAATGAATCAACAATACATATTAAGTCAGGTGTTTTTAAACAGAATCCCACATAAAACAAGGTTGTATATTGACAGTTGATGAAAACTTTATGACCAGAGGCACACAGGAACCCAACCCTATATTTCCTCTAGGACCAATGGTTCGGTATTTGTGTATTCAGTGTTCACGGTGACTAACAAAACAAAGCAAGAATTGACTATCTATTTTAGGGGAACACTGTGAAGTTTAAATGAGATAGTGCCTTTAAAACACTTAGCGCAGTCTGGCATATAATACCTGCTCAATAAGCATTAGCTGTTATTTTGTTGTTAAAGGCACAGTGGCACTTGCTGAAAACCAAACCTGCGACAGGACAGTAAAAGAAGATAAAAGGGTCTGAGATGGACTTTTAAGAGGCCAATGGATGAACAGAGAGGAGCATCCTAAGTAGGTGATGAGGCAAGGGCAGATCACCTAGTTGGACTAGGCAAGAGGATGGAGAGCAGTTCAGATGGCTGTGGAGGGGTGAGGAAAGGAGGCTGAGGCAGACAGGGTTGTATGTGCTAGTCCTCAGTGACATGCTAAGGCTCTAGGCCTGACCCCACAGGCCAGGCTCACCAGGGCAGGGGCCATCCGTTCACAACTCCAGGTGAATATTTAGAGCCTGGAAGAATGGAGGCGATGGGGAGCTCTGGTTGGGTTTGAGGAGCGGGGAGATGGCAGACATCCCCACCTAAAAGAGAGCTTAATTAGAAAAGCTAATATGTTTTAAGCACTGACCATGCACCTGACAGTGAGCTGAGTATTTTAACATGAATTTATGACTCATTTCTCCTCCCCCAAGAACCCTAAGGTGTTTACTATAACCAGCCTGGTTTTACAGATGGGGAAACTGAAGTTTGGAGTCACTTGCTCAGAGGCATTTGGGCTCCAGATGCCTGCTTTTGAACCCCCCTCGCCTATCATGGCCTCTGGGTGGCATGGCTGATGCCTGGGAGATGTGTTGAGGAAAGGAAAAGAATGGGGGAGCATGAGGAAACAAAAACTGGCAGGTGCTGGCCTGGGCACTCAGAAACAGCCCTGCACTCAAGGAGCATACAGCTACTAGCATTCTGGGCCCCCAGTGCCCGTCAGCATAGACTTGGCACACAGCAGGCACTCCGGTCTGAATGCCAGCCCGGTGACTCTGGGGACAAGAGTAACAGTTGTGCCCAGGGTCCTGCCCCTGGTTCCCAGGGCCTGAGACAGACCCAATTACACTCCTTCCCACCCAAGAGTCTCTTAGGAAGGAGGCAGGTCCAGGCTACTTACCCACTGTGTGTTCATCTGCTACGGGCTCAGACACATTGCGGCCTTTCCAAGGTGGAATCTACAGGAGGAGAGAAGAGGACAGGGAATTTGCCCAGAAAGTCACAGCCTGCCCCTGATCCCATGCTAGTCCCCAGCTTCTCCTCCCGCTCAGAGGAACAGAGCTTTCCTCACGAGACCCAGACCCCTTCTCCCCCTCCCTCCTCAAGGACCACCTCCTCCAGAAACACAGGTCATGCCCTCGTATCCACAGGCTCTGGTGTCTCTCTCCTCCTCCTGGGCCTTCTGGGCTGACCTCACCTTTCCACACAGGCCTTCGGCCACCTGGACCAAGAGGTCACAGGCAGAGGCCAAGCTTGTGACAGGGACCTCCAGGGCCACCCCAGCACAGTCCTCCTGGTTCCCACAGCCCTCACCAAAAGTGCTGATTCCAGGCTCACCAACAGGGACCCCAGGAGCAGCAGAGCCCTCATGGTGTCTGTCTGTTGGTCCACCCGCCTACGCAGGCAGGAGTCCAGATCAATAGAGTTGGCCAAAGGTCTCTGAGGCCTGGGAAGTGGAGATTCATTGAGCTGCCTGGTGGGGCACAGACTGTTTGTGCAAAGCCAAAGGCAGGGAGCTGGCAGGGGTGGGGGGGTTGGGGGTAGAACGATGAAGACCTTGTTTCCTTCTCTCTTTCCCAGATGGTGGGACTTTCCAGGAAGAGAGACTTGTGTTCTGGGGATGAAAAGGTTAAGGAGACCCAAGACAAGCTCCCTTCTATAGGGACTGTACAGTCCATTGGGGAGTGTGTTCCTTTTCTATTGCTGCCGAAATGGAACCACAAACTTCACAACTTAAAACAATATCCATTTAGCCAAAACCGGTTTGGCTCAGTAAATAGAGCGTCGGCCTCCAGATTGAAGGGTCCCAGGTTCAATCCCGGTCAACGGCATGCCATACCTTGGTTGCAGGCACATCCCCAGTGGGGGGTGTGCAGGAGGCAGCTGATCGATGTTTCTCTCTCATCGATGTTTCTGACTCTCTGTCCCTCTCTCTTCCTCTCTGCAAAAAATCAATAAAATATATTTTTTAAAAAAGAGGTCTCTTTAGCCGAAGCCGGTTTGGCTCAGTGGACAGAGCGTCGGCCTGCGGACTGGAGGGTCCCGGGTTCGATTCCGGTCAAGGGCATGTACCTTGGTTGTGGGCACACCCTCAATAGGGGGTGTGCAAGAAGCAGCTAATCGATGACTCTCTCTCATCGATGTTTCTAACTCTCTAACCCTCTCCCTTCCTCTCTGTAAAAAATCAATAAAAATATATATTTTTTAAAAAGAGGTCTCTTTAAAAAAAACACGCACACACACAAAAAAAATCAATATCCATTTATTTGTTCACAAATTCGTAGGTTGAAAGTCCAGCACTATGCAACTAGTTTTTCTGCTCAGGATCTCACAAAAGTGAGACCAAGGTTGAGTTCTCTGGAAGCTCTGGGGGAAAACCCACTTCCAAGCTACTCAGATTGCTGGCAGAATCCAGTTCCTTGCATTTGTCAGACTGAGGTCACTGTTTCTTTGCAGGCAGTAAGTCAGGGCCCACCCTTCGCTCCTAGAAGCTGCCTGAAATTCTGACCATACGGCCCCCTCCACTTCCCAAGCCAGCAGTTGAATCTCCTTTACCAGGAAGAATGCTGCTCCTCCTAAGGGTGCACCTGGTTAGTATAATATCCCTATCTTAAAGTAACTGATTTGGGACCTTAGTTACATTTGCAGCTTTCTTCCACAGAAGCATCTAGATGAGGGTTTGATTGGATAACTGGGAGAAGGTGAGCATACACCTTGGGGGCCATCTTAGAATTCTACCAACCACAGAAATTGGAGCACAAAGGAGGGAGATGAGTGGACATATGTGTTTTTCCTGCCTTGGTTCACTATGGCACCCTGATTTATTTATTTTTTTTATTTTTATTTTTTTTGGGGGGGGAGATCCACTCCTCCTTGATTCTCTGTGAGTCCCTAGTGCTGCCAACTCTACCCTCCATTCTAGGGCTGCGGGTGTGGCCTCGGTCTGACCAATAAGAACGTGGTATCTGGACCTCAGTGATTAGTTCAGGGAGAAGCATAGACACAAGTTTGTCCTGTCAGAGTCAACCTTGGGACTTTCTCACCAAAACTTTTGGGAAAGTGGCATTTTCTTCCCACTAGAGTCGCTGAGAATGGGAGCCTGAAGATGCTGATGGCCATCTTTGTCTCTATTTGTCTCAGGAAGGCCTGCCTGAGAATGAAGCCTGCACATAGTTGAAAAGCAGAGCAAACCGAGAAGGAATGAGCGGGTGCAATGTGGGAGGCAGTCTCCAAGATTGGCCCCAGTGTTCGCCTCCTGCAATCCATGCCCTTGTCCTGGTCTTTTCCCACAGTGAGGCAGCGCTGTCTGTGTGTCCAACAAGTAACTTTCTGGTGCTTGACCAGAAAATTCCAGATGGTTGACACTGAAATTAGATCAGATATTAAATCTGTTTGCTATCATGGGCTTTTATTTTATTTTATTTTATTTAAATTTATATTTTATTTATTTTTTTACAGAGAGGAAGGAAGAGAGATAGAGAGTTAGAAACATCGATGTGAGAGAATCATCAATCAGCTGCCTCCTGCATGTCCCCTACTGGGGATATGCCCGCAACCAAGGTACATGTCCTTGACCAGAATCGAACCTCGGGCCCTTCAGTCTGCAGGCTGACGCTCTATCCACTGAGCCAAACCGGTTTGGGCATGGGCTTTTATTTTAGCATAAGCAACATAATTTTGGGCTGATGGCTGCTGTTTTGTTTGCTTGTTTGTGTCAGTAGGTCCCTCTGGCGTTGCTATGGTCCATTAGGCTTGCACAGTGGGAGATGGTCACTAGAAATGTTTTACCACACAGCGGGGGAGAGGTGACCCCCTCAATGGAAAGGAGGAGACAAGAGGAAGAGGAAGGGGAATAGATGTTGAGCATCCAAATCCCTACAAATGTCCATCATTGATCAGTTGCTTCTCCCTGAACCTGTTGCATCGGGCCTTACCATCCCTCATAAAAAGAAGAGGCACTCTCCACAACAAAAACCCTTAGCTTTTCTTCCCCCAAAGAAAAGGTGCCCAGGCTCAAAAATGTTTCTTTCTTGCCCTAGCTGGTTTGGCTTAGTGGTTAGAGTGTCAGCCTATGGACTGAAGGATCCCAGGTTCAATTCCTGTCAAAGGCACATACCTGGGCTCTGGGCTTGGTCCCCAGTAGGGGGCGTGCAAGAGGCAGCCATTCAATGATTCTCATCATTGATGTTTCTACCTCCCTCTCCTTCTTCTCTGAATTCAATTAAAAAATGTGTGTGTGTGTGTGTGTGTGTGTGTGTGTCTGTGTGTGTGTGTGTTAAAGAAGCTTAGTGCCTATGTTTAAAATTTTTTCTTTTCTTTCACTGATAGCTCCCTTGCCCCGAACTCCTTCCTATAAAATTCTTCTATTTTGTACAACCCCTTGGAGCATACTTCTAGTTGTTAGATGGGATGCTGCTTAATTCATAAATTGCTTAATAAAGCCAATTAGATCTTCAAATTAATTCAATTTAATTTTGTTTTTTATTTTTTTAAAATAAACCTAAACTTGGCCAGTGCGTGCTGCTGTCTCTGAGGACTCTGAATCCTGAGCAGACCACACGGATGATGAGAAGAGTTGCAGGTCTAGCACTGTACCGCCTGTGCCCTGACCAGGCTGTCCCTGCTACAAGGCATGTCAGGATGCCTTTGAAAAACCAACTTAAGCAGTGAGGAAATTCAAATTCCCCCTTTCACATCGCAGGAGAGCTAGAGTAGAGGGCTCCAGGAACACTGCTTTCTGTGGTTTGACAATGTCATCAAGAACCCAAGGTATTTCTTTCTTTTCTTTTCTTTTTTTGTTAATCCTCGCCCAAGGATATTTTTTCCCACTGATTTTTTTTTTTTTTTTAGAAAGAGTGGAAGGAAATTGAGGGGTGGGTGTGGGGGAGAAACATTGATGTGAGAGAGACACATCAATTGGTTGCCTCCCTCACATGTCCTGACCTGGGCTGGGGATCGAACCTGCAGCCCAGGTACATGCCTTTGACCCAGAATCGAACCCTTGACCCTTCAGTGCATGGGCTGGTGCTCTAACCACTGTGCAACAACAGATAGGGCTCTTCTTTTTTTTCTTTTATATGGCCATTGATGTACAGAAACCATGTAAACTCCAGTAAGAAGGAACTTCCCTTCCAGTAAATCCTTAAAAAATAAGAAAACCTTCCTCACAAAAATCCCAAGCAGGCCTCCCCGCATGGCTCATTGGCCAGAAGTGGGCCACCTGACACCCCTAAATCAACTCTGGTAAGGGTAGGAGAGCTTCATAATTGGCTTAGACCAGACATGTCCACCTTTTTTCACCTTGTGGTGCACATAAACTAATCACTAATATTCTGTGGCACACCAAAAAAATGTATTTGTTGCCAATGTGACAAAAAATAGGTATAATTTTATTCATACATACCAAATAGCTATTGTTGTGCTGGCTGGGTTTTTTGTTTATTTGTTTTTTGCTTTGACAATCTAAGGGAAAGGAGGTCAGTGCCCTGCAAACAAACAGGTATCGCATGCTTTAAAAATTCTTGCAGCACACAGGTTGCAAATCGCTGACTTAGTTAAACACGACTGTGTCATGAAGCCTCCATAAGAACCCCAAAGGGCAGCTCATTGGCTGCTTTTAGAAGAACAGCCATGTGGTGGAGCCACGCTCCATATGGACGGACACTCCCTGCTCCGGACTTCACCCTCCGCCTCTCTTCACCTGGCTGTTGATTTGTGCCCTCTAATACCCTTTGTAATGAATTGCTAATCGAGTGAGTACATGAGTTTTCCTGCGTTCTGTGAGCCGTTCTAGCAAACTAGTCAAACCTAAGGAGAGGAACCTCTGATTTATTTGTAGCCCGTTGGTCAGAAGCACCGATAATCATCTGGACTGCTCCTGGCATTTGAAGTGGAGGGCAGTCCTTTGGGGCTGAGCCCTTTGCTCATGGAATCTGGTGTCTGGTGTCTGCTTGGTGTGGGAAAGCCTCCCTACACACACATTGGAATTGAGTCCAGGAGCTCTTTCAGCCTTTCAGTGTTCCTTTGGGGAAGCACCCATCTCCTCCTCCTCCTCCTCCTCCTCCTCCTCCTCCTCCTCCTCCTCCTCCTACTTCTCCTCCTCCTCCTCCTCCTCGTCCTCCTCCTCGTCCTCCTCCTCCTCCTCCTTCTTCTCCTCCTCCTCCTCTTCGTCCTCCTCCTCGTCCTCCTCCTCCTCCTCCTTCTCCTCCTCCTGCTCCTCCTCCTCCTGCTCCTCCTCATCCTCCTCCTCCTCCTCCTGCTCCTCCTGCTCCTCCTCCTCCTCCTTCTCCTCTTCCTCCTCCTCGACATGGATACAATAAAAGACCATCCCATCCTCAGCTGAGGATGGAGTGGGCTCATGATCCAGACCTAGCTAATCAGAACATTGCCTCTCTCTGTCCTCGGTGATTGGTTCCAAATGAACACCTGACTCAAAGCAAGCCACTGGGAGGCAACCCCCGGATTTTTGCTGGAATCATCAAGATAGAGGTTTTCTCTTTTTGTATAAGTTGCCACATTGGTAAGAAGTGAGCTCGGAGCTGCTGGCAGCCATTTTTAACTCTCAGAGGAAAACCTGGCTGACATTACAGACAACACAGGTTAAAGCAGTCAGAGAATGGGAAAGACACCGTTGAGACCTGAGATCCCAAAACCCTGTAAGTCAGAAATATTTCCTATACCTTTCAGTACTTGAACCAAGAAATTTCCTTTTTTTACCTAAGCCAATATTAGTTGCAACCCAAAGTCCTAACTGATGCAAGAACTTACACATTTTACCAGGAAGTTCCTAAAACAAAGAAACAAAAAAACCTCATGAGCTCTGTAAGTCAGTAGCTTAAAGAATATGGAGCTAAAACTGGTTTGGCTCAGTGGATAGAGTGTCAGCCTGCGGACTGAGGGGTCCCGGGTTCGATTCCGGTCAAGGGTATGTACATGGGTTGCGGGCACATCCCCAGTGGGGGGCGTGCAGGAGGCAGCTGATGGATGTTTCTCTCTCATCAAGGTTTCTAACTCTTTGTCCCTCTCTCTTCCTCTCTGTGAAAAATCAATAAAATATATATATATATATTTTTTAAAAGAATATGGAAATAATGACCTTGGAAGCAGGAACTAGGGGGGGGCGGGCAGCAATAAAGGTGAGTCTTCACATCCTATCTTGGCCACTGACCTCCTGCATGACCAGGAGCTCAGCCTCCTGGAACCTTGCCAGCCTCTTTAGGAGGGACGGGCACTCCCACGGGCAGAATTGTTGAGATGTTTGAATGGGAATGCATGTGAAAGTGCAGAACCTGGCATATGGTTGGGGCTCAGTCTACAAACGTTCACAACAAAACATATGAATGCATTCCTCCTCCTCGGCAATTTCTACACATCTGCCCCGTCCTCCCTGTCTATGTGGGCCTCTTTCATCAACTGGCTTGGACCAGAGGAGAAAGGCACCGTCTCCTCGCCCAGGCCTCTGTCTTCTACAGCTGGGATGTGGATCTATGGGATGAGAAGTGAGAAACCATCAGGTTCCTGCTCCCAGTGCCTGGACACACACACACACACACACACACACACACACACACACACCCCAGTCCTCGTTTTCAAAAGTATAGCCCACCTCAGAAGGGTCCCTGCTGAAAGACACGTTTAGAAGATAAGAAGGTCCCTGTGCCTCCAGCCTTCATCCTTCCTCTGCTGGTGGCACCATTTTTCTCTCAGTCATTCAGGCTGTCACCATGGAACCTTTATGCAAATGAAAGCCACTCCTTCCCGCAGACCAGTGCTGTCTGACAGGACATTCTGTGATGATGGAAACATTCTCTGTGTTGTCCAACATGGTAGCCACTAGTCACGCACGGCTACTGAGCACCTGAAATGCGGCTAGTGTGACTGAGGAACTGAATGTTCTTTTTATTTCATTTTAACTAAAATAGTGGCATGTGGCTAGTGGCTACTGTATTGGACACTGCGGCTCCAGGTGGTGCAGCAACACGGCCAGTGAGTGGCTGACCTTCTCACCGAATGAAAGAGGGAGTGGGGTGTGAGAGAAAGTTGGGGAGAGCTATGTAGGCCCAGATCAAGTTGGGCCCTGATAGGCCATGGGGAGGAGGAGTTTGGGTTTTATTTTTAAGTGTAACAGGAAGTATATAAGTTATTTATTGCTGTTAATAAGAAATAACAAAGTGTCCCAAAATGAAACAGCCTAAAAAAACACATTTATTGTATCACAGTTTTTGTGAGTTAAGAACCTGGGCACTGATGCCCTGACTGGTGTGCTCACTGGTTAGAGCGTAGCCTGTGCACTGAAGGGTCTCAGGTTTAATCTCCCACCACAAGGCAACTGGTAGATGTGTCTTTCTCACATTGATGTTTTTTTCTCTCTCTCTTGTTCTCTTTCTCCCTCCCACCTTCCCTCCCTTCCACTCTCTCTAACAATCAATGGAAAAAATATCCTTGGGTGAGGTTTTTTAAAAAAAACAACAAAAAACCTGGGCTCTGTTTAACTGGGTGTCTCTAGATTAATCTCTCACGAGGCTGCAGACATCTCAGCTGGGGCAGGATCCACTTCCAAGTTCACTCACAAGGCTGGGGCCTCAGGTCATTCTTGGTTGTTGGCTGGTGACTTTAGTTTCCTGCCCTGGAGGCCTCTCTATATGACAGCTTACAACTCAGAAGCTGGCTTCCTTCAGAGTGAGCCAGCGACAGGGTGAGAGTGGGCACTGAAAAACAGAAGCCATGGCCTTCTAGTTACCTAATTTTGGAGGTGGCCTTCCAGCGCGTTTTGCTACATGCTTTTCGCTTTTCGTTAGAAGTGAGTCATTGGGTCCAGAACAGGAATCACATCAGAGGGGAATACCAAGAAGAGGGGTGTGTGTGTGTGTGTGTGTGTGTGTGTGTGTGTCAATAGGACCACCTCAGAGGCTGCCCACTGGAGGGCTCTGAATAGGAGAGTGATAAGATCAGGTTGATTATTTTTAAAATAAGCAATACAGTCTTGTGATGAAAGATTAAAAAGTCCAAAAGGGTACATGATATAAAGCCTCCTTCCTACTCCTGACCCTGGCCACTTAATTCCCCTTCCTAGAAGCAACCCGTGTTCCTGGGCCTCACATGTCCTTCCAGGGGAAGTCCGTGCGTATGGAAGCTAATCTGTCTGTGGTAGTTGTTAGTGTTGTATGTGCCGCGCCCACACGGCCAGGTTTGGTGAGCCTGAGGAGGGGCGGTGAAGAATTAAAGAAGACAGACGAGAGAATATAGCTGGGGCTCAGGAAGCTACTTCTGTGATAGAGAGACAGCACCATGACCTGTAGGCTGAAGTTTTGTTTGTTTGTTTGTTTGTTTGTTTTTGGTATAGCAAAGGTGGAGATTTATTGAGGAACAAGTACAGAATTCCACGTGGGGAGAGGAAAGAGTCCCACAGAACTGACTCCCGTGTGGGGAGGGGGAGAAGGGTCCCTGAAATTTTATTTTACAGTCAGAGCACACAAAGCAACACAAGGGTAGTGGTCAACATGTTTACAGTGTTCTTGTGAGGTTCACCTTGTTTTGGCAGCTCTTGCTGCACCGCCCACAGCCCATTAGCTACCTAGGAAGGACTATAAGGTCAAGCTTACTTATGCTAAGAGGGCTCTGCCCTCCAGACTGGGACTTGTTTGTGGCCCTGCCACAGGTCAGTCTGAGGCTTGACCCTATAGCCACTCCCTACAATGGTCCTCCAAATATTGCCAATAATATTCTCCTTCCAGACATACAGTGGTTATTCCAGAAAACTATTTCTGTTTAAAAACAGCAAAACAAACAAACAAACAAACAAAACCACTCCCAACTTAGTGGCATAAAATTACTATTTTATTACGCTCGTGGGTTTTGCAGGTCCAAAATTAGGCAAGACACAGGAGGGGTGGCTTTGTGTCTCTGCCACAAACACCAGGGCCCTCCACTGGGGAAACTGGAATGGCTGGGGCTGACTCCAAAGGTCAGGAGCTGGAATTGCCTGGAGGCCCCCTCACTCCCGCCTGTGGTGCTGTGGTGGGACTGTCCATGGGAGCAGAGCACCTCCACAGGGCCTTTCCCTTCCCTCCGGGCTTCTCACAGAATGGCCGCTGATTCCGAGGGAGCATCCCGAGAGAAGCTTGGGGAGAGCGAGCATTGTCCCAGAACCAGGCTGCCTGGCCTTATCCGGCCTGGCTTCAGACCTCATGGGCATCGGTACCCTTAGATTCTACTGATGACAGACTCATAGGGACAGGGAAATTGCAGCCCACCTCTTGGTGTGGGGGTGGCAAGGTCACACTGCAGAAGTGCCTGTGGGATGGAAGTCTATTGCTACACTCATCTTTGGAAAATACAATCTTCCCCTGAAGTGTAGTACGGCACACCCCTGTCAAGTCAGTTGTGGCCACGTGGTTTGCCTTGACGAATGAAATGTGATCAGAAGGGACTTACTTCACTTCCAGCTGCAAGCTTTAAGGGCTACGCGGAATTCACATTTCCTTTCGCCAGCTGCTACTGTGGAAGCACAAATTGAGATGGAGCCCATCAACATCGGTCCCTGAGTGATGACGCTGATTGGATCCTGCCCACCTCCCAACAACCTGCATGAGACATGTGGTGAACTTGAGAAATAAACTTGTTTTAAGATTTAGAGATTGTTTGTTACTGCAGCATAATCTAGCCTATCCTGATCTTTTTTTAAAAAAAAAAATGGTAGCAAACCTTACACACTGCTCTGCGCTTTCCTTTTTTAACAACTAGAGGCCCAATGCATGAAATTCGTGCATGGGGGAGGGGGTGTCTCTCAGCCCAGCCTGCACCCTCTCCAATCTGGTACCCCTCGAGAGATATCTGACTGCCCTCTCACAATCCAGGACTACTGGCTCCCAACTGCTCACCTTCCTGATTGCCCTTAACCGCTTCAGCCTGCCAGCCTGTCACCCCCTAACCACTCTCCTGCCAGACTGATTGATGCCTAACTGCTCTCCTGCCAGCCTGTTTGCCCCTAACTGCCCTCCCCTATAGGCCTGGTCCTCCCCCCCAACTGCTTTCCCCTGCAGGCCTGAGTCTCCCCAAATTGCCCTCCCTGCAGGCCTCGTCCTCCCCACAACTGCCCTCCTCTGCTGGCCTGGTCACCCCTAACTGCCCTCCCTTGCAGGCCTAGTCCCTCCCAACTGACCTCCCCTGCTGGTCATCTTGTGGCGGCCATCGGGACAGCCATCTTGTGTGTTGGAATAATGGTTAATCTGCATATTACTCCTTTTTTAAAAATATATATATATATTATTGATTTTTTTTACAGAGAGGAAGAGAGAGGGATAGAGAGTTAGAAACATTGATGAGAGAGAATTATCAATCAGCTGCCTCTTGTACACCCCCCACTGGTGATGTGCCCGCAACCAAGGTACATGCCCTTGACCGGAATCGAACCTGGGACCTTTCAGTCCGCAGACCGATGCTCTATCCACTGAGCCAAACCGGTTTCGGCTGCATGTTACTCTTTTATTAGATGGGATGTATTTTGGAGTTTGTTTATATCAGTGCAGGAAGAGCTCCTGCACTTTTTTTTTTTTTTTTTAACAGCTACATAGTATTCCTATACCAGAAAGGACCAAATTTTACCTAATCAGTCCCTGTTAAGGATAATTAGTGCAGGACAGTCTTGGCTCCTGGTTGCCCTGGTTTCCTGCTTCAACAGTGCTTGGGCAGCCCCAGCACTCATCTCCTATCCCTATGGGCTGCATAGATCCAGCCCTCCTTCACTCCTCTTGGCTCCCTCAGTTGCCCCAAGGCCCCTGCCACCCACCCAGAAAATTGTGTCTCCCTCTCAGTTGCGCCAGAACTACCACCAGGACTTGGAGGCCACCATCAACCACCAAATCTATGCCTTCTACATCTACCTATCCATGTCTTACCACTTTGACCATGATGTTGTGGCTTTAAAAAACTTAGCCAGAGAAATGTCCTGGAAATCCAAGATGGCTGCTCGGGTAGGCAACTAGCCGCAGCCGCACACAACAATTTTAATAAAATACAACTAAAATATAAAATGGACATTACCCAGAACTACAGGAAAGTCGACTGACTGGAAATCCTACAACAAGAAGCAAGGAGAAAACCAGAAGGAAGCACGGAGGAGCTGTAAAAGCCTAAGGTACGGAGACACGCGGCGCACGCGAAGAGGACGGAGCCGGAGAGGAGGGAGGCCGAGTGCCTGGCGGGCGTTCCCTAGCGGAAAGGAGATAAAACTCCGACTGTGCTGGGCCCCTGACTGCTCTGAACCCCAGTTCTGGGCCAGACCCCGGGGACTCAGGCTCAGCCATAGGGAGCTGGGCTGTAAGTCAGAACCCCGGGGTAGCGGAGAAAGGAGGTCCCGGAGGCGCGCACACTGCCCCCAGAGAAGGGACGGTCGGCTGTGCCGCGGGATTGCCCTGACGGGAAGGAGACTGGGGCTCCAGACTGCTGTGAACGCCACCTCCAACTCCACTTCCAACTGAACTGAACCCCAATACCGGGCTCATTGGGGGAGAGCATAGACTGTTTGGCAGCAGGCGAAAATCGAGGGCACCTTTCTCTCAGAGGCGCCGGCAGCGAGCACTGAAGGACCCGCATAGGGCGGGGCTGACGGAAGCCAAAGCTGCAGGCTCCACCCTGAAACCCCGTCCCATCTGTAACTGCGAAATGCGACAACAAAATAGATCACAAACGAAAGAAATGGAGGACAAAAAGCGTCTGGATATAGAGTTCAAATCTACGCTTATAAGGTTTTTCAAGAATTTCCTAGAAAAGATGGATAAGGCCTATGAGGATATGAAAAGAGATCAACTAGAATTAATAAGGAGTCAACAAGAAATGATAAGGGATCAACAAGAAATAAAGAATACATTGTCTGAAATAAAAAATATTCTACAGAGTCCTAAAAACAGAAGGGAAGATCGCAAGAATCAAGTCAAAGATTTGGAACATAAAGAGCCAGAAGACACTCCTCCACAGAAGCTAGAAGGCAAGAGAATCCAGAAAATTGAAGATAATGTAAGAAACCTCTGGGACAACTTCAAGCGAACCAACATCAGAATTATGGGGGTTCCAGAAGATGAGAGAGAGCAAGATATCGAAAACATACTGAAAGAAATAGTGACAGAAAACTTCCCCCACCTGGTGAAAGAATTTGACTTACAAGTCCAGGAAGCGCACAGAACTCCAAACAAAAGGAATCCAAAGAGGACCACACCGAGACACATCATTATTAAAATTCCAAGAGCAAAAGATAAAGAGAGAATATTAAAAGAAGCAAGAGCAAAGAAGGTAGTAACTTATAAAGGAGCACCTATACGATTGTCAGCTGACTTCTCAACAGAAACCATGCAGGCCAGAAGGGAATGGCAAGAAATATTCAAGGTGATGAATAGCAAGAACCTACAGCCAAAAATAAGCTACCCAGCAAAGCTATCACTCAGAATCGAAGGCCAGATAAAGAGCTTCACTAATAAAAAAAAGCTAAAGGAGTTCATCACCACCAAACCAGAATTATATGAATTGCTGAAGGGGGTTCTTTCAGAAGAGAAAGTAAACAAAGATAAAAATTATGAACAACAAATACGTAATTATCAACAAGTGAATCTAAAAACCAAGGAAATTAAAAAAATCTGATGAACAATATTAACTGTTGAATATAATAGAATCAGAGGTATGGAAGGGGAGTGAACTGACGATTCTTGGGGAAAAGGGGAGAGGGGGGCGTGGGAAGAGACTGAACATAAACTGTGCACCTATGGATGAGGACAATGGGGAGAGGGGAAAGGGCAGAGGGTGGGGTGGGAACCTGGTGGAGGAGAGCAATGGTGAGGGGGGGGGGAAGGAACATTTGTAATAATATGAAAAATAAAAACTTATTAAAAAATAAATAAATAAATAAAGGGAAGAAAAACATACAATAAAAAAAAAAAAAAAAAAAAACTTAGCCAAATATGTTCTTCAACAATCTCATGAGAGGAAGGAACTTGCTGAGAAACTGATGGAGCTGTAGAACCAAAGAGGGGGCGGAATCTTCCTTCACGATACCAAGAAACCAGATTATAATAACTGGGAGAATCAGATGAATGCAATGGAGTGTGCGTCACACTTGGGAAAAAAGTGTGACTCAGTCACTATCGGAATTGCACAAACTGGCCACTGACAAAAATGACCCCCATTTGTGTGACTTCATTGAGACTCATTACCTGAATGAGCAGGCAAAATCCACCAAAGAATTGGGTGACCACGTAACCAGCTTACACAAGGTGGGGGCTCCTGAATCTGGCAGGACAGAGTATCTCTTTGACAAGCACACCGTGGGAGACAGCGATGAGAGCTGAGCCTTGGGCTGCTTCCCATAGCCATGGTGACTTCCCTGGTCACCAAAGCAGTACATGAACCCTGGGGTCACCTTTATCTTTTCTATAAGTTGTACCAAATCAGCTACTTATGTTCTTTCACTTCTACCATTCCTTCAAATAAAGTAATCTGGTATCCAAGGATAATTAGCATAGTTCATCTTTTCAGACAATGCTGCAAGGAATAGCCTTGAAAATTCATTTCTTATTTTGCTTGCGTGCAATTATGTTTGTAGGATAAATTCCTAGAAATGCATATCTCAGATGGTGGGTGGCAACTTCCCCTTTTAAAAAAATCACTTTGGCTGTAGATAGAGAATGGGCTGAAGAGCAAGAACCTGGGAGTTATGCATGACACTGTCCCCTCTTTACTCCTATCCACCACCAAGTCCTGCTTATATTGTACCAGCTCCGTGGCTGCTCTCAGTCTGGCCACTTGTTTGTGGCACCTCCTGATCACTGCCCCAGCACAGAGCATCCTCATTCCTCTTTCTAATGGTTTATTCTAAAAGGCCTCCTGCCCTGGCCAGTGGGGCTCAGTGGTTAGAGTGTCGGCCTGTGCATGGAAGGGTCGGGGCCTTGGGTTCAATTCCCGGTCAAGGGCACATACCTGTGTTGCAGATTCATTCCCCAGCCCTGGTCTGGGTGTGTGCGGGAGGCAGCCAATCTGTGTGTCTCTCTCACATTCATGTTCTCATCTCTCTCTCGCCCCCTGCCCTCCTCCCTCTTTTCCATTCTCTAAAGATCATACTTGGCTGCAAAGAAGGAAGACTATTCTGGGTAACAGGCAGACAGGGAACTGATTGGATGTTCCTGGTCCTTACTGCGTCCCCATGCCCCAGAAAGAGCCTATTTGACCTCCTGCCCCGCCCTTTCCACTGCCTCCATAATGGATCCTAAATGGTCCCTCGGATGTCTCATGTTAATCACCTGAATTGGATACAAATACCGATTTGGAAGCATTGGAAACATGTGCCAGCTATGAGAAGCCTTTAAGAGGAGATTCTGCCTCCCCTCTGATTTCCACGGTGGAATGCAGGGCCTGTCTTTGCATTTCATAGGCTTCCTCCTAAAGAGGAGGGGTGTTCCGATGCCGGGCACCAAAGCAACAGGTGCTCACAGGCAGCTGAGCCCCTCTCCCCTAACCCTTGATCCCTACTTCTAGCAGCTCCTCCGCTGTGTGGCACAGAGTAAGCAAATCTGATCACACTTCTCCCGGCTTAAAACATTTTTCTTTCTTTTTTTTAATATATTTTTATTGATTTTTTACAGAGAGGAATAGAGAGTTAGAAACATCGATAGAGAATCATCAATCAGCTACCTCCTGCACACCCCCTACTGGGGATGTGCCCGCAACCAAGGTACATGTCCTTGTCCAGAATCAAACCTGGGACCTTTCAGTCCACAGGCTGACGCTCTATCCACTGAGCCGAACCAGTTTTGGCTTAAAACATTCCTGACAGCTCCTGCTACCCTCAAAGTGAAGCACAAACTCTACGATTTTTCCAAAGACCTCCGTGATCCAGGCCCCTCCAAAGCCTGGACTCACTTCTTGGCTCCCATGCCCAATACAATGTGCACGTGAAACCCCAGCTCAGGGCTCGGCCATCGGGGCCAAGTACATGAGCCCTTACTGCCGACCTCCACAGAGCTTTGACTACGTGCTGGCCCTTGGTCCAGAGGCTCTTTCCCTCCCCGCTCCAGTTACCAGTCACCTCTGAAACCTGCACATTCTCACTCAACTCTCAGGTCTCACTTGGACACAACAGCCTTCACTGGATGAGGTACTTGCCCTTTGTCCTACTAGATGGGTTTCCCTCCTTCAGGGTACTTACCTGTACTTCCAAATGTGTCCTAGGTCCACGTACTTTTCTCCATGTCAGCAATTTTCAACCAGTGTGCCGAAAGAACGTTTGAAACATGAAATACCTATTTAGTCAGGGGCACTGACCTCTTTTCCCTTAGATTGACAACAGCCAATGCAACAATAGTCATCGGTGTGAATGAATAAAAATTATATCTATTTTCTTGTCATATTGGCAAAAAATGTCATTTCTGGTGTGCCACAGAATTTTAGTGATTAGTTGATGTGTGCCATGAGATGAAAAAGGTTGAACACTGCTGCTACATATCCACTGCCATCCTCTCCCTACTGGAATTCTGTAGCCTCCCAACTGTTCTCTCTGCTTCCACTCTCTCTCTCTCTCTCTCTCTTTTTTTAATATATTTTATTGATTTTGTACAGAGAGGAAGGGAGAGAGATAGAGAGTTAGAAACATCGATGAGAGTCATCAATCAGCTGCCTCTTGCACACCCCCTACTGGGGATGTGCCCGCAACCAAGGTACATGCCCCTGACCGGAATTGAATCGGGGCCCTTCAGTCCCCAAGCCCACACTCTATCCATTGAGCCAAACTGTTCTCGGCTGCTTCCACTCTCTTGCCTCCTTAATGTCCACTAGCTAGAGTGATCTTTTAAAATATAAATCATCCTTCCAAAGGCTTCACATTTCACGTAAGAAAAACAAATGCCTGGCCATGTTCCTCCATCTCATGCCAGACCCCTGGGCGCTGAACGGACAAAGGCCTTCCTCTTCCCTGAACACATCCCACTGGCTCTAGGCTCAGAGCCCTTGCACTTGCTCTTTACCTCTGCTTGGAACTCTGTGGCCCCAGATCTTTGTGTGATTGGATCTGCTCAAATGTCATATACACTGAGACCATTTCCCTTCACTCCACTCATTTTTGTCTTGTTGTCCTACAAAATAAAACAGCCAGTTATTCTACCGACAAAGGGGGTTTATTCGGGAATAGCAGAGATTTGCAATTCAAGACAAGCATGCTATAGCAAAACCCTAGGCAAGTTCGAAAAGCAAAGGAGAGGAACATTATTTCATAAAGAAAAAGAAGGAAATTGAGAGAAGTTGTTTTAAAAGAAAGTCCACGCCCGGCCAGCATGGCTCAAGGGTTGAGAGTTGGCCTATGAACCAGGAGGTCATGGTTTGATTCCCGGTCAGGGTACGTGCCTGGGGTTGTGGGCTCCATCCCCAGTGTGGTGCAGGAAGAGGCAGCTGATTAATGATTCTCATCGTGGATGTTTCTGTTTCTCTCTCTCTTCCTCTCTGAAATCAATAAAAATTTATTTAAGGGGCGGAAAAAGAGCATTTACTTAAAAATAAATAAAGACAGTCGCTTTCTTTTAAAGAGGGAAAAGGGAGAGTTCGGAGTAAGAAAGGAAGTCTTCCTACTGGAGTAGTAAAGTAACATCAACTGGCAAGGTGTGTCTCTTCCTGCTGAGGTTCCTTCATTTCGGGTTCTGTAATTGACCTCTAAGTGGTAATGCAAGAGGGCTCCCCCTTCTGGACTCCATTTCAAATGAGGGCTTTTATTAATTTTCAGTCTTAATGGCACTTACCACTCTCTGAGACCATCCTACTTATTTATTTATTGGATTTTCATCTTTATCCTCCCTCTAGCAGTAAGCAGGGAGCTTGGTTACCTTGCTGACAACACTGAATGCCCCAGCACCTGACTCGGTGCAGGGCATAGAGCGGATGCTCTGCATTTGGGGATGAATGAATGGATAGGTAACAGAAGCCCAGTTGAATCTGGTTCTTTCTTCCTTTACTCGCTGAGTTTGGGCAAGCCTCCGTTTCCTGGTGTGTGAAGTGGAGTGGGGGGAGTCGGATGTTGAACTAGACCGTGTTGAATAGCTGTCAAGTTTCGGCCTTTCTTTCTCACTAGTCTTCGGCCGGGAGCCAGCCCCGGGGTCCAGGACGCCTCGGCTCCCCACCTGTGAAATTGGTGTGAGCTCCTCCCAACGTCTCGGGGTGGTGGCGCTGCCTTATAAGGCCGCAGAGGCCGAGGGCGGGCGCGGCCGTGTGGGTGGAGAGAAATCACAACATCCTGCAGCGGGGGCGGGGCGGGGTGCCCGCAGCGCCGCGCCGGAGGCCGGGGAGTCGCTGGGGAGGCCGGCCGCCCACTCCGGGCCTCTCCCCGCTTCCTATGGCGCCTCCCAGGACGGGCCGACTCAAAGGAAAACGACCGACTGCAGCCCAGAGCGGCTGGCGGCCCGGATACCCAGTGTCCCCCCCTCCCCTGATCCTCTGCAAACCCCGGCAAAGCCTCGGAGGCCGCGGGGCCGACCACACCCCCGCCCGCCGGCCCAATCAGAGCGCGCGGCTGAGAACAACTGCACATCCGGCCTCCGGGGCGTGACCCACCGAACCCGCCGCCGCTGTCCTGGCGGAGGCTCGGCCCTAATTGGCAGCTTGGTAACCTACGAAAGCGCAGAAATTCGAACCCGGGGGCCGAACCCCGCCGCAAACCGCGGAGGAAGGGGTGCCGCACAAGTCCCGCCCCCTGCTCCTCTGGGCCAATCTCTGGATCGGGGGCGGGGGAAGGTGCAGAGGTTGTCCAATGGCGATCCGGCGCGGGGAGCGCCCTCCCGGGCATTGGCCGGGCAAAGTAAACAGAGGGCGGGGCGGGCGGGGCGGGGCGGGGCGGGTCGGCGCCGGGGTGGCCCCGGGGGTGGGGGGGGCGGAGAGAGCGCGGCGGGCGGCGGCGGCCGGGGAGGCCCGGGAGGCCGCGGTGCGGTCACTGCGAGCCGAGCCGAGCCGAGCCGCGCCGATCGCCATCCGGCCCCGGCTCCCGCGCGCGATCCCGGCCGGCGGCGCGGGCCGGCGGCGCCGCAGCCCATGGAGCTCGAAAACATCGTAGCGAACACGGTGCTACTCAAGGCCCGGGAAGGTGAGGCGGCCGGGCGGCCGGGGGCGAAGAACGCGGGCGCGCGGCCTCTGGGCTCGGTGGGGTGACCCACCACCCGGTCTCCTAGGGCGGCGCGCCTCGCGCCCCTCACTCCGCGCAGACATGAGTCTTTCCGGGCCCGCGTCCTCCTCCTCCGCACCTGCCCCGGGGAGCTCGGGCCCAGGAAGGGGCGCGGGGGGAGGGAGGACAGGCCACAGCCCTCGCGGCGGGGGAAAATGAGGGGTGAATGAGCCGGTCTGGTGTAGCAAGCGGAAGGAAGAGGGAAGGGTGGGACCTCAGACTCAGGAGAGCTTCTCTGGGGCCTCTCCCAGGTGAGCGATGAGAAGATGCCCCAGGAAGGGGCAGCCTACCCCCACGTGCCCAGGGCTCAGGTTCTGCGCACAGCCCGGACTGGCACAAAGTTGATGCAGGGTAAAGGTTTGGAGAATGAATGAACGGCCATTGGACTTGGGGAAGCTGCTAGTTACGTATGCTACGGATATGACTGCCACTTGTTCTGCACCTAGTGACACTGGGGACAGAGGTGAATGGGTCACGATTTTTGCCTCAGGAAGCACACGGGCTACCGGGGCAAACAAGCACAGAAACCAGTGGGAGGCAGCTTTGAAAGGAGAGAGCATACAGGACTGTAAGAGCAAGGCCTAGCAGAGGGAGCTGGTCCGGTGAACCAAGTGTGTGCCGAACTCCTCATGGCTCCCACCCAAGATGTTACAGACACCTGCTCTGGAGGGTCCTGGGAGACACAGAAGGACCCAACCTGACCCTCCCTGCTGGTGCTCAGTCTGCCCCTCCTCTGCTATTGTCCACCTTGGTAACATAATCACCGAACACCCCCTGTGTGCTGTGTCCTGTCCAGGGTGCTGGCAGCCAGCACTGTACAAGGCCCTTCTTTTGGGAACTCTAGGACAGAGAGGTCATGACAGCTTTTCCGCTCTTCGCTGAGCTTCCAGGCTGAAAGTGTCCGGAAAGAGTAGTCTGCTTCACTTCACCTCTGTGCCCCTTTTGCAGCGACTCTCCTCCAGGTCACTTGGTAAGGCTGTGGTTGACCCAGGTGTAGGAGACAGGATGCCCCCAATACAGTTTGTAGGAAGCCCAGGGGGCCCCAGCCGGCACCACTTCTGGTACCTTCTGCCTGCCCAATGGGTATTGACCCCAGGGAGGTGCTGCCTGGAAATGGGCACGGCAGGCTGGGTCCTTAGTGCCCTGAGCCTTCCTTATCTCCTGTTCCTTATCGAGTCCCGGGCTGGGCCTTCCTCCCAGCCTCTGGGGGCATCTGCCGATTCTGTTCTGCCTCGTCATCCAGCAAGCCAGGGAGGAGGGGTGAGGAGAGCCTGGCCTGGCCTCTCTCTCATTGCTGTAGCCAGTTCAGGCCTCAGGCTGCTGAGAACACGGTCTTGCCTGGCAGGAGAGTATGTGCATCACCAGACAGGCTTCTTCAGGCGGTGGGTGCGGTGTAGGGATCTGGCCAGACCCGGGACCCATGCCTCCCTCCCCTGGGGAACCCTCACCCCACCTGGCTTTGTCTCTCCCGCCTACCTGGCTCTAGACAAGCCTCTTCTCTCTGAACTTTAGTAACCTTTTCTGTGGAATGGTTGGGAACAGGACATGAAAACTAAAGGAAATCCCGATTGTCTCTGAGTCCTGAACCCTGGCCCATGGACTGGCTGCATCAGAATCCCTTCATGAGCTGGCTGGCAGCGTGGGGCTGGGTCTTTGCCAGCTTCCCAGGTTGTTTGGGAGCCCTTGGTGTATATCTTCAGTGGACACCCAATAAATATGTGACATATTTGGGGTGGGAAAGGAGCTTGGATTGTGATCCAAGGATATGGGTTCCAATCCTGCCTCTGGTACCTCTAGGTTTTGTGATCTTGTACACAATGGTTCGTTTCAGGGTCTTGGTTTTCTTATGAAATTGGTCCAGGGCTGGCAGAGCTGCTGAGAGGATGAAGTGGGACAGCTCTGGGGATGTGAGGCCTCGCTCAGTCCTTCCTTTTCCAGGTGCCCAGAGACAGTGCGGGGACCAAGCTGGGGCGGGGAGGAGCCCCGCTGACTGGTGGCAGTTCCAGGACAGGATATTTGCGTGTGACTCTGCTGCTGCCTTCATGTGGCTGGGAGGAGGGGAGAAAGTGAGGAGGAAGTAACTGATGGGGAGGCAGGCGGATGGAGGGTTGGGTGAAGGACCTGCGGGGGTGGGGGAGGAGTTCCCCTTCTAGGGAGGCCTTGCCTGGGTTGGGGGGGGGGGTGTCTGTTGCTTACTCACAATGGAGCAATGACTGGGATATACTGGGCGTAGGCGGCAGGAGGGCTGCTAATGCGTTTCCCAATGGGTGCCCTGCAACACTTCCTCCTCCGGCCAGCTTGGGTCAGGGAGCACATTGAGGGACCCAGCCCTGCTTCCTCCCCAGAAGGCAGCCCCTTCTCCTTGCTCCACCTGCCTTCAGCAAAGCCAGATGGAGATAAGCCTGGGTAAACCAAGGGGGAAACTGAGACGAGGCGAGGGAAAGTGGTAGCTTGAGATTGCCATTGACTTGGATCTGGGGCCCATCTCTTGTCACAGCCCTACTGGTATTGGACACAGACACTCCCAGTCACCCTCACAACACCTCCGGAAGTGGCTTAGGACCCAGAGTACACATGGAGAAATTGAGGTTAATAGTGGGCAAGTGATGGGCATAAAGTGTGAATTGGAGATTGCAACCAAGGTCTCCAAGACTCAGGCCCCTTTCACTATCCTCAACCTCATGACCCACAGGCCACATCTGGCTAGCTCTCTTAACATGTTTTATTTGGCTGAAGTAGTATTTGAAAAAATAGGAACCAATCCTAACATATAAAAAGCCAGGGGTGTCACAACCGAAACAACCGGATGAATGACAGAACAGCAAGCTGGTGGGGCGACCAGGCCGGCAGGGGGGTTAGTGAGGGATGACCAAACAACTGAATAGCTGGCTGCATGAGCCGACCAGGCCGACGGCGGGGCAGGGGGGGTTGGGGGGGTGGGCAGCTGGGGGCAACCAGGCCAGTAGCGGGGGAAGCTGGGGGTGACCAGGCCAGTGGATAGGGAGCAGTTAGGGGAGATCAGGCAGGCAGGCAGGTGGACAGTTAGGAGCCAGCAGAGGGATTGTGAGAGGGATGTCCAGGGATCGGGCCTAAAACGGCAGTTGGACATCCCCCGAGGGTTCCCAGGTTGGAGAGGGTGCAGGCCGGGCTGAGGGGACCCCTCACCCCCGCCCCCCATGCACCGGACCTATAGTATTTCATGTAGCAGTCTGGATTCCCAGAGCTGGCTACACTGAGCCAGCATTCCTGCCTAGCAGAAACCAAGCAACAGCTGGAATTGTGCTGCAGCTGCCTCTATTAGAAGGGGCACGACTAGGTCAGTTCACCACACTCTCCACCACTCCCTGTTGTCTCCCATCTGGTCCACATTAACCACATCTGTCTAGCTTTGTAGGCATTTGAGCTGCTACCTTGGTCTCCGTAGCTGCAGTTGGGAGGTCACCTAGGTGAAATGAGGCAGGAAATCAGGGCCGGGGAAGCCTTTGTGTGCAGGGGTGGGCATCCTGAGTGCCAGCCCACAGGTGACTCAGGCTGCCCTCTGGCTCTGGCAACTCTCAGACATATTTCCTAGAATCTCCCCCTTTTGGGTGTTGACTTACATGGTTCCCGCCATTGTCAAGTTCTTTTCTGTTTTCTTCAGAAACCTGAGGAACTACCTGGTAGGTTGCAGCTGAGACTTGCGGAGGCTGCCCAGAAACCCCATCCTTCCTCAGCATCCTAGTCTCACTGCCCTCTTGGCTCTTCTAGCCCAGGGGCTCCTCGCAGGAAGGTGGATGGGACCATGCATGTCCGGGAGCCCAGGGAGGATATGTTGGAGTTGTAGAAGGAAGGCCTCTACAAGCCTCCGTTAGTGAGCTGTGCCTGGGCTGGACCACACTGAGAGTGGAGGGGAGGCGTGGTGGTGGGCAGACTCAGTGCCTGTTCGCTCCCACAGGTGGTGGCGGGAATCGCAAAGGCAAAAGCAAGAAATGGCGACAGATGCTGCAGTTCCCCCACATCAGCCAGTGCGAAGAGCTGCGGCTCAGCCTCGGTGAGGTCTGGGTGGAGACCGGGGTGCTGGTGTCAGGGAGCCTCCCCTGAGACCTTACCCCGGGGCCCACGGGCAAGGGGGGGAGGGGGGGTGTCCAGGGCAGATTTAGGCTACACCACCCACCTCAGTTTCAGTTCCTGGGCTTGTGATGAGTGAGGGCAGAGAGCAAACAGAACAGCAGGGGGCGGGTGGGGTGAGTGTGGGGAGCAGGGCAGGGTCAGATTTGGGGCAGAATGAGAAAAGCAGCGGAAGAAAGGGCTGGGCCTTGGAGCAGAGCTCAGGGGACAGATGCTGTAGTATAGGCTGGAGCCAGCCCACTAATTGACTTTGTTGGGAGCCTTACCCAGTCTGGTCTTAGGGGGCTCAGCAAAGTCTTGACCAGAAGGGCTCAGAACCCCAGTTCCTGCTTATCGTGGCTGAGGCCCAGGTCTGAGCAGCACTCCAGGTTGCCCAGGCCCCCTCTGACAACCTGCATGTGGGCAAGGAGTATGTTGTAGCTGCTTCCACTGCCTGGGAAGGAGATCTAGCCTGGAGCTCAACGGAAGCCACAGCTTCCTCCCGTACTTTCGCCAGGCAGGCTGCAGGTGTGGGCCCAGCCTGGGCCTGGCCGGAACCTCAGGCCACACCCAACCCCAGCACTGTGACGAATGCGGGGTGGTGTGAACCAGGCGACAGTGGGGGAGGTGAGGGCCCCGGTTCTAGAGCCACACTCCTGGTTGTGTGACCTTGGACTAATCACTTAGCCTTTCTGAGCCCGAGTCCCAAGCTGTGATATAGTAGAGGTTCTAAAGGAGGAAATGGGTGCCATACTTCAGGGCTGGAAGCTGTCGATGGGACCCAGGGCCTGGGGGTGTGGACTGGAATGCCCCACTGGCCAGCTCCAGGTCCAGAACCCAGCAGCTCCCACCTCTGCCTGCAGAGCGTGACTACCACAGCCTTTGCGAGCGGCAGCCCATTGGGCGCCTGCTGTTCCGAGAGTTCTGCACCACGAGGCCTGAGCTGACCCGCTGCATTGCCTTCCTGGATGAGGTGGTGAGTGCTGCTTAGCCCAAAGCCCAGCCAACACCCAGGGTAGACAGAGGCCCAGACCCTGTGTGCTCTAGTGCCCACGCCTGTTACTTCCCCAGACCGCAAGCCTCCACCTTTTCCACCCTGCAGGCTGAGTATGAAGTGACTCCTGATGAGAAGAGGAAGGCATGTGGGCAGAGGCTAATGCAGAATTTTCTGAGCCACACGGTGAGTGATCAGTGATGGAGGGATGACGGCAGCGGGCAGAGCTCAGTGATGGGGAGAGGAGTGGTCACCATCTGGGCAAAGATGCCCTGGAGCTGCTCCAGGCTCATCAGGCATCACTGTGGGCACAGAGTCTAAGGGGGAGGCGGGGAGAGACAGACAGCCTGCCAGCAGCTCTGCTTCCCCTCGCCTCTAATGTAGAAGCAGGAACTGATTCAGTAATCAGACAGGCTAGGACACAACCAGCTTGCAGCTGCTTCTAGTACTGGCCCGAGATATCTGCCATCTCTGCCCTCCGAGTGAGCTGCTGGCCCAGGGGGTCCATTCACTGACCTGTCTGTGGCCTGTCCTCAGGGTCCTGACCTCATTCCTGAGGTCCCCCAGCAACTGGTGACTAACTGTGCCCAGCAGCTGGAGAAGGGGCCCTGCAAAGACCTCTTCCAGGAGCTAACGCGGTAAGCCTCTCCCTCTCACAGGCCTAAAACTTTGTCCTGAGGAGGGGCTTCTGTGGGTCTGGAAGATGATCAGCTCAGCTGCTCAGCCTCTCGTCCCAGCCTTGCCATGCTGTGTGACCTGGGGCAGGTTGCCGCCCCTCTCTGTAGCATCCTCAACTTCAGCCCCTCTCTGTCCCAGAGGGTTAGTAGGAGGGTTGGCTGGGAATGCTGCCTTTGAGGCTGAGCATGCATGTAACGGGGGTCTGGTCCATCAGTCTGAGAGCCTGGGGCGTCGGGCTGACCAGTGGGCTGGGCCTTCTCAATAGGCTGACCCATGAGTACCTGAGTGTGGCCCCTTTTGCCGACTACCTCGACAGCATCTACTTCAACCGTTTCCTGCAGTGGAAGTGGCTGGAAAGGTGAGTGCCTCGAAGGCGGGGCCGGGGCAGGCCAGGTTGGTGGGGCTGTCATGGGCCTTGGACCCCTGTTCAGCCATTGGCTCCCCACATCCTTTCCCACAGGCAGCCAGTGACCAAAAACACCTTCCGGCAGTACCGCGTCCTGGGCAAAGGCGGCTTTGGGGAGGTGAGTGGCCACGCCAGAACCGTGCAGCGGTGAGGTAGGGTGGGTCCTGGACAGCCCTCCTCCCCGCCCCCCAAACCTCTGTACCCCCAGCAAGAGCACGGCTGGTTCCCATTTACTCATCTACCCTGGCTGTTAGGTGTGCGCCTGCCAGGTACGGGCAACAGGCAAGATGTACGCCTGCAAGAAGCTGGAGAAGAAGCGCATCAAGAAGCGGAAAGGGGAGGCCATGGCACTCAATGAGAAGCAGATCCTGGAGAAAGTGAACAGTAGGTTTGTAGTAAGTACAGACAGGAGACCCAGCCCTGCCCCTGGCCATGTGCTTGCCCTCCCCACTCACCAGGCTGACCTTTTCCCCTCAGCCCATCCCTCATTCCCTCCAGGCACTGCCTCCCATTCTTGGAGATGCCTGGGAAGGGCAGGTTTGCGGGTGTTGATACCAGGCCTGGGAAGCAGGCTGGGCCCCTAGGAGTGGCACTGAGGGTATTTGGGGCGGCTGGCACCAGCCCCGCCACCAGGTGGCCTGTGTCTCCTGCCTGAGGGCTTGGGTCCCTTGGGCCACAGGTGAGCTTGGCCTATGCCTATGAGACCAAGGACGCGCTGTGCCTGGTGCTGACACTGATGAACGGAGGTGACCTCAAGTTCCACATCTACCACATGGGCCAGGCTGGCTTCCCAGAGGCCCGGGCCGTCTTCTACGCTGCCGAGATCTGCTGTGGCCTGGAGGACCTGCATCGGGAGCGCATTGTGTACAGGTGCGGAGCGCGGCCCCCCCGCCAGGGCTGTGGCTGGGCACGGGTGAAGGTGGTGGGAAGGTATGGGTGTCTGAGGCCAGGGAAGCACTGGCTGGAGGCTCTGCCCTTGCCCACATTGGGTAGACTTGAAAGGCTCAGAACCCAGTCTCTGGGGTCTGGCTGACACAGGGGTGACTCTGACACTGTCACCCTTCTCAGTGACTGGGCCAGTCTGCTTCCTGCGCCTAACACCGTTTCCTTCCTGGAAAGCAGAGGCTTTCATTCCTGCCTGGTGGGTTGTTATGGGGCCAAATGAAATGATTGGGTAAAATACACAGGGCTTGGCAGTGGGGGCTCTACCTATTACTGTTATTGGTGATTATTTCCTTGGAGTCTCCCAATAGCCCCAGGAGGGAAAGAATGAGCAGCCCTGTTTTACAGGAAAAGTAGAGTCAGCCACCAAAGGGTGGGATGGGATGGGGGGCTCGACACTGGGTGAGCAAGGCTACTGGGGAGCTTCCCTAGGTGAGAGATGCCCTCCACATGCCCAGTGAGTCCCAGGAGTCCTGGCCCCACAAGTCCTTCATCTGCTCCCTCGAGCTGGGGTTGCTGCGGGTGGAGGGCAAGGCTCTCTTGTCACCCTGGCAACACATGGCTCCTACACCTGCTGCACATCATATCCCAGGAGCTGACCCAACAGGGAGGGGGTGGCCCTTCCTGGCTGCCTGGCACACTGAACAGCATCTGATCCTGCCCTTCTCTCCCCACAGGGACCTGAAGCCAGAGAACATCCTACTGGATGACCATGGTGGGTGGGGGGGCACAGAGGTAGGGTGGTGTGGGGTGGGGTCCAGCCCACCTGCTTCATGGGCTCCTCACTTTTTTACCCACCTTCAGGTCACATCCGGATCTCCGACCTGGGGCTGGCTGTGCACGTGCCCGAGGGCCAGACCATCAAAGGCCGTGTGGGCACCGTGGGCTACATGGGTGAGTCCTCTCACTGTCCTGGGCCCGACACTGAACCCTTCCCCCCCACTTCCCCCCCACACTTTCCCCCCACCCTCCACCCCCTGCCTGAAACTTCTGTGAAGTCTCCTGTGTCTCAGGGAATAGAAAGAGCTATTGTCCCTCTTTCGTAGATCAGGAGTCGAGACTCAGCCAGGGCCCCACATACGTGTGAACCCACTTTGTTTATTAAAAACTTGCTGAGCGCCGGGACCGGTTTGGCTCAATGGATAGAGCGTCAGCCTGCGGATTGAAAGGTCCTGGGTTCGATTCCGGTCAAGGGCATGTACCTTGGTTGCGGGCACATCCCCAGTAGGGGGTGTGCAAGAGGCAGCTGATCGATGATTCTCTCTCATCGATGTTTCTAACTCTCTATCCCTCTCTCTTCCTCTCTGTGAAAAATCAATAAAATATATTTTTCAAAAAAAACAAAAACAAAAAAACTTGCTGAGCTCCTGTTGGCTGGGCTTGCAAGTGGCAACCAGTGACGGGACTTAAATCCATGTCCATGGCTCCAGCCCTCTACTCCCCTCACCTGCCTATACTCAGAGCCGAGTGTCCATCTGGGGAGGGACCAAGATGAGGTCCTGGGTTCCCCTCTGGGACCACATGACACAATAGACAGAACCTGAACTACAGGAGTTCTCTTTTTAAAAAAATATATATTTTATTGATTTTTTACAGAGAGGAAGAGAGAGGGATAGAGAGTTAGAAACATCGATGAGAGAGAAACATCAATCAGCTGCCTCTTACACACCCCCCACTGGGGTTGTGCCCGCAACCAAGGTACATGCCCTTGACCAGAATCGAACCTGGGACCTTTCAGTCTGCAGGCCGACGCTCTATCCACTGAGCCAAACCGGTTTCAGCTACAGGAGTTCTCTTCCCCACCCCTTGCTTATTGTGTCCGTGGGTCAGCCCCTCCCAGCCTCGCTTTCCCTGACCGTGATCCTCATACCGCCTGCCAGGGTTGCCTCGAAGATGAAGAGGCAGTAGAGGCAACTCACCCTGCCCTGCAGGCAGTGTAGGCATCCAGCAAGTGACTTTCCTCCTTTCCTTGGTCTAATACTAAATCCATACGTTGCAAAGTGGTAGCCACACGGGCTTCATTTGGCCTCCGTTTGTGTGTTTCAATCAAATTATGTTTAAAACAATTGGAATTGGTTGCCAATTGGAGCTAGACAGCCTCACAGTAAAAATATGGATTTCTGACTTCTTTGAAGTTAGAAACTTGCCCTCTGCGGGTGCTCTCCTATCCACCATGGTCCCCACCAGGCCATTGGCGGTGTTTGAGCGGATCTTCTGCCTTGCTTGATATGTGCTGGGCTTCCTGGGATACCCCTCATTCATTCTTACCCCTAACTCCTGTGCCACCCATCCAGCTCCAGAGGTGGTGAAGAACGAACGGTACACGTTCAGCCCAGACTGGTGGGCGCTCGGCTGCCTTCTGTACGAGATGATTGCAGGCCAGTCACCCTTCCAGCAGAGGAAGAAGAAGATCAAGCGGGAGGAGGTGGAGCGGCTGGTGAAGGAGGTGGCGGAAGAGTACTCGGAGCAGTTTTCCCTGCAGGCCCGCTCACTCTGCTCCCAGGTGTGGCAGCCAGCGGGAGGCCTGGGCTGGGGCTGGGCACCTCTCCCGAGGCCACCCTGACCGCCCCTCCCCTGCTACAGCTCCTCTGCAAGGACCCTGCCGAGCGTCTGGGGTGTCGTGGAGGTGGTGCCTGTGAGGTGAAGGAGCACCCCATCTTCAAGAAACTGAACTTCAAGCGTCTGGGAGCGGGCATCCTGGAGCCACCCTTCAAGCCTGATGTGAGTGCTGCCTCTATGAAGGCAGGGCCAGCCAGGGCGGGGCTGGCGGCTCTGAGAGTCAGGGTACCCTCCATTTGGATGTAAGGAAGCCTAGCTCAAATGGCTTAGCCAACAAAACAGATCGTTCCCTGGGCTCACAAAAATGAAAAGCCCATCTTGGGTCCCAACTGTGTTGTAGGAATTGTCTCTCTTCCTCTCCCTTCCCACGAACTGGTCAAGGTGCAGTCTTTTCTCTCAGGGAGCTCTCCCAGGGCATGGCAGTGGTGGACTCAGCAGCCCGAACCCACATCCTGCCAGCTCAGTCACTCCTGTAGATAAAGAGCACCTCTTTTTTTTTTTCTTTTTATTTTTTTTTAATATATTTCATTAATTTTCCACAGAGAGGAAGGGAGAGGGATAGAGAGCTAGAAACGTGATGAGAGAGAAACATCGACCAGCTGCCTCTTGCACACCCCCTACTGGGGATGTGCCCGCAACCCATGTACATGCCCTTGACCGGAATCAAACCTGGGACCTTTCAGTCCGCAGACCGATGCTCTATCCACTGAGCCAAACTGGTTTCGGCTAAAGAGCACCTCTTGCCCAATAATTTAAAAAGTCCTAAAAGGGAGGATAAAAGCCTAAGGCTGACGCTAATAGCCTTTGATTCCTCAGAGGCCCCTCAGTGGCCACACTGGATCATACGCCTACCTGAAGCACTGCTAATGGACAAGACCAGTTCCCCAAAGGAAAACCAAGATGCTGTTAACAGCAGGGGGAAGTGCTATTAGGGTTGGCATAACACCTGGTGCCCACCTTCCATCTGTGGGCAGAATCCTCCCTCTTAGAAAATCTCACCCATTTGCTGACATCTCAGTGGGTCAGACATCCTGCAGGCAGGAATAGTCTTGAGTTATCAGACTTCAAGTAGCAAAACCCCAACTCAGACTTACTTCAGACTTACTTATGCCCAACATGGAGTTGGTTCATTTGGCCAGAAAGAGTAGGACCCACATCAGGGTTTTATGCTGTGTTGCCAGGACTCCATCTCTTGGCTCTGTTTCATTCTGTTGACTGCCCTTTCACTAAATTCAGGCTTCTCTGTATGAAGTCACAGGGAAGGTTCTGATTGGCCAAAATTTGGTCATGTACTTACTCCCCTCCTATGTGTGAGGCCTGTGTCCTGTGTTCACCAGGAACTCTGGGGAGGCAGGAAGGTGATGGGCAGACCAGGTTGATGCATGGTTGCTATTTCATTCAACAAATATTTGAGTGCCCAGATGTGCCAGACCTTGTAGATAATGAGGTCAACAGGACCCAGTCCTGCCTTCATGTTCTAGTGGGAAAACACCAGTATAAACCAGTAAGTGAAAACATTCTAGGTAATGTGAAGTGCAGTGGCAAAGGAATAAAGCAGGCTAAAAAGAAGATAAGGAAGATGGGGGTGTATTTTTAGACAGGATGGTCTCTGAGGAGTTGACAGTTAAGCAGAAGCCTAAAATATGTGAAGGAGAGAACCCTGCCAAGATTTATAGTGTGAGCATTCCAGGGGAAAGGAATGAGCCAGGCAATGAGGTCCTGGGGCAGGGACCAGCTTCAGGAACTAATACAGCAACGAGGGCCGAGTGTGACTGATGCGTCTTCCTCTGAGTGTGATGGGAGCCTTTGGGGACATGGAGGCAGGAATGTGAGGTGTCGGGTGGGCCACAGAGGAGGTGAGTGGAAGTGAGGGACCCGCTAGTGGGCTGCCGCCTCTGAAGGACTGTCATGTGGGCCTCACTGACACCCCGTGATGTGGGCATTGCTGGGGGTGGCGGCCCCTGACGTCAGCAGCTGCCTCCAGGCTGCGCTGCCACTCCTGCTTCCCAGGCACATCGTCTAATTTAACCTTGAAACCGCCCACTGCTCCCGGTCTTTTATTCCGAGTTAGAGAATCAGCCCAGCCGGGGGCGCTCAGCGGTTGAGCATCAGCCTATGAAGCAGGAGGTCATGGTTGGATTCCCGATCAGGGCACATGCCCAGGCTGTGGGCTCGATCCGCAGTGTGGGGTGTGCAGGAAGCAGCCCGTCCATGATTCTCTCTCATCACTGATGTTTCTATCTCTTCCTCTCTGAAATCAATAAAAATATATACTTTTTTGTTGTTGTTAGAAAATCAGAGCCTTGGACTTCAGTTTTTTAGAAGCAGCAGGTGAAAAGCAAGGTTGTTTTTAACAGCTTTGTTGGGAGTTAATTCATATACTATGTAATCCACTCATTTTAAAGTATATAATTAAATGTTTTTAGCATATTCAGAATTGTACAAGCATCCTCACAATCAATTTAGAACATTTTCATCCCCCCCCCCCCCGCCCAAAAAAAAAAAAACAAAAACAAAACTCGTACCCATTAGTAGTCATTCCCCATTCTCCGCTTCCCCTGGCAACCACTAATCTTTCTTCACTATAGACAGGGTGTGCTAAAAAAAATGTATACATACTTAATAGCTGATAGCTCGATTGATTTTTTTTTTTCTTTTCAGATTTAACCCATTGGAATTAATAATTATTCAAAGTGTGTATACAGTTTTTGGGGACACCTTATATTTGCCTAATCTGGACATTTTGTATAAATGAAATTATACACTGTGTAGCCTCTGATAATGGCATCTTTCCCTTTGAATTTTTTTTTTCTTTTCTTCTTCCCTTTGCATGTTTTTAAACTTCATCAGTATTATAGCACATTTCAGTTCTTTCCAGTGTATGAATAGCTCACATTTTGTTTGTCTTCATCAGTCTCTAGACATCAGGGCGGTTTCCACTTTTTGGCTATCATGAATAATGCTGCCACGAACATGCACACACACGTTTCTGTGGGGACACAGGTTTCCTTTTCTCTTGGCTGTGTACCTAGGAATGGAGTTGCTGGCTCATCTGGTAATGCTGTTTAACCTTTGAGGAACTGCCAGACTGTTTTCCATAGCAGCTGCACTATTTCATATGATGATGTTTTAATTGATATCCTTAATAGTCGTGGATAGAGCAAGCTGTTGAACATCCCCAGACACAGACCCCTCAGCACTGGGCCCTGCATGCAGGTGACCTGCTGAAGGTGCCTGCTGAGATTCAGCTTCTGCTCACCGCACTAGCGGCACTCGCAGAGAGCAGTGTGCTAATGGAGGGGGCACTTGTTAGTGGTTCCCCCTGGCACTGTGGAGGCTACTGGCTGTGGTGGGTCAGCTACCAGCAACTGGTCAGGGATGGGGAATGATCCCATTTACAAAGGGGAACTGCGCTCAGAGGGAAGGGACTGCCATACTTAAGAAGTACATGGCTCAGTGAATAGACAGCCTGTGGACTGAAAGGTCCCAGGTTCGATTCCAGTCAAGGGCATGTACCCAGTGCGGGGTGTGCAGGAGGCAGCTGATCAATGTTTCTAACTCTCTATCCCTCTCCCTTCCTCTCAGTAAAAAAAAAAAATCAATAAAATATATTTAAAAAGGAAAAAAAAGTACATAGTTTGCTGGTTTCTGACTCCAAACCAGAGAGCACAACCAGGCTAAGACTGGAGTGGTTCTCAGGGCTGAGCTATCTGACCTCCTTCTCCTGTCTGACCACTGCCTTTGTCCCTCAGCCCCAGGCCATCTATTGCAAGGATGTCCTGGACATCGAACAGTTCTCCACGGTAAAGGGTGTGGAGCTGGAACCCGCGGACCAGGACTTCTACCAGAAGTTTGCTACGGGCAGCGTGTCTATCCCCTGGCAGAATGAGGTGGGACCTGCCCAGCTGGGTGCCGGGGGGAGTCCAGAAGTTGGCCCTGGGGGCAGTTCTCACAGCTGCCTGTCCTGTGGCAGATGGTGGAGACCGAGTGCTTCCAGGAGCTGAATGTCTTCGGGCTGGATGGCTCAGTTCCCCCAGACCTGGACTGGAAGGGCCAGCCCCCGGCACCCCCCAAGAAGGGACTGCTGCAGAGACTCTTCAGTCGCCAGGTAACCCAGTAGTGTCCTCCCTGGGCCCCAGCCTCGCTCCAGGGGATGGTGAGTGGGAGGCCGGGCCAGTGCCCGCATGTGCTGTGAGTGGGCCTCCTCCAGCCGTGCCAGTGGCGCCCAGGGTCTCTGGCCTCAATCCCTCCCGTCCCCCACCTCTGCTGGGCTCATGGCCTCTTTTCTCTTTCCAGAGGTGAGCAGTGTAGGCTCCCCGTGGGTTGGCTTTGCTGCCTGGCCTCGGGGAGCCACGGGCAGTCCTTCCATGGCAGAGGCAAGATGTGGGAGAAAGAAGTCCGGTGCCCGCTCCCCACCTGACCCTCCCCACTGCTTTTGTTTCCTGCACCCCAGCACCTTCAAGCTGCTAGCCTTGCTTAGCATCTGTTTCCCCACGCTCTGCCTTCAGCTGCCCCAGGGAAGAGTGGCTGGATGGGGCCCTGCCCTGGCAAAGCCTGGGTTCCTCCTGGTCCCCCTTACTTCAGCCTGTACTCGGCAGCCCCTGCACCAGTGTGTGGCCTGAGCTGCTGCTCCAGGCCCCTCGTGGGATGTCCCCTCCCCAGAGCATGGCCCCCTCAATGATGGCACTGGTGGCTAACAGCGCTTGCTCTGCCTCTTTCCCTCCGTGTCTTCTCCGCCCTCCAGGATTGCTGTGGGAACTGCAGCGACAGTGAAGAAGAGCTCCCCACCCGCCTCTAGCCCCCAGTCTGAGGCCCCGACCGGCGGTTGGCGGTAGCAGCTACTTCGAGTGCTGTTTACAGTTTTGCACAGTGGTCCTCCCCATTGTCCACTCAAGTTGTGGCCTGGGGGACACAGCCGGAGCTGTCCCCAGTGTTGTCTGTCCCTCAGCCCGTAGTCTGGCTGAGTTTGGCAAGACCTAGGCTGTCCTTGGGACAAAGGTGCGTCCCTTCAGCTCTTGTCTGTGGAGCTCGGGGCTTTCTGTATTTATGTATTTGTACGAATGTATATAGTGACTAGAGCGTTCTGAAGACCCACGCTGGAGCTGGCAGAGGGGCCACTGCCAAACTCAAGGCTCCTCAGGCCCTTGAGCCCCAGCACTGTGCTCACCACCGCCGACCTCCGAGTGAGACTCGTGCCTGCCTCTGCTGCCCTGGGCTCAGGCCGCCACCTGGGGCCCAACGCTGTCCCTTCTCAGCACTTGTCAGAGCTGGATCTGGGGCATGTGCCAAAGTATGAACAGAGAGGGCTGATGCTGGGACCCATCAGTCCACTGCCCAGGCTGTCCCAGATGGGTGTGCCTCTGCCTTCCAGCTCCCAGGGCACCTTGTCCCTCATGCTGGGCCCCGTTCTGAAGACACCTCTTGCAGAAATGCCCCATCCCAGGAGGGGAAAGGGGGTGTCCCTGGCCAACCCTCAAACATTCCAGACTTCTCTCATAACAATAGACACGTGCCCAGCAATAATCCGCCCCTCTCTGTGTGTGTGTGTGTGTGTGTGTGTGTGTGTGTGTGTGTGTATGCGTGCACACGGGTGCGTGTGTATGTGAAGGGGGTAGGCTGAGGCTATGTGCCTATATGCCAGGCCCCACCCAGCCCTTCCCAGACTGGATAGCCATCCTGGTCCCAGTGTTGAGGTAGCATGGGATTACAGGACCCTGGTTTTTCCATATTTAAAGCCAATTTTTATTACTCATTTTGTTCAATGTACGCCGCCACGTGTCTATGTGAATACAGTCTCAGCACAAAGCTGTCCAGCTGCCCCTGCCTGCTTCTTGTTCCTGGTGCTCGGCAGGTCTTCCTTCTTCCCTGGATCTGCTGGAAGTGGGAAGGGATTGGAGGTGGGCCTGGTGGGGGCTACCTTCTAGCAAGGGCCAGGAGTTCCCAGGGTGACCTTGGGGCAGCCTCTCCAAACACTCCAGCCTTGGTGGCCTTTGGGCTCACCCTTTGGGTTTCTCAGCTTCCTAAATGGGTTGAGGCCTGAGGGAATTGGGTGCTCACCATGGTGTGGGTCTGGCTTTGCCTGATCCTGAGAGGCAGGCTCAGCTGGCAATATCCCCTCCAAGGCCAAGGTGGCCTGGCCTTCAATTGTGGACTTGGAAAGAGTGAGGTGGAGTTGCTGTTAGAAACACCTGCCCGATCAGTCTCACCTGGACACTTGCTGTGTGCCTGGCCCAGAGCCAGTGACCGCGCAGTAGAGCCATCCCTCTGCTTTGCCCTTGAAGTAGGGGATGTGGCCAGGCCAAGATGAGATAATGGCAATACTGGGCATTAGGCTGTGACAGAGGCTTGTGGGCATCAGGAAGGGTCTTCTGAAGATAGAAGTTGAGCCAGGCCTTGAGACATTCAGCAGGGGACAGATGGATTAGGAGAGCATTCCATCCATAGCATTCAAAGTGCAAAGTCTTGCAGCTGCGGGGGGGGGGGGGGGGGGGGGGGGGCGTGCAACAGCATATTAATCACAAGTCTGTCCCAGTCTTTAATGCCAGTGACCTCAGACACAAACCTACCCTTGCCTTGTGCCACCATAAGATTTTGTTCATTGCCTCTGGGCTGGTTACCCCATTGCCACAGAGACCACATGAGCTTTGCTATTGGTTCTGGATTCCCAGCCTGGTCACTTTGCCAAATGGAAAGATGAGTGTGATACCCATTGATTCACAAGGCAGCTATGGGAAGTAGCCAGTCACCCCTCCCCTTGAGCCCCTAGATCACTAACGGGTCTTGCTTGCCATGGGAGTGGATGTTGGGTACCAAGCTGACCATTATCTCGGGCAGTCAGAAAACTCCAAGCAACAACTTAGAAGATGGGGCCTCTGGGGCTGTCTCAGGTCTTGGTGGTGAGTGGAGTGTGCACTGCCTCTTCTAGTAACTCGAGGGGAACAGGGTACGGAAAGGACCTTGCCAAGTTCCTCCAGCTGGTGAGTGGCTGTTGCAGGGCAAAGGAAAGCAACTGAAGGTGAAGCTGGATCCTGCCCATGAGGTTAGGGGCCAAGGTACATTTTCCTCTGCTCCAGGCTCTGGGAGGAAGGGCAGTTAGGAGGTATCAGCATGCAGAGGCTGCAGCCCCGCCCTCGGCAGGTGTGAGTGGGTGCCAAATGGACAGGAAGGACCCTGTGGCACTACCTGCAATGGGTCCGGATTTCCCACTAACCTTCCCCTTGGGATGGGGAAGCATCCAGGAAACTTCTTGGCTAGGGTTCAGCTTACCTTACTGCTCACAGTGCACCACTGGCAGAGGAAACTCGGAGTCACTTCCTAACGAGTCTTCCCAGGCGCGCCTGCTCCGAGAGCGGGCTGGGGACTCGAAGATAAGGCCCTGACAGCTTGGAGCTCAGTCTGGTAAGGAGACAGACATGAGGACAGTGGGGCCCAGTGTGCGTAAGTGACAGAGATCATTCAAGAGCTGGGAGGGCTGGGACTAGGGAGGGAAGGCCCTTTGGCCACAAAGGTGTCAGAGTTGGTGCCCTCCAGCACACAGGACCAGATGTATCTGGGTAGTCTAGGGCTGTGGTCAGCAAACTGTGGCTCTCAAGCCCCATGTGGCCCTTTGGCCCCATGAGTGTGGTTCTTCCACAAAATACCATGGCCTGGGCGAGCCTATCTTGAAGAAGTGGTGTTAGGAGAAGTTTAAGTTTAAAAAATCAGGCTCTCGAGGGGGAATCCAAGATGGCTGCTCGGGTAGGCAACTAGCCGCAGCCGCACACAACAATTTTAATAAAATACAACTAAAATATAAAATGGACATTACCCAGAACTACAGGAAAGTCGACTGACTGGAAATCCTACAACAAGAAGCAAGGAGAAAACCAGAAGGAAGAGCGGAGGAGCTGTAAAAGCCTAAGGTACGGAGACACGCGGCGCGGAGAGGACGGAGCCGGAGAGGAGGGAGGCCGAGTGCCTGGCGGGCGTTCCCAAGCGGGAAGGAGAGAAAACTCCGACTGTGCTGGGCCCCTGACTGCTCTGAACCCCAGTTCTGGGCCAGACCCCGGGGACCCAGGCTCACCCATAGGGAGCTGGGCTGTAAAGCGGAACCCCGGGGGAGCGGAGAAAGGAGGTCCCGGAGGCGCGCACACTGCCCCCAGAGAAGGGACGGTCGGCTGTGCCGCGGGATTGCCCTGACGGGAAGGAGACTGGGGCTCCAGACTGCTGTGAACGCCACCTCCAACTCCACTTCCAACTGAACTGAACCCCAATACCGGGCTCATTGGGGGAGAGCATAGACTGTTTGGCAGCAGGCGAAAATCGAGGGCACCTTTCTCTCAGAGGCACCGCAGCGAGCACTGAAGGACCCGCATAGGGCGGGGCTGACGGAAGCCAAAGCTGCAGGCTCCACCCTGAAACCCCGTCCCATCTGTAACTGCGAAATGCGACAACAAAATAGATCACAAACGAAAGAAATGGAGGACAAAAAGCGTCTGGATATAGAGTTCAAATCTACGCTTATAAGGTTTTTCAAGAATTTCCTAGAAAAGATGGATAAGGCCTATGAGGATATGAAAAGAGATCAACTAGAATTAATAAGGAGTCAACAAGAAATGATAAGGGATCAACAAGAAATAAAGAATACATTGTCTGAAATAAAAAATATTCTACAGAGTCCTAAAAACAGAAGGGAAGATCGCAAGAATCAAGTCAAAGATTTGGAACATAAAGAGCCAGAAGACACTCCTCCCCAGAAGCTAGAAGGCAAGAGAATCCAGAATATTGAAGATAATGTAAGAAACCTCTGGGACAACTTCAAGCGAACCAACATCAGAATTATGGGGGTTCCAGAAGATGAGAGAGAGCAAGATATCGAAAACATACTGAAAGAAATAGTGACAGAAAACTTCCCCCACCTGGTGAAAGAATTTGACTTACAAGTCCAGGAAGCGCACAGAACTCCAAACAAAAGGAATCCAAAGAGGACCACACCGAGACACATCATTATTAAAATTCCAAGAGCAAAAGATAAAGAGAGAATATTAAAAGAAGCAAGAGCAAAGAAGGAAGTGACTTATAAAGGAGCACCTATACGATTGTCAGCTGACTTCTCAACAGAAACCATGCAGGCCAGAAGGGAATGGCAAGAAATATTCAAGGTGATGAATAGCAAGAACCTACAGCCAAAAATAAGCTACCCAGCAAAGCTATCACTCAGAATCGAAGGCCAGATAAAGAGCTTCACTAATAAAAAAAAGCTAAAGGAGTTCATCACCACCAAACCAGAATTATATGAATTGCTGAAGGGGGTTCTTTCAGAAGAGAAAGTAAACAAAGATAAAAATTATGAACAACAAATACGTAATTATCAACAAGTGAATCTAAAAACCAAGGAAATTAAAAAAATCTGATGAACAATATTAACTGTTGAATATAATAGAATCAGAGGTATGGAAGGGGAGTGAACTGATGATTCTTGGGGAAAAGGGGAGAGGGGGGCGTGGGAAGAGACTGAACATAAACTGTGCACCTATGGATGAGGACAATGGGGAGAGGGGAAAGGGCAGAGGGTGGGGTGGGAACCTGGTGGAGGAGAGCAATGGTGGGGGGTGGGGGAGGAAGGAACATTTGTAATAATATGAAAAATAAAAACTTATTAAAAAAAAATAAAAAATAAATAAAAATAAAAAATCAGGCTCTCGAAATTTCAATCGGTGCACTGTTGATATTTGGCTGTTGACTAATGAGTTTGCCAACCACCGGTCTAGGGCCTCTAGTGGTTTAAGATGGCCAAACATGAGGTGGGGTGGGGGAGGTGTGGAAGAAGGGAGTGACTGGAGCTGAGGCCAGTGAGAAACAGCCATGTGTGGCTTTGAAAGCAGTGTTAACGTGGGGTCTCATCTGGAAGGCAGTGGAAGAGTGCCTGCCCAGCATGCACAAAGCACCCCATGTTTCCTTTGGGAAATCCAGTCCGTCCATGTGACTTAGATGGGGCGTGTTTGCACCCACTGCACACACACCTAGAGCTGCGTGACTCAGGTGGGGCTGTTGGGGGTCTGTTAGAAAGTGTTTTTGTTTTTTTTTTAAAGAAAGGATGGGGGTAGGGGGCTGATTGATAGGAAGAACCAGATTGGGACGGCTCCTGGGTCTTAGTGGCAGACTCGATTCTCATCAGGGCACAACTCCCAGAAGGAAGATGCTACCATCATGTTCGTGTCTGCATTGCTGACATAAACCCCAGGAATCTGAGTAACCAGACTGGAAACCTGCCCACTGTGCATCGGAGAGCAGGTGGGTTAATAGGTCCACCATGATGACATATCTAGGATACAATTGATACCACCCCCCAAAAAACACACAAAAAAAACAGAGAACGTAAGAGTCATAGACAGCCAAGTTCTGGCTCAGCCCAAACAGTGAGGCCCTCACTGGGCTCAGTTCTGTTGCTGGGATGAACAGGGTTTATGGAATCCAGCGCTGTGGATCAAGCACTGGGTTCTCCTCCTGCTATTTCTAAGCGGGCATGTGGTGATGTAGGCCTGCTGGAGACAGTGGGAGTGGCCTCGAGGCCGTGAATTCATGGTTAGCGCCACACTGGGGCACATGCCTGCTCCAAACCCTGCCCACTGCAAGCGTGCAGTGCCTGTGGGTATATGGCCAGGGCCTGGACGTGCGTCTGCTTTTCGAGCTGAGGTAGGGGTGTGTGTGTGTGTGTGTGTGTGTGTGTGTGTGTGTGGTGTCTAGACCTCAGCTGCTGGTTGTGTGCACTGGGTTTGCCTGCATATGCCAGGCCCAGACAGCCTGTTGCTAGGTGTGCGGCGTGGCGAGCGCACTCCCTGTGACAGGGGAGCCCGGCTCGACAGGTGGGTGAGGGTCCCCCGCCTTTGGCTCCGGGGACGGTCTCCTCCGCCGCGAGGGGTGGGGGGCAGGGGCTCCCGGCTGGCGGCCGCGTGCGCGCACGCCGGGCCCAGGACGCGCCGGGTACGCGTCCGTGCGCGCGCCCCGCGGCTCCAGCCCCGCGCTCGGAGCTGCCTTCGCGGCCACAGTCGGCTTCCCGGGGCTGCCGTCGCCTCCCCCCGGCCGGAGGCTCTGTCCGCGGGGCCCGCGCCGCTCTCCCGGAGCCAGGAGGACGAGCTGGAGGAGGATGTCTGGGCCCGTGAGTACCGCGGCCGCGGCGGCGAGCCGGGGGCATGCAGTGCGGACGGAAGACAGTCCCGGGCCAGCCCCCTTCCCGCGGGCGGATCCAAGCCCGGCCCGGGTCTCTGCCTCGGACCCCGGCCCCGGCCAGTCCCTCTCCCAGCCCCCACTGCAGGGAGGGAGGGGAGGAGAGGGAGGGCGCCAGTGAGCGAGGGAGCCGGAGCGGGGCGCGAGCAGCCACTGGTTCGCTTGGAAACGGTTGTCACAGCAACGGGGTTTCGCTCCTCGGTAACGCGACTGTGGGGCGGCGACACCCTATCCCAGCCCTCCCCCACCCCATGCGGGGCCTCTGCCCCCAGCCCCAGTGGGAGAGGGGACTACCCCTCTGACGGTTGGGGCGGGGGACTTGGCCCCTTTGGCCCGTTTGGGTGTGCCTGTCTCCACAACCCGTCGAGGGTGGGGGTGGGGAGGTGAGCACACCTTGGAGCAAGATTCGGCTCCCACGTGGCTGCGGTCGTCGCAGCGGGGCTCCTGGGGTGGCAGAGGTAGAGGGGAGCCCTGGCAGGAAGAGGCATGGAAGCTGGATCCGGATCCCGCCACCCCCACCGCCACTACCACCACCTGCTTTTGAAATGGCCCAAACCCGAGCTGGGTACCCCATAGATGATGTTCCTTACCAGGGGAGAGGAAAGAAGCTCGGATCTCTCGTCCTCGTGGCCAGGGCATGTGCTGGGCCGGTGGTAGGTCTGGACTACTCATTCCAAGCCACGACTCTGCAGGGAGGGGTGGGAGCAGCGTGTGCAGGGGCAGAGGAAGGGACTTTGCTGACCCCGGCCAGAAGGGAGCACCCCAGCCCATTGTCTGGATCACAAGTGTCCCTTTCTTGTCTGAGCACAAAGCCCAAACTGTGCTGGGTGGCATGCAGGCTGGCCAGGGCCACATGGAGATACCCTGGCCCAGGAAGCTCCTCTGGAAGGAGAATGGCAGCAGAGTCAGAGGAAGTGACCTCTGGCTCCCTTCCCAGCCTCCCCTGGTGTCGGTGTACTGGGGAGAGAAATGCCCTCCAGCCGGCTCTCCTGGGTCTGACTCAGCAGATGCCATCCCCTACTGACCACAGGCCTCGACCACAACCGCCACCCCTGGCTTTCCCTTCCCATCCAGGGTGGTGTCCTGGGCACCAGGAGAGACCATCATCTGGGCATTTGAGATGTTGGCATAGATGTCCATGGATGAGTGGTGCCCTGAGTCAGGCCCAAGTCTCCTTCCACAGACAGTAGGCCTTTGGAATTATTCACAGGCCCTTTGCATTCCCTTTCTGCTCAGGGTGAGGCTCTGCATCCATTATTCCTAAGCCTTACAGCAGTTGTGCAAGGTAAGTTTATTACCCACATTGTGGCATTGAAGGTGCCCGAGGCTCAGGGAGGTAGTGACTTGCCCAAGGTCACACAACCAGTCAGAGTGGACCTAGGATTCCAGGGCTGGCTCTGTTGGCATCGCCGCACTGGGTGCTGCACATCTCGTGTGAGCCAGGCAGGAAATAACTGAGGAGCTTCCTAGAGGAAGATTCTTCACCTTCTTTCACATTCCTCCAGTGAGCAAATGCGGTCTTTCCTGCCGTGGTACACCTTTCCTTCTCCCAGAAATTGCCAGATTTTGCTCCCTTAGATGCTCCAGAGGACTGTTCTGCTGCCAGGCTGGCTCCCACCCACCCTCCCTCCATTTTCTCTCTCTGGGGACAACCGAGCAGTGAGGTCTGCCTCAGCATCCTGGGAACTCCCGAGGTTCTAGTGCTTTGTTGTTGGCCTGATCACACAGCAGCTGGGAGAAGGAATTTAGCGAAGAACGGCCTATCAAGTGCTGGCCCTTGTGGGTGCTCAGTCTAGCTCAGTGGTTGGAGACCCGAATGCCTCGAGGGCCCAGAATGAGGAGTGCCAGGGAGCAGCTACTCACCGCAGTCAATGTCACCAGGTGAGAATGTGGCCTAGTCTGACCAGATTGTCCAATTTTCAAGAGGAGGCAAAAATCCAGACTTTCGTGTATAGACTCCTGGTATTTAAATGTTGGCAACTAAATATTTTTTTAAAATTGATTGTGGTCCAACAAAACACACCCATGAGCGTTGTTCAGCCTGTGAGTCACGAGCTGAAACCTCTGGCCTGCAGTAAAGTGATGGCACCTTTTGCCAGACCATGCCAGGCTTGTGTAGATAGCACCATGGTGTGGTTTTCACATATGAGCCTTTTGTGGCTGCAAGATGCTGGCATTTGGTTTGTCACATGCAGCTGTGTACTCTGATCTTTTTTTCTTTTTTTAATATATTTTTATTGATTTTTTTACCGAGAGGAAGGGAGAGGGATAGAGAGTTAGAAACATTGATAAGAGAGAAACATCGATCAGCTGCCTCTTGCACACCCCACACTGGGGATGTGCCCACAACCAAGCTACATGCCCTTGACCGGAATTAAACCTGGGACCCCTCAGTCTGCAAGCCGACGCTCTATCCACTGAGCCAAACCGGTCAGGGCTACCCTGGTCTTGAAGCATTTTCATCTCCCTCATCAGTTGTGTTGCCATGGTGCTGCCAGGCAGGCTTCATCATCCCTGTCTCACAGGTGAAGAGTCTTCAGCTTAGGCGTGAGAACAGCTGGGATCAGGTCACACGGACCTGGCAAGGCAGGGAAGAAGCAGGACTTGAACTCAGGGCTCCCCTATCAGTGCTCTGTGTGCTACACCAGGCTGCCCCTCAGAAGAGCGGATCCTCACCCCCCACCCACTACACCCCCAATTTGTAGTTAACTCCCTTGGAGGGACAGATCTGAGTACAATAGATACTGACCGAAGTAAGGTCTCTGTGGCCACAAGCCCCTGGGGCTCCTGTCTCTGCTGTCCTGTTTGCAGTTCCCCGAGCCTGGGGTTCATGGCCCAGGACCATGGTTGGGTCACAGAGATGCTACCTACTGGTGCCAAACTAGTACCTTGGCCTAGCTGGGAAGGAGGTTGTGGCCAGCTCCATGCCTGGCTGACTTTGGCAGCTGGGACAGTTCCCATCATTTCTCTCTGGCCTGAGTTCATCTGTCTTGGTGTGGGAGGAGTGAAAAAATGTCACCAGCGCCTTCCTGAAATGCCCTTCTTGCCAGGACAGTGGACTTGGCAGTCACCTGGGCTTCACGGTGTGGGCCTAAGGCAGCCCCAGCTTCTTGTCTGTAGAACAGGGATGGCAGCAGCCACCTTCTGGGTGTCCCTGAGATACCGAATGAATGTAAGGAGGCTAGCAGGGAGCCTGGCGTGTGCAAGGGCACGCAGGACAGGCTAGCAGCCACTTCCTTCTTTTTTTCTTTTTACTATAAAGCATTTTTAACTTTATTTTTTATTGAATTATTGGAGTTACATCAGTTAATAAAATTATGTTTCCAGTGTACAATTCTATAATACATCATCTGTATATCATGTGTTCACCATCCAAAGTCTGGTCTCCTTCCATCACCTTTTATCCCGTTTATCCTCCCCTACTGGCCACTACCGCCTGCAGTCACCACCCTGTCCTCACTCCTCACACACACTCTGCTCCCTCTCCCCTCTGTCCCCTGCTCTGAGTTCCTGTCCCTTCACTTGATTGGTACCTTTAGCCTCACATGCAAGGAACCTCATGACCAGAACCTCAATTGCCTGGGGTTTCTTCTACCCACACCAGAGGCCCTGGCAAATGCTAAGGACATGGATATGTGGTCCTCAACTGGCAAATGCTAAGGACAAATGCTCATAGAACAACCTGCAAGGACCAAGAGCTGGGTGATGGCCTCTCTCTGTGACATTTTGATGAATGACTGACATTCCCAGGAATGAACTGGATGCAGACCCAGCTCTTGAGGACTTCCTTGTCCCTACAGCTAAAAGACCAAATAGGTAACCAGACACCTCCAGTCACTCCTTCAGCAAGTGGTTTTTCAGCTACTGTGTACCAGGTGATTAAGACAGATACAGCCGCTGGTGTTGGACACAGGCCACTGTAGGACACTGAGATACATAGGGCTTCTCACTCAGCCTGGGGGTGAGGTGGCTCAGGGCTGACTTGTCCAGGGAAGTGACAGGTGAGGCTGTGAAGCTGAGCAGTGAGTGCTGGGGCAGGAAGAGCGAGGATGTATTACAGGCCCCTTGGAGAGAGAAAGCAGAGCTGTAGGCAGCACAGAACGGAGCCCTGAGAGGTAAGGCTGAAGAGATTTTGACAGGAGCTCATCTCAGAGGCCATGATCTAGGTTAGGGGTTCTCAAAGTGTGCCCCCTGGACCAGCAACAACCAGCACTTGCTGGGAATTGGTTAGAAATGCAAATTACTAGGCCCGACCCCAGACCTGGGGGCGAAGCCCAGTACTCTGTTTTCACAAGCCCTCCCCGTGGCTCTGAGGCTTACTCCAGTTTGAGAGGTTCCCATCTAAGTGTGTGAAAGAGCTGGACTGTCTCCTGAGACAGGGGGGAGTTGTTGGAGGGTTCAGGCCAGAGAGGCCCCTGGGAAAAGGGACAATGTGGAGAGGGGGTAGGCTGGGCAGGAACACGGCACAGACGTAAGGACAGTGGTGGCAACCATGGTAATAGGGGCCTACGTGAGAGTTGCTGGTAGCCTGGCCAAGGCAGTGGCAGGGGAACCAAAGGAAGTGTGAAGACACACTAACTACACTGAGGGTAAGAACAACGGGATTTAGTGGATAGAGTAACGGGTGGGCCCTTTGCTGAGGGAAAGGGCCCAGTAGCAGATCTTTGGGGTCTGAAGTTGGGTGCTGGGCTTCTTCAACCTACAGGGCTGCAGTCGGTCCAGAATGAGACATCTAGGTGAGCTTGGGTGTCATTTAATCTCTTTGGCCACGTGTTTTCGTCTGTCAAATGGGAAAAGTGCTAGCGGTTCTCAAGGTGACTACGAGAACGACCTGTGGTATCTAGCCCTTGTCAGGAACACCCTGGGGACACTCACATCTCCTCATCCCCAGCTCAGAGCCTTGAGAGGCACTAACATTTGTTGAACGTCTCCAAGCCCTTTGCACAGATTAGCTCCATCTTCACCAGGGCCATCTTCACCAGGGCCAGCTCCATCTCCCCGAGGCAACATGGAGTTTAAGAAACTCACTGCCCTGGGTCTCTCTTTTACCTCCTGCTATGCTGCCAGTGAGCATGTGGCCTCAGAAAACTGTACAATCCAATGTGCTCACAAACTCTACAAATAAATCAAGATGGAATCCTAAAAAAAAAATGTTCAAATAACCCACAAAAAAGGTAAGAAAAGAGAAAGAGGAAACAAATCATAAAATGACAAACTTGAGGATGAGTCCATCTGAACTAGCACAGCCAGAGTCAGACACAGAGCAGGGATTTGGTATGAACAGTCTGGAGAGGCTGGGGAAGGGGAAGGGCTGTGTACAAGAGGCTACAGCAGGGTCTGCTGGAAGCATGACAGAGGCCCAAGGAGCAAAGGGACAGCTTGGGGAGCCTTCGAGCAGCTTGGCCTGGTCAGGAAGTGAATTTGGAAAGGCCTGCAAGAATGTCCTGATGATGATGTATTGAGCACCTACAATGGGGGAGATGAGATGGACTGAGAAGATAAGGGGCAGGAGGCAGGCCTCAGGCAGGGTTGGTGCCAGGGGTCAGCTCAGCTGTAAGACTTCCTCTCATGGACACACAGTGGCCTAAAATGCAGCCGTGGCTCCTGCCTCCTGGCTGAGGGGCCACAGTGGCACTCAGCTGGTCTTGGGTGTGGCCTGCCCCAGTCTGTTCTAGTACCCAGCCAGCTGCACTGGGCTCCTGAGAGCAGGGTCTCTGTTCTTTTTTCCTGGTTAACCCTGGAGCTGCCATCAATTTCTCCTCCACCATGTAGCCTTTTCCCACTATCGAGCTGAGGGCTGAGGGCCCAAAGGGCCAGGGCCTTGATGGGAAAGAACAAGAAGGCACATTTTGGCTACACTCTGCCCAGTGTCCCTCTGGCTGCCAAGTCCTCATGTACAGGTGCACACGCACCAGGCTTTTCATGTACAATTCAGTTGTCATGTAGGCAAAGGTGTTTTGACAACAGACTTTGAATTCAGACTCTGGCTAAATATTAGCTTTCCCCTTATTAGCTTTGTGACTCGAGACAAGTTCATTTCCTTGTCTGAACTGGTCTCACCTATCAAATGGACCCCCCACCCCGATGAGAAAGTGCTGGTGAAGATCACACAAGATTCTGCATGAAAAGAGCCTAGAACAAGGCCTGTCACACAGTATATAGGCCTTGGTAACTATTTCTATTTCTAAATTCTGCTAAACGTCACCTGCAGCTGCAGAAGTGCCTTTTCTGACCCAGAGCTGTTCTTGCTCTGCAGGCCAAGAGGCCCCCTAGTTAGTACTGACTTCCTCGGAGCATTCCTGAAAATTCCTGTGGGCTCAGGAAAAGGAGAACAACGGATTAATTTAACTCCCAGTGACTGGCAGCATCGTGTTTTTATCAGGGCTTCGTCGCCATGGCAGCCTCATGGCAGGGTTGTGGAGGGGGTGGGTGGAACTATTGTTCCTGCCATTGTCTGTTCTGGAATGCAGGCCCAGGATAACGGGACTGGCACAGGCACCAAGCGGCACATGGCACAGGCAGCTGTTTAGTCTGACAGGAGCCCTCTTGGGGTGGCCTGTGCCCTGGCTTCCCCCCAGCTCACTGCCAGACCAGTCTGAGATGGCTTGATGTGGGGCCCTCAGGTTGGGGCTCAGGCCCACCCTGGCCCCCAAAGCTGAATGTGTTCATTGGCCATGTCGAGGGTAGGAGTGTCCACGGGAAGAGGTCTCACAACGTGGCTCAGGCGGCACTCTTTCACCCAGGCTAGGATGTTGTAGTCAGGGTTGGAGTTAAATTACAGCGCGGCCACCTGCTATCTGTACAGCTAATTGCTTTCCCCTTCCTTATCTTTAAAATAGGAGTAATTACAGTTACCCCAAAGGGTGGTACATGAAAGCCCCTGGGTAAAAGGCATTCAGGAAGGGATCATTTCTGTTCTGCGGGGGTGATGAACAGTCGCCTGCCATCTGTCACTCCACCGACAGGGTCCCCTCCTACATACCTCTTAGGAGGCAAGGGTCCCCTCTCCACCCTGGCTGTGGAGAGGAGTTGGGAGGAGAGAGGCCCATCTGGAGTGATGCGGGACCTGGTGATACTAAAGACTTTTCCTCCCCTTTGCGGAAAGGGAAAGGAATTGAGGGGAAGCGATCCAATGGCCTGGAGCCAGAAGGACAGGGCCAAGTGGGACTAAGCAGGAGTGGGAGGAGGTGAAGAAACTGGGATCTGGCGGGTGGAGGCACATAGAGGGAAGGAAGAGGGAACAGCTCCCGGTTGGGAGGGTATTTGGCGCGGACAAAGGCAGATGCAGCGGGAACTACCCGCCTCCGAGCTCCCGCTACAAGAATGGGCGACAACCCGGGAGGTGCAGCCTGGGGTGGGAGCGGGTACAAGACCTAGAGCTCCTGGGGCTGCTAGACACATGTATAGGGCTGCAGATAGGCGCCTGTGGTTGGTTGTGTGGCTCTAGAAGGTGGGCCACCCTTTCCCCGCCGCCAAGCAACCAAGCGGTGCCCAAGGAATACCAGTGGCGAATCTCCCTTTGCGCAAAGATCGAGTCTGGCCTTCGCGCGCCCCCTGCTGGCCTCCCTGGAGTTCCCTCGGCTCAGCCGCAGCGGCCGAGTCCCAGACCCGGGAAAACCCTACCAGGGGAAACCTCGGGGTGTGACGTCACCCTCCTCGGTGACGTCACCTCCCCCGGGGAGTTTGGGGGTTCCGACAAAGGAGGCATCCCCGGGACTGCACAGGGCACCGGCAGGGAAGTCGTCGGGGGCTGCAGCGCGCCTTCACCGCGCCTTATGTCTGTCCCGTAGGTCCCGCGCGGCCCCGGGTGAGGCCTGCCCGCTCGCCCACCGGCACCATGGGAAGGAGCGGGCACCGACGCTGCTGCCCCCCGCCGGCGCGCGCAGGACTTGAGCCTCGCCGCGGGCAGCCCCCGGCCGCAGGTCCCCGAGTGACGCTGGCGGCTCCCGGGAGCGTGGCGCGGGCCCGGGGCCACGTAGAGGAGCCCAGTGTCCAGTGAAGCTGCCGAGGACCCGCCGCCCGCGCCGCCGCCGCCATGGTTATGTCCCAGGGCACCTACACGTTCCTCACGTGCTTCGCCGGTTTCTGGCTTATCTGGGGGCTCATCGTCCTCCTGTGCTGCTTCTGCAGCTTCCTGCGCCGCCGCCTCAAACGGCGCCAGGAGGAGCGACTGCGTGAGCAGAACCTGCGCGTCCTCGAGTTGGAGCCGCTCGAGCTCGAGGGCAGCCTGGCTGGGAGCCCCCCGGGCCTCGCGCCCCCGCCTCCACCGCACCGCGGCCGCCTGGAGGCGCCGGCGCACGCGCACCCGCACGTGCACGTGCACCCGCTGCTGCACCACGGGCCCGCGCCGCCGCACGCGCACCCGCACGCACACCACCACGCACTGCCGCACCCGCCGCCGCCGCACCTCTCCGTGCCGCCCCGGCCCTGGAGCTACCCGCGCCAAGGTAAGTGCCGGCCCGCGCCGGCGGCGAGTGGGGTGGACGGGGCCCCGGACGCGGGCTGCCTCGGGGTCTTCCATGGACCGGTGGCCCCAGCCTCGGAGGGCGCGGGCTGGGCCCGGCGTTGGCTAAGGTGTCTGCGGGAGGAGGCTGGCGACTTGGCTAAGGTTTCCGCGGGAGGAGGCTGGCGACCGGCGCCCTCACCCCTTCGGATCACTTCCCACTCCACAGCGGAATCGGACATGTCCAAGCCTCCGTGCTACGAAGAGGCGGTGCTGATGGCCGAGCCGCCGCCGCCCTACAGTGAGGTGCTCACCGACACCCGCGGCCTCTACCGCAAGATCGTCACGCCCTTTCTGAGCCGCCGCGACAGCGCCGAGAAGCAGGAGCAGCCGCCGCCCAGCTACAAGCCGCTGTTCCTGGACCGAGGCTACACGTCGGCGCTGCACCTGCCCAGCGCCCCGCGGCCCGCCGCGCCCTGCCCCGCGCTCTGCCTGCAGGCGGACCGAGGCCGCCGCGTCTTCCCCAGCTGGACCGACTCGGAGCTCAGCAGCCGCGAGCCGCTGGAGCCCGGAGCTTGGCGCCTGCCGGTCTCCATCCCCTTGTTCGGGAGGACTACAGCCGTATAGAGGGGTGCCCGGCGACCCGAGCCCCAACAGTAGACTCCTGGCCTGACTGCTGCGAGGCTTTTTAAATACTTCCCTTGGACTGCGGGTGGTGGGAGGGATTTCTTACCCCATTTGTTACATTTTGAGGATAATAAAGGTGTGTGATCTGGTTTGGTACAAGCGGAGGGGACACCCACTGCTTGCGTGCAAAGCTCTGGTGGCCAGGTGTGCCTGGGCCTCGGCAAGAGGAAAGCTGAGTGCGCTTTTCAGCTAAGTGGCCCGAGGATGCAGAACTAAACCTGAGGTCAGCCTGCTTCCCCCAAGAGCCTCAGACCCCATCTTCCCTGCCCATGAAACCACGGTTAGGTGCCCCTGTGGCCTTAGAGGTGGGGAAAGTTGGGGAAAAGGGGTCAAGGGCAGGCGGCCCAGCAGCAGGCCCAGAGGGATCTGGATTTCTTTATTAACAGACATGAGCACGACCCGTTACAGAAGTTTGTGCTTTCCAAAAAACAGTTACTGAATGTGAAAAAGGGACCCAAGCGAAGAAGGGAGTTGGGGAGGGGCCGCCCGCGCCCTGGGCCCCACCCACAGCCCTGACCTGAAGGGGCCTAAGGCCTCCAGCCTGGGACCCGCCCAGCAGGAGGCGGCAGGAAAGGGCTGGGAAGCTGAGCCGCCCCAGCTGGGCCTGCTACTTCCTTAGGGCCCAGGTGGGCAGAGGTCAAGAGACGGGCAGGGAGGGGGTCCCAGGGAGCCAGAGCCCGAGAGCCATTTATTGCCATGTTTTCAAATTTCGTGCAAAATATCTGAAGCCCTGGACAAAGAATACAAAGTGATATTTTTTCCAAGAAACATAAAACTAGGAAAAGAAGTGGGGGGCCTTTTCCCACCAGAGCTCCCCCCTCACCAGGCCCCACACAGGGTGAGGCCTCCACCCTGGCCAGCTGAGTGAGCACAGGGAGGGCTAAGCGCTACAATCCGGACCGGGTGGGGGAGGGGATGGAATTTGCAACAACATCTCAACTACCAACGGGAGGAAAACCAGTCAACTGTACAAGTCTCCTATCAACTCTTTTTTTAAAAAAGGGAAAGAAAAGCTGTAAAAGTCAGGCCCTGTGGGCAGGGAGGCGGCCAAGTCCCCGGTCAGGGCCAGAATCTGGAGTGGGTGCCAGGCGGAGCGTCTTGGAGTACAGGCGCGGCGGGCCATCCGGGCAGAGGCCAGCGCAGGTGGGTGGTCGTGGCAAGGACAGCCTGAGGGTGGGCGCCACTGCTAATCGCCGCCCTCGAAGCCCTCCTCCTCTTCCGGGACTGGGTCTGCATCCCAGCAGGTGATGTCAATTTCTGTGGCGATGGGAAAAGAGGGCAGGTAAGGAAACGGCCAGCGGATGTATCCCCCTGGGAACTGTGCCTGCCCACACGTAAACCCCACCCTAATTCTGACCCATCACCCACACCCACACCGCACTACCTGGAGGCTTATTGTAGAACACAGGAGGCGGAGCCTTTGCACACAGATCTTCTGATTGGGTGAACTCCTCCTCCTGTGATTGGCTGAAGTACCCCTCACTGGCCTGCAAAGAGGAAAGCACCAGGTTATGTGGCCCCACCCTGCAAGGCTAGGGCTCACCTGCCAGGCCAGGGGCAGTTTCTCCAGCAACCAGTGATTCCACCGCGGTGGCCAAGAAAACAGACACCTGACTCAGTAACAAAAGCAGAGCTGGCCCAGGGGAGGGGAATGGAAAACAGCTTCCCCCTAATAAATGTGGGTCACAGAGAAAGGGGGTACTGTTGCAAGCCTAAAACACTCAGGGTCAGCCCCCTTCTCAAGCCCTGACTTCCAACCACCAGGCTGCCCTGCCCTACCTGAGTCCCCTCCTTCTGGGTGGTCTCGCCATTGGTCAGCAGGTGGGGCTCCGGCTCAGGCTCGGGCTCAGGCTCAGGCTCAGGCTCAGGCTCCGGCTGTGGCTCCTGATCCAGCTCCTCTAGAGCAGAGGGTGGAGTAGGGGCCTGGGGGGCAGCCAGGGGCTCCCCTTCTACTTCCTCCTCTGGGTCACAGAAGGTGGCTGGTGGCTCAGGCAGCTCATCAAAATTGAGGAGACTGGCACAGACTTCACCTGCTGGTGGCAGTGGCTCCTGAGCACCCTCATCCAGCAGGGACACCTCCGCCAGAGTGACCTCAGCACCTGAGGGTGCTGTCGGAGCTCCAGGCTCAGCCGGGGGTGCGGAGGCGCCATCCCCGTTGTCAGGCCATAGGTCAATGAGGCTGGCAGTGGCAGGGGCGACAGTGTTGGCAACAGCGGTGTCAGCAGCAGCAACGTCATCGGTTTCAATGGCAGCAGCTGCCAGGGTGTCGGCTGCGGTGTTGGCTATGGCAGGCTCTAGAGGGGCAGCCAGGACACCCTGCTCGGGGGCCCCCATGAACATAAAGTCCTCTATGGGGCTGCCTTGCCCCTGGGGAGGCTCCCGTGCCTGCGGGGACTCCTCCACGGGGCCAGCCCAGGCCTCGGGGGCTGCAGCTCTGGCCTCCTGGCTGGTCCCTTCGCCCTCCAGGCTGGGGCCAGGCTCCTGGGTCTCTGTTACAGAACAAACGGAGGAGACAGATGTGGCCAGCTCCACCGGCGAAGGCCACGGACAGGCACAATACCTACCCTGTCATGCACTGAAAATCTGACGACCTCCTGGAAAGAAGGCCTCCATGAATAGCTCCATGCAGAGTACCCTCCAGCACCCACCGGGCCCTGCTGCCCCTTGACCTAGTGTCTGCAAGGCCTGTGTCCTACTCCATGGAGAGACACTGAGGCTAGGAGGGTAGCTCTGACTGCCACACCAGGGCTGCTCCCTGCCACAGCCACCGCCAGGGCAGTGCAGTTTGGGTGATGGGTGGCCCAGGTGCTGGGGAGTTGTTACCGTGGCCGCTTGGGTTGTTCAGCATGGGGACTGGTGAGAGGCGCGGTACAGCGAGGGCCCCTCACTTACCTTGGGTTTGTGGAGGTGGTGGCGGTGGTGGAGGAGGCTGAGAGGACGTGACCTCATCCAGGGCCCGCTCGATCTGCTCAGAGACCGGGGTGGAGGCTGTGCTGGAGTCAGAGGGGCTCCGGGTGGGGATGGGGGTGGGTGCAATCCTCCGGTGACTGTCCAGGTGGCTGCCTGTGGAACAAACCCCCACGGTTAGTGAGGGCCAAGAAGCCAGGTGGGACCAGGACTGTACACCTCAGGGCCTGGCCAGCATCTCTTCTCTGGAGTCTGGGTCGGGGCTGGGAGCTCCCCAGGCTCCCCAGGGTCCAGGCCACAACTCCAGACCCTGTAAGCCAGGCCCCTGGGGTCAGTGCCCCTTCAGGGTCAGGGAAAAGAGGCAGGCAGTACCTGCTCCGGGGCAAGCACCAGAGATCAGTGGTCAGGCTGGGGAGTAAGGGCAGGGGTGCTGCTGGGAAGAGGGGCCCCTCTTACCCCCCTGCCGAGGCCTGGGGCTGCTACCTACATGGGAGGGAGGAAGAGAGGTTTGGGGTGCGGTGACAGGTGATATAGGGAAAGGGAGTCCGTGGAGGGGAAGAGGAGGAAGAGGAGGAAGAGGAAGGCCCACTGTCCGATGCCTTTATGAAAGGGCAGTACGGACGACCTGCCGAGAGAGACAGACAGAGAGAGAGAGAGAGAGAGAGACAGAGGACAAGAGAGGGTCAGTCTCCCCCACCCCCGCCCCAAGGCCTCACCCACCCCCCGAGCTGGCCCAGGATATCCAAGCTGCCTTTGGCCAGGGCACACATTCAGCCAAGCTGGGCTACAGCCTCAAGCACCAGCCACGAAAAGCAAGGAGCCAGCCTCTGCGAAACACACAGCCACGGACAGCCTGCCCCACCCCTGAAGCCCCTGCACAGGCCAAGCACACACAGGGGCAGACACTCCGCCCAGCAGACAGGGGGCAGCAGGGTACTTCTGGGGAGGCAGAAGCTACAGTGAGAACCCTGACGGGGAAGCGGGGTGCAGGCTCCAGGGCTGCCTCACATGCACCACAGCCCTCAGGCAGGACCTGCTTCCACCCCAGCAGGGCCGCTCCCTACGGCCAGGGGCGCGCCTTAGCCCATGCCAGAGCTGCCTAGATGGGCCTCTTGCACTGCCCGCTGCTCAGCCAAAGCCCAACATTGACCATCTCCTCCCCAGCCTTCTCAGTGCTGCCACCTGGGAGGCAGTGGGCGGGAGCACGCTTGACGAGCCACCTTGCCTTCTCCCAGGGTCCTTGGGCAAGGCTTCTCTTCCAAAACATGGGGTCAAAGAGGCTCAGGGCAAAACCCGAGTGGGGGTCAGGAGGGGGCGGGACCTGGGACTACCTGGCCTATGATTGAAGGGCGAGGGCACATCGCAGCTGCCCACAGAGGCCGATGCGACTCGTTCCTGCTGCTTGAAGAACTCCCGTGGGTTGTCAGGCCGCTGGGCAATGATGGCTGCTGCCTCCTGGGGGCACAAGAGAAGGATCGGAGTCAGGCTGGCCAGGCTGAGGCAGTCCCTTTTTGGAATCAGCTGCCCTGTCCCCCAACTCTCACCTCTACCTCCGATTCTGACTTCTTCATCTGGGTCTCTTCCTCTTCATCCCTCCGGTCACCCTGGGAAAGAAAGAGACAGTGTCCTGGGCACCCCCACCAGGAGCTCTTGCTTCTTTACAGCCCCATGTTTCCTCCCTAATCTGGCAGGAAGAGACTTGCAGTTGGCACCTCTGCTCCCTTTCCCACCATCACACAGCTCCTTCTCTCCATCCACAAGGCCCTCAGCCACCTCATCTCTAGCCTGGACAGGTGCCTGGGCACCCAGCTCAGCTCCTCCTGCTCCTTCACCCCAGATTCCCAGTCTTCCAGGAGCACTCCCTGCTTTGCAGCCAACTTTTCGTAAACCTCCTAACCCCAGGATCTAGCCAATAGCCCTGCCTGAATTTCAGCATCATGACTGAGCTTTCCTCATTAACCTCCCTCCACCCCGACTTGGCCCACATTCCCCTCCTGCTGCCTGACCTCACCCCTGTCACCTCCCCAACAGCCCCACACACCCTGAGATATAGATCTAGTTATCAGCATGACATAATAGTTTTCATCCCTGGAACATGCATGCCATTTACCACTTGGTATGGGAGATGAACCTCTCTCTCCTCAAACGCCCAGCCCCCACCCCAGCTCCAACTCTTCCTGCTCCTGGCCTCGGCCGGGGCACCGCCTCCTGGGAGAGAGGTCCCTCGCCCATCCAGGTCCTTTCCTTCTCTGGGTCCCCACAAGGTGTTCTAAGCACACACCACAGGTTACACTGTGTCAGAAACCTCCTGTTTCTGGGGTCAAGTCCCCTCCCCTTGGTGGGTGACACAGGATGGGAACTCAGGTCTCTCTGTGTAGCCAGCATGAGGTTGAGTTGGCACGTTTGCTCCGTTGAATTCACAACACCAAAGCCTCTTAGCAGTGTCCCCTGTTGCTCCCGTGGCAAAGGGGGCAGGAGGGACTGAGGGGGGACAAAAAGGTGCAGGTATGGCAGTAATGGGGCTCCTGTGTTTGAGCACACGCATAAGCTATCGGGTGCATTAGGAGAATGCCCTTCAAAGTGTCCCCCTTCAAGAGGGCTGTCACTGCAACAACTTCGTGTCTTCCAGAATGAAGTCTGGACTCCTCTGACCTTGCTCTATTTTCCCAAATCCCCCTGCTGCTCAGCCCACTGGGCTCCAGTCAGTCTCCCGGCCTTCCCAGAATGGACATCCAACCAGCTTTTTCAGAGACTCTGTCCCTGCCTAGTATAATCTCCCTAGGTTCCTCTGCTTCATTTAGAAAAAAAAAAAGAGAAGAAAAAAAAAAAGACCAGACTTGGTTTACCACCTACCAACGATGTGGAAAAACACTGAAACAAGTTAGGGCTGTGGGTAGGAAGAAGATGCTGCTGTGCCTGAGCATCTTAAGCTCAGGCATAAAGGGAACTCAGAAAAGAAAGGCAAATCTTATCAGGAGAGGAAGCATTTCGTAGTTCAAAATTCCGAGGTTCCTCACATGGGACCTTCCTTAGAGGACCTGAACTCGTAAGGCCACTACTGTCACTGTCACACGAGCCACACGTGAAGGGTCAGATGGGACTATAAAGTAAAGGTGCAAGTTCCTTAAGGTTTTGCCTGAAATGTTGATAATTAGTGCAAGATCAGCTCAGAGGGAAGCCTATACTTTGTGTGTGTGTGAAATTTCCTATAAAAAGCTTTTTCAAAAAAGCCCTTGCTCTGAATGGACAAACTAATGTGGTATATACAGTGGGATGGCATTAGCCTTAAAAAGGAAGGAGACATCCTGACACATGGATGAACCTTGAAATTATATTGAGTGAAGTCAGTCAGTCACCAAAGGAAAAATTCTGTACGATTCCACTCATGTGAGATACCTAGAAAAGTCAAATTCATAGAGACAAAGTAGACTGCTGGGGGCTAGGGGAAGGGGAGAATGGGGAGTTAGTGTTTAATGAGTACAGAGTTTAAGTATGGGGAGATGACAAAAATTCTGGAGATAAACTGTAGTGATGCTTGTACAATGTGAATGTATTTAATGCCACTAAACTGTACATTTGAAATCGGCTAAGATGTTACATGTCCTGTTATGTGTACTTTGACACAATTAAAAATAAAATATCCAGTTCATTTCATCTTGTTCATCTTCACCACCATATTCTTTAACACCTGGCACAGGCAGGTGGTGGCAAGGGCTTGTGGAATGAATGAGGCTGGAGCTTACATCCAGAGGCTGGTGGGATTGGTAGCATAGGATAGCCACTTAATGCCAATGCCTGCAGCTGGTCCTGCCCCCTCCCTCCTCGTCTCCTGTGGATGTGGCCCTGAAGCTCCTTCGGGTCCCCAAGGCCCACTGGATCTGCCCATCATAGTCCCAATCCAGACAAGTACCACCCACCTCCTGCCCTGAACTATATCTCACCACTGAATGACCTGAATTCAAAGCATGAGGCTTTTCAAAGGGCCAATCCACAGGCCCCATGGGACACCCAAATGTTTGAAGGTTCAGACAGCATCCCTGAGGAGACACTACACACACAGTGTATTAGATGCTCAGAGCACCAGCCAGGTTCATTTGTGTGGCTCTTCAGCACTAATATTGTGGGGACCAGGTCTGCAGCCCCACGTGCAGAAAGCATGTCTAATCCATCTGAGCCCCTCAAGCCTTGCTGGGAGGGGACAAGGGAGCCTGGTCAGTGAGGGTCTGGGTCAAGATAGATTTTCCTCTTTCAGTCTAAAGGAGAAGCTTCTCCAAGTTTTACGTAGCCAGGGGCCAGACCCCACGTGATTGAGTGGCAGACCTGACACTTCATGGCGCCCCCTGGAGCAGTACCCAGAAGCCACTGATCTCCCCAAGAGGCCCAGGAGCACAGGGACCACCCGCGTTTCCCTGACCAGGAGACTGGAAGCCCCGGTTAAGAACTTACGAAGATAGACTGCTCGTTTAGCCGCCTCTTGGCCTCCTCAGCTTCTAGAGTCTGCTGTTTCCTCCTGAAAGGATAAGTGAGTGTAAATGAGCCTGCACCCTCACGGAGGCCCCCGGGGACCTGCCTGTGGCAGCGCAGGGCCTGCAGCGGGGCGGGGCGGGGCACACCTGTGCTCTTCGATCTGCTGTTCCCTCTCTCGGTAGCGCCGTTCCCGCTCCTCCTGCTCTTGCCGCTCCTGCTCCATCCGCTCTTGCTCAAACCTGAGTCTCTCATCCAGGGCCTTCTTCCGCTCCTCCTCCTTCCTCAGCTCTTCCTCCTTCTGCAACCACCCGTGCAAGGCAGAGTAGGCCCTGAGCCTGGGGGACCCCTGAGCCTGGGGGTCCCCTGTCCCACCAGGCCATCCTAACCCAGGGCTGGTGAGGTATGGGTTCTGAGAAGACCTGAGTCCTCTGGGCATAAGCCTCACTCTTTCAGCTGGGGGGGGACCAGGGATGGGACACACTCTTGAGGGAGGGACTTGAGGAGAGAATCCTAGGGCTGCTCCATGGGGTCAGGTCAGCTCAGCCTGCAGGCTCGGGTCGGGGTCCACACCTTAGCCTGCTCCCAGAACTGCTCGCGGTTAATCCGCTTCATCTCCACAGCGGCGTCCGTCTTCTGGTAGGTGGTGCCCTGCAGGGTCAAACGGCCTGGTATTAGCCCCGAGAGCAGGCCGGGTGCTCCTGGAGGTCCTACCGGGAAAGGCTGAGGACGGAGAGGGCGGGGGTGGGAGGGCCCTGGGCAGGGCCAGCTGGCCTCGGGCACACTGACCACCGGCTCGGCATTCTCATCCTCACGCAGCCGCAGCCGGTGCAGCACGGGGCTGGAGAGCCGTGCCAGGCCGTTGGAGAGCCGCTGCCCAATGGCGCCCGCATCTATGTCTTCCACGCTGCTGGCGTTCACAATCACATCGACGCCCTGCGGCAAGAAGGTGTGTTTAGGCAGCACGGCTCCCCCCACCTCCGTCAGCACAGACCCTGGGCGGCTGGTCCCACCCCCGCTCGCACCTGGAAGAATTCAGCCACCTTGGCCACGTGGCTGGCACAAGCACATTTTCGGGCATCAGGCACATCTTCACCAACCTGCAAAGCACCCAGCACAGAGGGGGTTGAGAGAGGACAGGGAAGGATAAGAAGGGCCTGGTACAGTGGGGGTTCTCTCCAGAGGTGTCCGAGGCGGAGGGTAACTGTTGTGGGCCTCAGCTCCCTGCCCAGCCCGCAGCTGCATACCCAGTTGATGAGCACGTATTTCGGCAGCGCAGCCTGGGAGTCCTTGACGCTGCAGAAGCCGTACATCACCTTCTGGTTTTCAAAGTGGCCTGAGAGTTCCTGCAAGCCCCCATCTGGAGGAATTAGGAGGCATCAGGACTCCCATCTCCTAACCCTTACCCCACAGAGGGCCTGGAACCCAAAGGAAAGACTCCATTTGTGGGCTCTACAGGCACTGCCCCCCCCCACACACTTCTCCCCGCCCTCCTGCTCTCCCCCCACCAACCTGGAGGCCCCAAGTTCTGTGTTGGTGCGAGAAAAAGTGGCAGGCAGGCACTAGCTTTGCCTTTGAATCCTCGGGGCCTGATTTGGGGTAGGACTGAGGAATGCTTGTTCTTCACACATCCTCCTGACACACTGGTGCCCGGGGAGGTACAGAAAGCCTTTGGGCTCTAGAGAAAGTGAGGGAGAACTGGGCCATCCCCACAGGCCCCCGCCCCACAGCGGTGTGATGTGGGCTGTGTGACTCTCCTCGCTGAGGCTGCCTTCTCAACATCAAATAGGAATCAAGGCTCCCTTCCCCTGCCCTCACCCCCCCGGAGCTTAGGGATGATCAGGAAGGACACCTGCCAGACAAGTGAGGGTCTGCTGGACGCAGGCAAGGAGGTGCCCAGGAGCCAGGGGACCTACAGCCCAGCGGGTGGGGAAGAAAACAACCAGAGGAGCGGGGAGGAAGGGCTGAGAGAAGACAAAGGAATGGCTGGAATTCTTACCTCCTGATGCTGCAAGCTTGAGGTCATCTGAGCCATCCTCATATGTGTACAGCGCCCTGGGGAGAGGGAGTGGTGATTCTTAGAACTGTCAAGGCCCAGGCTGCCAATTTTGGGTGGGGACAGCTCTAGGGAGGAGGAGGAGGGACACAGAGGGGGCAGGACAGGAAGGGGGCTCTGCCCCAGCCCTCACTGCCTGACAATAGGGCTAGGAACTATTTCTGGAGGCGGAAGCCCTGAGACCGGGTAGAGGGACGCCTGGGTTAGGTGGGGAATAAACAATGGGGTTTGGGTAGAAATCACTGTCCATGTCCTGGGAGCTCTGGTCCTGGCAGCCTACAACTCAGCAAGCGGGTGTGCTCGGAGATTCCAAGGCGATGGTTCCTTGGTTACTGTTCCCTGGCTACCACGCTCCTCATCGCCCATTGGCTGTTGCCAGGCGTGTCTCGGTACCCATCGCCCCTCCCCTCACAGCAGGGAAAGGGGAGGAGAAAGAACCTGGTGCTCACTCTGATCAGGGCATCCCCTGGTAACCATGGCAACCCAGCGACTGGCACATGACTGGCCCACTCCAACTGCCGTCTCCTGAACACAAAGGACCCCAGGGACACACCCTCAGCCTTAATCTCTGTCTCGCTGAGATGTGGGTGAGGTGGCCCCCAGGTCGCTCTTGCCCAGACTGTGGCCCCTGGTTGCTCTTACTCTCCTGGTCCTCCAGCCCCTCGGCCCCCTCGGCCGCGGCGGAGGCCCTGGCCTCCTGGGACTGCCAGCCTTTCTTTAGCCTTAGCTTCACCAGAAAGCTGACTTAGCAGCCTTCCTCGCTTTTTTCCTCCTTCCTAGCTTTTTCGCCCCAAGTGGCAGTGGCACAGCATCCATTTCACAGAAGGGGAGGCAGAGATGTCTGTTTCTGAGGATCCCCTTTGGGAGGACAGGCCTGGGGCCAGGAAGGAGGGCCTTGTTCCAGGGGCTCCAGAGGGCTCAGTCCCCTCCCCATTTCCCTATTGCCAAGACTAGGAGGGGTGGTGGGAGCACAAGGGGTCCGGACAAGAGAAAGGGAGAGTCGGTGGGAAAAGCAGGGAGAGAGGAAGAAAGAGAAGACAAGAAGAAAGGGATAAAGAGGAAAGGAAGGAGAGAGGAAGGGAAGGGAAAGAAAAAGAAGGGAGAGAGGGAGGAAGCAGGAGAGCAAAAAGGAGGGCCTGGCCTAGCTCCATGAGGTCAGCACAAGTCACTGCTAAGGACACACACGCACGCACACACCCCGATTCCCAGGATCCCTCCCTCCTGAAAGGGACACAGGTGGGCTGTGAGGGGGGAGCTCTTGGCCCAACTGTGGCCCAGGCCCCATTGCTGGCAGCTGCTCCCCCCGAACAGCTGTCCCACCACCTGTCCGGCTGCCCTCGCCCACCACTGGGAACAAAGGGCCCTCAGAGAAGCAGGATCTGTCCTTCCCAATCCCGCAGATGAGAAACTGAGGCCGCACTCTGAGACCCTGGTTCCCAGACTCTGCCTTAGGCAGCACAGGTCCCAGGGGTGAATCTCGGCCTCTCGAAGGCTCTGCGGGCCCTCGCTCCTCCCAGGGACGCCTGCCCTGCCCTTTCCACCCTCAGTCCGTGCCTACCTACTTCCCGGCGTCTTTCCGACTCCGGCCACAGCCCTGACCAGGCAGAAACCACAGCTAACTCCCAAGAGCCCTCGGTCCTGAGCTCCCCCCACCCACCTCCCCCGCTGGGTTAACCTGGATGGCTCCCTGATGCCGAGCACAGCTTTGAATTTGTCCCACTCCTGAGACTTGGTGTATGTGGTTCCCTTCACAGAAGAGTGAGGCCTGTTTCTCCACCCCACGCCACCCGCGGCAGAAATCCCTCAGGGTCCCGATGCCAGGTCTCCAGGAAGCCGTGTGCCTCCCCACACCACTGACCCCATCCCAGCAGGGAAGAGAAGAGGCTCCGGAGCCCACCCGGATCTCACCGACCCAGTGCTTCTCAAACACATCAGAGGCAGCCGGGGCCTGGGCAGCACAAGGAACCAGGAGTGGGGGAACCGGACTCTACGTCACCAGCTCCAGCCCCTGGTGACAGACACTGCCGTGAGCCTCAGCTTCGTGAAGGCGGACATCTGACTCAGTCAGCCAGCACACTTCACCCTCTGGGTTCAGGATCCAGCACACAGCAGCACCAGGAGGCATTTGTGATATCGACGCAAACTCTGAGAAGCCATCTAGACCAGAGAAACTGGAAGAGGTAGGAGCTGGCATATGACAGCTCCAAGGGGTCAGCTGAGGCCCGAAGCGGAGGGCAGGAAGAGCCCTCCGGACAATGGCACGCTCAGATGTGAGAGATGGAAGAGCCCTGGAGGTCCCAGGGACGGCGGAGCCCAATCCCCTCTTCTTCGTTTCTTTTGCTTCTTCTTATTATTATTTTTAAAGTGTTTATTGGTTTGAGAGAGAGAGAGGAAGGGAGAGGGAGAGAAACATTGATGAGAGAGTGGAACATAGATGGCACCTGCCACGGGGCATGCACCCCAATGGTGAATCCGTGCACGGGAAGACACTCAACCAGCTCAGCCACACTAGCCAGGGGCCCCTCTTCTTATTTCCAAGAGGACCAGAGAGGAAGGAGTTCTTGTGTGGTCACCCCGAGTCATGTCACATCCAGGGCAACCCTGGCTCTTCCTGAGGCCCCTCTCCCCATGGCTGGGCAGTGGTCCATTTCAAAAGAAGTGAGCTCGCCCCACCACCCTCACCACGCAGAGGCAAGGCAAGGGAGAAGAAGGACAAGCCCCCTTTACCCAGGCAGCAATCTCATCCAAGACACCTTCCTCCGGCCTCTGAGGACAGGGTCCGCTCCTGAGAGGAGACCCCACTGCAGCCCCAGCTCAGGGCCGGCAGCTGCGGGCACTCATGCCGCCACTGCAGAATGTCATCTTCACCCCTTTTTACAAAACGCCATCTCGGCCCTGGGGAGTGAACAAATGTGTGCACAGGCAAGGGTACATGTGTGCATCTGTGTGTCCCACACAAAACCCAGATGGGAAGTGACGCATGCCAGTGATGAATAACTAGTTTTGGCCACATGGATCCTGCTCCGGGATGGGAGCCCAGGGCTCTGCTGAGCAGGAGGTGGGCCAGCAGTGGCCTCCGGAGTTCTGCTTTTGGGAAGTTAGGGGCAGTGATAGGGTGGTAGACGGTACCCCTAGACGGAGGGCGAGGGGGGCATTCTGAGATGGACCACGCCCCTCCCCAGGCAGGGCCCATCATATCCCAAGGCCACCTCCTCCACCCGGCCACGCTGGCCCCTTGCCCTGAACTCCTCCCATGATCTCAGCCCCCAGGAGCAGGGCTGGGACAGCGGGCTGGCCGTCCACCCGCTTAGCCCACGCTGGCCTCTCCTATGACTGACCTGCGGAACATGGGAGCTTGTCTCCCGAGTCCATCTCGCCAGGCAGGCCTGGCCACCCGCCAGTGCTGCAGCATCGTGGCAGGGACGCCTGGCCACCGGTCCCCTCCTCCAGCCCTCAGGTCACTATTCCTACCGGAATGCCCTCCCTACTTGGGGAAGGCCAGCCAGGGGAGATCCCTAGGGCCTGCCCTCCCCCTGTGCCTTGGTATCCTGCCTGCCAGCGGGAGTAGAGGTCTGGGAATAGAATGAGTATTTTGGGGGTGAATGGTTCCTGAATGGGGCAGTGTGGAACCCCTTGGCTTGCTCACCACCCTGAGGAGCCCAGCCCCAGGGCAGGTGGTCCTCCGCTCCCAGCTCATGGGGAGACAATAGCTGTGGAAGGGAAGGAGGGCACGCCAGCTCCTCCCCCACCAGGGAGCTGGGAGCCCCTTGCACTGGCGATGGGGCCGAGGGTTCAGCAGATCTGCTCAGCTCTTCACCCCTTCCTGGGGGCTCCCCCAGGCCTGAGCGACCGAGGGCTTCCTCCCAGGATCCCCAGACGGCCCTCGAGGCGGGCAGTCCGGCCCCCTCGGCGTCTCCCAGTCCAGCCGCCCAGTCCCTGAAATCCCCGTCGCCCCTGCCTCCTCCCCCGCGGCCCCGGGGAAGAACAGGAGTCCCCGGGCTGTTGCCATGTGGCAATGAACCTCTTTCCATCACACCCCAACTCCTCCGGGAGGCCCCCCCGGTGGGCGGGGCGCCGGCCCCTGGCCCTCCCCGCTCCTCCCCCGCCCGGCGTTCCTTTGTGCCGCGGCCGTCCGGCCGCCGAGCTCCGCTAGCTGGGTCCCCGCCCCGCCCCGCCCGGCCCGTGCCCGCTCCGAGGTAGCGAAGGTGCCCTTGGCCGGCCTGTGCACACCTGTCCCCGGGGCCCGGGCCGGGGGATGGGCTCCTGCAGGGCCCCGAGCCCGGGCCACACGTCCGGACCCCGCGCGCCCCCGGCCGCGTCCGGCCCCCTCTCCCCATCGCTCCGGGCGGCCGCGCCCAGCGGGACCCCGGCCCCTCCCCCGGCGCACAAAAGCACCCCCTGCGGTCCCCCCTCCCGGGCCGCCGCACCATCTCGGGGTCCCCCCACCCCCCGCAGCCGAGTGGCGGGCAGATGGAGACAAAGGCGCGGCGGCGGGGACAAAGGGCCGGCGGGGGCGGGGGGCTCACCAGTCGGCCGCGCTCTCCTCGCGGATCACCTCCTCGTACGCCGCCAGCAGCTCCAGGCGGTGGCCGCTGAAGCTGACGCCGGCCATGCTGCGGGGCGGACCGGGCCGAACGGCGGATGCACAGACGGACAGACGGAGGAGGAGGAGGGAGGGGAGGAGGGAGCCGCCGCTGCCGCCGCCGCCTCGGAGCCTCTGCAGCGCTGCGAGCGGAGAGCCAGCGGCCGGGGGAAGGGAGCCGGCCGGCGGGGGGCGGGGGGCGCTGGCTCCGCCCGGCTCGTCCCTCCGCCTCGGTCCTAGCGCCGCCCCGGCCCGGCCCCGGGGGAGGCCCGCCCCCCCTTCCCGGCCTGCCCCGGGCGCCCCCGCGCCCCTCAGCCAGCGCCCTTTCGCCCGCGCAGCTCGGTCCTCCGGTTCTCAAGGCCTGTCCCGCCCGCGTCCCAAACCCTCACCTACCGGGGCCCCAGTAGGTGCTCAGCCTCCTCCTCAACCCCAAACCCGGCCCCGGCCCCAACCTCACCGACTCAGTTTCATTCTTCTTATCAGCTCCCAGTCCAACCCCAAACCCTCTTCACTTCAATCCCGCCAGCCCCATCCCTTGCTTAATTTATCTGTATCCGGGCTTCATCCCCATCCCTGGTTCATCCCTACCCCCCAGCCTCAAGCCACAAAGCACACAGCCCATCTGCTGCCCATCCACACCTCTGAAAGGCCCATTCCTAGTCCATCAGGTTACTGCCCATTGCCATCTGCATCCCAACCCCCAATTCAGCCAATTCCTTTCCCATCCCAGCAGCTCCAGCCTCAGTCCCAACTCCATGCTTAACATGCCCCCCTCCCCCAATTCATGAAACCCCATCCCTAGCGGCACCCTCTTCAGTCCAGTCTGTCCTGTTCCCATTCTGATCCCAGTTCCCAAACACACCCCTCCATCCCTGCCTCCTAGACCATTCCCAGCCCAACTCACACCCTTAGCCCAGCATTGCCATCCTCTCCCACCACCTCTGCCCCACCCCTAGGCTGAGCCCCCTCCCTACCAGCTGCCTCCTGGGCCCTCTCAGAACCAGCCAAGGAGACCCTTTGCCTTGTCCCTAAGCTTCAAGCCTCCCGGAGCAGACTTCCCTCTGGAAGTAGCATCTGAGTTCTGAGTTGTTCAAGACACATAAGAGAGTAAGTAGTTGTGTGTATTGATCTCCAGCAGCCGTTCCCAGTGCTTTAGAGGACAGCCCTCTTAAAATCCAAAACATTTCCCCAGACCCCTGCCTGGGAAGCTCTGTGCCCGCTATGCCCATGGACCCCTGGCAGTTTCTCCACAGCCCACACTTGGCATGAGGTCAGAGGATTTGGGAGAGGGAGGAGACCCCACAGCAGGGCCAAAGGGACCTGGGACAAGTAGGTAGAGGGATGTTGGGCCTCAGCCCGAGGCACAGAGCTGCTGAGTGATAAAGTCTGCACGGGAACTCATGTCACTACAGCACACCACAGACCCTCCTCGCAGCTAGCCTGGCCTGGAATGCGGTCAGATGTGGTTCCCCAGGCTACAGCCAGCTGGAGGGGGTAGGGCAGGAGTCAGGGAGTAGGTGTTCCGGACAAGGAGGGTGTAGCCAGTGCAGCAGCATCCATGTTCAGGCATCCTTGTTACATAAAATCCCTTAAGGCGGAGAGCCGAAAGAAAAAGGCTGACAACTCTACATTGTATCAAGAGTTTATTAAGGGAACTTACAGATGAGATGCATCTTGGGCGGCAAGATGAGGTGGCTACTGTGTGTGCCAAGTGGCAGACATTAAGGGGTTCTAGAGTAGGGGTGTCGAACTCAATCAGAGAAGGGGCCAAAATCTAAAATCCAGCCTAAATCACGGGCCGAATGGTTTACTGAACAGTCATAAACTGACAATGTCATAAACTGACAGCGGAGTGCAGTGATGACAGCGTGGTGCGGGCCACATTGCAAGGCCTGGCGGGCTGGATTTGGCCCGCGGGCCTTGTGTTTGACACATGTGTTCTAGAGGAAAGGGCAAGATGGATGGGGATGTGTGGGGGTGACCCTCCCCAGATAAAAGGAAAATGCTTGCTTGTGGGTAATGGCCTATCCCAGGAACCAGGACAAAGGGAAGCCTAGGGGAGGCACTGATCAGTCTCTGGGGGGACTTACGGGAAGTGGCCTCTGTTCTGGCCCTGATCTAGCTGGTTCCAGCCTGAAGGCCCAGCAGCAGCCACCTCATTGAACAGTCCGTCTCCACCACAATCCCTCCTGTCCTCTGGCTGATTTCTCACCACATGCTCCAGAGGGGGAGCATACAATACAGGACGGTGGGACAGACCCAGTGACCGCTTCAGGGATGGATACGTGATCCAAATCAGTCCAATGGGCACCAGCCCCCCGGGACTTTTGCTGGAATCATTAAGGCTCCACGGGGGCTGCTGAGCTGGCAGGCGGTGGGCCTGGAGCTGGCGGAGGAGTGTCTTTGCCAATGGTGGGGAGAGCCTACTGAGGAAAGCTGCGCAGAGATGGATGGAAACTCCTGGTAACACCCATGGTACCAGACCCCACCAATCTGAAGCCATTAACCTTGTCAGTTAAATGAGACAAACTCTCCGTCTCTAATGAAACTACTTCGAATTGCAGTTGAAAGAGTCCTTCCTGATCCACTTAGTCCCCAAGTAATGGTCTTGTCAGTGGCAGGAAGGCGAGTTGACCTTGTAGTCCCCCAGGCTTTGATTGGCACCCAGGCCAGTCCTGGTGCCCTCCCTGAGCACTGTGGTGACCCCACTGCACAACGCACCCACCTCCCAAGTTCTCCTCAGGCACCCAGCAAGCTTGTGCTTGTCCCCTCAGCGCCCCTGGAACTCTACCCCCCACCCCACCAATTGGGGAGGAGCCCCACCTCCACTCTCAGGTTGGCTTTGGACTCCGTGTGGCCGCTGCTCCCTTTGTGCCGTGGGGCTCGCCCCTAAGCCCAGGCCTCAGATCCCTCCCGTGGCCTGGCCGCATGGGGGGTCCGCAGGGTTGTGTGCATCTCGTGTGTGTTCCCAGGCCACGCGGCACCGAAGAGACAGCACCAGAATCATCAGTTCCTGCCTGTTCTCTGTACCCTGGTAAAACAGTTTGCTTGCCCTCCACTGCCTTCTCCTGCTGACTTCAAATGAGCTCCAGCTTCTGTGAGCTGGAAAAAGCCTCTCTCTTGCTGGCTCTTTCCAGCTGCCCACTCAGACCCCTGCCAGGGGCTCTGCCCCCTCAGCTGGGGAGACTGAACTCTCCAAGGGTGCTAATGGCCCCCCTGCCAGACACCGGGACGTTTCCCAGTCACCATCCCCCAGCCTCACAGCCTGCATCCAGCTTCGGAACACGGCGATCCCTGCAGTTCTGTGCGGGGACAGCCTGAGGTGCAGTGAGGAGCCGGCCCTTTGATCCTGGGCGCCGCAGACCTGGGCCGCTCTGGCTCTGGACAGGCCACTTTCCCTCTCTGAGCCTCTGGTCCCTTATCTGAAACACGCCATTAATGAGATTGCTCTTAAGTGCATTGTGAGGACTAGATGAAATTAAGTGATGGCTCTGTGGGTGCTGGCAGAGGCGACCATTCAGAACTTCCTTCCATCTAGGCGAGCCCTCTTTCTGAGGCTCAGTCCCCAGATGTCTGCTCTTCACGTTCCCCTTACATTCTCCCACCTTCCTTCGGCAGACGGCAGACACCTCCCCCGCGCCCTCCCTCCACCCCTCTTGGCACTTAGCTGAGTGAGTGGCTGCGAGTGGTCCTCCTGGCCACCTCAGCCCAGCCTGCTAAGAGTGCTGCCTGCCTGCACTCTCCTTCCACATCCTCCCAGGCGGCGGCCCAGCTCTCAGCTAACCTGATCTGGCTGAGTTACCTTGTTGCGAAATGCCTCTGGACGCCTGGCCTTATCTGCCTGCTTGACACTGTTGGCAGTTTCTGGAAACACTCTTGCCCAGCCCCAGCCCCCCGACCAGAGCCACCAGGCCCTCAGGCCCGCAGCTCTCATCTTTGGCGGCTCCCGCTTCCTCTGCCCAGAGCTGTGATGCTGGTGCTTCCCGGACTCTATCTCTTATCTATGCTGGGGCCTGGCTGACCTCACACTGCATTTGGCCCACATTTATTATTTTTTAAAATAGGATTTTAAGAAATCTTAGTTGCCAACATTAAAAAAACAGATTTCACATAAAGGTCTGAATTTCTGGATGCTGCTAATAAGCTGGCAGGTCTGTCCACAGCTCGGAGTTCCCACGTGGCAGCCCCGGTTGAGGATGAGGGTGGTGCCTGGGAGAAGCCTCTCCCCAGAGGACTCCCAGCAGCACTCACCATCCACCCCTGTGATCTTACTCGCTTGTATCCATGGAAACCAAGTGTGGACTGAGGGCTTCGTGGTTCAAGAGAAACGGCAGAGATTGCACGTTGCTGTGGAAGTGGGAGGTACTGTTTAATATGCTACGGATGTCTATGTTGGAAGAAAGCCATGTCCCTCCTGCTTGTCTCTTGGTAGACCTGCCTGGGTCCAGCTCCCAGCCACTCATAGGCATCAATTGGAAGCATCTGTGAGGACTGCCCCAGACCTGTTCCAAAGTCATTCCGGAATCCAAGGTGAACCCAGACTTGAATCTTCAGCTGCTCCCTGAATGTCTCCTAAATGTTTCACAGGCACCTCATTCAGTCTCTCAACAAACATTTTTTGGCCTCCACAATGCACCAGGAACCAACAAGACATGAAAACAACACAGGAAGCCCTGTAATTATTGCCCAGGGTCCTCAATGGTTCTCTACTCTTAAAGGGGAGGGGCCGAACAACTTCAGATGCTCACGCCCAGGAGCCTGAGGGACAGGTGGTCACGGACACGCTGCACTGTCCAGGCCTAGTTCTCCAGTCCCTTCCCGGTCCAGGCTTAGGACCGGAGTGATGACAGTGCCCCTAGGCTGGAGGAGGACACCAGTTAGAAGCAAGAGCCCCACACAGGTAAGGCCCACACCAGAGTCTCCAGGTGTCAAGGTACCAGGCAGAAGTGAGCCTCCCATTTCAATTCTTCTCTGACCTCCACACCAGGCTGGATCAGGATCCCGCCCTCTCCTGTCCCCCCCATTTCCCACCCCCCATGGGTACCTTGGCCTAGCACATGGAATCCCCCTTCCTCTCCTCCGGCTGACCAAGAGTCCTCCTTGTCCCCATCACAAGGACTACTAGGATGGTTAGCCCTAAGAAAACCAGCTTAACCACTGCCCTGATACGTGCCTCCAATCCCACCATTCCTCATGCACAGGGAGGAAGCACACACAGCACACAACTGGATACAGGTTTATTGTGGCACTGGATGTGAACAGGGGCCGATGTGGCCAGCACCGTGTGCAATGGTGGTGGAGGGAGTGAGGGAGATAAAGGGGGTGAGGCAGGGCCTAGGGAACCCCAGGCTCAGGCCAGGGGTCGGGGTCGGGGTGACCTTTGCCAACCCTACCCAGAAATCTGGTGGGATGACTCCGGAAACGGTGGTGACCCTTCAGCTGGGCCGGGAGAGGCAGCAGTGGGCGGGAAGGGCTCACACGTGGGAGAAGGCATGGCTCTTGCAAAGGGGTTTGTCCTTCTTGGAGTAGAAAGTCTTTCCTTCCAGGTTGATCTGACAAATCTGGGGACAGCAGGGTCTAGTCACTTGGGGTTGGGGGTAGCCGGAAAAGCCCCTTCCTAACCTCTCATGGATCCCAGAGGCAGGCAGGGGAGGAAAGCTGGGGAAGACCACAGGGTGCTGGGGATGGAACCCAAGATGAGGGGGCACTCACCGCACACACAAAGCACGTGTCATGCCAGCTGAAGCCCAGGGCCTCCAGGAAGCGGTCCCCAGCGTCGATCTTGAAGTCACAGCCTCGGCATTTTGTGCCAAACATCTTCTCATAGTCTGGGAGGGATGGAGGCAGAGAGGAAGAAGGAGCTGGGTTCTCACCTGCATTGGCCACGCCCCTTTCACCTGGCCCTGCCCCTTATTTCTTTTTAAAAAAATGTTTTGATTTTGTTGACTGATTTATTTAAATACTAAAGGCCTGGTGCACGAAATTTGTGCACGGAGGGCAGGAGTGTCCCCTCAGCCTAGCCTGCACCCTCTCCAATCTGGGACCCTTGGGGGATGTCTGACTGCTGATTAAGGCCTGATCCCGGGGACTGGGCCTAAACCAGCAGTCGGACATCCCTCTCACAATCCTGGACTGCTGGCTCCTAATTGCTCACCTATCTGCCTGCCGGTTGCCCCCAACTGTTCCCCACGCGCGGCCCACCCCCCCCACCAGACTGATCGCCCCTCACTGCTTCTGTGTGCTGGCCTGATTGCCCCTAACTGCCCCCCCCCCTGGCAGAGATAGAAACGACAATGACAACAGAGAATCAACAGAGAATCATCAATCGGCTGCCTCCTGCACACCCCCTACTGGGGATTGAGCCTGCAACCCGGGCATGTGCCCTTGACCAGAATTAAACCTGGGACACTTCAGACTGCAGGTCAATGCTCTATCCACTGAACCAAACCAGCAAGGGCTGTTTTTATTGACTTTAGAGAGAAGAAGGGAGAGGGATAGGAACACTGATGAGAAACATCACATCTATTGGCTACCTCCTGCACGCCCCTACCAGGGATTAAACCTGCAACCCAGCATATGCCCTAAGTGGGAATCAAACCTGGGATTTCTTGGTTTATGGGTTGATGCTCAACCACTGAGCAATACCAGCTTTGCAGCCCTCCCCGCTATTTCTTACCTCGCTCACAGTAGGGCACCCCTTCTTCCATGTAGAAGGCCCTGTTCCGAATGGGTGTCTTGCAGGCTGCGCAGGTGAAGCAGTGCACGTGCCAAGTCATCTTCAGGGCATGCATGATTTCCTGGGAGGAGGTGACAGTCAACTGGCAGCTCAGCCCCCTCCTTCCCACAGTAAATGTGACATCTCCCTCCCACTCTCTATCGCCCACCCTGAGGTCTCCTGGTGATGTCCACTATGCCCCTGACTTGGCATGTTCAAAGCTCAGCTCCCAGTCTCTGTGCCCTGATCTGCTCCTCCCAAAGCTGTCCTCACCTCCACTTTTGGCAACTTCATCCTTCCACCTACACAGGCCAAATCCCCTCTCACACCCTGTGTCAGGCCCACCAGGGAATCCTGTTGGGCCCCCCTTCACAATGCACCCAGATCCTGACCACTGCCCAGCCTCCCTGATGCAGGGTGTGAGCCTCACATCTCCGGCGAGGTGACCCCATAAAACCAGCCTCTGCACTTCTCCCTCTGCTCCTACAGACTGATGTTAACCCGAGCCAGGCCACAGCCCTCTGCTGGAATCCCTGCCTGCTCCACATTTCTCTGAGCAAAAGCCAGAGCCCTGTGATGGGCCCGGAGGCCAGCAGGTCTAGCTCGTCCCTCTGCTGCCTCTACACAGACTCTCGGCTGTGGTCAATGCACCACACACCATCTTGGGGCTTCACACCAGCTGCCCCTTCTGTCTGGACTGCTCTGCAGCCCTGGTATCTGCAAGGTTCAGCCCTCAACTCTTTCAAGTTTCTGCTCAAATGTTGCCTTCTCCATGAAGCCCACTCTGATAACATCGGTTCATACATTTATTTAAAAATGGAAGAGTGGTCCCAGCTGGTTTGGTTCAGTGGATAGAGTGTCAGCCTACAGACCAAAGGGCCCTAGGTTCTATTCAAGTCAAGGACATGTATCTTTTTTATTTTTAATATATATTTTTAATTTATTTCAGAGAAGAATGGAGAGAGATGGAGAGTTAAAAAAATCAATGATGAGAGAAAATAATTGACTGGCTGCCTCCTGCACGTCCCCTACTAGGGGGGGCGTTGAGCTGGCAACCCGGGCATGTGCCCTAGGCTGGAATCGAACCTGGGACCCTTTAGTCTGCAGGCCAACATTCTACTGAGCCAAACTGGCTAGGGCAAGGATATATATATCTTGGTTGCAGGCTCCCCCCCTCCCTCCCCGCACACCTCCCACCCCCCGCCCTGGCCCAGACCCTGGTCAGGGCTCATGCAAGGAAGCAACCAATCAATGTTTCTCTCATATCAATATTTCTCTTTCCCCCTCTCTTCAACGCTCTCTAAAAATCAATGGAAAAATATCCTCAGATGAGGATTTAAAAAAATAATAATAAAATAAAAATGGAAGCGTGTGGACCAAGCTACATCTGAGCGCCTAGGTCTCAGATATACCATCTGTGCCCTTCACAAAGTCAATGTCACATATTACATCACATCACAAGCACCCCGGGCAGGACTCACTGCCCAGAGAAAGCAACATGCCCCCAAAAGATGGCAGAAATGGGTTTTGTGCCCCTGTCTGGTCGACTCCAAAGCTGGCTCTTCCCGCTGCTAGGACAGGACAGGGGCTCCAGCGGGGTGTGGGGGCCCACAGCTGGCCCAGTGGGTACGTGGCAGGAAGGCAGGCCTCTGCTGGTATCCACAAGGACCTGTGAGCAGTACTATCTATTTTAGCCCTAGTTTCCTAAATCTGTCTGCTTCTCCCACCCCCAAGCCCCTGATCCCAGCAGATTGGGGAGGTCAGCCTCCTATCCCATCGAGAGTGTGGGTGCTCCTAGGGCCTATCAGGCCCTGGAATCCCTACAAGAGGGGAAGCTGAGGCTGCAGGGCCACTCTGTGGAACTACCAGCCTGGGCCAGGGCAGGAGCAGAGTTTGCCATCAAAGCTCACTCCAGAACCCAGGATTCAGCCTGTTCTGTGAGCCTCAGCTCCTCATCTGTGGCCTGGGTGATAAACCTGCCCACCTAGGCCTTGGAGGGAGGGGGCAGGAGGAGTGCAGTGTAATGCCAGCAGAAAATCCAGATGCCCAGCTCAAGAGACCCTGGGATCCAGCCCATTTTCCAGAAGAGTCAAATGGAGGTGGCCTATTCTGGCAAGGAAATGGCTGTGATCTTGGACAAAACTCCCTCATCTATCAGAAAGAAATGACCAAACTGACTTCATATGATTGTGAAGCTGGATGCCTACACACATTAAGTGCCACGTGAACTGTCACTATAATGACGAAGATTATGATAATGTCCATTCTCCCATCTAATGATGGAACCTCTTTTTGCCGGTCACATGGCTGCCCCACACGGACTGTAGCCTCCCTTGAAGCTCAGTGGGGTCATATGACTGAGTTCTGGCCAATGGGATGGAAGCAGAGGGCTGGGTGGCAGCATCTTCTACAGACAGCTGACATCCCTCGCTCCCTTCCAATGGCATGCTGGCTGGAACATGAAGATTTTGGCTGAGGCCCAAAGCTGTAAGTGGTAAGTAAACCTGTGCAGACAATGGCCGAGTAACAAGATCTAGGAGCCTGGATCCTTCTACCAGTCCTGGGTTGCCCACCTCTGGACTTTAAAAAAAATATGCTTATAATTATTTCAACAAGAGGAAAGGAGAGGGAGAGACAGAAGCATCAATGATAAGAGAATCACTGTTCCACTATCTGTTACACGCCCTCCATTAGGCATGTGCCCCGATGGGGAATCGAACCGTGACCTCCTGGTTCATAGGTTGACACTCAACCACAGAGCCATACCAGCCAGGCTGGACTTTCTTAGGTGAGAAATAAGCTGCCATCATTTTGAATTTTCTACCACTTGCAATCACGGTAACCTAATATGAGTATCACCACAGAGCTCTCTGGCTACCTGTGACAGCTCTGCCTCTGGACCCAGAAATAAGAAGCATGAGTGACAGGAAGAGCCCACGCTAGAGTCAGCTGAGCCTGAGGCTGTTTCCAACTCGTTCCCCCACTTTGTGAAGCCTCTTGCTCCTTTCTGGACTTCAGTTTCCAGAAATATACACAGTAACCCTCTCAGCTTGTTATCCCTGCTTGTTCTGTACCCTTTTCCCTGGCTCTGTCTTCAGCCCGATACCCTCCGCATTCCCTTCCCGTGTGAACTCCTGTCTCTTCACAAGGTGTCCCCAGCACGGGGCTCACTGCCACACTTAACAAAGAGAACTAATGGGGAAGGCAGGCCGCCCGTCGCCCTTAGCTATGACATGTGTGACCTAAGTCCCTAGCCAGCTCCAGTGGCAGCTCGGTTGCCCTGCAGGAAGCCTGGCCAGGATATGCTGTGGGTGTAGTCTCAGTGGTAAGACTAAGATTTTGAACCACAAGTTTTTGAGTGTGTTTCTGGCTTTGCCACTCAATAGTCCTGTGTCCTTCTAGCACACCAAATCATCTCTCAGTGGCCTCATTTTCTCATGCATTAGGGGTGCAAACACTATAGAACAGCCTCTCAAAAGACTGTCACAAATAACCCCCTTCTCTTTGGTCTTCCACTCTTAGGAGTTTGCTCTGTGGCCTAGGTGCACAGCTCTAACTACTGAGATAAAGATGCACATTCCTGGTTTTTCTTCCAGTTTAAAGGCAAAACGTTATTAAGAAAATACCATTTGCCCCTCTGCCTCCTTCCTGTCTGCAGCAAGAATATAAGGTCAGGGCCTTGCACAGTCACCTGGTAACCATGACAGGATAAGTTTGGGGACAAACGTCTATGGGCTAAGGATTTTGGAGCAAAAAGGCAGGAAAAGCCCAAAGGCATCCGTAAGCCGCTATCCCAGCCCTGCAATTTTTATGATGAACTATAAACCCTTCTGCCTAAACCTCTGCAGTGGGCTTCTCTGTCATTGCAGCCAAGTGCAGTGACACAGCCACAGCTTGTTTCAACTCGATCCACATGTACTTCCCTTCTTCGGGGAACGTTATGCTAGTTTTCACTCAGGGAACCCGTCTTCCCCCATTCTCAGCCAACTCCCGCTCCAGAGCCCGTGTCACCAGGCCAGGCCAATCAGAGACACGGGGCTGGGGTCAGAGATGGGCATGTGACGCAAGCCAGGCCGATGAGCAGCAGCACTGGCACTCCTGGTGCATCACCTGGCCCCGAAGGGAAGCTGAGCTGACGCTCACTCTGCAGTGCTAAGCTGGGGATGTAACCTGGAGCTGCGGTGGCTCCGTTTTTGCTGCCTTCTAGGGAACAGCAAGCTGGGAATGAAGCCAACAATGAAAACAGAGGCAAGGAATAGGAAGAGTCCTGATGACCTCAAGACCTGCCATCAGCTGGGCCTGAAATTTAGCACCCCTTGGGCTTGTCAGTTATTTGAGCCAACACACTTTTTTTGTTGTTGTTAATCCTCACCAGAGGATATTTTTTCCCATTGATTTTTAGAAAGAGGAAAGGGAGGGAGAAACATCCATTGTTTGCCTCCTGCACACGTGCAACTGGGGACCAGGGATCAAACCTGCAACCCAGGTAGGTGCCCTTGCCCTTGACCAGGAATTGAACCCACAACCCTTTTGGTGCATGGGCTGGTGCTCTAACCACTGAGCACACCAGCAAGGGCTGAGCCAATACACTCTTGCTCAAGCCCTTCTGAGTAGGATTCCGGTCATTGTTAAAAGGATCCTGAATAATGCAAAGTGAGACCAACAGAGCAACCCATTTATTAAGCTAAGGATGGAAAGGGCTCATGCAGGTAGAGCCCCTCAATGCCAACAGGGTCAGACACACCTTCCCACCCACCTGCCAACCCCACTCACGCCTGTGATCTTCTTCTTGCACTTGGCACAGCTGGGTGCGTAGCGCATGTCGTAGCAGGGTGGGCAGAAGATGGCACCCTTCTCCTCGAAGAAGCCGCCCTCTTCAAGGACCATCCCGCACTGGCTGCACACAAACTCCTCGGGGTGGTACGCATGACCCAGTGCCACCAGGTAACGGCCCCTGAGGGGGAGGTGAGGGCAGAGAGAGGGAGACATAGAGATGAGGTGGGAGCTCCTGGCCTGAGCCCTAGCGGGTTTACAGAACACCTGTTCTGAAGCCTGGAAAGGTAAGTTCATTCTCTGCATTTCCCAAGAAAGGGAGGAAATGGGCTTGGGAGGTGACTTGCCCACGGTCACTCAGGGAGAACAATGAAGCTGTATCACTCTATGACGGGAGTGGTGCAGTGTGGGAATAAGGAGGAGGGTTACACTGGGTGGGGCTGCTGGCATGGGCCCAATGAGCCTGAGCAGCTGGGGGCCTGCAGGGCAGAAGGCCCAGAGTGCCCATGAGCCCTGAAGACCAGCGGGTACCCGAGCTGACGCTATCCTGCTTGCCTGGGGAGAGGCCCACAGGTCCCACGTGCTGCAGAGCATCAGAGCTGATAGGAGTCAAGGGCAGGGGTGGAGCCAAGAACTAGAAAGCCTCTAGAATCTGGTACTTTGATTCTGAGGGGAGGTTTGGGATCCGGTTGGACCCCAGAGAGCAGTGCAGAGAAGGAGGGGCCCCAGGCCAGTCTGCAGAGCAGAGACTAAGTAGAGACCAAACAAATAGGAAGGAGAGAGGCAGCGGGGCTGGGAGGGGCACGCGCTCCTCTGCCTGAGAGCAGCCAGTCCATGGGGGAACTCTGATGCATTGCTTCCATTTCACTGGGGCAGACGCTGACAAAGACTGATGTGGGAGGGGAACGTAATGCAAGTTTCAGAATCTGAGGACCCAGGTGAAGTTCCTACCCCCACTCCAAGTGGGAACTGAATCTGTATCCTGTGCAATGGCAGCCGCGATGAGTGGGGAGACGGATGGGGGAGCAGCGGTCAGGTCAGGAAAGGAACCGGGCACCCACCGGATGACCTTGTGGCACTGGTGGCACACAGGAGTCTTGCCATTGCTGCCACCGCCCGCTCCTGGGCCCCCTCCAGCAGCCGCCTGCACGATGGAGGTGCGGTTCTGCAGAGGCGTGGGCGTGGCGGGCTGGCTGTGCCGGGTCAGCACCGTGCTCGTCTTGTCCGGGGCGTAGCGCTCAGCAAAGGCAGGGTCCACAGCCCAGGGTGGGCGGCTGGTAGGGCTGGGGGTGGGAGGGCCTGCCAGGGCCAAGGAAAGTGGCTCTGGGGTGGCGCCCAGTAACCCCAAATGACAGGGAGAAAACCCAAGGCAGCTTGGAGGGACCCACCACCCCCATATCCTGGAGGCCACCCGCCCTTCCCTAGGCCCAAGCCCACTCTCTCTCACCAGGCCAAGGTTCCTGGGATGTAGCTGAGGCTGGGACTGGGGCTTCTGTCCTGGGCACCTGGCTGCAAGATCTGCCATTCAAGGTACTGCACGGCTGGGTCTCCTAACAAGACCCCACCCCCCAACCCATGGGAGATGCCTGGGTGCATGCGAGCTGCTGGGCTGGACTCCAGGTCCCACTGGGTAGGGGTGGGTCAGGCAGCTGCTCCCAGCCAGGTTTCAGCAGGCCTGTCTGTTGCACAGGGCTGGGAGGTGGAGCAAGGATCTTGCTTCCAGGGCAGCTCTTGGGACTTCCTCATCCCCAAGATCCAGCTCTGAAGGCAGGGCCCTCTTTGCCAGGTACCACCTCCCACCAAGACCCAGACTGGCAGGGCCCACACTGGGTCCAAGCAATCTAATAACCCACGCCCAAAAATACAAACCAAGCCCACAAAGACAGAGGCAGAGAAAGGAGGACGGAGTGTTTATTTCCATGCCCAAACCAGCACAGACCCGGTAGACAGTAGTACCAGAGGGCAAAGAGGGAAGGCAGTGGCAGATGAAGCCGGGCCCTATGCCAGGCGGGCAGCCAGGGCCAGGCCAACAGGAGGCTCAGTACAGGAGCAGAAAAGAGGTGGGCCAGGTAGGCAAAAGCTGGAGGCACTGGGGGTGCCCTGGGCAGGAGGGGGAGAGAGAGAGGCAGAGAGGACAGCTGGCCAGCCAGCGCCGGGCTACGACTGCACGTTGAGCACGTGGGCAGAGCGCTGGTGGTGCCAGTCCCGGAGGCGGGTGTAGCGTGGGCTCTGCAGCTCCAGGACATACTTTTCCCTGAGGGGCAGAGAGAGAAGGAGGAGGAAGTCGAAGGAAGGAAAGGTGGAAGGGAGAAAAGAAAGGAGGAAGGAAGGAGGAAGGAGGAAGGAAGGAAGGAAGGAAGGAAGGAAGGAAGGAAGGAAGGAAGGAAGGAAGGAAGGAAGGGAGGGAGGGAGGGAGGAAGGGAGGGAGGGAGGGAGGAAGGAAAGGAGAATGGAGAGCCCCGGCTGGGAACCCCCAGAGCAGGCACAGGGTAGTGGCTGGAATGGGAGAGGAAGCAGATGAGAAAGAGGGTCTGGTGCCTGTCCTTTTACCTGGACTTCTTCAGGTGCTCCTCATCCGGGTCTTGCACTGAGAAAGCAGAGGTAGGCATTGGCCAAGAGCAGACAGAGGGCCATCCCAGCCCTGCGCCCTGGCAAAGGGTCACAGGGTGCCCAGCCGGCTCTGGCTGAGCCCGGGCCCAGGCTGGGGGCCAGGAGGAGAGTTGGCCCTGCCCTGGGCTGCCACTTACTGAACTCGGTGCCCGTGAGGTGGGCAAGGATGCGGAAGGAGCGGGACTGGCCTGTCCCGGGCCGTGGCCGCCAGTCTTCCGTGTCCTCCATCAGCCGCTGCTTGCTGGGGTCTGGGGCCAGCGGTCGGAGCGGCTGTCTGTGGGGAGGGTGTGGCTCAGAACCTCATGCCAGGGGTGACCAGTGGGGCAGCCCCTCCCGGAATTTGTGCGTGTGGGCTACAGTGATGGGAGAGTGGGTAAGGGCAAGGCCAGGACCCTGCTGGGTGGATGAGGGGGTAGGGTAGATAAGTGAGAGGGAGCCAGGGTTGGAAGGGACCACCACCCGGAATGCCAACAGGAAGGAAGAGAGGGACAAGCAGAGGGGGCTCACTGACTTGTCAGGGGTCTGCACCTGTGAAGGAAATAGACAGATGGGACAGGTAAAGGAAAAAAGGGACAAATACATGGGAAGAAGAAAGATAGCATGGGGTCAGAGTTGCCAGGGGCAAGGCTGCACTGAGTATCTGAGTCTCAGTGGGCCCAACACCACACCCCAACCCCGGGGTGCCAGCAGGGGGTGCTGCCTGGCTCAGAGCTCCCATATGGGCAGTGCCTGGGCAGCAGCCATATCCTAGGAGGGACCCTAAACCTGCAGTCCCCGCCCCGGACGCCAGGGGTCACTGCCGCACAGTGCCAGTGGGGCTGGGGTGCAGAGCAGAGAGAGCAGCAATGGGTGGGCTTAGCGGGTGGACTTAGCATGGGTGGTGGGCCGGCAAGACGGACATACCCATTCTGCTGTGGGGTGCTGTCAGCCAGCAGGGGTGCCCCGAAGGGCCGCGCTGTCTTGTTGAGGGAAGTGCTGGGTGCAAAGGTGTACCGCGGGGGGTCCGAGGCAGGGGCCAGGGCCTGGGCGGAACGGGGAATGGGAGGGGGCCTGGGCCAGAGCTGTGGAAGGGGTGCCCCCCCCACCCGGTGAAGAGAGGACAGTGGTGCTCCAGCCCTGCCCCTACACGTCTGGATGAGGCTTTAGTGGAGGGGGTGACTCAGGTCTTAAGGGGCCCATTTGGGAGCGATTATTTCAGCCCACCAGTGCGGCTAGCAGCACAAGCTGGTAGAGGTGTTGTGGACAGACAGGCAGAGATGCATGGGGTGGCCCTGACCCAACTCCCAGCTCCCCACATTCTCCCAGGCTCCAGCTTCTGCCCCTTACCCTTGGAAGGGGGTACAGAGGCGGCTGTGCAAGGAAAGCAGGCCAGCCGGGAGTCCTATCCCACCCCACCCCAGATGGCCCAGGCCCTGTCGCCTACCTTCCGAGGTTTGCTCTGAGCCGGCTGGGCCCTGGAGGAGAACAGGAAAGGGTGACAGACAGCCACGACCAAAGGCAACTCACCTGCCAGGCGGGTCAGAGCCCTTATACCTGCTGAGACCCAGGCTGAGGCGCTCCCCACAGGCTCGGATCTTGTTTTGGGCTTCAATGTGCGTAAGGCCTCCAGCGTTCTCGCCATCGATACTCAGCACCCAGTCGCCAACAGCTACCCCGGCCTGCGCAGCTTTGCCTCCAGGCGTGAGCTGTGGAGAGAGACGAGGGTCACCAGGCCAACCAAACTGAGGCCAACGGTAGTCAGCCTGCCTGCAAGCTGCCCGCTTCCAGAGCCCAGAGGCCTCTTTCTTCAGCTGATGGATACCAGAGATCTGGGAGGGGTGGGGCTCACCTGAGCTTCACAATCACCAGTTATTTAGTTACTCACCTCCATGATCCTACCCAGTCTAGAGACTGCCACGATGTCAGCAAGCTGCCACCTCAGGTTAAACCCCAAACTTCTCAGCTCCAACTGGCTTCTTGCCCAGACTGTTCCACCCACCAGACATGTCCTCCGGCTTATGCATGTGGCAAGTTCCTCCCTGACGCCCCTGGGTGCCCTCACTGACCTCTTGTGCACACAGGATGCTGGGGCCACCACAAGGGATCTGCCAGGCTCCCATGAGAGCCAGGAACAGGCTCCATCGTCTTCAAGTTCCCAGTGAACAACGCATGTCTGAGGGGCCCATGGGTGCTAGCTGGGGCTTCTTGGCTATCAATGTGCCACCTCACGCCCTTCAATTGCCACTCTCCCTCTCCCCATTCCTTTGGGCTCTGGTTGGGGATCCCTGGTTACTGTGGCAAATGAGGAGCAGTAACAGGATGGAAGGGTCACCCAGCATGGGCTGAGACCATCAGGGATGACTTGTGAGAAATGGTGGGTCTTGGTGACAGGAGCGGTGTGTGCTACCCAGGGGGTGAGAGTCCACTTATGAAGGCCTCATGGGTGGGGGAAGGAACCAGGACTGGGCCTGGAGGTTAGGAGGTTCCATTAGCAGTTTGAAGGCCTAGGGTATGGTTATTTCTCAGGTCTCTGATAGAAATGACAAACCCCACTGGGCCCGCCCAGCCTTCTAGTCCAGCAGCAGCAACCCAGACAGGTGCAGTGCTGCTGCGCATGGGTGTGAGCTCCCAGGATGCCTGGCCAGCTGCCCAAGGGCCCGACATAGATCAGGCTTCTGAGGGGAGTAACCAGAAGGGAGATTCATACTTCACAGCTGGGGGTTGGAGGGCTGGGAAGGCACAGGCTGCCCAAAGCCCCAGGAGGCTCCTCATGTGTGCAGGGACACAGACTGAGTGGAAGCAGAGAAAAGGGAGGCAAAGAGACCAGATGCAGAGACTGACAACATTGGGATAAGGAAGAGATGGGTTCGATGGTTCTGTTTCATGCTTGGGAAGTTTGAAGGGTAAGGCATGGGTGACTCCTTCACCTGCTAAGTGGTAAGAATACAGCTTACATTTATTGAGCACCTAGTATTGCCACATACTGACACTGAATCCTCCAACAACCCTGTGGAAAAGAGTCTGAGATTATACTCATTTCATACATGGGAAAACAGAGAGGTTAAGTAACTTGCCTCAAGTTACCCAGCTAGCAGGAAGCAGGGTGCAAACCCTACTCTAAGGCTCCACTACACCAGGCCAACTCTGGTGAGTGTTGGGGCCCAACTCAGAGGCCAGCCTACCTGGAAAAACTCCCTGATTCCTGTCACCTTTAGTTCGATCCAGCCCCTTACAATGGGCACAGGGAAGTAACGCCCTTGAAGGGAAGTGACTTACTCAAGGTCATGGTGAGTCAGTGGAAGGGAAACCTGGTCCAGCCACTCCCTACCCATAGGGCTGGCTCCTGGGAGGTTTGGATTGAGCCTGAAGTGGGAGTCTTGGGGTGGGCAGGAGCAGCTGGCTCCCAGAGTTGGGACAACTTCCTTCCTAACAGTGGGAGTGAGGACAGGAAGCGCATGAGGGATAGGGGCGGGTCAGTGAGGTGGAGAGAAAAGCATGAGAGCTGGGAAGGCAGGAAGGGGGCGGGGGATGGCTGGAAAGAGAAGCAAGGAGGCCAGAGGGACCAAGGAGGGGAAAAGAGCCAGAGGGGCTGGACACTGCATGGGGTAAGGGGTGAGTCAGCCTGAGGGCTCCACTGAGCAGCCCAACCCCCCAGTCCCAGACATTACCTCATCTCCCAGGCCTGGGCCCACAGCCAGCCATAGCCCCTCCCCCCTCCCTCCATGCTGGGGTCAGGGGAGAGGGGGAGGGCTGCCCAGCTCATAAAAGACCACCCCACCCATCTACCCACCCACTCACTAGGGCCCAGGTCCAACTATGGGGCTGGGATTAACTGGTGGCCTCATCCACAGGCTAGGGCTGCTGACAAAGGAGCCAAGAGTACCCCCAACAGGCCACATCTGAAAATCCAACCCCCAGGCTATTCTGCGGCCCATCCTCGGCGATGAAAAAGCTAAGACTCCTCGGCCACAGAGGCCAGCACTTTCCCAGGGAGGGGACGTAGGGCAGGTTTTCATGGCTGCAAGGCTTGAGAATTGCATAGCGGTGGGTGTATGGTAGGAGGACCGCTGCCCTTAGCTACCCTGCTGGCAGGGCGGATTTCAGGGGAAACCGAGGAAAGGCTTGTGGGAAAAACAGTGACCACCTCCCTGCCCTGGCCATCAAGCCCAACCCCCACAGACAGACTCCACCTTCCGGGCCCGCTCAGGCTAGGCAGTGCCTGGACAACCTCCCGACCCCCTCTGGGCAGTGCTTGTCCTGGGCTTCCTGCCAACAGCCGCCGGTCCACCGGGTGCCTGGGTGGGCCTCTCTGGGCAGGCGGATTGGGCACAGAAATTCCCCACCCCCTGTAATCCCTAGACCACAGTCAGAGACACCAGCCCTTGGGCTGGCCTCACTGTCCCCGGGCAGGCAGTTTGTTCTCTGTACACCACAACTGACCCTACAACTGGAGCCATGGCCTGGTGGTCACTAGCTGAGGCGGCCACCAGTGTGGTTCAGGGACCCAGACCTAGGCCAGCCATTTTTGGCTCTGCAGAAGCCTGCCACCAGTTGTTCATCCCAGTGTGGGGCTGCATTCTTGGGCTTATAAGGCAATCCCCCTGCCACAGGGAGGGGCCAGCCCGCAACCCCGCCCCTACCAGGGCAGGCTCTCAGGGGCTGAAGTCAGAACCCTGGAGCCCATTTCACACCTACTTGGGGTCAAAGGCCACTGCAGCCAGAATGGGACCAGTGGAAGGGAATGGAAGTCCTCCAATACAGCTGGAGAAACACCACCACCCACCCACCCACAAACACTGCAGCCATCCCAGGGCCTGAATACCATCCCTGTTTGGCCAAGGAATCTCCAAACGAGCCCTTCCAATTCAGCCCTGAGGTCCCTCACTTGAAAAACAGGTGATAATGGCTATTTCCTGGGTGGCAATGAGGCTGCAGTGAGATCTTGCAGTCAATACCTTGCCTGGGGCCTGGCAACAAGTATTGCATTGCTCCCTCAAGCAGCTTACACACTTCCTTAGAGACCTCAGGCTCCCTCCTGCAGACTGGGCCTCAGAGTGGCCCCAGGAGCTCTGTGGAATGCACCAGGTAGTGCAGTGCTGGAGAAGCCTCTCCTCGTATCCACCTAGCTCGTAGACCTTGTAACAAGTGCTCCCCCCCCCCTCTGGACCCGGACACCTCCTGGTTTTTGGATCTGGCTCCAATTCCTTCCATCATCCACAGGAGACCCGAGCACCCACAGACTCCTGGCATAGGCTCACCCGGGAGATGGAGAGGGGCACGTTGAAGTCCTTGCCCCCTTGCAGCCGAAAGCCCCAAGGGGCTGGTCCCTCCAGCACCACCTTGAAGGAGTCCATGGTGCCTGCCCCAGAGAGAAGAGAAAGGTGAGTAGCCCGCATGGTAGGGCAGGTAGGCACAGCTCCGGACACCAGCCTTGGACTGGTGCCAGGCAGGAGGGACAGACGCGGAGCACACCCAGGTCACCAGTAGGCAAGCACCTAGTCAGGTTTGGCTGTGCTGCTGGAAAGACAGGAGCAAACCCCCTCCTCCTCCAGGGGCTGGGAGGGTGAGGAGAGCCTGCATCCAGGCTTGAAGTTTCTTTGCATCCACAGCTAGTAGCACGACCTTCCCCCAAGCCAATTTGGAGTCTCGGACAGACAGCGGGGTGAGTCAGGGGCCGGCGTTCCTCTCCCCCGCCCCCAGGTCCCGGCAGGCAGGCCGCGGCTGGAGCCTGGTCGGGCTATATAAGGCGTGTAAGCTGACACTGTGCAGAGCCAGCGGAGGGAGCACCCGGGGGCTCGGGACTCAAGGGGGAGGGGTGGGAAGGGAGGCGGCTGGAGCGGGTCCTAGTCATTCCGGGACTAGTCGAGGCTCCTGGGAGCCATGATGGGACATCTCTAGGCGCTAAGGGGAAAGCGGGAGGCCGCGGGGGACGGAGATCGGTGGGGGTTAGGACCCCAAAGCGTGGCCTGGAAGGGAATTCATCCCGGAGCGCAGTGGGGGTGGTACCTTCCATAATGGCCTGCTACCATCCAGATGTGACTCAGTTTCCCCCTGCCCCCCCTCCGCCCAAATCCTATGCCGCGACCAAGTCCCAGGCGCAGGAATCAGCGCAGGCGCCGATCTGCCTCGCCGCGGCCGGCTTCGCCGCAGGAAGGCGGGGGCGGAGGCGGGGGTAGGGGCAGGAGCCCGGGCCCGCGGGAGGAAGCTCGGCGCTGGCCGCGACCACGCAAGCCCTCTGTGGTCCCTCGAAGCCCCCTGGCCCCTGCCTGACCCAGCCCCAGCCGCCCCTGCGGCCGCCAGTACCTGTTCTGCCCCACCGGGGCACTGCTCGACGGCGGGCTCCAAGGAGCCGCCTTGGGATCGGCCGCCGTGCTCTGGCCCCGCCCCCGCGGCAGCCGTCCGCTTTGAGGCCACGGAAAGGGGCGGTGTCTGAGGCCACGCCCAGACGAAGCCCCGCCCAGCGGCGACCTCTCCCGCCACAGGAAGCCCCGCCCAATCCTCTCGCCTCGGCCAATCACGACGTCGGATCACGCTTTGAGTTGGAAAGCTCGGCCCGCCCACGCCCCTCCGCGTGGGGCGGGGCCTTGGTTTCGCGGAGCCGCTCGCCCGGCCGCTGGCGCCTCCCGCTGGCCGAGTGAAAGAAAAGCAACCTTCTGAGACAATTGTCTCTGAACATTCGTTTCCTCCTCGGAAAAATGGGACCATGATGCCCGCTTCGCAGGGCCGCCGTGAGGACAGGTAGTGTTTGGGGTAAGGCTCAGACATCGGCGGCTCCAGAATTCCTAAATCTGTGGGGGGGCACATACCGTAGCGGAGTTTTGAGGACGGAACAAGAGAACTTGGAGCTAGGTTTGGAGAACACTGACTCTACAAAGGCAGAAAAAATAATGGCAGGAGCGAGTGGAAACGGAGGGGATCCTCGGCTGGACGCTGAGCCTGACCTGTGCCCCTGCCCTCACTCCCACCCCCTGACCCCGGGGCAGGGAGCAGCCCGCTGCCCTGCGTTCCCGGCTCAGCGTGGACACCCAACAGCGTGGACAATGTGAGATGGGCTGCAGCCTGGTACCAAGAACAGGCGGCACCGCTATGGGAGAGTGTCCGAGTCCCTACTTGGCCGCCCTCCCCCACACACTCCTCCCAGCGCAGGTGTAGGGGATGAAGCAGGAACAGGAGGGTGCGGGTGAATGAGCAGGCGTCCACCCTTGCCTACTTGTAGGACATGGCCGCTGCTGTCCCTCCTCCACCGTCATCACATTCCCCTCATCTGCATCATTCCCTTCACTGCACAAACTGCTGTAAGACTCTTGACCCCACCTGCCCCTCCAGGTATGGCCCTTTTATTCTCTCCTTAAGAGTGAAATTCCTTGAAGGAGTTATCTGCGGGCCCGTCACTACTTGCTTTCCTTCCGTTCTCTCTTGAACCCACACGTGAGGCTCTTGTCCTTCCAGTCCTCTTCTCAAGGTCTCCAATGACCTAGGGTTATCAAATCAATGGCTTTCTCAGCGTTGCTCTACCTCTGCCTACGGGCACTCCAGGTGCATTGCCTCTGGCCTACTGCTGTTCCTTCTCCACCTCCTTTGGTGGCTCCTCATCTGCCTCCCAACCTGGCCATCAGATCTTTCCCCTCTACACTAATTCTCTAAGACCCCACCCTGTCCTGTGGCTTTCAATAACACCTACATGCCCAGGACTCCCAGGTTATATGTCCAGCCCTGACTCCCCCCTCCCCACGAACTCCAGACTCTCCTATCCAACTACCTGTCTAATCTCTAGTTGGATGTCTCCTAGATATTTCATATCATGTCCCAATTTAAACTAGTGATTGTCTCACCTTCCTAACTCTTTCCCCATCTCAGTAAATGCCTGACCCGATAAAAACGATGAAGCTATTCTTCCTTTCCCTTCTCTGGTATTCTCCAGATTGTGCACATTCCACATCTAGTCACTACTGCCACTGGTGTCGTTGCCACATGTCTCTTGTCTGGAAACCTTAATAGTCTCCTCACAGATCTCCCTGCTTCTACCCTTGCTCGCTCCAGAATTTTCTCCCTACAGCTGCCAAAGTGATATTTTTAAAGCAGAAATCATGCCACATCACACTCTGCTTTTAGCATTCCTAAAACATTGCACCGAAAATAAAACTAAAATCTGCCCTAACCGGTTTGGCTCAGTGGATGGAGCGTCAGCCTATGGACTTAAGGGCCCCGGGTTCGATTCTGGTCAAGGGCATGTACCTTGCTCGCCGGCACATACCCAGTGGGGAGTGTGCAGGAGGCAGCTGATCGATGTTTCTCTCTCGTCGATGTTTCTGGCTCTCTGTCCCTCTCCCTTCCTCTCTGTAAAAAATCAATAAAATATATTAAAATAAATAAATAAATAAAACTAAAATCCTTAAATTGTACATGACACTAATAAACTAGTTCCACCTCCCACTATTTTTTTCCTTGCTCACTCCACTCCAGCCCCGGTGGCCTCCTCATTGTTCCTCTGACATGTCAAGCATATACCTGCCTGAGGGCCTTCTGCTGGGAACACTTGTCCCCGGATATCTAAACAGCAGGCTCTCTTACTTTGCTCAGGTCTCTGCTCAAATGTTGCCTGCCTTGCGGGCCTTCCCTGATGACACTGTCTAAAACAGCACTCCTGACACCTCACCTGTATCACACACTGGTCCCTTATCCTGCTTTATTTCCCCCCATGGCACTGACTACCAGCCGGCATTGTATTAAGTGTTTTTTCATTGCCCTTTGTTCCCATTCGAATGTCATTCCAGTGAGAGCAGGGGCTTGCCTGTCTTGTCCACCATTTCCCCAGTGCTGTACACAGTGTGAACGAAGGAAGGATTGAGAGAGTGAAACAGCAAATAAGCGAAGGAAGACCGGACAGTCCAGGGTCCTAGCAGTCCTCTAGCAGAGAGGACACTGGCGCCAGGTTCTTGGACCTCTTGTGAAGCTCAGGCCTAGGTAAAACCGTCAGAGCTCCTGGCATAGGCAGCCCCTGGGCTAGGACACAGTGCCCCCTGGTGACCAGGACACTTGCAACTCCAAGGCAAGGCCCCTAAAGTCCTGAAGGTTTCCAAAGACTTTCTGTTCCAATATGGTTGAAACCTCAGAGTAATTGCCATGAAACAAAGAGGCTTAGATTAAAAAAATAAAAAATAATATTTTTATTGATTTCAGAGATGGAGACAGAGGGAGAGAGAGAGAGAGAGAGAGAGAGAGAGGCATCAATGATGAGAATCATTGATTGGCTCCCTACTGCATGCCTCCACTGGGGATCCAGCCTGCAACACAGCCATGTGCCTTGACTGGGAATTGAACCAGGACCTGGTTCATAGGTTGACACTCAACCACTGAGCTATGTGGGCCGAGCTCAAAATGTATGTATGTATGTATGTATGTATGTATGTATTTATTTATTAGATGCATTTTAGATGCCCACAGTCTAACATCCGGTCGCATTCTTTTTTTTTTATGGTTGTTGTTTATTTTTGTTAACCTCACCTGAGGATATTTTTCCCATTGCCTTTTAGAGAAAGTAGAAGGGTGGGAGAGAGTGAGAGTGGGAAACATCAATGTAAGAGAGACACATCAATCGGTTGTCACCCTGACCAGGGCAGGGACCAAACCTGCACACAGATATGTGCCCTTGACCAGAAATTGAACCCACAAGCCCTCAGTCAGGGCCAGTTGCACTCTTAAATCCTGAGCTTGTGGGAGAGGTCTGTGGTGAGGAGGGGTAGTTAGCCTGTGAGATGTAGAGACGGAATTGGCTCGCTTAGGGCTGTGGCTCCTAATCTTGGATGCACACTGCAGTTACCTGGGGAATTGAAACCACCCTGCTGGACTGAAGCCCAGCCCGTGGGTGTGGGCCAGGCATAGGCATTTTTATTTTTTTATTTTTTTAATATATTTTATTGGTTTTTTACAGAGAGGAAGGGAGAGAGATAGAGAGCTAGAAACATCGATGAGAAAGAATCATCGACCAGCTGCCTCTTGCACACCCCCTACCGGGGATGTGCCCACAACCAACGTACATGCCCCTGACCAGAATCGAACCTGGGACCTTTCAGTCCGCAGACAGATGCTCTACCGCCGAGCCAAACTGGTTTTGGTACATGGGCATTTTTAAAGGCTCCCAGGTGATTCTCAGCACCCAGGTTTGAGCTACACTGTGTCTAAAGTCAGAGTCCAAGCAGAACTCAGAGAGAGGAGGAGGGAAACCAAGTGAAGGAGGGCTGTCAACTACTGCTGAGAAGTTGGGAGAGTCCAGGTCACAAAGGGAGTTCAGGATGCATTTGTCTGGGGGAACACGGAGGTTGGTGACCCGGATAAAAGCCATGTAATGGAGTAGTGGGCACCACTGGGAGACGAGTTGGTGGGAGGGAGAATGGGAGGTGAGAAAATGGAGACGAGAGGACTCAACAACTCTTTTGAGGACTTTCTCTGTGAAGAAGAACAGAGAAGTGGGGAGACGCTGAAGGAGAATTTGAGTTCAAGGGAAACTTTCTTTTATAGATGTGAAGTTTGGAGCATGTTGGTGTGGCTGGAAATGACAATGACGGTGATGGAACTAATGGGTGGAAGAGAGGGGACAGCTCCATTTGCCCAGCTGTGAGCTGAAAGGAGCTGGGTGGGAGCACAGATGTGTTGCGAACAGGGTACTTCTGTCATAGGTCATGAAGGACACGGTGCAGATGCTGGTGCACCTGTACGTGAGGTGGTGGGAGGTGGAGGGTATTCACCTATTTTTTTTTTTTTAATATTCTAAATAGACATTTTATTTTGTTATTTTTTTATTTTTCAATTGCAGTTGACATTCAGTTTATTTTAGTTTCAGGTGTGTGAATGGACAGAGATGAAGGGGAGATGTGAAGTCTTTTTAAAAAATATATATTTTATTAATTTTTTACAGAGAGGAAGAGAGAGGGACAGAGAGTTAGAAACATCTATCAGAGAGATTCATCGATCAGCTGCCTCCTGCACACCCCCTACTGGGGATGTGCCTGCAACTAAGATACATGCCCTTGACCGGAATCGAAACTGGGATCCTTCAGTTTGTAGAACTGCTCTATCCACTGAGCCAAACCTGTTTCGGTGAGATGTGAAGTCTTGAAAAGGAGAAAAACAGCTACTCGGGGATGCAGGATCTCTGAGTAGCATGGAGATCCTGCCTGTGTGAGGTTTGAGGTCACTCTGATAAAAATGATGCAATCAGCCTGGTTGCATGAATTTCTCTGGCTGTGGGCAGCTGCCAGGCACAGAAGAATGTTGGGCCACCCAAAGCTGGGCTTTGCTGGACGAAGATGGAAGGAGAGAGGAGTGGGTGGGGGTGAATCAATTGTGGAGCACAGAATCTACGTGGGACAAGGATAGAGTAGTGGACAGCGGCCATGCAGGTAGTCAGCGAAGGTCACCGTAGCTCCGGGCAGTGGGGAGGAGCAGTGTGTGCCACACTAGAGGAAGTGGGCGGGAAGGAGAGAAGGAGGTGGCCAGAGGCAGATGCTTGGAAATAAGATTGTGTCACTGTGAAGTGACAATGGAGAGTTACTGGCATGAAGACAAAGTTTTCGATGTGTCAAGGGTGTTGGCAGCTGAGGCAGAGTTGTGGTCAAGGGGCCAGGAGGCCAGGTCCTCAGGGGCCTGATGCTTATGTACATGAGGCCCCAGGGACGGTGACAGGAAGTAGCATGAGGGGAGGACAATAAGGAAGGCACTAAAGTCTTTAGGAGACTTGCTTGCATCCCTCTGGTTCGAGGCTCCTTGAACACAGCAATGTGCCCAGTGCCTGGCACAGAGTAGGCACGTGGTAAAACATGCAGCAGAGAATTAATGAATGTGTGCCTAATGTGTAATTTGATCTTTAGCCTTGACAGTTGAGGACACTGAGGCTAGGGTTCGCTAGAGTGTCTGAGCACTTCTGCTTCTCAGCAGGAGCAGGGTTTTTGGGTGTGCATACATGATGAAGTCCCTTCCACCTACCCTTCCTGCCACCCCCATCACCTTCTCCCCAGCTCAGAATTCCCAGTCTCTAGTTGGGCTCCCTCAGATTTGGCCTCCATACTGCTCCTTCCACAGTCCAATTGTTCCTCCACTGCAGGGTGGTCAGGCTTTTCATGCTCAGCCACTGGCTCCCTCTTTGCCCCTTAAGCCTCTGTATACACACTTTTCCCTTCCTCTCTGGGCCCACTGTGCCCACCCTTGGCCTAGAAGCCCTGGGGCTCCCTGCCCGCCTGGTGCAGCCCTCCTGCCCTTCACACTCCATCCAGACGCCTTACTTCTCTGCCCGACTGTACATGGAGCCATAATTACTTGCACCCTGCCCACCTGCTGGATTGGACTTGCAACCACTGGTAGCAGAGGTCAGGTCCAGGTCATCCATGCCCCTAGAATCCAGCAGAGGGCACTGGTGTTTGCTGCAAAGCATGTGAGGGAGGGTCTGTGTGCCTGTGTGGCCCCCAAGTGCCACTGCCAAGAGCTGAAGTGAGGAGGTGCGGGCTGTGGACCACAAGGCGGGACCAAGAGGGGAGCCAGAGGCTTTATTCTCAGCAGACCTGTACACTACACACCGAAGGGCCGGCGGGCTCTGGAAGGGCCTCCTCAGGCCACCTGCCTTGGCCCCAAAGGCCAGAGCTGATGCAGAGTTGTGTCCCCAAATAGCCATTGTTTTCCCAGCCTCTTGTCCCAAACCAGGTCGCACCAGGTGTTCAGGGCTTGTCGCAGGGAGCTGGGCCCTTCTTCCGCTCGCGGCTCAGCAGCGTCACCAACTTGGCCTTGAAGCCTGAATGGGCACCAGCGCGGCCAGAGACCCCAGCCTCGTCCCCATTGTCATCAAGGTCCAGCTCCAGCAGCCGCCGGTACTGGGCCTCCAGGCTGCTGTCATGGGCTGGGCCCGGCCAGCCCAGGTCCTTGCTGTTGTGGTAGATGGGGCTGGCTGGGGGGCTGAAGCCCCCGGGGCCCTCCTGCGCAGGGCCCCCCAGGTCGGGCGGTGCAGGGCCAGCTTCCAGGGCACACAGGTTCTCGTAGAGGTGCTCAGCGCCGGCCAGGGGCCCGCTGGCCCGCTTGCACACGGCGGCGTACAGCCCGGACTCCAGGGGCAGAGGGGGCAGGCTCTGCGGCCCAGGCTCGGCCAGGTGCACCCTACGGGAGTCTGAAGGCAACTCAGACCCTGGGGGCAACTCCCGCAGCTCTCCAGGGGGCTCCAGCGAGGGCAGGGAGGTGGCCCGAGGCAGGGGGCAGGGCCGAGGCCCCACCAGCTCAGGCAGCCGCTCCTTCTGGCGGGTGATGGCCGCAGCCACGACCCCGCACAGGTCTCGCGCTCGAGGGCTGCTGAAGGCGAAGAGGCCCTCCCCTGAGTCACAACGGCGGCCAGCCTCGAAGGAGAACACGTCCTGGCCATGGGTGACAGGGGTGGGTCAGCTGCCAAGGGGTTCCCCCACCTCCCACTGTCCCCTAGTCCCCTCCACTGCAGGCCCAGGGCCTCACCTTGTCGGAACCAAACTTGCGCAGGAAGTGGTAGGGCCAGGAGTAGAGGACCTGCGGGCTGGCTGGCTCACTCAGCTGGATGGCGTCTTGGCCCAGCAGCAGGATGTAGGGCCCCTTCAGCTGGCAGCGGGTAGCTGCCTCCGTTCTCTGCACCACCACCGGAAATGTGCCCACTGCAAGCAGAGGGCGCAGCTGCCACGGTCCCCCAGAGGCCCCAGCCCTGGGTGTGGTGGCGCTGAGACTGCCCTGCCCCTCCCTGACTCACCTTCCTGCCAGGAAGAGTAGATGGAGTTCTCTTCCATGGGGACCAGGCCCCGCTGGGGAGCCTCCGCCTCCCCAGATCCGGGGGAACATTCCCCTATGGCCTGGGGAATGGGTGAAGGTCAGAGATTAGAGTCCCCTCCTTCCCCCCACCAACCTCCGGCCCCATCTCTTCCTGCATCCTTTTCTTGTGGAGAGATGTCACCTGACACACTGCACAACCCTGGGCACCCCTCTGAGCCGATTTTGCTCCTGTAATCTTACCCTTTCCCCCTGGGGGGACTGAGGGCTGTATAGTAGGGACACACAACAGGATGGCCCCTCACCCTTGCATTAGGCCAGGAACCAGGCCAGCCCATATGTGTTCCCCACAGCTTAGAGTGGTAAAGGGGCTCCGGGGATATGAACAAGTGAACTGGCCATTCACTCCTCCCCCAGGCCTCTGGCTCCATCTCACCCCTCCCTACCCCTAGTTCCCCGTGTAATTCACACTGATCTCAGCACCTCAACCACGACCACCTGGCCCATAGTAGCATGGCCAGGGCCAAATGCTGTGGGTTCCTCGCTGGTCACCTTGCTCCTACTCATTTCTTTTTCTTATTGTTTTTAAACAAAAATCTTAAGTACACCATATAAAATTTACCATTTTAATTGCTTTAAAGTGCATAATCCAGTGGTTTTTTTTTTAGAAAAGTCACAAGATTGTCCAATCATCATCATCTTTATCTAGTTCCAGACCTTCTCATCATTCCACATTAAAACCCTGCTCCAGCCCCTGGCAAATACTAACCTGCTTTTGATTGCTATGGATTTGCTTAATCATGCAATAGGTGGCCTTTTGTGCCTGGCTTATTTTCACTTAGTTTAATGTTTTCGAGGTTCATCCTCTGTGAAGCACGGCTCACTCCTGCATTCCTTCTAATGGCTGAGCAATGTTTCATTGTACGGACAGACACATTCGGTTTATCCTCATCAGCCGACAGACATTTGGATTGTTTGGGCTTTTGGGAATAGTGCTGCTCTGAACATTCTTTCGTATGTTTTGTTTGAACATGTTTCAATTCTCATGAGAATTGCTGGGTCATATGGTAACTCTTGTTTCATGTATTAAAGAACCCTCCAGACTCATTTCCTTTTGGCCCATTGCAGACCCCGTGAAGCTCTAAAACTCAGTCCCTCGCTCAACCCCACCAGAGGCTTCTCCTCTCACTCTCAATAAAACCCCAAACTGCACATGTGGCCCAACGTGGTTTCAGCTGGCTTCCACCAGACTCTCACCTCCTTCCTCCTGGCCCTCCCACTCCTTGCCCTCCAGCCAAACCAAACTTTTCTCTGCCTCAAGGCCTTACCACACTGCTCTGCCTCCGCCAGGACACTCCTCGGATCTCAGTGTCCGGGACCCCCTTCTCAGAGGTTTGCCTGGTGGGTTGTCCTTGAGGACTCAGACCTTCTGTCCCCTCCTGAGAGGCCTTCTTAGACCATCCTGCCTAAGGCCCCTGGTTCACTCCTGTCCCACCCGCCTTTCATTTTCTCCATAGCATGGATGGCGAGCTGACATTTTCCTGTGGTTTTTGTTTCCCAGGCTCGTAGGTACTTGGCAGGTGTGCTTGGGGAGTGACAGGATGTGAGTGAATATGGAATGAATAAGAGGGAGGGGAGCTGGTCCCCTGGGGCCAGACCTTGGATGCCCTGCCCGCTTGCCCTGTGCTCACCGGGAAGGCCAGCTGGCAGATGGGGCCCATCCATTCCTGGCGGTGCTGTGCGGCCAGCAGGTGGCTCCTCTCGGTGGTGGTGAGCAGGAAGGCGCCGGTGTCCCTGGGGCAGCTCTCACCATCAGCGGGCAGCACCGACACGCAGTCGGCCAGGCGGATGACCCGCCGTTCTCCCCGTCGGCAAGGGTATGCAGACCTGTCGCCTGCTGGCCCTGTGCCACCGTCCCGGACTTCCCAGCTCTCCAGCCGTGCCACGCCTGACGGGCCACCTGCATAGAGCAGACCCCACACCTTCCGCCAGGACTTCTGCGGGAGGTGAGGATGGGGGTGAAGACCGCTGCAGCTCATTCAGCGAACTCTCCTGGTCACCCAGGGTGGCCTTCACCTCCCCCGGCTCCTCAGGGCCTCAGAGAAGGAGGCCTTGCCACAGCCAGCCCAGCAGGGGGAAGAGTCTGTTTTTGGGGTCAGTCAGCCCTGGGTTAAATCCACCCCACACTTTCCTAACTGGTACCTCCTGAAGACTAGTGTCCTAGTCTCTCAAAAGGTCATGACAATGTGAGGCTGGGGCTTCTACTGGATTATGTCCGTAAAGTATCCAATTGCTAAACCAGAGCACTGGACACCGCTGTTCTGTTGGTGCCCAGCCCTCCCCCTCCCCCAAAGGTCACTTGGGCCACGGGACAAGGACTATGGCAGGAGGGAGGTCTCATTCTCGTGATGGCAAGGAAGGAAACATGCAAATAGTGTCAAGCAAAGGAAACAGACCGTTTATCTGCCTGGGCAGCAGCTGCAGCTGAGCTGTGGGGGTGCAGAGCCCGCTGCCTGAGGAGAAGTGAACCCCTCACTATGTCCCATGACAGGCTGGGAGGAGCCGAGCCCGCTTCTGCAGGGTGGGGCTCCTCCTCTAGAGGCTCCTCCAGCTCAGCCCCCGGCCCTCCGAAGGGTGGGAGGCTGTTGGGTTAGCAAGCCTCCCGGCTGTGCCCTGCCCCGAGGTTTGGGTTCTTAGACCCTTCTGATTCTTGGCTTCCCCCTGTACAAATGAGGCAGGGTCTCCCCGAGGCCCACTCAGGCTCAGCTCTTCTGCTCAGGCAGAGAGGATGGGCCTCTCTCCCATCCCCACATCTGGGTTAGATCCCCCAACCAACCCGGATTCCCATCACCGTCCTCCCAGGTCCAGGTGTGAGGCCCAGTTATCCCAGGCAGCCAGGGTCCCCACCTTGCCGAACTTGACGTGCTGCTGGTACAGGATGCCGTCCTTGACGGGGGTCTCCAGAGGCTCCATGGCCGCAGAGGGCCGGAGGGCCACCACTCCGAAGGCCTGAGGCGACTGGTGACAGGCCGAGGGGAACTCCTCACACTTCCCCTTCTGGCCACTTCCCCTCCCTCTGTCCAGAGAGGCAGCTGTACGACTGGGGGAGGGGAATCCCTTCTACAGTAAAGGAGCTAGAATAGGGGGCGGGGCATCACATATTTCTACCTTCAGGTTCCAGCTGGCCAAGGTGCTCACGCATGCCTGGCAGAGGCCCCAGACCGCCTGGGGCAAATGACCCATGCCTACACCTGGGTCAGCTGGCTGTGAGTGGGCATCAGGCCGACAGGCTGGCTCCCTGGTCATGGGCTCTGAAGCCTTCCCTGACCCTCAGGGGGGGCAGTTGTACAACCTGGGACCTGCATTCCCACAGCCAGACTGGCAAACTTTCTTTCCTACTCGCAACCCTGGTTGGTTGGCTTATCCTTATATCAAAATACTTCTAGTACTCATTTGCTCTATCTTCACAGCCCCTAATGCCAGCCTGAGCATCTCCCTTTGAATCACCACCCCACCCGGGCGAACTCATCTCTCCCCTTTCTAAACCTTTTCTGGCTTCCCACTGCCCTCAGGTCTACCCTGGCTCCTCAGCCCAGCACGCAAGGTGTTAAGTCCTGACCCCAGCCCAACCCCTCCGGGTCACCCCTCGCCGTTCCTCTGGGTGCCAGCTGCTTACTCTGGGTGGACTTCCCTCACCCCTTCATGCTGTCTGAGCACACAAAGGCCCAGCAGTGCCCCCGTCCTCATGTGTGGCTCTGGCCACATGAGTGTAGGTGGCATATCCCCAGTGGGCCCCTAGGGAGCTCTTATGTTTTTAAGTTTTTCTTCCTGCTGGGGGCCCTTTTTTCCCTTTTTTTTCTTCTTCTTCTTTGCCTTGCCTTGCTGGAGGCCAGTAACTTGGCTCTGAATGTGGATCTGAATTCTGAAATCAGCCTCATGTCATTCACTCAAAGCCACCTTTGGAAAGGAATATATAAACCAGCTGAGGAATATAATTTGGGGGTCATATATGGAGTGTTTTGCTTCTCAGGCAGGAAATTTTTTCCAAGTCCTCCTGCACCCAGCTTTGTGCCAAACATGGACCACACATCCCGGAGCCCTAGCCTTACAAACCCAGCCCTTTGTATTCTCACAGTCGTTTCAACAATGAGGAAATCAAGGCCCAAACATTAAGTAACTTGCAAAGGCCACACACCAAGTGACAAACATGGCTTGAGCAACTGCTGTTCTGCTGGGATAAGCATGTGGCCTTGCACATGAAGTGTCTGGCACAGAGGAGCCACAACCAGCACGGTCCTCTGCCTACCCCTTGCCAGATGTTGAAATCCTGGTTCATTTGTCAACATACTCGTGACTGCTGCACATGCTCATTACGTCTGATCTCTCTCCTGGTCACCTGTGAGCTGCCCAGCGGAGAGCTTGGCACAGAGCGTATCAGAAACTGCTTGTAGCCTGAGTGGCAGTCCTGTGGCACCAGCTGCTCCTCAGCAAACAGAGTGGAGGGTTCCATACCAGGAACAGGGGGCCCGAGGCAGGAAGTTGTAAAGGAGCTTTACACAACCAACGAGGAGGCTGGGCAGGACTGGAGCCAGAATCACAAAAAACCCATCAAGGATTTTGCCTTGTCTGCCAGTGTGGTGCATCCAAGTCATGAATCAAGCTAGATGCCTCCTGCCACAACCCAGCCATCTAGATGTTGGGGAGAGACCCAGGATCTGCCTCAGAAGGGCTCTAGAGATCAGAGTGAGGAGGCCAGGAAGTAATGGGCAGACAAGGTGAAGCACAGAGGCAGGGCTGGGGCTGAGACTAGAGAGACTTGTGCTTTAATGGCAACTGGGATAAAGGGGATCAATAAAAGCAATTCCAGAGGCACAGAGGGCAGGCAGCCAGGCCCAGCCTAGCCCAAGCCAGCTGGGCCCAGGATGCTGGCTTCTTGTCCAGGGTTTGGTGTGTGGGAGGCAACTGGAACCCAGAGGCTGAGGCCTCTTGGAGAGGGATGACAGACGACTAGAAGTCCATGGAGCTGTGGGCCAGGTAGTCCTTGCGGCCGATGTTGCTGACCTGTTTGGTCTGCATGGCCTCAAGTTTGGGGCAGTCGGTGATCCGATGGCCCAGGCCCCCGCAGAAGGCACAGCCTCGTTCTCCTAGGGGCATAGGGAAATGGAGATCAGCATGGTGACAGGGCTAGGTTCTGTGCCTCAGACCATGTCCCCCTGCCCACCAAACCCCCCACCCACTCATGTGCAGTGTAGGCTTGCTTCCTGGTGATCCTGTCATGCCCCCCTCTGGACTACCTCCCGCTTCACAGTCACCTCCGATCTCCAGCATGGACTCGTCCCCACAGTGCAGCACTTGCAGCACAGGTGGCACCTTCTGCTTGGCCTCCAGCAGCAGGGCTTTGAGGTCCATCAGCACTGACTCATCTGTGGGGGCAGTGGGGAATCATTAGGTCCAACCCTGGGCCCCGTAGCCAGGACCGGTAGGACTCGGGAAACGCTCTGGTGGCCCTGGAAGCAGACTCACCGCAGGCCTTGTTGATGAAGGTGGTGGCGATGCCCGTGTTTCCTGAGCGCCCAGTGCGGCCTATTCTGTGCACTGCAGAGAGGAAACAGTCTTTGGCCCACTGCCCATGCCTGGGGCCTAGCCCGCACCCCAACCACACAAGCTCCCACCGTAGTTCTCAATCTCCTCAGGCATGTCGTAATTGATGACGTGCTGGATGGCAGGGAAGTCCAGGCCCTTGGAGGCTACGTCTGTGGCCACTAGAACATCCTTCTTGCCTTCCCGGAATGCCTCGATAGCCTTGGTCCGTTCCTCCTGGTCTGGGGAGGGTCAGGCGGGAGCTGTCAGGGTGACAGCAGGAGCCTGGGGAGTAGTGGCAAGACAGCCAGGCAGGGAAAGGGTTAGGTGAAGGGCTGCTATAGCAGCTAGGTTCACGCCTACACATATGCCATCCTGACCTTTGCCCCCATGGATGGCCACGGCCTCGACCCCCTTGAGCAGCAGGTACTCATGGATGGCATCCACATCTGCTTTCTTCTCTGCAAAGATGAGCACCTGTCCGGAAAGGCCACCTCTAGTCACAGGGAGTGTCTCCACTCAATGACCCCAATCTTCCCCAGCATCCTGCCCCTACTGCCCTCTCCCCTCATCTTAGGGATCCTGGGCTGCACTCACGGGTGGGGGTGTCTTCTGCAGGCACTCGAGCAGATACACCATCTTGGCCTCCTCCTTCACATATTCCACCTCCTGCCACCACAGGAGCTATGTCAGGTGATCCTGAGAACAGGCTCACCAGCCACAGTGCTGCTGCAGAGGCTGGGCCCCCCAATCCCATCTAGGAGGTGATTAGAAGCCTCTTGCACCAAGGGCTGGACACCCTAGGAATGTTTCCCACTAAGGATTGAAGCTTTGAATGGAACTCCTAATGCCCCCAAGGAGGACCACCCACTCTGCTCCAATCAGCTTCAAGGGAGTCTGAGACCCAGCCCTCAGTGGTGAGCTGCCCACCTGTATGACATCGAGGCTGGCAGCCCCAGCGCGCCCCACATTGATGGTGACAGGCTTCACCAGGGCACTCTTGGCAAAATTCTGTATCTTCTTAGGCATGGTGGCACTGAAGAGTAGGGTCTGTCGCTGGCCCTGAGAGAGAGCTGGGACTGAGGACACACGGGGTCTGGGAAAGTTAAGCAGCTGGGACAGTGGGTGGGCAGCCCCGAGGGTGCAGGAGTACCCTGGCCAGGCAGGGACGGGTACCTTGAAGTAGGAGAAGATGGTGCGGATGTCACCCTCGAAACCCATGTCAATCATGCGGTCAGCCTCGTCTAGGGCCAGGTAGCGACAGATGTCTAGGCTGACCATCTTCTTTTGCAGTAGGTCCATGAGGCGCCCTGGGGTAGCCACCATCATGTGCACACCACTGGGGCCAAGAGAGATTGTGAGGTCGGGCCACCTGCTCAGTCCTACTTCTGTGACTCCCCACCTCTGGACTCCTTCCCGTCTCTCCTTACCTGCCCCCTCCTCATCAGTCCCACCACTTTGCCCGGGGTTCAGCATACGTCTCTACTGGAGCAGACTGCAGCCTTCTTGGCCAATGCTATCTATATTCCGGAGCTCTTTCCACCCATGTTTTGACCTCTGCCATTTCCTTTCTCTTCGGTCATTCCTCTTGCCCCCAAGAGGGGGCTGTTCTTAATCTCCAAATAGCCTCAACTCGCACTCCCCCAGCTCCCTCCATAGGCAGGGAAGGGCTCACTTTATTGGCACAGAGAATTCAACTGTTCTGTATCTTCCCTGAGGCTGGGATGCCTATCAAGCAGGGACTGGGTGTGCCCTGTCTGTGACCCCAGAAAACTGGTGATATCTACTGGGGTCTGACTGCACTGTGTGGAAGAGCAAGGGTCCAGCTCTGGCCCACTGCATTAGCCTCCTTGCTGGACCACATACTGAATGACCCTAACCTTTGTGAACACCCCAGGCTCCCCATCTTTGTCTTCTGTCTGGGATGCCCCAATCCTCTGACTTTCCAGATGCCTCTGTTCCATTTGCTATGTTCCCACAGTCCCTCGCCACATCCCCCTCCCACCCCAGCTGACCTCTGCATGAGACTGGGAGCTCTTTTAATTGGGCCTCTGCAAGGACCTGCAGAATAGCTAAAGCAAAGGATCCTTCAGCTTATCTAGACGCTTTGGGGAGGCCCTGGGTGAGGGGTGCTTATGCTCACTGTCGGATGGTCTCCATCTGCTCTTTGACAGACATGCCCCCGATGCAAAGCGCGCAGCGCAGGAGTGGCGAGCTGTCCTCCTGCAGCAGGCGGCAGTAATACTCCAGGATGCCGTGGGTCTGCCGGGCCAGCTCTCTCTGCAGACACAGGGGCAGGGGCTGGTACCAGAAGACAGTCTCCTTGGTGCCCTGCCCTCCAGGCCAGCCTATTTTACCGAGGGGCAGATAATGAGTCCATAGGGACCTTCACGCTTGGAGAAAGGTAATCTCTTTTCTTGTTCCAGGCAGAACATGATGACAGGCAGAGTGAACACCAGCGTCTTTCCTGACCCCGTGAAGGCAATGCCTATCATGTCCCGGCCAGAGAGGCTGTGGGCAGAGGATAGGCTGCAGGTCAAGTTCAGCAGAATGCAGGACCTGCCCAACACTGCCCTTCTCAGGGCCCCAGTCCACACTCACATGGTGGGGATGCCCTGGATCTGAATAGGCGTTGGGTGGTGGATGCCCTTCTTCTTGAGGCCTCTCAGGATGGCTGCGGAAAACAACCCTGACATCACTCTGATGTCTCAAAACTGCCACCATCCCCCTCAAGTTACAAATGATGAACCATAGAAACAGAGAGGGAGGGAAAAGTCTGACAGACCTGTTCAAAGCTCCTAGGCTAAATGGAGACAGAATTCACACCCAGATCTAAAGCCAGCCTCACCTGTCCAATTAAGCTTCCTAGTGGCACAGAATAGTGAGTATCTTCAGCTGGCACAACTGAAAAAGGAGCTTAAAGAAACCCCTCCCCAAATCCCTCCATCCCCGCTGCAGCTGCTGAGCTCAGTGGGAACTAGGACAACCTCACAGATATTTGACTACCAAAGTGTGGAGCCACTCCCACTCCCCAGGTACCTGCAGGAAATTTCATTTCCTTGAAGCTCTTGATGGGTGGTGGGATACCATCTCCTTCCACCAGGATGTGGTACTTTTTCCGTACACGCTCATGCCGCTCTTCAGACATACTCAGGACATAACGGGGAGGTGTCCAACTGTGAGTGGTGGTAGGGGTGAAGAGAGGCCCTGGGCATAGCTGCCTTTGGCATGTCCCTGCCAATCTCAGCCACAAACTATTCCAGGTAAGGGTAAATGCTTTTCCAGAGACTATAAAGATATACCTGGTTTTGATTGGATCATCATATGTGATTCCTTTGGCCATCTCTTTCACCGACATCAAGGCTGAGAAGAGAGATGTGACTCAGGGCTGGCTTCTTCCCAGAGGCCAGGCCCTTTGAGATATAACATGCCTGTGTGGGAGGAGGTTCAGTCCACTTCCTCCCTGCCCAAGCTACAACCATACCTCGGCCCTCAGCCACACTCTCCAGGATCTTCTCCTCTTCCTTCAACTGCTTTTCCTTGGCAGACTCCTTGCGGGCTGAGGAGAAAAGCAGACAAATGTCAGAGAGACACCAAAGCAGTGCACCAAGCTGAGCCTCCCGCCACTGCTGAGCCCACCTTCAGCCTTCTCTTTGAGGTGCTGGTGTTGATCCAGGAGGCTGACGTTGGACTGAGGGCCCAGAGGGATGTCGTCCTCATCTCCCCGGTAGTCACTGCCACTGTCCTGCTGCTCCTCCTCCGCAGCTCCCTTGCGTCTTCGCTGTAGCAGCTTCTGGAGCTGAGGGTCCAGCAGCGCCCCTCAGAGCCAAGCCCGACACAGAGCTGGGCATCGCGCCCAGGAGCTGCGGCAGGATCCTGGCTTTTGAGAGAAGATCGTGCCCCGAGGTGCAGAGCTGCTCTACCCCTCAGATCAGGTCTCCAGGCCCTCGGGTTGTGACTGAAGCCACGCTCCGTGTAGACCCCCTCACTCCACAGACCACTGTGAAACACCCACCCCTACCCTCATTCCTCCTTAGACCCCGGCCCTCACCAGCAGCTGTCGGCGCTGTCGCAACGGCACATAGGGCACATAGTCCTCGTCTTCTTCTTCCTCCGCCTCGGAACGGCTTCCGGAGGCAGTCGCCTCGTCGGTACGAGCCCGCTACAGAGACCCAGGAATCAAGCCCGGAACCCCTTCCTCCCCTTCTTCACGGCGGCACGCCACCCAGAAAACCCCAGCCTCTCTCCCACCTTCCGTTCCGGTTCCGAATCCTCCATCCTTTTCTGCACGCATGCGCCCCACAGCAGGAAACCCCGCCTTATATCTGAGATCCAATCAGATGTAAAGAAGCGGATGTCGGTGCCTAGCAACGATCTCTGGGTGACGGATCGCGCCGAGGGACAAACTTTCTCCTGAGCCGCTGTCTTGTGGGGCGGTGTTTACGTTCTCCTTGTGGCAATGCAGCTGGCAAAGCATTGTGGGATGCGGGAGGATTTGAAGCTTGAGCTAAGGCTCACACCGAATCCGGTGGCAGGAGCTCAGAGCACGACGTCATAGCGCACGCACGCCGGCAGTCACTGCGCCCTCTAGAAGTTGGGGAGCCCCGGGGCCGGACCTCCGTCCCCCACAGGGTCGAGCGGGCAGGATGGGGCTTGCGGAGTGACTCAAGCACTGCCGCTCTGACTGGTGTCTTCTTCTGAGCACCTATGTTCAGAGTAGCGAGTGGTAAATAAAATACTGACGACGGTGGTTTTCTACTGAGGGTCTGTACATATGTGTGTAAGCTATTATTAATGTAAATGCTGTAACAGAGCTCAGAGGAAACCTGAGTCGACTTCGAGGAGACAGTGATTGGATCAAAGCTTCCAGGAAGTGTGGAATATCAGAGCAGGGAGCGGAGGAGAGGAAGAAAGGTCCAGCAGGAGTGATCTGCCATGTGCAAGTGCAGATTTCCAGGGAATAAAGAGATCAATTGGCCCACATGGAGTAGGGGCAGTCAGAGCAAGGGTTGAGGAAGTAATTTGGGCTCAGAGCATGCAGGACAGTGACTGTCAGTAATTTTGGCATTGGGGACTGAGAGGAGTGATGAGTCAGTGCTGTCGTTGTGTGCTGGGGATTGTGCAGTGCTGGAGCAAGAAGCAAACCTGGCTTGTGAGATTATGGATTAGTTGAGGAAACAAAATATAACCAGTCTTGAGGTTAAGAAGTATCAAGTCATGGTGGAATCATCACAAAGGCAGAGCAAACTGATTCTCATAGTAAAAGTGTCTTCTCAACGGGGATGTGAATAAGCAGGAATTTATGACAGAAGGGTAATCTGCAAAGAGGCAAATATGTGAACAAAAGTTAGGAGATCAAGGATGTCAGGCCTAGCTGGAGACTAAGGTTGTAGGTATGGCTAGGTGAGTGCTGGAGGCAGAAGCCAGGCAGGGGGTCCAAAATTCCACCCACAGAAGTCTTTTATCTAAAGGAAAAGTGCTGTTTCAATCAGTCCTGAAATTTTCAAATAAGGCAGAATTTTATCATTTTTAAAAAATGTCTTTATTTTGAAATATATTTTTATTGATTTCAGAGAGGAAGGGAGTTAGAAAAAACAATGATGAGAAAATCATTGATTGGCTGCCTCCTGCACACCCCATACTGCATGTGCCCTGACCTGGAATTGAACTCTTGATGCATGGGACAATGCTCAATCCATGGAGCCACATCTGCCAGGTGAGGTAGAATTTTAGATAGCTGGGCCAATTCAACTTGAGGGCAGGAGGCTGGTGCAACAGTTAGAGAGTGAGAGGAACACAGGTAATAAATACACAGAGAAAGGTTTTATACGAGTGTCCATACTTCCCTGGGAACTGGAATTGTGAGCCTGTGGGCAATGCTGTTTCACTTCTTTAGAAGAGGAAGGTGGCACTGACTGCTAGCCAATGGTGGGGCTCAACCAGGTGGAGGGGTGGGATGGGAAAAGGGAGCTGTTTCTGATCCTGCTCCAAATACTACATAAAGGTACTTAGTCCCCCTAGCTGGTTTGGCTCAATAGGCAGAGCAGTATCAGCCTTCAGACTGAAGGGTGCTGGGTTCGATTCTGGTCAAAGGCACATGCCTAGGTTTCGGGCTCAATCTCCAGTAGGGGGCATGCAAGAGGCAGCAGACCTATGATACTCTCTCATCATTGATGTTTCCATCTCTCCCTCTCCTTTCCTCTCTGAAATCAATTTAAAAAAACTTTTTTAAGGTACTTAGTGTGTGGCCACTGCCTCCGTCACTCCCCACATGAGCTAAAGTTAGAGTTGATTTTAGTCAACTGCTTTGGTGCACTGCTTTGGTGTCTCTCTGACATTTGTCTGCTTTTCTCCTCAGCGCGCAAGGAGTCTGCTAAGGAAAAGCAGTTGAAGGAAGAGAAGATCCTGGAGAGTGTGGCTGAGGGCCGAGGTATGGTTGTAGCTTAGGCAGGGAGGAAGTGGACTGAACCTCCTCCCACACAGGCATGTTGTATCTCAAAGGGCCTGAGGTGTGTGAGGCATTTTTAGCAAACGTATTATATTAAAATTTGAATTTACAAAGCAAATCTAATGGGGAAGGGAGATAGTTTGCTTTACTTTACAGAAGGGTTTATCCTCTTAACTGTTGAGTATTTAAGCTACATGTCTTATTCCAGTTGGAAAGTCAGATCCAATTTATAAAAACTCAATCTACACTCCCTCCCCCTCCAAACTTTCCCTGACAACCTCAAAACACCCTCCATAAAGGCCTCAAGCCCCTTCTCACATCAGCTATCCAGACCAAGTCCCATTCCTCCCATTCACCCATCCTACAAGGGAGAAACAGACAGTGTGGGGAAAGGGCTGCTCCCATACAAGGCCTCACAACAGGAGGAAAGGGCACAGAGACGTGTGCTTTAACCCTAGTCAGCCAGACTGAGTTCACTAGTCACTTTCTTGTCTTAGCTTTAGTTTCATCTATAAACTTCCCACTTAATAGTCCCACTTAGAACAGATGCAAGAATTAAGTGGAAACATTGCCAAGCCATTGATAACACAGTACATACCTAACATGCTTAGTGACTAAGGCAGACCTCATGCTTCTGATTATATCCCTCACCTCACCCCTGACCCAGTCTAGCAAAAGACCAACACACCGATTCTGTGTCCAAATGTTGTTTTATCTTTCGGTAGGAAAGATCTTCACAGTATCAAAAGTAAGGAATTAAAAAACAACAAACAAACAAAAACAAAAATACCAAACACAAAATGAGCAGTGTTGGGCCAGCAGTACCATCAGCCCCTGGCCCACAGGCCAGCCCAGCCTCCGGGCTCTGAATATGGAGGCTGCATAGCACCAGGAGGCGGCTCTGTGGAGGTCCTGAGGGGGCCCGGCCCGGCAGAGCATCTGCTCAGCTTTTGGTTGGTCCAGGATGGCGGGGAGCAAGGAGGGTCTTGGGTGGGGATATGGAGGAGAAACTGTAGACCTTCAGCTGGCAGTTGGGGGTCTCAGGACACCTGAAGAAGCTGGACCCAGCAGGGGCTGAGAAAACAGAAGAGCATGACAACATGGTGAGTAACAGTCTTCCCATGCCACCATGCCATGGGTCCAAGGTGGAGGGAGGAACAGTTGCCTCCTACTTTTTCTTCCACAGACTTCTTCAGTCACCTACAGCAGAGGATGAAAATTAAAACCCTGCCAGGAAACAGCCCCAGTTTTGTTCATCAGCATGTGAAACATCATCCTAGATCTAAAGAAATGTGGGACTATTCCTAAGGAGCTCACAGCTCTCTGGGGCAGGCAGCACACCCTTCCCCCAGGCCAATGTGGAGCAAGTGCTCTGGCAAGTGCTCTTGTGGGTACAGGCAGGGGAGACACTGCCTCTGCACTCAGACTCCTGCTCTGGAGGATAAAGGTCAAAGGAGACGGGGAGGGAGCATCTTTTGTCTTGGAAAAGAGATCTCACAGGAGGGCCTGGCCCAGGGAGGAGCAATGTAAGGACAGAGTCCTAGGGAGTAAATGGCTGCAGAATAGACAGGGCTTGTGCCTCTGGAGAGCATAGGCTGCTCGGCTGTCACTGTGGAGGTGCAGGGACCAGGATACCAAGCCCCCAGTCCAATTCCCTGTGCCTCAGAGCATGAAATGTTCTGGTGGCAACAGAAGCTGGCAGAGCATCAGAAGAAGGTGCACGCGACACTTGGGGGTTTGTATACCTCACTGAGCTGTGCTGGGAGTGGTTTTCTTGAGGCTGAAGTTGGTCCAGTTCACAGCAACTTTCTGACGTGTTTGCTTTGCAGAATCCAAACAGAATCTGTCAGGTTTGGGGGATGACACAGAAGAAGCACAATCAAAGATTCCCCAGCCTACTGAACCCCTCTCCTAGACCCCTGTGTTCTGGTCACTAAAGCAGAGAGGTCAGCTCTGTACAACCTCTCCAGCTCCTGGTTGCTGGGGTCTTGCAGGTATGGTAGTTGTGCTGGATGGGGGCTATCAGGATGGAGCACCCACGAGCCCAGGGGACAAGATATGAAGAGAGTTGACACGGCCTTACTATATGACGCCCTCCTCACCCTGTATTTTACTCTAGCTATGCTGGGCTGCCTTTCATTCCCCTAAGGATATGTTTCTTTCACCCTCAAATCTCTGTCTGTGCTGACTCCACTGTCACAAATATCCTTGTTTTCCTTGGCCCACTTATTCCTATTCCTCAAGTTTCAGCTTGGTTATCACCTCTTCTGGGAGGGCTGCTCTGGCTGTTCCCACCACTCACTCCTGTAGCAGCACTTATTGCCAGCCGGTGGGTTTATGCTCTCTCCCCACCTAGACTGTTTGATTCACCTCTGCCCCAGAGCTCAGTCCAGCAGAGTAGAGGAAGTACAAGTGAATAAACAAAGTGAATGAAGCCGGAAAAAGGCCTGGTTCTTGGGGTCTGGCACGCACACCTTCTTCATTCAGTCCCTTGCAGCTTGCCAGATGCCCCATCCTGCCAGGTGGCTCCTTTAGTGTGGAGACTGTGGGGAAAGCCAGGAGGGCTGGAGAGGCTCTCCATCCCAGGGCTCAGGGATGAGGGAGGCCCTTTCTTAAAGGCCTGGGTGCGGGCGGGACAGCAGGTGGCCCCACACCTACCTCTTGAAGTATTCCACCTCCCGGTCAGTCTCATCCATCTCCACCCCATCCATGTCCTTGGGCAGGAACACATCGTCTAGGAAGACACAGCCAGGAGGGCTCAGTGCCCACAGCCAGGCCTCTGGGTCAGTGCTGCCCACACATGAGGACTGCCCTCCACCCCGTGGGCTGGCAGGGTGGGGGCCAGCCACTGTTCCTGGTGCACTCACCCAAGGAGGAGGCCGACTTTTCCTGCTTGTTGCGGCTCCGACGGCTGCGGCCCTTGCCCTGTGGCAAGCTCTGTGGCCTTGCTGGGCCTGAGGGCTGCACAAACTCCTGTTGCAGAGGCCGTGCCTTGGCCTCACTTGGCCAGTTTCGCCAAGAGCTGCCCTTCTCCTTGTCAGCTTTTGGGCTGCTAGCCCAGCCTGGTTCTGGCCGGTTTCCTGGGTTCCCCTCTCCGGCCTCAGCACCGCAGCCCACTTTGGGAGGTTCCAGGGTCTTGCCTGGCTGCTTGGATGTCTGGCCCTTAGCACCGGGAGCCTCCAGGCTGGCCGAAGACCTGGGGGCTAGAGTTGCCTCACTCTTCTTAGCCTGACCACCCTGTCTTTTGCCTTTCCGCGGCTTCCCACCTGAGGCCACAGGGTCAGGCACCTCCTGCTTATTACTAGGGACGTCCTTTGGGTTTGGCTCCTCAGAGCTGGTGTTGCCTGGCTTGGGTGTTTTGACCCAGATCACCCGGGACAGGTTGGGCACGGTGTTGAGTCTCCTCACTAGCCCATTCTCCGGGATGATACCAGGAGGAGGGCCCCTCACCTCTGTCCATAGTGGCTGGGGGCTTCTCATTTCTGCCCATGGTGAGGCTGATTCACTTGGAGCTTGTAACATGTGGTTCTGAGGGGAGCCCAAAGTCAAAGGGGAAAGGTCAAGGTTGATGTCAGGCCGGTGCCCTGAGGAGCCATTGAGGTTCAAGGGGGGTAGACTCTGGGTCTCTGGCTCAGCAGCCCTCTCCTTAGAGAAGCCATTGCTGTCCATGTTGAGCTCACACACACTGAAGCTGGCACGGATGGAGTCCTTGACAGTGTTCTTGATCTCCTGCAGACGGCTGCTCAGGAAGCTGTTGACCCGATCCAGCTCCTGGTCAGGCCACTCCAAAAACCTCTCCCTGGCAGGCCTCAGCTCCTGGCTTCCAGAAGCACCACAATTCATCTGCTTTAGAGATTCTGCTGCCAACTGGGCTTTCTCCTTTTCCTGCCAATACAAGAGGCAGTTTCAGCAGGGGCCTGGCAGCTACCAGGCACAACATGACACTTGACACACCAGCCTGGGGCCCAGCGCTGCCACTGATTGGCTAAAAGCAGGACCTTGAAATCCTGGCCTGCTTTCCCACCCTGCAGGAGTAAAGATGAAGTGCAATCAGACAGGTATATATCCTGGAGGTAGAGGCAGTTAGACCCAGAGGGCAAGGTTTTTACAGCTTGTTCACCAGGAACACCAGTGTCAGTCCTAGGGCCTAAGAAGGCTGGACTCAAAGGGGTGGGAACATAGTTCACTTAATCTTGCCTTCCAGGCCTGAGCTTAAGCAATCCACTTATTTGCTGAGTCTCAGTGGACTCATGTGCAAAATGAGGACAATAATTTTGGAGTCAAGACCAAAGTGGGGACGGATGTGAGGAAGATGGCTGTTATAGAGGCATTTCTTCCAATTCTGCAGGTTGTAGGGTAAAAAGCTATGCCATCATATGGATCTTTCAGGAAGGAACATGTGGGGCTGTGAGACTGACATGGCAGATCAGACTGCTTTGGGTGGTCAAGAATGTGTGCCCTCCTGATGCTGTATACAGGTGCCACTGAAGAGGGCCAAGCTTCCATAGGAAGGCCACTCACTACTCGGTTGGCCTCAAAAATCAAGACCACACCTAAAGTGTGCCCCACAGCATACAATGGACAGCCACAAGGGGATCCCTAGGGCAAGATGTAAAAGTAGCCCCTTTGCCCAGGTGAGACCCAGGGGGCTCAGGGAGGCTAGACCCTGCCCATCAGTGCTGACAGAGCCAGATCTGGAGAGTAAAAAGGAAAGTATATGGGCTTTCACCCCACCTCTCTGCCCAATCTCAAAGCACCAGCAGAACAAATGAGGCTTTTACAGGAAGAGAGGAGACAGATGTCAAAGGCTTATGAGAGGGTGGTGGACAGGTATTGTGCCAGGGACTGAATGACTTCCACTATTTTACATATTTCCAGGTGATTTGGGACCGAAGGGGAAGAACCAGAAAAAGGAAAGTGGGGACATGCCACCACCTCAGAGTCAACTTAAAGAGAGTGACCCTGTTCCCCAACGGGCATACATTTATTTATTCTTATCTTTTTTGAACACTGACCCCACAACTAACTAGGACCACAATTGTGGGACCTTGGACAAATCACTTTGAACTTTATTATCCCCATTTGTAAACTTGGGAGAAAAATTACCTACTTATACTTAATAGGGTTGCTATGAGGACACCTGAGAGGGTGTGTGTCCCTCTCCCTGGGCACAAGTAAAGCTGCACACCTTGACAACGGTGTTGCTCAGATGAGGGAGTAGCTCAACCTGGAGTGTTTCCAGTATGTATCATGGAGTTCAAGGCCATGGGGGATGCACAAAGGATTGGAAAGCCCTTCTCTTCACTCCTGCCCTATACCAGAACACCTTTGCTTTTGTTAAAAACAGTTCTGGGGAAGGGGGGTGAGGAAGAAAGAGGAGGATACAGAGGGGATACATGGTGATGGAGAGAGAGTTGAGTTGGGGTGATGAACACACAATACAGTGTATAGGATTAAGTGTTGTGGAATGAGCACCTGAAAACTATATAATTTTGTTAATCAGCGTCACCCCAATAAATTCAATAAAAAGAAAGAAACTGAGTTCCCTTTCATTTTCAGAATAGTTAGTTCTGCTGCTAAACAAAGATGTCTGAAAACTGGTGTAGAGGGAGTGATATGGAACCGCATATGATTTGGTCGTGAGAAGCGGGAAACACATTTTCTGCTGGACACCATGAGCTCACAGGCTGTCTCATTTAATCCTCACAACTGCCCTTGTTGCATCATTGTCCTCAATTTACAGATGAGGGCACTTGACTTTGGAAAGAATAAGGAACTGGCTCAAGGTTACGTGGCTAGTAGGTGGCAGAGTTGAGACAGCACATCCAGCTGAGTTCTTGTATTTTTCAGTCCCTTTTGACAATCATTTCATGACCATCGACTCTGAGGCACTAGACTGGGCTCTGAGAATACAGTTGTGCAGATGAGAGTCTCTACTTGTTGACCTGATGTGCTTGGAGAGATGGACACACAGCAAACAGGCTGTTTAATTCTGAGTGTCAGTGACTTCTGAGTAACAGTGACAAGAGCTCTGGGGGAAAAAGCACAGGGTGCTCTAGGAACCCAGACTGGGCCATCAGGGAATGCTTCCCGGGGGTGGAAGTATCTCCCTGAGCATAAAGGTGAGGAGGATTATCCTGGAGTGAGACAAGCACTGTCCTGACAGAAGACAAGCAGAAAGGCTGGGAAATTGAAAAACACAAAATCTTTAGGGAGTGCAAACCACTCAGAGGTACAGCTGGAGTCCGGATTACTTTTGAGGGTAGGTAGGGTGGAGCCGGCAGGAAGGCCAGAGGGACAGAGGTGAAGCTGGCAAGCTAAGCAGGGGCTAGATCCTGAAGAGTCCTGGAGGCCACGCTTAAGTTTGGGTTCGATCCTGCGGCCACATTCAGCCATTTTTAAGTAGTGGCCACAGGTGGAGAGAAGTGGATGGTTTGAGCTACTTGGGAGGAAGCATGGCCAGGACTCTCAGTGATGGGTGGGGAGAATGAGATGAGTCACGAAAACAACCCTGACAACCACCTTTCTGCCACAGTGGCTACAATGACCAATTGTTCACTGTGCTGAACCTTTTCTATGCATCACTCCATTTCATCCTCGCAATAATCTGAGTTAGGTTCTACTGTTCTTCTCATTTTATTGATGAAGAAACTGAGGCTGGAAGGTTAAGTGATTTGCCCAAGGTCATACAGCAAGGGTGGCAGAGCCAGTTTCAAACTGAGGTCCAATTCCAAGGCCCACTGCCCTCGATCACCACAATGCATTCCTCCCAAGATGGCACTCAGGTTCTGATTCAGGCAGCTGGGTGGAGAGTGGTGCATCCAACTAAACAGACAATGGAGGAGGAGGAGGAGCAGGCCTCTTGGAGAAAGATAGGCTGTTTTGGATGTACTGAGTTTTAGTGCCTGTGGAATGTCGTGAAGAGGTGCCTGGTAGCAGTAGTGGACATCAGTGTGAAGTGCAGGGGGAAACAAGTGGCCAGACCACACAGGGAGGCAACACTATCTAGATGGCTTCTCTGTCCCAGGGAGGTGTCCTCAAGCAGGAAGGTCAGACAGAAGAAGAGGAGCTCACAAAGAAGACAGAAAAGAGGGCAGAGAGGAAGGTGGCAAATTTGGCATTCCCATTGTCCTTTCCTGTATCTCCCTCCACCCCCCAAACTGAGAATGGAGGTGCCAAAGAAAAGAATGTTTGAAGAGGAGAACATACACAAAATGTGAGATGTTGCCTAGTGGACAAAGAAGATGGAACAGAAAATATGACTATTTGGCAACAAAGAAGTCACTGGTAGCTTTCTGGTGGGGTGGGGGTGGAAAAGAGGTTGTAATGAGATAGAAGACAGTGAATACAGAGAATATTTTTTCAAGAGATTTGGCTATGATGAGAGGAAAGAGATGAATGGGGCGAGACAGGCTGTATGCTCAAGGAACAGTTTGCTTTCAAAATTGGAGTACTGGGGAGGACTCTTCCCACTCCCCACATGGGAGTCCGTTCTGTGGGACCCTTTCCCCTTCTCCGTGGGGGAGTCTGTGCTGTGAGATTCTTTCCCCCTCCCCATATGGGAATCTGTACTTGGTTCTTCAATCAATTTTCCACCTTTGCTATACAAAAAAAAAAGAATACTAGGCACAGCAGAATGCTGATGGGAAAGAGCCCAGAGGAGAGGCTGCAGGTATAGGACAGGAAGTCGATGGCAGCCTGAAGAGGCAAGAAAGGTCTGTATGGGCCTAAGCTAGGAAAAAGGGTAACTCATCCTCATTATAAGTTACCCTGGGGCAGTAAGATGTTGAGAGCATGCCTGTCCACTGGGCTTGGTGAAACAGGAAATAAGGTTATTTGCCAAAAAATAAGGTGTGGGTGGGGAAAACCTGGAAGTTAAAGAATGGAGGTCTGATAAAGGGGCTGTGATGAATGAAGTGATCAGAAGTAAGAAAAGCAGAGGCCTGCTAGGCAATGTAGGGGGCTCAGGCAAGTGAGAGTCCATGCAGCCCTGGTGCCACAGATAGATTCGAGTCAGTGCTCTTCTTGAGATGGATTGGGTTCAAACCCAGGGCTGCGGTTTTTCTGAGTGAATGCTAATGGAAGGGCAATGGGAAAAGGAATTGAGAGTATTGTTAAGAGAGTAAATGACCTCACCTGGTCTGAAAAGGGGAGAATGGGATAGGTGACAGTCTTCAGTGAATAAAGAGGAGTGGCTGGGAGATTGCAGATGACAAAGGCATGGGTCAGTTCCAAAGGAGGAGGGGAGAGAATCATGGTCTGGAAATGATCTAAGGAGGCAGAAACTCACTTGGCTTTATTTGTCTCCCATGGCGGGACAGAATGAGCATCTATTGGGTGACTACTACGGAAAGCTGTGTTTTCGGTGAATAGCCAGGTTGTAAGGCTAGGAGATAGGTGGAAAGACACAGGGAGGAGGCTCACATATAAAAAGACAATGACCATGATGGCCTATCACATGGCATTGCAACTGGCTGCTTCCACTGTATCCTGGTCTCTACTGTGCAGTGAGTTTTTGAGTAAGTGACTAGTGTGTGATAAATGGCAGACTAGAGAGATATGCAAGGTGTAGCAGGAATACAGTGGAAGAAGTTACCTGAGCAAGGCTGCAAGAGAGGAGACATCTGAATTGAGCTTGGAAGGAAGTTGTCAGGGAAGAGAAGAGAGCATTATTAGTGAAGGAAAAAGAATGTGTGGCACACAGATTTATGAAAAGCACACCAAGGCCTAGGAACTGCAAAATATGTCCACTGATACCTAACTGCCTTAAGAGGCCAAGAAAGGTCAAAGAGGCCAGGCTGCCGACAGGACACTTCTGGCCAGGCAATGCTGGACAGGAGGGAGAAAATGCTGACCACATTCTGAGGGCAGCGGTGGGAACCCGCTTCAGGGTGAAGGACAAAGGTCTTGGTTTGTCCTTTGGGTTGGAAAAAGATGGAAAACCACTGTTGCTTTCCAGAATACCAGGGCTGTTTGACCACCCAGGACCTGGAGCCGGCTGGTTGTCAAACCCAATCTCCTAGGCTGCTGGGCTCTCAAGTATGACACTGTGCAGATGCAGCCGGGAGTAGGCAGGCAAAAAAGGTAATGAGGTGGCAGGGGACCAGCCATCAAGCCCTAGGGCTGCCTGGCATCAGGGCTGCCTGGCACCAGGGCTGCCCGGGAAAAACTCACTGGCCTCAGTTTAGGTTATTCCCATGGCTTCAATTACATGCCCACGTTGGCAACGCCCAGCCCCACACCTCCATCCCCACTTGGATGTCTCGTGAGAACCTCTGAGGGAACACGCCCCAGCTGAATTCCTGTCTTCTGCCAATCCCATCCTGGCTCAGTGAAAGGTACACCATTCTACCGGTCACTTAAGCAGACACTTGGGAAACATCCCTAACTCCTTTATCTTTCTGTCTTGTAATCAAATCACCAAAGCCTGTCACTTCTGTCTCTGAAAATACACCTCTTGTCCAGTACCACCATCAATCATCTGTACTCTGACTCTCGGCTTTCTCATCTGGAGTATCACTTCACCAGGCTACCTTCCATATTGCCACACAATAATCTTGGAACACAGAATCGACGAGCTGTTCTTTGATTAAAGCCCTCCAGTGACTCCCTCTCAGCTGTAGGATCAAGCCTTGTAGGCCCTTCCTCACCGCCACTGTCTGTCCTTCCTCTCCTGTTTGAGCCCTGGCTGCACTACTGCTGTGACAGTGTCATGCCCGCTGCCAGGAGGGCCCTCCTGATGAGTTGTATTCACTCCCTGTGACTCAGTTCCAGAGTTAGCCTCTTGGTATGGCCATTTCCAGCAAGCCCAAGCAGGATGGGGGGCTTCCCTCATCCCAGTACGTCACACACTAATGTGCTCACCAAGTTTTGTGTCAGTCTCTCCACTGGAATTTAACAAATGCTTTGTTTTTGCTGAATGATTAAGTGTCTGAATGACTGAAGCAAGTCCTGGGCTTGAAAGAATCCAGCAAGCTGCTTCTGAGGCCAGGACTCGTTTATCCTCCAGTCACTGGCCCCCAGTCTCCCTGACCCCGATGACCCTGATGCCTCCCAAACTCATTCAGACCTTCCCAGAGCAGTGAGCCACGCCAAGGTCCTTGGCAGCCAGCAGTATTCATGCCCCAGAAGTCCTGGGGGTTGGGGCAAGGGATTCCTCAGGAAGAAGAGGTGATAGAGCTGGGCTCCCCCCCCACACCCACCTTCTTTTTCAGCTTGTGCCGGGCCCGCTTGGCGGCCCTGGCGCTGTTGGGGACTTTGGGCTCCGTGCTGTTGATGAATTCCAGCAGCTCATCCACATCTCGGTGGTCCACGGCGGGCTCCCCAGGGATCCCGCCCAGGGCGCCCCCCTTCATGGGCAGCTCCTCTTTCCGCCTGGTCAGCCTTGAACGGAGCTTCTCTCGGATCTCGGTATAATTCCGACTCGTCGGGGCAGCGGGTGGCTGGGGGAGGGGGAGGTGCTGACATTACACCCTGGGCCTGAGAAGCCCGCAGGACTCCCACCCGCTGGCACCAAACATGTGGTAAGAAGCGAGACAACTGTTCTTTCTACCAGAGCCACAGAGGGCAAATGGCTTCACCTCAGCCAGGAGGTGGGAGGAGGGAGTAGGAGATATGTGACAGCATTGGGAGCACACTGGCATGGGAGCCAGGAAAGCAGGTTTGAGCCCAGGCTTTGTCACTTGGAAGATGTATGACCTTGGGCAGGTCATTGAGTCTTGCGAGCCTCAATTTTGTCATCTCTAAAATGAGGATAACACCTAGCTAAAAGGTGACTAGCAATGCAATTACTTTCATTTCTTCTGTTCTCAACTGCTCTTCCCTCGTTGGTGGTCCCTTCCTCTTCACCTTAGAAGACTTCTGAACTGCTTCCTCCCCTTGTCCAGAGACAGCATGTATTCTGCTCTGTGCCTCCTTCCTGGCACCATCTGTGCACATGGCCTGTCCCTCAGCTGGCTCTCACACTTGGGGGACTGAGAGCTTTTGCTTCCATTCTGCCTTCATTGCACAAGTGTTCACTTCTCAGTGATTATGCCATACACAAACGCATCAGAATTATAGCTTTCCTCTCTGCCATTTCCTTTCCTTTTGCATAGGGAAAAAAAAAAATCATCTTAAGAGAAACCATGAAAATAGCAAAATTAGCAAAATGATTAAAAATCCCTACCTCACCAATTTGCTGTAAGGATCAAGTGAGCAGACACAGGTGCGAAGACTCACAGGGTCCCAGCGAGGTTATTATCCCCTTGAGCAAGGGGTTTCTGGAGAGAGCAGGCACTCCCCCGGCTCACCTGGGCTGGCCCCTAGCCCTCTCAGGCATGGGCAGGCTCACTCACCGCATTGTGGCCGAAGAACTCACAGTAGCAGCAGTCACAGAACTTCCCATCTCTCTGGTGCGTGGAGGACGAGGTGCAGGAGCTACGCTCTGAGCTGCTGTCCTCTTCCTCGCCTAGCCCCTCATCTGCCTCGCAGGGCTGGGGCAGTTGACAGGCCAGGCCACTATGTGTAAACTTGTGTCCCTTGCACCCGGGGTCTCTGCTGATGGGGAGAAAGACAGGCCCAAAGGTGAGGGTGTGGCAGGAGCAGGTTACAACAAAGACCAGGAGAAGCAGCCCACCATCAATGACCCGACTGCCCTTAAGCTGCCTCATCCCACAAAGGTCAAGGCAGTCAGACGGCATTGATGTCCCTCATAATTACAGGGCTATCACCCTCATTATCCCTTAGGGCCCAGCTCAATGCATTGTTCTGGAAAAGTCCCCATGCCTCTCCTGACCTCACCCACCATGTGACCCTCCAGGACTTTGTCTCCATCCTATCATCTATCACACTTTACTATAGCGATCTATTTGTCTCAGATCAACTGTGCACTCTCCAAAAGCAGAGTTAGAAACATCGATGAGAGAGAGACATCAATCATCTGCCTCCTGCACACCCCCCGCTGGGGATGTGCCCACATGCCCTTGACCAGAATCGAACCTGGGACCCTTGAGTCCGCAGGCCAATGTTCTATTCATTGAGCCAAACCGGTAAGGGCTCATCACTGATGTTTCTCTCTCCATCTCTCTTCCTCTCTCTCTGAAATCAATATATATATATATATATATATATATATATATATATATATATATATATATATTTTTTTTTTTAATGAAAATAGAATTATTTAGGGGGGGAAATGTTGGAATGACCTAAATATTCAGTGACTAGAGAATGATAAAGTGCACTGTGGAGAATATCCTCCCATCCATGAAGCTGAGGCTCAGAAGACCACACAAGAGGCTGAAAAATGCTAAGTGAAACTGCCGACCATACAGACATCATAAACGCGTGTGGGAGAGACAAGGAGGGAAAATTGCTAAAAGAGGTGGGATTTTAGAGTGGGCAACTACAAATGTATATATAATAAACACAGATCTGATTTATAATAAAAAATAGACCTCTATCTTCTCCAAATAACTGTATCTTTCAAAAATCCTATATAATAAAGCAATATGCAAATTGATAGTCACGCCCTCACACAAGATGGCTGCCCCCATGTGGTTTCCAGATGGTCGCCCCCATGTGGTCACAAAATGGCCTCCACAAGATGGCCAACAGGGGAGGGCAGTTGTGGACAATCAGGCCAGCAGGGTAGGGCAGTTGGGGGCAGTTGGGTTGTGGGGGGGGAGACCAGGCCTGCAGAGGAGGGCTGTTGGGGGCTACCAGACCTGCAGGAGAGGGCAGTTGAGGGTGACCAGGCCTGCAGGGGAGAGCAGATGGGGGCAACCAGGCCTGCAGGGGAGGGCAGTTGGGGACAACAGGGCCGGCAGGGAGCCTGTTAGGCATCGATCAGGCTGGAAGGGGCAATCAGGCTGGCAGGCAGGCAAGCGGTTAGGGGCAATCAGGCAGGCAGGCGAGTGGTTGGGAGCCAGCAGTCCCATATTGTGACAGGGATGTCAGTCAGACACCCTCCAAGGGACCCCAGATTGTAGAGGGTGCAGGCTGGGCTAAAGACACCCCCCCCCCCCCCCCGTGAACAAATTTCATGCACCGGGCCTCTAGTATATTAATATAACCTTTCTCAATAACTAGAGTTACTTTAGGACTCTACCTTAAGGACACGATTCACAACTCAAACACAGACTTTGGTGCAAGGATGCTTATAACAGCCTTGTTTATAATGGTTTAAAAACTGGAAATGCCTAAATGTTCAGGGGTAAGAGAATGATAAAAATATATATATATATGCTAGAGCTATATAATGAGATATTAAGGGGCCACTGAAAAGTGTTTAGAATTTTTTTAAAAATATATTTTTATTGATTTTTTACAGAGAGGAAGAGAGAGGGATAGAGAGTTAGAAACATCAATGAGAGAGAATCATTGATCAGCTGCCTCTTGCACACCCCGTACTGGGGATGTGCCCGCAACCAACGTACATGCCCTTGACCGGAATCGAACCTGGGACCTTTCAGTCCGCAGACCGACGCTCTACCGCTGAGCCAAACCGGTTTCGGCAAGAAGAATTTTTAACTTGAGAAATTATCAATGTTATGATGTTAAAAAAAAAAAAGTTACACAAAAATGTATAGTGCCCTGGCCAGGTAACTCAGTTGGTTAGAGCATCATCCCGATACACCAAGGTTGTGGGTTCAATCCTCAAGTCAGGGCACATGCTAGAATCAACCAACAGATGAATAAATAAGTGTAACAACAATTCGTTGATTCTCTCTCTCTTTCTCTAAAATCAATTTTTTTTAAAAGTATATCAAAGAGAGACCCAATATGCTACACAGAGAAACATCAAGAAGCTATACTGCAGCATTAGAAATGTATCTTTTGATTGAGGACATTTTTTTCTTTATATACATTTCTAAATTTTTCCAATTTTTTTTTTCTGGTTAATCCTCACATGAGGATATTTTCCCCATTGCTTTTCAGAGAGAGTGCAAGGAAAGGAGAAAGGGGAGAGAGACAGAGGGGGAAGGGAAGGCAGGAAGAGAGAAAGGAAAAAACATCGATGTGAGAGACACACTTGACTGGTTGCCTCCCCCCATACCCCAATTGTGCCCCGGGGCAGGGAGTGAACCTGCAACCCAGGCACATGCCCTTGATCGTGAATCAAACCCTCAACTTTTTGGTACGAGGGCCAATGCTCTAGTTACGGAGCCATACCAGACAGAGCAATTTTCCCAAGTTTTTAAAAAATAACAAATACATATTTCTTTTATAATTGTAAAAACTATGAAAAAAACAACCATAAATAGAGTCTACCCTTTAAGTTCCACCCCAACGGTAGCTCTAAGCCCACGTCAGCAAAGAGTTTGTCCTCAGGCCACTCACTCACCTGTGAGTGTTAAGAAGCTGCTGTGAGCCTGGTGGTGGGAGCAGAGGCCCACTGCAGTGCCCGCTACAGGGGTGGCTGCACCCCGGGAAAGGAGGCATCTTCAGGAGTGGCATGCTGGTGGAAGGCAGGTGGGGGCTCTGACATGCCCCTGGGGTGTGTGGGGCGGCGGCAGCAGCAACAGGGCATTCTGAAACCTGCGCAGGGAATGGTGCTGTGGGGGAGGTGGGCAGCAGGTGGGGGTGGGATGGTGAGCCAAAGGTTCCAGAGTGAGATGGGATCAGTGACACTGGCTGAGGATGGTGGCCAGTGGGGCTGTTGGGTGGAGCAGTGAGGTCTGAGTGCCGGCGGTGCTCCGAGATGGGGAAAACCTCACCTGTGGACAAATGGGGGAGAAAGGTGTCATAGAGGGAGGGCACAGATCTCTGGGAGGAAAACCGAAGGACCCGCTGCCCCAGCACCCTGCTTACTGCGAACAGAGGGACATATTTGAGCACAGTACCTCAGCACAGTAGACCCATGAGCTTTTGGGAATGTCTAGCAGTGCCACCTTGGGCTGGAGAGGTTTCTCTGCAGGCAGCAGTTCGGCTGGACAAGCTTGAGAAGCCCAGGCCTGAGGGAGAAGGCATCAGGAATGCCAGCCCCACGGAAGGCCGCACACTTCTACTGTGGCACAAGCAGGGAAATGTATTCTGTCTGTCAGGGTCTCTCTACGACCTGCCTGCTCAGGTACTTCTCAGACTCAGGGCAGGATCTGTAGAAACCAGCAAGCAGCAGGCTGAGATTCTGTCTCTGGGTCATGAGGAGTGAGACTCTCCAGTGGCCCCAGAAATCGGAGAAGTAAAAAAAAAAAAAAAAAGGCTTACATGACTTTGGTTTATGCACCAAAATAACTGGAAATATGTACTGTTCAACTCTCACAAGTGAGGGAAAAGCACCCCTCTGAAGAACTCAGCCACTCCACTTACAAGTAGACAGTAATTCCATTATTTACACAGTACATCAATAAGCCACGATTTTTTCTTTTTGTCTCTGAGGATTACCTCAGGTTCTAAAGAAGGCATATGGGGCTATAAAACAGGCTAGTAACTGGCAGCTTGCAGTGTCCTCCTCCTGTAGGTACAAGTGCGGCCTTTTATACCCACCCCATAGGTGGAGAAAGGAGGCCTAAGACGACAAAGGCACCCAAGTCCTCTGCTGCTGTAGGGGTCAGGTGTTCTGTGATTTAGGTCCTAGTGCCCTACGGGCCCTCCTAGACTCCATCAGTGCCCACCAGGTCCCCTTCTGGCTCTATGGGAAGAGCTAGCAGAGCCAATGACAGCAGTGTTTTTTATCTTCAGAGTCCTGAGGAAAGGAGTGCCCTTCTGCTTCCACTAGAACAGCTCTACATTTACTTAATTTAATAACTGATCTTCTGGTTTGTTTGAACAAAGTGGTTAGAAAAACACAGCTGCCTACATTTCTGAGGCCTGTCTCTTTCCCGAGCTGGGACACTCACCGGGGATGGAAGGAGGACTCCCAAGTGAGCTGCCTGGGACGGTCCCGCTGGAGTGTGGGGAGTTCCAGAGGCCCGAGAGCTTATGTGCTGACAGGAACGAGCTGGGATCCCAGTCCCCTGAGTTTCCATGGCAGGATGAGGACGAGGATGAGGATGATGAAGAGGATGACGAAGAGGAATGAGAGTCACCCCCACAAGACTGTGATTTGCAGGATGTGTGGGACAAGGATATCTGGAGAAGAAGTAAGAAAGAGGCTCATGATGAAACAGCAAACATCAGAGCCAGTCCTCGGCTGCCTAAGCTTACCCAGGAGAGTCCCTCCTCTAGGCCAAAGCACAATCCCACAGCTCCAGGCGCAAGAGGAAAAGAGGGCCAAGTTGCTCCCAGCGGGCTGTGCTGCTCCCAGTGAAATAAAGTGTGTGTATGCTGGTGAGAGACTTGGGGGGGGGGGGTCAACTGTGGGCCTTTTGGGAGTCCAGAGAGCTACCAAGGAGAGAAGGGTCTTTAAGTCAGGAGTCCTGGATAAAAGAGAGGGGCTGGAGGGGAATAAGAAACAAGGATGGGCCGAAACCAGTTTGGCTCAGTGGATAGAGTGTCAGCCTGCGGACTGAGAGGTCCCGGACTCGATTCCGGTCAAGGGCATGTACATTGGTTGTGGGCACACCCCCACAGCGGGGTGTGCAGGAGGCAGCTGGTTGATGTTTCTTTCTCATCGATGTTTCTAGCTCTCTATCCCTCTCCCTTCCTCTCTGTAAAAAAATCAATAAAATATATATTTTTTAAAAAGAAACAAAGATGGTCTGACTGCTCTGATTCAGGAGATTGCAGTCTTAGATGGCTCCCAGCATCTCAGAGGCCTTCTGAGGCACACTACAGATCCTCAAACTGACCTTTGCCATCTAGGCCATACTGCTTGGCTTTTAAGCTGTCACAGAGCTGAAGGCAGCATGGCCACATGGAAAGAGCAGGGTCCCTATCTATCAATTCCTATGAGCTGGCCCTCACATTGTACGCAGACTCTCCTCAGGGGCCAGTGGGCTGCCTTAACCCTCTCTCTTCTTCCCCGCCATGTGAACCTAAGCCACTAATGCTATGTGGGTACAGCCCAGCAGTCTCTCAGCACCTGGGCATAAGGGACATCTGAGGAAAGCCACCTGAGAGGACAGGGAAGGAACAGTTCAACAGCCTGACTGCTTTGGGCAGGCAGCCCCCCTGTACTCAGGAACCCCTTCACAGTGGTTACCTACCGCCACTGCATGCTCTCGACCTGTCTGCCTTTCATCTTCCTCCATGCTCCTTCGGCAGCTCTGGCAGACCCATAGAGGCATCTCGCCTAGGAGATTCTTGACGAGCTTTGGCATGAAGTCAGGGGGCAGCTTCTCACCCTGCAACACCAGTCCGTTTTGGGAAGGGCCTTCTTCCCAGCCTCTGCGTTCCCGATGACACAGCAAGCAACAAGTCTGCACAGACTGGCTGGAGGTGGGGGGAACCTGTCCAACAGACAGAAACAGGGTTTCCCAGGAGGGGAAAGGCTGCTTAGATATAATATTATCAATACTAATAATGTCACTTATTCTGTGCCATGCCCTGGGTTAGGCACTTTACATAATTTTAGCCATTGTAACAGCTCTGCAAAGTAGGTGTTACTATTCCCATTTTTAAAGATGAAGAAACAGATTTTAAGAAGTTAAATAAGGCCGAAACCGGTTTGGCTCAGTGGTGGAGCGTCGGTTTGCGGACTGAAGGGTCCTGGGTTCGATTCCGGTCAAGGGCATGTACCTGGGCTGCGGGCACATCCCCGATGGGGGGTGTGCAGGAGGCAGCTGGTCGGTGTTTCTCTCTCATCAACGTTTCTAGCTCTCTATCTCTCTCCCTTCCTCTCTGTAAAAAATCAATAAAATATATATATATTTTTAAAAAGTAATTGATGACTAGAAAAAAATGAATCTGTGAAAAAAAAAAGAAGAAGTTAAATAAGTTGTCAAATGTTGCAGAGCTAGTGAGTGGTTGAACTAGGATTGAAACCTCAGTAAGGGTGACTTCAAAGCTCATGCTCAAATGCCTTAATGTCCCAATGTCACCAAGTCTTAAAGTTTAAAGAGAAGATAGCCCTTCCTTCTCTGAGGTGTCTGAGAGAGGCCACAATCCTTGCGTTGTCTGTGCAGTCTACAGACCAATGCCATCTGAAAGGAAAGAATATTTCAGGTAATGTAACATGTGGAAAGACATGGGTTTCCTGAAGAGCTATGTAATTCCATTAGGATCACAGCAGCATTTTGGAGGAAGGGTTTGTATAGCTAGTCAAAAGGCATCAACTGAATTGAAAACGGAATTGGAGAGAAGGTAAGGCAGACCCCTGGTGCTTCTGAGAGGCAGAGGTGTGGTGAAAAGAACCTGAGCTGTGAAGGTCAGACCGATATGTACTCTAGCACCTGCCTGCCCACATTAGCTGGGTGACCTTGGGCAAGTTATTTAACCTCTCAAGCTCCATTTCCTACCTACCGTGCAGAGTTGTGAGGCTCAATGCATAAACAGGGCAAGTGCCTAGCCCTGTGCATACCCACAGTATAGTCCCAATACATAGTAATTCTTATCTGGATTTTTCTTTTTCCCTTCTAAGAGAACTAGACATATGTATAGTTTTCTTTCACATTGAGGAGTACTGACTAAGAGGCTAATTGGATTTAATGACCCTAATTAATGGCTACAGCTTTGCAGTCCCCTCTCACTCTGACATTGGGCATGGTCATGTCACTTTCTTTGGCTAATAGGATATTAGCAAATGTGCTGCTGGCATAAGCTTGAAAAATGAATGCATTTCTACTTGCTTCCTTGCATGGCTGGGCTTGCTCGCTCTTGCACCTCTGCCATGTCATAAGCATGATCAGGCTAGCTGTTGGAGGGACGTGAGGGACGTGTGAAGAAAAATGAGTCTTTCTAGACAATTGGCTGGCAGATCAGATACATGAGTGAGCACAGCTAAGATCAGCCAAGCTGGCTCCAATCTGCAGAAATACCCAGTTAACTCATATATTCATGAGAAGTAACAGATGACATTGATTTAAGCCACAATGTTCTGGGGTGGTTTGTTACATGCAACTGTTAATGGATAACCTTCCAAACTTACCCACCGCAAGGTAACAGGTGTTTGCAAAGGCCAAGCAGAGGAATAATAAAAGTTATCATTCTCAACCTACCAGTAAAATTAATGCCATCATCTTTTTCTTTTTAAAATATATTTGTATTGATTTCAGAGCAGAACAGAGAGGGAGAGAGGGAGAGAAATATCAATGATGAGAGAAAAATCATTGATTGGCTGCCTCCTGCATGCCCACACTAGGGGATCAAGCCAGCAATCCAGGCATGTACCCTGACCAGGAATTGAACGGTGACCTTCTGGTGCATAGACCGACACTTAACTACTGAGCCATGTTGGCTGGGCAATGCCATCATCTTTTTCAAATAAAATCGCCTTCTTAGAGTAAGATGGAATCAGAGTATCCTTAAATCTGTCACATTACAATTACACTGACTTTGGTCCCTGATTTCTAGGGAAGAATAGGGACCAAACAGTAGTACCAAGGACATAAGGAACTATTTGGGGAAGTACAAGGACCTTTGAAAAGAATACCAGAGGCATAGAAACCTTACATGTGAAACTCATATGAGATATCAAGAGCCTACACGGTCTCTGCCAAGGAAACATTTTAGTGAGCAAGACAGCTACTCAGTAGCAATTACAACAAGGTACAGCCTCCTAGAACCCATTGGTGGTATCTCATGGAAAGGGTGGAAGGTGGATAGAGGAAAATGATGATCAGAGAGATTAAGGCAAAAAAGACCTTTTTGCGAAGTGTACCCAGAAAACTTTTCATAGCTACAATAAGCCATAATAACTGCAGAGGAACAAAGGCCCATACCCATGTTCCTTCCCTGTAACGATGGTCACCACAGTCTTAAGGCAAACACCTGGACATGTAATTTTACTACAACAGAGCTTCTTTTCAGTTACGTGTTAGATTCTAAAGTTACTATATTAGATGAAAATCTTCTATGAGTAAATTTATTCTTGAAATGCTTTATATGGCCTGTGAAGTACAGCATATGTGTTTTAGGTATGACTTAGAATTCAAATGTACAACATACAATAACAATATACATTATAACAATATAAGATTAATTGGATTTTTTTTCTGTTTTCATATATATATGAGAGAGAGAGGAAGGGAGAGAGACAGAAACATTGAAGAGAAACATCATAGATTGGCTGCCTCCTGCAGTCCCCCTACTGGGGATGGAGCCCACAATCCGGGCAAGTGTACTGACCGGGAATTGAAGCAGTGACCCCTTGGCTCATGGATCTATGCTCAACCACTGAACCACACTGAGTGCTCTTTTCTTTTTTCTTTAAAAGCAAATACAGAATTCTTATAAGTTAAATGTACTACCAATAGACTGCATTTAGTGCCAGAGTTGGTGTGCAAAGTGCTAGGGTGTAGCGGAAACAATACTGGCTTTGGCATCCTGGGCCTCTATCACTTACCAGTTGTATGATGCCGGGCAAGTTATACTTACTCTCTGTCTCCTCATCTGTAAAATGGGATTAAGTCTGAACTTACAGGTCAGCTGTGATCGTGACAAAGCACCTAATCTGGTGCCAGCCCCATCATATGCTGCTCAACATATGGTACTAATTATGAACCAGATGGGAGCGATAGAAAACAGTACTTAAAACCAGGATTAGGGTAGAAAATATAGAAATACAGATCACTATATTTTATAAGAATGCAAGAATTTCTTAACATGCCATGACTCGCCAAAACCGGTTTGGCTCAGTGGACAGAGCGTCGGCTTGGGAACTGAGGGGTCCCGGGTTCGATTCCGGTCAGGGGCATGTGCCTTGGTTGCGGGCACATCCCCAGTGGGGGGTGTGCAGGAGGCAGCTGATCGATGTTCCTCTCTCATCGATGTTTCTAACTCTCTGTCCCACTTCCTTCCTCTCTGTAAAAAATCAATAAAATATATTTTTAAAAAAACAAAACAAAAAAAAGCATGCCATGACTCTAAGGTGACTTGTTAGACATCTTTATCTCTACCCTCAACTCCATGAAGTCATTACTTAAGTTCCCCAAATACTCAGTATTCTCCTACCCCATGCCTTTGCCTAAACACTCTTCCTTCCCATGTTTACCAATAAGGAGTTTGTCAGGGCTTAACTGCCCAGCTTAAATCCAACCTATCTAAGCTTTCCTAGAGAGCTCCTCTTATAATTCACCTCCCTTCACATATCCCACAGCACACTGTGCCTTCCACTTAAGTTATTTACCTATATCTTCTGTCCCTAGAAGGCAAGCACCAGATCTGATTCTTGTCTGGTTCCCTCACAATGAAACACAGGGCCTAGGCTCAGCTGGGCACGTAGTGGCTAAATCAGACCACTTAAAAGTTCCCAGGGCAATGCGCTGGCAGGCAGCTTGGTAAGACACTGCTTGAAATTATCGCTTCCCACAAAGAAAGGCCACCTCCCTACCCTGGACCTTCACCCAAACGGTTCTAATCTCAAGTGTGAAAGAGTGTAAAATTGCGTTCTTTGGAGATTATGAGATGCCTCTGTTCATGGAAATAAAATAACTTTCCCTATAGCCAAATTGGTACACACAATAAATGAGATTAGCCATCAATGGAAGTGTATTTATAGGACAGTTGAAGAGGAAAACACAAAGCTTGGGAAGCTAATTAACATTAACTGAAGAAGGGATACCACCTACATTGTGTAAAGTTGCCCAGAGGATTAAGTGACATTATAGGTGCAGAGCTTACCTCAAGGGAGCCACACAATAGACACTCAATCTATTATGTAGGCCCCTGGGCTATTCTGTTCTTAATAAGTCTACACCAGAAACTAGCTTATCCACTGACCTGAGTTTGGCATAAGTGAGTCCTTCTTTCTAGGCAACCCTAAAACTGTCTTAACCCTCAGCCTTGGTGTCTGCACGTGGGTACAATGCCTGGTGGGGCCTGGGGATTTTTCTATCTGACATTTTCATCTCTAACTGACAGAGGGTGGTGAGAACCCCAAGCGTGGAGATTTATATTCAGTCAGTACTACTACTACTGTTTCTTCACATTTTTGCTTTGGCAGAGAAAAGCTTGGATTGGAATTCCCTTTGACTCTAATCTCCTGTCATTTTCCAAATTCCTGGAACTTGTGACCTCTTATACTCTGAAGTCAACCCAAGCTTCCAACTAACTGTTCTCAAAATGTGTTGTTATCACCTGGCACAGTATTCCCCCACAAAGAATATGACCAATAAATATTTGTGAAATGAATGAAGCATTCAACTATTTTTCTTCACCACAGAGGCTGGTGGAATTGATTTTTAAACCCAACAGCCCTGGGCAACAACTCATTATTCCTTCCCACCTCAGTTAAAATTTCAGAGCCTTTGCAGACACAGGTCTAGACTTAGGCAAAAGGTGGGAGGTGGGGAGAAAGGGAAGAAACGGTGCGAGGGGGTTCTCTTGAGTTGGGATTTGCTTAAACAAGCTCCAAGATAATTCCACTTTACTCTCTGAGCAAAACCAGAATCTCTGGAGAGTATGAGGTTCCTCAAACGGGATCCGTGTTATAGCACGCATATTCCCAGAGCAGTCAAGGAACCAGGTAAGCCCTAGACTATAGCCACTCCCAGCCCAGAGGGTTGTTATGTGCAGCCATTAAAACCAGTATCTCTGCTCCCTCATCTGACCAGGCCCCAAGACTTTTCATCTAAGAAGCATTATGGTAGGCAGTCCAGTTTTTCCTGAATAAAAGAGATAAAAATCAAAGAAAGGAGAAGCCACTCTTTTCATAGAACACCATTTCCACTTAAAAGAATGACTAACAAGCTGATTATTTGAACTTAGGTTCTATCAGACATTTTCTTAAAAAAAAAAAAAGAAAAAAAGAAGAAAAAAAAGAAAGAAAAACAAAATGAGCCTGTTACTTCAAGAAAAACAATTTATTTATGGCCAATGATAAAATTCAACATTTCAAGCAAAACTTAAAATTTTGGAAAATTTTTATTCACCATTATGAACTTGACAATTCCCCAATACTTAAGGCTTTACTGATTTAATGGGAATTGATGTTAACAAATCTTATATAAAATGAAATGCAGAAACATTTGGAAAATCTGTATAGCTCAATAAACCTATTTTCCAAGATAGTTTTAGCATGATGTTAAAGAATCACACATAGTCCTGGCCGGTGTGGCTCAGTTGGTTGGAGTGTCATCCTGAACACCAAAAATTACAAGTTTGATCCCTGGTCGGGTTTTGTATGAGAGGCAACCAATCTATATTTCTCTCCCCACCCCCAAGCAAAACAAAACAAAAACAAAAAAGTCAAACATTGGTCAAAAATACAATAATTTTAATGTAAATGAATATTTACACTTCACTGATATGGTCACAGATTCAACACTGCAAAGAACATGAACAATCATCTGGAAAGGCTATTAAAATACTCCTCCCATTTCCAACTAGGTATCTATATGAGATTGGAATTTTTTATATATTTCAACCAAAACAATATATTACAATATTTTAAAAGCATATATAATAATCCAGCTTTTTCATATTAAGTCAGACATTTAAAGTTTTGCAAAAATGATAACAAGACCATTCTTCTCATTTTTTAGAAATAATTATTTTTTCATTAAAAATTACTACTATAATAGGTATAAATATTGCTATTCTCAAATGAATTAGTAACTAAATATTTTTACTTCCTCAGCTTTAATATTTAAATTCTTTTTTTTTCTTTTTTTACAGAGAGGAAGGGAGATGGATAGAGAGCCAGAAACTTCGATGAGAGAGAATCATTGACCAGCCGCCTCCTGCACCCCCCCCACTGGGGATGTGCCCGCAACCAATGTACATGCCCTTGACCAGAATCGAACCCGGGACCTTTCAGTCCGCAGGCCAACGCTCTATCTACTGAGCCAAACCGGTTCCGGCTAATATTTAAATTCTTAGATACCAATAGATTTAACCAACAAAAGCTGTTCGGGTCGTCAATAGTCTTTAGGAATGTAACACGGCCCCAACACCAAACAGTTTGAGAACTACCGAAACGCACAAAAAGCAATAGTGATAAACAATGATACAGTTCACAGCATTACCTGGAAGCTTTTTGGGGCGTGAATAAATTTCCACCCCAGCCTTGTTGTCCATAATTTAGGGATTAAAAGGGAATAATCTGGGTCACCAGACAGCTGTCAAGGACTGTTCTGAAGCTGGATCAAATTTCCAGCACTAAACCTGCTTCTATTCCTCTCATGGATTCTTTATACAGTACATCCGAGAGTACATGTGCGTTTGTAGAGGGTTCCCCAAGACACATGCTGTATCTAAACAGAGGCTCTGCAGCAGCTTCCAAATTCTATTCTAAAACGGTACATTAGAGCACTCTACTCTGAAGGCATCAGACTCCAATAGCTTTCCTGTAACCAAGACAGGCAGAGGACAACAGTAGCAGCTAAAATTCCCTTCTAGAAGCAGAGAAAATATTGAATTCCCAGTCTAGAAAGACTCATCAGCTCAGTCATCACCATTTACTCTTCTGTTCACTCATTTATTCCCTCATTCAACAAACATTTTAAGAGTCCCTACCCTGATGCCAACCATTGTACTAGGTGCTGGAAAGCAAAACTATATAGAGCTCCTGCCTTAGGAACACTTGCTTAAACCAGGCAGGCTCATGCTCTGTGTTGTTGATGTTCCCAACCTACCTGGATGCCTCATTCGTTCAAAGAATCAGGCAAGAACATAAATTAAAATAACACACAATTAAAATACACAAATTAAAAATAAGCAAAACAACCAGGTTTCTTTACTTGATATAAGCTTATTATTTCCTTCTTGAATATCTATCCAGTTTGATGATCTTCCTTTAGCTCCCCTTGGTCTCTCTTTAATCTCCAGGCTCCTTTCTGGTTGAGCTTACTACCAGGGCACTCTCTGGCCCCTGGCATTCATGACTTGGCCCCAGCTAACCTCTCCATGCTCCATTTCTACCTGAGAACCTTAGGCTCTATTCATACTGAGCACATCAACACTACTCCTTGGCAAATTCCTAATCATTCTCTAAGAATCTGGTTAAAGGTCAAGAAAGATTTTGAAGGACCAGACTAAGTAGAGCTAATTATGTTAGTATTGTACCTATTATTTTGTACTATAGACATAATCTCTGTCTGTCTCCAAACTCCTGGTAGAATGGGAGCTCTTTGGGGGTAGGGAGTGTACGCTGGTCACTTAAGTGTGCCAGGAACCTATGCTTGGCTTGGACCTGACACAAAGCAGGCCTTCAGCCGAGACCGGTTTGGCTCAATGGATAGAGCGTCGGCTTGGGAACCAAAGGGTCCCGGGTTCGATTCCGGTCAAGGGCATGTACCTTGGTTGCGGGCATATCCCCAGTAGGGGGTGTGCAAGAGGCAGCTGATCGATGACTCTCTCTCATCGATGTTTCTAGCTCTCTATCTCTCTCCCTTCCTCTCTGTACAAAATCAATAAAATATATTTAAAAAAAAAAAAAAAAAAAAAAAAGCAGGCCTTCAATGAACAAATGAACAGCCCTGAACAGGTAGCTCAGATGGTTAGAGCATTATCCTGATAAGCCAAGGTTGCAGGTTTGCTCCCCAGTCAAGGCACATACAAGAATCAACCAATGAATACATAAATAAATGGAACAACAAATTGATGTTTCTTTCTCTTTCCCTCTCTCCCCTCTCCCCCCCTTCCTCTCTTTCTAAAATTATTTTTTTTTAAACGGTGAAATAAATGAACAAATGCTTAAAGCCCATCTGGCTCATGTCTCACCTGTCTACACAAATCGAATCTAAAACACAACTGAACCAGACATGCTATGTTAAAGGCATGGTTGCATCACTCCAGGCCATTGACGAAGGCTTTACTGCAAAGAATCTCAGACCATTCTCCCCCCCCCCCCAGACTATTCTAATGCTGGCAACCAGAGCTGCAGTTAATTCTCAGGGAGGTGATATAACAGTACTTCAGTGCTCTGGAGCTTTCACCCAAACTCCCACCCAGGCTGTTGGCTCAGGTTCTCCCAGGAGGCAGAATGGTTGTTTCATACCATAAAGTTAGTTTGTGAAGAACCTACTCTTGTTATACAAGCTGAGTCAAGGAGAGGGTAGTGAGTATCTCTGACCTCCATGGCCTTCCACCCCCACCCTCACCCTCACCCCGCCCCAGGCTAGCTCATCCATCAAACCTACTTCCTGAGTGCTATCAGTCACAGAGAAGCTGTTGTTTACCAACTAGGAACTGTATTACCTACTACTCTGTAACCCTAGCACAGATATATTATGGGTGGAAAAGTATAAATTTTGGCCGAGACCGGTTTGGCTCAATGGATAGAGCGTCGGCTTGGGGACTGGGGGGTCCCGGGTTCGATTCCAGTCAGGGGCATGTGCCTTGGTTGCGGGCATATCCCCAGTGGGGGGTGTGCAAGAGGCAGCTGATCGATGACTCTCTCTCATCGATGTTTCTGACTCTATCTCTCTCCATTCCTCTCGGTATAAAATCAATAAAATATATTTAAAAAAAAAAAAGAAAAGTATAAATTTTGGAGACAAGACTGCTGTGAGTTCAAATCCCCATTCTGCCATTTTCAGTATGATCTTAGATGAGCCTCAATTTCCTCATTTAGAATATTAGAATAAACCATACTTCATAAATTTGTGAGGACAGAAGGAAATAAATTATGTAAAGTACCTGGCCTGGGCCTGGCACACAGTAGGTGCTCGGTACCCGTTAGTTTCTTTCCTCTTCTGTCCTGGAAGAAATGACAGGGAAACTTACTAAGTGAGACTTGTCCAATCCAAAGTTATTACTTGAAGCACAGGACAAAGGACTAGACAGGTGACCTTCAAGGCCTTTTTGAACCCCTCAGAATATGTTCTTTATCTACAACTTTCTAATAAGAACGGGCCCCTTGTTTCTACCTTAGTTTTCCCTATATTCAATTCAGAATAGAAGCAAACCACAAGGAGAGCTGGAGGTCTAAGATTCTTGAGTAGGGACTAAAAAGAAGATGGCCTATAGGACTGCAGCAGGGCAAAGAACCAAAGGGTACAAACACAGGGCCTTTCCTGGGACAGAAGTACAGTCCTTGTCTGCTCTGCATACCTTGCCACAAAGAACCATTATCCACAAAGCACTCACTCACACTTCCCTCTGCCTCTTCCTTTTTAGGATCAATTTGGGTATTACAACCACCTAAGTCCATAGGCAGAATGAACTGTGCTTTGCTCTGAAATGCCCTAATACTTGTTTTACATGTTGAATAGTGCTTATCACAGGTATCCCAGTTGTTGAAATATACCTTCTCCACAACACTATGGGCTTTCCATGGGCAAGGCCTGTGTCCTATAGTTCAATGCATCCCAATCATTCAGTAGAGGTGGCAGTACAAAATTTGTTTGTACTTGTTTGTACAAATAAGTTTGGCTTAGTGGATGGAGTGTCAACCTGCAGACCAAACGGTCCCAGATTCGATTCCAGTCATGGGCACCTACCTTGGTTGCAGCCTCCACCTGACCTGGGCCCAGTTCAGGGCTTGCAGAGGAGGCAACCAATTGATGTGTTTTTCTCACGTCAATGTTTCTATCTTTCTCTCTTCCACTCTCCCTAAAAATCAATGGAAAAATATCCTCGGGTGAGGATTAACAAAAACAAAAAGATAGGCATGGGTAAATGTTCTGATACATAAAGAAGATTAGCAGTTGCAGAATATCAGTAATAAGGAAACATTTGAAGAAGCAGGGAAAGTTTTTTGTTGTTGTTGTTTCTTTAAAACTAAGGCCGATTCTATTCCTGCTCCTCCCTGGGAGGCCCCATTCTTTAGATATTCTAGGCCTCTTTTCACTCTCCCAGGAGTTGGGTGTTTTTTTGCCTCTGGGTCTCTATTATGCTTCCTTTTGTTTAGACAGTTTCTCCCATTTTGTCCTCAGGAGAAACTTCTCAACATTGAAGGCACTCTGAAAAGCCTACCATATCTAGTGCATCCTCAGCATCCAGCATACTATCTAATAAAATCCTATCTGATAAAAGGGTAATGTGCAAACTAACCAGCACTCCATCACAAAGATGGCAGCACCCAGTCCTCTCAGCCCCACCAGAGTCCCCCAGTCTGGGGTGGGGGTGGGGGGTTGGGGAACAGCTGCTGAGAGTGGGCAGCGTGAGCGGCCTGGTGGAATGCTTGCTTCATCACCACTGCGACGAGGCAAAAGGTCCGTGCCCAGCCTCAGATGGGCCTCTGGGCTGCAGAGAGCCTCTCGGCAGCGGGTGTGGAGCGGCCAGGCCCCGCAGAGAGCTACTGGTGCATGGATTCGTGCACAGGGCTACTAGTCTATAATAATCATAGCTACCACCTGTGCTCAGTGCTTGACATGCAGTACTGGCTAAACCCTAATGTGAGCCTGGCATCACATCATTTTATACATGAAAAACAAACCCAGAGGCTGAACTAGCATTTGAACCTTAATGCAAAGCAAGCAATGCTCTTCTAGCCTTACTGCAATTACTTTATGTGTTCTCTAGACCATGAGCCCCTATGGACAGGGACCAGGTCTGATTCACTTCTGCACCCCAGCTTGCCCAGTGCTTTGCACAGATCAGGTGTCTATCTGTGTTTGCAGAATAAAGAGGACGACTGAGCATGGTGTGTACAATGGATCTAAATGAATGACTGCCAGCCTGGCCCAGCAGTAGGAAAGGGTAAGAACAAAGTGGTAGGAACTTACTTCTTTTATTATAATTTAGTTTAACAGCCATTTTTTGAGCAAATAAGAATGATGCACAATAAATACCCCAAAAATGAATTAAAACATCACCCCTGTCCTCACAAATTCTAGGTTCATTAAGTAAAGGTTAGGATCTTAATAGTCCATCTAATAATCAGATATTGAGCTTATAGCTCTGGGATGTTTTAAAGAAATTAAAATGTTAAAAAATCTTGGCAAGTAAGCCTTTATCTTCAAAGGCCTTTTGGCATTTTTACATAGTAAATTTCTATGGGCTTACAAAGAACCAGAGGCAGCAGGGATCCCCCTCTGCATCATTCCCCATGGAATGAAAATGTCCAAGCTGGGTGGCGGTGATTTTAAGGAGGTCCCGCCGAAACCGGTTTGGCTCAGTGGTAGAGCATCGGTCTATGGACTGAAAGGTCCCAGGTTCGATTCCGGTCAAGGGCATGTACATTGGTTACAGGCACATCCCCAGTAGTTCGTGTTTCTCTCTCATATAGCGCTCTCTCTCTCCCTTCCTCTCTGCAAAAAATCAATAAAATATATTTTTTTAAAAAGGAGGTCCCTGGGTATGTGTGTCCTGAATAAAGACCCCAGCACAAAGTTCATAATGCTTGCTGAGTAGATTAAACATAATGAGATGTTTTAATAAAGACACTGACTGATTATCTGCTCCAGTCCCTTAAGGGAGCAAGTTTTAACTCTGAGCAGTGGGGGAACCATATCTCCAGAGTCCCTTTAAACTAGGCGAGGCACAGTCCAGGGGATGCTATAGGGAGAGCAGAGATGGGAAGGGAAGCATGAGTTCAACCCCCAACAACTGCCGATTTACAGTCTAGCAAGTCTCCTGGGGGTTTACTGAGCGTGCACATCTGGATTACAAAAGGAATGGTCCAAAAGAAACCTAAAGACAGCCAGCAGAGCTGGCAGGTGAGAACACTGACTTCAGATGGGCATGTGGCACAGCTCCTGCTGCACACCACCTCTGCCTCCTGCGCTTGTGTGAGCCTTGATATACGAGGTGCTATGTGGGTTGTTTCACAGTCTTTTGCGAAGTTACTGATGAGGCTTAGAGAGGGGAGGAACATGTCCCGAGTCACAAAGCCAAGAGCTTGAGCTTAGAGTTTACCCCAAGTCTGTAACACTGAACACTATTTCTTATGCCTACTTCAACTGCTTTGCAAGTTTTTTTCCCCTATGCTAATAAGGCAGCAACTGTCTTCTTGTGAAGTAAGGGAGGATTTCAGTTCTTTACTTTTTTTTTTTTTTTACAATATACTAAATTTATTACCAGATGGATTTGGGTTCTTAGTGAACAGATCAGTATACTTTAGTAGCCTGAAACAATTGGAAGTAGACTTTTGGGATACCAATTAAGCTCAAGAAACTGCATTAAAATGTGTACATGTTATGTATGAGTGGAGGGGATCTGATGAAACCAGAGTGATCTATGAACCTTAACTCAGAGGAAGCAAAACTTATTGCAATTACTATACACATGTTCTCTAGACCCTAAGGCCCTGTGGGCAGGCACTGTGTCTGACTTAATTCTGCATCCCTGACAGCCCAGGGCCTGGCACAAATCAGGTGCCCTTTACATGTTAAAAGGAGCAGACACCATTCAAAGACTGCAGATTCCTGCCTTTGTAGAAATGGAGGTTCAGCAGCAGCAGTTGCTGCAGCAGCAGACTTTTAGAGTTTTAAGAGATGGCATAAATCCAGTTTGAGTTCAAATCAAAACAAAACCGGAAACAAAACGATGTGTGACTTGGGATATTAGAACCTGACTATGGACTGGAAATGGCCCAAATTGCCATCCTGGGCTTCAGCTCAGCACAGTACACTGAATTCCACTTTACTTACCCACTCTGTGTACATAACATAGGGTTATAAATGGCAATGGGAGCAGAGATCCTTGCCTCTGATCCTTTCAGCAGGTGCTTTTCCCTGGGCACAAAAATCTGCTTCTGGCATCTAGAACCCCCCTCCCCAGCAAAAAAGTTGGGCACAAGCAGAAGAGAGTTTGTCAATCCGTTTAGTCTCTTTGTGGCTATAGTGGGGGAAAAAAGAAAAAAAAAGGCTATGTTAAATCCCCTACAGGACACCCTTTGGCAGGGGGTGGGGGTGGGGGCTGTATGTGTGTGGGGGGAGGTTGCACACTGAGACCTATAGTGGGAGATTTGGGCAAATATTTAGTTGTTCTGCGTTTCTGTTTCTTCATCTGAAAAATGGAGTAGTATTTATATCCTTCAGTTCATTCATTAACATTTGTTAATCATCAAGCATGGAGTATAATGATGCCTGAGATGGTTCCTGCACACTCAGAGTTTATGTAGCGAAAGCAGACCAATAATTATACCAAGTTAACTCATCACATTTGTGCTTAATGCTGAAGAGATACAGGGGTGGTGGGAAGATTAGAAGTAAGGTATGTAAATGCCTGACATGAATGAAATGGAAGGTTAAGCAGTGGAGTAAGTAAGAACATGTTGGGAATGTATCATGTTAGTGCAGGTTATAGCTCTTAGGAAAGATGCATCCTAAATAAAAACTAAATGATTAAGCCACCATCCAAACTTTCTGGCCATGAATACTTTAGACTGGCTAAGTAGCTGGGGACCCTAAAGTATTACTGTATGGTTTGAATGAGGAGAGAAGACAATAGCACCCTGGCTCTCCCTTCCCCCACTCTCCCCTTTCCGATAACAGCATCCCCAGAGAGGGAAAAGAAAAAGCTAGAAGGGGAAGCAGCTTCAGGGTCAGAAGTCAGACCAGTTGAGGGTGGGTTCCAACCTGAGCAGTCCCAATCCTCTATAACCAGTTGCAGCCTAGGGTAGGGGTTGGGGGTGAAGGTGGGGCTTCTGACACTAAGTAGTGATATTTTCATTAATTAAAATTTTTATTGTGATGAGATACAAAGGAGGCCAGCATCAAAACTGGGTGATAATAGGCACAGGTTCTCAACAGATTCCTTCCCTCATTCACCTAGTTCTTTCTATCCCATGTCAGAAAGGCCTTGGGCTAGGTGTGGAGGACCAGGTAGATGACACAGGCTGTGCCCCTGTGGAGTTCACAGTCCGGTGTAGAAATAGACACATAAACAAAATGTTTCATCGCAGAATGGGGAGTGATACCAGAGAGCACTGGGGCTGTGGGCACAGAGGGGTACCTCACACAACCAGGGAGGTGAGGACTTTCTGGGAACGGTACCCCAAATGGCATCCCCACTCACATGCACAATTCCAGAGATTCTACTAGGAGGCTGTCAAGAGCCATGAGCCATGCCTTCTGGCTGCACCAGCCTCCCAGAGTCCCCTGCTGCTCGATGCAGTGTCTGCAGAGCCAAACGCATCTTCAGCCACGCCTCAGCCTCATCCGGCGCCGCATCGGACCCTCCAAGACTCCTGCAGGAGCCTGCCTTCCCTGGCAAGCTCAGCCAAAAGACCAACTCATAACTCTTTTGTCAAAGCAAGCTTAGGGCGAGCCACCCAGTCCCAGGTGCCACAACCCCTCCCCCCCCCCAGAGCACCAGTGGCTCCTGCCACCCGGGCCGCTTGGTGAACACTGGCAGGGTACCTCCCATGAAACCCTTGGCCCAGAAGAAAGTGACCTTCTTCCAGGAGGCAGGCTGGAAGGTTTGGCGAGTCCTCGGACTGCTCACTCTCAGCAGAATTCGCCAAACCCAGGGACCAAGAGGGGCAGGGCAGGCGTCTTGTGGGTCAGGGGTGTAGAGGAGAGAGCAGGTAGGCTCTGCTGGGTTCCCACCTCAGTGCAGGAGCCTCCCCAGAGAGAGAGTCTTCTGGGCAGCCTGGCGCTCTGCTCCAGCTGCCCCGCCGGGAGACACCGGCCGGGGGCACAGCTGCTGAGGGGGCAGTGAGGGGAAGGGGTGGAGCCGCTCTCAGGGGGGAAAGGGAAGAGGCTGCATGCAGCCTTCCAGGCCCCATCACCCCGAGATGGTCCGGAGGTGGGGGTGGGGGTGGGGGTGGGGGTGTGGGGGCTCAGGTGGGCCTGGGGGCAGTGAGAGCAGAGGGCTGAGCGGTGGCTCAGGACCAGAGCCAGGTGCCAGGGCGGGGGTACCCCCAGGGCGTCTAGCTTCTGTTTCCGGCGGGAGGAGACGGGAGGGGCTGGCAGCGTGGTCTCAGAGCCAGCCGGACCGTACCCCCGCTTTGGAGAGAGGGGTCCGGCCTTGGCAGAGAAAGCCTCAGCCTCGGCCCTGGGGGTGCGAGGGTCTATCCCCAAACCCGTTCCGCCTGGAAGAGCCGGGGCAGCCGCCCTCGCCTCGCTCGCTCCTACCTGCCCCAACTTGGGCTCGTCCTCCTCCCTGGTTCCATCGCGGACGGGCTCCGCCGGCACTTCGGGGGGCCCTGCACCCGCTCCTGCTTCCAAGATCGGCGGCGGCGGGGGCTCGGGCACCTGAGGCTTCTGCGGCCCCACGGCCCGCGCCCGCTCGCGCCGGCCCGCGCCCCCGCTCAGCCTGCTCCGCCTCCGAGTCATGCCGCCGCCCGCGCCTCTCCCTCGCTCCGCTCGCGCCGCCGCCGCCGCCGCCGCCGCTCCCCTCGCAGGACAACAGCCAATATGGCGGTGCCCGGCTCCCCGCGGCCGCTGCCAGCAGGTCAGAGGGCACGCGGAGTCCGCGCCGCCGCACTAGCCCCCGAGGCTGCCCGCGCCATTTTGAAGAAGGTCGCCACCCAGAGCTCCGAGGGAGGAAGAACGTGGAGGGAGACGCCCTCCCTCCGGGTCTCGCGACGCGCGCGAGGAGGGGGCGTCGGCCGCGGGGAGCGCGCCGCCCGCCCTGGCCGCCCAGGACCGCACCTGGAGGCGTGAGTGGGTTTATGGGGGGCCGCGGCACGGTCGCACCCGCCACCCGACTGCTCACCCTCACACCGGGAGCCAGGCACGGCAGGCCCCGCTTGGCGGCGGCCAACATCTAGGCCCCAAAAGGCAAAATGCTCACCATCGCCCAGGGCTCGTGGACGGCCCGACGGAAGGGGCCGAACGCATCGTCCAGGCCTGAATTTGCCGCGTGTGGCCCACCGAGAGGCCAGCGTCCGGGGCGTGGGACTCGGAACTCCGACCCGGGCCTCTCTCCCCGCCTGGCGGGAAAGTGGACACTGAACACAATGACACCCAGTGTGATAAACTGGCACGTATTAAGTCAGTGTTTAAAAAAAAAAAATGTTTCCCAAAAAGGAGAGGATTTTGAGTAGTACACAATTTAAAAAATATATAATAATTGGCCCTGACCGGTTTGGCACAGTGGATAGAGCGTCAGCCTGTGGACTGAAGGGTCCCGGGTTCGATGTCGGGGACATCTGCCTTGGTTGTGGGCAAATCCCCAGTGGGGGGTGTGCAGGAGGCAGCTGATCGATATATATATATATATATATAATTGTGTATTGTTAAAAGTGGAATTTCCCCCCGTTTCTTCTTTTTTGAATATATAACACAGGCACAGAGTTTTATTTTTATTTTTCCACCACCATTTATCTCCCCCCTCATACTCTTCACCTTCACCCACCCCCCTTTCCCCTGCAATCACCATACTATTGTCCATGTCCATGAATTCTTTTTTTTTTTTCTTTCCCCCAGCTGTCAGCCTGCTATCTATGAGTTTCAATATTTTGCTTGTCAGTTCAGTTTGTTCATTAGATACCACATATGTGTGAAATCATCATGGTATTTGTCTTTCTTCACTTATTTAAGTTAACATGATGTTCTCCAAGTCCCATGTTGTGGCAGAGGGTAAATGTTTCTTCTTTTTCCCCCCACTGAGTAGTATTCCATTGTATAAATGTGCCATAGCTGTTAGAGAGGAAGGGAGAGAAATAGAAGGACAGACAGGAACATCTCTCGGCTGCCTCCTGCACAGCCCCTACTGGAGCATCCGAGGCATGTACCCTGACTGGAATTGATCTGGTGACCTCTTGGTTCATGGGTCAATGCTCAACCACTGAGCCACACATATTCTTTTCTTTTTTTTTAATTTTCAAGCCTTAATCATTAATGTTCTTTTCTTCCTTTTTAAAAAATATATTTTATTGATTTTTTACTGAGAGGAAGAGAGGGATAGAGAGTTAGAAACATTGATCAGCTGCTTCTTGCATATCCCCTACTGGGGATATGCTCACAACCAAGGAACATGCCCTTGACCAGAATTGAACCTGGAACCTTTCAGTTCGCAGGCCGACACTCTATCCTAGGGGTGTCGAACTCAATCAGAGAAGGGGCCAAAATCTAAAATCCAGCCTAAATCGCGGGCCGAATGGTTTACTGAACAGTAATAAACTGACAATGTCATAAACTGACAGCGGAGTGCAGTGATGACAGCACGGTGCGGGCCACATTGCAAGGCCTGGCGGGCTGGATTTGGCCCGCGGGCCTTGTGTTTGATACATGTGCTCTATCCACTGAGCCAAACCGGTTTCGGCATGAGCAACATATACTCTGCACATATTCTTTCAAATTAGTGTTTTGGGTTTCTTTGGATATATTCCCAGAAATGGAGTCACTGAGTCATAAAGCAGTTTCATTTTTAATTGTTTGAGGTATCTCCATACTGCTTTCCTCAGTGGCTGCACCAGTCTGCATTCCCACCTTTATCGACATCCTCCTGGAGAGGAGTAGAGATGAGGTCCAGTGTGAAAGATCGGATGCCCAGAGTGAGAATTGGACCTTCCATGAGGGTGCTAGTGCCCCGGCACAGTTCACACTGCTGTACAATGGTCTCTGTAACAACTAGGCCCATAGGGCCTGGGAGAGGTCCAGGCAAAGTCCAACACACTTGTTACAGAGACCGTTGTACAATAGTATGAACTGTGCAAATTTAACAGCTATGTTTGCTAGGATGTAAATAGAAAATTGCTAGTAGATAGTTTTATTACCGGAGTGACCGGTAATTACTCCAAATCACTAATTAAATGGACAAAAGCAATTGAACCCATGTTACAGGCCCACAAGGGAAGACCATAAAGGCAAGGAATGAAAATGGCAGACACCCCTTGTCTGGGGTGTTTGGGAAGCAAATCTCCCAAAGAGAGGAGAGACTTCCTATTTCTCCCACCCCATCACGCATTTGGCCTCCAAGTCTTGTTGATTCTGCCTTCAAAATATTTACTCCAACCCTAGCTGGTTTTTAAATATATATATTTTATTGATTTTTTACAGAGATGAAGGGAGAGGGATAGAGAGTTAAATACATCGGATCAGAGAGAAACATCAATCAGCTGACTCCTGCACACCCCTTACTGGGGATGTGCCCACAATCAAGGTACATGCCCTTGACGGGAATCAAACCTGGGACCTTTCAGTCCACAGGCTGATGCTCTATCCACTGAGCCAAACCAGTTAGGACAACTCTAGCTGATTTGAAAGCTCAGTGTTCAGGGCTCATGCAGGAGGCAACCAATTGATGTGTTTCTCTCACATCGGTATTTCTCCCTGTCTTTCCCTCTCTCCCACTCTCCCTAAAAATCAATGGAAAAATATCCTCAGGTGAAGATTAACAACAACAACAACAAATATATATATTTACTCCAGCAAGAAGAAATCTCTATTCATAAATTCACCTGAATATATAATTAAAGTTTTCTATAACTCAATTTCTATTTTGAACTTCCATTCTTCTGAAGTGGCAGAAACCTGATCTCAACTAATTGAGGGTTTTACCCCTTTTCTGGGGTTCTATTTAAGGCCCTGAGCTCTAGCAGTTTGGGGGGGGGGGGGGTGTTGGAGGATCGAGTTCTCAAGGTCTTCCATGCACACAGGCACTCATGGATATACCTTTGGTCCCCACTGGATACTAGAGATACCTGGCTGTTCTCAGTCTCTGCTAGAGACCATAGCTCTCTCCCTGCCTCCTGCCACTCTGGCCTGTGGGAATCTTGCTGAGATTACCTAAGGTCCTTTGTGCCTAGATGTATCTCAGAGTCATCTCCACGCTGGGTTTTGCTGCTCACCAGAGCAGCATTCCAATCTCTTGGATTCTTTGCTCCTTCCTCTGGCCCCTCTCTGCTCTCATCACTTCCCTCCATCTACCTTCCTTTCCTTCCTTTTCATCAGACCCCTGAAACCCTCATTTTGGGGTTTCTGGAAGACCCAAATAGATAGCACTGTCTTTCTGACTAAGGTTCTAAGCATACTATAAAATGAAGCAAAGTATAGGCAGGCAGAGTCTGGGTTATTACCTTATTACTGACAAAAACCGAGCATTTGCTTCTTGTGTGCTTATATTAGTGTATTACTGAGCCCCTGAGTTAGGCAGACTCCCTCACACTTCCTGTGATGGCAGTGCTTGACTGGGTAGGCCTCCCTCCCAGAGCCCCTGGAGGGGCAAGTGAATTTGTACCCCCTGCAGGCAGGCTGGGGATGTGCCCACAACCAAGATACATGCCCTCTGACCAGAATCGAACCTGGGAACCATAGGCTCTATCCACTGACCAAACCAATTTTGGCTAAATCTTTTCTTAATGAAGTTTTTGAAAATAGACAAATGTAGATAGAATTCTATAATGAATTTCCTTGCAGCCATCACTCAGCTTCCACAGTTATCAACTCATGACCAGTCCTAATTTATAACCACACCCCACAATTCCTTGTATTATTTGAAACAAGTCCAACACATTCCAGAATGATTCCTTATTTTGTTTTCTGCCCTGTCACATCCCACCCCTGAGGGGCAATGAGCATACAATGGACCAACTATTTGAAAGAGGTGGGGATGAATTACTAGAAAAAAGAAAGGGAATATTATGAAAACATTATCCTGCCATAGTAGTTAGGCTGTTTCTATTTTCTTTGCTACCATTGGAGTTTAAGACTTATCTATCTCTGACAGCTCCCTCATAATTATTCTCCTTGCTTCTTCACACCCTCTGGATTACTGGAGCTTCTTTAAGTAAACAACTGCACCAGAATCATTTGCAAAACTTGTTAAAATGCAGATCAGCCGAAACCGGTTTGGCTCAGTGGATAGAGTGTCAGACTGCGGACTGAAAGGTCCCGGGTTCGATTCCGGTCAAGGGCATGTACCTTGGTTGCGGGCACATCCCCAGTGGGGGGTGTGCAAGAGGCAGCTGATCGATGTTTCTCATTGATGTTTCTAACTCTCTATACCTTTCTCTTCCTCTCTGTAAAAAATCAATAAAATATATATTTTTTTAAAAAAATAAATAAATAAAATGCAGATCATTGGGCCTCTCTCCAGCCCCATTGAATCAGACCCTCTAGTGTGGGTTCCAGTTGATTTTTTTTACAAGCAGCGATATTGAGAACTGCTGTTCCAGTTAAGCCTCCATACTGTTCCCCATTCTCTCTCTCTCTCTCTCTCTCTCTCTCTCTCTCTCTCTCTCTCTCTCTCTCTCTCTCTCTCTTACACACACACACACACACACACACACGCATGCTCATGCACACACTGAGGACAACCCAGAAGGCTCCCACCTACAGGAAAGTTTCAAGTTATCACACCTGGTATTTTAGGATCTGTAGCAGCCTTTTTCCCTGCCTCTCTCTTCCTGAACCCTGGGTTCCAGCCCCATCTTACAACTTTGATTTTGTATTCTCTCCCTCACCCTCCTAGACCTGATAAACTTGTACTGATCATTTGTGGGCCATTAGGTCTTTTATTTGAAGCCATGTGTAACTCACTCCTCTGTTCATGGTAGTTGAAAAGCTTGGTAATCAGCTGAAAGTGGTTTGGCTCAGTAGGTAGAGCGTTGACCTGCAGACTGAAAGGTCCCAGGTTCGATTCTGGTCAAGGGCATGTACCTTGGTTGTGGGCACATCCCAAGTGGGCGGGGTGCAGGAGGCAACTGATTGATGATTCTCTCTCATTGATGTTTCTAACTCTCTATCCCTCTCTCTTCCTCACTGTAAAAAATCAATAAAATATATATTTTTAAAAAATTCCTGAAACGAATATTATAAAATGTTATCATTTATTCTTTAATCATTGGTTGCATCATCACTAATAATGAGTAGTTATGACAGCACTAAGAAAAATCAACCAGCAGTTTATAGACGAAAACAAGTGACCAGTAAAAAAGTGTTCAGTATCTGAATAAAAATTAAAAGGATAGTAAAATACATATTTTCATCCAATTAATTTGCAAAGTTTAAAAAGGTTGAACTGGGTAGCTCAGTTGGTGAGAGTGTCAGCTGGATTATACTAAGTTTGTGGGTTTGATCCTGGCCAGGTCACATACAAGAATCAACCAAAAACCCTGCCCTAGCCAATTTGGCCTAGTGGATAGAGTGTCAGCATGCAGAGCAAAGGGTCCCAGGTTCAATTCCAGTCAAGGGCATGTATCTTGGTTGCAGGCTCCTCCCTGGCCCAGGCCCTGATCGGGGCCATGTAGGAGGCAACCAATTGATGTGTTTCTCTCACATCAATGTTTTTCTGTCTTTTCCCCTCTCTCTTTTACTCTCCCTAAAAATCAATGGAAAAATATCCTTGAGGATTAATAAAAAAAAAAAAAAAATTTTTAAATCAACCAATGAATGCATAAATAAGTGGAACAACAAATTTGATGTTTCTCAAGAATCAATAAAACAGCCGGGACCGGTATGGCTCAGTGGATAGAGCGTCGGCCTGCGGACTGAAAGGTCCCGGGTTCGATTCCGGTCAAGGGCATGTACCTTGGTTGCGGGCACATCCCCGGTAGGGGGTGTGCAAGAGGCAGCTGATCGATGATTCTCTCTCATCGATGTTTCTAACTCTCTATCCCTCTCTCTTCCTCTCTGTGAAAAATCAATAAAAATATATTAAAAAAAAAAAAAAAGAATCAATAAAACAAACAAACAAATAAAAAAGGGTTGAGAATATTTGACCAGGGTGCAGTAAAGTAAGCACTCTGACATATTTGCTTGGTAAATTGGTACCAAGTTTTTCAGATCTGATCAACAAAACTATACACAACTTAATGCTTTTTTAAGTGTATTACATATATATATAAACTTAATACTTTTAAATATACATATATTAATTTTAGAGAGAGTTGATGGGAGAGAAAGAGAAACATTAATTTATTGTTCCACTTTTTTTGTTTGTTTTGTTTTTGTTTTTTTTTTGTTCCACTTATTTCTGCATTCATTGATTTAGTCATGTTTGAGTCCTGATCTGGGATGGAACCTGCAACCATGGAACCTGCAACCATGGTGTATGGACAACTGAGCTACCTGGCCATAGACAATGAACAGTGATGTTTATTGCAGCATTATTTGTAAGAGCAAACAATTAAGGGGAAAGAAACCTTAATCGCTTTCATTAGAGAAATGCTTAAAAAAATGAAGTACAATCATATTATGAAATACTACTATTTCTAAGAAGAATGAGATATACTTCTCAATGATGGGGAAATGTGAACACATTCCCACTAAACCTCCCTCCCTAGGGCCAAAGTAAACAAAAAGAATCTCAAATAGAGGGGAGGAAAACCTCCAGCTTCTATGCAACTTTGAGATGAGCTGCCAAAACACACTGAAATTTGGGTAAAATTCAGGAAGGTCACAAAGGGAAGGTTCCAGACCCTTGCTGATCTCACATTTAGTGCAGAGCTCTTCAAAACCGGGCTGTTCTGTCCCAAGAAGCCCTATTGTCCTTTATCCTGCCAGCCATTGGGGTACAGAATACTTTGAGTCCAGAGAAGAGCCAAGATTCAGCAGCAAAGGCCTCGTGGTAGGATTCTTGAAACCATACAGAACGGATTTGAATGATAGAGGTTTGAGGGGCAAAAAAAAATGGTAAAGGAGACGGTGATTTTTATTTCCTATTTTGAAAAACATCTGAAGATAAATCTGAGCATTGCTTGTGTCATTTTTTTCAAAGCTGGATTTTTAAATACAGAAGCAAACCCATGATGGCAGATGCTATGCCAGGAAAATCAGAGATCCTAGGTCGAACCTTGTGTCTGCTCATAATTCCCTCCGCAACCTCAAACTGTGTTAGTTTCATCATCTGTAAAAAGTAATAATCACCAGTCGCCGGGCAGCGACAAGGGCCCGACAGAGAGAACTTTCCATTTTGTTACTTCAATTCCAATTCGGTTCCAGGTAGAAACTGCGCCCCAATCACGTACTGCCGCGCCACAGCCGCGAGGCATCTCGGGATTTATAGTCCTGTTTCCCCACCCGCCCCCCGCGGAACTCGCTGTCCCGACAGGCCCCGCGGCGGCGGCAGGGGTACGTGGCGCGGGCAATTGCGGCTGCGCGATAAGGTGGGGCAAGATGGCTGCGGAGTTGGGTGTGCGGGTCGTGAGGCCCTGGCTGGGAGCGGGGCTGGGTTGGGTGGTTCGGGCCCTTCTGTTGCTACTATGGTTTGCGGCCCGCGGAGGCGCGCTCTACTTTCACATCGGGGAGACCGAGAAGAAGTGCTTTATTGAGGAGATTCCGGACGAGACCATGGTTATAGGTGCGGGGGGAAGGGGACAGTTGGGAACAAGAATGTGGTTTTGGGGTGCGGGGTGTGGGAGGGTCAGCAACGCTCTAGAGCCGGGAGCAGCCGGCCTCGCCGTGCTCTACCTGCCGCGGACCTGGTGTCACCTCTGACTTGGGCTCACCCGGCTTCCCTCCAGGAAACTACCGGACGCAGCTGTATGACAAGCAGCTGGAGGAGTACCAGCCAGCCACCCCCGGACTGGGCATGTTCGTGGAGGTGAAGGACCCCGAAGACAAGGTGGGTTGGCCCCCTTCGCCCCGCTGAGCCCTCCGCTCTGCACTTCAGCGCTAGACCCAGTAGGCGCTGATACTTCCCCTCCTGGTTCCCACATCTGCTAAATTGGTAAAAAACAGTTATGTGGGAAAATCCCGGATTTTCGCTCCAGACTTAACTTAGACTGTTGGAATATTAGCTTTCCTCTCAGCCTCTTTCTGACTGCTGCATGATTCTGCCAAGTCAGTTACTTTCCCTAAGCCTTTTACTGGTCTGTGTTATGGAAATTCATCTGTCTTATAAGTGTGATAAGAGGATTAATTGTGGTTGCTGAGAAACAATTTTGCCAACTCTAAAGCTGTGATATCTACACTTTAGGATTTCATAGAACAGTGTACTTTCCAAAAAGAATAAGCAGCTTTAAATTTTGACAAAGATTAAAACCAAAAATCCCTCAAAACCCTTTAGCTGTCACCTAAAAAATGAATTACACCAAAATCATAGAACGGGCATGAGCTATGAATAAAAGAAAACTCTTCCCAATAGCAGTCACATGCCACGCTATGCCTGATTTTCTTTTTTACCTCTACTCCAAATAGTTTTCAGACAAACTTTTGGCAACTGCTTCTGAGCAGCTTTGGACCTTTTCCTGTTGTGTGATGTCTGCACCTCTGCTTGCCGATTTTTGAGGCACTTAAAGCCTTCAGCACCATCCAGCTCCATGCAGTAACTCACTAAAGCCCTTTCTCTCCAGGTCATCCTGGCCCGGCAGTATGGTTCTGAAGGCAGGTTCACTTTCACATCCCATACCCCTGGCGAGCATCAGATCTGTCTTCACTCCAATTCCACCAAGTTCTCCCTTTTTGCTGGAGGCATGTTGGTAAGTGGATTCGCATGGGACTTGTACTTTTAGCAACCCTGTTCAGGACTGGGGACTGGTGATACGTGGGTATGAGATGAGTATGTGGAGCTGTTTGCTTATACCTTGGACAGAGCATCAGCCAAGGCTTACTCTTTTCTGTGTGTGTGTAGAGCTCCATAGAGCTGGGCACTGAGGAGGCTTCATCAGTGTTGGCTTAATGAACAATTTAAGGAAGATGGGTGGACTGTCAGTCCTTGCCATGAAGAGGGAGCACAACTACCTGATTGTCTTTATCTTCCTTGTCTGTCCACAGAGAGTTCATCTGGACATTCAGGTGGGTGAACACGCCAATGACTATGCAGAAATTGCCGCCAAAGACAAGTTGAGTGAGTTACAACTACGAGTACGACAGCTGGTGGAGCAAGTGGAGCAGATCCAGAAAGAACAGAACTATCAGCGGGTGAGTGGCTAGGCTGGGATCAGTGGGCTTCTTCTCAGAAGCTGCCTACCGGCTCAGCCAGGAGTTACATGTCAGATTTATTATGAAACATACCAGGTTGTCTATTTTGCAAGTCTAAAAGGTGGGATGGCTATTATTAACTCTGTTTTGTATTTGAGGAGACAGTCTCTTAAGGTTGTTCTTGTCCTAGGTCATACAGTTACACAAAGTGACAGCAGGAAATTGATACCAAAACTTGGGTTCTATTTTCATGGCTCTAGGTCAGTGGTTGGCAAACTCAACAGAGCCAAATATCAACAGAACAATTATTGAAATTTCTTTTGAGAGCCAAATTTTTTAAACTTACACTTTTTCAAAATAGACTCGCCCAGGCCTTGGTATTTTGTGGAAGAGCCACACTCAAGGGGCTAAAAAGCCGCATGTGGCTCAAGAGCTGCAGTTTGCCGACCACGGCTCTAGGTGATCCCAAGGGTTTTAAACTCACCAGTGTCCAGGAGTAAGCAGGTTCCATTAATGGATCTATGACCATAGGATTGGTAGGATAGTAAACTGCCTAACAAGGGACTGTTGTCAAGCCAAGGAATGCCTAGCTGGCTCTGCGTTTTAAGAGGAGCTAGAGGTCCAGGTTTTTGTGTGAAAAATTCATTGGTTTTAAAAATACTGTATGAGCCAAACAACACACATGTATGGGCCAGGTGTGGCCCCTGTACCATCAATTTGCAACCTGTGCCCACAATCTTCAAGGAACAGTTTGGGAAACCTGAGCGGAGGACCCAGAGCAAGCCCATTCCTGGACACTTCAGGACAGCTCTGTCTGATGGTGATATCACAACTACTTTACCTCTCCTCTAAGCTCCAGGGTAGGACTGGGAGTCTGTAACTGACAGAGCAAACAGATGTAAGTTACCTGAGGTCATCTGGCTAGTGAGGGTGAAGAGAGTCCCCACGTGGGGTGTCTCTGCAGCATTTGACTGCAGAACTAGTTGGCCCTGGACCATCCTCCAGGGAGGGAACCCAGCAGTTCTACCAGATCCAGGTGGGGCCCAGCCAATTCAGGCTCTTCTTCCATTCTCCCCTCCCACAGTGGCGAGAGGAGCGCTTCCGGCAGACCAGCGAGAGCACCAACCAGCGGGTGCTGTGGTGGTCCATTCTGCAGACCCTCATCCTCGTAGCCATCGGTGTCTGGCAGATGCGACACCTCAAGAGCTTCTTTGAAGCCAAGAAGCTGGTGTAGACATCCTCCCAGGCTGGGGGAGAAGAGGCCTCCTGGAACTGATTTCTCTCTGGCAGGAGGACTGATTCCCAGCCATGGATGTTCTGGAGGGAAGAGAGGTCACAGGCACCCCAGGCACAAGCTAAGGGGAGCAGCTCACCTGGAGCATACTGAGCAGGTGGTGGGGCAAGTGCCTGCCCCCTCTCCTGAGCTCCGGCCTTTGCAGTAATCTCCTAGGGTCTATTGAAGCCACTGGGAGTCCCACTGGCACCTCAGAATCACAATGTTACTGATCAGGGATGTGAGGCTGTTATCTGGGGTGGCTGCAGGGAGGGGAGTGGGTGGGCAAGCCAGTTTTCTTTTTGTCTTCCTTGCTAACTTGGGATTTTAGGCAGGTTGTGATACAGCTGTGATTCTCTGCCACCCTGAGAATCTCCTTGGGCCCAACTCAACCTGCTGATCCAGGGTGTGTGTTTCAATTGAGGGTGGGATGGAGGGGGTTGCAAAGTGGGAAAGTGGTCCTGAGGTTGACTCCAGGTTTTTCACATAGATGTCCTTTTTGGGGCTCGAGGAACTGGGATCAGGGCAAGCAGAGGTCTTGGTGCTGGCTGGGGATGGGGCCTGCAGAGTCTTAGTTACTGATTTCATTTTCAATAAGCCTAGGTTTGTTACATTGGTTTCCCAATAAAAAATTTTAAAAAAAGACTTCTTGTACAATGTAAAGTTACTCTACTATCAGTGGGCATAACACTTCAGGGAATGTCAGTTCTTCCAGTGGGCAAAGCACTTCACATTCCAAGTTGAGGACCCACCTTTGAACATCAATCTTTGTTTTTTAAATATATATTTTTATTTATTTCAAAGAGGGAGAGAGGGATAGAAACATCATGGATTGGCTGCCTCCTGCATGTCCTCTACTAGGGATTGAGCTGGCAACCTGAACATGTGCCCTGACTGGGAATTGAACCGTGACTTCCTGGTTCATGGGTCAATGCTCATCCACTGAGCCACATGGTGCTGAACTTCATTCTTTTTATCCTCTCCATACCTTCCCATAGCAGAGGGTAGTGGTTTTGCCCAAGAACATACAACAAATAAATTGGTTTGGGGTTCAAATCCACACCACTTCTCTGTGCCAGCTCCCTCATGAAGTGCCATCCCTGCCTTTCCAGAGTAGGTGGACTCAGGATAGACTTGTCATGGTGCTGTAAGGAAATGCCTAGTTAGAATGAAGGGTTTCTGATTTTAAAAAAATATATTTTATTGATTTATTTTTTTATTTTTTTTACAGAGAGGAAGGGAGAGGAATAGAGACTTTGAAACATTGATGAGAGAGAAACATTGATCAGTTGCCTCCTGCACACCTCCTTCTGGGGATGTGCCCACAACCAAGGTACATGCCCTTGACCAAAATTGAACCTGGGACCCTTCAGTCTGAAGGCCAATGCTCTATCCACTGAGCCAAACCGATTAGGGCTAGAATACAGTTTTGTTTTTAAAAAATAGGAATGCTGCAGGTGTGGGAAGGACAGAAATCCTTGAGTAGGCAGGGATAAGGATATTGATGGGCTTAACCAGTAGCATGGAATCAACTGCCTCTTGCATGCTCCCTACTGAGGATTGAGCCTGTAACCCAACCAGGAAGTTTCCCCTATTATTAACGTCGTATATTAGTATGATACATTTGTTAGAAATTAATGAATGGAGCCAGGCGGGTGGCTCAGTTGTTTGAGCGTTGTCCCATGAACCAGGAAGTTTGATTCCCAGGTCAGAGCACATGCCAAGGTTGCAGGCTCCATCCCCGGTAGGGGGCATGCAGGAGGTAGTAGCTGATAGATGCCTCTCTCATCAATGTTTATATCTCCTCTCTGAAATCAATAAATACAATTTTATTAAAAATTAGTGAATTTAGTAATACATTATTTTTAACTAAAGTCCATACTTAATGCAGATTTCTTGAGTTGTGACCTACGTCCTTATTCTGATTCCCTCTATGAAAGTCTGAGAAACTCACTGCCAAGAGAAGCCCAAAGAGACAACTAAATCTAAATCTATTGTGCCCATCTCTGTACCAAGTTTATTTTTTCCTTTAGTCCTCACAGCAATCATGTAGATCAGGCACTTAGGAGAGGGAACAGAGTTTGTTTTGCCCCCAAACATAGCTGAATTGGGGGAGTCAAGTTTGGAATCCAGTCCATCTGTCTGTAGTGCCTGGCTCTAACTCCATGGGGCATCTCTTGAACGCAAGACTAAGCCCTGAGCCTGGCTTTGCGGTCCTCCAAGCTTGTTGCAGAGGAAGAAGGCACCTGAGTTGACAGCCAGGAGGCCCAGAAGCTCCTTGCCTTCCCTTGGAGGAGGAAGTTGCACATTACCCCCGGGCGCTGGTTTGAGAGTCTGGAGTTTTCAGTCCAGCCCCAGCCCAGTGACTTGTGCCCCCTCTGGGGCCTCAGTTTCTTGGGATGTGAAGAAGCGGGGGCAGTCAGCCGCCAAGTGGTAGTCGTGCTCGCGTGTTTTTCCACAGGCGGAACCTTAAACGCCCCAGCTCCGGGGAGCAGCCGGCGCGGCCGGAGCGGAGGACCCGCAGGACCGAGGGGCGGGGCGGCCGGTTGGGGCGGGGCGGGAGGCGGAGGTGCCGCGTAGGCCGAGGAGGCCGGGCTGCCCGGCCGGGAGCTCGAGCCCCATGCGCGGGCGCCAACCCCCGCGATGCTCCCCTCCCGGAGGAAGGCGGCGCAGCTGCCCTGGGAGGACGGCAGGTGAGCGGCGGCGGCCCCGGGCCTGTCCTCCGGGGGCCGATCTTCACCCGCCGCGGGGCGGAGTCTGGGAGCCCGAGGCCGCCGAGCCTCCTCTCTGCGGGGCTCCCTGAGGGTCTGCGGTTCTTCCTGTGGGTCACCGAGTCTCTGTCGTTGGGTGTCTGACTCTGGGTCCTCCAGTCTATGTCACTGCAGGGCTCCGTCACCCCTGGGTCTGCATCTCTCCGTTAACACTTCCCTTTGTGAGTTTCTGTTTCTCTCTTTGCAAGTCGTTTTCTCTTAGGAGTTTCTCCTCTGGCCTCTCTATCTTAGTGCTGGTCAGTGACTCCGTTGACCTCTCTGAATGGACCTCTGTCTTTCTGTCCCTGGTCTAGGAGTCTGTGTTCCATTTCTCTGGTTTCCACCTCCCCATCACATCCCTGTAGCCTCAGACCCTCCCTCCTTCCCGCTTCCCCTTCCCTGCCGGGCCACCCAGAGAGCACACCGAACAGAGGCTCTGTCCCTCCGCCCGGCGGGCCGCTGCCTGGCACACAGTCGGCACTCCGCACTTGACACCGATTCAGTTCCCCGTGTGTTAGGTATGGCCTTGGCCCAGAGCTTAGCTAATGTTTACCACGAAGGCAGAACTGGGGAGATGGGTCTTTTTAGTTGTCTACATTTGGGAGGACACTTCAATCTTGAGATGTGCCCCCAAAACTCTTCTCACCTAGAACCCATAGCGAGTCTTCATCCAGTGAGTGATACCTCGTTCCCTTTAGATCTCTTAACTTTGCCACGTACCAAATGGTTCTGGAATATAGTGGGCACAATTCTGTATCTCTGGAGATTTTTCAGAGTTGGTGTTGAAGTGAGAAGACAGGAATATAATAGAAAGAAAGCCCGAACTGTGGAGTCAGCCCTGGACAGAAATCCTCTTTAATCGTCATGTGGCCAGAAACATATCACTTAATCTTTCTGACTTCAACTTTTCCATCTCTGAAACCGGGAAGAGAGCTATATGAGGACTAAAGGAGACAAACGGAAAGTCCTTGATACTGTGCCTGGCACAGGGGAGGTACCTTCCACTTACCCTTGTCATTTGGAGGTACTGTCATCAGAGCATTTGAGTATTCAAACCTTGTATCTCTTTGATTTGTGTGAGAGAAGAAAGGAAAGGTAGTGGAGGAAAATTTTCATTTCCTGATCCCTTTCCATAGACCTTTGGGAAAAAACTGTGTTCTCGAAAAAGTTACTGATGCCTCTTCTTGCTTTTGACACAGGGTTACTAGGATCCATGCAACAGATGCAGGCCAATGTAGCAATGAAGGGTGCTGGCTGTGGAGCCAGCCTGCCTCGATTTGAATCTTCTCTTTCCTAGTCTTGGGCACAGGTTGAAGAGGGAGAAAAAACCTCGTCTGGTCTGCCCCTCAGAGCAGGATGGCCTGGGCCCTGGGAGCCGATGGGACTACAGATCTGGAGTTTGCCATCAGGTGGCATCAGGGCAACTTCTCAGTATTGTCCACTGTCCCAAGGAATTGGGATTCAGCTCTGAATTAAGTTGTTCAGCAGTTTAGACTTTTAACAGCTCTGGATGAGGGTGCCCAATGGGGATGTGATACTGGTAGGAAGGAAAAGTTAGACCCAGGAAACAGCATGTGAAAATGCGTGAAATGCCCAATTCGTGCCATTTTCTGGATAATGGTCATTGCTTCTTCCCCTGAAGGTGGGATAGTTCCCCATGTCCACGTCCCCGGTCTCCACCCCACCCCCAGAAAGAGCTCAGAGGGAGAATCAGTAGAGACTCCAGCCTTCCCAGGCCACTGGCAGGATTGGGTTCTGCTCCCCATCGGAAACCCCCACCTCAGGACAATGGGGGGTAAGTCAGAAGCCCCCTGTGAAGGTGTCCTGCCCAGCCCTCTCTGCTGTGTGTGGGACCTGGCCCTGGCTTCAGGACTGCTGGCTTTCTGGTTGGCAGTTGTGCCATTATAGAGGCAGGAGCTGGTGTGGCTCTAACGGTGTAACTTAAAGCATGCCCTGGCTGCTTGAACCCTTCCTGTAACTCACTTAGCATACCCTCTGCTGTGTGTCTGGTGCTGCAGCCACAGACAGGAGCCTGGTTATGTATGAGGAAGCCAAGCAGGGACTTGGGAAATTACAAACCTCTAAGTTCTCCAGAGTGAAGTACCAGATGCCATGGAAACACAGAAGATGCATGTATCTCAGTTTGTATACGTGAGAAGATGGGCAGTGCTGGCCATGACATTGGAGTTTGGCCCTGAAGGATCAGTGAGGGGCTTTCAGACAGATAGAGAATAGGAAGGGCATTTCAGGCGGAAGCAGCAGGCTGTGTGAGGCTGGAGCAGGAAGGAATATGTTGAGCAGAGAAGCTCAGAGTTGGCCAAATGATAGCACTGGATGAGTGGTCAGGTCACAGAGGGGTTTGACTGTCCGGCCAAGGGATTGGGTTTTTTTCTTGTAAACAGAAGGGGATCATCCATGAGCTTGAAGAGGTCTGAGCTGGACAAGGACCAATGAGACCTGAGCACAGAAGAGAGACAGTATGTGAGGAAGGGTCAAGGGACACTTAGGAAGTAAAATCTATAAGCCTGGGAGCTGCATGGTGACTCAGAGAGGTTGCTTTGCTGATTATTTCATGGGGCATCCTGCAGAGGAAGCTTCCCTCTTCTTGGATTCCTCAGCTCCTCCTTCACTACCCTCAGGAACTTCCAGAGAGAAGGCAAAAGAATCAGGTGAATTCACTTGTTTTTTTGTATTTTCTAACCTAAAGGCCAATCTCTCGACACTACTGCAGCGTTTAAGATACCAGCTGTCTTCCCAGTTTCTGAAATGAGCCGGGGTGCTAGCCGCAGCCCCAATCTTTCTTTCCCGAGTCCATCTCTCAGCTCTTGTCGCATGGGCTGCCTGTTGGACTGAAGCTTTTGAGACTTGTTCAGGAACTGCCACTGCCAGTTTGGGCCTTGCATTGATTTGCGGGCAGGCCTGATCTTCCGAAAATAAACATTGGGGTTTTTGACTGGGGATTGATGCCAGCACAGACCCAGATCTTGGGGAGCTTTCTGGTGTGAGAAGCAGGATGAAGCCGACGTTTCAGCAGGTGGTGAACATGCAGGGTGTGGGAGGCATTGGGTGAGGTCTCTAAGTCCAGGCTCCTGCCATCAGCTCAGGACGGGAACCACTGTCCTGTGGTGGGGCAAGTGCCAGATACAAGGAGCCTCATCCCAGCCTTCATGGTCTGGCCAGGGCTCATTCACAGAAGATAAGAAAGCATCAAGGAATGGGCAGCTCTTTGACCCAGGAGTGGTTGGAGGGCTTTCTGGAGGCGGGGGCATGGGCTGTATTCTGACACATGGTAGCAGCATGAGAAAAAGTATTAAAGTTGCTTCTGCACTAATTCCCAGGTGCTTAGGCAGACCAGCCCTGCTCGTAGGGAAGCCAGAGAAGGGGTCTGTGCCGGTCCCAGACCAGACCTGCCCTTCTGACCATCCCTGCTCTTGTCCCAGGTCCAGGCTGCTTCCCAGCAGCCTTCCCCGGAAATGCTCCGTCTTCCACCTCTTCGTTGCCTGTCTCTTACTGGGCTTCCTCTCCCTGCTCTGGCTGCAGCTCAGCTGCTCCGGTGACGTGGCCTGGGCAGCCAGGAAACAAGGGCAGGAGACCCCAGGTCCACCCCGGGCCTGTCCCCCAGAGCCGCCCCCTGAGCACTGGGAAGAAGATCCGTCATGGGGCCCCCACCGCCTGGCAGTGCTGGTGCCCTTCCGGGAACGCTTTGAGGAGCTCCTGGTCTTTGTGCCCCACATGCATCGCTTCCTGATCAGGAAGAAGATCCCACACCACATCTACGTGCTCAACCAGGTGGATCATTTCAGGTAGGGACTGCTAGCCCCTGCTCCCCTCTCCAGGGGTGTCACCGTGTCCAGCCCTCTCAGGGCCTGCTCCCTTTCCCGGCAGCTGGTGGGCCTCAGACCTGCGAAGGGCCACCTAGGTCAGTGGCAGGAGGGAAGGAGGTGGGACCCTTCTCACTGGGTTTGACAGAAATCTTTGGGGAAAGTGGGGCTGGGGAGGGCCCTGATCTGATTTCCATTTTAAAATAGGGGTGCTGTGTGTGAAGTAGATTGTACCAGGACAAGAGGAGGAGCAGGAAGAGCTGTGGGTGGTCACTGCAGTTGTCTGAGATGGTGAAGACTTGGCCAGCACGTAGAAGGGATGGAGGAAGCACAGACAGGGCTTGCCAGGGGATTGGTGGTGAGGATTAGGCGAAGAGTGTCAATACAATGACTTTAAAGTTGTTCACAGTCTGGCATTATCCTGAAATCTTTGCACATACCGAAATCTTTTCTCCATAATCATAATTGAAGCATCTCGCATTTCACCCCCACCTTTCCCTTCAATTCCTTCCCTCTGGAAACTCGCAACAGTTCCTAGACTCTGCTGGGCCCTGTAGTCCAGATACTCCCAATTTTCTTTCTTTCTTTCTTTCTTTCTTTCTTTCTTTCTTTCTTTCTTTCTTTTTAATTTCTTGGGGTGACATTAGTCTACATGAACATATTGGTTACATGTGTGGATTACTAATTTACAAAATCTGTATATAGGACCATGTGCCCACCACCCCAAATTTTTTCTTTCTTTTTATTTTGAGAGTACCTTTATTAAAGCGGGGGACAGCTATCACCTCATTTCTCTGCTCCCCTTTATAGCAAAACTCCTCCCATTTCTCCCCTCATTGCTAAAACAGCTCTCACTGACATCACCAATGAACCTTATTAATCATCTTCATTCTGTAGACATCTCAGCAGCATTTCCCAAATGGATTACTTCTTTCTTCCTCAAACAACTGTCTGACTTCCAGGGCAGCCCTCTCTGAATCTCCTCCTTTCTCACTGGCTGCCCTCCCCACCTTTCCAGGTTCTGCCTCATCTCCCCGGTCTCTTGGTCTCAGTGCTCTTGAGTGTCTCCTTGCTGGCTACAGTCACCCCCTGGGGGATCTCATCCAGGCTCAGAACATTAGGTCTCATCTCTACTCTGGTGACTCCCCAGGCTGTATTCCCAGCCTAGACTTCTCTCCTGAACTCCAGACCTGCACATCCATCTGCTTACGCAGCTCTCCATTTACTGGGCTCAGAAGCACCTCAAGCTTTCTTGATCAAAGCTGAATTGCCCAGATCAGCTTCCCCTGCCTCTTCCCCAACTGGGAAATGGCAATTCTATGCTGCCAGTTATGCAGCCCAAAAAGCCTTGGAATCATTCTCTACTTTTCTTTCTGCCTCACACGGGACATCGTTCATCAGCAGAATCCAACTAGAACCTGCCCACTTCTCACCGTCTTCACTGCATCCCCTGAGCTAAATCACTGTCATCTCTTGCCTAAATTATTGTAATGGCCTCTCAACTCACCTCTATGCTTCCACTTCGCTCCTCCAATCTCTTCTCAACACCCCAACTGGAGGATCCTGTTGCACCCTAAGTCACAGTGTGTCATGCCTCTGCTCTAAGCCCTTCAGTGGCTCCCCGTATCATCATGGCCAAAGCCTAAGCCCATCAGGGGCCTGTCACCCCCGACCTCATCCTCTACGCCCCGCTCACTCACTACTGGCCACATTGGTGTCTGCCCTGCCTCAGACCTTGGTAAGCACTCTCTCCTCTGCTCAGAGCCTCCTTCCCCTGATTTCCATAGGGCTCAATCCCTCTGGCCTTCGGGTTTCTACTCACCCTTCACCCTGTTACCCTGACCACCTCTCTAAAAGAACAACCACCTCATGCTTTGACCTCTTGCTTTGCTTTTTCCCACAACACTTACCACTATATGGCTTCTTAAGTATTAATTTGTTTATTTTGTATCTCCTGTTATTAGAATATCAACTCCTTGAGGGCAGGGCTTTGATTTTCACTGTTATATCCTATGCTCTCAGCAGTTTCTGGCATATAGCAGGTGCTCAGTGAACATTTGGGCGATGACTGGAGGAGATGTGACGCTGGATAGCTCCACAGTGAAATCAGTGTCGCCTGGAGGGCAGCATAGGCCCAGGGTGGGTGGTGCAGAGGACGGGCTTTCCTGCAGAGTCTGGGGAGAGCCAGCTCGCTGCCTGTACCCTGCCCAGCCTTGGCCGTCCTGTACAGGTTCAACCGGGCGGCACTCATCAATGTGGGCTTCCTGGAGAGCAGCAACAGCACAGACTACATCGCCATGCACGACGTGGACCTGCTCCCTCTCAACGAGGAGCTGGACTATGGCTTCCCTGAGGCGGGGCCCTTCCATGTGGCCTCCCCAGAGCTCCACCCCATCTACCACTACAAGACCTATGTCGGCGGCATCCTGCTGCTCTCCAAGCAGCACTACCAGCTGGTGAGGCCCAGCCAGCCTTTCTGCTGAGCCAGGGAGCGCCCACCTGGGTGGGGGCGCTGACAGGAGGAGCAGCAGTTTGGGGGCCCAGCAGGGAACCCAGGAGCAGCCAGAGACAGGAGAGAGGAGCAGGAACAAGCAGGTCTGTTAGGGAGGATTCAGGCGCAGCACAGAAAGCCCGTGAAAGGTGGCTTCATAAAAGTTGGGTTCATTGGGTCTTAAAATGGATAAGTCTGGCTGGGGCTGAGAGGAGGGTGTTGCTTCCTGTGTGGCTTGCCCAGCTTCAGACAGTGTCACTGGGGCACCATTTCTCTTTCCTCCTTTCTCTCATTTCTACCCTCTTTAGACAGGATTTTTTTCCAGATACTCAGGGTGGAGGGTGGTGGTTGTAGTTGCAGTCTGTATCTGTCTAGGCCCAAGTCTACCAGAAGAGGGAGCTCCCTCTCCAACAGCCAGACAGGAGTCCCAGAGCCATTCCACACAGGCTCTTGATTGGCCTGACCTGTGTCCTGGGCCCATCCCTGAGTCAGTCACTGTGGGGAAGAGGGGGAAGAACTGAGTAGCTTAGACCTGAGTCTCCTGCTCCTCACAAAACTAAAGCCAGCTTTATGTAAATGAAGTCCCTAATCTGGTAGCAAAAACTGGTATCTGCCAAAGAGCCCAACTGTTCCTCTCCCACACAGAGGAAGAAACCAGGGCTGAGCCCAGAAGAAATGGGAAGGGGCAAGCAGGAATTGGTATTTGTGCCCATTACCAGCTTCCCAGAGAGGTGCCCTCCTGCCAGTCAGATATTTGAGGGAAACAAATAATCTCACACAAGTTCCAGGCCCCATTTCATGGGCACAGGGTCTGGGATGTGCTGACTGTCCCCCCAATACTGCAGAGGTTGTGGGAACTGCATCTGAGTGGTAAGAGACTAGAGAGCACACCGGGCGGATGAGGCAAGTGACGCTGTCTGTCTCTGTGTTAGTGCAACGGGATGTCCAACCGCTTCTGGGGCTGGGGTCGTGAGGACGATGAATTCTACCGGCGCATCAAGAGAGCTGGGCTCCAGGTAACACCCGCAGGTCCCCTACCACCACCTCAGCCATCATGGCTGCCCTGAGGCTCCCTTCTCTGCCCTCCGCTTGAAGATCCTCAGCTGGTTCTTTTTTTTTTTTTTTCTTTTCTTTTTTTTTTTTAAGGTTTTATATGTTTTATATGTGCTCAGGTGATTCTGATCCTAGTCCTGCCCCCAACTTAGCACACCTCTTCTGCATACTGGGAAGACAGGCCCTGGCCTGTGGCCTGTGGCAGGCAGTGGGACCCAGAGGACTAGTGAGGGCCAGGGCTCCAGGAGGGATGGCCTAACCCAATTTCCTTTGGCCTCAGCTATTCCGCCCCTCGGGAATCACAACTGGATACAAGACATTTCACCACCTGCATGACCCAGCCTGGCGGAAGAGGGACCAGAAGCGCATTGCAGCTCAAAAACAGGTGCTAACTGGTTCCCTGATCAGGCATAGAAAGGCGGTGACATGGGGGAGCCAGCAGGCCCAAGCATTTCACCAAGTTCTACTTGAGTCAAAATGGCTCTTCCCACTCCTTTTTGGCCCAGCTCAGTCGATGGCGTTTTGTTTGGGTACCTTTCCCTGGTTGGTGGCTGCTATGGGTCCTGCGACCTGGGTCAGATGACCCCCATGCAGGCTGGGTGGAGGGGACTCAGCTGAAGATGTCAGAATCCCAGGCGGACCTGCAACCCAAGAGTTCCCATCCCTCAAACAGCTCTTCTCTAGGAGCCACACTAGTGAAATGAAAACCCCTGCTCTCCTGCTTACTGGGGCATACAGCTGCGGGAGAGCCTTCACAGCTGTGAGCGGCACGCCTGTCTTCATTGGGTCACAGAACCTCTGATGATGAGGTCCTGGGGCATCCATATACAGCTGGCTCCTTCCAAGCCCTGAATATATGCTCTCTCCCCTTTTCCTTCCTAGGAACAATTCAAGGTGGACCGGGAGGGAGGTCTGAACACTGTGAAGTACCGTGTGGATGCTCGTACAGCCCTGTCTGTGGGTGGGGCCCCGTGCACTGTTCTCAACATCATGTTGGACTGTGACAAGGCTGCTACCCCCTGGTGCACACTTGGCTGAGTTGGCTGGACAGTAAGGAGGCTTGTACCTGCCGAAACCGGTTTGGCTCAGCGGATAAAGCATCAGTCTGCGGCCTGAAAGGTCCCAGGTTCGATTCCAGTCAAGGGCATGTACCTTGGTTGTGAGCACATCCCCAGTAGGGGGTGTGCAAGAGGCAGCTGATCGACGATTCTCGTCGATGTTTCTAACTCTCTATCCCTCTCTCTTCCTCGCTGTAAAAAATCAATAAAAAATATATTTAAAAAATACTTTAAAAAAAAATAAAAAAGGAGGCTTGTACCTACAGGCCACATTGCTACTCAAGCCCTGGACAAAGCCTCAGGCCCTGGGCCCAGCTCCAATAGGACGTGGAGCATTCTGAAGCAGTGGACAGCAGGCTACGTGTTTGCAGCAGCCTGGCCCCAGAGGGAGCCTGAGCCAGGACAGAACACACAGGATGCCTGGGATGCTGCTAGCAATAAACAGTGATAGAGAGAGGCTGGGATGTGGCTCCCAACTGGGACTCTCCGCCCTGCCTCTGCTTGCCCTGCTCTGCCCTCCTTTGCATGCTGGGACCTGCGGGCTTTTGTTCCTTCCCCCTGGACTGCCTCATGCAGAGGTACGGTTTAGAGGCCACGCTGCTGATCTGAGTGGCTAGGGCCATTGGGAGGCTTAAAGTGCAGGACCCAGAGAGCAAGCCCCACAGAAAGGCCACGACTGAGAGCAGCTCCAGCTGGGTGTCACCATGTAGGAGAGTGGGCCTGTGTTGCCAGATCTGATTTTTTAAAAGAAAGTAGAAGTCTGGATTCTTAAGTAAAGTTGGTTAATTATTAAATGATAGCAACTAATTGAAACTTAAAAAAAAAAAGAGTTGGCAATCCAAACAAAATGTGATGTGAACCACCAGTTTGCCACCTATGGCTGAGGGGAAGGGAATAGAAGAAAAGATGACATCTCTCTTTGCTACAAGCTGGCAAGGAGTTGGGTTAGGGCAGGGATGGCAAGACTAGGGGAAGCTCAGGTGGGAGAGAAGCCAAAGGCACAAGGTTCCTGTACCGTCCACAGCCCTCCAGGCTTTGTTGCCCTCGGGGCAGTGTGACCACCGCCAGGCTCTAGTGAGCTCATACTCTGGGAAGGGGACTGCACTGCCTCACTAAGACGGACAGATTCAGAGGACTGGACTCAGGGCAGGCAGGATGTGTCGGCAGTGGCTCAGTCATGGCTTGAGGGAATGAGGGCTGTGTTTCTGATGCCGGAGTAAGAAGATGAGAAGTGGGAGAATCCCTGGGGTTCCCACAGCACAAGCGATCACACAATGCCAAGGAGAGGTGAAGGAGGGGAGCTCAGGAGACTGGAATTGGGGAGTGATCTTGGAGGGGAGCCTGGGGTCAGTGAGAGAGTGGGAGGCCAGGGGCCCTGCAAAGTAGATCACTTCTTTAAGGTGTCTGGCTGCCAAAGGTTGGCGGCAGAAGTCCGAGGAGATGGGGGACAGTTAAGGCTGGTTTAACAATAAGTAGCACACCTGAAATACTAAAGACTCCTCCTCTGAGCTGCTGTGTGCAGTTGCGTGGGTTGTGCATTGTACAACCTAAGCATAAGCGAGACTTGAGCAAAGATGAGCAGAGTGAAGCTTCGGGCTCCATGTAACTGTTCAGGTGTATAATAGAGGGTCCTTGTGATCCTAAATTGGTCTTACCCAGTGATTTAGCCCCACAGAGGGGCAAACAGGCTGCAATTACAGTACAAGGGTGGTGGGCAGGACTTTCTCAACTTGAGATCCAGGAGAGGGGAATGGCGTGTTTTCTGTATGTCAGTCTCCTGGGCAACCCTGGCTAAATCATCTTGTACTTAAGTAACATGGAGGCAAAACTCCAGCCTCCTGGTGGGAATGGGTGTGATATCATAGCCCTCAGCTCTGTACTCATCTGGCACAGCAAGACCTCACAAATGTGGGTGTTCCTTTATATCTGCACCAAGGATGTGGAATGAGCAGAAGAAAAGCAGGATCAGCTGACTCAGCCTGGGCCCCACACACCTGAGCCCCACACTCCGCATTGGCTGCTGCTGCCATCCCAGGAGAGTGGGAGAGGGCTGAGCGATGGTTTGCAGGGGGAAGAAGCAGGTAGCTCTACTGCTTCCTCAGTGTCTTTGTTGCCTCCTCCCTGTCTCGCTGACCAGGTGTGAATGAAATAAATCTAGGAGGAATTAGCATCTGCTGAGCATTTACTGCATACAACATGCTAGGTCCTTATTGGTTAATCAGTTTTGTAGCTGAGGATGGTGAAGCACAGAGAGCTAAGTGGCTTGCCCAAAGGTAAAAGAGTTGGTACCTAGTGGAACTTGGCCTTAGAGCCAGATTCCTTCACTCCTGGCCTGCACAGCAGGTCCCATGCACAGATGTTCCTTATCCTCCAGACTGTTCCTCCTCTCCCTAGCTGGAGAGGGCCCATGGGGAGGGCTGGCCATCATGGTTTGATGTTCCTTTCACCACTGGGATGAAACCAGGGCCATGGGTGAGATACAAAGTGTCTGCCCCATGCTTCCTCTGGATGAAGATGGGGGTTTGGCTGCTGGAGCATCAGTGGGACCAAGAGCATGGCACTGTGCCTGGGAATGTACAAGGTGCTTGGGGAAGGTCTCTCCAGGAGACGTGGGCTTGCTGGTGGAGTCAGTTTGCTGTCAGGATGGGAAGGGTTCTGGAGGGGTCAGCCTGTGCAAGGTAGAGAGAGGAAGAGAGCATGTTATGTTCAGGGACCTGAAAGGAGCTCTGGGTGTCCCTGTTTGCCAGTATAGTGCAGGAGTGCGTGTGTGGGGACAGAGGGAAGGGTGGGATGAGCCATGAGGATCTGTGTATGCCACATTGTACATACACGTATACTGTGCTCTCTGGGTTCAGTGTTTTCAAGCACGGGGAAATTTTTGAGCAGGGAGAGACCTTTCTGAACCCACAACTGTAGTGTATTGGACTGAGCTATCCTGCCAGGGCACCACTGTCAATTTCTTAGTTTTGACCAATGCACTATGGTTAGGTAAGATAATAACCACAGGGAAAGCTGGGTAAAGGCTATATAGGAATTTTCTGTAATATCTTCATAATTTTTCTGTAGATCTCAAGTATTCCCAAAGGAAAACCAATTTTTTAAGTTAAGTTCTATATGAGCAGCGTAACAATTGCTCAGTAAATGATGGAATCTTGGCCTTCCCTTCAGGCTGGCAGTTGAGAATTTCCTCTGCTACTGCCTCTGTCTGAGCTATGCCCCCTCACCCACAAGTAAGGTTGAGTTGACTCCCCAGGCTGTGATATAGAAGCAACGGAAACGGTAACTATTGGTTGTCTGAGTATTTCCTTCCCATAGGAAGGGATGTAGATGTTTTTCCTTAATGACTACACCCAGTGTCCCCTTGTCCGCTCCTTCATAGAGGCCTTCCTGACTACCCATTCTTAAGAGTTCACACACAAACTCACATATATCATCCCTTTTCATTACTCTCACAGCTATCACCATTAACTGAAATCTTATTTATTTTCTCTCCCCTGTTCCTTCATCTCACTAGAACATTGGTCCCTGAGCTCAGGACCTGTGAGTCTTGTTCATTGCTTTGTCCTCAGTACCTAGCACAGGGCCTGCTGCCTCACAGGCACTCCGTTTTAATGGAATTGAGTTGAAATTCCCAGGTGGTAGGTTGTGGCCCGCAGCACCAGCTGCTGCTGCCAGGCCTTCTCTGCCCTGAGGCTGATGTTTTGCTCTCCTGTCTTGTCTTGAAGACCTGGGGCCACCTCTTCCCCACACCTGACTTCATCTTCTTTGTTCACTTGCCCTTTCCATCCTGTTTACCTGTCTGCCAGCAGCTGCTACACTACCTGCCAGCTTTAATTCTGCTTCATTTAAGCTCGTTTGCACCAATTTCCTTTTTTAGAACAATCCGCGCAGTCCCCTGAAGAGCAGCACATGCTGTGGGCGGCCCTGCTTCCCTTTTCCTAATGAGCACAGAGCAGCAGTGTCCTTCCCGCTGAGAACTCACGGAAAGCCCTTTGCCAGGACAGGAGGAGGCCTACACTGATGCTCATTACCTAGTGGGCATGAAATCAGGGCACACGCTGCGGAAATTCTGAATGTTAAGGGGATGGGAAGTCCAAAGTGCTTTGGAGGCTGACCTGCTTCCTGAGGTCAGACTTTTCCTCCCTCACGGCTATAGGATCCACCCACGTCCCCATCACTGGGGCTTTAGGCCTCACCGTCCTGGGGCTACAACTCAGGAGAGGGGTCTGTTCTGCTCCCTAGAAATTGGAGTGAGAAAGAGGTTCAGGAGTGGTGGCCCCGCCCCAGGGAATGTTCTCTCTTACCCTTAGAGCTGGCAACACCAGAGGCCGCAGAATTGCCTTTTCTGTGCAGTGGCCTAGAATCTCAGCCCAGAGTGGGAAAACACAGACTTCCCACCACATTGTCACACCCACCTCTCACTTTCTGCTGCTGAAGAAGACTCAGCACATAATGAAATCATGTTGCTTTTCATAGAAATGAAGCCAAGGCAGGAACGTGGCAGGCAGAAACTGAAGGGCCAATGAGACTCATCTGGAAGAAGAGAAGTTCCTGGGATTGGGTCAGCCAGGATAGGGAACTGGAACTTTGGCCTCAGCCGGAGGAGGTGGCAATCCCACCTCCACTACCAGTTCACTGCGACCTCAGGCAAGCCCCTGAACCTCTCTGAGCCTCAGTTTCCACATCTCTAAGGTAGAACTTTTCATACCTGCCTGCCTTGCATGGTTGCTGAGAATAAACGCGATAATGTACGTATCTGGTAGTGTATGTATCTGACACATAGGGAGTACCAATAAGTAAAAGCTTTTATAACCACTTACGGGCTTTAAAACAGTGATGAGGCCATCTTTATGGTGCTTCAGAGAGTCATATTGCCTCATTACCTTAACCATTCCCTCCTAAAAGTGCACTGGGGCTTGCTGAGGGCTTGGAGGGCCTCTCAGAAAGACAGGCATTCTCACATCCACACATGAGGGACTTGGCCTCAGACCTTGAATTCACTGACTTAAAATTAATTGCTATTAGCCAGATTGTGCTCCCTATAATGTTGTAGTGGTTTTAGATTTTTAAAAAGCAAAAAACTCTAGCTGGTTTGGTCCCGTAGATAGAGCGTCAACCTGCAGCCTGAAGGGTCCCCAGTTCCATTCTGGTCGAGAGCACATACCTGGGTACGGGCTTGATCCCCAGTGAGGGGCATGCAGGAGGCAGCCAATCAATTCTCTCTCTCGATACTTTGGTATGTTGTGCTATTCAGACATTGTTCCACATGAATTAAAGGGCCCAAATCATGCCAGGAAAGCATGCCCCAAACCATAACACTGCCCCCACCAGCTTGAAGGGTTACATTCATGCATGTGGGGTGCTTGCTTTCATGCCATCTCTGAGAAATTCTCACTCTGCCATCTGCATGATGCAACTGGAAACATGATTCACCAGACTACATGACTTTTTCCAATGCTCGACTGTCCAATCCTTGTGTTCCTGTGCGAATTGGAGACATTTTATCTTGGTAACTGCAGACAGCAAAGGTGTTCGAACAGGCCTTCGGCTTCCATATTCCATACGATGCAGTTTACGGCTAATTTGCCTACAAACGTCAGGTGGTCATAATAATCTGGTCCCTTTCTGCTCGCTTCCTGCTGGCAAAGGAAAGTTGATGACAAGACTTGGACAAAAGCAAAATATAGTTTTAAATTAAATAATACATTAAGAAAATGAGCTATGTCTAAGGAGAACAAATTCAAGTATGACCTGGGATTTACAGGTTCGCCAGCCAGTGGTTCTCAACCCTGGCCACTCACTAGAATCCCCTGTGGAGCATTAGAAGCAATAGCTCAGCTGGGGTGGCTCAGTGGTATGAACCAGGAGATCACGGTTTGATTCCCAGGTTGCAGGCTCGGTTCCCAGTGTGGAGTGTGCAGCCAGCAACTGATTAATGATTCTCTCTCATCATTGATGTTTCTGTCTCTTCCTCTTTGAAATAAATAAAAAATATTTTTTAAAAATTCAGGATCTCTAAACAATAAAATTAAATTTAAAAAATTTTAGGGCAGGGTTACCATGGGGGTAAGAATGGATGGGATGCATTTGGGGAGAGGCCAACAGGCAGCCTTAAAGATTTTCTTGGTTTTCTATTTCCTAAGCTGATGTTTGACATATAAGGGATCATTCTATTATTTTTCACATCTTATATGCACATATTTCTACATATCATGTGTTACATTTATGACATATAAAGTATTTTAATAAAAAATTGCAGCCGAAACCGGTTTGGCTCAGTGGATAGAGCGTCGGCCTGCGGACTGAAGGGTCCCAGGTTCGATTCCGGTCAAGGGCATGTACCTTGGTTGTGGGCACATCCCCAGTGGGGGGGGTGCAAGAGGCAGCTGATCGATGTCTCTCTCTCATTGATGTTTCTAACTCTCTATCCCTCTCTCTTCCTCTCTGTAAAAAAACCAATAAAATATATATTTTTTTAAATTGCAATGGGAACAAAAAGACTATAGATACCCGTGGTAGTTATGAGTAATGAAAAGGCACAAATTAAAAGCCAACAACATGCTGTGTTGGTGAGGATGTGGAACAACCCGAAATGTCATGCAGGCGAGTACACGTGCAATTTACGCCTGCTGTCTCCGTAGCTGCCCCGCTTTCACTCTCAGAGGTTCCCCAGGTGGAATCCACTAGCAAGAGGGCCTTGTGCTCTCAGTGGCAGCAGCTGCCCCTGTTTCTTGTCCCAGAGCAAACAGAAATGCTGAAGAGAAACAAAAGGTGAAACTTCCCAATTAAATAGTCACTTCTACTTACTTGGAAAGCCTTCCTTGTCCTTCATCTATAAATTAGGCATAGCTGTTACCTTATGGGTTTGTTGTGATAATTCAATGAGATTATTTATGCTCAGGATGCAAGGAATGGAAAGCTCCCTTCTTTTCCAAATTAAATCAGGACAGTACCAGCACCTGGAGGGACGCTGATATTACCCTGGGAGGCAGGAAGCCCTGCCCCTTCTCTGTACCATCTAAGGCTCTCCCAGGCTTACAAAGTTCCAAGAAGGTCCCAGTAGATTAAAAGTGATCTAAAGACACATCTGCCAAATGCAATGTGTGGACTTTAGGTGGATCCTGATTCAAACCAATCAACTTGAACAGAATCCTGAGAAAAATCAGGAAAATATGAGTAGGGATTGAGTATTAGGAGATAGCAATGTGTGATAATGGCATTGTGTTTGGGCTTCAAAAAATTTCTTCTCCCAAATAGCTATTCTCTGATCTCAAATAAAGGCATGCTGCCTCTCATTTTGATACAGCCTAAAATATTTATGGATAAAATCTTATAATGTCACCAAACCGGTTTGGCTCAGTGGAAAGAGCGTTAGCCTGCAGATTGAAAGGTCCTGGGTTCGATTCCGGTCAAGGACATGTACCTTGGTTGCGGGCACATCCCCAGTGGGGAGTGTGCAAGAGGCAGCTGATCGCTGAAACTGGTTTGGCTCAATGGTAGAGCGTCGGTTAGGGGCATGTACATTGTTTGTGGGCACATCCCCGGTGGGGGGTGTGCAGGAGGCAGCTGGTCGATGTTTCTCTCTCATTGACGTTTCTAGCTATCTCTCTCCCTTCCTCTCTGTAAAAAATCAATAAAAAAAAAAGAGGCAGCTGATCAATGTTTCTCTCTCACTGATGTTTCTAACTCCCTATCCCTCTCTCTTCCTCTCTGTAAAAAATCAATAAAATATATTTTAAAAATAAATCTTATAATGTCTAAGATTTGCCTTAAAATAATCCACTGGTCGCCAAAACCGGTTTGGCTCAGTGCATAGAGTGTCGGTTGTGGACTGAAAGGACCCAGGTTTGATTCCGGTCAAGGGCATGTACCTTGGTTGTGGGCACATCCCCAGTAAGGGGTGTGTAAGAGGCAGCTGATTGATGACTCTTTCTCATCGATGTTTCTGGCTCTCTATCCCTCTCTCTTCCTCTCTGTAAAAATATCAATAGAATATATTTAGGAAAAAAAATCCAGTGGTGGGAGTTGGGGGTGGGGGGATAGAGATTAAACAAGAGTGGTCAGGAGATACTCATTGTAGCTGGCTGGTGGATACAGGGGCTCATTGTTCTCTTCCTTCTATTTTTACCTACATGTGAAATTTCCCAGGAAGCAGAGAGAAAAGGGAGGAGAGAAGGGAGGAAGGGAAGCAGGGAGGCAGGAAGGCCCCCCTCCATGCAGGAGAGAGCTCTAGTTCTCAGAGCACAGCTCAGCTCTGCGGCAATGCCAGCAGCCCTCCTGCGAGAGAGCTGCCACCAGCCAGCATGAACTTTAGAAGACAATAGTTCTACACATTCTGCCAGCGTCACCCGTCCTTCAGGAGCCAACCCCCCGAAGGACTGCAGCATCATGAGTGCAGGGTCCGCTTGTCTTTTTCTGTCCACCCCAGGAAACCAGGCAGGAGAGGGGGGGGCCACTTGCCTTCTTCAATCTCCCGAAGGACCACAGCAGTTTCTCTTGAAATACACCAAATGTTTTCATTCCACACCTTCTGGCACAGCCTGGCGGCTCTTGAGAAGGAGCTCAGATCTGAGAACAAAAGATCCTGGCCATCCTCTACCCCAGCCCAGGCCTCTCTGGCCTTCTGAAAAGGGGAGAAATATGGGGTGGGCTCACCTTTCCTGGTAATACCTGTTCTTCCCCCATTCTTCCTCCCCCAACCAAACACAGACCAGGAGACTTCTCGCTATAGCATTGCCATGATGTAAGTTAAATGTCCCTGGGTCCCCATGTTACAAATAAGAGGAACCCTCTGGAGCGGCCAGGTGCTGTGTGAGAGCCATTCCTTCCCACTCCCTCCACCACGAGTTCTTCAATCAGCCTTGGCTGGGTAGCTCAGTTGATTGGAGCATTGTCCAGATAAACTAAGGTTGTGGCCAAGTCAGGGTACATGCAAGAATCAACCAACGGCCCAGCCAGAGTAGCCCAGTGACTGAGAATGAACCTATGAGCTATGAGGTCACAGTTCAATTCCTGGTCGAGGCACTTGCCGGGATTGTGGGCTGGATCCCTATAGGGGGGCATGCTGGAAGTGATTCTCTCTCATCACTAATGTTTCTGTCTCTCCCTCTCCCTCTATGAAGTCAACAACAACAAAAAAAGAATTAACCAGTAAATGCATTAATAAGTGGAACAACAACTCTCTCTCTCTCTCTCTCTCTCTCTCTCTCTCTCTCTCTCTCTCTCTCTCTCTCTCTCTCTCTCTCTCTCTCCCTTCTTCCCTCCCTTCCTTTCTCTCTAAAAATCATAAATATATTTTTAAAGTTCCTCGATCATCCACTGGCTTTTACTGCCCCCTTGTGGTCACTGCTTCCCATAGCCAGCCCTGCAATACAAATTTCCTGCCTACCCACCTTGCACTAAGCCAGTTTTCATTGAGGAGCAAACCTTTGGCTTATTAGTGGGAAACCCTCCTCTTAAATGAATATCTTCCAGACAAGCTATTTGCTTTTTAAACACTTGACTGGCCGAAACCGGTTTGGCTCAGTGGATAGAGCATTGGCCTGAGGACTGAAGGGTCCCTGGTTCAATTCCAGTTAAGGGCATGTACCTTGGTTGCGGGCATATCCCCAGTAGGTGTGCAAGAGGCAGCTGATCGATGACTCTCTCTCATCGATGTTTCTAACTATCTCTCTCCCTTCCTCTCTGTAAAAATTCAATAAAATATATTTAAAAAACTTGACTTGTTAAAAATTTCATAATAAAAATTAGGGAGAAAAATATCTTACAAAGTGGCTGGTTATAAGGAAAAGAATCGGGAAAAATGTCCCCCGCCTTTATATGGGTAATGGAAGCTCTAATTCCATTAAAAAAAAAATGCTCCTGCAGACACTATGCTTGTTCCTGGCAGGGTTGTGGCTGGATCTAACTCCTAGGAGTCTTTTCAGACCCCAAGCCACTCTCCGTGACTTACCCCTGGTGACAGCAGAACAGATTTGGAGGCACACACCCGGAGCAAAGTCTCATCCCAATCTTGGGCAAACAAGCCACTATGACCTCTATGTCCAGGGGTACCAAGGGCAAGGTTGTAGACCCCAGCGTGCAGAGGATACAGGCAAACAATTTGATGAAACCAGTTTGTGGCCCCCTGCTTTCTACCCTGTGTGAACCAGTTCTCAGAACACCGTGAGCAAGTCTGTCCCCAGCTGTTCAGGCATCTTACACTCAGAAAGAGCCAGGCCACTGTGAACTGTTCCAACTCACTCCCAGAGGCCCTGTCCTCTTCTGCAGAGCTGCCATGCCAATGCCTGAGTTTTGTTTGTCTGTTTTGTGATGCATCCGCTTCAAAGACGGCTATTGGGAATAAACACGGTGCCAGCCACACGACTAGAAGAGCCAGACTGCTCTCCCTCCCCAAAGTCCCTGTTTTAGAGACCTTTGGTTTGGCTCTTGTTTTTCTCTTCTTGCCTTTAAATAGTCTCTTATGCTTTACATTCACTACTAAAGAGTGAACCCAAGACTCCCACCCTCAACACCAATAAAAGCAAAACCCCAGGTGCATTCTCTCTCTCTCTCTCTCTCTCTCTCTCTCTCTCTCTCTCTCTCTCTCTCTCTCTCTCCCCCTCCCTCCACCTCTTCACTGTGGAATCTCCAGAAACTGTGAGTAATAAAAAAAGAAAAAAAGAAGAGAGAGCGAGCGAGAGAGATCAAAACATCAATGATGAGAGAGAATCATTGACCGGCTGCCTCCTGCACGCCCCACACTGGGGATCGAGCCCGCAACTCGGGCATGTGTCCCAACTAGAATGGAACCGTGACCTTCTGGTCCATAGGTCGATGCTCAACCTATGAGTCATGCTGGCTGGGCAAAAGCATCTTTTACTGAGGTATATATTGCTAAAAACAAATTGAACTGTTGCTAGCAACTTTTTTTTTTATTACAGAAGTAGAAACTATTAAAATTTTATAAGATGGAGACTGTAATTAGAATAAATATTTTATATGGTTTGACAAAACAGGTTTGACCTCATTCTTGAATAACACAGAGATTCTGAAAGAAATGTCATGGAACTACCATCTCTGCGTCTCAGCCACGGCCGGGACAATGCTGGTATTCTGAGAGAGGGCGAGAGCTCAGCGTCACTCACCTCCAAGTGCTTGCTGTCCAGAGGCATGTTCCCCGGCTGAGGACTCGTGGGGAAGAGCACTGAGAATAGGGGCTGCTCCCAGGGATGTCTATTTTCTTTTCTTTATTTATTAATATATTTTATTGATTTATTTTTATTTTTTTACAGAGAGGAAAGGAGAGGGATAGAGAGTTAGAAACATCAATGAGGGAGAAACATTGATCAGCTGTCTCTTGCACGCCCCCTACTGGGGACGTGACCACAACCAAAGTACATGCCCTTGACCAGAATCAAACCCGGGACCCTTCAGTCTTCAGTCCGCAGGCCGACGCTCTATCCACTGAGCCAAACCGGTTTCGGCAGGGATGTCTATTTTCTACTTGTGTTCTTTGCTTTGCTCCAAGGGAAATTTATTACTTAGGTAAGGTTGATTAAATCATTGATCACTGGTGACTCATCCTGCTATTGTCATGATTAGCTAGTTCGTTAATATTAATAATAAGAAGAGAGCACAGGGTAGACCAGACATTATGAGCATGGTCTCCTGGGCAGCTTCACATTTTATAAGCTAACGCTTCACGGTCCATTCCCTGAAGATCACTGGGGGAAGGGACCAAACAAAGAAGAGATGATGTACATGTGAAGTCAGGTTGACAGTGTGGCAGGAAGTTAGACATGAGCAGAGCAAGGACCAAGGGTCAGGTACAGAAGGTCACCAGAGCGGAAAGCCCTGGGTGCTTAACAAAGACAATTGTAGGTGGGACCTTGCCTCAGGGTGACCTTTCCCCCCTAGCATGTGGCTGGTCATGGGGTTTGGACCCTCTGACCATTCCTCCCTAGAGATAACATCTAGGCCTCAGTTGTATTTCCGATCCAGGCCCAGAAAGACAGCAGCTAAACTAGATAAGCAACACCAAGGCTGACCTCAGGTCCAGCTGCATTGAATAATGACCTCCTTCCCTGGTGCTGGCTAGTCCATCAGTGGAGACCTAGACCCTGAAAGAACACACCTGGAAAGCTGCTGGGTATTCTGTTGAGATCTTCCAAGGGACCTCCTCTACAATCTCCACCCTTAAAACGCTTAGGACAGAGGGCCTGTTAGGTCTGATCTAATAATTTAATCAACACCCCTTCCCCTGGGAACTGACCTTAGACCACTTCACAACTGACATTCCCTTTTGCTTAGACCAGTGGTGGCCAACCTTTGAGACCTCCACGGACCACTAGTTGGCGAATGCTGGCTTAGACCACTTTCCATTTGCTAAGACCATTATCTTTCCCCTCCAGTTTTGTCCAGGATCCAGACACGAACAGAGAATTCCCCACCCGGAAACCCTGCCTAGAGTCCTTTAAAATCTCTGACGCTCCATCCACTAGCCAGTTTGGCTCAGTGGAAAGACCTTTGGCCAGCAGACTGAAGGATCCCGGGTTCGATTCCAGTCAAGGGCATGTACCTCTGTTGCAGGCTCCAGAGCAAGTTCAGGAGGCAACCAATCAATGTTTCTCTCTGTTTTTCCTCTCTCTTCCACTCTCTCTAAAAATCAATGGAAAAATACCCTTGAGTGAGAATTAAAAATAAAAAAATGATGTTGAAAAACAAACAAATAAATAATAAAATAATTTAATATCTCTGACTCCCTGATCCTGGGTGCTGGCACCATTTTGGGGCTCAGCCCATCTGGCCTCCAGATGACCTAATACAGTGGTTGGCAAACCGCGGCTTGCGAGCCACATGCAGCTCTTTGGCCCCTTGAGTGTGGCTCTTCCATAAAATACCACGTGGGCGCCCACATACAGTGTGATTGAAACTTCGTGGCCCATGCGCAGAAGTCAGTTTTCGGCTCTCAAAAGAAATTTCAATTATTGTCCTGTTGATATTTGGCTCTGTTGACTAATGAGTTTGCCGACCGCTGACCTAATACATTTATAATACCTTACCACATTTGGTCTCTTGTGTTCCTCTTTCGGCAGCCCTTACATTTGGTACAAAAACCAGGGAGGGTTCCATGGGGAAGGGGATCCATCACCCCGGCTTCAGTCACCCTGAGCTTTCTACTGGGAGAGCTGTAGGCAGCAGCAGCTGGTCCTGGGCTTGCCTCGGAATCCTACCTGGATGACTGATTGCCGCCTCCATTCGGCCTCCCTCCTCTATGGGCCTTCCTGCCAAGGAGGACCCAGGGCTCCCCGTCCTGGAATCATGCCCCCCAGGTGAGTTACCATACCTTCCTCACGGCCAAACTCCAAGAGCCCTTCCTTTGCCTCTATAACTTATTTCCTAAGCTCATATCTTCTATGAAATTACTTCTACCTCTGTGATTTTCTTTTTTTTTTTTTTAATTTTTTTTCATTTCTTTTTTATAGTAATTCATTTGTTTTTGTTGTTTTGTTTTTTTTTGTGTTTTTTTTATTTTTTATTTTATTGATTTTGCACAGAGAGGAAAGGAGAGAGATAGAGAGTTAGAAACATCTATGAGAGAGTCATCCATCAGTTGCCTCTTGCACACCCCCTACTGGGGATATGCCCGCAACCAAGGTATTATACATGCCCTTGACCGGAATCGAACCCGGGTCCCTTCAGTCCCCAAGCCAACGCTCTATCCATTGAGCTAAACCGGTTTTGGCTACCTCTGTGATTTTCCAAATAAGTGTTCACTTATAGTTTGAGTCTTCGCTCTGAATTCTTTCCTAGCCAGAACTCAAGTACTGGGGTTGTTAAACCCAGGTCTGGTCTGACCCCATGGTTCTAACACCTGGTACTATTCTCAAGCCCCCAACAGCAGGGAAAGTGCTTGGCTGTCCGTCTAGCCTGGGGAAAAGATCATTGACAAGTGCTCAAAATCTTGGAGAGTTAAAGTCCCCAGACAAAGAGTTTCCTCTCCCCTTGTTCTCTCTTTCTCTTGCTCTATGACTTGAACTCGCCCATGTGCTAGTCTGTTCCCTTTCTATAGCCAGGTGGCCTTAAGGAGCCACATGACCCATGTCCCTATATGCAATGGACTGCAACTGGGGACACAAGCTAAGCCAGCCAAATACTGGATTGGGGGGGGGGGGAATACAATATATATATATATATATATATATATATATATATATATATATATATATATATATATATATATATATATATATATTGCACACCCCCTACTGGGGATGTGCCAGCAACCATGTACATGCCCTTGACCATAATCGAACCTGGGACCCTTCAGTCCACAGACCGATGTTCTATCCACTGAGCCAAACTGGTTTCAGCTGGACTGGACTATATTTTATATGGGACAGAAATTATGGGCAGTGGCCTTAATTCTGGCCCTCTTGAAGGCAAGACAGAGATGGCTTTGGAGGGAACCCTCTTAATTTTACACTATCAGTAAAGCTTTGCCACAAAACCCCATTGTCCCATGGGGACCTCAAGAAATTCTTTTCCTCGAGACACCACAAGAACTCCACTTACACCAATAACAATCTTTTTTTTTTTTTAAATATATTTTATTGATTTTGTACAGAGAGGAAGGGAGAAAGATAGAGTTGGAAACATCAATGAGAGAGAGTCATCAATCAGCTGCCTCTTGCACACCCCCTACTGGGGATATGCCCGCAACCAAGGTACATGCCCTTGACCGGAATCGAACCCGGGACCTTTCAATTCCCAAGCCGATGCTCTATCCATTGAGCCAAACCGGTTTTGGCAACCAATAACAATCTTATTACCGGTTTGAAAGTTCAGGTGTATTTCCAAAAGGCCAATATTCAAAACTTCGGAGTTTGGAGTAAGAGAAGGCACCTAACTGAGAAGATGGGGGTCTTAGAGGTTCCTTAAATCCATTTTAAGAGAGTCCATAATTCACACTTTTATGTCAAAGAAAGGAAAAATGGGAAGGGCAAGAGGTCATGGAGGACCACAGACACCTGGCACCTGCAGGGACCTAACAAAGAGGTGAAATCTCAAAATCTCTTTGTTCCCACTCTGTAACCCCTGCTGGTCTAAATCCAGTTTGAGGCTTCTGCAAATCTTTGATAAATAATAATTATTTTTTTACATATTTCCCCACCTCCTCGGGTGAGGCACCTTCTAACAAGGGGGCTATTCCCCCCCTTTTTTTCCCTTTAATATATTTTTATTGATTTCAGAGAGGAAGGGAGAGAGAGAGAGACAGAGAGAGAGAGAGAGAGAGAGAGAGAGGGAGAGAGAGAGAGAGAGAGAGAGAGACATCAGTGATGAGAGAGAAGCATGGATTAGCTGCCTCCTACACGCCCAACACTGGGGTTGGAACCCGCAACCCTAACTGGCCCACTACTAGGGCATATGCCCTGACCGGGAATTGAACCGGGATCTCCTGGTTCATAGGTTGATGCTCAACCACTGAGCCACACCGACTGGGCAAAGGGGCTGTTCCTAAAGAAAAACCTCAAGCTGCAAGCAGAATTCCTCTATAATGATTAGCATGTCTACATGCAAGAATACAGCAGGCCTGAGCAAGACGGGGTCAGGGAGGCTATTTCACTAGCACAATCCAGCCCTCAGCCCCCCCCCCCCCCCGCCCCTCCCCAGAGGTCAGGGAGACGAGAGTTACACCCCTCTAATCACAAGGCTGGTTCTCTAGGCAACCAGCCCCATCCTTAGGTGGGACTCAGAATTCACTTCATTAACATAACAGAAGACACATTGATCACTCTTACTATTTAGAAAATTCCAAGGGTTTTGGGAGCTCTGTGCCAGGAACTAGAAGGAAGATCAAATATATGTTTCTTATTCTAAATCACAACAGCACCGCTCCCTTTCTCATTTAGGAAGTACATTCTCAGGGGCTTCCTCCAGAAGCCACATCCACTGCTCTGGCCTCCAATGGTCTCACTTGGACAGAAAGCTCAGCCATCCAGACTCCTGTCAGGTGACCCGGAGCTGGCAGGTCCCCCATAGGTCATCTAACATGCCTCTCCCTCCCACAGAAAGAAACTGGATGCCAGACTTCTGGCCATTTGGGCTAGACCAGAACCCAGCCAGAGCATGGGGCTGGGACGCTCACCTTTATCCAGGGAGTGCTACCAGCCAAGCACTGGGCCGCATTTTTTTTTTTTTAAACATGCACATTTAAAAATATATATATATTTTATTGATTTTTTACAGAGAGGAAGGGAGAGAGATAGAGAGCCAGAAACGTCGATGAGAGAGAAACATCGACCAGCCGCCTCCTGCACATACTGGGGATGTGCCCACAGCCAATGTACATGCCCTTGACCGGAATCGAACCCAGGACCCTTCAGTCCGCAGACCGACGCTCTACCGCTGAGCCAAACCGGTCTCGGCGTGGGCCGCATTTTTTCAGGTGAGTTCACCTAAACCCTCCTCACAGCCCTGACAGATATTTCACTAAGGAAGACACAGAGGCGCGGAAGGGTAAAAAGACCCAATTTTCCTGACCCAACGCGCTGGCTCTTCTCCCTGCAGCACCAAGAAATGTAACATCCTGCTCCTCCTGCAGCTTCCTCCCGAGTTCCCTCTTCCAGAAGCCGCAGGTTAGGCGTTCAGCTCCCAGGCCAGCAGTGCAGGGTCATTTTGAATTCTTCCTTCTTCGACCTGGCAGCCAGTCTGTGGGCACAGCACCCTGCTCTGGCAGGCTGGGAGAAACCGCAGAGGGCAGACAGTTCAGCTATCTGTGCAACGTTAGATTTCCTCTAAGTGGCTGTGGTGAAGCCGTTGCCCAGGCTCAGCCCGAACTCGGCCCTCACATCTGTGCCAGGGGCTCGCCTCTTTCTGGTGTTACCTGTTGCATCTTGAAAGGATTACGATGTTCCAAAGCCAGCCTTAGGTCAAGCTGAAACCGGTCTCCTTGTTGCCTCCCCTCTCCACCCCCACACTCACATTTTCACTTTTTAATTTAATTTAATTTAATTTTATTTTTGTTTCAGTTTTTTATTTTTTGTGTTTTTTTTTTTTTTTTTTCCTGGGGATTCACAGTACAGACCTGCCTACTCTCCTTGGCCTTAGCCCTTTAAATGTGAAGGCTATAATCTTGTTCCCAGAAGGTAAATACCCCCCTTTGCTCCAGCTGGTCTTCACTGGACATACTTCAAGTCACTAATCAGTCTGGCTGCTCCTCCTAAAACGCTCCAATTTATCCAAATCCTTTGTTACAAACTCAGTGCCTATGGGGGTAAACAAATGACATCAGTGAGCGAGATGGGTGGAGTACAATAGGGAGTGGTGGGGACTGTGGCAAAGAGTTTGCACCCATCTATTGGAAACAGCCACTTTAGTTTCAGGCGATTGTTGCTCCACAGAAATGAGACCCCAGTATTGCCAGATCCCTTATTTTCCAGGAGAAACAGAACATTTTTAAAAATATATAGATTTTATTGATTTTTTACACAGAGGAAGGGAGAGAGATAGAGAGCTAGAAACATCGATGAGAGAGAAACATCGACCAGCTGCCTCTTGCACACCCCCTACCGGGGATGTGCCCGCAATCAATGTACATGCCCTTGACCGGAATCAAACCCGGGACCTTTCAGTCCACAGACCAACGCTCTACCATTGAGCCAAACCGGCTTCGGCCAGAACATTTTGATTTATATTTGAAATACACATTTTTAATTGATTTAAAACACACACACACACACACACACACACACACACACACATACACAAAACAAACAAACAAACACAAAAAACAACACACTGTGCAGGCAAACAAAAACCTATGGGGAGGAGAATCCAAGATGGCTGCTCGGGTAGGCAACTAGCCGCAGCTGCACACAACTATTTCAATAAAATACAACTAAAATATAAAATGGACATTACCCAGAACTACAGGAAAGTTGACTGACTGGAAATCCTACAACAAGAAGCAAGGAGATAACCAGAAGGAAGAGCGGAGGAGCTGTAAAAGCCTAAGGTACGGAGACACGTGATGCGCAGAGAGGACGGAGCCGGAGAGGAGGGAGGCCGAGTGCCTGGCTGGCGTTCCCTAGTGGGAAGGAGATAAACACTCCGACTGTGCTGGGCCCCCAACTGCTCTGAACCCCCGTTCTAGGCCAGACCCCGGGGACCCAGGCTCATCCAGAGGGAGCTGGGCTGTAAGGCAGAACTCCAGGGAACGGCGAGAGGAGGTCCCGGAGGCGCGCACAGTGTGCGCAGAGAAGGGCCGGCCGGCTGTGCCGCGGGATTGCCCTGACGGGAAGGAGACAGGGGCTCCAGACTGCTCTGAAAGCCACCTCCAACTCCACTTCCAACTGAACTGAACCCCAATACCGGACTCATTGGGGGAGAGCATAGACAGTTTGGCAGCAGGCGAAAATCGAGGGCACCTTTCTCTCAGAGGCACTTGCAACAAGTACTGAAGGACCCTGAGTCTCAGGAGTCGCATAGGGCAGGGCTGACGGAAGCCAAGGCTGTAGGCTCCACCCTGAAACCCCGCCCCATCAGGAAAGCTGCCTGCGAAAATGCCTAAACCAAATAGATCACAAACGAAAGAAATGGAGGACAAAAAGCGACTGGATATAGAGTTCAAAACCACACTTATAAGGTTTTTCAAGAGTCTCCTAGAAAAGGCCGATAAAATAAATGAGACCTATGAGGATATGAAAAGGGATCAACAAGAAATGATAAGGGATCAACAAGAAATAAAGAATACATTGTCTGAAATAAAAAATATTTTACAGAGTCCTAAAAACAGAATAGAAGATCGCAAGAATCAAGTCAAAGATTTGGAACATAAAGAGCCAGAAGACACTCCTCTGCAGAAGCTAGAAGGCAAGAGAATCCAGAAAATTGAAGATGATGTAAGAAACCTCCGGGACAACTTCAAACGATCCAACATCAGAATTATGGGGGTCCCAGAAGATGAAAGAGAGCAAGATATCAAAAACATACTGAAAGAAATAGTGACAGAAAACTTCCCCCACCTGGTGAAAGAATTGGACTTACAAGTCCAGGAAGCACACAGAACTCCAAATAAAAGGAATCCAAAGAGGACCACACCAAGACAAATCATAATTAAGATTCCAAGAGCAAAAGACAAAGAGAGAATATTAAAAGCAGCAAGAGCTAAGCAGGTAGTTACCTATAAAGGAACACCTATATGATTGTCAGCTGATTTCTCAACAGAAATCATGCATGCCAGACGGGAATGGCAAGAAATATTCAAGGTGATGAATAGTAAGAACCTACAGCCAAAGATAATCTATCCAGCAAAGCTATCACTCAGATTCAAAGGTCAGATAAAGAGCTTCACTAATAAAAAAAAGCTAAAGGAGTTCATCACCACCAAACCAGAATTATATGAATTGCTGAAGGTGGTTCTTTTAGAAGAGAAAGTAAATAAAGATAAAAATTATGAACAACAAATACGTAACTATCAACAAGTGAATCTAAAAACCAAGGAAACTAAAAAAAAATCTGAGGAACAATATTAACTGTTGAATATAATAGAATCAGAGGTATGGAAGGGGAGTGAACTGATGATTCTTGGGGAAAAGGGGAGGGAGATGTGGGAAGAGACTGAACATAAATTGTGCACCTATGGATGAGGACAATGGGGGTGGGGAAAGGACAGAGGGTGGGGTGAAAAGGGGGGGGGGAAAGGAACATTTGTAATAATATGAACAATAAAAATTTATTAAAAAAAAAAAAAAAAAAAAAAACCTATGGGGCACTATGCAACCTCTGAAAATGTACCACCTAAAACTGGATTCAACACTCAGGAGTAGTGGGTAACCTGTCCTGTCCATCCTAACTTGTGAAAGCTGTTCCCTCCCTCCCTCCTGATGTCCACTATTTCAGGTCTTCACCATCTCTCACTGGGCCCAGACCCATTGTCCTGACCAGCCAGCCGTCTCTACTTCTTCAGCCCTTCTCCTCTCTGAAAGATGAGAGAGGGGGCCTGAGACCAGGACTCCAGGCTCTATTAGGGGAGAAGGACCCGTACTGGGCCTCTGCCCAAAGGAAGAGAAGAGAGCACATGGCAGGGGTGAAGGCGCCTTTTGAGGGAAGGAACGGGAAGGGATGGGGCTTAGAGTACTCAGCACATGCTGATTGGTGGTTTCATATAAGGCACATGATTAGACACTTGAGGACTTAGGATGGGGGGGGGGTAGGGTATTTGGCAGGTGCTGGTTGGTGGTTCAATGTACAGTCCATATAAGGTGCCTGGTTAGGTGCTCAGGAACGTCCAGGCTGCAGGTACAGGTTACCTCATACTCCGGTATTGGGGGAAGGGAGGATCTACCACTCACCACTGCCCAGTGTGTGCCATCACCCAAGACCCCGCCCTAAGATCCACTATGGCCAGACCTGGCTCCTTCTGGAAAACACGTCCCCTCAGCTTCCCTTCTTCGTTTTTATTTTTTCTCTCCCCTCTTCTGTTAGAGCTGGGGCCCCTCCCTTCTACCCACTCCTTCATACCTTTGCCCAAGCTAGGCTTTCCTCCAGGAATGCCCTCCTCCTTCCCCACCTACACCTTACCTTGGCTCAGCTTCCCTCCTCCTAAGGTCTTTCCTGGCTGCTCAGCCCAAGGTGGTTTCTGCCCCTTACACTTTGCCAATACCAAATCTGTAATATGGGGCGAAGACAGACGGACCTCAAAGAGTGTTTGGGGAATAAATGAGGTGACTCATGTCTGGGGCTTGGAGCAATGGGCACACGTGAAGAGCTGGTGAACGTGAGCTCTTACTGGGAATGCCCTGGTTAACACTGAATCCACATGCCATCTGGGCTCTTTCACATTTCTACGCAGGCATTTCCGGCTACGTGATAAAAGAATCCTGGGCATGGAGACCTGCAGACCTGGGTCGGAATTTCATCTGGCCCACACTTACCCTGGTGAACTCACACAGATTCCTGCTGTCACCGGAAAGGGAGCAGGCCCGGAGCAGGTCTGCCTCAGGGCCAGCCTGTAGTGGGTGGGTTCTTGACTTTGTGCAGGAAAGATTTCACAACACGAGCCCAGGTGACTTTGAGAGCACATTCATTGAGCTGGGGACAGTGAAATAAGGAAGGGCTTAGGATAGAAGGAGCAACAGGAGAGAGCCGGGTAAGGCTCCTTTGGCCTCTAAGAAACAGTATAGGAAAGAAGTGTGTGGCCCTGGCTGGTTTGGTTCAGTGGATAGAGCATCAACCTGCGGGCTGAAGGGTCCCAGGTTCGATTCTGTTCAAGGGCACGTACCTTGGTTGCAGGCACAATCCCAGATCTGGTTAGAGCTGGTGCAGGAAGCAACCAATCAATGTGTTTCTCTGACATCAATATTTCTCTCTGTCTTTCCCTCTCTCTCTAAAAAAAAAAAAAAAAAAAAAAAAAAAAAAAAAAAAAAAATCAATGGAAAAAATATCCTTGGGTGAGGATTTAAAAAAAAAAAACCAAAACACGAACGTGTGTGGACTTGCTGAGAAGTAAGACACGGTGGCAGAAGTGGGCCAAGGCAGGGCTGCTTTTAGCTCACTGACAAGTCAGGGGAAGGGGGCCATGGAAGCAGGTTCAAGAGGTAAGTCTGGGAGGAGCTGCCACTGCCTGCTGCTCCCCTGGTTGCAAGTCTCCTGGGGACCCTTAAAGTTTAGGAGAAAGAGTGAAAAAGTACATGCCCGAGAAAATAAGGGGTGCAGGTAAAGGCCCAGGAGAGTATGTGCTGGGTCCTTTGTCATGAGGGTTCTTATCCATTTTCTAAAGGAGAGACCTCAGAGGAGGAAGGATCTCAACAGAATAGTCAAAGTGTCTCCTTCAAAGTGTTTCCTTCAATATGCTGACTCATCCAAATGAGCTTATGAAGAGGTCAGGATCATTCTCTGGTCAGTTTCACCTTCAAAGAAGGTTAGAAAGAGGAACCAGACAAGGCAGGTCTGCTCTGGAGGTCTGGAACACGTAAACCATTTGCTCTGAAGCGTCCTTGGTTAGGGAAGATAAGATCTTGTGACTTGTTCTCTGGCTGTAAATTGCTCAACAAGTTTGTTCAGTTATCTGTCTGTTTCCCCAATCCACCTGCCAAGGAATTTTCCTAGTTTCTTACTATCCTGCCCCACCGAGGCTTGTGTCTCTGCCTGTAAAATGGAGCTAATAGTTCCCACTTCTCTCAGGGTTATGATAAGGACTGAATGAGGCAATGTCTGCAAAGAAAACGGGGAAGAAATGCTATAAGAACACATTTCTAGAGGAAGAAATTCGTGATCAGCCACCGAACTGCTGGAGTCAAGGGCAGGTGGTTCTTTGAACAGACCTAGAATGTTCTTTTGTTAAAACGTTCGGCAAATAGTTCTTGAGCAGTTACTCTGGGCCAGACACCATGCAGTTACTGCAAAGATGAAGGTCCAGCTCTCCGAGTGAAAACAGTAAAGTCACCCTTAACCCTCCTGCCACTGTGCTCCTCTGTCAGTCCCAGCCTGCTCTTCCGGGCAGATCTCAGTGGATAGAGCATTGGCCTGTGGACTGAAGGGTCAAGGGCATGTACTTTGGTTGCAGGCACATTCCCAGTAGGGGATGTGCAGGAGGCAGCTGGTCAATGTTTCTCTCTCCTTGATGTTTCTAACTCTCTATCCCTCTCCTTTCCTCTCTGTAAAAAAATAAATCAATAAAATATATTAAAAAATAAAATGAAATTTTTATGAAGGAATTAATTTACTTTAATGCAATTTATTCCCCAAATCCCTATTGATCCAAGGGAAAAAAAAATCACCAGCATTGGCAAAAATTCTAATTGAAATATTTCCATTCAAAAAAACTACGGAATTGAAATGCCCCAAACATGTTGAAGACTCATACTTTTAACTTTGCCTGAAGTCCAGATTCAAATCAGCAACTGCCCCATGAAACATGCTCACTTAGACATCCCAAAACTTCATCAAATATATATTTCCAAAGGCAAATTGCTGGTCTCTCACCAAATTGTTCTTCCTCTCAGACACTTGTCTAAAATTGGGACCATCGCTTATTTGATTACTCATGTCAAAAACTTAAGGCATCCTCTCCCTTATCTCTCTCATCTCCACACATAATCTAAAGCCAAGTCCATCAACTCAACATTCAGAGTATCTCTCAAATCTGTCCTCTTTCCAGCTCCAATGTCCTCGCCTAAGCCCACGAAATCTCCCACAAGGATTAACCTAACTGGTCTCCCCGAAACCACTCTTGCATCATCTGTTCCATCCTCCACACTGATAGTTAAGCAAACCAAGACCTCTCTTCCAGATATCTAGGCAGACTAGATATCTTTGATAAAACCTCCTGCAGAGAACAACTGAAAGAGATGATCAAGTGTTTATAAAATTCTCCTTCTCTCTCTCTCTGTCTCTCTCTGTCTCTGTCTCTCTTTGTCTCTCTCTCTCACATACACCCCCCCCCCACATTCTTAGTACCCTGTTTCCCCGAAAATAAGACAGTGTCTTATATTAATTTTTGCTCCCAAAGATGCGCTAGGTCTTATTTTCAGGGGATGTCTTATTTTTCCATGAAGAAGAATACGGTACACATTTATTGTTAAATGAAAATAAACGAAATTTATCACCTGTATAAGGTACGGTAGTACGGTAGTTGTCAACACAAACCAGACAAACTGTGAATCCTACAGTATCAAGAATTTACTCATTTATTCAATGACAATCATGTCATCATCTTCTGGAACATCATCATAACAATCCAATTCCTGAATTTCCTGGTGAATTTCTTGTGACTCCATTTCTTTCAGAATCAGTGAACTAAATCTCTCATGTTTAGCCTAGGGGGGCCTTATTTTTGGGGGATGCCCTATATTTCACTCAGAAGGAAACCTGTAAGCAGGTCTTATTTTCGGGGAAACATGGTAGTATCAAAGAGCTAACTAGATAGTGAGTGAGGAATTGTTGTGCCAAGGTCCAGGAGAGGACAGTATTCCAAAGAGCTAACCCTGCCGAAACTGGTTTGGCTCAATGGTAGAGCGTCGGTCTGCAGACTGAAGGGTCCCGGGTTCGATTCTGGTCAAGGGCATGTACATTGGTTGCGGTTGGTCGATGTTTCTCTCTCATCGACATTTCTGGCTCTCTATCTCCCTTCCTCTCTGTAAAAAATCAAAAAATATATATATATTGATATATATATAAAGAGCTGACCCTGAGATTTGAGGCTGCTGAGAGGTCAAGGTCACTTCTAGTGGCCTTGCATGGCTGGAGACAAAATCAGTAAGGGGCATGTCAAAGGTGGGAGACTGATAAACCACATCCCACATTGGGCTTAGGCCCCAAAAGACTGTTCTCCAGAAATAAAGGTGAACTGAAACAGCCTGTCCCTGAATGGCAGTCCAGCTGAGTCATCAAGGTACTCCGGAGAACATCATGCCCTAAGTATGAACTGAGATGATCTCAGTATGCTCATCCCTCTAGGCACCTGGCAAAAGCAATAGAAAATTCTCTCTGTTGAATGACAAAACAACCCCATTCAAATAATCTCTGCAAATAACTTCACACACACAGTATTTATCACATGCGCGCGCGCGCACACACACACACACACACACACACACGAGGAAGCAAGATTCCTTGAGCTAAAACCATCAGAAACAATAGTAAACAGAAATAGAGCTGGAGGAACTCTATAGTAAAAAAAAAAATTATACTTACTATGTTTAAAAAGTTAAATGCCAAAATTAAAAGCTTCAGCAGGGAACTGGAAACTATAAAATTACATAGTAAATGAAAAAAAAAAAAAGGAATTCAATAAACTAAAACCCAAAAGTTATAGCTCAATGGGTTAACTTTGAGCTTAACAGCAGATATGACATGACTGAAGAATGAATTCAAGAAATGGAAGGCTGGTCAGAAGAAACCACCCAGCCCTGGCTTGATAGCTCACTCAGTTAGAATGTTATCCCGACATGCCAAGGATTAGGGTTGGGTTCCCTGGTTGAATCAAACCAAGAAGCAACTGACGAATGCATAAGTAAGTGGAGCAACAAATTGATATTTCTCACTCTTTTTAATATATATATATATATATATATATATATATATATATATATATATATATATATGATTGATTTTTTACAGAGAGGAAGAGAGAGGATAGAGAGCCAGAAACACCGATGAGAAACATTAATCAGCTGCCTCTTGCACGCCCCCTACTGGGGATATGCCCGCAACCAAGGTACATGCCCTTGACTGAAATCTAGCCTGGGACCTTTCAGTCTGCAGGCTGATGCTCTATCCACTGAGCCAAACCTGTTTCGGCAACATCTCTCACTCTTTAAAAATCAATCAATCAATAAATAAAAAGAAGACCCTGTTCGGTGTGGCTCAGTTGGTTGGAGTGTTGTCCTGTGCACCAAAAGGTTGCAGGCTTGATTCCCGGTCAGGGCACATACTCAGGTTGCAGGTTCGATCCCCAGTGTGGGTGTGTAAGGGAGGTACCTGATCAATATTTCTCTCATATTGATGTTTTTCTTTCTATATGTATCTCTTTATCTCCTTCTCCCTTCCTCTCTCTATAAAATCAATTTAAAAAGAAAAAGAAAGTGGGGGGGAGAACAATTTAACAAGAAGTATGGAGATTCAGCCCTGGTTGGTGTGGCTCAGTTGCTTGGGCATCATCCCATACATGAAAGGGTTGCCAGTTCGGTTCCAGGTCAGGGCACATGCCCTGGTTTGGGGTTCAATCCCCAGTTGGGACAAGTGCAGGAGGTAGCCAATTGATGTTTCTCTCTCTCTCCCTCTCCTTTCCTCCTCTCTCTAAAAATCAATAAAAACATACTTGAAAAACAAGACGTATAGAGAGACAAAAAGGGGAAATACAGAAGAAAAAGTTATAGATACGGAAGCTACAATGAAAAGATCTTACATATGTTTAATTGTGGTCCCAGAAGAAGGGGAGAAAGAGATGGCAACAGAAGTGATACTAGAAAAGATGATAGTTGAGAACTTTCCAGAATAGATGGAAGATATCAAAAACTCAAATGAATCACAAGTAGAATAAAAAAACAAAACACCCACTTCCTGATCCATCACTGTGAAAATGAAGAAAATCAACAACAAAGAGAATAGTGAAAGCATCTAGAAGAAAACAATACATAATTGTGCCAGTTATTTACCTCTTGCCTCTCAGGTCTAAATCCATCCTTCTATAATATGCTCTGTGATTCTGGGGCAAGGACCTGCAAACCACATTTCCTAGGCACCCTGGCCAGCTGACTTCCTGTTCGATTCTGCCAAAGGGAAGCACTAAAGGGAGGTTTGTAGGAGGGAGAATGGGATCCCTTCCTGTCTACGTCCTGTAGGCTTCAATTCAGGAATCTTCAGCTCCTTTCAACATGCCTAGCACAGCTATGCTGAACCCCCTCACAGGTACTGGCCCAAGCCAGCAGGGCCCCGGGGGCTCCTCCTTCAAGACCCTAGATCCTGTTAACCTTCTCTCTTTTCTGTTGTTAATCCTCACCTGAGGACTTTTTACATTGATTTTTAGAGAAAGTGAAAGGGAGGAGGAGAGACACAGAGAGAAACATCAATGTGAGAGAGACACATCAATTGGTTGCCTCCTGCACATGCCCTGACCAGGACCAGGGACCAAATCTGCAACCAAGGTTCGTGCCCTTGACCAGAATCGAACCAGGTCCCTTCAGTTGGTGGGTTGACACTCTATCCTCTGTGCCAAACCTTGTCTTCCCTTTATCCTCCTAAGGCCATGAGTGACAGCTGCTTCTTTTAATTACTATTTGGGCAGCATCTTCATTACTCTTTTGGGCTTCTAAAATCTGCATATATAATCTGCCTTGTGTATTATATCTCCTTTATTTGAAAAGTTAGCATGGATTTTATTTTCCTGAGTAGACCCTAAGTAATACAGAACTCTTCAAGGAGACGCAGTGTGGTGCATAGCATTACTATACCCAGTTACTTGCCACCAATCTCTGTGGAAGACCAGTACTTGCCCACCCTGCTAACCTAAGGCTATGCAATGACATGCCAGGGTAATGACATGTGAGGGTAAGCCATGTCTGCCACCACTTCTCAGCAAAAGCTTTAAGAACCATCACATTGCCGGGACAGGTTTGGCTCAGTGGATAGAGCGTCGGCCTGGGGACTGAAGGGTCCTGGGTTCGATTCCGGTCAAGGGCATGTACCTTGGTTGCGGGTGCATCCCCAGTGGGGGGTGTGCAAGAGGCAGCTGATCGACGATTCTCTCTCATCGATGTTTCTAACTCTCTATCCCTCTCTCTTCCTCTCTGTACAAAAATCAATAAAATATATTTAAAAAAAAAAAAAGAAGAAGAAGAACCATCACATTGTCGAAACCAGTTTGGCTCAGTGGATAGAGCGTCAGCCTGCGGACTGAAAGATCCCGGGTTCAATTCTGGTCAAGGGCATGTACCTTGGTTGCGGGCACATCCCCAGTAGGGGGTGTGCAAGAGGCAGCTGATAAATGATTCTCGCTCGTTGATGTTTCTAACTCTCTATCCCTCACTCTTCCTTTCTGTAAAAAAATCAATAAAATATATATATATTTTTCAAAGAAAAATAATAGTCTAGCTGGTGTGCTCAGTGGTTAAGCATCGACACATAAGCCAAGAGGTCATAGTTATAATAGATTCCCAGTCATAGCACATGCCTTGATTGTGGGCTCGATCTCCAGTAGGGTCGTGCAGGAGGCAGCTGATCAGTTATGTTTCTCTTGTGATTGATGTTTCCATTTCTCTCCCTCTCCATTCCTGTATCTGAAATAAATAAAAATATTTTTTAAAAATATTTTATTGAGCCGGGACCGGTTTGGCTCAGTGGATAGAGCGTCGGCCTTCAGACAAAAGGTCCCGGGTTCGATTCCGGTTGAGGGCATGTACCTTGGTTGCGGGCACATCCCCAGTGGGGGGTGTGCAGGAGGCAGCTGATCGATGATTCTCTCTCATCGATGTTTCTAACTCTCTATCCCTCTCTCTTCCTCTCTGTGAAAAATCAATAAAATATATTTTAAAAAATATATATTTTATTGAGTTTTTACAGAGAGGGAGAGAGACGGATAGAGAGTTAGAAGCATTGATGAGAGAGAAACATCAATCAGCTGCCTCCTGCACACACCCGAATGGGGATGTGCCCGCAACCAAGGTACATGCCCTTGACCGGAATCAAACCCAGGACCTTTTAGTTCGCAAGCCGACGCTCTATCCACTGAGCCAAACCGGTCTCCGCTGAAAAATTCTTAATTAATTGTGGTAAAATACACAGAGCATACAACTGACCATCTTAACCATTCTGAAGTGCGCAGTTCAGTAGCGTTAGGCATTCACATTGTTGTGCAACCGATCTGCACAACTGTTTCCTCTTCCCAGTGACCTCCCCACCCCGTACACCTCACCCATAAATCACTGCACCCAGGTTGGAGCCCAGGTCTCCCAGTTCCAGGGCCAGTTCCCTGTCACCACCCAGGGTGGCAGCTGGTCCTGGGCGTGGCTGTGGGGCAGGCCAGGTTTCTGGTGACCGGCCAGTGGGCCAGTCGGCTGCCTGGACTCCCAGGGCAGCTGTCGCTGCAGTCTGGGCTGGCCCTTGCAGGTCTGAGCTCTTTGCCCAGGGCAGGCATCTGAGCAAGTCCTGGAATCTCTCAGTTTCCTCCCGACCTGAGGCCTGGGGCTGCCCTGGGCACCAGAGAGGGCTGGCAGGGGGTCAGCAGGGGTGAACATAGGCTCCTCCCCACCAGCGTGACTCAGGGAGGACAGTCTAGATTTGAGGAGTCCACTTTCACCCTAGGGTGTGGGGCACATCTGCTTGGGTGCGGTGTGAGGGCAGGCAAGCAGAGTCCTACTGCCTCAGTCCTGATAGCCACAGTGCCCCATGGTGACGCAGCAGCTCTGGGTTTAGAACAGTCTTGAAGCTGTTGGCAGGAGCTAGAGTGGGCACCAGGAGTTACCTGTTAGCCTGATCTTTGGCCTGGAATCCTCTCCAGAGAGCCCAGCTCTCCTCCCTCCTCCCTTGGACTGGGGCCTGGGTAGCTCCAGGGAACAAGAGAGTACAAAGGAGAGCAGGTAGTGAAGGGTGGGGGACCCAGCTGTCAAGTCCTTCCTTCATTGGGCTTATGCCATTTTATCCTCACAGTAATTCTGCCTGTTTGCAAATGAAGAAACAGGCTCAGAATCAGAGCCAGGGCCTCCTTTCTCCACCCTCATCCTCCTGGTTAGAAAGCAGCCATAAAGTGGTGGGGTTTTTTTACAGATGGTGGATTGGACCTGAGCATGGTGAGCTGACATGTCAGGGAGGAGGCCCTGGGGGGTCTGGATGTGAACTGGAGTCCAATCCTGTGGGCTCAGAACTCCCTGTCTCCTCGGGGTGACAGGTGACCTAGAAATGCTGGTGACCTGTGACAAGTAAGTGCTGCTGAAGCAGTAATTCTCCCAACAGCCAGCACTTACAGGTGAGGACATTGAGGCAGTCCTCTACATGCAGCAGGGGCCAGGCTGGAAGGAGAGAGCCCGAGGACCTGAGGCTGGGAAGATGCATCTCAAGCATAGAAGTGTGGGGACAGAATACGTGGGCTGGAAAGTGCCATCTGGGGCAGAGTGGACGATGGCTGGTGGTAGGGAGCCCAGGCACTGCTGCAACAGTCAAGGAGAAAGGTGATGGAGCCAGAGGTGGTGGCAGAGCCACCGAGGCAATTGCTATTCTCCGCGGCAGCTCCAGAATTTTACCGTCTTGGCCACTAGCAGGCAGCATGGTGCACACACTACCCAGCCCAGGAGACAGCCCAGGAGACAGGAGTGTGTGCTGGGTGGGGACCCGCACACTGCCTTCCGGGCCACTTCAAGACAGGCTCCATGGCAAGCATTTTCTTCTTCTGACAAACTTTCCTCACATGGAGAAGGGGGAAGGATAAACTAGCATTTACAAGTGCCGACCATTGGCTAGGCCAGGCCCTGGGTGCTTTATAGATGTCACTTCATTTCATCCTGCCAGCTCCAAATTATGATCCCCTTTTTGAGAAAAAAAACAGAGGTGCAGAGAGAAAAATTAAATTTCCCAAGGTCAGCTGAGTCAGGAAGTGGGTGCATCCAGGAAGCTTGGTTTCCCTTCCCCTGCCTGGCCTGGCGCCCAAAGTGCCTCACCTGCTGGCATCCGGGCAGTGTGGCTCCTTAGCCAACTCCACAAGTATGCCAAAGCTGGGGGACGGTAATGCAGGCAGGGTGTCTGTGAGCCCAGCAAGGCGACCAACGTTCACTGTATGAAGGTCCCCCTGCTGCCCAGGCAAGTGTTCAGCGGGTGGCAGAGACCTGGCTTCTGCTGATTCACGGTCCCCTCTGCCCAGCCCTTCTTTTCTCTAAGGCCTCAGAAAGGCACAGAGGAGGCAAAGGGCCCAGGGGCCAGAGATGAGACAGAGGAGCCTGCGCAGAGAGGAGTGCAGGCAAACAAGAGTGAGCACCAGTCTAGGCAACAAGAGACCAGCCTCCGGCCGCAGCCCTGCCAGGACCTAGCGGAGGCCTGGGGCTGCCCTGGTCACCGGGGAGGACTGGCACGGGGATCAGCAGGGGTGAACAAGGGCTCCTCCCACCAGGGTGACGCAGGGAGGGCAGCCTAGTGTTTTGGGGAACAGGTCATGTTCCTTCTCTAAACTTCAATTTTTCTATCAGAGGGGGATGGACTGAGGGTACCCAAGGGTTCAATGTAACGCTCTATGGTTTACGCTCTAAGGTTCGTGCTTGTGAGTAAGCCTAGGAAGGCATGAGAGAGCAGAGTGCATGGAGGGGGACGGGGAGACACTGATGGGGCAAAAACTGCCTCTCCCCTGGTGCAGCTGATCCCCTCAGCTTTGCACTTCCTAAGGACAACCTCAAAGGGCTCCGAGAAACCAGACAAGAGGGAGCATCTCCCCTTCTGGGGAGACCAAGGGAGTGCTCTTAGCAGCTGGAGTCCAGACCACCTCACAGGCCTGTGTACCAGCCCCTTCACAGTTCCCTCTCTCAGCACCTCAAAGGCTCCTGACCCTATTTCAAGAGGCCTTTCCGGTCTGCCCCAGTCTGCCGCCTGTGCTCCCTTCTCCCACTCACCTTTCCCACCCCCAGGGCTCTGAGCTCACTAGGAAGTCTCCTTTGCCCCATCGTGTGCAACCTTCTCCGGCCACAGATGCTTGCTCCTGACCCCTTCCTCCATGGAAATGCTTTTTTCCTTCCTTCAAGAACCATCACAAAAGTGTGAACGAAAATGTGATAATAAATCTGACAAGTACAGTGACCAAAAGTCACTTCACTGGGTGATCTGATCATAAATTCCCAACTGGTCAGTTCTTGGTGGGAAGTCACATCCTAGGCATACACCTTTTCTGGTGGAAGGTTTATCTTTGCCTTAAGCAAGCCTTGTCCGTTGTTTCTGAGCATCTAGGTTAACCCACATTTGACATGTCTCTTCTTCAAATCCCTTGGAAGGATAAACCAACCTCAAGAGAGCACATAATTTTGTTAACTGTCCTGTAATCTAATCCTTGCCTTGCTTTCCCCCACTTTCATGTAACCTGTCCTCCTTAATTCCAAATGTATAAAAGAAACTGCAAAACTGTCATTCTCCGGAGCATTTGAGATCTTACTTCCCAGCATGCGATAAGTTTTGGCTAACATAAATTATTATAAAAATTCTCTAGTTGGCCAAAACTGGTTTGGCTCAGTGGATAGAGCATCGGCCTGCGGACTGAAAGGTCCCAGGTTCGATTCCAGTCAAGGGCATGTACTGTGGTTGCGGGCACATCCCCAGTAGGGGTTGTGCAAGAGGCAGCTGATTGATGATTCTCTCTCATCAATGTTTCTAACTCTCTATTCCTCTCTCTTCCTCTCTGTAAAAAAATCAATAAAATATATTTTTAAAAAATTCTCTAGTTGCTTGGATGTTCTCACATTGACAAAAGCCCCTTCCCCAGGGAGGCCTTTCCTCAGCGCGCCCCCGCCCCCTCCCCAAAAGTCAAGTGTGCTCTTGCTCTGAACTTTATCTTGTTAAAGGAAAAAAGCACAGGCCCCAAATTGTATCACTCCTGCTAAAAGCCCATAATACTGTTGACAAAAGAATGTTCAGCCTGCCAAAACTGGTTTGGCTCAGTGGTAGAGCGTCGGTCTGCAGACTGAAGGGTCCCAGGTTCGATTCCGGTCAAGGGCATGTACATTGGTTGCGGGCACATCCCCGGTAGGGGGTGTGCAAGAGGCAGCTGGTCGATATTTCTCTCTCATCGATGTTTCTAGCTCTCTATCTCTCTCACTTTCTCTCTGTAAAATATCAATAAAATATATTTTTTTAAAAAGAAAAGAATGTTCAGCCTAAGAAAAAGTTATGAGTTTATTTGAGCCAAACTAACAATTGCCAAGAAGCAAAAATCTCAATGGATCAAGAAAATGCTCCAGAGCATTTTATCCACTAAAATCAAAGGAGTGGACATAAAGGGGCTATTTGAAATCCATTGGTGGTAGATTAGGTAGGCAGGAGGAAGCAAAGTGGGGAAATCTTTGAGACTGGATAAAAAGTAAAACCAGAGAGACACTACTTTTACCTGGTGGGTACAGGATAGTTAACATTTACAGCACATAGAGATGGTATGTGCTGTAACAACCATCAAGATAACAATGAAGGGCCTTGCTGGTTTGGCTCAATGGATAGAGCATTGTTCCATGGACTGAAGGGTCCCGGGTTCAATTCTGGTCAATGGCACATACCCTGATCCCCTGGTCGTGGACTTGCGGAAGGCAACCAATTGATGTTTCTCACATAGCTGTTTCTCTCTCTCTCTGCCTCTCCCCCTCCCTTCCACTTTCTCTAAAAATCAATAGAAAAATATCCTCAGGTGAGGATTAACAAACAAAAAACAATGAAGGTTCTATTGTCTCCTGCTCTTGTGGGGGACTGTCCCTGATGGGTCTGGAAAAAAGTGGGTCTGAAATCCCAAAGGTATGTTATCTTAGATGCAAAAAGACAATAGCTGGGCTCACTCAAAGATTGACCTTTGTCAAGGAAGCTTTCAGCCCAGAATGAGACCCACCATAACTTGTTTTGAGTTAGGAAGTTTTAATTTCAGACCATCCTGTGGGGTTACTTTAAGTCTCTGAGTTTGCAAGGCCCACCATGCAGGCCTCCCCTGAGCTTGTCAGGTTTAATATGTGGCCTTCTTTCGTACACAATACCTAACCTAGATTTAATACCTGATCTAACTGCTGTTTCATCTGTTGAGGTATGAAACATTAAAACCTTCTAGAAGTGGTCAATGGGGGAAATAGGGGGGTTCTATGTAATACTTTCAACAATAAAGATTTTTTAATAAAGAAGGAACATTAAAACCTGTAGAGAATTTCCTGCCCTGGTGGGGTAGCTCAGTTGGTTAGAGTGGTGGTTGGCAAACTGCGGCTCACGAGCCACATGCAGCTCTTTGGCCCCTTGGGTGTGGCTCGGTGTTAGAACCACTTCTTCAAAATAGACTCACCCAGGCCGAAAACCAACTGCTGCGCATGGACCACGAAGTTTCAATCGTACTGTACATGCGTGCCTGCACGTTGTATTTTGTGGAAGAGCCACAGGGCCAAAGAGCTGCATGTGGCTCGTGAGCCGCAGTTTGCTGACCACTGGGTTAGAGCATCATCCCGCACACCAACATTCTGGGTTTGATCCCAAATCATGACACATAAAAGAATCAAGCAATGAATGCATAAATAAATAGAACAACAAATTGATGTTTCTTTCTTTTGTTCTCTCTCAAATCAATCAATAAAAAAAAAAATCTGTAGATAATTTGTTTAAGAGTTTATTTGAGCAGAACTGACAACATATGCTGGGGAACAGGATCTCAAATACTCCTCAGAATAAGTTTCCAGTTTCTTTTATGCATTTGAGAGTAAGGAGGGAAAGTAAAGATTACATAAATCTGAGAGAAAGCAAGGCAGAGATCAGATTACTGGATAGTTAACAAGATTATGTGTGTGCCCTCGCACGCGCTCTCTCTCTCTCTCTCTCTCTTTTAAAAAAAATATATATTTTGCCGAAACCGGTTTGGCTCAGTGGTAGAGCGTCGGTCTGTGGACTGAAAGGTCCAGGGTTCAATTCCGGTCAGGGGCATGTACGTTGGCTGTGGGCACTTCCCTGGTGGGGGATGTGCAGGAGGCGGCTGGTCGATGTTTCTCTCTCATCGACGTTTCTGGCTCTCTATCTCTCTCCTTTCCTCTCTGTAAAAAAAATCAATAAAATATATATTTAAAAATATATATATATTTTATTGATTTTTTTACAGAGAGAAAGGGAGAGGGATAGAAAGTGAGAAACATCGATGGGAGAGCAACATTGATAAGCTGCCTCCTGCACACCCCCTACTGGGGATGTGCCCACAACCAAGGTACATGCCCTTGACTGGAATCAAACCTGGGACCTTTCAGTCCACAGGCTGATGCTCTATCCACTAAGCCAAACCAGTTAGGGCTGTATTCCCTCTTTTTTAAAAAATTAAATCTTTATTGTTGAAACTATTACATAGGACCCATTCCGCCCCCTCTCCCCCCACACTGATCCTTTCTAGCCTACCCCCACCCTTCACCCCAATCCTTTACCACCCTATTGTCTGTGTCCATGGATTACATGCTCTCTTACGGGCAGTCATATATTAGAAGGGGTGGTCTGAAATGAGCCATTTCAAAAATGTGTTCATCTAGATGCACAGAAAAAATGGACAGGGCTGGTTTAAGGCAAAAATAATCCTTTTACTAAAATAGTTATATGTCTGGGGCGTGACTACTTACCATGACCTGCTCAGTTAGGAATTTATGGTCTAATCACCTTGTGAAGTTACTGTCCATAGAACCACCTTTCATACACACAACTTCCCAGAGAAACAAATCTTAATCAACCAGTATGGAATTTCCTGGATTTCCAGGTCACGAACCAATAAAATAATCTGTCACATAGGTCCTCTCCAGCCCCCACAGAGAGAAGAGACAATCTATACAATAAAACCCTCCCTTTCTTTTCCCCCAAAGAAAAGATGTCCTGGCCCAGGAACAACCCTTTCTTTTCTGTCACTAACAGCTCCCGCGCCCCGCCCTTCTGCCTATAAAATCCTTTCACTTTGTACAACTTCTCCGAGAACGCTTCTGGTTGCTGGATGAGATGCTCATTTGTGAATGGCTTAATAAAGACCTTCACATTTTAAATTTGTTGAATTGTTTTATTATCAATTTGTAACCCTACGAGACTGGGCTGACACCAAAGTAGCTACTGAATTTTCTTAAATAGTTCTCCGGAAGGTAACTTCAAAGGGTGATCTGATTATAAATTCCTAACTGAGCAGGTCATGGTGGGTAGTCACGACCCAGGCACGTAACTTCTTTAGTAAAAGGCTTATCTTTGCGGTGAGCCAGCCCTGTTCATTGTTCCTGTGCGTATAGGGTAGCACACCTTGGAAATGTTCCCTTTCAGACCCCTCCTTCTAATATGTGCAGTAACCATATCCCTACCTTGCTCTCTCCCACTTTCATGTAATCTTCCTTACTTCCCCTCGCTAATCTCAAATGCATGAAAGAAACTGTAAACTGTTATTCTCAGGGGCATTTGAGATCTTGCTTCCCGGCATATGTTGTCAGTTTGGTGCAAATAAACTTAATATTCTCTACATGTTTGGATGTTTCTTAAGGTGACAGGAAATTGGCTAACTGGTGACCCATGGCCCAAATCCGATCCACGGGTGAGTTCGCAATGTCTTCATTTTTTAATTGATAAAATTTACATACGTAAAATTAAGCATTTAAAAGTGTACAATGCAACGACTTTTAGTACATTCACAATGCTGGCCACCACCACTTCTGTCTGGTTCCAAAACATTTTCCTCATCCCAAAAAGGAAACCCCATGCCCTTTAAGCAGTCACTCATTTCTCTCTCTGCACAGCCTCTGGCACTAACTGCTTTCTGTCTGTGTCGATTTACCTGCTTCTTACAAGTGGAATCACACATGTGGCCTTTTGTGTCTGGTTTCTTTCACTGAGCAATACTTTTTTGGAGGCTCATTCGCTGGACGGACCGGCAGCGGGTTATGCTGCTCTCCCGAATCCCTGCAAACTCATTTCCATTCAGGTACCAGCATTTCATTTCATTTTTTAAATATATATACATATTTAAATATATTTTATTGACTTTTTTACAGAGAGGGATAGAGAGTTAGAAACATCGATGAAAGAGAATCATGGATCAGCTGCCTCTTGCACACCCCCTATTGGGGATGTACCTGCAACCAATGTACATGCCCTTGACCGGAATCGAACTTGGGACCCTTCAGTCCGCAGGCCGACGCTCTATCCACTGAGCCAAGCCGGTTTCGGCGAATTTCATTCCTTTTGAATAATATTCCATCGTATGGATATACCACAATGTATTTATCCATTCATCAAGTGGACAACCTGAACTATGTCCACCTTTTGGCTATTATGAATAGTCCTGCCACACACACTGGTGTGCAGGTACTTGTTTGAGTCCCTGTTTTCAATTTTGGGGGTGTATACCTAGGAGTGTAATTGCTTTTTTGAGAAGACACGGGTGTTTCACTTTTTGAGAAGACACGGGTGTTTAATAGTTTTCCATTTGAATGCCTTTAGGTATCCATTTCTGTCTCTGTCTCCATTTCTTCTACTGTCTAACATCCAAGTGTTCCATTCAAATTATTTGGATCCTGAAGGCATCTGGATTTGCTGGATTTCCACCTCTCCGGAGTACTGTCTTGCTCAGCCTCAAAAGGGGATATTTACCCCAGGGAACACGGCGAGGATCTGGGAGGTGGTGGACTGAACGGGCCTCTCCCGAAGCTGCTCAGGAAACAGAGAGGGACCGCGAAGCCCGGAGGAGGAGCGGGGCAGGCGGGGCGCGCCTTGGGGGCGTCGTCCCCGCTCGGGGCAGGCGGACCAGCCGGGGTCCGAGCGGGCGGGTGCAGAGCGGCGCTGCGCTGCGAGCAGCCGGCAGGGGGCTCGTGGGGCCGGGGCGGGGCTCAGGTTGGCGGGCAGTGGGCGGGGGTTGCCCCTCGTCCCCTCCCCTCCCTTCCCGAGGCCCCGGCCACGCTTCGGGCTGGCGGCGCGCGGGTGAGTCAGGCCGGGTTTTCCCTCCGCCTCTGGGGCATGCGAGCCAGCGCCACCGCCACCGCGCGCGTCCCTCCCTCGCCAATCCGGCTCCGGCGCCCGCCCGCCCGCCCGTGTTTTCCCGACGCCTGCCGCCCCGCCGCCCCGGCCCGGCTCCCAGTCTCCGCGGGGCCGGCGCCCTGGACGGAGGGTTCGAATCCGCGCGAGGGAAGTGCGGCGCGCGGGGTGCGGAGCGGCGCCGGCATGGTAAGCGGGGCGCGCCGGGGGCCGGGGGCCGGGGGCCCGGGCTGGACTCGGGGGTGGGGCCGTTCGCGAGGTCTCCCCTTTCCCGGCGACCTTGGCCCAGCCTCAGCCCCGCCGGCCGGCCGAGGTCTCCGTCTAAGCGGCTGGGGGCGCCCGGGGGCGGTGTGCGCCCAGGTGTCCCCTGCTCCGGGCTCCGGGCACCCGGCACTGGGGCTGGGGATCGGGGACCCACCCACACGCTCCGCTGGAGGGGCCGGGCGCAGGTTCTGTTGCTCCCTGCAGTCACCGCCATCCCGCCATCCCCGCAAAACGCGCTTTCCAAGAATTGCGCTCGGGACCCCTGTGTCGCGGCCAGGGTGGGGCAGATGCCCTTGGCAAGGGAGCCTGACCGCGGCCTCTGTCTCCCAGCCCAGCCGCCCCGGGCGGGCCCCAGGAAGGCGCCGGGAAGAGGCTGCCCCTCCCGTCCCGCAGGTAGTTAAATGACCGCCCGCCGATCTGGGGCGCCCTAGCCAGCCTCTGCCACAGCTCTCCCGGGACACGTTCCGAAAGGTTGCCCACCTCCTTTGCCTCTCCTTCCCCTTGAGACCCCTCTCCCGCCCCCTCCGCAATACCCGCTTCGTCCTTCAAACCCCTGCCCTGTGCAGGCGGAGAAGCTGCCAGCTTGCCTCCTGGGCCCCCAACCAGAGATGCTCCCACGTCTTGGCGGCCAGAGCAACGCCACAACCTTTGGCCAAAGTGAGGGCTGGCCCAGGGCCAGCCGAAATCGGGGCTCTGGGTGTGTGCAGAAATAGAATGGGACCCATCCTCTCTCACCGGTGGCACCACTGTACCCCAAGAATAGATTGGGGTTCTCCTCTTTTGCATCAGGGGCTCAGCCTGGCTGTCCCTCTGCCCCGGCCACCATGCCCGCTCCCTGCCTGGCCTGGGGAAGAGGCAGAGGCAGAGATCACCATCCTGGACTAGGTGATCAGCCTCCTCCCGGGGCCCTCCTGGGCAGGGCTCTTGTGCTGGCTGGCTGTGTGTGGGTGTGTATGTGCCAGACTGTGAATGAATTCGACCAGCCTGCTCCCACTACCGCCTCTAGAGCCAGCAGCTTCCAGGGCTAAAACTCCTCAAGCAGCAGCGCTGCCACTGTTTCCTCCTGATCCAGGGGCAGGCCCTAGGGATTCCAGGCTAAGGGGACTGGAACCCAACCCAGCATGGGCTGCACACGCCCTTGGGAGAAGCAGCTGGGCAGACACACACACACAGCAATGAGTGCCCATGGGGGGCGGTGGTGACCTGGCTGGGACAGCCCGATGCGGTGCTGAGGACCTGGCCCAGGGAGTTGGGATGGCTATCGCTTGGGCAACTTGCTTCCTCTTCCTGGGCCTGTTTCCTGGTCTGTAAAATGGAGTGACAGTAACTGCTACTCGGCCCGTCCTCGAGAAGCGTCTTTTATGGAGATGAGATGATGGAACGAAAGGGCTGAAGAACACTGCGGAGTGCTGTGCACCTGTCAGTGACTCTAGGGGGACAAAGCCTCACTCCTGCAGGGGTTGGGCACGGCTCTGCCTCTTCAAGTGTTGCAGGGCGTCCAGGGTATGCCCCCTTCCTGGCCCCTCCGCATCCACTGCCCCTTCTTTTGGAACTGGGACATTCCAGTCCCATTCCTCAGGGGCAGCTGCAGACACACCCCTCAGCATAACTGATTCCCCAGCAGGTGGTGGGACACCCCCCTTCACATCCCCTCTTCTGGGCTGCCAGGGCTCAGGAGGGCTGACGCAGCAGAGTTCGGAGTGGGAGCGTCCGGCCCACTTGCTCCGGGATGTCCCAGCCCAGAGGAGACGCCTGGTGGGGAGCCTGTGCCCTTACTTCCTCCTGTGCAGCTGGACGTGACCTGAGGCCCGCTGTTTCAACACCTGGGCCTCGGTTTTCTCTTACGAAGGGGGATTTGCACTTCTCCCCTCCTGTGCCTGTTGTGAAGCTATGGTAGCCCCGTGTCAGGCTGACCCACCGAGGCACCCACTAATGGATGCCAGGATGCCTCCTTCTGTTCTGTCTCTGCTCCCCCAGGCCCACTGTCCTGGCTCCACCAAGAGATGTCCCTCTGTGCTCAGGACTTTCAGTCTGCTGGCTACTCTTGGGGCCAGGGGATGGGAGCGGGAGTAAAGGCCCTGTTGGGGCCACTTGGGGCCTGTGCGGAAGGCCCAGCCCAAACCTAGCCTGTAGGGTTGTGGGCAGTTTTCAGCTCTGGGCAGATTTCTGGGCCCCAGAGCGAGCAAGCCCAGGCACTTAGAGGCATCTGGCTTTGGGCTCTGATCCCTCCCCAGTTGCTCTCCCCGTTCCCGTTCAACCCCCCCCCCCCCGTCCCCCCCCCGTCCCCACCAAATCCTCTCCAGCCCACAGATGTCCTGGTCTGGCCAGGCCAGTCCCTGGGCTTCCAAGCAAAGGAAGGCGTGTGTGTTAGGGGGAAGGGGGAGAGCCAGGGGAGGTGGAGGGACCCTTTCAGGAAAAGGTACCAGCTGGTAATGCAGCCAGAGAAGTTTCTTAGGAGGGGTGGAGGGTGGGGGCCTTAAAAGAAGACAAAGGAAAGGGGCTGTCTGCGCCTCTTCCTCCAGCTCCATAGCTGTCTAACTGCTCAAGTCACTTGTGGCGGGAAACTGGCCTCATGCCTCCCTCACCACCTTCAACACACACACACACACACACACACACACACACACACACACATCCTCTGCATCTAGTCTCTGGGCAGGGAACTAGGTGGTTTCTCCTGGTCTCTCCTGCTGGAGTATTCCTGTATTATTATGTCTATGTGTCCCAGAGCGTGTTCAGTGCCGTGTGGGTGACCTTGAGCGTGACTGTCTGCCGTTGGACTCTCGGCGCTGTGTCCTCTAATATAGGAGCCTCTGTGCCGCTGGTGGCACTGACTGGACTGCAACATACGTGTGGCTGGCGTAGATGCTGTTATGGCCATGGCTGCCTCTCTAGACGGAGGCTCTTTGTGGGGCACAGGGGATGTCAGTTATTGCTCCCTGAGACAGGAAGTGAGGATCTGCCCAGGGGACGGTGAGATGGTGTGTATTTGGGATGAAGTGAGCGTATTTGGCCTCCCCCCGCCCCCGCCCCCCTTGTTGCACTGGGCTTATACAGTTCACAAGACCTTTGGCCTCTGTTGTCTCTGTGATTCTCACGGTAATCCCATAAGGAAGGCAGGGCAGGCAAGGTCTTCCCCCACCTCGGAGATGGGGAGACTGAGGCTTGGTGAGGAGAGGTGCCCCTTGGAGAGTCAGTGTGAGAGCCGGGCAGGAGACCAGCTGGTCTGCTGTCCCACCTCTGACAGGAGTTCAGTGCCCTCTCAGACACAGAGGTGTCTGTGGCCGGGTGGGTTTGTCGGGGTGAGGGGTCAGATTGGGAGATCGGTGCTTCCATTCCCCCTCTTTGGGACATGGGTGACATCCTTGGTCGTTTGGCAGCCACGGTGCTGGGTCACAGGTGTCCTCACCCTGGCCAGCCCTGTGACCTTGGGCAAACCATTTCACCTTTCAGAGCCCTAGTGGCTGTACCTAAAAAATACATGGTGCCTGGGTCTCAGGATTCAGTGAGACCCCTGTGTCGCTCGCTGTAGGTGCTTAGCACTTGTGATTCCTTACCCGGATGAGCCCCCTGACCCTGTGTGGCCTGTGACACCACCGGAGGTGTTGAGGGAACTAGGGCCTGGGAGGGAAGGGTTGGGAAGGTTACTCTTGCCCAGGGTGAGGTGGAGGGCCACATGTGCGGGGGCAGGGCTGCGCCCTCCTTCCCTTTACTCCTAGAGAGCTTTGTCTCCCACAAACACAAAACCTGGAAATGGCTGAGGAAGATGGAACCTCCTAACGGCCATTGTTTGGGAGGGGAGTGGGTGTCCCGGCGGCATATTGGGGAGGTTGTGGGGGACTCACAGCTGCAGCGTGCCTGCTGGGGTCTAACTGGGAATGGGAGCGGCCGGGAGGGAGAGAAGGTGGCACTGGTTCATCCAGCATGCTGGGCACTGGGCTTAGCACAGGGGATTCAGCCGGGCACTGGGGACAGGTCCCACCTCCACTGTGTGGTCCCAGCACAGGGGGAGCCTGGCGGCTGAGTCTCCCACCAGTGATGCTCATTGTCTGACCGGCTGAGCTCTGCTCTGGTCAGCCTGCGTTGACCCTGCTGCTGACGGGGCGCTTTGTTCTATTATCTTAGCCCATTCTCCAGGCACCCCTGAGTGATGAGTTGTCATGGCTATTGTACTCATGAGGAAGCCAGGCCCCCCACACTGACCGGCTCAATGCAGGGTCAGATTTAGAGACAGCCCTACCCCCGCCCTCACACCTGGTGGTGGGCCCTCTAGCGGATATGTAAGGGCTGGCAGGGGCTCTGGCTGCCCCTTCCCCCTGCCTCCCACCATGGCCCACGGTGAACACCTGTTCCGGAAACTGTGGTCATTGTTTCCCTCCATCCTTCCTCCCCTCTGGCCCTTCCTGTTTGTGTCCCTCACACTGCCTGGTGCAACCCCACCCTCGCCAGGTGCTTCCCTTGGGGAGCTCACTCTCTGCAGGAAGAGGGCTGAACTGGGTTTCCCCACTCCCAAGAAAAGAAGAAGGAATGGAGTATCTGAGGCGGCTGGCCCTGGTTCCCTGTGCCTTCTGCCTACTTCCCAGATAGTGGGGGGACTCTAGCAGGAGAGTGAGCAAGGCCAGAGTCAGACAGAGCCTGAGTCCTCAACTGGCCCAGGCCTGGGAAGGGTCCTATCCTGCTGTTTCAATGCCTCCCCTCATCCATACCTCCCCACCCCCAATCACACACCAGCCTCTAGCTGATGCTTGGGTACTGACCGGGCAGGTGGCTTAAGGGCTTGCCTTCTTCTTGCCAGCCTATTCTGTGCTGCATCCTCTCCATATCCATACCTGCCTCTCCTGGGCCTGGGCCAGATGGGGAGCTGAGGCAGAACAAGCACCTGGTTTTAGGGCATCGAGGGCAGGTGGGCAGCAAGCACCCACCTGCCCCTGATGGAGCCTCTTGATCTCTAGAAGCAGCTGCCTGTGCCGTGTTGAAACTTCATGGACACAGCCCCAGGCCCTGCTGGCATTGCCATGGGCAGCGTGGGCAGCCTGTTGGAACGGCAGGACTTCTCCCCTGAAGAGCTACGGGCGGCGCTGGAGGGGTCCCGAGGCTCCCGCCAGCCTGATGGGCTCCTCCGGAAGGGCTTGGGCCAGCGTGAGCTCCTCAGCTACTTGCACCTCCCTAAGAAAGACGGCAAGACGGCCAAGCGGGCCGCTCGGAACGAGCCTGCCGACTATGCCACCCTCTACTACCAGGAACATCCCCGGGCTGGTGACTTCAGCAAGACCTCGCTGCCCGAGCGGGGACGTTTTGACAAGGTGCACCTCTGCCCAAACCCCTCCCTAGGGTGGGAGGGTGGGATGGGGAGCTTGGGGCCTCCTTGGAGACCTCGGCGCTGGGGCAGGGCTTGGCCCTGAAAGTCCTGCCATGGACTAGCCTGGTCACTGCTTCCCAGTGGCAGGCACAGCATGTTTGAAAGGACCCCCAGGGCTGTGGGAGCACCGTAAGGCCGTGCTGCTAGCCCAGGGCCTTACCCTGCCCTCTCTTCCTGGCAGTGCCGTATTCGCCCGTCGGTGTTCAAGCCCGTGGCGGGCACCGGGAAAGGCTTCCTGTCCATGCAGAGCCTGGCGGCACACAAGGGCCAGAAGCTGTGGCGCAGCAACGGCAGTCTGCACACGCTGGCCTGCCACCCGCCCCTGAGCCCAGGGCCCCGGGCCAGCCAGGCACAGGCCCGTGCCCAGCTGCTGCACGCCCTCAGCCTGGACGAGGGGGGCCCCGAACCCGAGCCCAGCCTGTCTGACTCCTCCAGCGGGGGCAGCTTTAGCCGAAGTCCCGGCATGGGCCCCGGCCCCTTCAGCTCCTCCCTGGGCCACATCAACCACCTCGGGGGCTCCCTGGATCGCGCCTCTCGGAGCCCAAAGGAGGCCGGGCCGCTGGCCGGGTTGAACTGCCTGCCTGAGCCCCCGCCGCCCTATGAGCTCTCATGCCACACTGCCGACGAGGTGGTGGCCATGCTCCCCGACACCTGTGAGGACCTGAAGAGAGGCCTCAGTGACCAGGACGGCGCCAATCACTTCACGCAGGTGAGGGCAGCCTCTGCCTGGGGTCCTGCATTAGTGTACCGGGGTCCTGGGGTCCCTTGGCATTGGTGTACCGGGCAGGGTCCTCAGCCCGTTACCCCGTGACTCTCTCTGGACATGAGAGGAAGAAGGAGATGCATCAGCTCCTCTCCCCCTGCCCCACGCGGTGGGATGTGGGTCACTCCTGGTTCTTGCTGGGGTTGTATAAAAGGGAGGGAGAGATGCCTTGGGGAGGGGAGGGCAGGAATATGTGGGGGGACACTTCCCCTCTGGAGGACATCCCAGGGTAGGGCACGAGTGGCCAGGGCGGTGGGCCCTGGTCCTGTGGTTTTCGGGACAGGACGTCGGCTGCGGCTACCCGGTGCCTCTTTCCCCTGGCAGGTGCTGGAGGAACGCCAGCGCCTGTGGCTGTCTGAGCTGAAGCGCCTGTACCTGGAGCGGCTGCACGAGGTGGCCCAGAAGGCCGAGCGCAGCGAGCGGAACCTCCAGCTGCAGCTGTTCATGGCCCAGCAGGAGCAGCGGCGCCTGCGCAAGGAGCTGCGGGCCCAGCAGGGCCTGGCCGCTGAGCATCGGCCGCCAGAGGCGGACCCCAACACTCGGCCGGAGGAGGAAGCGCGGTGGGAGGTGAGAGACCGGGCTCTCGGGAACTCTCCTGTCCCTCGTTTCTGCAGCCCCCTCCTCTGCCCACCCTCAGCCCAGCCCCCTGACCCAGCCTTGTTTGGCGCCCGCCCCTCCCGCGCCCCCTCCAGGTGTGCCAGAAGACGGCGGAGATCAGCCTCCTGAAGCAGCAGCTGCGGGAGGCCCAGGCTGAGCTGGCGCAGAAGCTGGCCGAGATCTTCAGCCTAAAGACACAACTCCGGGGCAGCCGGGCACAGGCCCAGGCCCAGGACGCGGAGCTGGCCCGGCTGCGGGAGGCTGTGCGGAGCCTGCAGGAGCGGGCCCCCCGGGAGGAGGCCCCAGGGAGTTGTGAGACCGATGACTGCAAGAGCCGGGGGCTGCTGGGCGAGGCGGGAGGCGGTGAGGCCGGGGACGCTGCCGCCGAGCAGCTGAGGGCCGAGCTGCTGCAGGAGCGACTCCGGGGCCAAGAGCAGGCGCTGCGCTTCGAGCAGGAGCGGCGGACCTGGCAGGAGGAGAAGGAGCGGGTGCTGCGCTACCAGCGGGAGATCCAGGGGGGCTACATGGACATGTACCGCCGCAACCAGGCACTGGAGCAGGAACTGCAGGCGCTGCGGGAGCCCTCCGCGCCCTGGAGTCCTCGGCTTGAGTCCTCCAAGATCTGAGGCCCGCGGAGAGAGCTGACGGCAGAAGCACTGCCAGAAGAAGGCTTGGGCAAGCCCTCCCTGAGACAGCCGGCTCCTTCCAGACATTGATCTGGGGCAGGATCTGCCGAAGCCAGCCAGGGGCGGGGAGGCTCACCGAGGGGAGGGATCCCGGTGGGGCTGTGGGCTGGGGAGGGTGCCAGCAGCGGGAGCCAGGCCCGCCTGGCTGAGAAGACCCCTGCGGGGCCCAGCCTGCTCCTGGGGTAGGTGTGGCCCTAGGAGAGGGAGACTGGGAGATGAGGCGCTCAAGATGTAGATGGGCAGGCGTGAGGGAGGAAGGCTGGGAAGAGAACATTGGCCTCCCCCGGAATAAAAGCACGTTTTTCTATAGGAGGCCCTTGGTGATACGTTGGGCCTGTCCCTGGCCTAGATCAAGCATGGTTGGGGTTAGGGGGCTGTGGACCTGGACTATAGCTCCTCCAGAGTCCTGGTTAGTGGGAGGTTGTACCCAGTTCCTGTGAGCACAGCTGCCGGGCACGTGTGTTGGCAAGTGGAGAAGTCCTCCTCCTTGCCCCGGCGCCACATGGTTCCGTAGCTGCCGTGTGGGCTGAAATTTCTTTCTTCAGCACCAGTGGGATTTTTCTGAAGGAACGATGCCAGGGAACCCGGGAAAACAAAAGGGCAAGTCACCCAAGGTGTTGCTAGAACATGAAACCTCTCGGTGGAAAGTCAGCCCCCGTGCCCAGGCCCCTGCTGGGTTTAGGGCTAGCCTGAGACAGCCTCTTCTGGCGCTCCCTAAGGCTCCTGTAGGTACCTGTCCCTCCCCGAACCCACCTCTCACCTTCCTGTCTGGCAGTGGTTCACCCCTCTCACCCCCCCCCCCCCCCCATAGGGATGGGGCTTTGGGAAGGTGCGGGAGACAGGCAGAGAAAGCTTGTGGGTCAGTGGGTAATGAGCCTTTGCCACTGCAAGGAACGTGGACATTTCCCCATAGGCATGGAGGACCCTGGAGAATTTTTAAGCAGGGGTGAAATAGGAGCTCATTTGTGTTCTGGGAAGCAGCCCCTGCCTCTCAGAGACCTGGCTTCCCCTCTGGGCCTTTGCTCCCTCCCGGAGGGTGGCGTGGTGCACAGAGCCAGACTGGCTGTGCAGGTAGCATCTCCCCACCCCTTGCCCTTGTAGTGAAGCTCGGCGCCCTTACAGGTGAATCATTGTGACTGCTGGCATGCATTGAGGGCTTCCCCTCTGCCAGGCACTGTTAGGCTGCCAGGGCATGGGGGCTCAGGCTTGAATCTTTCTGCCCCAGGGGAAGCAGCACACAGAGACTTCTCCCCTCCCAGTGTCTGTGCTGGTGGGGCAGGCACCTCTCAGCAGAGACTCCCCAGTTTGCTCCCAGTGGCCGTGCCCTGCCCTCCTAGCCAAGCCTGGCAGCCACTGAGGCCCCAGCAGGTGGGGCCTGTGCATGGGGTGTGGATAGGGCTGTAGAGTGTGAGCCAGTGTGCCCTGCCTTTTCAGGGTGGAGAGGGGTGTGTGAATTGACTGCCAAGGGGATGGTGTGTCTGGCCCTGTCAGTGGCAGGTGTGTGTAGAGATGTGCTGTGGGCGGTAGGTGTGTCTGAGGGGGTGTGTTTGGGGCTTCTGGGCTGCTTCCGGCCGCTCCCTCTGCTCCATTACTTGCCCCCTGGCTCCAGTCCCTTTAGCTAGTGGAACCTGTGTCCAGGGCAGACCCCCGGGCCTAGCTAAGACCCATCTAGTTCCACCCCTCAGCCTGGGGAGGGAGAGGGAACACCTGGGTCAGTTCCCCACAGGCCTTAGTATCCATTTCAGACCCTCCCAAACCAAGGTTTCTGGGCCAGTGGCCCTCAGGAGGGCCCCCTCAGCCCCCGCAGCTGAGTGCTGGCCTGAAGTCGGGGCCACTCCCTCCTCAGGGCCTGGAGCTAGTTGGGCTGGGTGCCCGCATGCCCTGCAATGGCCAGGGTCCACTTTTCCATGTACCACCTCTGCAGAACAGCTCCTCACCCTGCAATTAGGGAGCTGGGCCTGCCAGTACTGCCAGTGGGGAGTGGGTGGGCGGTACCAAAACTTGGCAGCTATGCCAGAAACCAAGACCAGGCCCAGATGCAGGGGGCGGGCTCAAGGGAGCCAAGCTGAGGTGTCTCAGAGGAAACCTGATCCCTATTAGCTCATCCCTGCCTGGCAAACCAGTTCTGAGTCCCCAAGCCAGCTTGGTGGCTCTAGGGCTCTGGGGCCAGACAATTACAGGTGCCCCTGTAGTGGCTGCTGCTTCAGGGCAGTGCTTCCCTCCTGCCCCTGCAGGCCCCCGGGGCCCCCTCCACCAGCGGAACAGGCACAGGCAGCCAATTCTTCAGAACTGTGGTGAGCCCCACTCTGGGCTCCCTACCCCTGGTCCCTCCTTTTCTCAGCTCAGATGGTGTCATGCTCCCTGGGCCCCTCAGCCTGTCACTTGAAGCCTCTGGCAGTCTATCCCCCTGAGTCACTGATAAGGGTGCCCCTTCAGACCCAGCAGCCCTCTGGGCCTTCCTTCTCTAGGCAAAGCCCCCTCACTGTGCTCACATCTTGTCTCATCAAGGAAGCCTTTTTTCTTTTTAAAAAATATTTTATTTTTATTGATTTCAGAGAGGGAGATAGAAATATCAATAATGAGAGAGAATCGCCGAAACCGGTTTGGCTCAGTGGATAGAGCGTTGGCCTGGGGACTGAAAGGTCCCAGGTTCGATTCCGGTCAAGGGCATGTACCTTGGTTGCGGGCACATCCCCAGTAGGGGGTGTGCAAGAGGCAGCTGATCGATGATTCTCTCTCATCGATGTATCTAACTCTCTATCCCTTTCTCTTCCTCTCTGTGAAAAATCAATAAAATATATTTTTAAAAAAAATAATGAGAGAGAATCATTGAGCAGCTGTATCCTGCACGCCCCCCACTGGGAATCATGCCCTGACCAGGAATTGAACCGTGACTTGGCTCAAAGGTGGACGCTCAACCACTGAGCCACGTCGGCTGGACAGGGAAGCCTTTTCTGAAGTCAGGGCAATCCACCTCCCTGTGCCCATAGCCCTCACATGCCTCTCCACCTGCTCTTTCTATGCTGCTGGGATTGTCCCTTCATCTCTGGACTGTGGGCCTTGCCCAGCCAGAGCTATGTCTTGTTTTTGTTGTTTGTTTTATAATATTTTTTTTTTATTGATTTCAGAGAGGGAGAGGGAGAGAGATAGAAACATCAATGATGAGAGTGAATCATTGATTGGCTGCCTTCTGCATGTCTCACACTGAGTTTGCAACCTGCGCATGTGCCCTAACCAGGAATCAAATCGTAACCTTCTGGTTCATAGTTAGATGCTCAACCACTGAGCCTCACCGGCTGGGCTCATGTCCTGTTTTTATCCCTAGAGCCGCTCTGCTCCAACCCCAGAAAGCGCTGGGGAGCTTTGGAGTCCAGAGGGACCAGACCCCTCCCCTGACGGACATGGGTTTGAGCTGGTGGGAAAGATTCCTGCTCTGAGTGTTCATTCCCCCATGGGCATCAGATGTGAACCAGGTTTGTCAAGCTCCAGGGTGCCGGAGCTAGGTGCCACTCACTGCACAGTGATGTATCGCTGCCTCCCTCAGGGCCTGGCGTGGTTCCCAGGTGAGGAATCTGATGTGGCCATGGCCTCTGCCTTCTTGGCCCTTTCCCCGGTGGGCGGAGGAAGGAGACAACACACATGGCCATGTAGTGACAGAGCCAGGCAGGAGCCAGGACAGTGCAAATGTGGCGATCAAGTCAGAGAGTGAAGGAGGCAGAGAGGAAATTTCTGAGACTGGGGCTGGGGCTGTAGGTATAGTGATCCTGTCTCCACAGATGATGCAGGCCCCACGGTGACAATCCATCACCTCGTGGGGCCAGGCTTCACCCATTATACTGGATTCAGGAAAGAAAAAGAATGTGTGGTTTCCTCCAACAAAAGTGAAATATGTCACGTGAGAGGAGGTGGGAGTGGCGTGGGAGTTCAGAGAAGTGGGCTCACTTATCCAGGTGCTGGAGTGGGGTGACAAAGGTTGACCAAACTTTGGTTAAGCTATTTTAATTAATTTTTTTTTTTTTAGAGAGAGGAAGGAAGAGAGAGAAACATCCATGCGATAGCACAACATTGATGGAAAAAATACTCTCTGGTGAGGATTAACAAAAAAACCTTGATTGGCTGCCTCCTGCACGCCCCCTGCTGGAAATCCATCCCAACTGTTTGATGCATGGATGAAACCAAACCAAGAGCCAGGGCTTGTGAGGCTCATCTGAGCTCTTTTTGACGAGGTCTGGACTTGGAAGGTGTCCTTTCTTGTTCAGTCCATCTCTAGCAAGAATCCTTAGTTTAGCCAGAATTGCCCGTCCTCTATACTAGAGTCCCCTGCACATTTAATTTGGTTTCTCCTCCTCCACGGGTCACTGGCCTGCCTTCAGTGAGAATCCTGTGGTCTATTTAGCCGGAATGCCCTCTGCCCCCTGAGGTTTTCTCGTAGCAATTTTCTTTTCTTTTTAAAACATATTTTTTATTGATTTCAGAGAGGAAAGAAGAGGGAGAGAGAGATGGAAACATCAATGAGGAGAGACTATCATTGATTGGCTGCCTGCTGCATATGCCCCCATTGGGGATCAAGCCTGAAACCCTGGCCTGTGCCCTGACCGGGAATCAAACCTTGATCTCCTGGTTCATAGGTCGAGACTGTCAACCACTAAGCCACATCAGCCGGGCTTAGTAACTTTCCACCCACTGACCCCAGCCTGGTCCTTGGCCATAAATTCTACTTTTCCTTATTGTGTTTGGAGTTGAGCCCACTCTCTGTCCCATACTATAAATCTCCATCGCTGTAGTCCTTCTTGAATAAAGACTTCCTTACCATTCTAACAAGTGTCATGAGTAAATTTTTTTCTTTATTCCTCCTTCCCTTTTTTGTGTGTTAATCCTCACCCGAGGATATTTTTTTCATTGACTTTTTTGAGATAGTGAAAGAGTGGGAGGGGGAGGGAGAGAAAGAGAAAAATAGATGTGAGAGAGACATCGATTGGTTGCAACCCAAGTATGTGCCCTTGACCAGGAATCGAACCCGTGACCACTTGGTGCTCGGGCCAGTACCCTAACCATTGAGAACACCGGCTAGTGCTTTTGTTTTTTTCTTTAACAGGGTAAGCTTCTCTGGAGAGGGGAGTTGGGGTTTCCTCAGGAGCATCATTGGATGAGGGCATCTAGGACAGGCCTGGACTTGGACACAGGGAAGCGTGGGGCAGGCCTGGGGGAGGGTTCTGTCTGACATAGGAAGACCTCATTTCCTGTGGCTGTGGGTGGGTCCCAACCGCAGCCAAAGGGAAGGGCCAGAACCAGGATGTGTGTGTGACCTGTGTGGTCATGCAGGGTCCCACACACAGAAGGGCAATGCTCTGCTATTGCCATCTTGAACTTCTTAATGATGTTTGAACAGGAGGCCTCATGTTTTCATTGTGCTCCAGGGCCTGCAAATGATGTAGCCACTCCTGGCCTAAACCAAAGCCTTGCATGGAGGGGCAGGAACCTGGAGAAGAAGCGGAGACTTGTTGGGAGCCGCCTGGAGGGTGGAAGGAAGAGATGGCCTGAGCAGGCAGCTTGAGCTCCATGGGATGAAACCTGACGCTCCCAGGTTCTTCAGAGGGCAGGCAGAGGGTGCATCACCCCTGCTGCCACCACCAGCTCGCAGGGGAAGGAAGGCTGTACTTTCAGCAGAGCATTCCAGGGCTTGCCATCTAGGTCAAGAAACTGTTTTTTTTAAGGATTTATCTAGTGTGTTCTTTGTGTATCTGTTTCCCTTCTCCCATTTTAAGGTATAATATACATACAGGAAAACTCAACTTTTTTAGAGTTCAGTTTTTAGAGCTTTGGCAAATGCAAAGTTGTATAACCCTACAATTAAGATATGAAATAGTTGCTGCATCACCCCTTCCCCTCCCCAGTTCCTCTGTGCCCCTATGTAGTCAGCCCTTAACCTCTGCCCCTGGGCAACCAGTGACCTGCTTTCTTAATTACCTTCTGTTTCTTTCCCCCCACTTTTTAAAATTTATTTTTTATTGATTTTTTACAGAGAGGAAGGGAGAGAGATAGAGAGTTAGAAACATCGATGAGAGAGTCATCAATCAGTGCCTCTTGCACACCCCCTACTGGGGATATGCCCACAACCAAGGTACATGCCCTTGACCGGAATGGGACCTTTTAGTCCCCAAGCCGACACTCTATCCATTGAGCCAAACCGGTTTCAGCTCCCCCCACTTTTTGTGAGCCTTATTTAATCCCCACACACATTAGAACATGTTACAAAAGTATTATAGCAAGTAAAACTATATAACATTGATGTAAAAATAAAACCGCTTCAATGGAAAGAATGAGGAGCCAGAAATAGATTCCATATTGTAGAAAATTCTAATATGATGATGAAGGGCTTCAAAATGAGACGGTAAGAAGGCTTATTTAGTAAGAGGTGCTGTGATAACTGGACAAAAATGTGGGAAAACATTGTCAGATGTTGCACTTCCATGTGCAAAATGAAATGGACATGTACATTGGGGAGGAGGCCTGGGGGGTTGTACCAAAGAGTTAAATTTTCAAAAATAAATCCTAGCAAACTAGACTATTATTGAATTGGTGGAGAACAGCTGTTTTTCTGCTCTGAAGCAGCCCCTTCTCCCAACAAAAACAAACACAATCCCAAGGGGTAAAATGGACAAAATCAACTACGTAATAAAACTTGGTGCACACTGTCAAGTGACAAAACAAAAATGCAAGGAGAACCACATCCTGGGGAAGCAATGACAAAGGGGAAACTGCCTGAGGTGTCGGCCTGGCATTCAAAGTCCTCACAGAAGCTGGGCTTTGCTCAGACCTAGCCTAGCTGGCAGGTCCAGTCTGGCTCCTCCAGAGGAAGTGGGAAAGCCTGGGGCGCCTGGAAAACCGGTGGGGTCCAGTCAGCTCGCAGGCGGAGGCGGCTCTGGCCTCAGCGCTTGGCCCCAGGCTAGGCTCACTCAGCTCTCCGCCCCCAAGCTCGCGTGGGCCAGGACCACCCAGGCTCGGTGTGCACAGACCGGATTCGGCAGGATATGGGGCTCTGGCCTGCCCCTTCTCTGCGTGTTGCAGAAGGTTTTGGAGCCATTGGAGGGTATTAGGTACCTCAGAGTATTTCTGAGCTTAAGGTATTCCTAGTACATGGTGTTGGGGATACAGCAGTACTGAGTACCAAGTCCTGATTCAAATGAGGCTTTTATTCTTAAGAGGAGGGGTGTTAGGGGCCGAAAGACAGAATAAACAAACACGTAAGATAATTTTAAGTCAAATGCTATTTAAAAAAACAAAACAAAACTGGTTTGTGCAAGTGCTATACAGAAAACAAACAAGATTGTGCAAGGGTGGTTGGGGTGAAGGTTGGGAAGGAGGCCTGGAGGGTGGAAGGGGGAGGTTGCCCTGGAATGAAACTGACACGGAAAGGGAGCAGAAAGTCAGGACCAAGTCTCTTCTCTTGGGCGGTTTTTATTCCTTTATTTTAGGGAGAGGACAAAGAAACAAGGATGAAAAAGAGCCATTGATTGGCTGCTTCCTCCACGCCCCCTACTTGGGGATCGAGCCCGCAACCCAGGGGTGTGCCCTGACCAGCAATCCAACCGTGACCTCCAGGTTCATAGGTCGCCGCTCAACGACGGAGCCACCCCGGCTGGGCTGGGGCTCTTTTCTAGCTCAGGCTCTAAGGCTTGTGGAGGGGTGGGCGAGTCCTCTGCGCGGCCCCTTGCTCTGGGAGGAGTGTGAATTCAGTCCAGGCCTGGGTTTGGGGTCACCCTTCCTCTTCAGAACAGTTGTGCAACCCGGTCTCCCCACCCCACCCCACCCACTCCCCGTTCGCCCAGGCGGGACAACGGCTGGGGGGCGGCAGAGCAGAGACTGGGTACTCTCACCCCTGCAGTCTGGTCCTCTTATTGAATGCCCAATGGATAAGTACTGACTTATCCAGGTTAGGTACTGACTTAGGGACAGGAAAAAAAGTGACTTTTCTTTTAAACATCATTTGATGTGTCAAAAAGAGCATCCAGGAGCCCTCTCGGGAGAGCCTGTCGGACCCTTGCGGGGGCAGGGGCAGTCTCCTTTGGGGGAGGGCGGAGGGCGGGGCGGAGTGGAACAGTCATCGGTTTAGGGCTTCAGAGCGCGAAGCGGGACGCTGGGACCGACTTGTGGGGGGCGGGCGGGCCAGGAGCTTCTTCCCCGTAGGGAAGCCGCCCCGCCCGCCCCATGCACCCCCACACCTCCCGGGCCAGCGATCGGGTGGGTCCGACCCCTTCCCGGTCCAACTCCCAGACGCGGAGGGTCGCGGTCCAGCGGCAGCCTCGGGCACAGGCTCCGGCGTCCGCCGGGCGGAGGGGGCGCGGCTTCCCGCCTCCGCCCGCGTCTGTGGGCGACTCCACTCCGGGCGCCCGGGAAGGTGGGCCGGGCGCACAGGCGCAGAGCCGCGGCCCTGCGGACACCCCTCCGCGAAGCTGCGAGTGGGCGAGTCCGGATCCGCGGAGCAACCGCCGCGGCTTCCGGTCCGATGACAGCAGCGCCGGAAGCCGGGGCCGGGCTGCAGCTGCAGGTGAGAGCCAGGGTGTGGAGGTGCGGGCCGAGGGCAGGCGCGGGGGGGGGCCCGGCGGACGGCAGCTCGGTCGGGCTCCCAGGCCTCGGGCCTCCCCCGAAACCCCCCCCCGACTAAGTCTCCGTCCCGGTCCGCCCATGGACTTGTTTGCTTCGGAGTCGTGGGCCCCGGCTGAGAACTGAAGCCCCACAGACTCCCAGGACACGCAAGGAATCGCTTCTGTCGGGGGAATCGCTCGAACTCAGACATTTCGTCCTAGTGCGACCCGGCTGGGATGAGGGCGCCAGGCAGGGCGTTAGGTCAGGGTCTTCTGGAGCATGAGCAAGAGTTTGACAGTCATTTGCATCAAGGCAGGTGAAACTCCCAGATATGAAATAGTTCCTGCATCCCCCCCAAATTCCTCTGTGCCCCTCTGTATTCCAGGAAAAATAGTGGGCCTTTATGTCCCCTCAATTTTGGTTAATGACAAAAGAAAGATGGAAACTTCAACCAGCCCTAGCGGTTTGGCTCAGTGGGTAGAGCGTCGGCCTGCGGACTGAAGGGTCCCAGGTTCGTTTCCCAGTCAGTGCACATGTTGGGAGCGTGCTCTAGGCAGCTGACTAATGATTCTCTCTTATTGATGTTTCTATTTCTCCTCCCTCTCCTTTCCTCTCTGAAATCAATAAAAATGTGTGTGTGTGTGTGTGTGTGTGTGTGTATATATATATATATATATATATATATATATATATATATATATACTTCAACTAGAGATCTGTAAGGAAAAGAGTGATATGATAGAGTGAATGGTGTGGGGGTGGGGCAGAGGAGTACTGGGTCTAGGAGACCATCGCTGAAGGGATGAAGTTTGAGACTCAAGGAGCCAAACATGGAAAAGATTTGGGAGAAGACTGTTCAGGCAGAGGGAACAGCTAGTGCAAAGGTCCTGAGGAAGAAAGAAAGTGAATGTAGTCAAGGAAGAGAAAGAAGGCTGTGGCCCAGCTGGTGTGGCATTGACCTTTGAACCATAGGGGCTCACCTTTTCCATTCTGGTCAGGGCACATTCCCGGATTTCAGGCTTGATCCCCAATAAGGGGCGTGCAGGAGGCAGCTGATTGCTGTTTGTCTCTCATAGATCTCTCTCTCTCCTCTTTCTTTCTCTCTGTAAAAACATTAAAAAAGGGAGAGAGAGAGAGAGGATGAGCAAGGGTTGTAGAGTGAAAAGAGTTGGAAACAGAGTTTTCTCACCATGAGTCAAAAAACCTCTGCCCTCACACCTGCCTGCACACTCCACTAGGCACCCTGGCTAGGGCTGACGGAGCTGTGGACAGATATGTTACGCTGGGCAGTTTTGAGCATTGACATATGATATGGGTGTGGTAAGGGAATCCGGGAGCCCTCACCACTGTGTCCCCCACGTGGGACTTGACACTGGACCCTCCTCCTGCCCCCAGGCGGAGGCCACCATGGAGCCGTGTGAGAGCGTGGAGAGAGAGGTGGACAAGGTCCTACAGAAGTTCCTGACCTACGGGCAGCACTGTGAGCAGAGCCTGGAGGAGCTGCTGCGTTATGTAGGACAGCTGCGGGCTGAGCTGGCCAGTGCAGGTGGGTGTCCATCGCCCCTCAACCCCGGAGCCCCATTCCAGCCTTTCTGTGGGCCTAGGATACCCCAAAGCTACTTACTAACAGGGTGACTTTTCCTGCTCTGTCATTCCTCATATATTTATTACTTGGCATTCAACTATAAGGAAAAAACTTTCCCTTCTCCCATATATATATTTAGTATTAGTTCTCACTCAGAACTTCTTATTCAATGGGTTATACTACATTATTGTTATACATTTTGATGCTCAAATTGTGTTAGATTTGCCCAGAGGTATTCCCTAGTTCCTATGTCCTTTTCTTTAAAAAAATTGAGTTGATTCACATAAAAAAAAACAATAACACAACCCTTTAAAGCAGTGGTTCTCAACCTTTCTAATGCCGCGACCCTTTAATACAGTTCCTCATGTTGTGGTGACCCCCAACCATAACATTATTTTCGTTGCTACTTCATAACTGTAATTTTGCCACTGTTATGAATCGTAATGTAAATATCTGTGTTTTCCGATGGTCTTAGGCGACCCTGCTAGCTGTTCTCAACCTGTGCCAAATCACCCATAGTAAGTGCCAAATCATCTTCAGTTCTTAGCAACCTACAACTGGTGATATCTCCCCCATTTTATAGATGAGGAAATGAAGACAAATGAAGTCATGCAGTTTATTTTTTTATTTTTATTTATTTATTTTTTAATATATTTTATTGATTTTTGTACAGAGAGGAAGAGAGAGGGATAGAGAATTAGAAACATCAACGAGCGAGAATCATTTATCAGCTGCTTCTTGCACACCTCCTGCTGGGGATGTGCCTGCAACCAAGGTACATGCCCTTGACCGGAATCAAACCTGGGACCCTTCAGTCCGTAGGTTGACGCTCTATCCACTGAGCCAAACCGGTTTCGGTTAAAATATATTTTATTGGTTTCAGAGAGGAAGAAAAAGGGAGAGGCTGGAGAGAGCTAAGGATGAGAGAGAATTATTGATTGGCTGCCTCCTGCATGCCCCCTATTGGGGATTGAGCCTATAACCCAGGCATGTGCCCTTGACCAGAATAAAACCCAGGACCCTTTCATTACGCAGGCTAAGGCTCTTATCCACTGAGCCAAACCAGCTAGAGCAAGAAGCTGAGACACTCTGGAGTTCAGGGCTGCCTCCTGGGCCTCTGTGGGGAGAGGAAGCGGAGACAAGTTCTGTTCCTGTGTCCTAACTCACTGCTAGTGTTTCTCTGCAGCTCTCCAGGGAACCCCTCTCTCAGCCACCCTCTCCTTGGTGATGTCCCAGTGTTGCCGGAAGATCAAAGACACCGTGCAGAAACTGGCTTCGGACCACAAGGACATTCACAGCAGTGTCTCCCGAGTGGGCAAAGCCATTGACAGGGTGAGCATGTGGGCACCTGGAGCGGGGACAGGGATACCTGGAGTTGGTATGTCCCAGGGCTTATCAGGAAAGCAAGTGTGAGGAATGCGAGTGTCGAGTCACAGGGCCCTGTCTCTTGTCCTTGTCAGAACTTTGACTCTGAGGTGTGCGGTGTAGTCTCCGATGCAGTGTGGGACTCCCGGGAGAAGCAGCAGCAGATCCTGCAGATGGCCATCGTGGAGCACCTGTACCAGCAGGGCATGCTCAGCGTGGCTGAGGAGCTGTGCCAGGTAATGGCTGGGTGGGGAAGGTGCTGGGACCTGTCTATTCTGTTTTCTACTCAATCATTTAAAAAAAATATATATATATATATTTTATTGATTTTTTACAGAGAGGAAGAGAGGGGGATAGAGAGTTAGAAACATCAATGAGAGATAGAGAGTTAGAAACATCGATGAGGGAGAATCATCAACCAGCTGCCTCTTGCACACCCCCTACTGGGGATGTGCCCACAACCAAGGTACAATACATGCCCTTGACCGGAATCGAACCCGGAACCTTTCAGTTCGCAGGCTGATGCTCTATCAACTGAGCCAAACTGGTTTCGGCTCAATCATTTTTTATAATACATTCCTGTTATTATTGAAATAAATTTATATTAGAAAGGAAATCAGGTCTCCTGCCATAAAGAGAAGGGAGCTCGGTGAGCCCTGGCCAGGTAGCTTGGTTAGAGAGCGTTTTCCCAATATAACAAGATTGCAGGTTTGACCCCTGTCAGGGCACATATAACAATCAACCAATGAATGCATAAATAAGGGCAACAACAAATTGATGTCTCTCTCCCTCCGTCTCTCTAAAAATCAATCAATCAATTAAAAAAAATAGATACAGTGAAAAGCGAAGTCATTAATTTCTAAGTAGGGTTAGTTGCCAGGCAGGGTTCTGAGTCAAGGGGGACTAGTAAAATGATTAGTTTCTTAAAATGACAGAGTAGCACTGTTAGGTGTTAAAGCACACTGGCAGTAAAAGTAAAGTATCCTTTCTCTTAAAATAATTAAGAGGATTGAAAAGGAATAATTTCTCACCATGCTACTCAATACAGGGACTGGCGGGGGGGCTGTCTCCGTTACCTGGGTGAGGTTATAGTCTTCCCTGTGATACTCAGCTCCCCAAAACTGAATTGAAAATAAGAGGGGCCAAGTGGCTGGCAGGAGACCACAGCTCCTCATGCAAGGTCTCCTGCCTGTCTTAGACAGATGAGGTTTTATCAGAGCAGAATTTTGGAAACAGTGTCCTCCAATGATGGATCATGCTCTCCCCACAGGAATCTACACTGAACGTGGACTTGGATTTCAAGCAGCCTTTCCTGGAGTTGAATCGAATACTGGAAGCTCTGCACAAACATGACTTGGGACCGGCGTTGGAGTAAGTGGGCCTTGGGTGGGACAGCAGGGGGCAGGGCTTGTCTGTGGTCTTCACCTCTTGACATATCTCCAGCTCTGTCTTGTGGCCTCACATAGGCTTTTGGATCCCACCCCTCTGTCCCAGCTCCCTCGGGACTCCTTTCATCCCACCAGCTCCATACTCAACCGGCCCCTTTCTTTCCAGATGGGCCATCTCCCACAGGCAGCGTCTGCTTGAGCTTAACAGCTCGCTGGAGTTCAAGCTGCACCGACTGTACTTTATCCACCTCCTGGCTGGTGGCCCTGACAAGCAGCTGGAGGCCCTCAGCTATGCCAGGCACTTCCAGCCCTTTGCTCGGCTGCACCAGCGGGGTAAGTGCCCAGGGTAGTAGATGCTGCTGGGCTCTGGCAGATGTCAGCATTTAACCAGGGTCTGCTCTACCCTGAGAACTCTGACCCCTCCTTCATTGTCTCCAAGGTGAACTCCAAACCCAAGGCTCTTCCTCACTGTCTCTGTCACACCCTTCTAGCTTCATCTCAGAACCGCCTCCGGTCCCCGTCACCAGCTTTTGCGAGACCCACACACACATCATACTGGGTTTATGTGTGCCACATCACGCCTGCCCTCATGCTGCTGTGCCTCAGCACCTCCTCTGCAGGTCCCTGCCTGAGCCCTCTTCCTTCACATGTGGATTTCTCAACCTCAACCTTAGGCATTTATTTCACCTTCCAGATGTTCCCCATCAGTAACCACCATACAGCTAGTATTGTCTCTTTAGCTCCCTTCATATTTACTACTTCACTTTACTGAAAGGTAAACATGAAAACCAATCAGTGTTATTAAATTTTAGCTAGAAGCCTCTTGAAAGGTTTTTTTAGAAAGAGGTATTAGCTAGTGTTCTAAAATAGATGTCCGTGCCACCTCGAGATTTGAGGTTCGTTCCCTGATGCAGTTGAAGGATGAGAAGAGAACCAGGACTCCTCCTTCCTGATGCACAGGGTGATTGATGCCTGTCCTGGTCCCACATAAATAGTCCATGGGGTTTTAGGGAAAACCACTTTTACCTGAAGACATTTCAGTCCCTGCCTGGCCAGGCTGGGCACCTCAGAGCCTCGGTGTTCAGCTTGCTCCCCATCCTGCTTCCACAGCCACACTGTCCCTGGGGCTGGGCACCCAGCCCTGAGGAGCGGCTGCCTCCTGTGCCCTGGTCCTGCACGAGCTGAGCTGCGCCTGGTTGCCTTGCAGAGATCCAGGTGATGATGGGCAGCCTGGTATACCTGCGACTGGGCTTGGAGAAGTCGCCCTACTGCCACCTCCTGGACACCAGCCACTGGGCTGAGATCTGTGAGACCTTTACCCGAGATGCTTGTTCCCTGCTGGGGCTTTCTGTGGAGTCACCTCTCAGTGTCAGGTAAGCCAGCCCTGGGACAGGGCAGCATGATTGGTTGGATTTCTAGGGAAACAATTTGCCGAGGCTGGGTCATGTGCCAGGGACAGACCTAAACTGGTTCTCTAAGTCCATCTTCCAGATAGGAACTACTGTGTCCACAGTTGGAGAAACTGAGATTAGGAAGAGTAATGGTCCAAGGACACCATGAGGTTAGTAGCAGGGCCAAGGTTCCTATTTTGTAAGGCCTCTTGAATGAGGTCCCCATTTTGCCTGCACCTCACTGCTGGATATCACAAGACTCTTCACACTGGCCTTCTCTCAGCCTCATCTGTCAAATACCACTTCCTCTCTAGTAGGTCTTAGTAACAGTTACAGGTTTTGAGAGTTTTCACTCGAAGGCTCCTGTACAATAATGCTCTTCCCATAACTCCTCAGTGATCTAGGATTAGAGGTACTCACTTTACAGAGAAAACAGAGGCTCCAGATATGAATTAACTTAAAGGGCACATGGACCTGACCCAGAGCCACTCACTACACCATAGTGGATAGTGTCACGGTGCACTTACTTGACTGTGGAATCTCATGCTCCACTGTGTGGTAGACTCTGATTATAGGACAGTATTTCCCAGCAGGAGCACCACCTGCTGCTCAGACAGCACAACAGCCCTCTGTACCATAGTCATTCAGCACCCAAGGCTCCAGCCGGTTCGCTCCCATGCTCACCCAGATCATGGTGAGGTCTAAATCTGTCCCGTTTCCAAGTGCCCCAGTTGATAACCAGTTATAGGGGTGCATTATGACAGCAGAGTGATCAGTCCCCATCACACCAAGGACTTTTCAGTGGTATGCATGAGCAGATAACTGCCCCTGAATCTTTTGTCTCGTATGAAGTTTGAGGGTGCATTAGAATGACACATAATTACATATGTGGCACTTTGCAAGCAACCTGATTCTCAAGGACTGATTTAACCACGTGCCAAATTAGAACCCTGACCGAGTCCAGTGCTGATGGCAAGTGTGCAGATCCTTTGTCTGTCTGCTGGGGTCTTGGTCTGGCCACTCTAGCCCTTTCTCTTTGTTCTGCAGCTTTGCCTCTGGCTGTGTGGCACTGCCCGTGCTGATGAACATCAAAGCTGTGATTGAGCAGAGACAGTGCACAGGGGTCTGGAGTCACAAGGATGAGTTACCGGTGAGCCTGGCTGAGGGAGGGGTGGGAAGAAGGTACTGGGGATAGCCACGGCAGGAAGTGGGACTCATCCCTTGGCTGGCCTCCCCAGATTGAGATTGAACTGGGCATGAAGTGCTGGTACCACTCAGTGTTCGCCTGCCCCATCCTTCGCCAACAAACGTCAGATTCCAACCCTCCCATCAAGCTCATTTGTGGCCACGTTATCTCCCGAGATGCACTCAACAAGCTCATTAATGGAGGAAAGTAAGTTCCCTGTGCTCTGCTCCTGCTTGGCTTAGATCTCCTGCTAGTCAACCTCTCAGTCATTCTTGGTTCTCCCCCCTTTGCAGGTTGAAGTGTCCCTACTGTCCCATGGAGCAGAACCCAGCAGATGGGAAACGCATCATATTCTGACCCCTGTCTGGAAGGAACTTTATTTAAAGAGATTTTTCACCCACGAGACTTGCTGTCTCATTGGAGTGGATTGGGGTTCATTTCAGAATTGCCTGAGTGCCACAGCAGGGGCCAAAGAGGGAGATGAACCAACCTGCACTGGGCAGCTGGCTCCTTGACTGTACGGGCAGGGAGAGGCTGGCCTCTGTATTCCTGCTGTCTCCGTTTATGTTTGCCACTGACTTAGTAGCAATGGACAGAGGAGCACAGGACTTGGATGGGGGCAGCAACTGTCTTTCATCTCTGCCCTCAGCCAGGTCTTACTACATACCAACACCATACCCACTGCTCCCACTGTACAGCCTTACAACTGACTGTATCCATCATCCACCAGTAAATACTCTGGGACAGAACTGAATGCCATTTTTTTTTTATAACTTTGAACAAATATATTCACAGGCCTTCTCCTTCCTTTGCTGCAATATGTCCACTGCACACAGGTACTGTCGTGGCCTGGCTGCTGCTGCTGTTGGTGGGATCATGCCAGCCACAGTGCCCACTCAGGAAGAACCCAGTCTACGTACACCTCTGATTGGGCAAAAAAGATTGGAGATTTCAGTCCCTGGAGGGTGTTTTTACATACATAAAATCTCATTACCTCCGTGTTAGAAACCAGGGCAGGGGGATTTGGGAAGATTAAATGACTTGTATAACAGGGCTCCCAACTTGTCAAGGAGAGCTTGGAGTTTAAACCAGATGAAGCTCATGCTCTTTCCAATTTATTCCAGGGCATCGGAAGCCTGGTTGCTATGTACACCGAATCCTGGGCTGGGCCTTGAGAGCAGGAAGATACCTTAAGTCTAAAATATTTGAAGGGACTGGGTTACCAGGGCTATTATGCCAAGCAGGAAAGATGGCCTGGGGATTTATATTTAGCTTCATAATCCCATTTAAAATGTCCTGTGTGGGTGGGAAAATTGCTTCCATAAGCTTCCCAATGGCACTAAGACTCGTGCAGGAAGACGAGGGATGGGGGTGTCCCCTTACCTATGACTTCCGCCTACTGGGGAAGTGAAAGCTCGGGAGTGAGCAGCAAAGTTTGTTCTCAGCTTGAGTCCAGCACCAGCCCTGGCAGCCAGGCATAGCACTGAACACTCTTAAAGTCCTTGGGGTCCTCTGGTGAGAAAGGCTGCTTCACTCTTTCCTGCCCACCAACTCCTTGGCTCCACTAGCAGCTGCTGCTTTAAAAAACACCCACAGAACCCTGGCTGGTGTGGCTCAGTTGGTTGACCTTCGTCCCACGCACCGAAAGGTCCCTGCACAGGTTCAATTCCTGGTCAGGGCATACCCAGATTGTGGATTTGATTCCCAGTTGGGATGTGTACAGGAAGCTACTGATGAATGTTTCTCTTTCTCTCTCTCTCTCCCTCTCTCTAAAATAAATAAAAACATATTTAAAGAGAAGAAAAAAAAACCAGCCACAGATTCATCACCTTTTAGTCTTAGCATTTACTTCCTTCACACCTCATTCTTGAAACAGTGCCAAGAAACTCAACAGGAAACCATACTGATGGAGAAGATGCTGTTGGAGCTGCCTGGGAAAAATACGTGCCTCAGAAGACTAGGAGATGCTGTGAGTGTGAGCAGCAGAGGGCAGCCAGCTGGCTCCCTGCCAGCCCAACAGCTTCTGGTACAGGTGCCCAGGTTGCTGCCCAAGTCCTTCACACGGGAGGGGGCAGGGCTTGCACCTCCTCCAGGCATTCATCATAGGCCTCCTGGTACTCCGCATGGGGCTTGACCATTATCACGCAGGTGGGGCGCTTGGAGCCTGCAGCTGCACCCAGGTCCTGTTTGGAAAAAAGGCCACACAACCTGTATGCCAAGGAGTCACAAACTTATGACCCACTGGCCTAATAGCTATTCTGTCAGCAGCATATTTTAAAACAGTTAAAATTGCTTCCCATCATTTAAACTTGGCAAACTTTCAAGTAGTCTAGCAACACTGGGCCTACATTCCCACATGACAACTGTGAAAGGGCTCCAGCCCAGCAGGGGCTGTCCCCTTAGGCAGTTTCCTGCCATCCCCCACTCCCTGTGCCCCAGACCTGGCTCCTGCTATGTGAGGATAAGGAGCCAGGTCCCTAAAACACCCCTTCTATTCTTTTAAAATATATATATTTTATTGAGCCGGGACCGGTGTGGCTCAGTGGATAGAGCGTCGGCCTGCGGACTGAAGGGTCCCGGGTTCGATTCCGGTCAAGGGCATGTACCTGGGTTGCAGGCACATCCCCAGTGGGGGGTGTGCAGGAGGCGGCTGATGGATGTTTTTCTCTCATCAATGTTTCTGACTTTCTATCTCTCTCCCTTCCTCTCTGTAAAAAAAAATCAATTAAAAAAAAAATATATATATATTTAAAGATATATACATATATATATATTTTATTGACTTTTTACAGAGAGGAAAGGAGAGGGATAGAAACATTGATGAGAGAGGAACATCGATCAGTTGCCTCCCGCACCCCCTCCCCACACACACACTGGGGATGTGCCCGCAACCCTTGACCGGGATTGAACCTAGGAACCTTTAGTCCGCAGGCCGATGCCCTATCTACTGAGCCAAACTGGTTTCAGCTAAAACACCCCTTCTAAAGCACTGCACCCACCTAACAGGACTAACATGGGTGCAGCATGTTTGTTGACAGAGCATGTCCACTTACTGTATACTTTGTGATTCATTCTTATAGGCCACAGAGGGGATTCTCATTTTACAAGGAAATATAAGTGCTGAGAGATAACTTACCAGCAGTCCCCTACTTAGGAAACAGCTGAATTAAGAATCCACTCAGTCCCATCTTAACTCCAAAGTTCACTCTTTCCACCATGGACTGCTGCTGAGACCCCATCCCAGACCCTCTCCTCTAGTGCTGACCAAGATCAGAGCTGAGGGTGCGCCTTACCGTCTTAGAAGGGATATAGACATAGGGCAAATTCCGGTCCTCACACATAACTGGGAGATGGCAGTATACCTCAATGGGCAACGTGTCTCCTGCCAAAATCATGATCCTGAAATGACAGAAACAGTAATTTCTAGCTTATTTAGTATTCCCTCTTAAAAAAAAAAAAACAAACAAAAAAACACATATATTTTATTTATTTATTTATTTATTTATTTATTTATTTATTTTTTCAGAAAGGAAGGGAGAAGGATAGAGAGTTAGAAACACTGATGAGAGAGAAACATTAATCAGCTGCCTCCGGCACACCTCCTACTGGAGATGTGCCTGCAACCAAGATACATGTTCTGGACCAGAATCGAACCTGGGACCCTTTAGTCCCCAGGCTGATGCTCTATCCACTGAGCCAAAACAGCCAAGGCTGTTCATTCCCTCTTTTAATTGAAAGTCCACCTCTGGACTGGGACAGAGATAAGATGGCTCCTGCCCTGAAGGAGTTTTTAATGTAGGTCATCCAACCTCTGAAAGGGTGCAAATCTGTGTTTGGTGACTGTGATCCTCTGGGGAGGCGATCTCTATTTCTTGGCAACAAATGGCACCAAGTGTGGCAAGTGATATCATACTGGAACAGATAAAGGACAGGAGAGACCCCAAGGAGTAAGAGCACAACTCTCTTTGGAGTTAAAGGAGTCAGGAGGCCACACTTGAACAAGAAGCTGAATGATGACTGTCAGGAAGCCCATGGAGGAGCAGGGGGCAGAAAACATTTAAAGAGGAGAATCAAAATGGCACCAGATATACAGAGGCAGGGGGATGGCAGCCTGGGATGGCTTTGGAATCCAGAATGGCGACGGGCAGACAAGGCTAGAAAGATTGGCAAGGGCCAGACTCAAGGACCTTGCGTGCCAGACTAAGCATGGGCCTCGAATGACAAGGAACCAATAAAAGCTTGCCAGAGAGCCAAAACCGGTTTGGCTCAATGGATAGAGCATTGGCCTGGGGACTGAGAGGTCCCAGGTTTGATTCCGGTCAAGGGCATGTACCTTGGTTGCGGGCACATCCCCAGTAGGGGGTGTGCAAGAGGCAGCTGATTGGTGATTCTCTCTCATTGATGTTTCTAACTCTCTATCCCTCTCTCTTCCTCTCTGTGAAAATCAATAAAATATATTAAAAAAAAAAAAATGCTTGCCAGAGAATCCTCAGCTGGGGCTCCTAGCTGGCAAAGTGCCAGGCTCTGGTAAGGCCGTCAGGAGCCCAGAAAACACGGAAGAGTCTGTGAGACGCAAACAGCTGGAAAGAACTGTTGATTTAAAGTACTGGGTCCATATTCCTAGTTTTCTTTTTGCCCTTTGGACTCTCTTCCTCTGCAGGCTCCTTTTCTTTGAACAGCTTTTATTTATTTTTATTGATTTCAGAGAGTGAGGGAGAGGGAGAGGGAGAGAGAAAGAGAAAGATCAATGATGAGAATCATTGATCGGCTGCCTCCTACACATTCCCTACTGGGGATTGAACCTGCAATCCAGGCATGTACCCTGACCAGAATTGAACTGTGACCTCCTGGTTCATAGGTCAACACTCAACCACTAAGCCACACCAGCCAGGCTGAACAGCTTTTAAATGCTGATGCTCCACCCTAGCTGGTTTGGCTCAGTGGATAGAGCATCAGCCTGTGGACTGAAGGAACCTGGGTTCGATTTTGGTCAGGGGCACATGCTGAGGTTGTGGGCTTGATCCCTAGTAGAGGGTGTACAGGCAGCAACCAATCATTGATTCTCCCTCATCATTGATGTTTCTATCTCTCTCCCTCTCCCTTCCTCTCTGAAATAAATAAAAAATAAATGCTGGTGCTCCTCACAGCCTGGTCCTTGGCTGCCCTCAGTACCTTCTTGCTGACTCCATCCATGGTCATGGCATCAAGTTCCATCTACTAGTATGTCCTGACAACTCCCAAATTTATTTTCTCCAGCCTGCCCTCTCTCTTTCAAGTTTGTAGCCCATATGGCCATCTCTATGCTGGGGAGAGGGGTCACGAGTCTAAAAAATACCTCAAAAACTTGTCTAAAATCAAACTCATGATCTTCCCACACAAACCCAGCCGCTCCCCCACAGTTCACTATCTCACTGTGGACCCTTCAAATGGAACCCACACCCCCTCACTCCATGTCCAAAAGTCCTCGCAGATATAAGCACTATAATTCCCTCCATCTCCAACCTAATCAAAATCACCTTCACCTCTTCTAGCTACAGTACCCTATTTCAGTGTCCCCATCTACTCTTGAGCCTGATCCTATTCAAAATTGATGTTCCCTGGCTTTAATCCTCAATGCCCTTCCAAAAACTAAACTTACCATGGTGTACAAAGCTCCATGAGAAGGGAGCACTTCTACCCACCACTACCCTCTCCTGCCCTGGGACCTTTCTTCTCGCAAAGCCCCTCTCCTCCAAACCAATTCCTGTATCTTCAGATCTCAGCTACCCTCACCTAAGTCAAACTCCCCATTGAGCATCAAATCTCCCCAGCAATTTATCTCTTGAGAACCTACAAGGCACAAGACACTCCTGGGGATAAAGTGGGGTATGGCTTTACCCTATTCCCATAGAGCTTACATGGACTAAAAATGCAAATGAGTTGCAGATTGTGATGATAAATGCCAGGAAAGAAAGATGTAGGGTCTTTGATGAAGTCTTTCACTGCATCCTATACTTTTCCTTCATAGATATCACAACTTTTAATTTTGAATGTGACTATATGATTAAAGAAATTGTCTCCCCATAGTACAGTGCCTAAAAAGAGCAGACACTAAAATAGTCGCTGAATGAAAGAAGGTGGGGTCTACCCTAACACATTTAGTTTATTAGATTTGCGTCCCCTGGATCATTTTCCCGTGAAGTCCCTTAGCGATAAGGTAAGTGAAGTGAGTGAGTGAGTGTTGAAGGGAATTTACTGACTGCTTGATTGTCTTCTAATAGAATCAGAGTACTTTTACCCAACACCTACTAAATAGTAAGGATACCTTCATTACCGTTTAAAATGCAAAATCCAGCAGGAGGGGTTCTTACCCTTTCTCGCCTTTGTTGACAAACTTCTGAACCTCCTTCACTCCGCGCCAAATCTGCTTCTGTTTCACGGCTGCAATGACATAAGTCAGTTGCGGGGAGGGGAGCGGGCCCTCGTCCAGCAACCCGCACCCTCACCGCCCACCGCACCTTTCTTGATGCATTTGTAGAGTTTCCGAGTGAGGCGGCGAGAAGCCAGGGGCTGTGCGATGGGGTTCAGATTCACCAGCAGCTCCTGGTAAGTGCGCTCCCCGGAGCAAGCCTCCGCCTGAGCTTCCCGCCCCTCGGGATCTCCCTTTATTTTGGTCATCTCAGCTGCAGCGGTTTCCCCAGTAGAAGATTCCCCAGTAGAAGATTCCCCAGTAGAAGATCCACGCGGCCCGTGCCCAGGAATCACTTCCGGATCACAGGTCTGGTGAAATCCACAAAATATCACAGCCAATTAGGAAAAGAGGTCCCGGACTCTGACCAATCGTTGACGCTCAGCCCCTTGGGGGCGAAGTCTATGCCGAAGGGGCGGGGCCGTTCTTCTGGTCAGAGACCACGCGGAGCGGATTAGGGGCGTGGTTCGGGCGGAGCACCGCGAGCCTTGAGGGAACTGAGGCTTGGAACGGAAGCCCGGACGGAGGCGGGGCCCCGATGGAGGCGGGGACGCAGGGGCGGGACTTGGGAGTCCGCTTGGGCTGGTGGGAGTTCGGCGTCACGCGGACTCCCCGGGAGCTCGAGCAAGTCTGAGGAGGGGACGTGCTGGTTGCTAGAATGCGAAGTCAGGCCATTGCGGTTCCAAATCGCCTCAGAATCTGCCCCCTCAGGCGGACAGTGCGCAGCCGGGCAGAGCCCCGGTCCTGAGCTGGTCCTGGGTGTTGTGTCCCCGGTGCCAAGGTGCAGGTAAAGCCTGACGCCGCTAACGGCTTTCTTCGCTCTCGCACCGGGTCTAACGCTCTCTCCTGGCAAGCGATGGGTGCCCCACTCGCCCGTGGCCCGCTCCTTCTTTCCGCGGGGATCTGCTCAGATGTTACCCACGGGAGGGGGTCCCTGATGACCAGCTTATCTAAAATCACAGACCTCTCCCCGCCGCCGCTCCCTAACCCTTATTCCTTGTAGTTCCCGCTGCGGCCTGGTATCACGCGCAGAGGACCCCGCGGGGACGGCAGAGTGAGGAGGAAGCCTGCGTGGACACGGGGGTACCGCGCTCCAGGGTGTGGGAGGGACACCCCTGAGTCGGCCTCCAGTTTGCAGTTATTATATAGGATTGATGGACAGTGACACTAGGGAGGTCAGCAGGCCTAGACTGGGGGGGGGGGGAATCTTTTTTATTTTATATTTTATACAGAGAGGAAAGGAGGGACAGAAAGTTAGAAACATCGATGAGAGAGAAGCATCGATCAGTTGCCTCCTTCACACCCCTCCCTCCCCCTACTGGGGGTGTGCCCTTGTCTGGAATCGAACCGGGACAATTCAGTCCGCGGGCTGACGTTCTATCCACTGAGCCAAACCGGTCTCGGCTGAGGTGGATCTTAATATCTCCAACTTTTCCCCCCCACTGTGTCTTAGAACACTGCATGGAAATTAATTAGATAATCGCTACAAATTTGTTGCCTTTGATTATGGGATGGACGGCCTGCCTTTTTTATGGTGGTAGAACAGGCCTGTATGTGGGACTTCAGAAGTCTGCAGGTGGCGTGGAACATAGTTAAGCCAACTTAAAAATTGACCTTTTGAAATCTGACTTTTTGCAACAGCATTGTTGGACCTGGAGATTATTATGCTAAGTAAAATTAGCCAGTCAGAGAAAGACAAATACTATGTGATCTCACTTATATATGGAATCTGATGAACAAAATAAACTGAAGAACAAAATAGAAACAGGCATGGCTACATGGAACAGATTGACAGCTGTCAGAGGGGAAGGGGTCGGGGGACTGGATGAAAGAAGGTGAATGGATTAGCCAAAGAACATAGCCCATGAACACAGACAACAGTGTGATGACAGCTAAAGGGAAGGGGGGTGAGGGTAGGTGGAGGTGGGTAGAAATGGGGGTGGAAAGAGGCTTTGCATGGGTGACAAGCACATAATGCAGTGAGCAGATGAGGTTTCATTGAATTGTACACTTGAAACCTGTAAGGTTTTGCAAACCAATCTTAATTTCAATAAATTAAAAAAAAAGACAAAAACAAAAAAGTTGACATTTTAACTCTGTAACCAGTCATTAAGTTGAAAAATCAAATTTTAAATTTAGTATTTTAAGACCCCCAACTAATTTCATAAATATATCAATTGAAAAATGAAAATATGTTATATAAGCAATTTGAGCCCTAGCTGGTTTGCTCAATGGATAGAGTGTCGGCCTGGAGACTGAAGGGTCCCAGGTTCGATTCTGGCCAAGGGCACATGCCTGGGTTGCGGGCTCGATCCCCAATAGGGGGCGTGCAGGAGGCAGCTGATCAATGATTCTCATCATCAATGTTTCTATCTCTCCCTCTCCCTTCCTCTCTAAAATCAATTAAAAAAAATTTTTTTAAGGTTCATACACACTCAGTATTCATTATTACATGACATTCCATTGTATGACATACTACATTTTATCCGCTCATTTGTTTTTTTCTTCCTTTTTTTAAAAATTAAATTATCTGTGTACATATTTTACCATTGCCCACCCCCCCCCCCATACATACCCTCCCTCCCCAGAGTTTTGTGTCCATTGGTTGTACTTATATGCATGTATACAAGTCCTTCGGTTGATCTCTTATCTCCCCCAGATCTCCCTACCCTCCCTGCTGTAATTTGACAGTCTGCTTGTTGCTTTACTGTCTCTATATCTATCTTTTGGTTCATCAGTTTATAATGTTCTTTATTATCCATAAATGAGTGAGGTCATGTGGTGTTTCTCTTTCATTGACTGGCTTATTTCACTCAACATGATGTTCTTCAATTCCATCCAGGTTGCTGCAAATGATGAGAATTCCTTCTTTTTTATGGCAGTATAGTATTCCATTGTGTAGATATACCATAGTTTTTTGATCCAATAATCTGCTGATGGGCACCTAGGCTGTTTCCAAATCCTAGCTATTGTAGATTGTGCTGCTATGAACATAGGGGTGCGTATATCCTTTCTGATTGGTGTTTCTAGTTTCTTGGGATATAATCCTAGGAGTGGGATTACTGGGTTCCATTTTCAGTTTTTTGAGGAAACTCCATACTGTTCTCCACAGTGGTTGCACCAGTCTGTATTCCCACCAGCAGTGCACGAGGGTTCCTTTTTCTCCGCAACCTCGCCAACACTTGTCGTTTGTTGATTTGTTGATTTTGGCCATTCTGACAGGGGTGATTATCCATTCATTTGTTGATGGACACTTGGATTTTCTTCAGCTTTTGATTCTTATGAATAGTGCTGCTAAGAACATTCACAGCAAGTTTTCATGTGGGCATATGCTCTCAAGCATGTCAAACTCACAGTTGGTGGGCTGCATGCTCGTTGATCTCAAGTTTGACATGCTTGCTTAGATTCTCGGGTATGTACCTTGACGATAGATTGTATGTAAAGGTTTACCTTTAGGGAGAACTGCCAGGCTATTTTTCCAAAGTGGTTGTACCATTTTATATTTCTACCAGCAGTGTCCAATATTTCTACATTCTCACCAATATTTGCAGTTACCCAACTCTTTCATTACTATACAGTAATCCTAGTAGGTGTAAAGTAGTATGTCATTGTGGTTTTGATTTGGATTTTTCTAATAGCTAATGATGCTGTACAACTTTTCTGTGCTTATTAGCTATTTGCATATCGTTGGAAAAATGTCTATTCAGATCCTTTGACCATTTTTTAATTGAATGTGAGCTTTTTAATTGAATTTTATCAAGCTAGCCATAACCGGTTTGGCTCAGTAGAGTGTCGGCCTGCGGAATGAAGGGTCCTGGATTTGATTCTGGTCAGGGGCATGTACCTTGGTTGCGGATGCACGCCCAGTGGGGAGTGTGCAGGGAGCAGCTGATCGATGTTTCTCTCTCATCAATATTTCTAACTATCTATCCCTCTCCCTTCCTCTCTGTAGGGAATCAATAAAATATATTAAAAAAAATGAATTTTGTCAAGCTAGATGCATTACTGTAGGAGCTGATTTTAAGTAGAAGAGAAAAATAAAATTATATATAGTTTATACAATTTATTGGAAATCTGTTTTAATTTATTCCTAGATGAGTTATGTCAGTATTGTATGGCAGTATTAGTCAAGTTGCTCTTCCCTATATGTCCACCTAGTTTTATTAGCAGCAATTGGTGTCTCCCCAAAACTGAATTCTGATGTTTGGGCCAGATTCTAAGGAGAGAGGGACCATCAAATGGTGGATGGAACTCTCCTCCAGCACAACTGCTTGGGACATACCTTTCTGTGTAAAACTGAGAGCTTAGAAAAGTCAGTGTGGCACTTCAGAAAAATGTGTGTGTGTTTTTAATGAATTTATTGATTTGATAGAGAGTAAGGGGATGTGTGAGAGAGAGAAACGCTGATTTGTTGTTCCACTTATGCGTTCATTGGTTGATTCCTTTTTTTCTTTCTTTTAAATTGATTTCAAAGATGAAGGGAGAGGGAGAGAGAAAGATAGAAACATCAATGATGAGAGAGAATTATTGATTGGCTGCCTCTTGCATGCCCCACATTGGGGATCAAGCCCACAACCCCTGCTCTGACAGGGAATGAAACCGTGGCCTCCTGGTTCATAGGTTGACACTCAACCACTGAGTAGCTGGCCGGGCCAGAAAGTCAATTTTAGAAGGAACATTTCCCCAGGAGGGAAAGGTAGGCTGGAGGTGACAAAGGAAAATGCCATAGACCAAGACCAACATAAATCAGCAGGTGATCTGGCTGACCTGGAGTGGGGGGTGCGGCGTGGGGGGTAGAGGATGACTGGAGCTCGTTCTGGAAAGGCAGAAGCCAGCAGAAGGACTTAGGCGAGGTGGGAGGGGTTGTGCCTGGGAGGAAGCTCTGCTGAGTCAGGGAGAGGCAGGATTAAGGTGTGGGGTATCGGAATTGAGGCTTTTTATCCTGGGGGTCGAGGGGAAAGAAAGGACTGGATCTGAACATCCGGTCCACGCCTCACGAGGCCAGTCAGAAGTATCTGTTGGGACCTACCTCCAGGTCCAGCTGGGAACTGATCTTCACTTGGAGGGACCCAACCCTGCGCGTGCGCACATCGCCCCGAGGGCGTGCCGGAAGTACTGAGGTCTGAGCCGCGGGGCTGGGAACCTCGAGGCACTGATGGCGGGGCGTGGGTATCATCTTGCAGGAAACAGGATTTGGTGTGGCAGGGAGGGAGGAAGTTCTCGGCAGATGGAGGTTTGTGCTGCCAAAGTGAACCAGAAGCCGGGGAGGCGGAGATTGCTCAGGATGCTGGGAGAAGGCGACTGGTGGGGCTGCCACAGGAGGAGATACTGAGTCTGGTGAGGGGGCTCGGTGGGCAGGTGCTGCAGCCAGAGGTGTAAAGCAAGCGACAATGGCAACCAGGGAATGAATGACCAGCTCGTGGCCTGCGCCGGGTTTTCACCCTTTTTACACCCATTTGAGTGCTGTCCCGATTTTCAGTGAAGAAAATTGAGGCTCGAAAAGGGGAAATGGCTTGTTGTAAATCTCCGAGACGCCTGGCAGCTGGGATTTGGGTTGGGCCTCTTGATTCCAAAGCCAAATCTGGAGCTCCTGTATTGGAGTTTAGGGGGAGCTGATGGTCTAGAACAGGGCAGGGCAACTTTTCCTACACAGGATCAGATGGTGTTTTCTGCTGTGTGAACCAAGGGCCAAAATCGAGGGTATTATGGAGGTAAGTACGTAATATAAGAAGAGATGAAACATTTCTTGACAGAATTTAAAACTTTATTTTTAAAGACACTAAATTTGAATTTCCTAGAATTTATAAGTCATGAAATACTATTCTTTAAAAGCAGTCTTTGTTTGAGGGACATACAAAACCAGACAACTGGCCAGATTTGGGCCCTGGGCCATAGTTTGCCAATCCCTGGATTAGATCTGTGCTGTCCAATCTAGTGAGCCCTTGAAAATTATCTGGTTTGGAGAGCATTTGAGATCTTGCTTCCCGGCATGTCATCAGTTTAGCTCAAATAAACTCATAAAAAATAAAGTATCTGGTCCAAATTGTGATGTGCTGTAAGTGTAAAATCTACGGTGAGTTTCAAAGATAGTCCAAAAAAAAAAACAAAACAAAAAACAAGTAAAATAATGTTCTGTGTTGATTGCATTTGAGATTAAGATTTTGGATAGATTGGACTAAATTTTTTATTAAAGTTAATTTCACCTGTTTCTTTTTACCTTTTTCTGATTGTCTAATATTCTCTCTTTCTCTTTTCTAATTCTCTTTTGGTGGCTATTAGAAAATGTTATGCACGTGTTTGCATTTGTGGCTTGCATTATATCGTATTTCTGTTGTGTAGCCCTGCTCCGGACTGAAGCTTGGGGCTACAGGTATTAGAAGGCAGGGTTTCTGGGAGACGAATAGGTCACGAGGATGGAACCCTAATGAATGAGATTAGTGCTCTCATAAGAGGGACCCCAGAGACTCCCTCACTCCTGCTACCGGGTAAGGACACAGCAAGAAGACAGCTGTCTGTGAACCAGGAAGCAGGCTCTTATTAGACACTAAGCCTGCCAATGCCTTGATTTTGGACATTTCAGGCTCCAGAACTGTGAGAAATAAAATGTTTGTTTATAAGCTATTCAGTCTGTTAAGTATTTTGTTATAGCAGCTTGAATAGAATAAAACTCTCCCTTTCTGTGCCCTTTGGTTTCCTTCTCTGTTAATGAGGGGCTTGAGCTTGATCTTTGAAAGCGATCATCTCTTACCTTAGAAGAAATAGACAAAAGAAGGCCATGCCTGTGGAGGCAGGTTAACCAGAAATGAGAGGCTGTCACCTTTGGTGGGATTGTTTTCTCCTTGAGAGAGGCGGGCAGTGTCTGCCTACCACTTATCTGCCCAGACTAGCATTCAAGGCCGTCCACTGGGTGGTTATGGTCCAACATTCTAGCCTTAGTGCTTCCCTTGCCCTATGCATGGAGTTGGGATTGTAGCCACACATGGATGCAGGTCTGCTTCTCCTCCTTAATGTCTCATATTGACTCTCTTTTCCATCCCCACCCGTGGACTATTGCTGTCCCAGTACTCACTGACTTCCTGTTTCTGGTGGATAAAAGGATCCTTTGTTGTTGGCATGTAAAGCCCTGGCCCAGTGGCACAATCTCAGCTCCTGTGTATCATGAGGGGCTACTTACAGTTTCCCAAACAGTCCGCTTTCTCTGGCCAAACCCCCTTTTCCCCTGTCTCTGCCTGGAGGACTCCTCCCCCAAACCCCCATTTAGTCTTTTTTTTTTTTTTTTTTTTAATATATTTTATTTTGTAAAGAGAGGAAGGGAGAGAGATAGAGAGTTAGAAACATCGATGAGAGAGAGTCATCGATCAGCTGCCTCTTGCACACCCCCTACCGGGTATATGCCCGCAACCAAGGTACATGCCCTTGACCAGAATCGAACCCGGGTCCCTTCTGTCCCCAAGACTACGCTCTATCCATTGAGCCAAACCGGTTTTGGCCCCCATTAGTCTTAATGGTGCAGCCTGGGTGCCTGCCTGTCTGTCCTTGTGCGAAGTCTTATCCTTCCTACCCACCTCCCTAGCTTGGTTCAGTGCCTCCCACATGTCCCTGTCCTCCTGTGCTTCTCTGATAGAGCATTCATCTCACCATTTGGTAAGCATGTTCAGCTTCCAGGGCAGAGTGGCCTCTGATGGTGGAGGCCAGCCTATTAGCCAGGACAAGTGCTTGGTGACGTTCCCTAAAAGGCTGCCTGACTGAAGGAAAGCTTTCCGCTAGGTGTCCCTTCATTGTCATTAACATGCAGTTGTTGAAAGCCTGGGCACCTAACCTGTTTTTGCCTTCCTTATGTAAGCAGCTAAGCCTATTTCTTAGTGTCCCTTGTAGGTGACGCTACGTGACAGAGTTCTCGCCAATGCAATGTGTGTGGAAGTTGAGTGTGCCCCTCCCAGGCCTGGACCACGAAGACTCCCACACTGGTTCCTCCCCAAGTTTCCCCTGCAGATGACAAGGCCCAAGGGGATGGTAGAGCCACAAAATGGAAGCGCCTGGGTCCTTAAATAATCATGTGGAAGTGAGTCGCTTCTCGCCTGAACACCTACCCTGGATTGTTAATCTGTAAGAAACAATCTTCTACAGTGTTTACCTCTGCTTGGTACCACAGTGTAGTACCAATACCCTGACTGTATTCCTGTCATCCAAACCTGAGTGTAGGTGACAGAATAATGAAGGCACATTTTGGACTAGATGGCAGGCCGAATGGGAGAGAGGTTGATACAGCTATGTTCCTGGCCTGCACAGGTGGGTAGAAGGTAGAGGCATTCTCTGTGCCCAAAAACGCCATCAGAGGGTCAGGGCTTAGGGGAATGTCATGTGTTCCCTTTGGGATATGCTGAGGTTGAGGTGCCTTGGTGATAGTTCAGTAGAGATATTTATGCCTGAGTGTTTAGAGTTCAGAAAATAGTCTTTCCAAATGGGTGTGGACATGCCAATAGCAGTCAAATCTAAGGTGTGAATAAATCAGTGAATAGACAAATTGTTGCATTACCAGAAACTGAGGCCCTAAAGCATCAATTAAAGAGCCTCCAGAGCTGATATTTTGAGGAGGCTCTGCTGCCTCTCAGAGGAACTGGGCATTTCTCTTTTATAGGCTTTTCCACTACTGGTCTGCAGCAGTGGGCCCTAAGTCTGTTCCTACCCCAATGCCCAGTGCCCAGAATGCTATATATTGTATATAAAAGTGAGACTCCAACCCCAGAGGCCTGGGAATGTGAAGTTTCAAAAGCTATGAAGTGGATCGTGACATGAAACCAAACTGAGCCCCTCTTTGTGCCCTGTCCACTGTATGAAGCTTTGCGGGCTCCTGAGGAGACTGGGAGGATCAGGTCTGTACGTGAAGCACATATTCCATTGAGGTCTGATTCCAGAAGGGTGTCCTGGGCATTTCTGATTTGCCTTCAGGCTGCCGCTGAGACTCAAGCTGGGCACAGGTGGCTGTCATAAGAATGTGACCTTGGGGGTTGGGGGACGGGGCATTAGCCGCTAGAGCTTCTTCAGAACTTCCAAATCTGTTTTGAGAATTGATTTGAGACATAGTAGGGGGAAGCTCAGCAGAGGAGGAGTCTTCCCTTGGATGCTTCTGTTTGTTAGTGTTGGTACTAGTCTTAGCACCTCTCATTTCTACCTGTTACCTGCCAGGCACTTGGCACACATTCTCGGATACCTGCAGCAGTGCTGAGAGGCAGGTGTTGTCATCCCTGTTTGAAAGGTGGGAGAAGCTGAGCTTCATGGGGCCTAGTTAGGAACTGACACCTGAGATGCTTTCCACCAATGAAAATTAATTTAGGGGCCCAGGAGTAAGATGACAGGACTTGGTGGGGGCTGTGGTAAACTGGATGACACCTGTTCCATCAAGCTTCTGTGGATATGTGGGACTATGTCATCTAACAATTTTCCAAAAGTCAATGGAAATAGAACATTTTTTAGAAGTATTATACTTCATAATTGTTGGTAAATAATTTCTTAAGATGTTGAAAATGCTGTGCAGGACAAGCAAGCACATCTGAACCAGATTGGGCCCATAAGGAACCAGTTAGTAACCCTAGGTCAAGAGATCTTTTATTCATTCTGCAGATATTGAGGTGCCCTGGAGGTGTCAGGGTCAAGGGGACAGACCTAATGCAGGAACACATTGAGCTTATGGTTGGCATCAATACTGTGTGGTCCCTACTCTGAGAGGGACACTTCCTTGGGGCATCACAGACCACTTCCTGGAGGAAGCAGAAGTCTGACGGATGTTGTATTAGTCAGCTAGGGCTGTTATAACAAAGCACCAGTGGCTGGGTGGCGTACAACAATTTATAGTTTGGAGGCCAAAAGTCCAAAATCAAGGCGTTGGCAGGGCCACTCCCTCTGCAGGCTCTGGTGGGGAGCCTCTCCTAGCTTCTGGTGTGGCTGGCAGTCCTTGGTGTTGGTTGGTGCTATGGACTCAAAATCATATATTGAGCCCCAGCTGGTTTGGCTCAGTGGATAGGGTGTCCGCCTGCGGACTGAAGAGTAAGATTCAAGTCAAGGGCACATGCCTGGGTTACGGGCTCAATCCCCAGGAGGCAGCCAATCAATGATTCTCTCTCATCATCGATGTTTCTCTCTCTTCCTCTCCCTTCTTCTGAAAATCAGTAAAAATATATTTAAAAAAATCATATGTTGAAACCCAGTCTCCACGGTAATGGTGTTTGGAAGTCAGGCCTTTGGGAGGCAATTAAGTGTAGATGAGGTCATGGGGGTAGGGCCTCATGTTGCAATTAGTGAGTTTATAAGAAGAGTCCAGAGCCTAACTGGTTTGGTTCAGTGGATAGAGCGTCAGCTTGTGGACTGAAGGGTCCCAGGTTCGATTCCAGTCAAGGGCATGTACATTCCCAGTGGGGTGTGTGCAGGAGGCAGCTGATCGATGTTTCTCTCTCATCGATGTTTCTGACTCTATCCCTCTCCCTTCCTCTCTGTAAAAAAATCAATAAAATATATTAAAAAAGAAAAAGAAAAAGATACCAGAGAGAGCTCCCTTCTCTTTCCTCTCTGTCAGGTGAGGACACAGTGAAAAGATGGCCGTATGCAAATTGGAAACAGGTTCTCACCAGACACCAGGTCTGCCAGTGCCTTGATCTTGAACTTCCCAGCTTCTAGAACTGAGAAAAAGTAAATGTTTATTGTTTAAGTTACCTGGTCTGTGGTAATCTGGACTAGCAGCCTGAATTTGACCAAGACATGTGGACACATCACTCCAATCTCTGCCTCTGTCATTACATGTAATTTTCCTTGTGTGTGGCTTTGGGTATCTTTTCTTATAATGCACAATTCTAGGCCCACCAACTCGTTTGACCTCATCTTTACTTGATTACATCTGCAAAGATCCTGTTTCCAAATAAGGTCATATGCATTGGTACCAGGGGTTAGGACTTGAACATATTTTTGGAAGGGCCACAGTTCAACCCACACATATATGTGGAGTAGGCAAGTGAAACTAGGGGAAGAGTATTCCAGGTAGAGGGAACAGCAGGTGCAAAGGTACTTCCAGAAGGGTACAGGTGAGTTCTAGGAAATAAATCAGCACAGCCAGAGTGAAGAGTGGGCACTAGGTGTGGCTGGGGTGCTCATGCCAGGCCTCATAAGTCCAGTGGAGTGGTTAGGCTTGACTAGGCTGCAATTAGAGATAAACCCCCAGTCTTAGTAACTTGACAGTAGAGATTCCTTCCTTGCTCATGGCAAGTGTGACATGGGTTGAACAGCTTTCCATAATGTAGCTCTACCATCAGAACACATGGTCTCTAGGGGAAGGGAGGTCTGGGGGAGGCTGGCCTCTATGCCCAGGTCCAGAAGTGACCCTTCCACTCACAGACCATACAGCAAGGAGGTATTTGGGCGAGGCATGGATTTCTGTGACCCCTAACTGGCTCTCTCACCCCAATCTTATTCAGGGTTAGGATTTCATTCTCAGAGTGGTGGGAAGCCAGCCAGGGTTTTCACACAGTGACAAGCTCTGACTTGGTTTTAAAAAGTTTCCTTCGGCTGGAGCCAGAGTTAGCCCTGAAGTGGAGGAGCTGGAGCTCGGGGAGCTGAGTAGGTAGTGGCTTGCGTCGGAGTTGGCCACTGCAGTCACATCATTATTTGTAGTTAACTCCTGCAATTTCCACTTCGCAAGCTCAGCCAAAAAAAAAAAAAAAGAAGATTGTGAGAAAAATGAATTCATGTAGTTTTAAAAACTCTGAAAATGTATTTTGTGCCTGTCCTCTTTATTCTAGACTGATGATTGTACACATTTGTATACATATATTACCTGACAGCCTGGGCTCCTTGTTGATTTGAGAACCTCACTGTCATGGAAGAAGCCCTCTACTCTAGTTCCGTAGCTGGGACCCAATAATAAGTGGAGATCCTTGTGTCAAAGGGACTTTCTGCTTCTTCCAACATCCCAGTCCTCTGCCTCTGTCAGATATACCCTTGGATGCAATATACCCACAGGTCTGCAGTTCTTTATAGTTTGCTTGGGTACCTGTACCCATTATCTCCTGTGAGTCACATTCCTGGTCCTTATGTCTGTGTGTGTGTGAGTGAGGGCTTAGGTGGAGATGGCGTGGTGAGTTTGTTCTAGATTTCACTGCAAGCCAGGTCAGTGTGTGACCGAGGTTTTATGGATATACATGAATTCCAGTTATGGAACCGAGTCTGAAGTGGTCAGGTGGGCCTTGGGGTGACCCGGAGGGCATTTGCTCATCTGGTGGTGGATGTCCAGCTCTAGTTGATTGATACCTTGGGGGGAATGTAGTGCTGTGTGGCCAAATCTTGATTTTCTGAAGTTGATTACTTTTTCCAAGTGTAAAATTGTCACATTTTTCATTCTCATAGCAACTCATTGGCTGGCTGGATTGGGGAGTAAACCATGGCCCAAGGCTTTGGGCTTCAGTGTTCTCATTTATAAATTGACGATGGTACCACCTTTCACAGGGCTGTTATGAGATTAGATCAGAAAATAGAAGGCCTAGCCCGCCACGCTGGATCCGGCTGCACGAATCCAGCGGGTCAGCTACTTGTGTTCTGTGCTATTGGTAATCCCCAAAGGGATCAGAGGTTGTGATCTTGGTGCATTTGGGGCCCTTCACCCCTATAATTAAAAGGAATCGCAGGATTATGCAGGCCTTTTAAATTTGGTTGTCAAGGAGATATTAAGGGTTTTTGTATATTAGGAAAAAGAGAACTAACTACCCCAACCCCCGACATCATGATTTTGAAAATGTTAGTGGAATGTTTTTATTTTAAATTTCAGCAAAAATTAGTGAGTTAATTTAAATGAAAAATTTTAAGTAATCAAAAGTGTAAACGCGATGCTAATCATCAAGGTGGTGTTGGGTGACCTGATTGGGGAACACCATGGTTCTACCGTTTCTCTCGCCGCATCCTAGTCAGCATGGTAGGCACCAGATCTCTGCAGGACTCCTCCCCAAACCGCGTCTCCCTGCTGCGGAGGCGGCAGAAAGGGCGGGAGCTAGGGGCTTTGAGGGCACCAAGGTCAAGGGGAGGGCGATCTGCGTCGCAGTCCCTCCGAGCCGAGGACCTTGGGGGACCCTAAGCCCCCAAGCTCGGCAGCCCGGATTCTGCCACTTCCAGCCAGGTGATCTTGGTTTGCGAGACTTGTTCGAACCTACTTCCCTCTTTGGGGAAATGGAGTGGCCGAGACTGTCAATGCTGGTAGTGGGGGCACTGGGAAGAGAGAGACTGCGGCCTAACGGGGCGGAAGGTATGTCTGGGGCCTCTCAGCCTAGGGCTGAGACGTCGTTCAATCAGGCAACGCTCCGCAGGGCCCAGGCTCGCGCGGGTTCTAAAATGAGGACAAAGCCCGCCCGGATCTAGCGTGCGCGCGCCGACGTGGCCAATAGGACGCCGGCGCACGGTTGAGTGACGGGCGGCAACAGCCAGTGAGTATGCGTCTTGTTGCGAGGTGGGCGCCCCGGCTCCGGCATTATAAAGAGCGCCACGAGTCGGCATTGTCAGGCGGCGGTACTGTGCGGGCCTAAGCAAGTCTTTTGGGCGGTGGGTTCCGTGCACCGGGGGTCGAGGAGGAGCGCGCGAAGTTGCGGCAGCTCCGTTGGCGGAGGGAGGGGAGACCGGGAAGTGCGAGCTTGAGCAAGGCGGAGCCTCGCGGCACCTTCCCGGCGGGTGGGGACGAGCGGGCCTCGCGGCGTCACCGGCGGCGAGGTGAGCGTCCGGGCCGCGGGCTGCGGGGAGCAGGCGGCGGGAGTCGCGCGGGCCTGACGTGCTGTGGCCGCTCGTTGCAGGAGCCGCCGCGCTCCGGTCTAATGTCGGAAACCGGTGAGGAGCAGCTCATGGAGACGACGGGCGCCACCGAGAACGGGCACGAGGCCGCCCCCGAAGGCGAGTCGCCGGCCGGGCCGGGCAGCGGGGCCGCGGCGAGCGCTGGAGGCGGGAGCGCGGCACCTCCGGCCAGCAACCAGAACGGCGCCGAGGGCGACAAGATCAACGCCAGCAAGGAAGAGGAGGACGCGGGGTAGGTGCGGCCGCGGGCCGGCAGGACGCCGCCTTTGTTCCGGGGCCGCCTTTTGTTGGCGCCACGCGGCGGGGGGAGGGGCGGGCGGCCGGGCGGCAGACTTGTTCTCCGCGCCGCCCCGCTTTGCCGCCGCTCGCGCTCGAGTTTGTAGGAGTTTGTAGGGTCGGTTTTGGCGCCGCCCCGGGGCCTCGCGCGCGGCGCCAGGGCCGGGCCGGGCGCCCGGAAGGGGAGTGCGCCGGGACCTGGGGCCGAGCGGGTCTGGGCCGCGGGGGCTGCGAGGGCGGAGTAGGCGCGTGCCCGGGCCTTGTCCTCCTCCCTCCGCCTCCTGCCGGGGGCGGGGTTACGGTCTGGCACCCGGAAGCCGCTAGTTCCTTGAGAGCGAATATTCGGAAGTGGCGGAGACGGTAGCCTTTTGATGCATGGTTGTTACACAAATTGCTTTCAGTTGTGAGCTCTCAGAGCCTGTGCCTCTGGCCAGGTTGTCCTTCCTTTCCCTAGCCCTGTCAGGGTTTGCTGTCTCTTGAATCTTGGTTAGAGTCAAGATTGAGTTTGGGAGGGTAGTAAAGATTTAACATTTTCCAAAGGTGGAGCTCTTAGGGGCTCAAGGGATAGTTTTGTTCCAGATTGTGGCTTTATTTCTGATTTTCTCAGTGAAAGCTTTGCTAGGGCCAGTCTTAAAATCACAGCTTTCTTATAAGACTTGTTGCTATGTGTTTCACCCTACCATTTCAGAAAAATGTTTGTTGGTCACCTGAGCTGGGATACCAGCAAAAAAGACCTAAAGGATTATTTTACCAAATTTGGAGAGGTCGTTGACTGTACAATAAAAATGGATCCCAACACTGGCCGGTCAAGAGGATTTGGGTTTATTCTCTTCAAAGATGCTGCTAGTGTGGAGAAGGTAAGCTGGGGACTTGGTTGAGTGCTTTGAGAAAAGCAGATCCTTGTTCCTGTTTTTGAAAAAAGGTTTAGTAGGGTAGTGAGTGGCATAGGAAGATGATAATGGACATTTATTACCTTCTTCTGCCTATTCTGGACACAGCAAACTACTGTGAGGACTGGAGGAGAGTCCTAGGTTATGAGATAGACTATTTTATCTTCATTTTACAGAAAACAAGCTAAGGTTCAGAAGTTTAAGTAGAAAAGCTCACACAGGTGGCTAAGTGTGGTGGAATAAGGATTCTGACCCTAAGCAGCCCATTTTCCTTCAGTCACTGCTGCTTTACTTCTGGAGATAGGCCTTAAACGGAACTGCCGAGGCAGGAAGAGGGTGTACAGGATAACATAGGAAAAGTTGGGGTGGTGAGGACTGATTTACAGGTAAACTAGCTGTACTTGACATTTGATGGTTGGGTTGGAAAGTCAGGTTGGGGTTAGAGTTTGGAGGGGATGAAACATTTTGTGTATCTGTTTGGGGTTCCATGGCTCAAAGAGAAGATCATTGGATAGAGTTGTGCTGCTGAGTTAGAACCCAGCTTCCTTCTGTCGGAACAGGTCCTCGATCAGAAGGAGCACAAGCTGGATGGCCGAGTCATTGACCCCAAAAAGGCTATGGCCATGAAGAAGGAGCCTGTAAAGAAAATTTTTGTGGGGGGTCTGAATCCTGAAGCCACTGAGGAGAAAATCAGAGAGTACTTTGGCGAGTTTGGGGAGGTGAGTGGCCTGCCATCTGCCCTGAGGTGGCTTTCCTGGTCCTTGTCAGACAGCCTCAGTGAGGCTGCTTTATGGACTTTTTCTCCGTCCAGTTCTCTGTGAGCCCTGGGGAGGACTGGTCCTGAGCTTTTGCCTGTGTTTACAGATCGAGGCCATTGATCTTCCAATGGATCCAAAATCAAACAAAAGAAGAGGTTTTGTTTTCATCACCTTTAAAGAAGAGGAAGAACCTGTGAAGAAGGTTCTAGAGAAAAAGTTCCACACCATCAGTGGAAGTAAGGTAAAGTGTCTGCAGTTATGTGTGTCTAGCCTCTTGCCAAGAGAGGTCTGCTTCTTGCAGGTGTGACTTAAGGGTTGGGCTGCCTCCAAGGGCTCCAGGGTAGTGAGACCTCATTGTTTTTCTGCAGGTCTGCTGCCCTGATTGGGGGGCAGATGGACTTGGCCTTCAAGGAGCTCTTAGCCTGACAGTAAAAACAGTAGCTAGAGATTAAGATGTTCTGAATCTAGAGTCTAAGATCTGCACTTCTCAGATGATTTTGGAACTTGTGCCATTCACTGATTTCTTTCTCTGGCAGTGAAGTCCTGCTTACCATAGAAACCGCTGCAGAGCTTTTCTCCTATCTTATTGCTGCCAAAACCAAATCTTTATTCTTCTCCATCCCCTTTGGACACTGGTTTATTCAAATCCATCCCAGCAAGATCCTTCCCAAAGAGCCCCAGGGTCCTGGCTCATTTATATTTATACCCAGGGCCAGTTTGCCTTCAAATGAACAGAAGTGAGAAAGATAGCTGTTACCCCTGAACTCTGGTTTAGAGAGAGGGTAGTATGGCTTAAGTATTCTCCAGGTGGCAGTTGTGTGTTGAGGGTGTGGCAGGGTGTGTCAGGCTGTCTGTGGAGTGGCAGCCAGGTAAAGTTGGAAAGGTAGGGTGGGGCTCCTGAAAATCTTAGTACTCCTGGCTGGGAATTTGGAAAGATTGGATTGGACTCTTAAATTTCATGTAAAATGAGATTGGATCCTATGGGACATTTGCATAAGACCATCCATTAGCTAGCCCAGTGGATAGGGATATAGACTGTCTCATCTCCCCTCCCCCCCCCCCCCCCCCCAATGAAAAATTGGCAGGAAGAGCCTATAGGGCAGCACTAGGCACTATTGGCAGTGGGTCTCGAAATACTGTATTTAGTTATATATTCAGTAGGGTAGAAAACAGATTATATCACTGGTGGGGGTAATTTGCCAGTTTTACAGGAGTAGACTTATATGGGGACAGCTTATGTGGAATGTTTTTTCACTGGTCTTGGGGCAGAGTATGAGTCAGGGTGCTTTATTCTTTTATTTTTTCAAAAGAGAAAGTTCATTTAGAAAGATACAGAGGTAGAAGTGAGCCAGCTGGGCTTTGTAAGCTCAGAAAACAAGTTAAAGCAAAAGAAAGGGCCCTTCGAACTTAGGAGAGAGAAAGGCAAAGGCATTGGGGTGGGGATGGTCTAGGTGTAGGTATAGAGGGGGACATGAAAGCTAGGGAGGGAGAGGGTTTTTTTTGTATTTTTTTTTTTTTAATTTTTTATTGTTGAAAGTATTAGATGTCCCCCTTAAAACATTTTTTTAAAATTGATTTTTAGAGAGAGGGAGGGAGATAAACATCGATGTGAGCACAGAAAATCAATTGGCTGCCTCCTCCGTATCCCCACCAGGGATTGAGCCAACAACTTGGGCATGTGCCTGGACCAGGAATCAACCAGCAGCTCTTCAGTGCACAGGACAATATCCTACAAACGCCACACCAGCCAGGGTTTCACTTGTATTTTGTTGTTTTCAGCGTACCTTTAAAAATACACTTCTATTTCAGTGGGAACACTGGAAGGTTCCTGACCCTACCTCCACCCACAGTGGGCAGGTTTTTGAGCTAAGCAGAAACTTGACTTGGCTCTGGGGGACATACATAGGGCTTTTGGCCCATCCCAACTACAGACCAGTGGTTGGGGGAGGGGTAGTGGTAGCAGTCTGGCTTCAGGCAAGCTCTGCCCTAAGCCTCAGTCACTTTCTTCCTCTGTAAGTTGGAAGTCTGGGTCACCACTATACATTTGAGTGGGATGCTTCATTTTTCACCTGTTAAACAGTAAAATAAAGTCAGAAAGTGTACATTATTCTCTGACGACCTTGTCTAGTTAGGACCAAGGTGGCAATAGACGTGACAGTTTGTTTTGCTACACTGAGCTGGCATTAGCCCTACTGTCCCTCCTGCCAATTGTTAAACACGGAGCTGTCCTAACCCTGGGTTTGTATCCATGATTCCCATTACAGTCTCGGGGAACGTTTGAGCCAAAAAGGCTCTAATGTGGATCTTGGTTGTGTAGGTTTTAGTTATGGTTCTCAGAGCTTCTAGCCCAAATGTGGTTTCACAGCCTGTCATATTTTATTATTGAGAAGATGGACCAAGTCTCAATGTTGGTAAATGAGGTCATTGTGCACAGTCTCTCCCCAGAACTTGTCCCTGTGGCCTGACTTCCTGTCCTCTTGGCTTGTAGTGTGAAATCAAGGTGGCTCTGCCCAGAAAAGTCTATCAACAGCAGCAGTATGGCTCAGGGGGCCGTGGGAACCGCAACAGAGGGAACCGAGGCAGTGGTGGTGGAGGTGGAGGTGAGTGGAACATGGATGAATATGGGTCTGGTTTCCCTGCCTGCATGGAGCTTCCATGCCTGTCTTGTGGGGGCTTACTCTGGTCTCTGGTGGGGCAGGGTGGGCAGGGACAGGATTGGCTCTCCTGGGTCTGGGCTGTGCTGCTGCTGGTTGGAGTGGAAGAGCCCATATTTCCCATGTGGTCTGGGGCCCCAGGGCAGCGGAAGATGTGTATTGTACTTTGCGGGGTAGGGGTGAGGGGCCTGATGGGTTTCTGTGGCTGTCCTGAGTCTTGGTCCACCCATGGGTGGGTGGGCAGAAGGTAGGGCAGGGCTGTGCCAGGCGCTTTACCTCCTTCTGCCCTAGGCCCTCTGACTCCAAAGCCTGAACTCTTTTTTAAGGCCAAGCTGCCAGAGAGGATTTGTGTATTCAGAGGGTGATTTGAGTGAGAATGAGTTCCTGCCTCTTTGGCCCTGAGAGAAGTTAGGTTCCGATCTGTCTTCCTCTGCAGCTTGGGTCTAAGTGCAGGGTCAGGTTAGGGCCCTGTTATACCAGGACAGCAGCCCCTTCCTTGGCTTCTACTTCTGAGTTGCCATAGTAACCCCGCCACCCAACGGGCAGGATTTCCTCCATCCTAGCTCCTGCGTGTGCTAAATGGTCCATGGGCCCCTGTGCCCTGCTCCCCCCACAGGTCAGAGTCAGAGTTGGAATCAGGGCTACGGCAACTACTGGAACCAGGGCTACGGCTACCAGCAGGGCTACGGGCCCGGCTATGGCGGCTACGACTACTCGCCCTATGGCTATTACGGCTACGGCCCCGGCTACGACTACAGTAAGTAGGAGAGAGGGCGGCCCCATCCAGTCACCCACCTGGGAGGCAGGACAGAAAGTGCAGGGGTCACTGGCAGCAGGGGCTTTTGGAGTCAGACAGGCTGGGCTTTGTAGCCTGCCCCAGGGGTGTTGGCTCTGGTGAGGATTTGAGCCAAGCGCCTGGCACAGGAATAAATGTTCAATAAATCTAGCTGCTATCATTGTTGTTCTTGTCCCTAGGTCAGGGTAGTACGAATTACGGGAAGAGCCAGCGACGTGGTGGCCATCAGAATAACTACAAGCCATACTGAGGCTTCGGCAAGAGTGCCCGTCTGACCGCACACGCTTTGTTTGGATATTGAGTGAACACAAACAATTATGTACCAAATTTAACTTGGCATACTTTCTATGGCCTGTCCCATGTGCATCTTATTTAAAATTTCCCCCCTGGAAATCACTCTCTTGTTTACTATTTCCAGAGCTCTAGTTGTTTTAGGCAGCGTGTGGTGTCTGAGGCCAGAGCGGCTTTGTGGGCTGATTTTATTACTGGGTTACCCAGAACCAGGTGGGAGGGTCTGTTTCCTGCTGCCGCTCTGCATCCTGGACCTGTGGACCCTGGTTGTAAAAAAGTCTATCTTAGGAAACCAGTGTCACCTTTTTTCACCTTTTAATTTTATATTATTTGTGTCATACATTTCCTGTAATGGAAGTGTTAATTTTACTGTACTTTTTGGTACCTTTTGGGAATCTAATGTATTGTAAGGTATTTTACACGTGTCCTGATTTTGCCACGACCTGGATATTGAAGCTATCCAAGCTTTTGAAATAAAAATGTAAAAACCCCCAAGCCTGGGTGAGTGTGGGATATGCGGTGCCTAGGACTTGGGCCCCTTTAAAGTAAGGAAATGGCTGGAGGTTTAAGGCAGCTGTTCTTGGGGGTGAAGATTGTGCAGCAGGGATTCTGAGACACCTTAGAACACCTTTCTTAAAACAGGGTTCTGTCTTCCAGGACAGTGAACCTACAATCAAGGATGCCCCCTCCTGGCTGAAATGTAATAGCCTACTCTGGCAGCACCTATTTGCTGCTGGATTGGAGCACCTCAAGTCTGGTGGCAAGAGGAGGCAGCAGGCTGTGGGACTGGTCTAGGTGGTCGGAGCCTGAAAAGGAGTTTTGTTTACCCTCACTCCTAGATGGAACTGGCTGGGGAGGATGGAGAGAGCTCAAGTTAGCCAGAGCCTCCCAATGATGGAAGTATCCTATGGGAAGGGGACATCACCTGAAACAAAACTTAACACAAAAAAAGGCTTGGTTTCCTGGGGGGTACAGAACGGTTCAGGAACCCAGATGTGGCCTACTCACCTAGTCAAGGACATTACACAGCAGGGCTACCACAGAGCTGGGGCCTTAGCGTCTCACAACTTCTCACCTTTTCTTCCATGTCTGGGAAAAAAAACACCCATAACCACCCAAACTGGTTAACCCTTTTCTGCTAAAGGTCCCTCCTGCCTTCAGTGTCTAAGCTTGAATGGCAGTTTGGAGTTGGGCTCACTGGATAGGGCCATGGTCCCCTACCTTTGACCTATATGTATGTGGCACTAGCCATAGGATCAGCAGCAACCGAAGCCAGTTCTGTGCCTCACCTCATCCAGCAGGTTTTAAACCACCTCCCAATTGTGTACGGGGGATGGGGGTGGGGGGTGGGGGGTGTTGGCCCTCAGCTCTGGAGCCCTGGGGGCAGAAGTGAGAGCCCAGAGGTGGAGGACAGGGAGGGTTGGTTCTGATCTCCAAGAGATAGGACTTTACCTATTTAGGGGGCCACCCCTGCCCAGAGCTTTGCACACATAGCCCTTGGGGGTTGGATCAGATCCCACCTCCCAAGTGTTTGGGAAGCCCCACCAGGCACAGGCAGAAATAGTGACCTGGGCCAGTAAGATCCCCTCTCCACTACAGCTCCCTGCTTCTTGCACTATCCGGAGGATACCTAGCCCAGCTGTTGCACACTAGGCCATTGTAGCTGCTGGGTTGAGTTCTAGGGACATGGTGAGCTGGACACTGGGCTTTATGCTTACCTGTTAGGATGGCATCCAGCTTTGCCACCACATGTTTTACGTTGTCTAAGCTGAAGCACATTGGGGGCTTAAATTTCAGGACGTTCCTCCCAGGGCCATCGGTGCTTAGCAAAATGTAGTTCTCCTTCAGCCTGTAGGACAGGACATAACAGCCTTGCTATACCACCAGCCCAGGGCCCTTCACGTGGTCTTTAAGGCCTTTCTGTGCCTGGCTTTGGCCTACTCCCGCCACTGCTTTTGGAACCCTTCATAGGCCAGCAGCCCCTGCCCCTCCCATCCCCCCCTTCCCCCATAGGGCACTGGTTACCCCTAGTAAAACTTGATTCCTATCCTTTTAGACCTGGCCCTGGGAAGCAGCATAGCCTTATCTGCCCCTGGAGTTCCAGTCTAGTCTGAAGTCCCTGCATTTTCCACTTCACGGTTTATATTACGTGTACGGCTTGCTTTGTATATGTATGGGAAATGTCCAACATTATAAAATGCCATCCCCTTATCTAGCTTCAGTAACTTGCCCTGCTCCCTGCATACAAGTAATCTTGTAATTTCCAGACAGCTCGTCAGTTTAATTTCCACTTTTTAAGAGAATGACTACCTTACTTAATACTATCATTGGTACGTAAAGTTATTTCTAATATTTCACATTTATACTTTTAACCTAGGAAGGTGCCCTGGCCAGGTAGCTCAGTTGCTATAAGAGCATTGTCCTGATAATCCAAGGTTGCGGGTTTGATCCCTAGTTAGGGTACATAAAGGAATCGGCAAGTGAAAGCATAAAGTGGAACAACAAACCAATGTGTTCTTTTTCTTAATGCCACCTCCTACCCCCCACTCCCAAAAAACCACCTAGGAAGGCATTTTGGTTACTGAGAGAATGGGGTCTGACATGATTGTATTTATATTCTGACCTCCACTCCCATTTAAAAATACATTTTTATTGGTTTCAGAGAAAGGGGGAGGGAGAAAAGATAGAAATGAGGGAATCCTTGGTCAGCTGCCTCCTATACATCCCCCACCAGGGATTGAGCCCACAGCCCTAGGCATGTGTGCTGACTGGAATCAAACTGATGCTCAACCACGGAGGTACACCAGCCAGGTTCCACTTCCATTTAAAAAATATATATTTTGATTTTTTACAGAGAGGAAGAGAGGGATAGGAACATCGAGAGAAAATCATCGATCAGCTGCCTCTTCCACACCCCCCACCAGGGATGTGCCTGTAACCAAGGCACATGCCCTTGACCAGAATTGAACCCGCGACCTTTCAGTCCTCAGGCTGATGCTCTATCCACGGAACCAAACTGGTTTCAGCTCCACTTCCATTTTTTAAAATTTATATTGTCTTGTCAGGAGCCATGGTGTCCCAGATTGGCCTTAGCTTGTTTGGCACAGTGGACAGCATTGGGCTTGTGGACCAAAGCGTCCCAGGTCCAATTCCAATCAAAGGAACATGCCCAGGTTGTGGGCTTGAGCCCCAGCAGGTGGTGTGCAGGAGGCAACCAATCAATGGTTCTCAACATTGATGTTTGTCTCCCTCTCTGAAATCAATAAAGATGTATTAAAAGAATAAGGTCTGGACTTCAAATTCAGCTCTACCACCTACTAGAAGTGAAACACCCATCCTTGGTACCAGTTTCCTAGCTGAACTGGAGAAATCACAAGTGGCTATGAGATGGAGGAAATTAGGCTGGGCCTCAGATCCGATTCCTTCCAACGGGCCATGCTGGATTCCTGAGCTGAGACTGGTGGGGTGGGGTGAGCATGGGCAGATGTGTCTGACCAACAGAGAAGGCAGGGACTGGATAGTCACTTAGGGGAAGGGTCAATCTCAAAAAACCCTCATGGAGGGGAAATTTTTTACATTTTGTTTTTTTTTTTAAATTGAGTTTTTACAGAGAGGAAGAGAGAGGGATAGAGAGTTAGAAACATCAATGAGAGAGAATCATCGATCAGCTGCCTCTTGCACACCCCCCACCGGGGATGTGCCTGTAACCAAGGTACATGCCCTTGACCGGAATCGAAGCTGGGACCTTTCAGTCCACAGGCTGACGCTCTATCCACTGAGCCAAACCGATTTTGGTTTTTTTTTTGGTTTTTTTAATATATTTTATTGATTTTGTACAGAGAGGAAGGGAGAGAGATAGTTAGAAACATCGATGAGAGAGAGTCATCCATCAGTTGCCTCTTGCACACCCCTACTGGGGATATGCCTGCAACCAAGGTACATGCCCTTGACCGGAATCGAACCCGGGTCCCTTCAGTCCCCAAGCCGACACTCTATCCATTGAGCTAAACCGGTCCCGGCCAAACCGATTTTGGCACATTCTTACTGTTTTATGTGAATTCCAAACAGAATGATACACATTTCCCAAGGAGTTTTTGAGGTGGGGGAAAGGAAAGGCATAAGGAATAGAGATAAAAGGGAAGAAAGGTGCTGAGGCTGGAGTCTTTATCAAGTGAAAAATGTGAACTGGTTTGGGCAGGGGCTTCCAAGTCCAGAGATGATACTCCACCTAGACACACCCACCCAGATGAGGAGCCAGGAGTCCTGTCCATCCCCTGTCCCTGCTGTGGCCCTGGAGAAGCTCTGCAAAGGCAACTTGTTAGAAGAAAAAGTACCTGGATATCAAATAATCAGCTTCTTCAGTGGCTGGCGTCCTTGTGGCCTCATCTTTGATCAAATCCACACCAATAAAAAGCCCGATGCCCCTGGAGCAGAAGGCGATATATCAGAGTCCAGGCTTGAGGGACCACAGGCCTGCCTTACCCTGTGCCTTGGTCTCAGCCAAGTCCCATTGGAAAGTCCACCACTCCTGGAGACAGTCACAGGAACTGATGGTTGGAGGTGGTGGGGGTAGGGTGTGTGTGTGTGTGTGTGTGTGTGTGGTCATAGCTATTTGATCCTAGCTTTTCCCATCCCTAGAAGTGCCACTCTGGACAACAGCCCCTCTCAGTGCTTTAGCTATTCCCCTGTGGTGATTCCTGCCATCCCAGGTGGTTAGGAGGTGAAAGAAGAAATGACTCTAGGCCTCTTGCAGGTTCTTGGTTAATGGGTAGTGACTGTTGCCCCAAGCCTCACCTGATGTCCCCGATGATAGGATGCTTGGCTTTCTGCTGCTCGAGGAGCTCCATCAGGAAGCTGCCTACACAGGCAGCGTGAGCCTGCAGCTGTTCCTTCTCTAAGACATCCAGGACGGCCAGCCCCACTGCACATGACACTGGGCTGCCCCCAAACTGAGCCAGGGGCAAAGGGCATGTCAGATGTCCAGCAGAGGAAGGGAGAGGGAGAAGGGAGAGGCATCAATGATGAGAATCACTGATCGGATGCCTCCTACACGCCCCCTACTGGGGATTGAGCCCATAACTTGAGCATGTGCCCTGACCAGGAATCAAACCCTGACCTGCTTCATAGAGCTATACTCAACCAGTGAGCCAAACCTGTCTCACTGTAATTTTCCTTAGTTCCCTCTTTAATTCCAAAGGCGTGGGGCAAATAGCTGCAAAATGCTATTCTTGGAAGCACTTTTCTTATTCTATTGAGATCTTGCTTCCAGGTGTATCCTCTGGCTCCAATATTTCCCACTCTGTTACTTTAATTTTTCAGTTACAGTTGACATTAGTCTAAGATGACATTAAATATTTTAAAACAGTGGTTAGATGTTTTTTTTCTTGTTAAGCCTCACAGGATATTTTTTCTCCCCATTTATTTTATCTTTTAATAAGTTTTTATTTACTTCAGAGAGAGAAAGGGAGAGGGAGAAATAGCAATGTTGAGAATCATTGATCAGCTGCCTCCTGCATGCACCCTATTGGGATCAAGCCCACAACTGGGCATGTGCCCATACTCAACCACTGAGTCACACTGAGTGGGCTCCATGGAAGGGAAGGAGGAGGGAGAGAAACATTGATGTGAGAGAGCCACATCAACTGGCTGCCTGCCGCAGGTATCCTTCCTGCAACCTAGATACGTGCCCTTGATGGGAATAGAACCTGAGACCCTGTGGTTATCAGGCCAACAATCTAACCACTGAGTTACAATGGCCAGATTTGACATAATTTTGGCTCAGTTTTTGAAAAAAATATATTTTTATTGATTCGAAAGAGGGAAAGGGACAGAGAAACATCAATGATGAGAGAGAATCGCGGATGGGCTGCCTCCTGCACGCCCACAACTGTGGATGGAACCCACAATATGGGCATGTGCCCTCACCGGGAATTGAACCAGTGACCTCCTGGTTCCTGGGTCAATGCTCAACCACTGAGCTACGCTGGCTGGGCTGGGCTCAATTTTTTTTTACAAAAATTCTCTACATTCTTTTTGTTGTTAATCCTCACCCTAGGATATTTTTTCCATTGATTTTTTTTTTTTTTTTTTTAAAGAGTGTGTAAGGGAGGGGGAAAGACCTATGTGAGAGAGACACATTGACTGGTTGCCACCAGCACGTGCCCTGACTGGTGCCGGGGATGGAGCCTGCAATGTAAGTAAGGTACATGCCCTTGACCAGAATCAAACCTGAGACCCTTCAGTCCGCAGACTGGCACTCTAACCACTAAGTCAAACAAACTAGGGCAGGTTCAGATGTTCTTACATCAATGAGTCTGTTGTTGACCAAAACATTATGCTATAGCTCAATGATTTGACTGTAATTCAACATGATTTGACAAATGTGTAAAATTAGAACCTTCACCACAATGAGGACACAACACATTTCCATCACTTTTTTTTTTTTTTTAGTGCAAACGCTATTTTATTTTTAAATATATTTTGTTGATTTTTTTACAAAGAGGAAGGGAGAGGGACAGAGAGTTAGAAACATCGATGAGGAAAAAAAAAAAAAAAAAAAAGAGGAAAAAAAAGAAACATCAATGAGCAAAATCTCCACTTTCCAGTTACTTGTATCCCCCTCCACTACTGGCCCAGGCGGCCACTGACCTGATTTCTGTCATTACAGTTTTGCCTTTTCCAGAATGTCATATAAATGGAATCACAGAATATGTACCCCTTTTGTGCCTTGTTGCTTCTATTAAAAGTGTTTTTGAAATTTATCCATTTTGGTATGTATTAGTTTGTTCATTTTGTTGTTGCATAGTATTCCATTGTACGGACATACCATAATTTGTTTATTCAATCTCCTGTAGATGAACCCTTGGGTTATTTTGATTTTTTACTATTAAGAATAAAACATTAATATTTATAAGAAGTTCTTTTGTAAACATATATTCTCATTTCTCTTGGGTAAATACCAGACTGCTAGATTATATGATAAATGTATATTTGATTTTATAAAAAAGTTTTCCAAAGTAGTGGTATCATTACTTTCATAGACTTATGAATTCCAGTAGTTCCACATTCTTAAAAACATTTGGAATTGTCAGGTTTTTTTTTTTTTTTTTAATATATTTTCATTGATTTTAGAGAGAAACATCAATCCACAGCCTACCTAATGCCCTCCCACTGGGGATCCAGTCCACAGCCCAGGCATGTGTCCTGACCGGGAATTGAACTCAACCCTCCTGGTACATGGGACGACGCCCATCCAACTGAGTCACCCTGGCCAGGCTTGTCAGTCTTTTTAATTGTAGCCATTCTAATGGGTGTGTAGTGGTATCCTGTAGATTATCTTGAAAATTTGTATGCAGAGCCCCATACTTGAGATCACAAAAAGCTACCAAGGTGATTCTGCTATGAGGCAGCTTTTTTATAGGTCAAAAATTATGTGTGGAATGGACAAAGGATATATTGAGGCTACAAATTGTATATTATTTAACCATGAACTTGCTAAAAGGTAGTGTGTCTTTGGTGTAGAATCATGACCTGCCCAAGATGCTCAACGAGCACAATAGATAAGTCTTTACCCCCAAGACCACCCCAGAGGGACAATAGAAAGAAAATGAAAGCTTTGACACAGTTCTGGAAATCTAGAAGGCCATGCATATGTGTAGGGATATGCTCATGCCCAATGCGAAATTCACGTTCAGGAAAGATCTGAAAAGTCTTGCGGCTCCGAAGGAGGAGGAAGGAAAGGCTAAGGCTGAGTTGTAAAGTGCTTGGCTGAGTGTTGAAGCACACCCTACCCACACCATAACACGTCAACTCTTGTGAAAGGCTGAGACACCTTGGTTCCAGGCATTTAAGGCGATGTCTGCCCAATCATTAGATAATTACTAAGCTAACCAAGCAGAGACTACAGTGGCTATTCATGACAAAAAACAGATTTATAGAATTAGTTCAAAGAAGGCATAATACAAAGAACAAAAAGCAATAGACTACAATGAGATACTATGATTTCCAAAGTTGCCACATTATATTATTTAAAACTAGAGGCCTGGCCTTTGGGATTGGGCCGAAACTGGCTCTCTGACATCCCCTGATGGGTCCTGGATTGCGAGAAGGCACAGGCCAGGCTGAGGGACCCCACTGGTGCATGATCAGGGCCAGGGAGGGACTGCAGGAGGGTTCTAGGGCATGTCCGAACTGTCATAGTCCCAATTGGCTGGACCCCAGCAGCAAGCTAACCTACCAGTTGGAGTGTCTGCCCTTGGTGGTCAGCGCACATCATAGTGAGCAGCTGAGCAGTCTTAGCACATCATTAGCACATTATGCTTTGATTGGCTGAACGGCCAACTGGTCGACTAAACACAGCATATTAGGCTTTTATTATATAGGATGTCCAGTTTTCAACAAAAAACAAACAAACATGCATTGTTGACGTAAGAAAACATCCAAACTTGTAGAAAATTTAATTTACTGATTTGAGAGAGAGAGAGAGAGAGAGAGAGGGAGAGAGAGAGAGAGAGAAGGAAACACTGATTTGCTGTTCGACCTAACCATGCACTCACTGGTTGAGTCCCACACTGGTCCTGACCGGGATCAAACATGTAACCCCAGTGCATCAGGATGATGCCCTAACCAACTGAACCACCCAGCCAGGGCTGTAAAGAATTTTTATGAGTACTTGAGCCAAAACTGACAAGCAAAACAAGCAAGATTTCAAATGCTCAAGAGTATGACAGTTTTTGGGTTTATTTTATGTATTTGAAATTAAGGAAATATAGAAAAGATTAGATAAAGGTGGTTTCAGGGATTGGATTTTAGGGTAGTTAAGATTATGTGTTCTCTTGAGGGTATTAAGGGTTATTCTGGCATTTTTTTAATTTTAATTTTATTTATTTATTTCATTAAATTATTATCTGTGTACATATTTTAACATTGCCCGCCCCCCCATACATACCCTCCCTCCCCAGAGTTTTGTGTCCATTGGTTGTACTTATATGCATGTATACAAGTCCTTCGGTTGATCTCTTATCTGGCATTTTAAAGGTGTCTTAACTTACATGCACGAGAACAGTGGGAAGGCTTGCTTAAACCTTTGCTCATAAGTTACAGGCAAAAAGAAAAAAAAGTTATAGGCTTGGGTGGGACTATCCATCATGAACTGCCCAGTTAGGAAATTAGGATTAAAAAATTTTTTTAAAAAATTTATTTCAGAGAGGAAGGGAGAAGGCGATAGATAGAAACATCAATGGAAAAAAGAATAATTGAAGGCTGCCTCCTACATGCCCTCTACTGGGGATTGAGCTCACAACCTGGGCATGTACCCTGACTGACTTCCTGGCTGATGCTCAACTAATGAGCCACACTGGCCAGGCAGAAATTATCATTTATTATAGCAACCCCTTTTTGTCCACAAAAGAAGGAAGCATGGTGCATATGGATTGGTGGAGAGGAAAAGCAAGCAATAGAAACTGAGAATTTCCCTAAGGAAACCCAGATTTTGGCTTTGTTAGACAAAGGCTTTAAGTGTCATATGTTAAAAGAGCTAAAGGAAACTATATCTAAAGATATAAACTATATAAAAAGGCTGTAACCGGTTTGGCTCAGTGGATAGAGTGTTGGTCTATGGACTGAAAGGTCCCAGGTTCGATTCCGGTCAAGGGCATGTACCATGGTTGTGGGCACATCCCCAGTGGGGGGTGTGCAGGAGGCAGCTGATCGATGATTCTCTCTCATTGATGTTTCTAACTCTCTATCCCTCTCTCTTCCTCTCTGTAAAAAAAATCAATAAAATATATGTTAAAAAAAAAAAAAGAACTAAAAAGCAAAACATGAAAACAAGGTCTCACCAAATATAGAATATCAATAAACAGAAATTAGAAAAAAGAACCAAACAAATTCTGGAGTTGAAAAACACAGTAACTGAAATAAAAAATCCACTAGAGAGGCTCAACAGTAGACTTGGACAGGCAAATGAAAGGATCAGCAAACTAGAAATATGTCCAGTCTGAAAACCAGAGAGAAAAAAGAACTGGGGGGGGGGGGGGAAGAACAGAGCCTCAGAGACAAGTGAGATACAATTGAGTATACCAACATATGTCAATGGGAGTCACAGAAGGAGAGGAGAAAGGGGCAGAATGAAAAATAGAAATAATGGTCAAAACGTCCCCAAATAAGTCCATAAAATAATGTACAATAAGGTGACTACAGTTAAAAGAACTGTTTTGCAGTCTTAGCCAATTTGGCTCAGTGGAAAGAGTGTTGGCCTGTGGACGGAAGGGTCCCCGGGTTTGATTCCTGTCAAGGGCACGTACCTTGGTTGCAGACTCCTCCTTGGCCTGGGCCCTGGTTGGGGCTTATGCAGGAAGCAACCAATCGATGTGTTTCTCTCACATCAATATTTCTGTCTTTCCCTCTTTCTTCCACTCTCTCTAAAAATCAATGGAAAAATATCCTCAGGTAAGGATTAAAAAAAAACCTATATTGCATATTTAAAAATATATATTTTAAATTGATTTTAGAGATAGGAGGGGAGAGGGATAGAAAGATAGAAATATTGATGAGAGAAGAGCATCAATCAGCTGCCTCCTGCGTGCTCCCTAATGAGGATTGAGCAAGTAACCTGAGCAGTAACCCCTCAATGGCAGACAAAATACACAACGCCCAGTTAAACTTGAAGTTCAGATAAACAATAAGTTTTTTTTGTATATGATAATTACTTAAACTGAAAATAAAATATCTGAACTTCAAACTTAACTGGGAGTCCTGTATTTTTCTTTGATGAATCAGGCAGCCTTACCCATGGAGGTGCCCTGCCCTTGTCTCACTTGTTCTAGGCTGCATTCTCATAGCAAAGCAGAGCCTGCCATTTAGGTGTTCAGTTTATCTGCTGCCTTTTTGTATGCCCCCCCCCATATTTATTTATTTATCAGAATTTTATCCAAACACTAAAAATTCTATTAAATATATTTTGGGGAAAATATTCTATCATCTATACTTCTTTGTTTTCCATTTCTGTAAAACTGTCATATAAGTATCTACCCTCATCACGCTACCTTTGAGAATTAAACCAGTTAAGTGATGTTAAAGTTTAGCAATGTTCCCCGTTGACCTGGAGAATCTCTTATACCTGCTGGTGGGGTGTTAGCTTGTGACCTGCTTTGGAAAACAGACATCATTGTCTCAAAATGAACATGAGCCAGCAATCCCATTCTTAGGTTATTCCTAAAAACCCTCTGGCACGTGCAAACAGGGTTTATATAAATGGTTCATACCAATAAGCACTGTTCACAATAGCAAAAATCATGAGTGCAACTGTAAAGCACATCAACAGCATTGCATAAATAAACCAAAAGTAGTTTATACAATGGAATATTATAACGAGTCAAAACAAATGGACTTCAGTGACAGGCGATGGGGGTGACCCTTAGTAGTATGTTAGGTGAAATAACACACAAATCCCTAAAGACTACATACATCAGCCTGATCCACTACTTACAAAGTTAAAAAACTGAGAATAACTAATGAATAAGGGATTCAGAGTGATGGCTATCTGGGCGGGGGGAGGGGAGGTGGGGGGGAGGGACTGGGAGCAACCATACGGGTAAATAGACGCAGGTTATTTTCAAGGTCCTAACTTTTATTTGGGATGATGGCTTCTCAGATGCTTGTACCAGTAATAAAAGTAACCAGTTAACGGATTAACTAAAAGAGGACTATTCGAGAACAGGCGATAAGTCTTTCATGAACCATGGACTGACTACATAATCCATGTGCGCTTCAAGACAGACAGACACAAACACCAGGCTCTGGCTCCAGTGGGTTGTCTTTCACTTAACACAACCCACTCCTTCCTCCGCGCAGGGCCAATTCCTCCTCATCCTCCCACACCCATTGGAATCCTCCCCTGCTCCTTCCATTCTTCTGCGTGCTCTTACCCTCGTCCCTGTGCCCTCCAGGCACTGTGAACACACTGCTCCCGTGAGGTCTTTCCGCACCACGTGAACAGGTTTATGAGCCCATCTGCCCTCTGAACAGTGAACTTGTTTAGGGCAGAGGCTCTGTCTACGTGTCAGCTGGGTATGTAGTGAGTTTGCCGAGCACCAGCTTTCGTCCTTAAAAACCTCTGACAAATCTCAACCACCCTGCCCAATCCTGACATGTTTCAGGCCCAAGTTCAAACTGACTCTTCTTAGGGAGGGGACAGTGTGTTCTTTCCCTCAATCTTTGTCCTTCCCTATTCTCCTGTGTCCAGATTTGGGCTCCTTCTCTCTTGCCTCCCTGTAGTCTTTCTCCACACTGAAAACTTCTAACGTGTATTTCAGATCTTGTCTCTCACAGATTAAAACCCTCCCTAATCTCACAGCCCTGGGGACTAGTCCACTCTCCGCTCTTTTACCAGGAGGCCATCTGCTGACCACATGCTCCCCTCACCCACCACATAGCTGCGCTCTTGGCGCCACTGAACGTGCCGTGGCTTCTCCTCCAACCGGGGATCCACTTCCCTTAGGGACGCTCAATCCCACACCGCACCTCCTCTACGCTCCCACTGCAACACGAGCAATAATCCTAGGCCATCCACCACCCACACAGCTCCTCATGCATTTTCACCAGCTTTCAGCACAGGGACTTGCACACAGTAGGCAGCTTCTGCTGGAAGGGGGAGAGGGCCTCGTTTTCTTTCTATATGTTTTATGAGGCATAATTTCTTGCCACAGCTTTTGGGTTGATACTAATTTTAAAGAGGTTTGTTATTTTCCTCTGACCTGCTTTACTGTTCCCTGGCCCCCACCCACCCCCACAGCACCTTAGACATCTTTGTGGTGGCACAGTGCCGGGTCTGCGGCCTTGCTCAGATTGTCTGGGGCCTATAAGAACCCTCAGTGCTCCCCGGAGCCTTCACTCACCGTATTGAAGTACTCGACACCGGTGGCTTCAAATGCTCTTGCCACAGCTTGGGTTGTGGCCACACAGGCTACAGGGTGGCCATTGCCAATGGACTTGCCCATGGTGACAATGTCAGGGACAAAGTCTTCCCCCTGCAGCTGGAAGGCCCAGAAGTGCTTGCCGACTCGGCCAAAGCCCACTTGAATCTCGTCTGCAACAAAGACCCCTCCAGCCTTGCGGATGTGCCTGTGGCAGAGGACAGAGGGCTGACGGCTGACGGGGCGACTGCGGTGAGAGGGATCAGATCAGGAGCTGGGAGGCCTTGGGACTCTGAATCCTGGCTCTGCCAACAGTGAGGTTGAGGCCTTAGGCAGATGGATGGCCTCCTAGGGGGCCACTATTTTTTCAGGGGCTTCGAAAACTCTGGCAAACAGGTGAGACGGAGGATGTCATTTGGAACAAAGGTTGGGAAACCGCATTACAGCCCTGGCCTCCCTGGAGCTGCCCCTCCTTACTCTGCCACTTCTGGGAAGTAGCCAGCAGGGGGAATGATCTGCCCTCCCACACTGGGCAGAGACTCAGCGAAGAATGCGGCAATCTGTGGACAAGAGGAGATGTCAGGAACACTGACCTGGAGGTGCTGGGGCAAATTCAGAGTCCTGCTGATGCTGGCTCAGGGCTGGCTCCAGGCAGTTGTTGCACCCCTAGTTTGGGCTCCTCATCACATCTGTTTTCTAGATTCAGCCCTCAAACCAATTCTTACAACCTGGATGCCTCCAGACTCCTATACTTAGCATGCCTCAGAAAAAATCCACTGAATTCTCCCCCACAAGCCTGTTTCTCCCCTGCCCCCATCCCTGATCCAGCCCCCTCCTTCATCCATCAGTCAGCACAGCCTGACTTCCTCTGTATCATCTCTGCACCCACTCCTTGCCATCCACCTGGACACCTCTGCCTCCCACACATCTGCCAGTTTCTGCCTTGGCCTCCTGCCAGGGTCTTCGAACTGGGTGCCTTTTCTAGTCCATCCTCCAACTAGCCACCAGGGGGATGCCTCAACCCAGACACCAAGCTCTCCTGGTTTGAAACCCTTTCATGACCCCTTCTGCTCACAGTAATGACTTCCCAACTATGTTCTGCCTTAAAGCTTCTTTAGAAGCTTCAGCCGGATGAGGGAAAAGTAAATAGGGTAGAAAACTGGTCCCTCAGCCCTGCTGCCACCAGAGCAACCTCTTTTCTGGTTTTATGTAAGTGGGTGTAGAGTATCTGAAACACATAGGCCAGCCTTCCCAGATCTGGCTCTGCCAACCTTTCTGGCCTTGTAGCCTGCCTGCCTTTGCTGTTATATTCTGTGTTTACCGGTATACCCAGAGAGCCCTCACTCCCATCACTAACCACCTCCCCTCTACTGTCACTGTGGCTGCTGCTCTTCCAGGTACAACCCATCTGTTCTGTCTCTGTCCTCTCCATTTCCACTACGCTGACCTGGGTTGGGCACTCCACTTTGCTTACTCTCCTTCAGGCTGGCCCCATTCAAGTGTATCTCTAGTCTTATTACCCTCCCTCTTCAAACTCTTCGGAGGTTTGCCATGGTCTCCAGCCCCTCGGCACCTCGGGGCCTTTGGGATCCGGTCCGCCTGCCTCTCCAGGCTCGCCTCTTGCTCGCTCAGCCTGGTGTCCCACTCGATGGTTCCTTACCCTCTATTTAGGATGCTTTCCTCTTTTACCTCCAACTCATATTACTGAAATCAGGCAGTACCTTCTCGAAGGACCCTCCTTCACAATCCAAACCAGCCCAGTCTGGGCCCCAGGACACATCTCTGGTTCGGAGTCTCTCCGGGTTCTCTGTATCTAGCACCAGCAGCAACAGAGGAAGTGATGGTCACTGTTGGCTGGGCTGGAGCCATGCAAATAGTTACCTGCCTGCCCTGCTCCTGTGCGCTGCTGACCACACGTTTCACCTCACGGGCATAGGCCTCCGCCGGGTTGGGGTGGTCCTCCCGGTAGAGGCCCCGGTATGTGTCTGGGAGGGGTGCCTGTGGGGAGTGACAGCGCCGTGTCACACAGGCTCGGGGTGGCCACAGACCTGTTGCCCCCTTGGGCCGTGCATACCACATGGACCCACTCCTTCTGGCCATCGAGGTGCCGGAACTTGTAGGGGCTGATGTCGATCAGGGAGCTCAGGTGACCGTGATAAGCACTGGGGAGAAGAAGGGAGGGTGGGCTCAGGCCCAGGTGGCGCGAGTCTCTGGCCTGGCCTTGACCAGCATCTACCCTCCTCAGGAGACACACCTTTCTGACACAGCCCCCTAGTCCTAGGGCTGGGGATGGGGATGGGCACAGGCTGTGGGGTCAGTAAGACTTCCTCTGAGGCCGTGGAACAGGGGCTCATTACTTAGGCTCTCTGGGGTCAGTTCTCTCCTCAGTACAGTGGCTTCTCAGGGTTGTAATGACCTTGGATGTGCTAAGGCACTAACCCTGGCCCTGGGCCTGTGCAGCACATACTACATGGGAGCCACTGTTGGAACAGTTTTAATACCTCAAATGTGGGGCCAACTCTTAACCCCTCACAAAGCTTCCTCAGCTTCCCAGAAGCTGCCCTCCTGGAAGAGAGACCAGGGCAAAGAGCCCCCGGGAGTGTGTTGGGAGTGTCTGCAGCGATGGTCCCTCATCCTTCCTGCCCAAGGCACCCAAAGTTATAGCCTCATTGATCCCCAACAAGTGGTGGGCCAAGCTTCTGGGAATGGCACTTACTGGTCTAATACCACCACGTCCCAGTGTCCTGTGTACTGGCGGGCCAGCCTCAGGGCTAGGTCATTGGCCTCCGACCTACAACAGAAAAGGTGGGCACTGCTAAGGGCTTTCCTTCCTGGGGGCCTGCTTCCCACAGGGAAACCCAGAGGAAGGTGGTGCCCTGCCAGCAGCAAGAAGATTCTTGGGACACCATTCATTAGTAACTAGGTACAAATCCATCAAAGGCCTTCCTCCTGTGTGCTAAGACTAGGGGCAAAACAGTGAAACAGACAGACCCTGACGCTCCTGGAACCTACATTCTGGTTTGTGTCACAAAAGCAAAAAACAAACAAACAAAACCATTCCAAAAATCCAAACACCAAAGAAAAAAAGAATGTTCACTCAAAAGGACCAGATGGGACCCTACTTTAGATAAGGGGGTGCTATGGGCTGAATTGTGGGTCCCACAAAATTCAGATGCTGAAGTCTTCAGAATGTGGCTGTGTTTGGAGATGGGGCCTTTAAATAGATAAATACGTTAAAATAAGGCCATTAGGGTGGGCCCTCACCCAACCTGAGTGATGTCCTTCTGAGAGGAAATGTGGACACAGAGACACCACGGGCTCATGCACACGGAGGAAAGACCATATGGAGACAGATGGCCACCTGCAAACTGAGGAGAGAGGCCTTAAAGAAACCGAATCTCCTTAAAGAACGCCTTCATCTTGGATCTGGCGTCCGGAACGGTGAGAAGACAAATGGCTGCCTTTTAAGCCTGCGGTCAGGGCGGCCGGGGCATTGGTTACGGCAGCCTGAGCGAGGACAGGGGTCAGGAGGGCTCCATGAGGAGGCAACACCTGCACTGAAGCCTCAGCGGGGTGCTTCCAGCACAGCAAGCAGCACTGAAGAGTTTTAACCACAGAGAAGAGACACGATTCAGCTTCCATCCGAGGAGGAGGCCTCTGGCTGTGTGTGTGTGTGACGGAGTAGAAGGAAATCAAAGTGAAAGTAAACCCCCTGAGCTTGCCAGGTTTGGAAGGTGGCCCCTTGCCCATCCACAGCAGTCATAGATTAAAATAAAAAGAAAAAAAAAGTGGGAGTGAGGAGAGCAAGGAGGAGGACAGGCAAGTGAGAGTGGTGGTGGCCACGAGGAGAAAGGGAAGTGGCTGGAGCCATCCTAGAGGTGAGAGGACTGATGCAGGCTTGGGAGAAGGGTTTCTGCCATGAGCAGAGATGCAGATGGTTCTGCCATTTACCAGGCAATACACTAGCAGGGGTCTTCAAACTACGGCCCGCGGGCAACATGCGGCCTGCAGAGGAGTCTGATCCGGCCCGCCAGGTTTTTTTGGGCAGTGAGCGCAGCCGAGGTGTTACAGTAGGAATTAGTAGTTCATATAGTCCGGCCCTCCAGCTCTCTGAGGGACCGTGATCTGGCCCCCACTTTAAAAAGTTTGAGGACCCCTGCAATACAGGGTGCGAGTGGCAGTGAGGGGGATGTCCTCTTGGGAAGATCTGGGGTGAGTGCCTAGAAAAGGAAGGGAGAGCTGGGGCCATGGTCCCACTCCCGGTGCTGGCAGAAGACAATCATGTCCTTATTGCCTTTTCCACACGGGAAGCTGATGTTCAAGAAGTCAAGGGGGTGGTTAGAGCACATGGGAAGCATCTGGGCTTGAGAGACAAGTTTGGGAGTAACCAGCACGAGGAGGCTAGGTAATCCCATGGGAACGGAAGAGATCAGGAGGGAGAGGTTCAGAGAGGACCTGCCCTGAGGCACAGAGGAGGAGTTAGCAGAGGAGACAGGAGAAGCGGCCAGAAGCTAGGGAGAGTGAGGATGCGCAGTGCCCTGGAAGCCAGACCAGAAGCATTTCTAGAGAGAGTGTAACTGTCAGTATTGCTGAGAGACAGAATAAGACAAAGGCAGCAAAGAGACCACTGCATTTGGCAGCATGGAAGTCGCTGGAACCCACAGAGTGAATCTGGTGGAGTAAGCCAGCAAATGCCCCTTCCTCCGCTGCCAAGGAAGCCAGCTCCCTGCTCTTCCTAGCGAGGCTCCAGCTATGGCTTCCATTCCTTATGCGGGTGGCTCTGGGCACACCAGCTTCATTTAAACTGCTCTTTACACACACACACACACACACACACACACACACTTCCAGTTTAATCGTTTCCTTGGCGTAAACATGAATTTTTACACTTATTTGATCATATGTAGAATTGTAATTTATATTTTTACCTTAAGAAATATTTATATAAAAATGTATATCCATTCATATGTATTTTCCTTACAATTCTGAGGAAGTGAAAAGTATCAAAAAATAAACTGTTTCCTTATCTATAAAATGAAGATGTAAATTCCACTTCCTAGAAAAATTGGAGGGGACTGATTAATGTACTATGTCAGTGGCAATGATAATGATAATACTATAATCTAAATGCCTCCACCTACGATTTGTTGGAATGTTCTCTCAGAATGCTGGTTCTATGTACATGTCGTCGCCTGCCACTCTGTCTCCACTGCCTCTTCTAGTGTGTGCTGCCACCATCTGTCACCTGGCTGCTGAAATGGCACTTAATGGTGTCCATTCTCCCTCTCCACCAGCCCTGATGACATCACCTGCCTGATCAAAATCCTCTGACGACTTCCCAATGCTCATAGGATAAAAACAGGTTCTTTATTTGGCTGATAAGGTCCAGGATGATGGGCCCTGTCTCCCTCCCCAGTGCCTGCTCCCCTTCTCCCCTCCCTCACTGGCTGCCTATAGTTGGTTCCTCCAGTGTGCTGGGCACCATGCATCTTCTGCTGCAGAGCCTTTGCACAGGCTGTTCTGTGTGGTAATCAACCTTGATAAGAACACTTACGATGGGGTGGGCGGCACCCTTCCTCCTCATCTATTCATCTCCTCGTCAGCTCTTAGTCTAGATTCACTTCTTCAGGGAAGCCTTTCCCAGTTCTCTCAGAGCAGGCCAGGTCTGCTTCTATGCCTCTTTATATCCTACTAGAGGTCCGGTGCATGAAATTTGTGCACGGTTAGGGTCCTTAGGCCTGGCTGGCAATCAGGGCCAATCAGGCCTTCTGACTGCAGGCCAGGGCCTTCCTTCCCTGGCTGCCGGCTGGGGCCGTCCTTCGTTTTGCACTCTGTGGGCTACACTCTGCTGCTCACCGGTGAGCGACTCTCCTCATCTTGCTAGGGGGCCAGCTGCAAGCACTTACCCAGAATTCAGGAAATAAAACACACAGAGCTTCTCTGGCAGGGTCTCCGACAGCCTCTGTGCGAAATCCACAATGTTGTTGTGCAGGTATCGGCTGTTGGTGTTGAGCACTTGGTTCTGTTCATGTGCTGCTTGGACCACGAGAGGGTGGCAGTGCCCAACTGGAAGAGGGCCACCTCCATCACACAGCTGACTCTGCTCATCCTATCCTTCCGGCCCGCCCCCACCCCAATCCGTACACCCAGCCAGGGGAGACTCAGTATTGGAGGAAGAAGGGGAGAGGGAAGAGGGGAGCCTGAAGGCAGAGGCAGGAGACACATGCCAGTTCTGGAAAGGGAGACTGAGAACGGATTCTGGCGGAACCCCCCCTTAGAAAGCCACGTCCTTGGAGGGAGGTGGTGTGCTACATGGCAGGGGATGGGAGTGTCTGCCTGAGGGCTTGACCTCATCAGTCAGAGGGGGCTGGAGGTAACAGCCGCCCAAGATGATGCTAACAGCAAACACGTGTTGGGAGCCCGCCGGGTACCAGGCACATGCAAACCAAATTACAAGAATGAACTCAGTGAATCCTCCAAACCACCCTCAGGTGGATCCTTGGCATTATCATGTCTATTTTGCAGATGAGGAACAGAGGTTAAGAAACTTGCCTAAAATTACAAATAAGTGAAGGACAGGGTATAAACCCAGGCGTTCTGGGACTAGAGCCTCTACTTTATTAACTTCCAAGGTGCCTGCTCTGTCAGACTCGCTTTCCTCCCACTGGCTCTGGCCGCCCGATCTGGATAACGGAATGCCTACTTCCGTTTTCTTCCCTAGGGCCTGAGGTGGTCACTGGGGCTGAGGCCTTGCCATGACCCCCAGCACTGGGCCAGGGGAGACCACTGCTGGTCGTGGCTGGACTGACTGCTGCTCTCTCGGCTTGCCATCAGTCCCAGGTGGGACTGGACTCCCAGACAAGGGTCTCAGACTACTGCCTGGTTTAGCACCGCTCCTACTTGGAAACTTTGACAGCTACACCAGAAAGATTGGGCCTCTTCTGCTCAGCTCAACCCCAGTTCTCCGCACCTTTCTGCACCTCAGGACCACCCTTGGACCAGCCCTGGCCTCCTCGCCTGCCCAGCTGGCCCGAGTGATGGTACTGACCGTGAGCCACATTGTTGATGCAATCGATGTATTCTGCTCCCTGTTCATCATACAAGTACTGCCCTTGGCCCCGGACAATCTTAATAGGATCCTCAGGAAAAAAGAGTCTGCAGGAAGAGCTGTGAAGACCGGCAAAAAAAAAAAAAAAAGTGGACAGCCATGCCTGAAGGCCTGAAGGGGGAGTCCAGTTTCTGGAAAGGGTGAAAAAAGCTTGAGGGGCACCATGTTGCTTCCCTGCCTCCAGTCCCCCCACATAGGTGAGGGCTGGGAAGGAGGAAAAGTGGAATGGAGGGTGGAAGCAGTTGCTAAAACTTAAATTGTTTAAGTCATGTTAAAGTTCCGTGGCCTCATTCATTTCCGCACGTGTCTGCATCACCAATCTATCCTCGAATCCCGGGAAAAGGTGGCCGCCCCAGATTCATTCAGGCTCCCTAGGGGAGTGTTTCTTGCTGGGATGGGTGTCAGGGAGGGTCCCCCACCCTCCATGGCTGTCAGCGCAGTTACCCTGCTGCCCGCCCTGCTGGCTGCCGACTCCAGGCTCCGCCAGAGGCTGCCGCGCGAGGTCCTCCCGGTGCCCGGCAAGAGGCCTTCTCCGGGGGAAACGGGCCAAGAGCTCGGCCCGGAGTCGCAGGGTGGGCCGAGGGCAAGCAGCTGCCCGCAGGGCCGAGGCTCGAACTAGAAAGCCGGGCTGGGCCGGCGGCGTCGCGCAGAACAAATGGGCCGTGCGTGCGCGCCCCCCGCGCCTTACCTGAGCAGCCGCCGCCTCCGCGCCAGCGTCGCAGCTTTCCCGTGCGGGTCGGAGTCCGCGGCCATGACGCCCGGCCGGTGCGCTGAGGAGCGCGGGACGGCCCCGCCCCCTCACTAGCCCCGCCCCTTCCTGCCATGGCCCCTCCCCTCCCATTTGCGGCCCCGCCCCTCCCGCTTTAGCCCCACCCTCCCTGTCGTGGCCCCGCCCCTCCCCTCTGCGGCGCCGCCCTCTCCCGCCCCCTCCCACCCCCTCCTGTTTCAGGTTCGTCAATTCTTTCGGGGAACGAGCCTGGCCGGTTTCTTACAACCAAGTGATCCCAAGGAAACCTCCGCGGGTAGCGGTCCCCAGGTGCGCTCGCCGTTGCTCCCCTGGCGGGATCGGGGCTCCGGAATCAGTAACGGAGCCGCCTTCCCGGTGCATAACTTGGGACGCGCCGTGAGTGTTTGCTGGGACTCCAGGCCGGTGACCGCGAGCTGTGTCCGTGCTCATGGAGCATCAAGTGTTTAGGCAGGAGGAGAGTGGGGAGGACTTCTGAGCATCAGAGTAAGCACGTGGCCAGGACACCGAGGCCCGGAACCGGCAAGGACTTGGCTCTCACACAGCAAGTGTGCAGCTCAGGCCGGCCTGCCTCCCAGCCCTGGGAGCGGGAGGAAACGCCCCCTAGGAGTGAGGTGATGCAAAGCTGGCAGAGCAGAGAGAGCCCTCCTGGGGTGGGGCACTGGGACTCGGCCTTGATGAACCCTAGAACAAGGGATTACAGCTCTCTGCTTTGCTCCTTCAACGCTGATTCCTTTGTCTCTTTCCCCATAAAAATGTAAAATGTTTATTAGAGCATTCATTAAAGAATATTTGGAGTTTCTTTTTCCCTTTTATTGTGGAAACATATACATAACATAAAATTTACGTTCACTTTGTGCAACCATACCACCATCCACCTCCAGAACGTTTCATCTTCTAAACGGGATAGAGTTTCTTTTAATTGTAAAGCTGAATTGAACCTTATGTATGATTGAAAACAAAACTCCGCCCAAATTAACCAAAAATTTTCCCCACATACAGGGGAGGGGGCTCTGACCCTCAGAAACGAAGTACAGGCCACAGGCAACCCTTTGGGGTTCGTCTTTGGCCCTGTCTTGAGCCCACAAACGAACCTGTCTTGTGGCCCAGGGCAGCTCAGAGAAGTTAGGTTGTCTCAGGGCTTTTTTAGTCTCAGGGTTGAGGGTGAGAATATTGCAGCCACTTCTCATCTCACTCACTCTCCAGATGTCCAGGGTCAGGTGGCAAATCAGTTGGAGGTCAAGCCAGGCCTCCCAACTGGGCCATTTCCCGGGCCAAGGGGCAGGTCAACACCAGGAAGCCTCTCCTTCCTGCTCAGAAAAACCCACTCATTTCTGCCTCTGGCCCCAGGCTAAGCACTCTTCTCCCTATTATTTCATGCCCAGCCTTCTGGGGGCCATTGGAGGCCAGAAGGGCAGGGAATAGGAGGAAGTAGCTGAGTCAAAATTTGAACCTAGGGCATGGTGTTTCTCAATGCAGGCAGCACTGGCATTCTCATTGAGATGATTCATCATGAGACGGGACTGTCCATGCCTTTCAGATGTTTGATATCCCTAGCCCTGCCCACTGAATTCGAGGAGTATCTCTCAGTCATTGAACACCCAAAACTATCCCATGTAGTATACTAGGGATCAGGAGGAGGGAAACCCTGCTCCTCTCATGGGGAGGAATTTCTGTGGTTAGTTTAGCTGCCATCACACACTGTGGGGCTCAATAAATGTGCTTCCCTTTCTTCTGGAAGGGGGTAGTTCTTGTCAGGGAGATGTGAAACCCTTGGTCCTTGATGCTCTTCTGTGGGGGCAAGGCATTCACCCATGTCTCATCTGGGGCCTCGAGCAAATCATTCTCTCTAGCCTCTCCTCCCCACTCCAAGCTCTTGGAGCAATCTGTACCCTCTAAAATTAGAAGTTTGCAGACCTGAGGATATACTGTGTGAGGCCGCAAGGGGGCAGCAATGGGCCATAAGGACCTTTCCCTATCCTAAGGAGCAAGAAAGGGACCTTCTCTGGTGTCTGAGGAAGGGGCCACATGTGGCTTCTAAGAGGATCTGCCCACCAATCATCCAGCAGCATGGTGCTGCCTAGCAGACTCTGGGCCTGACAAGCAATTTCAGAAAGACAATCCTGGCTGTTTATCCCTAGGCAGAGGGCTATTACCTCAGCGTTTCAGTTTCCCCCAAATGGAAATAATGACATGAATCACATAGGCTCCGTCCTTCACAGGCGGGGGGATCCATGAGGTACCTGAGAGGAGGGAGGAGTGAATTTACAGACTGTAGAATGCAGTAGATCTGTGAGGTTATGCTGGAATGCCAGAGGACACTTGGACAGCTTGTGATGTCCATCAGTCATCACAGCCCCACTGTGTTTCTCTTCCTTTTTACACTACTGGCTTCCCTGGTGACCAGGACGACTGGCTGAGCAGTGCGCCTGCCACGTACCGCCAGCCACTGAGGGAGACAGAGGTGAAGACATGACACATTCCTCCTCCTTAGCTGGTGTAGGGCTGGGCCTCTTCTGCTTAGTGACGAGGCCACATAGTAGGGGTCAGGGGGACTACTCAGACCATGGCCGTCCTTAGGCCTCAGTCCTTGAAGGGAGAAGGCCTACGATGCTGTCATGCAGGCCTTGTCTACTAGTATACCACCCCAGATGTGCTTGGCTTTGTCATCTGTGAAATGGGCATATTTGCTGGGGTTGTTTTAAGGACCAGCTGGAATAAACAATGTGGAAATGCTTTGCAAGACTATGGCCCTTGCCAAAACCGGTTTGGCTCAGTGGATAGAGCGTCGGTCTGCGGACTGAAAGGTCCCAGGTTCAGTTCCAGTCAAGGGCATGTACATTGGTTGCGGGAACATCCCCGGTGGGGGTGTGTGTGTGTGTGTGTGTGTGTGTGCAGGAGGCAGCTGGCCAATATTTCTCTCTCATCGATGTTTCTGACTCTCTATCCCTCTCCCTTCTTCTCTGTGAAAAATCAATAAAATATATCTTAAAAAAAACAAAAACAAAAAAAGACTATGGCCCTTGCTTGGTCTTGGAGTGGGGGAGAGAGCAAGAATTCAGAATCATGGGAACTGCCAGGTGCCTGCCCTGACCGGAGTGAGTTCTTGTATTCCACGCAGTTGGTCCTCATCAACCACAGTCAGAGTGTAGGCATCACTGTCCCTTTTTATAGATGAGGTGGCAACAAGAGCTACCTTACATTTCCTCCTTCAACTATGACACTTTTCCCTTGAAAACGTTACCACTGATTGTGGCAGGAAGCAACACCACATGACTTCTGAGGCTTGGCCATAAAAGGTGACACAGCTTCTGCCTGGTTCGCCCTGGAACATTCGCTCCTGGGACTCAGCATGAGGAGCCAGACCATGACAGACAGGTGTTCTGGCCATCTCACCTCCCAGCTGACACCCAGCATCGGCTACCAGGTGTGGGAGAGTCTGAGCCACAGCCACCCCACTGAGCCCATTGACCTCAGCACTATAAGAAAGAAATATAAAGGATCGCTATTTTAAGGCAACAAGTTTTGGGGTGACTTTCTATGCAGCAGTCACGGGTCACTGGCTCCGGGATGTGACTGTCCAGAAGGCTCAGCTGGGACGTGGCAGGACTAGACCTCGTGTCTGTGTCTTCCAAACGTAACCCCATGGCCCTGGGCTACTTCCTCCGGTTTCTGGGGTGGCTTTCTTCGGTTTCTGTGCCTCCCCACTTTGCAATGGCCAGGCTGAAACCTTAGCCAGAGGTGCCCCAGGGGCAGTCTGCAAGGACAGGCTCCACCGGACACAAATTCGTGGTTTATTACACACAGCAATACCTATCTACACAGAGAGGGGAGGCGAGTAGCCGGGCCAGAGTTGGTGGCTGGGGACCTTTGTCAGAGGCGGGGACGCCTTTTCCTTAGAGCCCGACGCTCAGGGTGCAGGCCCCCTGCTCAGGCCGGCCAGGAACCACACCGGAGTTCCCTCCGTCTGCACAGTTCCCCCGGAAGACCGCTTTCGGCTGGCTGACCAGAGTTCTCCTGGGTGGGAGCCTGGGGCCAGTGAGACCCCAGCTCTGAGCTAGAGGCCCATCTCCTCCGGTGGGCAAAGTCTCATCACATCCCTGCTCTGGGGCAGCGGGGACCGACAGGAAGCAGCAGCCCCTCCAGCATGGGCCTTGCCATCCTCCGCACTGGGGCACCGTGGGGCTCCCTGCAGGTGGGTCCCCGTGGTGGTGGTCACAGTGCTTGGCCTGCACTCCCAGCCAGAGGACACGTGTTCTCAAACAGGCTGGCTTCCTGAGGCCTCATGAATGTGGTGAGAGCTGGACCTGCGTGGGGTGCTTTCCACAGCTCCCGGTACCCAGCTGCAAGTGCTGGGCGGGACTCTTGTCCTTCCCCGGGAACCCAGGGTCCAGGAGGGTGAGCAGCTGGCTTTGGCTGAAGAGGCCTGGAGCAGCTGCAGGGTGGTCCATTTCCCGGGGGCCCCCCCACAAGGGCCCTGGAGCTTCAGGGGGCAGGCCTTGTAGGGCAGCTGGGCAGCCAGACTCTCTGCCAATCAGGGGACTGAAGGCCCAAGCCGGCATCTCTGCAGCTTCTTCTGAGCCAGACACCGAATCCTGTGGTGGCCCCTCAGGCACACAGCTCCCAGGTCGGCCTGTCCACGTTCCCGTCAGCTTCACATGCTGATTGCTCTGGGGCTGGGCCGGGCACATGCTCAAAGGTTAAAAGCCACAGGCAGTGCATCCCGTGAAAAGAGATCAATATATTACTGTCTTGTTTTTTTTTTTTACAAAAGTTAAAAATGTCCACATGGATCTGTACAGGCGGTGAGCTGAGCACTGGTCACTGGAAAAGGAGAGAGAGAGACTGAGGTGAGGAGGGGACCGTGAGGCCCCTGGGGCCCCTCCCTGGCCTGGACCTCATCCATCCTGCCCATTTCCCCAGGAACAGAAACAGGCAGCACCCCCTCCCCTAGTCCCAGGCTCAAGAGGTGGGGGTGGGGGGCAGTCTGGACAAAGTCCCCCGGGGCGCTGATGGCTTGGCACTGGCGGGGCCAGATACCGAGTGAGCTGCAAGCAGCCAAGGGTGGGCTGTGCATAATCATCCAGGATTATGGCCCCGAGCCTCAGGTCACACGACGGGAGAGTCAAAACTAGGCTTGTGACAGGGACACCTGGCTGTTCAGTCACTGTAGGGAGCCGCAGAGACCCACCCCCAGGCCCCGCTTATCCCCCAACGTCTCCCTGCTTGTCCTGGAGACTTCCCTACAAGGTACCTTATGCCAGCAGCCAGGCACGGGCAGCCCGTCAGTGCCCTGGAAAGGAAGAAGGTTTCAGTGATGGGGGCAAGGGCTGCTCGGCTCTCTGCCCTGGCACCCTCTTGCCCTGGGTGAAGGGATGTAGCCCCGGGAGCTGCCATGTGAGGCTGCCGGAGCCCATTGAAACGTGACCCGAATGCCTGCCCTGTCCATCCAGGCGCCCCGGGCACGGGACAGACCACGCCTCACTCACTTGTCCTGATGCATCCCCTGGGGCTGTGTTGGGACACCTGTGCAGGGGGCAGAACCGGGAGGACCCTGGGATGCTGGGCTCATGCTGTACATCTGCTGATGCGGGGAGGACTGGCCTAATGGCCTTGACGTGGCGGCCATAACAGTGGCTTTCGACCCTCACCCTGAGGGCCTGAGAGTTTTCAGGAATTGAAGAGGATATACGGACAGTTCGGGAAGTGGGATCCTCTTCCGAGTGGCCCATCCTGGTCTCTGTGTCTGGGTCTGAGCCACGGGGTCAGGAGGAGGCCAGCAGGGTGGACCCTGGGCATGGGAGTTGTCTGGAAGCATCGGCCATTACTGCTCAGCAATCAGACACAAGTGGGGGGTTGTGGGAGATGGTCCTCAAGTGGCCTGGAAGATGGGGGACTGAGAGGGCCAAAGGCTGGTCCCATAGTCCGTCGGGGACCCTTGGGCAAAAACACTTCACTCTGTCCAAGGCACACTGACATGCATCTGGCAGGGGCACAGGCTGGGGCCTGAGGGTGGTGGGAGGAGGCAGGCAGGATCGGGGAAGAGGGGCAGATGCCAGCACAGCACAGCACACAGCAGGCCAGACCATGTACCGCAGGGCAGGGCCCGCTGCCCCTCGCCAGGCCCTTCGAGCCCGGGGCCCCTCGCTTGCCTCCGCATTTAGGATTTTCCTGTTTCAAAGACAAAGACTTCATGACTTGGAAGGAAGTCTCGGCCCAGGGGCTAGCTCTGCAGGGCCACCTGCTACCTGCTGTCCTCGGTACTTTCTGCCTGTGCTCCCTGCTCAGGGCTTCAGGGCTTTTTCTCATTCTCATTGCTCTTCCAGCCATCTGAGGGTGGGCCAGCCCCCCACTGTACGGAGAGGAGACTGAGAACCAGGGGGCTAGGTGACTCACTCATGGTCAGAGGATTGGGCCTCTGGGGGTCCCCGGCCCTGACCTCCCTTTGGTAGGGGGCCTCTCCCCATGCCCCTGGCAAGGGGGGCCAGGTATGAACATCTGGTCAGGTTTAGGATGGAGACTCAGCTGTTTCATTTCCCTGTCTTTTCTGAGCTCCACTGAGATAGTTTGACATGTAACCTCTGCCGCCTTCTAGACAAAGGAAATTGAATTTTGGTTATTTTAGGTCCTGGTTGGGTGTGTGGTGACACAGCAGGAAAGGAGGAGGCTGTGGGAGCAGGGAAGGAGGGCCTGGAGAACTCGGGGGAGGGGCAGGGGAAAGCATGGGGCCATCCAGGCAGAAAAGCTTCTCCCGGATGGGACAGATACCCAGAGAGGTAAGGGCGGTCCCACCCTCCTAAAGAGGAGCAGTGATTCCGGAAACAGACTCTGCCCTGGGGAGACTCCCTTTCTATAGAGGGGATGGGTCTCAAGTGGCACCCATGGTGGGGTCAGGACTAGAGCAGGAGGGCCCTCTGTGAGGGGAGTGACAGGGGCGGTGGCCCTGGCAGTGTAGGCAAAGATGACATGAAGATGCTGCAGGAGGCGGCAAGGACCTTGGTTGGGGCTTCCCTCCTCTGACACGTACCACAGGGCACGGCTGGTCCAGGCCCGGCGGTCCCGGCTCGCCCTTCTGGCCCTTCACTCCTTTCCGGCCGGGGACGCCTCGCTCCCCCTGCACAAGAAGGGAGATGGGGGTATGGCCATGGCCGCCATGCCCAGGGTGCCTCCAGCACCTCTGAGAGATGGGTTGGCAGCCACCCTGCCCTGCTGCCCCCATCCCAGCCTCCACCTGCTCACCCGCCTCTACCTCTCTCTGCCTGCTTCTCGCCTCCCATGTCCTACCCACCTCTTCCCTCCTCTTCACCTGCCTTCCTCCTCTGTCCTCTTGCCCCATCTCCTCTCCAGCTGCCCCCACTTTCTCTCCGCCTACCCTACCTTCTCTCCACGTTCGCTCCGGTCGCCTTTCTCTCCTCGGGGTCCAGGGAAACCCTGACAAGGGGATTAAGGGTTAAACCTGAAGATGAGGTTTGAGGTTTTCTTCTCTTATCTGTCCAGCTCTGCCCTTCCCTCCATATCCCTGGTACCAACTGGCCCAGTCCCAACTCCTAGGCAGGCTGACGTAGGGAGATGCGTGATTTAGGACACCAGCCCTGCTTCCTCTGAAGTAGAACCCTGTGGCAGTCTGTGGATGGAAGCCCCAGCAGTTTGCCAGGTCGAACAGGTGGGTGTGGCTTTGAGATGACACCTGCGCGCTAGGCCTCCCAGAAGGCAGCTGTGGCCATGGAGTCTTTAGCTCTGCCCTGACTACCTCCCCGAGTCCAGATGTCTTCTTCTCCAGACCCTTGTCATCGATGGAACAAAGCCCTCCCAGTCAGACTCAGGCTAGAGTTCTACCTCTTCCTTGTCTGCAGTTGCTCTTCAATGTGACACCTTCTCCTTGAAGTCCAGGGCAGACCCATAAGATTTGCAGCCCTGTATGTATGGTCACCATTTCCCTTCCAAGAGCTACCTGATTTTCCTGGGAACCCCCTCCTTTCTCATGCTTCATTGATTTCACTCCTAGCTCCAGGAGGGAGCATGTGATCAGGCCCGGCCAATTAGGGCACTGTATTTCTCTGGCCAAGTGTTATTTCAGCATTGACCCAACTAGGATCAATGAGAGTTGATGAGACTTTTTCTTAAAGAGTAGAGAGTGAGCCCAACTGGCATGGTCCAGTAGTTGAGCATCGAATCGAACCAGGAGGTTGAGGTTCAATTCCAGGTCAGGGCATATGCCCGGGTTGTGGGCTCCACCCCCATTGGGGGCATGCAGCAGGCAGCCTATCAATGATCCTCTCCTGTCACTGATGTTTCTATCTCTCTCTCCCTCTCCCTTCCTCTCAGAAATCAACAAACATATATTTTTTTAAAAAAGAGTAGAGTGAGATAGTCTTTCTCCAGAATTTGAGCCTGGAGAGACGCAGGTCTGGAGCTACTGGCTCTATCTCCTCATCATATGGAACTTCGGATGATGCCCACACCGAGCAATCACATACAAGAGAGGCTGAGAGTTTGTGTTGTGCTGACACACTTGAGCCCTAGATCCAAGTACTTCTGGATTTTTTTCAGTTATGAGCCAGTTTAAACCAGTTTAAATTGTGTTTTCTGTCTCTTGCAACCAACAGACATTTGATCCAGTCAACCTTGGACTAATACTCTCCCTCCTCTCCGTCCCACAATGCTTCCTTAGCAGAAGCATCTTCATTTCTCACCGGGATATTGCCACAGGCTCCTTACTGCTCTCCCCATTTCCCTGCTCCAATGTGTCACCCATCCACCATCTATTCATCCACCCACCCATCCAAAAAGCACCTACTCTGGGCTGAGCATTGGACTTGGCACTGGGAACATCGGGGAAACCAGGCAGTTGTAGTCCCAGCTGTGGGAAAGGGCGTTACACCCAAGCCAACCAGATCATGCTACTGTAGTGCAGCAAGAGGGCAAGAGCTACACACAGGAGGACCCGATCACGGTGAATGGGGAGATACTTACATCTAGTCCTGGTTCCCCGGGTCTGCCCTGAGGGGATACAAAGAGCAGGTGTGAGGAAGCATAGCTGCTGGGAATGTCAGCCCTGTAAGTTGTCCACAAGCCTGAACTCTGGCCCTGAAGTGCGGTGGTTGAACCCCCAGGGCCGAGTGACACCACAGCGGGCAGCCATAGTTGGGGGCATTAAAAAAAGTGGTTACCTTCTCTCCTTTGGTTCCTGGCAGCCCAATAAGGCCCAGTGGACCAGCGGGCCCCTGGATGAGAAAGGAATGAATTAGGAGGTGTGATGGTCATAGGAATCAGCACCTCTAACGACAAACAAGGCTCATGACACTCACAGGCAGGCCGCTGGGGCCTCTCTCCCCCGACTCGCCCTTCTCTCCCTTTGCTCCATCCAAGCCCTGGAAGGGAAGGGGGACACAGTCAGGGGAAAGGGGTCAGACAGAGGGAAGGCCAGGAAATCTTTGGGCCTGTGGGGGCCCAGGTGTGCAGGCCAGAGGGACAGATTCCAGGCTCTGTCAGGTCTGGGCCGGGTTCCTTTCTGTGCAAATAATCAGAATGAGCTGCGGGCGTGAGCATGTTACCTTTTCCTGCACTTGGGCTTCCTGAGTGCTCATGGTAGAGGTTGTGGTCACACCCATTTCACAGATGAGGAAAGAGAGGCACAGAGGGGGCAGGGATGGACCCGCATAGCAAGCAAGTAAGTGGCAGGACTGACTGCCAACTGAGTTTCTGAGCTCCATCCCTGACAGCATCTGCCTCTTCTACACATAATCTGGGGAGGCCTTGGGACAAAGAAGAGCCAGAAGCAGCACATCTGGCCGGCCACATGCTCGGCCCACTCAGCTCTGGGAGTCCATGACTCTGAGTCCTCAAGTTGGCCTCTGAGCTGGGGAGGCAGAGAGGGGCTCCTCAGGGGAGGGCAAACGGTGAGGTCAGCTGCCTCCCCCTGTGTGTGGCTCCTGGGACAGGGCACACTGGCATGCCACACTATGGCTTTAATTTAAGGGCAGAGGACACAGCATTATGTAATACACACCAAACCCAAGACTTCATGTCAAGGCTGTGGGCAGTTGGGAGACAGATGTGCATGTGGGGGGCAAAAGGGGAAGTGGCAACGAGGGGGGAGGTACAGAGAAAGGGGAGAAACAGTGAGGGGGGAAAGCAGTGGACTGGGGCCCAGGCAGGAGGAAAAGGGGTAAGAGCAGAGCACCAAGTGTGGGCGTGAGGGGGCACCAGCCTTAGGGGACTCAGAATATTCAGGGAAGATGCAGGGCTGGCCTGATGCCAAGCGTGGGGCCCTCACTCGGCCCATTAGCAAGGCTTTCTGAAACTGTCCAGGCTGTGAGTCTGCAGCAGGTTGGGGGGTTTCACCCACGCCCCAGACTCACCTTGGGACCCTGGATTCCCTGAAGGCCCTGGAGGAGGAGGAGAGAGCAGATCAGGGCCAAGGCCCTCTTGGTCATGAAGGCTTGCAGGCCACCCACTGGCCTTGACCTGGGGGAGGAGGGTCCCCCCAAGCCCAGATGCTGGCTCTGCCCTCCCTCTCCCCTGCAAGGAATTCTGCCCTCCCCAGTCACAGCTCCTAGGCCTGGGCCCACCACCCTTTTTGTATCCCAGCTGCTTCAAGCCAAACATTCTTACCATGGGGCCCGGGGGACCAGGAGGGCCGGGGGGCCCTGGCTCCACTATGATCTGGGCCTAGGAAAGGGTCAGAAGTGGATTAGCTACAAATCGCCTCATCATCCCTCACCCACCCACACGTGAGCTCATGGGACGTGTTGGAGGGACACTCCCTGGACACCAGGCCCTGGGCCATTGCTTCTTGCTCCCCGCACCTTGTGGGGGGCCCAGCGCTGGCATTTGGGTTCTCAGATGGGCCTTAGGTGGAGGACACCGAGGTTCCCCCTCCCCTGCTACCCTAGGCTTGGTCAGGCCAGGGGGCCCTGCTGTTCCAAAACTTGGGCCTCCAGCTGGCTTGAGCTGGGCATTGGGGGGAGACCTTGGGATCCAGCAATCCCCTTACCAGGCTCTCTGATAGGCTGTCTGGTGCCGGCTCTCCCTTCTCGCCCTTGGGACCGTGGGCGCCCTGCAGGACAGGATGACCTTGAGCCGTTTATGTCCATCACCAGATCACCACCCACGGTGAGCAGTACCTCCCCTGTCCTCCCCGCAAGGCTTCCGTCAGCAGAGACGTGCCCGGCTGGCCAGTGCAGCTTAGAATAGTTTCCCCAGGTCAACGGGCGCTCAGAAAGCAGCGTGCTGCGGTGCACGCGGCCGTTTTCCTGTGGCACAGGCAGCTCTCGCTGGGCGAGCCTCATGGATGGACGATGGACATGAAGTGAGGTGCTTCATGTGCCAGCTTTTCCAGTCCATCCGCGCCAAGACCAACCATCAACGTGACAATGCTGGTGACAGCAGGCACTGATTGCATGCCAGCCACCATTCTCAGAGCTGTTCCCTCGAGTAGTGGGAAATTATCACCCCCATGTTAGAGGTGGGGAAACCAAGGCCCCGGGGTTCCTTGTTGCTTGTACAGGGTTCCAGTCAGTAAGAAATGAAACAGGTGCCAAGACTGGTTTGGCTTGTAGGGGTGTCGAACTCAATCAGAGAAGGGGCCAAAATCTAAAATCCAGCCTAAATCGCGGGCCGAATGGTTTACTGAACAGTCATAAACTGACAATGTCATAAACTGACAGCGGAGTGCAGTGATGACAGCGCGGTGCGGGCCACATTGCAAGGCCTGGCGGGCTGGATTTGGCCCGCGGGCCTTGTGTTTGACACATGTGGATAGAGCATCGGTCTGCGGACTGAGGGGTCCCGGGTTCAATTCCAGTCAGGGGCATGTGCATTGGTTGCGAGCACATTGCTGGTGTGGGGTGTGCAGGAGGCAGCTGGTTGATGTTTCTAACTCTCTATCCCTCTTTCTTCCTCTCTGTAAAAAAAAAAAAAAAAAATCAATAAAATATTTAAAAAGAAAAAAGAAAAAAAAGAAAGAAAGAAATGAAACAGGATGCCAACTCAGGCAGCCAGAGCCGCGGCCTAACCACCGCCAACTCACTTCCTCGGGCAGGGCCTCCTTATCTCACCTCCTCAGCGGCCTCGGGAGAAGCAGCAGGCCCTTCAGCAGGGGCTCGGGGAGTCTGAGCCCGTGGGCTGGGCGTCAGCTTCCTTTCCGCCCCGTGGCCCCGGCTGGGCTGAGGCTGCGGGCCCCGCCGGCAGGCACACTTTCACTTTGGGACCCGACATGGGGCCAGTGGGAGGTGGGCCCACCCAGCCACTTACCGGGAGGCCGGACAGGCCCATTTCGCCTGCTTCCCCTTTGGGTCCAGTTGGCCCAGCCTCTCCTGGGTCTCCTTTTGGTCCTTTGGGACCCTGAAAGCCACATGGACAAGGGGTCAGCGCAGCTCAGCAGGCATTCTCCTTCCCCGACTCTGACAGGTCCCCAGAGCTTTGCTCAGGCCAGGCCAGACCCCTACTTCCTCATTGTGACAAATGCACCGAGGGGCCTGGACAGAGATAGGAAGAGGGCACCCTGACACCTGCCTCACTGCTCACAGGGGTATAGGAGGGGTGGGGGTGAAGGGAGTGGAGCACGTGGGCCTGGGCAGCCACGAGGGGGCACTATGGGGTTCCAGGTCAGCCCTGTGCTTACCTCTCAGGAGCCAGAGATGGGAGCCCCAACCCCTACAGCCAACCCACCATCTATAGAATCACCTTCCAACCTCTGCATTCTCACACACACACGTACACACGTGCCCTCCCCTGCCCCTGGCACCAGTATCACCAAGAAAATGAAAGGCTCAGAGACCTTCTCTCCGTCGATTCCGGGGGCACCAGGCAATCCGAGCTCACCCTGGAAGGGAACAGACAGCAAGAGGGTTACAGTGTCCCATGGCCCCCAAGAGGGATCTGTGGCTAGGCGGCCACCCCCAACCAGCCTGGTCAAGTCCCTGCAGTTAGATCTCAGGAAGGCACGGTGCCAGGAGCTGGCCACCTCCACGCCTCCATGCCCTCAGCCCCTACAGGCAGACGTAGCCCAGGCTGTAGGTTACATTTTGGAAGCGAAGGCCCCAAGGGTTACATGACTTGCTCCAGGCCCCACAGCCCAGGGACAAGGGCGGAACCGGACCTGTCTGATTTCACTGTCTGGGCTCTTTCTCCCGAGCCAGCTGGGCAGGGTGTAACGATGCACACAGGCCACAGGAAGGACCACGTCATCTACGGGACTGTGTGATGTCACGAGGGGCCAATGTACGGGCTTCCACATGTGAATCAAACTCCCCAGAGTGCAGGGTAACTAGGGCCTGGGAGAAGGCGCCCTGCTTGGCTAGGAAGTAGCCCCTTTCTCCGAGCCTCTAGAGGCCAGGCTGGATCATGGGGCGACAAGCAGAGGGGCAGGTGGGCTCTGGAGACTACGGGCTTGAGGGGCCACCCAGCTGCATGTGCACTGACCTTGGCTCCGGGGATTCCGGGAGGCCCCGGCGGGCCGGGAGGACCCTGTGTGCAAAAGACAGGCTGGTCAGTGTGAAGCGGGGCCTCCCCCTCACTGCTGGTACTCCCCTCCCCCCGGGGGGCCTGTCTCTGTTCAGCTAGGCTACGGCAGGGTCAGGATCTTCAGCAGCTGATTCCCACCCAGCCAGGCCAGGCCAGGCCCCTGGTCTTGGAGTCCTGGGAGGAGGCACCAAGCGTCAGGATATCACAGTGCCGCTGCCATGGAGAGTCCAGAGTCCCTCTGCCCTCAGAGCTTGTTTCCCCCAAATTAGATTTCTTCTCAACACTGCCCTGCTCCAGATCCTGCAGTGGCTCCCCATTGCCTCTGAAGCTGTCACTCAATGCCAGCCCCAAACTGTATCCCCAACAGTGGCCAGCACTGCCTTCTCTACTTCTCCTGTGACTCTCTGACCATCCGCTCTGTCGCCTGTAGTCTCCTGCCCCGGGGAGTTCCTGGGTCACACGGGTAAGGGATGGCACCTTCAGTCTCTAGGTCTGACCTGAGTCCCAGGCTGCTATCTTGACCGAGGCCTCCAGGAGGCTGCCTGCTCACTGAGGCTCATCATCGCCCTCCAAACTCAGGTCCCCTCCCAAAGGCTGCACCCCATCCAGCCTCTCGGCTCCCCGAGTTCCAGTCCTCCACCTCCTCTTACCAACCTCCTCCCTTCCTGTTAGAGGCTCCATGGAGATGTCCCATCTTACACCTTCCTTCCGTCCATCCACCACCCGCCTCTAGGCCCAGCTCAGCACCTACCTTCCCGGCAGCCTGCCTGCCTCCAGCTGTCCCCACACCCACCTTGTTCACCTGCCACACCATCCCCCAAGACGTGGTTGTTAGCATTGCCCCTCTGCTCAGAGCATCAGCTATGGCTTCCTGCTGCCCATCCAATGGTGCATCCTCCCAGCCTGGCACCCTGCCTCCCTGTGCTCATGGGACTTCTCCCGTGCAGCTCCTAGCCAGCCTGGGACACACCATGCATGTACACGCCCTTGGGACACACCACACCACACCACACCACACCACACCACACCACACCACACCACACCATGCGGGCCTGGGGGGCCACAGTTACCATCAGTTGGTACTTCTCTGAGGCCTGTGGGAAATAACTGGAATTGAACCATCAGTCTGGTCTCTGATGGCCGTCTCTCCCTCGCCCCCCTAGCTCCCTCCCCTGGCACTCAACCTCTCTTCCACTGGTTATGGCCCCCAGGTTTGCTGGGCAGGGCTCACAGGCTCCATCTCCCAAGCGAGGCTCTGGGGCGGGCCTGGCCACTCTCATCCCCTGCCAATGGTCATTAGGAGACCCGGCCCTCTGGCCTGAGCTCCCAGGGAAGGTCCCAGGAGGCCTTGCTGGGGTAGGACACAGGAAATGCCCTGCCCCTGCCTCTGCCCCTTGTTGCTTTGACCCCAAGGAAGCTCGGGGCCCCATGAGCCCCATCGCAGCAGCTCTCTCAGTATCAGCACAGCGGCACCTGGGAAGGTCGGGGCCCCTGCGTACAGAGTGTGGATGAATGCACAGAGGGAGTGGCTATTCCCTTAGGGAATGGACAGCAAGGCGCATGCGGCCCACCAGGAACACTACCTTCAGGGCATCCAGGATCCTGCCATCGTAGTCAATCACCACCGTGTCTCCTTGCTCACCCTTGAGGCCGGGGGGGCCCTGAGGCGGGAAGAAGAGGGAGGTTTCGGGGAGGAGCTCTGTTGGCGGGGGCAGTGGCAGTCGCCTCTGCATGTCACCCCAGGAACCCAGGACCTGGGGCCACATGCAGTGCTGGCCCCAGCTCGGCTGCAACCTGGGGGCCCAGCAGGGCTGGTCCTCAGGTCGGGTCCCCTGGCATTCACTGCGCTGGCACCCAGGCTCACTGACAACACAGGGTAGGAGCCGGGCAGGCACCTGGAGGGAAAGGGGGCCTGGGGCCAACTGCAGAGCAAGCCCCGCCGGATTGGGGGTGGCAGCACTCGGCTTTCATGTGGGAACGGAGGCCCAGCCCTGAATTCTCGAGGTAAAGTGGAAAGCCTAATGTGATGTGATGCTGTTCAGGTTTTTAAATGTTGGCAAACAAATAAACACAAACAAAGACACCCAAACCCTCCAAAGCGCCGTGCAGGAGGCTGCCCACACCCAGGCACCCACAAGCCCGTTCATTCCCGGTAGGAGCACACATCCACCCGAGCCTGTGGCCACAGGTCTTGTCTCCACTTGCAGGTGGCCACATGGTGAGCACGTGGCTGCTTACCCTGCCCCCCCCTGCACCTCCCCTCCCGGGCACTGCTCTGCTTGGAGAAGAGCGAGCAGCCACGAACACGCTGGCTCAGGCCTGTGCCAGCCCCGTGCCCTGGGCGGAGGGACCCAGGTGGGGGCCCCCTGCTGGCTGCCTCCATGGTCAAGACCCACGAGGAACTGTAGTTTACACTGACTTTCCACACAGTGAGCTTACTCCCGTCCCCGGCCACCTGCAGGCTCCGGCTGCGGGCGGAGGCCTGGTTTCTGGAGGAGGACACCTGCTCCAGGCACTCCGGGGATGTGCCTGCTCCGGCCACAGAGCAGGAGCAGGGTGCCAGCCTAAGGTGTGCCGACAGGCTTTGGCCCCAGGAGGCCTGGGACCTTGGGGCCAGCGGGAGTCTCTGTGCTTCCTGGTGACAGGAATGAGCTGAAAGGCCAGGACCCCCACAGGGGCGGGGGCAACGCCGTGTGTGACAGGTGGGGGTCTGTGTTTGAATACGCCAAGAAAAGGCTCTCGAAGGGCGAGCGCGCACCTGGGAGGGAGGAACAAGAGGGGATGTGTCTTGTCACATCCACATTTGAACATTTTCCCGAAAGCGTGTACTACGAGATTAAAAATGAAAAAAAAAAAATCACAAATGAATTAATATAAAAAAAGACTCCATTTCTGGAGCCTCACTGCTCCTCTGGGGCCTTTGGTGACAGGGACCTTTAAAGCGACAGGCCCAGCCCCAGCGGGTTTGGCTCAGTGGATAGAGCGTCAGCCTGAAGACTGAAGGGTCCCGGGTGCAATTCCAATCAAGGGCACATGCCCGGGTCGTGGGCTCCATCCCCAGTAGGAGGCAGCCAATCAATGGTCCTCTCTCACTGATGTTTCTGTCTCTCTCTCCCTCTCCTTTCCTCTCAGGAATAAATATATATATGAAAGTGCCAGGCTCCTGGGTCCTCTGTGGGTGGCTGGAGGAGAGACTGCTTACCCGCAGCCCTGAGGCTCCGTCGGCTCCTCGCTGGCCCGGCTCCCCCTGTGGAGACGACGTGGTTGCAGCCAGTGCACACAGCAGGCCAAAGGCTCCCCACCGCCTCCCGTCCCCTCTCCCCACGGGGCGCAGGCCCTCACGTGTGTGATTGCGGAACCCTTTGACCCCAGAGATAGGCCACCGCGGCCCAGGAGCCCAAGGCTACATTACATGGTGCCTTAGCCTCATAGCTCCCCAGACCTATTGCCGCCCGCTGCACCCCCCCCCCCCCCCCGACCCCCCCAGCTCAGATCAGTCTCTGGTTGCCAGTCCAATGAGACCCGAGATCCAAGACCTGAGGATGCAGCCCCCCTCCCCCCACCCAAGGGATTCCCAATGTAAAAAAGGCCAATTGGAGGTGAACCACATCTCCTCTGAAGGGGCCGCAGAAGCCGCCGCCGTGGGCTGCTAAGTCACCTTTGTCCCCGGGACTCCGTCCACGCCCTTCTCTCCCCGTGGCCCCACGCTCCCCGGCTCGCCCTGCAACAGAGACATTGACAGTGGAAGGAAGCAGCGGGGCGGTGAGGGCTGCCGGGGCTGCCGGCCTCTGCAGCGGTTCCAGGAGAACACGGCTGAGCCACCTGAGAGGATGGACCTCAGGGCCCGCCCGGACCCGGGGACTCAGGACCATAGCCTCCTTCCGCCCGAGTCCTGGGGCATAGCTGGGGCGGCTCGGGGGCTCCAGAGACATTGTGGAGGCAGGCTGGCCAGGACTGGGTGGCTGTCACGAGAGGCTGGGGAGCCAGGATGACGTCGGTTCCCGGCCTGGGGACAGGGCAGGGAGTGGGGCACCGGAGACGGGAACCAGAGGACTTCAGGGTGTGAGGGGAGAGCTGTGAGGTGCCGGCCCCGTTGACGCGTGGGCCCAGGGCCTTCCTGCTGCCCCTCTGTGGCCCGTCCTGGGCATCAGCCTGTGCCCACCATGTGACAGGGCCAGGAGGGGCTTCGCCAAGGAGACGACACCGTGCAAGACGGGCGGCAGGAGGAGCTCTGGGGGAGGCACTGGTACCTACCTTGGGCCCTGGAGGTCCAGGGAGCCCTGGCTGGCTTGGTGTCCCGTCATCCCCCTGAGGAGAGAGTGGTGGAGGCTGCAGCCTCAGACCTGGACACGCCCGCAACACCCCTCTGTCCTCCCCAGCACAGCTGTCCACTCCCGTCACCAACACTGGTTATACCGGGACGGGCAGCTTCTCCCTCCCCTCCTCGCCCCTCTAGGGCAGGGATGGGGTCAGATCTACCTCTGTCCCCGGCTCTCACCAGCCCAGGGCCAGCCCAGAATGGCCTCGGCAGGTGTGTGCAGAAGAAATGGGGGTCAGGTGAAGGGGAGGAATTCGTCCTTCCGTCAACAATGACCTTGTGGGCACTTTCTGTGGGCCAGGAGACAAGGTCCCTACTCGGGGGGTCAGAGGAGGCCGAGGGCAAGGAAATCTCCAGAGGAATATGTTGCAGCGTGACAGGAAATAGAAGGGCCAGGCAGAAAACTGAGGGGGACGGCAGGGTGGAAAGGGACTCGGGGAGGGTGTGCTTCAGTAGGTGGCAGGGGCAGTTTCTCAGAGGAGAGGCAGCTTTGCTGAGACCTGCAGGAGGGGGAGGCCAGCATGGAAGAGGTGGGAGAAGGTCACGCTGGGTCAGAGGCTCCAGACCTGAGCGCACACCAGGATCCCCTGCGGCTGCTTGGACAGAGCACGGCCCACCCCCAGCGACTGTTTTGGGGGGTCTGGGGTGGGCCCCGAACATGCTTGTGAAACAAGCCCCCAATGATGCTCTTGGGACTACAGCTTAAGAACACTGTGCTGCACCCTGAGGCGGGTAAAATGTGATGTTTGAGGAAAGGAGCGAATGAGCGAATGAATGAACAAATGAGATTCTGGCTTCAGACACATACCCACAGTGAGGGATCAGGTCTGCCGAGGAGCAGGGCACCTTCTTTGTGGGGGCTCCCATTTCCACCCCGTGCCCAGCCCCTGCCCTTCTCTCCAGCCCACTCTCACCCCCCACCCCCACGGAGAAGCCCCTCCTCAGACCCCACTCACCTTCTTTCCTGGAATGCCGGGCTCACCCTGAGGGGCAGACAGTGGGGGTGCAAGACAAAGGTCAGAGACATTGGGCTGCCTGCTCCTCTGGAGAAGGGGCCCCTGAGCCACGCCCAGCGCAGTCCGGAGGGCCCAGCCCCTCGGAGAGGAGCACATGGGTGCGGGGCTGACAGTCCCGGACTCCACTCCTGACCCAGTCCCTTCCAAGCCGAATGCCCTCAGGCAAGTCCCTGCTCTTGAAAGCAGGAGTATGCTGCCCCCAGCCTCAGAGGGCCTCAGAGGGTCACTGCTCGATGACAGAGGATGCATGAAAAGCCCCTGGCTCGCAGCACGTGCTCACTAAATGGAACCCTTTACTCCTGCTCAGCTCAGGGACTCCAGCTCCTTCAGGGAGGACCAGAGCCTGCCTTCCCACCCAGCAAGCACTGAGCTGACATCTGAGAGAACTTTAAAAGCTAATGTGCTTCATTAGTTGATCCTTACAACATGGTGTGAAGGTAAGGCAGAAAAGGCTTATCATGCCCCCATTTAACAGATGAGTAAACTGAGGCCCAGAGAGAGATGCAGTAACTTGCCCAAGGTCACAGAACTCTGTCTCCTAACCCTGCTGCCTGGGCGTGGGGACAGGGACTGAGGAACACTTACCTTGGGCCCTGGCGGTCCCTTTGGGCCCTGGAACGAGAGAAGGTGTTAAAGGGGATGCTGGAGGTTGCTCCTATCTGTCCTCATCATTCTCATTTGACAAAGGATGACACCATGTCCCAGGGAGGAGCAGGCAGGGCTGTCACTGCTTCCGGTCTTGGACAGCTTCTCATCAGATCTCAAGCAGCGACCAACAGACTGCAGGCCCCCTCCCAGGGATGCAGAGCTGTGAGGACTCTGCTGGGCTGGAGGCCTGGCCATCCCTTCCCACTGCTGGTGGGGGCAAAAGCCTGGGAGTATGCACACGTACAGCCACACACACAACCTGAGTGTGAGTGTTGTGTGTGTGTGTGTGTGTGTGTGTGTGTGTGTGTGTAAGAGGAGCCGCTCAGGCCTTTGAAATGCTCTGGGTACTGACCGTCTCACCGTCTTGTCCAGCCTCTCCTTTGGGACCCTGAGGACACAAGGAGAGAGATGAGGGGATGCAGGGTTAGCTGAGCCCACAGCTCCTGCCAGACCCTGGCCTAGGCTCCAATCATATTTGCTCATGTCAGCCTCACTAAACCTGAAAAGTAGGGGTCATTGTCCTCACTTCACAGGTGAGGACGTTTAGGCTCAGGGAGTTATGTGCCCAGTGGGACCGGGACTGGATGAGCCAGGTGAGTAGCTGCCCTGAGAGGGCACCCTGGTGGCAGGTGGGTGGAGGTGCTGGCTTCACATTGGAGAAGTTGCAGTCTCTGGGTTGGGGACAGGGAAGCAGGTAGATGAGGTTTGCCCTCCGGGGTTTGGTGGGACCATGGGAAGATGACCGAGGCTAACTAGTTAGTACAGGGGGTGGGAGGAAGAAAGAGAGAGGAAGAAATAGAGGTTGGAAAAGATCTGCAGAGAAAGAGCTTACATACAGGGGTCAGGGTCAGATTAAACTGAGATTGCAACCAAGGTCAGAGTTAGGGTCTATGTGACTATTTGGAGTTAGAGTATGGGGTAAGAGTTGGATTTGGAATCAGGGTCGGAGTCTGTAAAGGCGAGAGTTAGGGTCTGATGATAGTCTGATTGGGATATGGATTAGGATTTGGGAATGAGTTTGGGGTCAAGATCTTAATTGGGGCTGGGAACCCAGCTAGTTTTGGTGTAAGGGTCTGGGTTGGCGGTAGAGTTAGGGTTGGGTTTCGGTCTGAACTGGGGATAGGGCTGGGGTTGGGCTGGTTCTGGGATCAGGGTTTGGGGCTTTGGTGCAGGACCAGGGCCTGGTGGTCCAGCTCCATGTCCTCTTACCGCTGGGCCTGATGCTCCTCGGGGTCCATCTTTCCCAGTGTCGCCAGGAGGGCCCCGAGCCCCGGGAGGCCCCGGGGGCCCAGGAGGCCCAGCAGCCCCATCTTGCCCTTGGTCGCCCTGAAAGAGATGCGGCTGGCATGACTCTGAGGGGAGGGCAGGGGTCCTAGTCTCTAGAGAGAGGCCCCTTAGACGGACAGTCCAATGCCTTCCCTTTCCCAGCCCCTAACAGGCTCGGAGAAAAGGCTTTGTTGTTAGGACCGTTGCCACGTTTTGGTGGCCACACGAAGGGACAGGTCCCTAAAGCTCAGCTTAAGGGGCCAACAGGGCCTTTTTAAAAAATATATATTTTATTGATTTTTTTTGCAGAGAGGAAAGGAGAGAGATAAGAGAGTTAGAAACATCGATGAGAGAGGAACATCGGCCAGCTGCCTCCTGCACACCCCTCACCGGGGATGTGCCCGCAACCAAGATACATGCCCTTGACTGGAATCGAACCTGGGACCTTTCAGTCCACAGACCGACGCTCTATCCACTGAGCCAAACCGGTTTCGGCCCAACAGGGCCTTTTATTTACACTCCAAGGAGTGTGCCATCTCCTCACCTGCGGAGTTTAGGTGAGAGATGACACCCAGTGGGTGTTAGAGAAGGCACCTGTGCCCGGCCAGCCCCTTCCTCCAGAAAGGGGATTGCAGGCCTCCTGAGAGACCTCGGCTGGACCACTCCCGCTTCATCCGGTGACAGAGGTGCGCTCTTGGGCATTTGTCCCAGAGAAGGGAAGACTCACGTTCACACAAAAATCAGCACATGGATGTTCCTAGAGTCCAAGGGCCCCAAACTGGAGACCAGAAGTCCTCCAATGGCGGGTGGCTAACCACCTGGGGCACCTCGGCCAGGGAACACTCTCAGCAGCAAACAAGCAGGAACAGAGCACCAACACGCAGCCACTGGGATGCATCTCACGGGAATTACGCCGAGGGAAAAAGCAAATCTCAAAACGTCACATACGTTGTGATTGCAGCTACATCGCATTCTCAAAATAGCAAAAGAATAGAGAGGGAGCATAGATTAGTGGTTGCTAGGCGTTAGGGATGGGGGTAGAGAGCTATAAGACAGTAGCCTGAGGGGTCTTTGTGTGGAGGTTGCACGAATCTACAACAGCGATAAAAATGCATGAGATTAAGCACACAGGTGAGTGGGAGAAGTCTGAGTAAGGTTGGTGGATTGTATCAACTTCCTGGGTAGGAGATTATACTAGGTGCTGCCCAAGTCACCTTTGGGGGGAAACTGGATGATGGGAACATGGTGTTACATGTTACAACTGCACGTGAATTTACAATTATCTTAGAAAAAAAAAAAGGCGACAGAGGGCCACACAGTCTCTCTCATGCAGCACCAAACCCCCAACTCTCAGGCCGAGCGAGGTTAGTACTGGGTCAGACCTCAGCCAGCCAGAGCCCTCACCGGTGGCCCCCCCTGCAAGGAGGGAAGACCACAGTGCCACCGGCACTGCCCGCTGCCCGGCACTGGCACAGGAGTGGGGTACACCCGCCTCACAGTGCCGGCAGTGCCGAACCTTTCCGTAGCCAGGCCTCTGTGGAGTGGACCCTGCTGTATGAGGGCATCCTGGGGTTCTCTCATCCAGTCATCTGGCCAGGCACCGCTCCTGTCCTGTTTTACAATCTGAGGGCCAGCGCCAGAGGGTGACCATTTAACCAGGGTGACGGGGCCAGGAAAGGCCATCGAGGCAGAGGTCTCTCTGTTCACCATGAGCTCCGTGATAGGAAAGAGCTCACCTCTCCAGCAGCTGCACCTAAGACCTCACTCACTGGCTTTCCCAGTGAAAAGCTTAGCGGAAGCTCTCAAGGTCCACCGTGGGGATCCACCAGGTCCCGACCAACAGGATCGGACTCCAGCTCCGGGGCCCGTGCTGGACACACGGGCCTGGACTCCACTTACTGAGGCAGAAAGTGGGCTTAGACACTTGAGCAGGCCCTGGAGAGGCTCTGAGGTTCTTCCCCTGCGTTTGCCTGGGACATGAGGCTGCCCGCTGCCTCCTCCTCCCGCCGGGATCGGACGGCTGAGGTCTAACCCTGGGAGTGTGATGAGTCGTCGAGGGGAACACGCAAGCCAGCAGCCCAGACAGGCCCCTCGTCCAGTCTACCTTGAGGATGCGGCGATTGTACATGGGATGGTCTCTACTTATAAAGCCCGGGTGGAGCCGTGGGAAAACCATCTACAGCAAACAGGTCGTGTGGTCAGAAAGGCAGGAGGGTGATTTGGAAAACCACAGAGCTATTTCTGGAGGCAAAGCCACCTCTGCAGCCACAGAAGGCAGCCTGTGATTGGGGGCGGGAGGGGGGCACGGCGAAGGGGTGGACCACGTGCCCGCAGGGGCTGCTACGCTCCCTCCCTCCCACAGCGTTCTCTCCAGTGTGACCGTGCTACTTCCCAAGAGCTGGGGCCTGTTTCTCCCCGTCCCTCACGGACGCTGTGACAGATGGGACCGTTGGATGCAGGGGCGGTGATGCTGTGTATGGCTCTTCACGTGCCTGGCAGTCCTGGCTTCCTGCTTCTCAAAATGTTCTCGAGAGGCCCCTGGAGGAAGCCCAGCTCCCAGCCAACAGCCGCCTCCCCTCCAGGCCCCACGGCCCCTCTTGCAACGGGAGAGACCCAGCAGCCAGGGGGCATGAGAGATGGTGACCTGTGGTTTGAGTGGCTCTCAGGGTGGAGGTGTTTCACAGGGGCTTTTACCCACGAAGCAGCGTGGGGCTTGGGGAGGTCTGCCCGACAGCTACACCAGGGCTGGGGGACTTCTGTCTGCTGAGGGGTGGGAGGATCAGCTTCTACATCCCACAGAGAGTGAGCAGAGGGGGTTTTTCAGCAGCCAGCCAGCTCAGAGGCGTCCTTTATTTGGCTGCAGGGACTTCTCACCAGCTTTCTGTGGCCCTGCCTCTGGCCTCCTATCAAAGGCTCAGCCCAGAACAGCTGGGTCTCCAGGGAAACAGCCTGGCCAACCCTGGTCCCTGCTCTGGACTCACAACCACCCTCAGAGCCATGAGGATGCAGAGCTGGGACAGGGACCCAGCCCAGCCCGCCTGGGCCTGCACAGCCCCCTCTGCACGCTGTCCCCTCTCCTTTTACCCCCCACACACAGCGCCTGCCTCCGCGCCAGGCCCACCTCCTGCTTGCCGTGGGTGCCGGGCCATCGGCTACAATCTCCACCCCGCAACCTTCTTAAACACAACTGTGAACATGCCACGTTCCTGCCTTTCTCCGGGCAGCTGATGCCTGCCTCTCGCCTCTGCGGTGAGGCTGCGGCCGCTGTCTGCCGGGGCTGTGGTAAAGGCGGAGAGGGCCACTAAGTGACCCTCGGCCAAGACCTCCTTTTGCAGGCCCAGCCCTCCTGGTCTCCCCTCTGCTTCAGCCTCTGCTGAGGAAACCCCTGCTCCTGCCTGAGGCACTTCTGAGTCCTGGGGCCCGGGGCCACGGAGGGCCAAGGTGGTCTGGCTGAGGCTCCCGTCTACTGTTCCATGTGGGGTGCTGGGCACCCACTTATATGGTTGCGTTGAATCTTCACCACAGTGAAGATTGGGGGTAGAGGCTGTTACCCCCACTCACAGTTAGAGAAACGGAGCCTCAGAGGGCAAAGTGATGTGCTCAGGGTCACTTGGCAGTAAGTAGCAGAGCTGAGCGTGGGTTCAGGGCTGCTGACCCTACAGTCTTCCTCTTCCAGGGTGCTGGCTGTCCTCAGGAAGGTCCGTCTCTGGTCTGAGACCAGTGCTGGCCCCCTGTCTGCCCACCCACAGTGATACGTGCTATGGGACGTCTGGCAGAGACTTCCCATCTGTGCCAGACCGGCGGCCATTTCAGTGAAATCCTGAAGCAGAATATACTGTGGGCAGGAGAGGGGCTGCTCACTCACCTTCTGTGATAAGCTGTAGGGCGTGCTTTATCTATCTATCTATCTATCTATCTATCTATCTATCTATCTAAAATCCTAAGTGACCGAACAACCAAACGACTAGTTGATTGGTCGCAATGATGTGCACTGACCACCAAGTGGCAGGTGCTCAACACAAGAGCTGCTTCTTGGTGGTCACTGCACTCCCACAGCCAACCTCCCTCAGCTGGCCAACCTCCCTTGGCCCCTCCCCCTCACCGACCCCAATCAGCTCCGATCAGTCTGGGCCAGGCTGAGGGACCCTGCCTGTGCATGAATTTGTGCACTGAGCCTCTATTTATAATATAAAACCAACTGTGTAGGAGGGGGAGGGGGTCTTACCCGGGGTCCAAAGTCTCCTGGTGCACCCTGGGAACAAAAAATAGGAAGATGTGTCACCACCTTGATGACTTTACATACGCCCAGCTCTGTGCTCAGAATGTCATGTACATGGTCTCATCCACTCTACCAAAAATCACATGCAGGCTCTCTTCTCCCCGCCCCCCCATTTCCAACGAGGAAATGAAGGCACAGAGGGGCTAAGTAGTCTGCCCAAGGTCACACCACGAGCAGATTCCAGGGTGGTCTGCTACTTATCGCCAGCCCTAGACATGGCGGAACAGGGATAGGCCGCTCCCACTGCGCCCTCTTGGAATCCCTGAGCCACGGAACAGTCAGCTCTGATGGCGGACCGGAATACGGGGCCGGCGGAAACTAAGTGACCCCCCGTGGAGTTGGGGTGTGGATGTGGTCCAGCCCAGCTCTTCCCTGGAAGTGCCCAGTCAGCCCCGGGACATACACATTTCCTCTCTCCCGCTCTCTACGGGCCGTGGCTGGGACAGTTAGCACCCAATGCCAGGAAGTCCTTCTGGTAAGGGGCTGTGAGGACCCCCGGGGCAGCTCTCTGCCATCTGTTTTCCTGGCGGGGGTGTCCCCCCCACAAAGAGTGCCATCCACAGTCACTGTCCAACCCCCCAGGCTTTCCTGGCACTGCCCCCTTCAGGATTAAGGACTGGGCCGACTGCTTTGAGTTTTGTTATTCTGTGGTGTCTGAAGAACTCAGATTTAACCTTCCGGGCACTTTAAATGGTCAAATGTGAGCCTTATAGCCATTCAGCTATAAGTGCCTACCTCCCCACTTTATTTATTTATTTTTAAGTATATTTTATTGGTTTTTTACAGAGAGAAAGGGAGAGAGATAGGGAGCTAGAAACATCGATGAGGGAGAGAGTCATCGATCAGCTGCCTCCTGCACACCCCCTACTGGGGATGTGCCCGCAACCAAGGTACATGCCCTTGACCGGAATCGAACCCGGGTTCCTTCAGGCCCCAAGCCGACGCTCTATCCATTGAGCCAAACCGGTTTTGGCAACCTGCCCACTTTATAGATGGGGAAACTGAGGCCCCAGGAGGGGCTGTGACGGGGCCACGGTCACACTCTGGAACTGGGGTTTGGAGACAGGTGTCTGGCATTCTCCCTCAGCCTCTGTGTCTGCACAGCCTCCAGCGTCACTTACCTTTTCTCCCTTGGGGCCTGGAAGTCCCTGGAGAAGGAAGTGGAGAAAGAACAGCAGTGAGTGAGGAAAGCGAGGCTGGCCCCGCGGCTTCCCTAAGGCTTTGCGTACAGAAGGGCCCGTGAGGCTGAGCAGAGCTGGGGGCGGCCGAGTGGAAAAACACACAAGACTGTCAGTCCTTAAGGAGGCTGCCCGTGCTGACCCCAAGGAACCAGCACATCTCAGTCCTCAGCATGAGGGACACGGGGGACTGGAGGTCACTGCATCCTCTCTGGGCAGAGGCACAAACGCTAGTCATTCCCCCCAGAGAGCGGAGACCTCCCTGCTCAGCCCCCGTTGTGCTGGGTGCCCGACAGGAGCCGCTGCTTGTGGAGCCTGGGGCATGGGCGTGTGAGGGCTCCAGGCAGGCCATGGCGGCTGCCTTCACCCTCTGGCTCCAGGGGAATGTCTTTCTTTCGGTCCTGCCAAGTCACCAGGCCTTCTAGGAAGGCCACGCCACAAGGCACCCTGTGGGGCTCAGCGTCCCTGGGGTGAGGGCTGGCTCCGTTGGTCAGGGACTGACTAGCTCACTGGCCTTCATCCCTCCCCAAACTGCCCACTATCCCTTCAGCCAGGAGTGGATTTGCTGTTCATTCATTCAAAAATTCATCCACCCAGGTTCTTTCCTCCATCCTTCAATAATGCACACAGGATGAAGCAGCTATTCAATTATTTGTCCGTTCATTCGTTTCTTCACTTGTCTGTTCAACCATCGTGCATTTACCCACCAACTCTATCCTTCCATGCACCCAACTATTTGTGCAATCATCGATTCATTACCTACTTTGGCTGTTCTTCTGTCTATCACCCATCCACCCATCCAATTATTTATTTAACTATGTTGTCACCTGTGCATCTTATTAGTCCTGCTGAGGACGCCCGTGGACCGCAGGCGCCTGACCCAGGTGTTGCGAACTCCTCAGCCTCATGTCCGCCATGAAAGGACTGAGCCTGCCTGGGGATCTCTGTGCCTGGGGCCTGCTGGGAGGGGCTTGTAAGCTTTGATGGCTGACCAGAGGCAGGGACAGTGCTGTCTGCAGTCCTTCACATCGCCATCACAGCGGCGAGGGTTAGCGAGCCTCTCTGAGAGGCGAGAAGCCTCAGGCTGGGGAGGTGAAGAGGCCTCCCCAAGGTTGCACAGTCAGCAGATGGGGGAGCTGGACTTGAACTTAAGTTTGATGCCCAAATGGCTTCTCTGTGCGCTGAGCCAGGTTCTCAGTGGTTCTTTCTCTCTGGCACTCCATGGTCACTTCCAACCCCACCGTGCCCATCACCCCAGGCCACCCATCCCAGGACCACCTCCAACAGCCCTGTCATCACTTACTGGCTTTCCGTCCAGACCCAGAGGCCCCTGGAAATGAGAAAGAGAGCAGAGGTTACATACAGGAAAGGCATTTCCTCTGGGGATTAAGACTAGAAGACACTATTGGGTGACAGCAGTCCAAAGCCTGTGCCACGCCCGTGGTCTGGGGACGTTTCTCACAGATCTGGGGTGGGAGCCTCTGGGTGTTGGTGGCTGCCCAGAACCCCCTCTGTTTGCTGCTCCCTTCCTTGGGTCTGGGCACAGAGCCCCATTTCTCCGCCCAAACCACCCCCATCGCCACCGTGGGCGTGGGCTGGTGACGGCCTTCCCTCAGCTCGGGTGACTGGTCCGGGGGCTTCGGAAAGTGGCCCTTTTGGGCAGGAGGGCTCTTTCCACCCGATGGAGCTAAGCCTTCTCGCCTGTGGAGCTCCTGGGGCACCAATGGCTTGGGAAAGAGGGCACAGAGAGGAAAGCAGAGCGGAGAGGTGGAGAGACAGGGCAAAGGCTGGAGCTGAAACCGCCAGGCACTCTTCTCTTTGCGAATACATTGTCTCTGAAGCCAGCCTGAACTGAGCTTCTGCCACTTGTCATTTGTTTTGTTCCGAACGTACATGCTCCCTAAGCCCCAATATGACGTTAGGAGGCAGGGCCTCTGTGGCGAGCAGGTCATCAGGGTGGAGCCCTCACGAATGGGATTGGTGTCCTTATGAAAGGGCCCACAGCCAAAACCGGTTTGGCTCAGTGGATAGAGCATCAGCCTGCGGACTGAAAGGTCCCAGGTTCAATTCCGGTCAAGGGCATGCACCTGGGTTGTGGGCACGTCCCTAGAGGCAGCTGACTGATGATTCTCTCTCATTGATGTTTCTAACTCTCTATCCCTCTCTCTTCCTCTCTGTAAAGAAATCAATAAAATATATTAAAATTTTTTTAAAAAAATTAAAAATAAACAAATAAAAGGGGCCCACAGAGCTCTGTTCTGCCCCGTGAAGACCAGCGAGGAGCCCGCCGTCTGCAACCCAGAAGCGGGCCCTCCCCAGAATGTGGACTTGCTGGCCCTGATCTCGAATGTCCAGCCTCCAGAACCGGGAGAAAGAAATTTCTGCTGTTTATAAGCCACCCGTTCTGGGGCACTCTGTTACAGCAGCCCAAGCGAACTCAGACGTAACGGGAAGAGTCCTGACGGTTCTTTCAGCTCGGCCCTGCTGGGGCCTTCCCAGGGGAAAGGGGGGAAGCCACAGACACAAGGGCGAGTGCTGAGAGCTGGGTGCCCGTGCAGAGCAAGATCTGTGGTGTCTGCACGGGGCCAGCAACCACGGCAAAGCAGCCCCACCGAGCCCTGCCACACACCCAGCAAAGCCTCACTGAGCGCCACCCGCCCTGTGGGTGTGGACCACCAGGGGGGAGGGGAGTGTTGTAGGCCCGGCCCACCTGCTCCCTGCAGGCCCCTGTCCTCCTCTCACCAACCAGCATCTCCTCCTCCCCATGCACACTGCACCCTCCACTCCAGCAAAGGATGGAGGCAGCTCCACCCCCCGCGCCTGCTGCACACACTGCCTGCCTCTGTGCCTCCTCCTCGGCTCCGCCACCTCCTCTTCCACACCGAGGCGTTTCCATGTTCCAGACTCAGGCCATCTGCCCCAGTGCCCAGCACATGTTCTAACTGTCCCACGTGAGACACATGGTTAACCTGTGGTCTGCACACGCCCTCCGGGAGGTCCAGGGGAAGGGTCTGCTCCCCGCCCCCCAGTGTTTGAGGAGGCCTGGCCAGTGCGCACCGAGTCCCACCAAGGAGAGGTGACCCGTGTGCAGATGTGCACAATACCACGTGGAGAGCGGGGGCAGGGCGGGCAAAGGGTCCCCCGGTTCCAAGCAGGGAGAGGTATGTTGGCTTTGAGGAGACTGGAAAAGATTAGGGAGCTCTACCCTAAGAAAGTAACATTTGGGCATTTGAACATAGCGTGTGCGTGTGTGTGTGCGTGTGTGTGTGTGTGTGTGTGCGCGTGTGTGCGTGTGTGTGTGTGTGTGTGTGTGTGTGCGTGTGTGTGTGTGCGTGTGTGCGTGTGTGTGTGTGTGTGTGTGTGTGTGTGTGGCACTGTGGGAGAGAGAGCAATCCGGCAAAGGCGGGGAAGAGGGAGCATGCTGGGGCCGGTGAGCAGCGGGGCAGCTCGGCCTCAGCATGGCCTCCGCCCTGGTCTCTCACAGCTGCACAGGGGTCTGCCTGCCACTCCCCGTGGTTCCAGCAGTGCGGCTGCATCCTGGCCTAGCACGGGGGTCTCCTGTGGCCGGGGCCAGGCCCTGCCATTCAGTTGCCCTGTGTCCCGGGTCCCCCGAGCTCTCTCCTTCTTTCCACTCTGCTCCCTCTGCGTGCAATGCCCTTCCCTGCCCCTGGTGAGAGGGACTCCTCCTCGGAGAGTCTCACTCTCTTGTTCTGAGAAGACTTTCCTGGCCCTGCCTCCATCCTCGGTTCTGGCACAGCCTGGAAATCGGTACCCGGCCTACTGTGTCTAGTGGTAAATGACCAGTTTCCTTGGCTCGACCTCCAGGCCGCCCTGAGCAGCCAATCTCAGATTCCCCAGACCCGAGAGTGGCCACCCCTTGATGCACTCAGACCAGGGCCTCACTCCAGGCGGGAAACCTGGGCAGATCTGAAAACTGGCCTCTTAAGTGCTTCTGGCCACCAGCCTCACAGTGGGGGGAGAGTGTGGATGTGGGGGTGATGGCTATTCCAAAGGCCCTGGGGGCTCCTGTTCTTGGTAAACCCAAGCCACAGTTCAGGTACCATCATCTGAGGGCCATCAGCTGGCTGGTCTCCTCTTGGGGGCTCCTGGCAGTTCTGACACCTTTAGCCATCTCCTGAAATAGGACCTGCCCCTGCCCCCATGCTCAGGCCCTTCTAGGCCTTCTCAAGGCCATGGCCCATGGGGGTTTCTACCCTGACCTCTCACTCAGGCCCAGCCTTCTGGCTGCCACAACCTACACGGAGCCTAAGACCCATCCTGTGTGTCTTAGTGACCCACACACTTAGTCTTATCAACACAACAGCCTGGAGGCAGGTGTTACCGCCCGGTCTTGCAGAGCAGGAAGCGGGCCCAGGCAGCAGCAGGCTGGGCTGGAGCTGGACAGCGCTTCCGTCCTGTGTTCTGTGTTCTGTCTGCGGTGAACTCGCTGGCGTCCAGCCAGTATGGCCCCTCTAGTCTGCCCTTGCATGCCGCTGTCAGACCTTCCCTGCTCCCTCCCACTGCCTCCTGGGCCTCGCCTGCCCAGGCGGCCTAGCCACCTTGACAGTGTGGCCGCCCTGCATGCGTCCATAAGTCCTGCTGAACTGAGCCCAAATGCAGCCCCAAATCTGCCCTCTGTAAATCCGCGTGGATTAGAAAAGAGACTAAGGTGCAGTGAGAACTGAGGCTCTTTGCTCTTCGCATGCCAGGAGGGAAGACACAATGGGCCTCACAGCGGTCACCGGCCGAGGATGGGCCTCAGGGCCTGGATCGTGTGACGCCTTCAAGGTGCCCCTGATAAAGTCCAGTGGAGGGCGCCTGCCCCCGGGGCCACAGAGAGGGAGACTCTCCATGAATGTCCCTCCTTTTAGACTTTCCCGAGGCCTGCCAGACCGCCTGGCACCTGCCCTCCCAGCAGCCTGGGAGGCTGGCCCCATGGGCCCGTCTCACAGATGAAGCAGCGGAGCCAGTGGGTTGTCCAAGGACTAAAACCAGCCCGTCTCCCCATGCCATGCCCCCTCTCCCGCAGCTCAGGGTAGAGGGTGACAGACGGCCGTCTGCAAGGACTGGTGGGACAGAGCCTCACAGGCCTTGCCTTCCTTCCGGGATTCCTGGTACATCTGTGTCCCCCACAAAGCAGATCCTCCCCGGGCAGGGCTCTCTCTGAACCCTCTCCCACCCTGACCCCTGCCAGAGGGAGTGCTGGGTCAGACAGGCATGCTTCCTGTGTGGCCCCGGGAGAGCCAGTCCACCCTGAGCATCCTCACCACCCACTCTCCCTGCAGGGACATGCCTGCGTCGGCTTCACACGCCTCGGGCCCTGTGCGGCCAGCGGTGCCCAGGACGCCTCAGGACCTGAGAAGCAGACAAGGCCCGGGGCTGCACTCGAGAAGCAGGTCAGGCAGGCGGCGCCCCGTCCTCCCGACCCGCCCCTGCCGCGCAGCCCCCACCTCCCACAGGGACCAGAGCACCCGTGAGCCTCAGTTTCCTCGTCTGTAAGATGGAGGTCATGCCTGTCTCCGCTCTAAGGGCAGGTTCCCCGGGTCCCAGTCAGTCCCCAGTTTCCTCTGTGTCCTCCTCTCAGGCCAACCGGAGGCGGGAGACCCCACGGGCAAGCTGACACAGAACTGGGGTCTTCGCCGGCCCTGGGATGGGGGCCCTGGGATGGGGGCCCTGGGATGGGGGGGTGCTGGAGGTGACTTTGTGTGGCCCTCCGTGTGGCCAGCAGGAGGACACCAGCTCTGCCTGTGCATCTGCTCATGTCCTCACACCGCGGAGAGTTTCCTGAGAAGCATTCCCCAGGGCTGTCCTTGCAGAACAGGTAATAAGGTGGCAAAAGAGAGGAGGTTTCTGGGTGGAGGAAGTCTGGGACCTGGGGTATGTGGCTCCATAGCTGAGCGTCTCCGTGCCCCTCGGCCGGGAAACGGAGCCTGGGCGGAGCTGCAGCAGAGGGGCTGGCGGAGGTCCCCACAGCGGCCTGTGGCTCCAGCCTCCGGGCCCAGCAGCCAGTTGTCTGTGGAACTGAACTCGTCAATACACCGGCAGTGTTTGGATGCAGACGGTCGTCGATGCTCAGGCCAGCCGGAGCTGGGGGACGGTCTTGCTTTCTGGTTGTAATTAATGGTGATGGCCCTGCCAGGGGACAGAGGCCTCGAAAGGCAGCAGGAAGGGGCCCCTGGATGAGGGGGCTTACCGGGATTATCAGTCCGGGGCCCAGTAATTACGGCCCAGATGTTGACAATTCATCAAATTACAAGGCTGTTGGGGCCCGGGGCCCGGCTGGGCCGTGCACATTCCTGTGTGAAGGCTCTCTCATTAGGGCTGCCAGTGTGTAAGCGGGGGGAGGGGAGAGGGAGAGCAGGGGGAGGGGACGCGCAGGCCCTCGGGGTGGACCGGTTCCATGTGGTGCTGATTTCCCAGGCCAGGCTGTTTGCACACATGCTGGCCACAGCAAGACTGTGGGGCGGAGCAATTTTCCAGACTTGCATCCTGCCTTTGGGAGTGGGAAGGAAGGACCCTCTCTTCTGAGGCCCAGCCTGGCTGCAGCTCGAGCCCTGGTGCCCAGCTCCTCCCGGGGACCCCTCCCCAGGGCCTGGGGCACTCTGCAGGGGGCTCTGCAGTCACCAAGGCGCCCGCCTCTCCTCGCAGCAGCAGGCGAGGGGACTGCGGGCTGTAGCTGGGATCCGGGGATCGCCCTTCACTGGCTCCTCAGCCTCCAATGCTGCCGCCCTCTCCTCCTCATCTGCACAGTGGAAGGCTGGCCCTGGAGGCGGGTTCTATTGGGTCCACGCAGTTAAAACAACAACAACAAACAACGAACCCAAGTAGTTGCTACTTTTTAAGATCGTGACATTTCCCATAAACATCCGGAGTTTGGACTTTTCTGGAAAAGCCGAAGACCTCGTATTTCGGGCCCCCCCCGTGCTTGGCAATGTCTGCAGGGCCCAGTGCTCCTTCAGCTGGACCCGCTCAGGCCTCAGGCCTCAGGCTCAGCCCCTCCGGACGCCTCCCGCCGGGCCCGCTGCCCCGGGGAGGTGCTGTGCCAGCGCACAGGGGCATCTGGGCTGGTGACCCTCGGCCTCGAACATCCCCAGGTCCCTCCCAGTGCTGCGGGCCTGGGAGGCCGGGAAGCCAGCTGGCTTCTATTTTGGGGGAGAGCATAGCTCAGTGTGCTGGAAGCAATTACCCGTGTGTCCACATTATACATCACGGCGAGGAGAGGTGGTGCGATGCCTTTGAACCGGCCCTCCAGTACCTGCTTAGATTACACATTTGCCTGTTCCATAATTACCCTGTCGGGTCTCGGGAAGAACTGTGCCTGGGTGGGGTGGGGGGGTGGAGTGGAGGGGGTAATGGACTCCCGAGGGTGCGGGAGGATGGAGGTGGGCCAGAGAGGCAGGCTCTGTCCGAGCGGCCTCAGGGCCGATGTCCGCAGCTCGGGCGGGTCTGACGGGAGACACCGGACGTAGCAGACGGGCCGGGCCCCCGTTTTGGTGGCCACCTGCTGGGATGGCGATCTAGCAGGACGGAGTTGCAGCTACCAGAGGGGGACCGTCCCCGGGTGGCATGATGGAGGCCGCCTTCCGGGGACAGCACGCCCCAGAAGATGCGACTGGGAACCTGGCGTTTCCAGGACACGGGGCCCAGGGGGACCGGGGCAGCTGGCAGCAGACACGGAGGCTGTGGGTGCTCTGCAGGGCCCCCCGCTGCCCTGGCCATGCCCAGGCCACCCCTCTGCTCTGCACCTTCTACCCCAGCCTTCGTCTTTGGGGCCCTCAGCGTCTCCCTCCGGCCTCTCTCAGGCTTGATCGCCGGGCCTCTCTGCAAGCTGCCCCTGGGCCGCGGGCCCTCCTTGGTCTCCACAGACCACACAATTGTCACCCACTGGGAATGGACCTTCAAGGATCGAGAGATTTCATGTAAACCTTGGACGTGGAGCCTCTCTGGAAATGTTGGAAGACGTTGTGATGGATCTGCATGGGCTGCATGGCGGCACCACCAGGAGATGGGCATGTGCCCCCAGGCCCCACGGTTCCCCCGACTCCTGCACCCAGCCAGCCTCCCTTTTTTCTTCCCCTGGCTGCTCCTGCGAGGCAATGATGAGCTTGTGAGCCTGCCATCCTGGCTCTGAACCGTCTCTCCAAGCGGTGGCCCTGTCTCTGGCCCCCCGCCCGCCCCTGCCTAGGACCGGGCCTCTCTCCTGGACCAGCCTCCGCCAGCCTCCCTGCCTCCGCCCCACACGGCCAGCCTTCCCGCCCTCCGAAGTCGCAGGCACGTCCTGAGTGCCACATCCCTGCCCTGCAGACCTCACAGCGAGCGGCACCACTTCTCTGGAGCCCCTATCCTCCTCTAGAAAGTGGGCGGGCGCGGATGAGATGAACCCCCACAGGTAACAGTGCCCGACCTGCAGCATGGCACCCAGCGGGTTGGTGAGTGTGACGGTAATTCACCGGGCCGGTTCTGGGGGGAGAGTCCAGGAAATGGGGTGGAGCTAAAAGACACACCCCTTTGCCTTGTCATCTGGATGTTGCCCACACTGAGCACAGCCCTGGCGGGCAGGTGCCATTAGTATCCCCATTGCACAGATGAGGAAACTGAGGCTTGGAGAGGCCAAGCATGGCCACTTAGGCTGGGGATGCGACCTGAGTGCTTTCCTCCTCATCATCCCCCTCGGGCACATCTCCCCTCCGGTGCCACTGGCCTGGCTCTGAGGGTGCCTAGGCGTGCCCTCCCCAGGCTCCCCACGCTGGGCGTGTGCCATCCCGTCCCACGGAAGTGGGTGTGAGCGGCCCCGTTAGAGGAACAGCTTCCCGCATCCTGGGAGATGACACGCCCTTCCTGACGGTGGGCGTGCAGCCCGACTGGCACACCTCAGTGCCGGGCAGCTGCTCCCGGGCGGCCCGATGGGTTTGCGGGTTTTGTGGCTGTCTGCCTCTCCCTGGGGTGGGTGTCACTTCGCATTCCCTCCGCCGGGTGGCCCCTGGGGAGCAGTCACCTAGCTCAGTGAGACTGGGCTCCCAGGGCTGCCTGCCTGTCGCCTCCACCCCCACGTCCGCTCCCTCGCCAGCCGGGCCTGCCTTGGGAGTGCCCTCTCTCTCCGACCTCTGGACACCCCCCTCCCCGCAGCTCCCCACTTGTCAGCACCTACCCAGCTTCTGGCCTTGGCTCCCTTCCTCCCCCTGAGCCCAGTAGGCTGGGCCCTTTACAGTACTCATAGTTTGCAGCAACCTGTACCTTCCTGGCCTTGACCACCGTGCACACGGAGGTGAATTCCGATTCTCTCTGCAACCCAACCACAGCTTCCAAGGGGGTAGGACCCCTAGATACAGCTCTCGAGATAGTATCTCAAATACCAAAGTCCCTCCTATCTGGTGAGAAAACAGTATTTGTTGCACGAACCCTCAAGCGGACGCCCCTATGAAAGAACGTGGTTTCCCACTGTCTCCAGGGCCAGCCGGGGACCACCAGAGGGCGCTCTCCACCCGGGGAAGGCTGCTCTAGGCGCCACTGACTGCTGCCTTCAGCCCCGGGCCTGGGGGTGCAGCCAGGATGCTGGGCACTGGGGATACTGGCTAGAGAGGAGCTCCTTCGGCCTCCAGGGCGCCCCCTGCTGGGTCAGCGATCATCACAGCGGCAGGAACTGTCAAGGAACCCAGCCCGCATGCACAGCGCTAGTCTTCCCCCAACTGCTGGGGAGGGTTAGGACGTGCTGTGGTCACACAGTCTCCAGAGCCCCAAAGCCCAGTCTCTCTCCACCGCATGGACAGGTCAGGGGTCCAGCCCCCGACTTCAGGAGAAGCTGGGTGGACCAGCTTCCTGCCAAAATGCCTGCTTTCGCGCAGGTCTTTCATCCGGAGTACCTGAGTGGGGTGCGGGGCCGTGAGCAGCCTCTCCGTGCAGTGGGGGAGGCGCCTTCTGCTTGAGGAAGCGGGAAGAGGTCAGCCAGCAACCAGCCTGGAGGGCCCCTCTCTGCCAGGATGCCGTTCCGGGCACACCCTGAAGGCCTGGACGTGCTCTCCTGGAGCTGGGCTGGGGAGCAGGCACCACAGGGGCTGCACCTGGGGCTGGGGGCGCCCTGGCCACTGCCCGGAGGGGGAGAAGCTGCAGGGGGTGAGCCAGGCATCTGGGCACCGAGGGCAGCAGCAGCAGCGGCACGGGTCTCCTGTCTCCCAGCGGCCCCACACTCAACGGGACGCCGGGGACCCAGCGTGTGCACAGGGCAGGAGGTCCGGGGGAGTGAACACCTGGGGAGGAGAGCCGGCCTGGCGGCCTTTCCCGAGGGCCCGGCTGTCTCCCCGGGGCCAATCTGAGGCTTTCACTTCGGGAAATCTGCTTTTATCCCATCCCCGCCCCACCGGGACCGGAGAGCGGGGAGCGGCGCTGCAGGGGTCAGGTTAGAAGGAGATGTAGGATGTCAGACCCTGACAACAGGCGAATCTGCGACGTCCCAGAGCACCGCTGAGCGCATTACATTTTTACAATCAAAGCCAGTTTTTGAAACCACGAGAGTGCACGAAATTTGAATGCGCGCTGCTCTGTGGTCCTTCTTTGTTCACTTTGATTAATTCCAAACAGTCAAACTGAGTCATTCGTTTCGAAATTGGTCCCAGGCTGAGGCCCTGCTGCCTGGGTCACATTTCAGCTCGGAGCGTCTGCCGACCCAGGGCCCAGGCTGTCGGTGCTCCCATCACGGCTCCGAAGACACTGAGCAGCTCCCGCCCCCACGACTCCCGTGCCCGTCAGCCAGATGGGTCCCGGGCGCCTGGCCGGGCGGCTGGCGCTGCCGGGCCTGAGGAGTGCTGTTCTGGCCCCTCGCCTTAACTCAGGCTTCCGCTGCCCATTACCGCCACCGCCTGCTACCTGGGCCCCTTCCCACAGGCCCTGCCCTGGAGCAGGGAGGCTTCCTCCTGTGCACACCTGTCCGTGCCACTGCGGGTTCCCGCTGGGCGGGTGGGGCTCTTCACTCAGCATCACCCCCTCCCCTCCCTGTGCCGGCCGAGCCCCCGCCCCGGGGCACGTGGGACTAGCGAGCACCCCTGCCGTGTTCATGGTGCTTGCCTTGTGCTCCGTGTTGTCCTCCTGCCGGACTCCTCCTCATCCCTCACCACATCCCCCAAAGGGCCTGCTCTGTGAGGCCGCCCCGGCCCAGGCAGAGTGAGGGCTTCTCCTCCGCGGGCAGCAGCCCTGTCTGCATGCACTACAGCCCTCCCCACGGAGCACAGAGGGTGGGGAGGGCAGGTGACAGGCTTTTGTCTGTGCTCAGAATCCCCACGGAGGTGGCCGGGCCAGAAAGCCACTTCATCAAGTTGTTCAGAGCCCAAATCAGTGGGGACCTACGAGCACGTGCAGACACAAGGTGTGCTCCCCCAGTGTCCTCTCAGGAGTCACATATGGGGCAGCGGAGAGACAGGAGAGCTGTGCTGCTGCCGCCCTCAGTTCCCAGATACCTCGCTCACCCTCCTTAGTTTCTCTCACAACCTCCCCCCACAACCCCCCCGCCTCCAGGCAGGTGGTAGGACAGACCACCCTCCGGGCCGCAGGGGTCTGCAGGAGGAAGCCAGGCCCACATATTTGCCACTGTGAGATCTGGGAAAGTGGCGTGGCTACTATAAACCTCAGTTTTTCAATCCACGAAATGGGTACAAATCATAATGCACAGGGATGGGAAGTGCTTTGAAACGGAAGTGCTGCACAGGTCTGATTCCTAACGTTTTCATCCAGGCCAACCTGCACGCTTTGCAAAGGTGGACGCAGAAGCCCAGGAAGGCTAAGTGACCTCCTAAGGGAGGGGCGGGACCTCCATCACCACTGTGGCCCCCTGTTTGGCTCTGCTCCACTCAGCTGCTCCCTGATAGGACAGGACCTGGCACTTCATCCCGAGGGGGATGTTTTCCTCCCTCATTTCTAGTAATGACTATGACACAGCTGTATGAGCGAGGGACCGCAGAGAAGGTGGAATGGAGACATGGATTCTTCCTTAAGTTAGATTTTGTGTGTGTGTGTGTGTGTGTGTGTGTGTGTGTGTTTGGAGAGTAAGAAAGGGTCTTAACTTCATAACGAGGTGGACAACAGTGCACGGGGAGAGAGCTCCAGGGCCAGGTAAGAAAAAGGTGAGGAGGAGAGATGGGACATTCGCTCTGACCTGGTTACTGCTGGCAGCTCCTGTGATGGAGGAGAGACGGCAGCCTGCGTGTTAACGGGGCTTTCTCATGCTGGGGGCTTGTGTCTCGGCCACGCCCGGACAGCCCCTGAGCTCAGCTTCCTTGTCTGTCACGTAGGGCTGACACCACCAGCCTCCCAGGGGGCGAGCACGGGAGAGCGTGCACACAGCAAGCACGCGGTAGGTGCATTTGCTTCCCTGGCGTGAAGGAAGGGCTCTGGGGGACGGAGGGGGCAGTCCTTTCGTCCGGTTTCCTCTGGAGGGAGACTCTCTGAGCCCTGGGCTCCACGCCACGTCTCTGGGGACAAGTGGTTTCTAGGAATACAGAGCCAAGGTTTTCTGGCCTCCAAGACACTCCTCGATGGAGCCCTGGAGACCTCCCTGGCTTCCCTTCTAGAATCTTCCCGTCGAGTGCTCGCTCACTCCAGGCACACTGGCCTCGCTGGACACAGGGCACCCTGGACACGGGAAGCTTGTTCCCAACTCATCGCCTGTGCACTCTCCTCTGTCAGGAGCGCTTTCCCCCCATATCACTGTGTCTTTTACATCATTGAAGTCTCAGCTCACGTGCCATCTTCCCCAAGCGCCTTCTGATTATTCAATCCCATTTCCAATGTAAACCCACTCCTCCACGCAGCCAGCACGCACACCCCGTTCCTGCTTTATTCTCCTTCTGGCACGTGCTATTGTTTGAAGCTATCATGTTGGTTTATTTGTTTACTTGTTTATTGCGTCTCTCCTCCCCACCACAGGGAGAGGCCTTGTCTCTCTTGCTTGGTGCCGGCCCAAAGACCTGGAAAAGCACCTGCACAGTCATTGGTGGACACACCTCTGGCCCACAGCCTCACAGCTTCCTCATCTGTCCAAATGCAGGGAAATCTTAAACCCTGGGAAATGTTACCAAATACACATTCCTCCCACCCCCAAGAAATGTTTAAATTGCATTCTGAGGGTGTAAAATAAACCAGAAAATCACGAAAGTTCAATGGTGAGAGCCTGAAAGGTCAAATGCCAAAGAGGAAACGTGAGGATTTTGCTTTGTAAATAGGAGATGATGTGAGTTCTAATGTTTCCTGGACAAAAGTCAAGGGATAGGCAAGACGGAGTCCTGCATGAGAGACAAGTTTTTTCACTTCATGCATAAGCTGGAGTTGGGAGAGAAAAATGGGGAGTGTGATAAGAAACCTGCAGGAAATTCACAGTGACCCCTGATCATCCCTCCCTCTCTGTCTCATCCAAACTGTCTGTGTCCCTCCCCCCTTCCCCACCCTATCATGACACCTCAAGGACTGCGACTGGGTTGATTCATCTTTGTGGGCTGCATTGCACAGGGCATGGCACACCTTACAGATTTGTTGAGCAGAGCCAAGCCTCCTAGTCATGAGATGGCTATGTCATTTTTTCCAGGTAAGTGCTGACTTCCTCTCCAACATGCAAGAATGCTGTGCCCAGTGCTCCTCTGCCGGTCCCGTCTTGGACTCACCACGTTCTGAGCTCAGAGTTCCCCTATGCTGCCGATACCCTGTTGTCTGCAGCCCCTGGACCAGTTGGGATCTGAAAGCTCTTCAACCTGCCGATTTCCTCTTTACCAGGAAAAACTGTGCCTGCAATTCCAAACTCTACCAGCAGGTGGCAGTTCGGCTTACAGAAGCCTTTCAAAATTAGTTTAATCTCTAAAACTGTACTTCTAATGAAAATACACCCTAAATTAAAACAAGATACATACATACATCCATACGCACATCTATTGCTTAACTTGTCATATTGGCATCGATTTAAAAGTATGATAATACCCACAGTTGGCCAGGGCTTGGGGAAACGTGTAGCGTCCATGCGCTGTTGGTGGGAATGTAAATTAGCACAGCCTCCTGGAGGGCAATTTGGCAATGCACATCAAAAGCCCGAAACATGTGCAAACCCTTTGGTCCAGCAATTCAACTTCTAGACGTTTATCCTGAGGAGATAATCATGGAAGTTAAGTCTCGAGTTATTCCCATAGGATGCTGACTGCAGGGTGAAAAATTGTCACTATAAATACTGTAACTTGGAACGGGGCTAAGTAAATTATAGATGATAAAATGCCACGTAGCTATTACACCCTATACGAATTCTTAATGATGTGGGAAAATCTCATGATCCATTAAGTGAAAAACATCAGCCTCAAAAAAACATGTCCACTGTAATCGCAGTTTTAGACTAAGAAATATGGACACAAACTTGTGCATAAAAAAACGCTGGGAGAACAAACACCAAAATATGGACAGGACTTGTCTGTGGGTGGTAGGGACATGGATGACTGCTTTTTCCTTTTCTGTGCTTTTCTCTGTTCTGTAGGGTTTATAATAAACACGCTTCTATTGTCATCAGCAGAGCCATTAATGAACCCTTGGGGCAGGAGAGATGGGCCAGTCTTTCTGTGCAAGACGGTTGTGGACATGGGACCCCAGCCCGTGTTAGTCTGCACCCCTCAGATGGGGGCGGCTCCTCTGCCCACCTCCCCCGCCCCCCATTCTCAGGCCCACATATGGACCTGGTTTCAGCTGGTCTCGCTCAGGGGAGGGGCCAGCCTGGGTTAATCTGGAAACGCAGCCGGCACTCTGAGCCGGCGCTCTCCACCGTGGCCCTCCGGGACTCTTTGTTTGCTCTTACTTCCCCGTAGGCAGTGATTTGTTGTAGGCACAAACTACAAAGTAAATAAATAAATAAAAAAATGAAATAAAATGAAATAAGTCCTCCCTGAGGCTGGTTTTGAGGTTTACTAGGTAAACCCCTTTTCTGCAACCCCAGGGTCTCAGAGCTGTTTTCCCCTCCAACCACGGCCAGTGTGTGCTGGAGGGTCAGAATGATCTCCCAGCTCGTCTTTCCTCCAGCCTCCAGCTCTGTGGGCGTGATCTTCCGAGAGGCTGAGCGGCCGGCCCCAGCGTGCACAGCTGAGCCGGGAAGCCCCTGTGACACCAGCACACCCGGTGCCTCTGAGGGGGCTCGGGTCCCTCGAGCCGGGAATGTGCCCCCGGACTATGGGATGACCACACGGAGAGGCCTGAACTCAGGGTGACTTTTTTAAAACGCCTCGGGACGCGGGACACATTGTTAAAAGTAGGGACTGTCCTGCCAAAAGCGGGATGCCCGGTCACCTTATACTCTGAGCCTCGGGTGGGCCACTCCGAACAGGAGATACACGGTCCCAAGGGCCCCACTGAGTCCCACGGGGCCTGGCTTGTGATGCAGTCTGTAGAACTGTCACCTCCCCCCTCTCACTTACCCCCACTCCAATGCTGTGAGGGAGGCCTTCACCGCCCACTTCACAGAGCAGGAAAGGGAAGCTCAGAGAGGGTGAGCGCCTCCCCCGAGGGCACCCAGCGAGGAAGCCCAGCTTGGAATCCAAGCCCGGTTTCCCTGGTGCTCGGGGCTGACTGCCCTCCACAGCCTCGGGGAGGGCGGCTCCGGCAGGACTGGGACCCCCCCCTGGCCTCCATCACCAGGGTCTGGACAGAGGTGGCCGTGCGAGAGGCCTCCGATTCAGCCCACGTTTCCCGCCCTGGCCTGAGGCCCAGGACAAACACACTCCCCCACACGATGGTCCCGCCACACTCCCCTCCACAGGCTCACCCCTGCCTGATGCGTCTGGACTTCTAAGCAGGACCCGCCCCGGCCAGCTACCTTTCAACCTGCTGTTCCCTGGCCCTCCCCACCTAAGCTGGGCTCGTTGATTCAATACAAGCTACGTTTTAGGTTTAGTTGTAAAAGACCTGACAAGGGATGACACCACAAGGGCCAACCTGGAACCCAGGTCTCCGGTGCCCTGGGGGTGACAGAGGGGGCGGGGCAGGGAGCTCTGGGAAGAGGGTGCTCCACAGCCCAGGGCTGGGCCTGCGCTCAGGGAGACGGGGCGGCGGGAAGCGCAGTGCTGGGTGGGCTCAGGACACCAAGGCGACTTCTCAGAGCCAGGTTGCTCTGCCTGCAGGGCAGCGGGAGGGAGCGGCAGGCAGTTCCCACCAGGCCAGCCCCGCAGATCAATGCTAATCCCTCCAAGAAAGACCCGAGTCCCCGAGGAGCAGAGAGAGAGGCGTGCAGACAGTTAAATAAAGGCTCGGAGGAAGAATACTGGCTTGAGAGAAAAGGGCAAAGAGAGCAAAAAATAAATGGCAAATTACCGGGTAGCCATCTCGTCCTGATTGCCCCTGTGGTAATTAATACGTCATTAATAATCAGGCTTTCGGCAGAACACCATATGGCAGCACTTAGCACTCAATCAGGCCCCACACCGCTCCCCCCGGGGCTCGATGGGTTTGCAGCAGAGGCTGCTGGTGGGTAACCGATGGATGCCTTTGGGGGGACTCGGGGCTCTGACAAGTCTAGGGGATGGAGCACCCCATTTCCTGCTGCACTGGGCCAGGCTGCAGGGGCCACAGGGCATACATCCACGCGTGTCCTCCCATGGCAGCCGGCACACACATGGGGAGGACCACACGGGCACACGGGCTCCCCGGGGCGCTGTCCCAGCCGCCAAGGAAAAGGCTCCTAAACCGCCCAGAGGCCTAGCGCGCAGACGAGGGCTCCCTGCGGCTGCCCCCATGGGGGGACGGAGGAAGGCAGCGTTGGAAGCCGGAGCTGTGGCAGGGCGGGCATTTGCTGCCACTGGATGCTCCGTCCCCACAGGCTCGGAGCACTGCCTGCCTGGCAGCGTCTCCCAGGACGGCATCCACCTCAGGTGCGGCCTCAGGAGCTGCATGTGTTTAAATGCACGTCCACAGCCCCCTGCTCCACAGCGCCCCCTGCAGGAGGCACTCCGGCGAGTCCACACAGACCACCTTCCCCGTGACGCCAGGGACGACTCGGCTGTGGGGAACTGCCCGTGGCCTCGCCTTACACATGCCGATCAGGAAGTGAATCATGGCAAGTGGAAGTAAAAACTAAGACAGTCATCCCAAAGGAATGCCTTTGGAAGGTGCACTGTGACCGGGCAGGCTCTCCGCGTGCCTCTCGAACGGAGAGGCCAGGACGGAAAGCCGGGCGCGATGGCTCACAGACTCGCTGCGTTTCTTGAGGAAGAGCCGGGTTTCAGGGCGGACGATCCCCGATGATGTTCAGTGCTGCCATGGCCACCAGCTCCTCCCCTACACCTTTCTCAAACCCAGCGCCCTGAGGGCCCACGGCCCAAGCCAGGGAGCCAAATGGATTTTGGCAAAGAGAGACGGAGCCCGGAATCTCCTTACGAAGCCCAGCTCATTCCTGGCGTAACTGCTTGACTCCAGATGCCAAAGCACGTGAGACAAAAGCCACGGGAACAGACCCACCGCTGCAGGGCAGTTGGAAACGTGGGGTGCGGTGCCCCCCTTGGAGCCGGGGCGGGTGCGGGGCAGCCAGGCTCCTGCCGGCTCTCTTGGAAGGAAACCGGTCCCGGGGGCCAGTGGAGCCTGCTGAGTTCATCTACACATTTAATAAGATAAGGCTCCTGTCTGGACTGATTTTTTTTTTTAAGACACACCTCTCTAACTAAGTATTATTTTCAAGGAAATGCTACACAGAGAGAATAAAATGTCTTATCTTTCAGGAGCAGAGAGCATAATCCAGGACACTTACCGGAGGACCTGCAAAACACAAGCAGAGAGGCGGCGGTCAGAACCCAAGGGAGAGAGGTTTTATTTCACAATTAAAACATTTCCCCCCCAATTATAGCTGAAATAGAATATTATATTAACTTCAGGTGTACAGGTTAGTGATTAGACATTTATATCACTTATGAAGGACCAACCCTAGTAAGTCTCGTACCCACTTGGCACCAAACATAGTTATTATAATACCAGAGGCCTGATGCACGACATCTGTGCCAGGGGCTTGGCCCTCACAACCCTGGCTTCGTCTGGAAGGTCATCCGGAAGGTCATCCGGAAGGCCATTTGGCTAGGCCACATCTAGCTCGTCCCATAGACTCCAAAACACATCGAGCCACCCCCCTCAGGCCCGACTGGCACCATAGCGTCAGGGCACCAATGCCTCGCAGGGGGGACTACCCTTACAGCCTCCTAGCTGACACCTTCTTCTGGGCACCCCAACCCCACCAGCTACAGGTGCCCCACCCCTTCCCGGAGCTCTGAATGGCACATGGAATAATACCCGGACTCCTGCTCTCCTGTGACACCTGCTCTCGTCAGCGCCCACCCTCCACCTGTCTCCCTGGGCTCCCCGAGGGCCCCCGGCGTTGGCCTCAGGACGTTTACAGCTACTGTGTTCCTGCGCTGGAGGTTAACCTCCGCCTCGGAAAGCCTTTTGTCAGCATGAAGCCTGAGGCGTCTCTTCACCGGTGGCCCCACTGGTTTCTATCAGCTCTCTGCCACTTCCTTTCCAGCACCAATCACACTCCTTAGTGATTACCTATTTATTTGTGTTGTTTATTGCCTGTCAGCCCCATCAGCAAGGCAGCTCCCTGAGAGCTGGGGCCCCGTCTGCCCTCCCCCACCCCCACCCCCCATCTCCCATCCCTGTCTCCCCTGCTCGCCCAGGGTCTGGCAGACACGTGTACTTAGTACACGTGAGTGAAATAGGTGAGGGTACCAGGCAGGCCATCGCCTCTAAGCCCTCCTCGCCTCACTTCAGCCTTAGGGTTGTGCTGTGGCTGCAGTAGCCCCTGGAGATGGGATCTGGGGCCTGCAGAGAGCGGGGTACACAAGATGATGCAGGGAGGTGGGGGGTGGGAGCGGGAAGGGCCTGGCTCAGGCTGTCCAGGGGTCCCTGTTTAGGGAGTGAGGCTGGCGGAAGGGCCCCATCCAACCATGTGGCGGTCCCCCCCACGGCCCAGCTCACTCTGCACACAGCTTTCAAACACGTGTCCCAGGCATTGGCTGGATCTGCTCACTTTGCTGTCAGGAATGCGGGAGCAAGCAAATAAGAGCCAGATGACTTGGGAAATGAATGAAATGAGAGTAGAGTAGAGGGGTCAACGCCTCTGTGGCCTCTTTAACTGAACCGATGTGGCCGGACAGGGTTTCCCACTTGCCCCTGGAGGTCTGCAGGGTGCACGAGTGGCTTGTAAGCAGAGGCGTGCAGAGTTCTGGGGCCCCATGTGCTCACTTTGAGCTCTTTGCTCCTTCCAGGATGACCCCTGCCTGAGTGTTTCCCAAATGGAAAAGCAAACTGGGAAGAATATTTCCCACTGCCTGGCAGGTGCCGGATGGCATGCCGGGAGGTAAGGCTGGCCTTGGTGCCTGAGGCTCCCAGGGCCACTGTCCCCGCTCACAGCCCGCTCCTGCTGCTCCGTGCTGCACCCGGACTCCTGATGCCCACTTCGCCTGCTGCCTGCTCTGCCCAGGAGGCCCTGGCTCTGACCCAGTCCTCTGCCTCCCACCACAGTCTTCTGACTTTTGAAAACCCAAACCCACCCCACAAGAGTGAGCTTCAGTCATGCCTCCAGGGTTTCCCTAGTGGAGCAGAGTGAACCACGATGACCGTAGGCTTGGGGGTTGGCAAATTCAGAGCCAATAATGAGTAGGTGAGAAAATCTTCAGTCCTTGGGATATGCAGCCTAATAAGAGTGTCTTTGAATACCTGGGGCCTTGGGCCATGCCAGTTTATGGCAACAATGTGAATCATGGTGGAGGTTTTGGCCATGCTGTATCAGTTTGACCTTTGAAGGGGTTGGAGACTGAATGATTAAGGTCAGCCACATGGGCACTCAATAAAACACTGGATTGCATGTCTCAAGAGAGTTTCCCTGGCTAGAAACATCACACATGCTGTCACACATCCTTACTGGGAGAATTAGGGCTGTCTGTACAACTCCATGTGGAGGGGAATATTGGAATTTGGGGTCCTATGTTCCTCTTAGTTTTGCTGACTTTAATCTGTATCTTTTTGCTGTGTGAAGTCATAATCACAAATATATATATAAAATAAATTTGGGAAGGCCCAGGCCATTCTTCTTTCATATATTTTTTCTGCTTCTTTTTCTCGCTTCTCCTTTTTCCTTTCTTCCTTAGACTGAATAATCTTAATTGACCCATCTTCAAGTTTGCTGATTTTTTTTCTGTCAGCCCAAAGACTGTTGAGCCCCTTTAGTGAATTTTTCATTTCAGTTACTATACATCAGAGTGTCTATTTGCTTCTTCTTCTTCTTCTTCTTCTTCTTCTTCTTCTTCTTTTTTTATACTTTCTCTCTGTATATTGATGCTCTCCATTTGGTGGTACATATGCTTGAGTTTCCCTTTGATTCTTTAGACATGGTTTCCTTGAGTTCTTTAAATACAGTTAAAATAGCAAATATAATTTTTTTGTCTAGCATTTCCATCTGGGCTTTCTCAGAGACAGTTTCTACTGATTGCTTCTCCCCCTTTTTATTGCCATACTTTCTTGTCTCTTTGTGTGCCTCATAATTTTTTATTAAAAACTGGGCATTTATAGTAATTTAATGTGACTACTGTGAAAATTAGATTCTGCTCCTACTTTTTTAGGGGTTGTTGTTGCTGTTTGTCGTTACTGTTGCTCAGTGTTTAGGGTTTTTCCTGGAGTCTCTAACGTGTGTATTCCTTGTCGTTGCCGCTGTTGAGTTCTCTGCTTGGTTAGCTTATGATCAGCATTGAGAGAAGTTTCCTTTAGGGTCTTATCCGGTAAGTCTCCCACTTGGTGCCAAGGGGCTTGATGGAGGTGGAAGCAAAACTCAGTGCTCCGCCTCCTCACACTCTGCTGCTGCCTTCGCTGCTGCCTGGGCAGACGTGAAAGGCAGGGCTCTCAGGCTTTTCCTGGACATGTGCACATCCCTTCACACGCACGTGCCTTCACGGTATGCCGGAGCTCCGCAAAGCCCCTTTAGACATCTCATCACCTAGGTTTTTGTTTAAGTTTTGTGTCAGCTTCTTGTTTGTTCCAACGGGTAGCACCACGTCAGGCAGCTGTGAGGTTAAACAATGGCCGCTGAGTGTTTTTGGCAAGCGTTCTAGACACAGGGCTTTCCCAACGAGCGTGCTGTACGTCAGGTCAAACAAAGGCAAGGCCTGTGTACAAACTTTTCCAGGGAGTTTACAGACATGCCAGATAGGGACAACTTTCTGAAAATGAGCATTTGGGGACCTTCAACACTATTTGTCTCCTTCGATGGCTGCGACTGTTCACAGGTGCTGTGGCTGTAAGGCTTATGTTTTTGTTTTAATTTTCATTGATTGATTGATGAGAGAGAGGGGGAGAAAGAAACATCGATTTGTTGTCCACCCATTTATGCATTCATTGGTTGATTCTTGTCTATGCTCGGATTGGGGATTGAACCCGCAAACTTGGTGTCCCAGGACAAAGCTCTATCAACTGAGCTACCTGGCCAGGAAGGCTGATTTTTTTTAAGGGTATGAAACTGAGCAGGTGGGCAAATTAAAATGTTACAAGCACTACTGTTCTTAGCAAGATTTATAGTTTTTTCTTGAATAAAGGGGTTGTTGCAAGTTTTCCATTAATTTCCATAGTTGCAGAAAGGTCCATTTTTCCCTAGTTTTCTTGTGCTTTTATAAAGGAGCAGATTTTCAGAGGTCCTTCACCCACCATTTTAGAAATTCTCCTTCCACTGGATTTTTAGAAAGGGTTTCTTGGGGTCGGGGTGGATAAAAAACCCTAGCGCCGAACCTGCCGATCTAAGGCTGGGAGCTGTGAGAGTATGAGAGCCTCCATTTGTTTCCGCAGATTTAGCACAGCATCAGCCAAGCAGCATTTGATGGCTTCATCCTGGTTTCTTCCTGCATCCTCAGCCTTTATCCTTCATTGGCCCACCGGTCCTTCTTTCCCTGCCCCTCCTCTCTGCCCTCCCCCTTCCTGTCAGCAAACATGTACTGACCATCTCCTGAGTGCCTGTGGGTCCAGCCCCAGCTCCTGCCCCAGCAGCCTCTGCTTTGGTGGAGGGGAAAGACACATTTTTGGAGGACAAGACCACAACCAGGCTGTGCTGGGACACAGGGAGGTGTCCGAGGCTGGCGGAGTCAGGGGAGCGGGGGGAGGGGGGAAGGGGGGGGCGCGCTGAGGGAGAGCAAAGGAGGTTCTTGGAGGTAAGGGGGCACCTAGGAGGAGAAAGGATCTTGCTCAATGGCCCTGGAAAGATGACCCCAGAGGACAAGAGCAGTGCCGGGCTTCCCCAGCTGAGCAGCGGGCCAGTGGGGAGATGAGCATTCACTCCATTAGGACAGGCGCGCCCACAAACACTGTGGGGCCGCCGAGGCGTCCATTCTCCAGGCAAAGGCTGCCCTGCAGCTGGAGAGCGCCCCCACCCCCCTCGCTCTCCCGCAGGCGAGCAGGCCGGGCTGGCTGCAGGTCTGCGGCAGCAGCAGGAAGGCCTCTCAGGCAGACACTGTCCACCGGCAGGCTCCCCGGGACACAGGAAAAGGCCTGGTTTTACAAGGGAAGGTGCCAGAGCCAGGATGTGCTAATCAGAGGGGAACATCTGCTCCGGCTGTTCACACCATTCCCGGACAGGCAGGGGATCGGGACCCGCCTGGGAAAGGGCGTGGGGGGCGGGTGCTGCCCGCCCCTTGCCCAATGCCGATCTCAGACAAGGCACTTCTTCCTTTGAAGCCTCAGTTTCCTTATCTGCAAAATGGGGCCAATGACGATGCTTATCTTGCAGGGTCTGTGAGGATTACTTGACCCGGGGAACTTGAAAGCACTCAGCGCACGGTATCAGGGGCCTAGGAAGTCCTTATCTTCCTGTGACTTTTCGACTGCTGTAAGCTGGAGTCATAATTCTAACGGGTTTTTTAGTAAGTTGAGTAATAGTATACATTTCCCTAGAAAAAGGCACTTTGTGTTCCTCATCTCCTTCCAGAATGGATGTCAGGAGCTTACAATAAAAGGCAATAAAACATTTTATGAGGACAGAAACAAGAATTGAGTGATGAAATGCGTATTTGTAGGCCCGTGAGTATGTGCGTGCCTGTGCGTATGCATGCGTGTGTGTGCATGTATGTGTGTGTGTGTGTGTGTGTGTGTGTGCATGTGTGTTATTACACACAAAATCTAGAGTACAGGAAGCCATGGCAATCAAACACAAAACAGCCTTCAGCTTCCGGAAGTCCAAGCACATGAGGACCATGATGGCATTTCCTACCAGGGCACTCTAGCGAGTTTATCTGGGGGCCCCTGTAGAAGGAATAGATAATGCAAGCATGCAGCACAGGGGGAGGAAGGCCTCGCCCAGCGCCAGGGAGAAGCGTCGGAGGCTCAGAGGGAGCCTGCTCAGCTCCCCAGGCCCAACCCGCTGGGGGTCCCCTTGGTGGTGGTCCCCTCCGGCATCACACCATGCCCTCCCGGAGAAGCTGCTTAGGGGCTGAGCATGTGTTCATGCATTCATTCATTCATTCGTTCACTCACTCACTGTGCATTTCCATTCCCAGGGCCTGCTCTGTGCTGAACAGTGAAGACGTTGGAGATGCTTGCACCAGACTTAAAGAATACTGAGTCCCTGGGCTGTGAGCTCAGGTAGAGGAGATGAGGTCCTGGGGAGGGGAGGCCAGGAGTGCTGGGTCAGAGAGGGAGGCCCTCAGACAGCCCTGGTGAGGCTGGAGGCGGGGACTCGGGGAGGGGTGATGAGAGCTGCAGGAGCTGTGGATGAGGACCAAGAAGGGGCACAGGTCTGAGAGGTACCGTGAGGAGACTGGCCAGGATTTGGTGTGGGGGGCGGGGCTGGGCGGGGAGGGATCCAGGATGATGCCCAGGTGTCTGCACAGGGAAGTGGGAGGCTGGAGGTTTCCTCCCTGCGATGGGAGCTGGGGAGAGCGGGCTGGCGGAAGTGCTGGTTCACTGGGGCCAAGTCCAAGCTCCAGCGGAAATAACGTAGCTAGAGTCAGGAAGGGGCCACTGTCAGTGTCATGGGGGGCCGTTGCCGTAGGAGTGGGAGAGGAGAGAGAAGAGGGCCAAGAGCAGGTTCATTTAAGAGGCAAATGGGGTACTACAGCAAAGGCAGGAAAGAAGGGGGTCAGAGATGTGGAGGAAACACGGGCCAGAGCTGAGCTGGGAACACAGGGTGGGGACGTGGGGTGGCCAACAGCGAGGACCAAGGAGGAGAACGACTGCAAAGCATCCGCGGGCGTGACCATCGATGGCGTCAGCGGAGTGGCAGTGAAAGGCCCGGAGGGGCTGGGGTGAGTGGGAGGTGAGGCAGAAGAGCCAGGACAGGGCCGGCACGTGGATGCTCTGAGGAAGCCTCTCTGTGTGTCCCACGTAGGAGATGAGCAGAGCAATGCGTTTTGGGCGAAACGAAGATGGCAGGAGGGGAGGTACGGCGCGTACAGGTGAGTCTGCAGGTCAAATGGAAGGAGGAGTGTCTTCCTGGTGCCTCTGCCGAGGGAAGGGCAGGCCACGTCTGGGGAGGGACAGGGGCACAGGAGGAGCAGGGCCAGCGGGCTGGTGGGGTCACCATCAGCTCCCACAAGGCAGGAGGTGGTTTCAGGGTGAGGCCCAGGGATTGAAGTTGCTGAGGTTGACATAAGATTCGGAGGGTGCCACGGACATGGGTGGGACAGTCACTGGAACTGTGATGCCAAGAGCCAGGAAAAGGGGTTCTGGGCACTGTGGCCTCCAGGGGCAGTGGCTGGAATTGGAAGGGAGGACCTGTGAGTAATGAGGTGCTACGGGGACTGGTGCACCCAGCTCAGTCCCTGGCCAAGGGCACACTGAGGAACAAGAGAGGCTGGGACTCACCGGGATCGCCTCTTCTTCCAGGCTTGCCACGCCGTCCAGGGGGCCCTAGACAGGAAAGCAAGGATAGACTCGTTGAGAAGGGAAGCCAGTGGGTTTGGGCACAGCCCGCCTGCTGCTGGCCTTGTGCCCCCCCCCCCCCCCCCCCCCCGCCGCAGCTGCATCCTGGTGGCAGCTTTCTTGCCACCCTGCTGGCTGACGGAGAGGAGAAGTGTGGGGACAAACCCCTCCCTCGCCCCTGCTCCTCCCAGCCTTCCCTCGTTGGTTGCATTCTCACCCCTCACTCTCATTCAGTTACTAATCATTTGTTCATTTATCCATTCACAATCCTTCCGAAATAATAATAAAAAAAGGTTTATTATCTGGAAACTCTTGAGGTAATAGAAGAGTTTGCAACTGAGAAACTTCTAGATGAGGAGAAATAGAAGGCCGAAGGTGGGAGTTATGAAAGCCCTGACCAATACTTTTTAATCTCCTCGGCGATAAAACATCAGCGACAGCACACCACATAAAGACACCATCATGGCATTTCAAATGCTTGAACTGGGCAAGAAGAGGCACTGCCCGACCCATCCACTGTCCTGCCCGGGCTCGCCAGAACCCTCCGCGCCTCCCAGCCCCGCCAGCTCGGGCGGATGCTTCCACATTTCCCGGGTTTATTGCAGAGAAGGCAGCTTCTTTTCATAATGCAGCTCTCCATCCACGTGGCTGGAGCCTTTCTGAACTGATGATGGGAACCATTTTGCCTTTGCCTTCATCCCCTCTGTTCTCTTCATTCTTTTCTCTTTTGGGGAAAGGTGTGTGGAAGAGAAGATGCAAGCACTAGATTACAAATGAGATGGCACTTTATATCTGTCTCTATCCTGCCCGCCCCTGCGTGCCAGGCGCTGCGGTGGGCCTGGATGAGGTAGATGGACAGACTGTGGCTGTATCACAAGGCACCGCCCTTTCCCGTGAAGGTCACCCCCTCCCAAATTCCCAGAACCGCCACCGAGGAGAGGCAGATTGGTTGGTCATGAAGCAGGTCCGAAGCAGGGTAGTTGTATGCATGCACATGCCTGTGTGCTTCCCCTTTTCCTCTTCCTGTTTTTTTTTTTTTTTTTACAGAGAGGAAGAGAGAGGGATAGAGAGTTAGAAACATCGATCAGCTGCCTCTTGCACACCCCCTACTGGGGATGTGTCCTCAACCAAGGTACATGCCCTTGACCGGAATCGAACCTGGGACCTTTCAGTCCGTAGGCTGACGCTCTATCCACTGAGCCAAACCGGTTTCGGCCTCCTCCTGTTTTTAAGTGGTGCTGATTGTGTGCCCCTGATCCAGGGATTGGCACGGGGCAGTAAAGCAAAGGCAGCTCCGGTCAGGGGGTCAGAGGCACTTCCTGACTTCTGTGAAGGGGGAATCCTGGATGGGGAGGAGGGAGGACCTCTGAGAACAAGTGAGAGAGAGAGCTGTGCAGGCCAGGCTCCAGTGAGAAGGAATTTCTGGCCAGCACTGGGGGCTTGAGAGCAGGATGGTGAAGCAAAATTAAAAAATTAAAAACATGCTGTTTTCTTGCACCCCTGTGTTTGTAATTAAAGAAAAGTTATTGTGGTCAAGACCACATAACATAGAATTTACCGTCTTTAAACATTTTTAAGAGTGCAGTACGTTAGTGTTAACATATGTCCGGTGTGTGCACAGGTCTCTAGATTTTTTCATCTTGCAAAATGGGAAACTCTTTATCCATGGACAGCCCTCTCTTCCCCTTCCCCCAGGCCTCCAGTAACCACCATCCTACTTTCTGTTTCTAAGACTTTGCTTATTTTAGATATTGCAGATAAGTGGAATCTTGCAGGATCTGTCCTTTTGTGAGTGGCTTATTTCACTTAGCGCAATGTCCTCAAAAGTTCCCCCCTATTTGTGGCCATTTCCTTCTTTTTAAAGGCTCAGTAAATATTCCATTGTATGTCCACACCACATATTCTTCATCCATCCGTCCAGCTGGTGGTGGATATTGAGTTGCTTCCACCCCTTGGCTATTGTGAATAATGCTATAAACACGGGGGAACAAGTATCTCTTCAAGATGCTGTTTTCAACTCTTTTGGATAAATGTCCACAAGTGGGATTGCAGGGTCATTTGGCAATTCTATTTTTAATTTGTTGAGGTCCGTCCTCACTGTTTTCTATAGTGGCTACACCATTTTACATTCCCACCAACAGTGTACAAGGGTTTCAGTTTCTCCACATCCCCACCAACATCTGTTATTTTCTGTTTGTTTTTTGGATACTGGCCATCCTAAAGGATGGGAGGTGATATCTCATTATGCTTTTAATTTGCATTTCCTTAATAATAAGTGATGTTACACATCTTTTTATATACCTGTAGGCTATTTGTACATCTCCTTCTGGAGAAATGGCTATTCAAGTCCTTTGCCCATTTTTTAGTTGGATTGTTTGTTTTTGTCACCGAGTTACAGTTCTTTTTTGTTTTCCTTTGGTTAATCCTCACCTGAGGATACTTTGCCCATTGATTTTTAGAGAGAGTGGAAGGGAGGGACGGAGAGGGAGAAAGAGAGCGAAACATTGTTGTGAGACACATCCATCAGTTGCCTCCTGTACACGACTCAACTGGGGCTGGGGATTGAACCCAAAGCCGGGGCATGTGCCCTTGACTGGGAATCAAACGCAGGGCCCCTTGATGCCTGGGCCAGTGCTCCACCATTGAGCAACACTGGCCAGGGCTGAAGGAGTTCTTTGTATATTTTGGATATTAACCCCTTATCAGGTATATGGTTTGCAAATATCTTCTCCCATGTTGCAGGCTCAATCCCCAGTAGGGGGCGTGCAGGAGGCAGCCAATCAGTGATTCTCCCTCATGATTGACGTTTCTATCTTGCCCCTGACCCTTCCTCTCTGAAATCAATAAAAAAAAAATTATTAATAAAAAAAAGTGTTGGTGAAGACATAGAGGAAAGGGAACCTTCATGCATTTTTGGTGAATTTGTAAATTGATGCAGCCACTATGGAAAACAATATGGAGGTTCCTCAAAAGATTAAAAATAGAACTACCATATGACCCAGCAATTCCACTTATCTGAAAAAACCAAACCACTAATTTGAAAAGATATACACATCCCTATGTTCACTGCGGCATTATTTACAATAGCCAAGCTATGGAAACAACCCAAATGTCAAGTGATAAATGGAAAAAGAAGATGTGATACATACATACAATGGAATATTACTCAGCCATAAAATAGAATGAAATATAACCATTTGTGACAACATGGATGAACTAGAGGGTATTATTCTAAGTGAAAGAAGTCAGACAGAGGAAGACAAATATTGTTCGATTTCACTTCTATGTAAAAGCTAAAAACCAAAATAAACAATACAGATACAGACTCACAGTTACAGAGAAAAAAACTGATGGCTGCCAGATAGGAGGGTGTTGGGGGTTGGGTGAACAAGGGGACAGGATTAAGTAGTACAAATTGGTAGTTACAAACTAGTCATGGGATGTAAAATACAGCACAGGGAATGTAGGCAATAATAGTGTAATAACCATGTACAGTACCATGTGGGTAGTAGACTTACTGGGGTGATCACTTCATAAATCATCTAAGTGGCTAATCACTATGTTGTAACCCTGACACTAATATATTGTGTCAATTGTAATAGAAAAAAATGTTAAAAAAAATTTCTGCATATAATTAAAAAAATATATTTTGTTGATTTTTCACAGAGAGGAAGGAAGAAGGATAGAGAACTACGGTAGAAACATCGATGAGAGAAACATCAACCAGCTGCCTCCTGCACACCCCATACCAGGATGTGCCTGCAAACAATGTACATGCTCTTGACCGGAATCAAACCTGGGACCCTTCAGTCCGCAGACCGACGCTCTATCCACTGAGCCAAACCGGTTTTGGTCAGATAATCTTGTTTTACAAGTACTAGTGAGTGATCTGCCTGCTCATTTCCAGCCTGGCCTAACAAAGCCCTCTGCTCCTCAGAGGAGGGAGTCAGGTCCTGGGCGCACCTCGTGGGCCCAGGGAACCTGGTGCTCTTGGGGGGCACTGACTCCCCAAGAGGCTGGCCAGCTGGTGGGCTGCTTGGGCTGGGCCAGCACCGCGAGCCACGCTGTCCTTTGGGAATTAAAACCACAGCCCCTTGTTCAGCAAATACAGCTCATTCCAACGGAGCGTATGTCCCCGCAGGCATCCTCCATCACCCACTACCCTGCAGGGAGCTGATGGTCCCGAGCCCCGATGTTTGTTGGAAAGACCCACAGCAGTTTGAAAAAGCGATGCCACAGGCTGTCGGACGGCAGAGCGCATGTTCGCTTAGAACCAGGACGTTTGTTTAGAACCAGCAACTTCTGCTGCTACATGAGACAGGTCCCTACCGCCCCGATGACCAGAGGACCAGGCCTGGCCAGCCCGCCTTGGCATCGTCTCATCCCGTGACCGAGTGAACAGAGCCCATGGCGAGGGGAGGGGGGAGGGGAGCGGGCAGGTGGTCCCGACCTCACATGCACAGGGTCTCACACGTGGACGCCGGTGTTCTCTCCAAAGGAGCCGGCAGTGCTGGGCACCACGCAGCCCCTGACAGCGTTTAATAAAAACAGGAGTTTGGCGGCACCATTTATGGAGTGTTTGCGCTTGGTAGTAATCTCAATTCCACGTTAACTCAAATCTGCCTCAAACCTATGAGGAAGGCCATTATTATTATCTCCATTTTATAGACGTAGAATCCGAAGCACAAAGAGAGGAACTGATTCTCCAAATCCGACAGCTGTCGTGGGCGGGGCCTGCCGCCTGCCTCCCGCTCAGGCAGAGGCTCACTGAGGGGGAGCGGTTACCGGAGCCCCCCATTTCCATAACCGCTTCTTGGCATTTATTACCATTATTTTTTCAACATACCGGGTACCGTACAACACGGAAGGGGCCCAGAGACGGCGCTCAGAGGTCCGTGCATTAAAAGGCCACAAGCCACTGCCCATATCAGAGGCCCCAACGACGTGTGCCTGCTTTTGAAGGAGCTCCTCACCCCATCCGAAATGCCCGTGTGTTCCAGGCTGGCTCCTCCCCGGAGTCAGCAGGAGCTTTAATAAAGCACCTAAAACGAGATCAAGGGGTCCAGACCTACTACTCACACCAGACCTGGACTGGGGGTGGGCGAAGAGAGCCTGGGGAGGATAGGCCGCTGACATGTTGGAAACGTGTGCAGGCCACGTGCTGAGTGCTTCTGCTGCGACGTGAGAGAGATGTGGACATGCTTGGCTCCGCCCACAGAAGAGAACCGAGACCCAAAGGTGGGGCAACATGTCCCAGCTGAAGAGCAAGTCAGGAGCCAGGAGTGGGGCCTGGGCTCGGGGCTCCTGCTGGCACAATGCTGTCCTTCTAAGTGTGTTTGTTGGGGAAATGGACCACGGTGCAGGCACCAGGACTGAAAATCAGAATGTCTCCCAGAGGTTAGCTCCCGCCCTGGCCGGCTGAGGATGGAGGGCAGGGGCTGGCACGTGGCACTGCCTGTGGGAGGCACTGGTGGGTAGGGGCCTGTGGTCTGTGCAGCTGGACGGGGTGTGGGCAGGCCAGCTGTGTGCAGCCGTCAGGATTCCATAGACCCACCTGGCCCCCGGGGCTCCTGCCTGTGGTCACTTTGGGGACTGCCTGGGTCCATCTCCCGTTTATTCAGAGGCCACCATCTGGCCAGAGATGCCCGGGTGTCCCCAGGCACAAGCAGCCCCTTTCTGTGTGTCCTGAGGTCCTGTGCCACTCGCCGGGGGATGGACCGGCCTGACTCTGGAGGGTGCTGGCTGGGCAGGGCTTCGGGAGCAGAGCCTGGAAAGCTGCGAGCCTCCTGCTGAGCGGCAGCTCCTTCTGTGGACGCAGGTCCTGCGTGCAGCTGGAGGCCAGGCTTCGGCCAGGGGAGGGCCGTTCCCAGGGCTGGAGTGCCACGGGGAGCGAGGAAGGTGGCCCCTGCTGGTGAACCTGCCATGTGCCAGGCTTTGTGCTGGGGGTGGCACAGATGTCTGCTCATTCATTCTGCTCAGCGCCCTGCCAGGGAGTGGCATCCACCTTACCCTACAGATGAAGTAAAAGGCTCAAAGGGAAAGGATGTGTCCCGTCGCACAGCTGGTGTGGAGCAGAGCTGGGATGCACACCTCGCTGCGTCTGATGCCCAAGCACTTGCCTCGTTTCCTTAAAAGAAATGAGGACTGCCTGGCCTTCCCTCTCCAGGGGTCTTCAAACTACGGCCCGCGGGCCACATGCAGCCCCCAGGGGAGTCTGATCCTGCCCGCCAGGTTTTTTGGGCAGTGAGCGCAGCCGAGGTGTTACAGTAGGGATTAGTAGTTCATATAGTCCGGCCCTCCAGCTCTCTGAGGGACCGTGATCTGGCCCCCACTTTAAAAAGTTTGAGGACTCCTGCTAGTCGGATGCCATTGTCTGGCCAGAGACCCCTGGATGCCCTATCCTAGGTCCATGCAGCTCTGTGAGGGGGGAGGTTATTTTCCAAAGTGCTGGGGAGGGTGCTCCAGCACACCCCAGTTTCAGACTCAGCGGGGCTGGAGTGACGGGAGAATTTGCATTTTTATTACGTTCCCAGGGATGTGGTATTGCTGTGGGTCTGGGAAACACACTTGAAACCACTTGGCTTCCTTTCTCTCTCTCTTTAAATATGATTTTCTTTCTTATGACATATGTCAAGCCGCATGCCCTTTATTTGGTACCAGTTGCCTTGGGTGTTCAGGGGGTGGGAGGCTGGAGCCAAGCTGTGAGAGTACAACACTGAGGGACACCAGTTCTGGGTTCGTAAACCACCAGCAATTACTTCTGCTCCTGCTGCCACGGGGACTACAGCGGTGCACGCTGCTGGAGCACGGACTGCCTGCCAGGTCACAGCCATCCTGATGCAATTTCCACAGCCACCCTCCAGCTCATTTTATCGAGGAGGAAACTGCACCCAGAGAGGGCAAGCCACTGGCTTGAGGTCACACAGCTTCAAGTAGCAAGACTGCAATGTGGCCCCTGGTGGCCTGTGCCAGGGTTCACACTCTGAGTCACAGGCTGCTCTGCCTCAGGACTAGATGAGATGGCACAGAAGCCCCTCACCAGTTACAGTGGGAGCTGGCTGAATGGCCTAAACCAGAGCTCTCAGTCTACACCCAACCCCAGTTCTCTGTCTGAATCCCTGTCCCTGCGAACAGCATCACCACCTACCAGCCCTCGGGAGTGTGGGCGGATCCATCCATCCACACTCCTGAGCACCGCTTCTGAGTACAAGAGGCGCCAGGCTGCCACCCTACGTGGCTGGCCACGCCCCCGCCCTGTCCTGTGTTCTAAGTGTATTACTGTGACCCTAAAACAACCCCGTGCAGTGGCTACTGTTATCCCCATCTTACGGATGTGGAACTGCAGCTCCAGGACGTTAACTCACCCCAAGTCACAGAGTCAGGAAGAGAAAGAACAAGGACGGCGCCGGCACCTCTCTGTGAACCGATGGTGGCAGCCTCCCCGCTCCCCGGCTTCCCAGCTTCCTTCACTCTCTCCCCCGCAGTCAGGGCAGTCCCGAGCCACAGATCGGATCCTGGACTTCCCTTTAAAGCCACACACAAGCTCCTCACTGCTCGTAGGACAGAGTCAGAGCTCCTTGGCCAAGGCTGTTCCAGGCTGCCCCGACTTCGCTCTCTGGCCTGCTCTGCCCAGCCCTTACTTGTCTTCCACACTTCACTCCCGGCCCACCTTTGGCCAGAACACCCGGCCCAGGACACATCACGGCCCCTGAGCTGTGTTGCTCATGTTTCCAATGTCCGTTCTCCCATTTCTTGCCAGAAAAACTCCTACTCATCCTTCAAAACCCAGCTAAGCTATGAACCCTCAGGAAGTGGGAAGTCTTCCTGGATGCCCACTCTTGGGCTACAGATATTTACTTGCACTTGGTGCACTGGGATGGAGCTGTCTGCCCATCTGTGAGCCCCACAAATCAGGGACCACATACAATTTGACTTGGTCCTCTAAGAGGCTGGCCGGGCTAAACTGGATCACGCCAAGAGGCTCTGGATTCTGGGGTGTCCATTGGTGGCTGTGTCAGGGTCTGATCATTGCTGGACATTAGGAAAAGAGATGAGATATTTTCTTCTTTTTTAAAAAATACACTTTATTGATTTTTTTACAAAGAAGAGGGGTAGAGAGAAACATTGATGAGAGAGAAACATGGATCAGCTACCTCCTGCACACCCCCTACTGGGGATGTGCCCACAACCAAGGTACATGCCCTTGACTGGAATCAAACTTGAGTCCCTTCAGTCCACAGGCCAACGCTCTATCCACTGAGCCAAACCAGTCAGGGCTAGATCTTTTCTTCTTTATGCCTGTTCCCCTCTGGCCTGGGAATACGCCAGTTTATGAACCAAGGGCAAGTGGCTAGGGTCTTTCAAGCCAGGGCTGTTAGAAACGCCGGGGGCAGACCTTGCCCGGGTGAACTGCTCCTAACCATTCTCTGGGGAGCGCCGGAGCCCCCAGATAATTAGCCGCATGTGTGTGGGGGACAGGCCTGGTTTATTTCCCAAGGATTTATGAGAAGGGGAGTATTCTCACTGACCTCCGGTTCAGAAAAGGCCTCTTTCTGGAACACTTGCCGAATATCAACAGTGAAGCACATATGCTCGCAGCAAGCCTGCCTGACAGCGTCACTCCCGCCATGTGTTTCTTGTCTCGTTCGCATTTCAGCATTCGCTCTGGGGACTGCATGCATTTCTGCAGGCCCCTAAACACAGCTCCACGCGGAGCACTTATAATTTACCCTCATGAAAGCCATCACTGCTCTTTCCAAACAGACTTGGAAGTGGGTTCAAAGTTTATTTAGAGAGAAAAAAATACATTTTTAATAGACAGAAAGAGAGTGTTTGTGAATTCCTTTTTCCAAGCCCTCCTCCTTGGGACCTTGGGAACGACTCCTTCGGCTCACAGACGCGGACAGCCTCAGAGTGGGCCGTGAACGTGCGAACACGGTCATCTGTCCGCTCGGGCGGTTCTCCGGTTTGTTCTCTGTTTAGTCACTTGTTATGCTGTTTCCCCCTCCATCCATCCACCTTCTCATTCTCTTCCTTCTGCTCACGCACTCTCACCTCATCGTTGCCCATCCATCCACTTACCCTGCTGTAGAAAAACTACCCATTACATAGTTTTGGGTGCACGAGTGACTTTATTCATCCAGGCAATCAAATATCTGTCTGTATATTTGTCGTTCATCCACCCATTAGATTATTAATCTTTGTTTATTCATCCTTGAGATCACCCATCCATCTGTCCATCTGTCCATCCACCCAACATGTTCCCACTCGGTGCCAGGCTCAGGGGACACTCAAATGAGCACATCTGGTTCTTGCCCTTGAGCAGCTCACAAGGAGTTGGGAGGTGACATGCAAACAATCAGTTACAATGGAGCATGGGAACCGGCCGCAGAGAGATGTGCAGGAGCTGTGGGCACTGGAATGGCCGTGGATGCTGGGAGTGGTTCAGTACGGAAGGGGAGATGGAGAGTCTACAGATAAAAACCTGCTCATCTTCCCTGTCTTCCAGAATGAATGCGGCAGCAGCGTGGGATGAGCGGAGTCAATGGCCACTCCAGGCCTGAAATCTCACCCGTGCCTTGTGGACGTTTTTCATCAGAGACAACCTCCTAGCTGGGACTGCTCAGGTATGGCACCGCCACAGTGATCCTTACCGCAATCCCGCATCTCCACTCTGCAGAGCAGGAAACGGGCTCAGGAGAGGGGAGGAAGCTAAGAAGCGGCAGAGCCGACGGGACATATCCGAGTTCGAGAACTGGTGGTCAGTCCGGGTAGCCTGCTGCAGCCCAGCTGGCCGGTGGGTGGCCCTCAGGACAGCACCAGCCACTGACCTATCTGCTCCCACTCTGAGGTTTCCAGGGAGCGTGGGCCCAGGGCCTAATTCCTTGGGGTCACGGTTCTCCCTGCACCCCACAGGTCCCAGAGCTAACCGGACACGCCTGGTGTAGAAGCCGTGGTCCCTGTCGGGGAGGCTGAGTGCTCAAAGGACCCCCAGAGGCCCTTCTACTTCAGAGCTTCTCTCCTCCCGGCCCCAGGCCCAGGGGCTGAGAACGAGGGCCTTGTTTACAAGCAGGGACCACACATGCCAAGTTGCAGGCTGTGGCCAGGCAGAGGGTGGCCGTGCTCCCCAGAGAGAGCCTGCAGCCATGGTCCTCAGCACCGTGACCCTCCAGAGAGAGCGTCTCGGGAGCTGGCTTGACTGACGTGGCCCTGCCTGGGCGAGGACAGCAGCGCAGCCCTCCGAGGGGCCTCAGGAAGGAGTCATTTGACATGCAAGCCTCCACAGAGGTCTTTCATGTTATGTGGTGCACGTTCAATTAATTTACTTTTAAAAACTCAACAATAAAATAGCATTTGGCAAAGACACACAAATGGAACCAGCCCTCATCAGAGCTGGTTCTAGATGCTTATCTCTGTCACCGAGGGACTTATTAAAAAGAGCCTGAGAGTTAAGGATGGGAGATAAATGTGTTCATTTGTCTCTATTATTCCAGAAACCTGAGCTCTAAGGGCTAAGAGGTCAGGAGAGGAAGCCCAGCAACAAAGTTTAGGAAGTGGTGAAGTAGACGCGGGAGGGATTGCTGTGGGCGGAAATGGGGCAGCTAAGATTTTAGCCAGGAATGGCAAAGCTCAAGAGCAGCCGCCCCTGTGCTGAGAATGCCAAAGCCCAGGAAGCAGCAGACCCAATGAGCTAGAAGCTAGACCAGGGGTCTCAAACTAGGGCCCTTGGGTCAAATCTGGTCCACCATTGACTTTTTTAAAAACTGAGTTTTAAAAAGAGAGGAAGGGAGAAGGAGAGGGAGAGAGAGTGAGAGACAGAGAGAGAGAGAAAGAGAGAGACAGAAAAGAGAGAGAGAGAGAGAGAAAGAGAGAGAGAGGAGAGAGAGAGAGAGAGAGAGAGAGAGAGAGAGAGAGAGAGAGAGAGAGATATTGATGTGAGAGCAAAACATTGATCAGCTGCCTCTGGGAATCAAGCCTGAAACCTGGGCGTGTGCTCTGACAGGCAGCCCTTTGGTGCACCAGATGGCGCCTAATCCAATCAATTGAGCTGCATTGGCCAGGCCCCACCACTGATTTCTGTAAATAAAGCTTTCCTTATGGATTGTCTATGGCTGCTTTAGTGCTAGAAGGACAGAGTTGAGCAGTTGTGACAGAGATGGTACTGGCCTCTGATCTGGACAGCTGCCCTTTCTTAAGCCGGTGCCCATTTTCCGGAGAGAGGAGAGCCGAGTCTGTCGCCTGCAGGACGCCAGCGGCACAGTGGAGGGAGGAGTGCCATCAAGAGGAAGTATACACACGAACGCGGAGGCCCCAAGAGCGTCCCTTCCTCAGCGTGGCTCCCAAGACCGGGCGGCTGGGTCTCTGCTCCCAGGCAGGAGATGGGAAGGCTCTTTCCCGGGAATCTGAGGAGCACCGGAGAGGAGACCAGCCGCTCACGCCCTGTGAAGCCACCAGTGACTTAGCCCCGTCTGTGCCCCGAGCTGCCAGTCAGCTTTATGGTTTCCACTCTGAGAACTGAGCCAAAGGCACCAGGCGTTTGGGAAACCCTCTTGCATGAAAGACAGAGGGCAAAGCAGGTGGCGAGGAGTAACTCAGAGGACAACGGCTTTCAGAAACAGAAAATTAAAAAAGCCCCACACCCCACCATTAAATGTTCCGAGAGAACGGCGGATATTATATCCATGAATTTAGATCAGGATGCTATTAAAAAAGGAATATTGGGAGAACATTTGCACAGAATTTCTTGCAAATTAAAAACATGATAGCAGCGATTAAAATTTCATTGGAAACAGAGTTTCGAGAGAAAGGTGGGCCAAGTCTCCGAGTAAGTCAGGATGAACAGATGCAGAAAATTGGAAAAAGAGGTAGAGCTAGGTCAGGACATCAGGAGCAGTTCAGGGATGCCTTCTCCCCCCTCCCCCCCCCCCACACACACAATGCCCCCGCTAAGGAAACTTAGAGAGAGGAAGAACAGAGAAACTGGGAGGGAGAAATCATTACATAATCCAAGGAATTTGAATATATTGAGATTTCTTCCTGAGAGTCCAGCTCAGTGAAAGAAAACAGACCTTGCTAAAGGCACTTCGCCTCGAAATCTCAGCACACAGGGTTTAAGGAGAAGATCCTAAACTGCCAGGGAAAAAATAGCAGGCGTCCGGCAAGGACCTGAGAGAAAAGGAGGGCTTGGTCTTCTCATAGATAATCCCCAAACGGAAAAATCGAAGTTGCAGCATACTCATGCTATTTAGAGGAAGGTGATCATTTTTAAAATTATTTTTTTAAAAATTGATTTAGATCAGGGAGGGAGAGAGAAATACAAACATCAATGACGAGAGGGCATCATTGATCAGTTGCCTCCTGCACACCTCCTACTGGGGATTGAGCCAGCAACTTGGGCATGTGACCTGACCTGGAATCAAACCATGACCTCCTGGTTCATAGGTTGATGCTCCACCACTGAGCCACCCTGGCCAGGAAGAGAGGAAGGTGATAACTACCACAGATGCCCCGCTATTTGCCAGGTGCTGTGTCAGGGCCTGGGGATAAATGGGAGAGAGACAGGCCCCGCCCCGCCATCATTACAGACTAGAGCGGGGGCAGACCCTGCTGCTCCCATGATGTGCCAGACTACACCCTGGTGAGCGCCGTGAAGGAGAAGGGCGGGTGCGCACAGCCTGTCCGCAGGCGGCAGGCTTTCCTCCCTGCCCCGCCACGCACTGCCTTTCTGTGGGCTTTGGCTTTCCGTTTCCTCCATCCTCAGGCCTCACAGCCACCTGGCAGCGTGTTCCCCCTTCTCAGCATCCTGGTCTCAGCTCAGGGGGCACCTCCTCCGAGGGGCCCTCGCTACCTGACTCCCCAGTATTTCATCACGTCAGATGGTGCCTGCCCATCCCACGCCCTCCTCCTGCTAGAATGTGAGCTCCCCGACAGGACAGATCTTGTCCTGCTATTGCCTAGTGCCTGGCATCCGGCGGAGCTCGGGAATATTTGCTGAACAGCTGACGTGAGAGAACGAAAAGCACACAGAAGTGACTTGCCCCGAATCACAAGCTCGCAGAGGCCTGTCCGGCCTGGGCACTGGCCCAGCTGTCACCTTGCCTTCCCCGCCGCTCCCCTCACAGGCTGGGTGGCTGGGGAGGGTCTGCGTGGCCACTGCCTCTCAGGAATGCCTCCTGGTCGAAGGAACCTGGGAGGCAGAAACGCTGCTTCTGGGTTTATCTCGCAGAGGCGGTAGCAGACCCTGGAAATCAGGTCACCAAGTGCAGGAGTCGCCAGCAGAGGCTGTGAAGCCAAACAGACTTGGGCTGACTCCCAGCTCTGCCACTCACGGGTCAAGGTCAGGGGGTGGCCCTGGGCAGCCACCTCATCTCCCCGAGGCTCGGTTCCGGTCTGGAAGCCCAGGATCACATGCCACCTATCTTCTCAGAGTTTTTGTTTTTTGTTAATCCTCACCTGAGGCTATTTCTTCCATTGATTTTCAGAGAGAGTGGAAGGGAGGGGCGGGGGGGAGAGTTGGGGGAAAGAGAGAGAGAAACTCAATGTAAGAGAGAGACACATCGGTGGGTTGCCTCTCACTTGCACCCTGTCGGGGCTGGGGATTGAACCTGCAACCCAAGTATGTGCCCTTGACCGGTAATCAAACCTGAGACCCTCTGGTGGGTGGGCTGATGCACCAACCACCGAGGAACCACCAGGCCCTTCTTGGGTTTTTGTGAGGCTTATAGGAAACCTGGCACTTGGTAACACTGCAATAAAAATGGAAGTGGCCGCTCTGTGACCGGGGGCTGAGGCCTGGGGCTCACAATCCAGGTAAGCCCCTGTCCTCAAGGGCATTCCCGGCCACGTGCCCCCATCGCTCACTACACGGCCCTCGGGAATCAGTGATTCTCGGTGGTATGTGTGTGTGTGTGTGTGTGTGTGTGTGTGTGTGTGTGTGTGTGTGTGGCTCTGAGGACTGAGGCAGCCAGGGGCAGGAGGGTGGGGCAGGCACAGATGCTGCAGGGCACAGCAGTTTGGACGCCTGCTCTCTGCTCTCCGATTCTCCTTTTCGGGCAGAGCTGGGACATCTGCACTGGTTTTCACGGTTTAATCCCAGCTGCTATCAGCTGCTGGGAAATAGTTGAGCCCAGTCTCCAAGCTGGGAGAGGCTGCTCCCACATTCCACTAGGAGAACAAAGAGTTCCACAAGAATGACACAGCTGCCCAGACTGGCAGCCGGGGCGGCCGGCCAGCAGGGCCGGGCTGGGAGGAAGGCATGTGAATTGGCCAGAGGGTGGGCACAGTGGTGAGCCAGGGACGCCCTGGGCTCCGTGGAGTCAGGGGTGGGGGGTGGGGGGGCATCTTCTCCTCACGGCCTCTGTGTGGGAGACTCGGCAGCCTCCTGGTGGCATGAAGTTCCCGGTCCCAGGCCACGGAGTCAGGTGGAAGGCTTGGCTGTGTCTCCGCCGGGTGACCGGAGCTCGGAGTGGGCGAGGCGCCATCCGCTGCCGCCTCAAACCTCTTCCAGGGGTCTTCAAACTACGGCCCGCGGGCCACATGCGGACGGCAGAGGAGTCTGATCCGGCCCGCCAGGTTTTTTGGGCAGTGAGCGCAGCCGAGGTGTTACAGTAGGAATTAGTAGTTCATATAGTCCGGCCCTCCAGCTCTCTGAGGGACCGTGATCTGGCCCCCACTTTAAAAAGTTTGAGGACCCCTGTCTGGGCGCTGCGCCTGAAGCTCTTCTCCGGGGGATTTGGAGGTCCTTCCTCGCCTTTCCTTTCTCCTTTTCCTTCGTAAGCCAGCTGGACTGGGTTCTGTCATCTGCAACTATGAACCCTGACAAGCTCCTCCAACGACCCCTGGCAGAGTTTCCGACTCTCCTGTGCAGGCACATGTGGTTATGCAGGTAATGGACCCAGTCCCACTCACGGGGACGTGGCTCCAAGAAGCCTCTCTTTACGAGGAGAAAACAGAGTGTGAGCCCCGGCGGGAATGGTGGCTGAGACTCAGTTTCAGGCCAGAGGGACGATAAGGACTCCGGAGGCTGCGGCACACTGGGTGCATTCTCTCTCTCTCTCTCTCTCTCTCTCTCTCTCTCTCTCTCTCTCTCTCTCTCTTTCATATATTTTATTGATTTTTTTACAGAGAGGAAGAGAGAGGGATAGAGAGTTAGAAACATCGATGAAAGAGAATCATCAATCAGCTGCCTCCTGTACACCCCCCACTGGGGATGTGCCCACAACCAAGGTACATGCCCTTGACCGGAATTGAGCCTGGGACCCTTCAGTCCGCAGGCCGACGCTCTATCCACTGAGCCAAACCGGTTTCGGCTGGGTGCATTCTTTATCTAAAGGGGGCAGTGACTATGTAGTTACAAGGGACTGTTTCCAGATCCTCCGTGTCTTTCTTTTCTTTTCTTTCTTTTTTTTTTTTTTAATATTTTATTGATTTTGTACAGAGAGGAAGGGAGAGAGGTAGAGAGCCAGAAACATTGATGAGAGAGAGTCATCAATCAGCTGCCTCTTGCACACCCCCTACTGGGGATACGCCCGCAACCAAGATACATGCCCTTGACCGGAATCGAACCCGGGACCTTTCAGTCCCCAAGCCGACGCTCTATCCATTGAGCCAAACCGGTTTCGGCCAGATCCTCCGTGTCTTTCAAGAGGAGCCAGAAATTAGGATTTTCATGTGAAATGTCCCACATTTTTCATGGTAAACTTACATTTTACTTTTTAAATGTTTTCAACAGATTTTAGAGAGAGAGGAAGGGAGAGGTAGAGAGATACAGAAACATCCATGATGAGAGAAAATCACTGATTGGCTGCCTCCTGGTTGGCCCCTACTGGGGATCTAGTCAGCAACCCCGGTATGTGCCCTGACTGGGAATTGAACCAGGGACCTCTTGGTGCTCGGGACGAAATGACATTTAATTCTCTGAGCCACGCTGGCCGGGCAGTTAACTCACATTTTAAACACATAGCGAAGGCCAAAATGTATCAGGAGCTCAACACCTTCAAGTCTGGATTTGGGCTGTGATCGCCCCTTTGTGACTAAGCTTCCAGGATCAAGTTCGAGTCCTTTCTTGTGGCATTTAAAGCCCTTTGCACAAATCCAGCCTCATTTCCTCCCACTCCTCCCTTCTCCCTGCCCCACCCTGCACACAGACCCCTTTTCTTAGCCAGGCTGCTTCCCTGCCCAGCCACATCCTTCCCCCTACCTGGCAAGATCACCCCAATGATCAAGTCCTTTAGGAGATACATCCCCGTCTCCTGGGTCTGAGGCACCCAGTTGGGGCTGCGTCATGTCATCTGGATGCTTCTCACCCTGTGCTGTAACCATCAGGGCCTCTGTGCCCCCAGCCCAGTGCCAGGAGGACGTCCATCATTAGAGGAAGCCTGGGCAGTGGGCGGGCCCTCTGAGGAGGCAGCTGCTCCCGGGGGCGCAGAGAGTGTTTATCCTCGTGGAATAATGAGTGGGGTCCAGTGTAGGGAATCCGGCATGGGGAGGGCAGACCCATCTGCTCCTTCCTGCCTCAGTGACTCGGGAATCCCCAGGACTGCCCTCCTCCCTCCCAGAGCTCGGAGACAGCTGTGCACCTTCAGGGAGACTCTCCCTTTCATCTCAGAGGAGCAGCATCGGATGTCCCCTGTCCCCCTCCCATGCTCTGGGGGCGGGTTGGAGGCTCTCAGGCCGCAGCTCAGCCAGCCTGGCCCTTCCCCGCCTCCCTCTCTAACTGCAGCGCCTTCCGCCTGTTCCCGAGCGGGTGGCGGTGCCTCTCAGTCTGCTCACCTCCCGGTTATGAAGCTCCTGCTATGTCCCTGGCAGAGGGCTCGGCTCGGTATGCCCAGATCTCTGATAAGCCCCATGGTGACTCTCTGACAAACCAAGGCTCAGAGCGGCAAAGCCACTTACCCAGGGCCCGCGTCTGAACACTGCCCCCGCCCCCCTCCAATCCTGCCCTTTCCGAAAGACACGATGCCCATCTGTGGGGTAGGAATGGGCAGCCACCAGGCGGCACTGGCCAGCCTCTTCAAGGCCCCGCTCTAGAGCTGAGCTGCAGTGAGCTCACGGGAACATGTCCATGTCAGCACTTCAAAGAGAGCCGCAGCCCGGCTCACGGCCTGCACATGTGAGCCCAGCTGGGGAGCTGCACCTAAACAGCAGCTGGCTGCTCCCACTTGTCTGAGGGAGAGACAGTTCCCGAGCAAAGCCCTGCTGAGTTCTGTCGTTTACCTTCCATCTGCACGCAGACAACACTCGGTCTAACAGATGACACAAACCCAGCGTCTCCCGAGTGTGGGCATTTCCACAGATGCTGCCTCCTGTTCTCCCTCCGAGTCTTGGGAGGTGGGATGTTCTAACAGGTACGGTGACAGAGCCCAAAGAGGTGCTCTTCCTGAGGTCACACACTCCGTTAGAGATGGCGCTGAGACTCACACCCAAGGCAGCGGGCCCCAAAACCCTGCCTCCCCCACACCCACAGCCTGGCTCAGCCTGGGCCCGCCCGCAGTGTCCTTCAAAAGATGGAGATGCCCCACCCCTCGGGGCTGTTGCTCATCACTGAACATGGGCAAGACGGGCAGGGGAGGTTCTTGCTGTCCCGAGGGCCAGCCATTGTGCGTGAACCAGGAGGGGTTTTCAGAAGCAAACTGTGATCGAATTAAACGAAAGGTGGGATTTCATAGGAATGCCGCATTTTGAACCTTCTAAGACCTTTGGATGAAAATGATTTGTTCATAGTTATTCGAGAGTAGACAACGTCACTTCCCTCTCTCTCCCACTGTCCCTAACAATCAATGGGAAAATATCCTCGGTGAGGATTAACAACAGCAACAAAGAACGGATGCAGTCCAGATACACACTGTGGCATTGATTGCATTTGAAAACAGTATGTAAATGAAAGAAGCCAGACACAAAAGGCCACATATTGTATGATTCCGCTGACATGAAATGCCTAGAATAGGCAAATCCAGAGACAGATTAGTGGTTGACGAGGAGCAGGGAGGAGGGGGAGTGACTGTGAATGGGTGAGGGGTTTCCTTTCGGGGTGCTAGAAGTTTCTGAATTAGATGGGGGGACGGCTGCCTAACACGGTGACCACTGTATTTAATTAATTAATTTTAATTAAATACCATTGAATTGCTCACTCAAATGGATTAATTTTGTGACCTGTGAATTTCACCTCAATAATTAAGGAGAGAATCTGCTAACAGTTCATCTTGCCCTAGCAGCACTGCCTCTCTCAGCACAGTCTCTTTCATCTCTGACTTAATGGTGCTTTACAGAACAACAACAACCAAATTAAAATAGAGGAAAGCTGGTTATGGTAGGAGGGTAGAAGGGGGAAAAAAGTAAAGCAGAAACAAGTGCAGCTTTTGAGCAGCCGGTGTTGCAAGCCCTCTGTTTTACAAGGGATGGTTTTCACGTGTGAGAACAAAGCACGTCTGCAGAGCCAGCGGCTCAGAGTGGCACAGACAGGACTCCTGCAGATGCCACCCCCCTGCAGCGGAATGTGACCCCCCAGAGGAGGGAGGCCGGGGGACACCAGGAAGTCACAGCCTGAAGGGGCGCCTGTATGGGGTGGCCCCGCTCAGAGGGCTCTGAGTGCCCAGACGGGCGTGTGTGGGGAGCAGGGTCCAGCCTGCCTGCCCCCTCAGGCTCTTCCCAGGGTTCCGTGCTGTGCCCCCTCCCTGCCTCCATTTGACCCCCTAGCCGCAGCAGCCGTTCCCTCCAGAGTTCGTGCAGTTGTTTGGGAACAGGCTTCACCCACCTTTCTGAGCTGGAGGCAGGCTGTAATGGCAAAGCCCAGACATCACCTCTCCCTACTTTTAAAGTTAGTTCCATGAAATGAAGTGAATTCAAATAAATGAGACCCTTCGACAAGCTGGGCTGGCTGCCAGGCTCTGCACAGATCCAGAGTGGGAGGGAGCGAGGAGTTAGGGGGTGTCTATCCTTCCAGATGCGTGAGTCCCTCTCTGGAAGTATGTGGGTTCTGCAGGCTGGGGCACTGCAGGCTGGGAGCACTGCAGGCTGGGAGCACTGCAGGCTGGAGCACTGCAGGCTGGGAGCACTGCAGGCTGGAGCACTGCAGGCTGGAGTATTGCAGGCTGGGAGCATTGCAGGCTGGGGCACTGCAGGCTGGGGCAATGCAGGCTGAGAGCACTGCAGGCTGGGAGCACTGCAGGCTGGGGCACTGCAGGCTGGGAGCACTGCAGGCTGGGGCAATGCAGGCTGGGAGCACTACAGGCTGGGACACTGCAGGCTGGGAGCACAGCAGGCTGGGGCACAGCAGGCTGGGGCACTGTTTCCTGGCATATGAAGATTGGAGCCTCTATATCTGCTCAGAGACTGGGTTGCTCTACAGACCACAAAAGTATCGTGTCCACCATTAGTTTTTGGTTAATGAGAGGGGTTCGATGGATCACGGAGGAGTCAAAGTAATAATAATGATAACCATAATACCTGCCATTTATTGAGCACTCACCATGCGATGGATAGTGTGCTAAGAGCTTTGCATGGATCATTATATCCAGGTTTCAAAACAACTCCATTGTCCCCAGGTTGTCACTGAGGAACCAGGCTTGGGGAGGGGGGGCAAGTAATGTACTTGGAGCTGCACACTTGGGGGAGAGGGAGAAGGGCAGTCTCACTCTGAGGGCCACTGCTGTCTATGCCCAGGATCCCTCTCAGGGGGCAGCAGCATGGTGCAGGGAGTCAGTCAGACAGACCCATCTTAGAGCCAGCCACCACGGGGGGGGGGGGGGGGGGGCGGGGGCGGGGGGAGACAGCGACCCCTTGGCCGGTCACTCTGAGCTGGATCTTTCCAGAGACGCAGGGAGATAACAAAGGCCAATCAAGCATCCAAATCATGGCCCAGACTCAGGGGAGCAATCCCACCTCCCTCTCAGCCTCAGCCAAGGGACTCACAACAAAGACGGCTTCCCAAACGGGGTGTGCAGTGACGTAGGTCCCAAGGCCCTAAAAAAGTTAGGCAAAACCATGGACAGCTGGAATCCTCCTGGGAGAGCCCAAGAAGGTCTTGCCGGAAGCAATGCCAGCCTCCGAATGAGACACAGGCGCTCCTCCCAGCTGGCTGCTACCAGGTGTGCACTGGACCAGGTGAAGTGTCACTTGTGTCTGGTGAAACCATGCATTTAAGCCCTAGATATTCCCTGGGGACCATACAGAACAAATACAACCACTCCCCAGAAAGGCTCCTGAGAGATGAACAGGCAACACTGCAGCTCCCGTTCCCGGAAGCATCTCCATGCGCTGTGCTCCTTGGCCTCCCAGAAGCCTCCTCTAGCCCTGCCTCACCCAGGAAGTTCCTTTCCTCTAGACCTGTGGTTCCCCCGATCGAGTCCTCAGGGCAGCCTCCGAGCAGATCAGGATAATATAACCTCCTTTGTTGAAGAGGTTATACCCCTGTTATTACAGCCTCAGGTCCTGGACTGACATGCAGGCAGTTGAAGCCATAATGGTTTTCAACCCCACGCCTTTATTCTGCAACCCCTCTGGGACTCAGCTTGTCCATATGTAAAGTGTGCACAGGTAGAAAAAACAACAATAAAACAAACAAAAAAACAAAAGAAAGAAAAGAAAAAAGAAGGAAGAAAAATAGAGATAGATTCCCAGAATTAAAGATGAAAGCTCTTGGACTGCAAGGCCCGTAGGAACGGCAAATAGAGTTAAGTACCCATACTTCCTGAACACATCCCAGTGAAATTTAAGACTGTCAGAGGGACAGAGAGGTCTGACAGTCTCAGAGAGAGAGAGCAATCCCATGACAAAGGGACAGCTCAGACTGAAACCACTTGCATCGGCTGCAAGATGACAAGGAGCCATAGTTGTTTTTTTTTAAATACATTTTTATTGATTTCAGAGAAAGGACGGGAGAAGGGGAGAGAAATAGAAATGTCAATTATGAGAGCGAATCAGTGGTCAGTTGCGTCCTGCATGCCCCCTACTGGGCTTTGAGCCCTTACCCCAGGCATGTGCCCTAACAGGGAATCAAAACCTCTTGGTTCATGGGTTGATGCTCAACCATTGAGCCACACCAGCCAGGAGGGAGCCATCGTTTTGAGAGGTCACCTGGATTCTCAACTTTGAGCCCTGAACCTTGAATTTTACATCCAGAAAAATGGCATCCCAGAAAGAGGGAATGACCAGAACATTCACAAACACAGAGGCCCCGAAGGTCTGCCACATGAAGACCACGTGGGAAATAGTCCTGAAGGAAGAACTCAGACAGGAGGAGAAACACACTGAGATGGCCCAAGACACATAATCAAGGGGTGGTCAGATCAGGTTCCCAAGTAAAGACGCCCCCACCCCCATTAGCTAAGACCAAGAAAGGAAACTGAGGAAGCACGTCCTCAATAAGATGATGGGATGGGGCGGAGGGGACATCAGGGACACGAGGGCACAGCCAAGTTCTTGTCTTGACAGAGGGACATACAGATAACTATTTTATTTATAAAAAAGAAGGATGAACAAAACAAAAGACATAGAAAAAGCAAGAGGCGGGGTGAAAGCATAAACTTCCCAGTAAAAAAGGAAGAGACTATTGACTGGATGAAAACCAAAATCTAGCTGCGGGCTTTTCACAAGAAAGACGATTAAGCCGTCAATCCCAGCGGCAAAGGGGGAAGGGGCTGTGCGTGGGGACGGCTGAGTGTGTCCCAGCCGCATGTGGGTCCCTGGGAGTTGGTTACGCAATCTGGTTTACTTTTGTAAATGTCTGAATTTTCCATTATAAAATGCTTTCTAAAAGAGTACGATTTAGACCAAGATTTCCCTCTTTCCCCAAAGTCCAAGGCAGCTGTAAATTGCTAATTTTTACGTTGTGTCCAATCATTAAAAAAAAAAAAAAAAAAAAAAAAAAAGGCTACAGAGAGAAGCTTCTCGGAGCTGTTTTTGTTGGGCAGTGATAGAAAGGTGCCCATTTCTTTGGAAATGCCTCACATTTCTCTGTAAAAAGGCCACTGTAAGTGGCCGGGGTGAAAGGGATATTCTGTACTTCAATCCATCTTTTAAAGTTAAACATAAATACATGCACATACTGAAGCATTGTGGACCTGTGTACACCCTCACACGCTCTCCCAAATCTTAATCTTGAGGTCACCAACAAGAATGCCAGCAGCGGTTGCTTCTCGATGGTGAAATCACACAAGGGTCCCTTTTGTTATTTTCCTTCCTCCTTGAAAAGATCGTGTGCCCCAAGCTGTGTTTGTGTTTGTGTCGTAACAGCTAACTGGTTTTCCCATCATTACTAATCAGAGTCACATGCAACGGCCAGCGGGAGCCCCCGAGGGCCGCAGACACTGCTGCTGAGAGCAGAGCCCAGCACCGGTCGCCTGGGAGGCAGGTCCCTCGGCAAGGCATGGGTTTCACCAGTTTCTGAAATATAAGAAGTCATTGGTGGATCCCACTAGGACCTTGGGGGTCCGTGAATCAACACCCATCGGGTGAGCAGGGATGGGGCCCAGCAGGGAGGCCCTGCTCACACCCCCCTCTGCCTCTGCCCTGTCCTCACTGGGTGCACTGGATAGAGTTCCCCAGAGAACCTTCTGCCAGGATGAAGAATGTCTGTTGCACTATCTGCCCCATGTGGGGGCAGAAAGCCTCTCGGGGCTACTGAGCACCTGAAATGTGACCAACTGAAGAGCGGAATTGTTAGTTTCACTGAGGCTTAATTCAAAGGGCCATGGGTGAGCCTTGGGAACATTATGCTGAGTGAAAGAAGCCAGGCAGAAAAGGCTGTACATCGTATGATTCCATTTTATAAGAAACTAGAGGCCTGATGCACGAAATTCGTGCAAGAGAAGGCCCTCCTTCCCCCGCTTGTCTCTGGCCCCACTTCATTCATCCGGAAGGACAGGGCGTCCGGTCTAATTAGCATATTGCCCTTCTTTTATTATAGATGTCCAGAACAGGCAAATCCACAGAGGTAGAAAGTAGAAGAGTGGTTACCAGGGACTGGAAGAGGGGGAATGGGAAGTGACTGCTAGGGCCTCTCTTTGGGTGATGGGAATGATCTGGCCACAGAGTGTGGAGATGGTTGCACAGCAGGGTGAATATATGAAAAATCCACTGAATTGTACACTTCATGACGGAGAATCTGATGTTATGTGAATTATATCTCGGTTTTAAAATATTAAAAAGTTTAAATAGTGCCCAGTCCCATTGCATACAGGCGGGAGGGGGGCCACAGGGACTCCAGGCTTCGGATGGGAGTGAGGCCCCATTTGAGCTGTGACTCTCCAGTGCAGAGGGTCAACCGCCCCGCTGGCACCGGCAGGATCGGCCGATCACAAACCCAGGTGGGAGTGGTGGGGAGCCCATGCGGACGGCGCTTCACCAAACACACAGGAGGTGGCATTGTTCCCCTGCCTTTCACCAGGCGAGTCTGGGAGGCAGCCCGAGGGGCTCTGAGGAGGCTTACCCCGTTCTCCGCACAGCAAGGCCGGGTGATTGATGCCGAGAAAAACATTTTCACCAGCCCCTCATCTGGTTTGTATTAAGAGATTTCCATGCTTGGGTTTTTTTTTCCCCCAAGGTAAAAACCAACGATGAGTTGGGAGCCGAGAAACAGCAGAGGAACAACAGTGGGGACAGGCAGCTGGGCGCGGGTGGGGGCCGGGGGCCGGACTGAAAGACGTGAGGGGGTGGAGGAGGCCGCACCCTGCAGTGCTGGCTGGTAATCCAGCGATGACGGAGGCACGGTGACCGGCTTCCTCAATCACTTTGTTAAAGTCCGAATGCATTTGGAAACAAAACAGGTGGTCCCTACGGCAGTGACCCCCCACGCCCCGGGCCCCCCATCTGGCCTGGGACTGTCTCTCCCGTTCCTGCCTTACCCTCCTCCCAGCACAGCCAGCATCTGCTGTAACTAGGACTTCAATTTTGTTTTGTTTTTGTCTTCTCTCCCCTGCTGTAGCAGGCAAGCCCCGGGAGGATGTAGGATTGTGGACTGACTGTGTGCGTGAAGGAATGACTGACCCAGTCCTCCTCTTGCCTGCCCCAGCTCCGACCTGGGTGGGGTGTCTGTGTGGCTTCAGCCCCTCTAGAGGTGGGGCAAGGAGGGTTCTGACTCTAGATAAAGGAGAGTAGGAGGAGAAATAACGTTAGGTAAGGACTGAGAGAGGGTGGTTCGTAGCCCTGTGCCAGCAGTTTACCAGCTGGTGAAGAGGAGGGAAGAACTACATTTTCTGCTTAGAAGCAACCTTTGAGTGAGCAAGAGAGAGTGTGCACAGCCTGGGTGGTCCAGCAGCAAGCATGGCCTGAGTGTCCCTGTGTGCCAGTCCATGTGGGGCGCTGGGGACACATCTCAGCAGGCCTCTACCAATGGGACATTGGTGCCCAGAAGGAAGTGCCTGGGCCACAAGGGTGGGTGACCAGACCCGGTCTCAGGGGTCAGAAAGTGTCAGGCTGAGGTCTGACGGACAGGGAGGGGTTGGGATGAGGAGAGGGGATGCTGGCCCAGGGACCCCGTGCAGCCCTGAGGCAGGGGAGGGTGTGGCCTGTGGGGGGATCTGAGAGGAAGTGTGTGCTTGGAGTGTGGGGGAGACAGGAGGCTGGCGGCACAGTCAGGGACCAGATTTGGGGTCGTGTTGGGAATTCTGGGTTGTATCCTGCTGGGGGCAGCACTGATTTCACGTTGCTCAGCCTCTGAGCTGCATTCTGCGTCCCAGGCTGTGAGGGACAGAATTGTGTCATTCCCTTCCCCCCCACTTTCCCGGTTCCTATGTTCAAGCCTTAGTCCCCAGGGGGCCTTCGGGAATGTAACTAAGGTTGGTTGAGGTCACACAGGTGGAACCCTACTCTGACAGGACTGGTGTCCTCCTAAGAAGAGGAAGAGACACCGGAAAGGACCCTGGGAGAAGGCGGCTGTCCCTAAGCCAGGAAGAGAGCCCTCACCAGAAACCAACCCCGACCGCACCTTCTTCTTGGACTTCCAGCCTCCAGAACTGCGAGGAAACAACTTTCTGTGGTTAAAGCCCTTCAGTCGGTGGCGTTTTGTGATGGCGGCCGGAGGACAATGCTGCTCAGGCCCCCGTTAGACCCTGTCCGCCGTGCTTCCCGCTCGGTGCCGGCCGCCCAGAGGTGGGCGCCGTCCTCTCGCAGGGCTTTGGGTCTTTTCTCTCTTAAAAGAAGAGAGTGATAAAATGGCCACCTTTCACATGAGCACGATGAACATACTATTAAATCAATTTAGTCAATAAAAATAGACATCAGCTGACGAGGTAAGAGTGAAGATGGACAAAACCTCAGTGGCCTCGGGGATTTAGAATGATTGTTCTTCAAATGTTTATAAAGGGCAATCCTTCACTACAAGGAAGGTTTTAATCAGGAGGGAAAATATAGAAGCACATTCTTTCAAGCTCTGGCTTCTTTCTAACACACAATGGAGACAGGTCTCCCCATCATTTCCTCCAGGAGAGGAACGCACCCCAGCTAACACAGAAGGGCCATCGGCTTTCTTGTGACCTGAAAGACCTGTGCTAAAATCTTTTAAATACAAAATATTATTATTTTTTGTTAATCCTCACCTGAGGATATTTTACTCCCCCTTCCCCAACTGATTTTTAGAGAGAGTGAAAGCGAGGGGGAGAGACACAGAGAGAGAGAAACATCGATGTGAGAGTGACATATCGATTGGTTGCCTCCTACATGTGCCCCGACCAAGGTTGGGGATTGAGCCTGCAACTGAGGTTCATGCCCTTGACCAGAATCCAACCTACGACCCTTCAGTCCTCAGGCTGATGCTCCAATCACTGGGCCAAACCGGCCAGGGTAAGACATGTTCTATTTTTGAGGCTGTCACTCTGAAGGCTGCTGGATCCTCATTATACCAGCTTGTCTGCTTGTCTGTCCTCCCCACACTAAATATTTTGAGAAGAAAATAAAGAACAATGTTTCCCATTTAAAAAACAAGAGCTGGTGAGGCTGAGGCAAGGCGCATTGGCACGCCACGAGCGGAGGGATACATCTCTTTAAGAAGTAATTTAGCTATATATTTCAAAATCTAAAACGAACATACTCTTTGATCTAGTAATTCCACTTTCAGGAATTCATCCTAAGATCTACTTCCACATGTGCACAAAAAGCCTGACGTCTGAGGGGCTGTTCACTGCAGCATCACGTTTAATAGAAACAGACTGGAAACAACCCAAATGCCCAACAACGGGAGACTGGTGAGGTGAATTATGACATACTCATGCAATGAAATTCTCTGCAGCCTTTAGGAAGAATGAAGCAAAATGAAGCCATAAAAGTACTAAAAGGAGCCATAAATTTCTTTTATAACCTCTGATTTGAGAGGCCCTTCAATGTGACACAAACCTCAGAAGTCATAAAATAAAAGATTGATAAATGTGACTACATTAGACTTTTTTTTTTGTTGCATGATCCAAATATTAGCAAAATACAAACCAAAAGCAGTCACAGGAAAAGTATCAAACTAACAAAATATTTCCAATTCACATGGCCATTTCCTTAAAGCAATCCCGCAAATCAGCCAGAAAAAAATGAACCACCCAATGGAAGAATGGACCAAGGGTATGATCAGATCGTTCACTGAAAGGGAAAGAGTAGCTGTAGCTGGTTTGGCTCAATGGATAGAGCATCAGCCTGTGGACTGAAGGGTCCCAGGTTCGATTCCGGCCAAGGGCACATGCCTGGGTTGCGGGCTCACTCCCCAGTAGGTGGTGTGCAGGAGGCAGCCAATCAATGATTCTCTTTCATCATTGATGTTTCTATCTCTCTCTCCCTTTCCCTTCCTCTCTAAAAATCAATAAAATATATTTTTTTAAAAAGAAAGGGAAAGAGTACTTTCTCTGAAATATATGGGGAAAAAAATGCTCAAGCTCAGTCAAAGAGAACTGCAAATTAAAACTCCCTAGGGATAATATTTCTGTTCTTTGAGAATGATGTGTGTGAAACAGTGCCATGCGGTGGGCAGGGCCTGGGCAAGCATGTTGTCTCCCAAGACCGAGTGGGGTGGGCATGGAAAGCCACGGGCCCTGTGGCTTCACAAACACTTTTTATACCATTGGAATCTTGAATGATAAACACCTTGCCTATTAAAATTAGCAGAGTGCAACCAAAGGAATGAGGATAAGGGGACGGTTTCCAGGTTGTCTTGAAGTGTAAGAGGCAAGGTGCTGAGCACGCTACAACATGAGTAAACTTTAAAGGTGAAAGAAGCAGGCACAAAAGGCCACATATTACAATTTCATTTATATGAAGTGTCCAAAAGAGGCAAATCCACAGAGATAGCAAGTAGCCTAGGGCTGGGGGTGACTGCTCATGGGTACGGGCCCTCTTTCAGGCAGTGATGTACGTGCTCTACAATGAACTGTTGCACAACTCTGTGATTATCCTAACAACCATTGCCTTGCACACTTTAAATGGATGGACGGATGGTATGTGAATCAAATCTTAATGAAGCGGTTATATATATATAAAAAAAAAAAAAGACTCTGAGCTGCACTGAAGGGGAGATGGGGTTTGCTTGCTGCCCCAGGCAGAGCACAGTGTGTAGTCTATAGCCAGAGGCCTCCCCCAGGGTTCCGACAACAAGGCTGATGAGGACAGGGTGCAGACAGGGCACTGGATGCTCAGGGAGGTTAAACAACTTGCCCAAGCCACACCAAGAAATCAGTGCTGACCCAGCACACAGCACAAATCCACGGGCTCAGAGTCCAAGTGCTCATTCTATGGATGCTGCCCTCCAGGTTGCAGAAATCAACAGAGAGCCTCGGAGCAATCTGGTAATGAGCACATACACTGAGTGGCCAGATTATTATGACCTTTGAATGCATAATAATCTGGCCACTCAATAAATATATATTAGAGGCCTGGTGCATGAATTTGTGCATGGGTGGGGTCCGGCCAGCCTGGCCAGGGTGGGGGGACATGGGCGGTTGGCTAGCCTGGCTGCTGGTTGAACTCCTGGTTGAGGGGACAACTTGAATATTAGCCTTTTATTATATAGAATATACACTGAGTGGCCAGATTATTATGCATTCAAAGATCATAATAAACTGACCACTCAGTGTACTTTGCGCTTCAAGTGCAGGCCCTGGAATGGAGGGGGCCTCTGCCTCCCATCAGAGCGTTGTGAGCCATTGTCACCACCATCCTCCTCTTGCTCCCCTCGCCATCATCACCGTCATGCCCTGTTCCCTCTACCTCATGTAGCAAGAGCAGCTGCTGCTAACACTCTCCAGTCCTCATACATGCCTGACCCTTGGCATCATTGGCTTGTTAATCTTCAGGAAGTTTACCTCCAAGCCTTCATGACAGGCCTGTGAGCATTCACACAGAGCCCGAGGTCAGTCTTCATGGGGAAGGTATCAGAGAGAAGCTGTGTGAGTTAGGGCTTCTGGGAGAGTGGTCAAGAAGTCAGGGATCTCAGGCAGGGATCTCCTTATGGCCAGTTAGTTCAACCTCCCAACAAATGTGGAAGTGTGTCCATCCACCCTCCCACCCACCCACCCACCCACCCACCCATCCAATGTTGATTTAGCACCTACCCTGTTGTCAGGCAGAGGATACTGTTCCAGAGACACAACGGTGACGCATGAGGTCAGTCTAACGGGGTCCACTTGAGCATCTTTTCTATAATGGCCTTTCATCCTGTTTTTGCTTAGTTCTCGTGCGGGGGAAACTCACCACCTGGCAAGGATTCTCATTCTATCTCATGGAACACTTGCACTGTTTACCCCTTTATTTTCTAGTTGAAGAAACAGAGGCCCAGGGACAGGAATGATACGGCTGAGCTCATACCACACAGAAGTGGCAGAGCTGGGTGCTCGACTCAGGGCTACTTCTTCCAGCTACGAGCTCTCTGCGCTCCAGCCTGTTGCCTGCAGGTACTATTTGAGGTACTAAAGAATGAAAATTTCTTAAGAAGTTTACATTGATGATCAAAACTTCTATGTAGCATCTCAAATGCACAGCATACTAATGACTGCGTCCGAAGTCAGACAAAGTCAAGTTTTCTTTTTGTCTTAATTTTTTTTTAAATAAAAAGATTACTTCTCCCCCCCCCCCCCCCCAGAGATGAAACTGTCACAGACCACGAGGATATGTGCACCCACTTCTCCAAATAATCTGAGATATTCTGTATAAAATGGTCTACCACAGAGCCTGACACTAGCAAGCATTCAGCAAAAGTAAGGATGAGTTTTTTAAAAAGGGGCTTTGAGCTGAAACCGGTTTGGCTCAGTGGATAGAGCGTCGGTCTGTGGACTGAAAGGTCCTAGGTTCGATTCCAGTCAAGGGCATGTACATTGGTTATGTGCACCTAGGGGGTGTGCAAGAGGCAGCTGGTTGATGTTTCTCTCTCATTGATGTTTCTAGCTCTCTATCCCTCTTCCTTCCTCTCTGTGGAAAATCAATAAAATAAAATAAAAAATAAATAAATAAAAAGGGGCTTTGAATAAAATTAAAACATTGCCTGAATTCTGCAGAAGAATGTGGCGATGTACCAAGCGAAAGATTAATTCCCTTTACAGGATGCTGACTGCTCCTCCGTTCCCCTCTGCTGCTCTGTCCCCACTGCATTCAGCATGTGTTCCCGCCTGGGTGCCCCAGGCTGCCCAGCAGGAAGTGACCTTGAGGCCCGCCTTCCCACAGACCTGCTCTCTGAAGTCCCCCGTGATGCGACCCCTCAGATGTGACCTTCCCTTCTCACAGGCGTTCTGGTTGGACCCAGCCTGCAGGAGAATGGCTTTCGTGTGTGTTGGAAAAGGCCAACCACTTTTGAGCTTGCAGTGGGCAGTGTTAGGCCTGAGCCCCCAGGAGCTGGCCAGTGTGGCTGCAGGACTGGGGTAGGGGCAGCCTGGCCTCTGAGACCTGGGGTCAGGCTGGGGAGAGATGTGAGGCTTTGCTGGGAACAACAGACACTGGGGAATTGCGTGCCTTTGAGGTTTGAGCTGTCTGCTTGGGCTCTTTAAAAGGAAAAATATTTTGGAATTTGGTCTGAATGATTGGACAAGGCCAGGCAACTGTCAGAGGCCAGCCTTGACTCTAGGCTAAGAGTTATGCAAATGATGACTAGCCCACTCAATTTCAAGATGCTTGCTCCAAATACAAAGAAATGAAATTGTCAGCTGAAGTCCTCAGTTTTTAATTTTGCTTAATGTCATATCCAATTTAAAATATGTGAATGCGTGTGTGTTTAAACATGATAATCTTGTGTCAAATTTAATATGTATAAAACCCCACACACATATGTAGTATTTACATACTGTTTCTTTTTTAAAATTTTATTGATTTTTTACAGAGAGGAAAGGAGAGGGATAGAGAGCTAGAAACATCGATGAAAGAGAAACATTGACAAGCTGCCTCCTGCACACCCCCCACCGGGCAACCAATGTACATGCCCTTGTCCGAATCGAACCTGGGACCTTTCAGTCCGCAGACCGACGCTCTATCCACTGATCCAAACCAGTATCGGCCTGTTTCTTTTTTTAACCAAAATCTTTTTTTATTGATGAGACAGAGAGAAAGAGAAAGAGAGAGAGAAATAGAGAGAGAAATAGAGAGAGGAATAAAGAGAGAAACATCAATTTGCTGTTCCACCTGTTTATGCATTCACTGGTTGCTTCTTGTATGTGCCCTGACCAGCGATTGAACACATGAACCTTGGCATATTGGCACAATGCTCTAACCAACTGAGCTACCTGACCAGGACAAAATGTCTATTTCTTTATAATATAGTTCCAGTGGGGGGAAAAATAAAGGGAGAAAATAACCCATGATTCCATTATCTTTAGACTATGGTTGAAATTTAGTGCATTTACTTGTGGGTCAGATGTCACATCAGTCTGTCTAACGAAAGATTTCTAATTTACGTTGGAAGAGTTCAGGGTGACCGATCGGGACAGGAAGCACAGAGGTGTAACCATGAGCAGAGGGAACAGGGCCTGGGCTTTACAGGCACTCGGACCTGACTCTGACGCCAGCATTGCAATAATTATTCGTGTGCCCTTGGGCAAGTCATTTGACCTCCACGAGCCTCAGTTTCCACCAGTGACCCAGCTGATTTCTGGGGAGAAGATGGGGCAGGGCTGTGATGATGCCCAGAAACCAAGCTTCTTGTTTGGGGGGTGGAGGGAGAAAGGAGCCGGGAAGGTGAATGGAGAGAGGCAGATGCAGTGAAGAAGGGTCTTGAGGAACAGGGGTGGGGCTAAGGGTGAGGTTATGGAAGCAGAAAAGCTTTTCCTGCGGCCAGGGCCTCCAGGGAGCCAACTCCCCCCCCCCCCCCCCCCCCCCGCCCCGGCCCCACACCATACCCCAAAGTCACAGGGCTCTGGTGGCAGTTCCAATTCCACAATTCTCTCCTGTGGTCCCCATAAACTGCCGAATGTCCTGGCATGCCAGCTCTCTGACACGCAAACCACGTTTCCCAGAGATAGCCCCTCCTGCCCAGAAATGGCCCCAAATTCTCGGTCAGATCAGGCCTCAGGAGAATGCGGCCACTATGACTTTCATGGAAGGTGGACCGAGAATAGAAACTGATAAATTATTTCCAAGGAAATACGAGTTTATCAAGATTGCAAAACTGTTCCCCCCCGGGAGCAGGTTAATCTGAAGTGGCGGCAGCTATTAAGGGTGACGCACATAGCCAGGTTTTCCCGCTCATGTAAACCACACGGTCCTGGGGGGCTGGCCGGGCCTCATGTGGGAGGGGCGGAGTCCTGTAGGGGAGCTCACCCTCTGTCAGGCAGAGGCAAAGAGCATGAGAATGAGCGGCATGCAGAGCTGGGGTTGAATCCTTACACAGAGTGCTAACTGTGTGACGCTAGACAAACTCTCATTGAGCCTCAGTTTTCCCATCTTAAAAACGGGCATCATACATACCTAGCTGGGCCACAGAGAGGACCCAAATGGCAAATGTATTAGGAACTCACGTGCAGTGCACGCCTGTGCAGGTGTTCAGAAAGTGGTGTCCTTGTCACACTCAGGGCAGCTGTCACACTACCTGCTGCTGTGTTTCTGCAGTGAAATCCTATGGGGGAACCAGTCACCCCTAAGAACTACAGATGCTCCAGGTCCCTGGGCTAGAAGTTCGCCGTTAGATGGGAGAGAAGACATTAGGCACTTGGGGGCTTGAACAAGAACATGTGCCGGGGGCTTTGTCTGGACGGTGAAGGCTGATGGGAGGAGCTGTTGATTCTCAGCTGCGGTCAGTGAACGTGGCTTGACCACACCTCACAAGGGACGCACTCTGGTCCTGTCTCTGCAACAGCCACGCAAAGGCTGCCTGGAGCTGCTGGGAGAGCTGTTTCTGGATCTTTCATCGTTCTTGGGCCACATGCGCCATTTTAAAAAAACGTATGTTTTTCTTTAAACTGGCTTTTTAATTTAAGTAAATATGTTGGGACATAAAACTTCTATGGCTACCACCAGAGAAAAACCATCCTCCCGTGATGACTGTTAAAAAATCACACGCAATCAAAGCTACACAATGCAACCGTTTTAGCCAAAACCCCTGCCTGGAAGTGCTTAGCCTAAGGTCTGTCCTCCGTGTAAAGGGGAGATTAGCAAGTTTAAAGGGTGTTAAAGACCCGAGTGAGAGGCTCCCCTGGACCAACGGGAAGAAGCGAAAGACATTTGGAAAAGGGCTTTCCTATGTGGAATCAATGTCTTTGGATATTGAACTGATGCTCTCATGCCCTGCATCCATGACACTGCCCTGGCACAGGGATGTTCTTGGATTCTCATGCATCCCGCATCTCCTTGCCACGCTGTGGGCTCCATCTCTTTTCTATGTGGCTCTTCTCCCCAGCTCTTCCCCTCCACCCAAACCTTAGTCCCTCATCCTCATCTCCCTCACACGCCTGCCCGCAGTCTCTACCAGAATCTCCCATACTGGGCACTCCCATCTTCCCTACATCTCCCACCCTGACCACTCCCTCACCACTCCTGGGGTCACTCACTCCACACTGGACCTTTGTCCCCTTGGGGAACCACAGTCACCTTAAAGATAGGTGCTTTCACATATATTCACCCACCACTGTGAACTAGCTCTTACTGTCCCCTTCTACAGATGGGAAAAGAGAGGGGCGGAGATAAGCTGACTGGAGAGGGACCCATAGCTGGTCCGGTGCTAGGCGGGCTCTGCATCTTGGCTACTGCCTTCCTTCCAGGGGTCTTCCCACCATGAGTGGAACTCCCTCTGCAAACCACAAGCTGAAATAACACAGGGAGCCACAGGCACTGCCTAGGAAACAGGAAGTGGGAGATAAAGGGGTTTTGATATTTACACAGGGCTTCTCTCTTCTCCTCTAAGAGTGTGGGGCCATTATCATCGACAGGGAGGAATTCTCCTAGGTCCAGCTTCTTCAAGCTGACACATTGCTGGTGTTGCAGGAACATGGATGCCTCCTTCTCCAACTAACAGTCACTGGCTCAAGACAAGTCTTCAGAGGTGCTCCTCCTGCCATTTCTACCCCGAACCCACGGTATGGAGGGAGCCCTGGTTTGGAGCCAGATTAATGAGGGTATGAATCACACTCACCATCAACTTGGGGGCAGCTTAAGGGCCAAGAAGGGAAATGATAGGAGACTCTGTGATGGGTTCCCAGTCTGCAGGAACCCCAAGGCTGGAGGGAGTTCTACTGAACCCCGGGCCTGCCATGCATCTCTGGGACTGACACAGAATCCAGGTTAAGCCACCACTGACCTCACGTGGGGGTGTCTGTGACCTGAAGAGCAGTGTCCTATCTCCTTTTGCCATGGGCAATTCTGCTTTCCTTGGGAGAACAATCCCTCCCCATTGCCAGTTCAGAGGATTTGGTGAGTCACACCCATCCTGGCTTCTGGCCTGTGACTGCCTGGCCCACTCTGGTTTTCCTGCCACACCAAGGAGGCTCAGTCACGGGATGTCTGCAGGAACAGTTAGGAAAGAGGGACTTCCTTTGGTTGAGGTACAAAAGTGAGATAAGAATTGCAAAGGTCCCACTTCCTGAAGATGAAGCCAGCATGGAACATGTACTGGGAGGCACTTCACCAGACACATCTGTTGAAGTGAAGTCAATGGCCCACCCTTTTCTTTTCCTATTGGCTCTGGCCATTCTGAGTTAGGTTTCTTGTGACAGGAAATAAAAAATGTCTTAAAGGGTGTAGATGGCATTTTGGGGACCCATATGACACAACTGCTTCATGCTAAGCATCTGTCATTTACCTATAGTTATAGTTTATCAAGGTTTCATTAACTTTTAATCCTGTCATCTGCAAATACTATCACTGCATACACTTTCTGTCTTCAAGTTATTAAAAACAGTGCATGGAGTAGGCCACAGCATAAAACCTACAGTCCAAAAGAAGAAAATTACCCATTAGCTCCTGGCTGACAGTGGCTCACCCATTCATCCATCCACCCATCCACCCACCCACCCACCACACATCTACCCATCCACCCATTCACCAATCCGTCCATCCATCCATCCATCCATCCATCCATCCATCCATCCTTCCATCCATCCACCCACCCATCCACCCACCCACACATCTACCCATCCACTGATCCATCCATCCATCCATCCATCCATCCATCCATCCAATGTTTACTGAGTCCTACTATGGGTCAATCTTCTGATTAGGCTGCTATGACTATTAATCAATCAGCTATGCTCCTATCCCAACTTTAGTCCAAATGACTTTTTTTCAGACAAAAAAATTATACATTCTGTCACTCAACTGAAATAGAAATGTATTGGGATTACACACCCCTTGATTCACAGTCATGCAAGAGACCTGCTTAGGCTTGCACCTGGTGAACTCTGTTGCTCCTGTCAGGTGATCACAGAGCATGGTCCCTTCACTTCATCATCTATCCCAGGCCTCCATCTGGAGGTTCTAGGATACATCTCTTTAAAAACAGGGACAGTTCTGATACTGCATCCCAAACTCTTTCTCAAAACACAGCCATAGTTCCATGATCATATTGGCAAGTTCTTTCCATGCTCCGGGCCCAGTTCACTAGAGGCTCAAATTCATGAGATGGGATTCACCAAGTGCCTTTTGCACCTGCTTTGCGACAGGGACTCTGACCACCTGCCCCACAGCCTTTGCTTCACGCCTCTCATCCCTGTTCTCCATCAGATGCGCTCTACCTTAAGCAGAAGTGGTAACCCAGACCCGAGCCGTCCTGTCCTCCCTGCTGACGTAACCTCTGCATCTCGGTCCCAGGTCCCATTGCTGGCTCTTCTTACTTCTCGTGCCAAAAAGACCTGTAAAAGCTGAATGTGTCTTTCTGCACATTTTTGCCATCCCTGAGCCTGTTGTTTCCTGGGCCACGTCCCTGGCCTCGCTCTTGTCCATCCCTCTCACACAGACTCTTTCTGAGCTGGAGAAGTCCGTCCATCCCCCACTGCGGGGGATGGGAATGGGGAAGAAGCTCATCTTTTTCTTTCAAAAATCCTGACATCTGCCTTCCCCATTTCCAAGACATGAATCTTTTGGTTTGTGGGATGCCAGCTGCAGCTCTAGGAGGTGAGCTGAGGGGGAGGGAGGAGGGGACCTGAAAGGCCCCTGCATCCTAGTCATGCCCATTTCTACGTCTCCCTGCCCCTGTGCCTCCCCGCTCCGGGGCCTAGGGACAGTGGACGATGCTTCTAGAAGGGTGGGGGAGGCCCTAGGAAGTCAGCGGGTCCAGTGGTTGCACCTTTAATTAGCAGAGTCAGGGGAGAACTTTTCCTGTCGCCACCCCAGAAACTGAGCCAAGGGGCTTGGGGTGGCCTCAGGCAACTTGCTCTATAAAAGTGCTCCTCGGCCCTCTGGCTGCTGATGACCCCGCTGGGAGCCCCCTCACGAGCAGGATGGCTGGCACCTGGTTCACGGCATCAACCACTTGGGTTCCCGGGTCCGCTCACAGAGCCTGCCTGAGACACAGTGTTCACATGACCTTGTGCTGACTGCAGGCGGGGAAGCCTGGGCTGGGGGCTGCTTCCTTCCACAAGCATTATAAATACCAGCCTGGGCACACTGAGCAACGGGACCATGCGGGCAGGCCAATTAACTGATGCACAAACAGATAAATCAATGAAGCAGTAAACCATTGGAGCCATAACAATCTCTTTACAATTACTCTTTGGGAGTGGGTTTTGCAATGTTGCTTTGTGGTGTGTGTGTGTGTGTGTGTGTGTGTGTGTGTGTGTGTGTGTTTAAATAAGCAAACTTATTTTCTTGGGACTCCATCCAAGAACATTAGATAAATAGCTGTGACCTAGCCCCAGCTGCACACAGGAAACCCTCTCAGGCAGACTATGGGAGAGTGCAGTGCTTTGATGTTCGGTGCAGGGGCACCCTGGGGGCACCAAGGCCTCTGTGCAAAGCCCCAGGCCCTGCCACCTCCGGCTCAGCTTCCCATTTGGGCTTCTCTTCCCCCTTGCTCACGAGGGCTGGATCTGACCAGGTGCATTCTTTTCCCTGAACCCTCTTGTGTCCCCTAGGTGCCTCAGGTACCATACAAGCCTCTTGGAAGGTACGTATTCAGGTCTGTCCTGGGTCCGCCTTATGGCTTCCTGGTGTCTACCACATGGCCCGCGCTCTGCCCATGGGCCACGCAGCACCCTCTCTGGGTGTGTGGCGCCCCATGTCCCTCCTGGATGGCTGTGTAAGCTCTTTGCTCTTTTCAGCAGACCCGTGTGTTTCCTGTTCTCAGCCTGGAAAGCCATCCCCTTCATTCTCCAATTCCCAGCTCTGACGTCACCTTCCCCCAACCCAGAGCCCTTCCTGAGCCAACGGGCCAGGCTCCTCTGGGGTCTGCCTGCTCATGGTCTCCCTGCCCCGCTGGGAGCTCCCTCGAGGGCTGAGTGGAGGAGTGAGGCAGGAAGGAGGGCAGCAAGGGCTGTGGGGCCAGACATACTGGGTTCAGACTGTGCTTACACCCTCCCCAGCTAGGTCTCTCCTCACAGCCTTCGAGATGACCCTGTCAGTGACAAGTGTCATCTGCTGTGTCGGGTGCCTCCCTCTATCAGGGCTGGTATCCCATCTGTGACAGATCCATCTCCCTCCCACCCCCGGAGTCCCGGGGGCAAGGCTGGGCCTGACTCCTCTCTTCCTCTCCAGCTGGCCCAGATGGTGGCTCAGAGCTCTGCTGGCTGCAGGAGCCGCTCTCAGCCCAGCTCGGCCATCTGGTGTGTAGAAGAGTCCCTACTGGACTGGGGCTCTCTCTGCGCCCCATGATGGTCATCACCTTCTGCAGCCTTTGGGTACTAGATCCCCTGTCCCCTGAGCCTGTGCTCTCAGCCCCACCTTCCCACACCTTTTCTGCCCCTCTGGCCTGAACCTCGTTGGGCCCTTCCAGGCCATTTTCCATCCTGCCTGGAGAATGCTTTCAGACCACCTCCTCCTCAAAAAACCGTCACTGCAACAGAACAAGTCCCCACGTCTCTCTGATACCCAACCCCCTTCTAGAACTCCACAGAGCCCTGCTCCCGACCCATGGTACAGCCTCACTTCCTGCCTCTCTCCTTCACCCCGAAGCAGGTCTTGCCCTCTCCATGGCCCCAGAGACCTCTGTGCTGCCAGCAGTCCGTGTGCAAGCTTTCCCGGCCATGCCAGCTGGGCTGTGCCCTCTTTACCTTTGCTTCCCTGGCATCTTGTCCAGGCCCGGAATGGAGTGGGCACTTGGGGAGTGTTTGTTGAAATCAAATTTTATACCCTGTGCACTTGAGACCCTTCTCCGAATGGGTTTTGGTCTGGCTGTTAAGCAGTTCGTTTGCTATCAGACACAATGCAGTTGTGGTCAGGTCAACATTTTTCCTCTGGCCAAATCATTATCTGGGGGTATCGCTGTCGTATAAATCAGCCGCTATCTTGATCTGCTTGGAAACCACTGACGGCATTTGCTCCAAGTTGTTTGATGATGTCCAGATGCGGGCGGCTGCACTGATGTGCTTTTTCTGTAATGAAGCTGATGGGAGCCCCAGGTTTGAGAGGGGCCTTGGCCTTGAACAGCTCACCCCTACGTGTGCCCGTTTCTCCTCTGGGGTGGGGAGAGAGCACCCGCTGGCTTATCGGCAAGTTCACGCAGAAGGTGGCACACTGCCTGTTTTTCTGAAGCAGTCTGCAGTCTGAGTCATGTATTCCACACATTTATATAGATTTCTGAGCCCACTGCAGACTGCATGTGCTCTTGGCGGGCCAGGGCAGTTGGCTTCCTTGCAGTGTTGACTGGAGGAGACCAGAAATGGAGATGAGATCCTGCTGTATAAGCCGGGAGCCCCCAAGTGTTGGAGAGGCTGGTGGCCAAATCTAAGGCAGGGGCTCCGGAGGGCGCATCTTATCTGGTTATGAGCAAACGCAGGCTGCCATCCTGCCTCTGTGTGCTTTCTTTCCGGTGCACCATCCTAATGCACCCTCTTCTCACCTGTGGGGACCTCTTGTTCCCAAATGCAGGTCACGCTGGGGCCCCAGCAGGTAGGTGCACAGCAGCACGCAGTCCAGGCTTCCCAGGGGTGTTTCCACCACCTCCAGGCCCGGCTGGTCTGGGCACTGCGGGGGGATGGAGAGGGACAGGACCCAGCCACTGTCCGCCAGGGGGTAGCGATGCCTGAGGGAGACGATACAGCTGGTGGAAGCATAGCTTCCCCCATGGGGATCCAGAGAGGCTTTATCAGGAAGGCAGTATTGAGCAGGGCCTTGAGGGTGAGAATCGCTGACACTTGTTGGGAGGGAAAGCGAGGCACCGCCCAGGGGACAGTCTGGGACAGTCTATAGGGACACGTAAGCCGGGATGAACTCACTTTTGTTTAGAGTTCGGTGTGTGAGAGGCATAAGGAACCACTAAGGCTACACATCAGGGCAGCAGGCTACGGAGGGGGACCGGCTGGACTGTAGTGTTTGGAGCGGCGGAGCCCGACTCACACAAAGCGGCACAACCACAGGGCAGGCGGCGGCTTTCCTCCAGAAGACCCAGCGCATCGGCCTCCCTGCAAGCTACGTCCGGCTGTGTATTTGGACACCAAGTTCTCTTTATTATTTCCAGACTGTGAGGCCACGCACGGGCTTTCCCCCAACAAGGCCCTGCCTGCGGATTCCCACCAGCAGACACACACACCGCCCCCGGCCCCCAGGGCTGCTCCTCACTGCAGCGAACCCCCGCCTGGTGCCGCCTGAGAGGGAGAGCCGTCACACAGCCGGGGCAGGCGCGGAGGGGAAAGGGGCATGGAGAGCTGCTCATGTGCGTATGAACCTCCAGGGGTTTAAAAGCTCCCACCACAACCAACTCTAGGTGAGCACTGTGGCTGCATCTGTCAGGCGCCTTTTGTTCCTCGGGGGGGTGGGGGGGGTGGTTGGCTGAATCAACTCAGCACAGGCTGGGAGGGGGCAGCATCAGCCATGGGAACACATCCGGGCGGAATTCAGAGAAAGTGACTTGGTGCGTGTGCCTTTTGTCCTGTCCGGTGGAGAACGGCTGGTCGGGCGGCTCGGAGCCCTCTGACTGCTGCAGAGACAAAACATCCCCTGCACCACCCTCCTGTGCTTGTGCAGACACCTGGGTTCTCAATTCCGGCTCCCGGCAACTGAGACCAGGGGAGGCCGAGGACGTGGAAACCAGAAGGACACCCCCCCATCGCAGATCAGAAGAGAAACGTCAGCTTAACTTCTTTCCTACTGTCCAAAACGCTTTCAGATGACAAAAATGCATTTGGCTCAACAGGGTAGAGTGAAAGGTGGAGCAAAACAAGTGACCACGTTTTGAGGAGTGCTCAGGAAGCAGGGTACGAGGCCCCACGCCCTCTCTAGATATGGGGCCCCCCACGCATTGATTGTCAGTCAATACGGAGACCCAGCCACCGCAACCATCCAGACACACACAGAATGAAAACCAGCCTAGGAAACGGACCGCTAGTCCCAGAACCAAGACCAGAACCAAACCGGTGCCAAGCGCGCCCACAGCAGGATCCTAAATCAGCGTGCCTGGGATGGCCATGACATCTCTCATACGCAGCCCTCGTGTGGAGGGTGGCATGCGGAGGGTGGCCTGGGGAGGGTGGCGCTGAGCCAAAGGCATCAGGAAGTGTCCGCGGGACGCCTGCCAGGAAGACGGTGCGGGCCTGTGCGGGGCCAGGCTGCTGCCTGCCATCCTGGGCGGGCTTCCTTCTCCTCGTGTGTCAGTGTGAAAGGAAATGCTCTGTGCCTACATGGTGAGGGCTCAGAACCTGGGATGTACATCCGAGTCTCTGCCCTTCGCTAGCCTGAGTGGGTTCAAGCAGCGTCACCAGGCAACAGCCCTCACACCACAATCGGTGCCAGCATCCCCTGCTGCAGCCAAGAGGGGTGGAATGACGCGCTCGCTCCCATTCGCACAGCTGGCCCGTTTCACCCTGAGGTCTATGTTAAGAGACAGCGGAACAGGGAGCACAGCTGACAGAGGCTAGAGTCGAGCCTTGTTTTTCCAGCTGGAGGTGATGACGGGGCAGCTTTACTCAAAGGCCTGCTGTCCCCTTGGCTGGGCTCAGGCTCAGGCCTGGACACTGGATGGCCAGGGCCTGAGCAGCCCAAGCCTCCATCTGAGGCACCATCGCTGACTCTCTGACCAACTGACCCTGGCACCCGCCTTGCCCTCTCTCACAGCTCTCCCACCCCACAAGCCCCGAGATGGGGAGCCCGGTTCTGTGGTCCCTTCTGGATGGCGGGTTTCCTATTGTCATGGAAACGCCTTCTCCTCTTCTCGCCTCTGAGCCTACCATCTCCCGGCCCTCAGCTGAGCCTCTACTGTCCTCTCTACACAAAGCCAACCCCAACCCCTACCCACTTCACCTCACCCATCCCACTGCACCAGGGGTTGCATCAGTCCAACTGTGAATCTCAGGGTGACAATAGTTCCCGGCATTAACTTTGTAGCTATTACCAATACATCCTTCTGATTCAGCTTGAACTTGAGAACTATAGTTCTGAAGGTCTGATAAGTTGGTTCAGAAGTTTAGAAAAAACAATAGCAAACTAAACTTGACCAACTCTATGCTAGAAAATTCAGTGCAGTTTTTAGACTAGAGCAGGGGTCCTCAAACTTTTTAAAGTGGGGGCCAGATCACGGTCCCTGAGAGAGCTGGAGGGCCGGACTATATGAACTACTAATTCCTACTGTAACACCTCGGCTGCGCTCACTGCCCAAAAAACCTGGCGGGCCGGATCAGACTCCTCTGCGGGCCGCATGTGGCCCGCGGGCCGTAGTTTGAAGACCCCTGGACTAGAGGCTGCACAATGATAGCCATAGGCCAGAGCTGACGTACGGGCACGCTTTGTCTGGCCTGCAGAGTGTTTTTAAGACACATGAATTGGTTGCCCAGACGTAAAAGTCCGATTCTACACACGGCTCTGGGTTTCTGGGTTCTTTTTAAGGAACAAGGTGGTGGGGCAGCCGAGGCTCATCCTTTGGAGACGGGAACTGCGTCAGGAGGTGAAGGCGGGCACCAGAGAGTGGGCGGCCCGGGGAGGGCATTGCTCACGGGAGAAGTGCAGCGAAACGGACATTCCAGGTTCAGACACGGACCTGGCTTGGCCGCGAGCCCTGGCAAAATGTACAGACTTGGCAGGAGAGCCACTTCCTCCGCTCTTCTGTTTCTCATTAAAGCTGTTAGGCAAAGGGTTTAAGTTGCTGATTCTGGTGCCTGAGTTAACCCTGGCTTTATTGAACAGACCTGTAAAGCCAAGAGGAAATGAAGGAGGAAGAACAAATGATGCCAAAAGGTAAAAAAATACGGGACCAAGGAACCCGAGAGGCACCTATGGGAGTAAAATATTGGGGGACAGAGAGGGGTGGAGGATGGGAGGGGAGTTGTGCCAACTGCCAGGGCGAGGAGTGACGTAACTAAAGGTTTCTTAGAAGAAACGGCTGAGTATGGTGGGAACAAGAAATTAACCTCCTTGGCCAAAAACAAAGGCTTAAGAAACCCCTCACACTTCTGATGTGGGTTTGAGTACTAGGGCTGCCGCTCACCAGCTGGCTCTATCCACGGCCCCCTGGTGGATTGGCCCCTCTCCGAGGCTTTGTTTTCTCAGCGACAGAACAGGCACACGGGCAGCAATGAGATAGGGCTGCTGTGGGGATGAGATGAAGGTACAATGCCAAAGCCCGCCGAAAGGACCCCACCTCCCCTTTCCTGGTTTCAGACCCGGCTCCAATGCCCTCTTCCCTGTGGGGACCCCAGACCCCCTCCCCACCTCTGTTTAATATCGCAACCTGCACACTCCAGATCGCCAGGGCCTACAGCCGCGCTTTCTCTTTCCCACAGCACTTGCCATCTTCTAGAAGACCATATCACTGACTTCCTGTCGTCGTCGTCATTTATTTTTGGTCTCCCTGCTAAAAGGGATCTCCGTTGGCCACCATTTGATTTGTTTTGTTGATTTAGGTATCATCTTGTTGTACTGGGAGGCACTGAACAACTATTTATGGAGAAGTGTGCCCTCATAACATCTTTCATTTCCATTTCCTGGAAGAGGAAATAGAAGGAGGAAATAGAAGCCCAGAAAGGTTGTGGGACGTGCCCAAGGCCACACGGCTAGTGGAAGGCAGAGCTAAAGGTTTACTTGTCTAAAAGCCAGCTCCCTAGAGGCAGCTGAACTCCTCCTTCAGCCCGCAGGGTACAAGTCACGTCCTGTTTACCTCCAGGAGATAAGCACCTGTGGATGAAAGAGTGCTCCGGAAGCTAAATGAGGAGTTAGCCGGCCGCCTCACGTGACATCGTCAAAGCAGCCGCGCGGCCGGCACCTTCCCTGTGGAGGCCAGCTGCCAACGGCCCTCGCTCCGTCCACCTGCCAAATCCAGAGATGAGCCGCAGCAACTGCCTCTCCTCCGCGGACGGAGTCACCGCTGGAGGTCGGTGTCAAGGACAAAGTGGACGGTTCTGCTGCCCAGTCTGCAGGGCGTGGCAGAAAGCTGCACTAGACTGATGGCAAGGCACTGGTTGGTTCATCGAAACGCCTGGGGTGGGCGCCGGCAGTGGAGGCGCATTAGTCTGGGAGAGGCACTTTGAACACACGGATCCCATCATGGGCTGATGTTTCACTCAACACTACCTCCTCCAAACATGGAACCATATGAAGGGGGTGCATTCCTCCATGAAGGGAGGGCCAGAGCTGGGGGTAGTTAATGCCCACCGACCCCGGAGGGAAAAGGCAGTGGTCACTGAGGGCTTTGGGGGGATTAGGGGTTGCGGGGGGAGGGGGGCGGAGGAGAAGAGTCCCCCTGTGAAGATGAGAATAAGCAGCTGGCAAATCTGCCAGGCTGGGGTAGGGCAGGGACTCACTCACTGGATGGGCCTTGTCGGAAAGCATTTTTTGGTGCCTCTGGGCAGGCTGCCCTCCTGAGTGCCCACAGCACACCCCCTCTCAGAGCTGGGAAGAACAGAGACTGTCAGTGTCAGGGAGAGCGAGGACACCAGCGGTGGGGAGACCCTGGTGCAGCCACGTCTGCCCAACAGGTCCGGATGTGCGAGGCTCCGCGGGCGAAAGCCCACACCCCTCTCATTCCACATCCCAAAAGCTCTAGCACGTTTATCTCCCACCCCAACCGGCGCATCCGGAGGCACGCCCAGCCCGCTGAGCGGCTGCTCACGGGGCGCAGTTTACATTTCACTGCGGAAATGTCAGCCTGTCTGCGTATGGGGCTCTGCACACACGTGACATTGCCTCTCAGAAGTGGGGCATTTTGAGTTCTGTACACGCGGAGCCCCACGGGACGGGACACAGCTTGTGAACCTGTACCAGGGAAGGCTTGGGTAAGCCTTGTGGCAGCCAGAAACAAAGCCCAGGAAGATCTCCAAACAAACCCGCCCCCCCCCCCCCCAAACAGCTTATTAATTTAACCACGCAACCAACATTTGGCAAGTGAACTAGCAAATTAGGTGCTATTCTAGGCACTAGTATTAGAAATGCGAAAAAAAAGTGTAAAAATGCTAACCATGAGCTGTACACACATCTGGACATACATGCATATAAATGTGAGGAAAGAGGCCTGATGTGCAGCTGTTCATAGACTTTGTTTATCCCTCTTACGGGGGGTCCCACACGAAGCTGGTATTGTGGGGCCTCAGGGAGAGGGACCTGCAGGGATGAAGGTGGACTGTTGTATTGACATTTCGGTACTGTTGTATTTTTGAATAGTAAGTGCTATAGACTGAATGTTGGTGCCCCCTCCTCCCAATTCACATGGTAAAACCTACCCCCCAATGTGATGATGCTTGGAGGTAGGGCCAGTGTGGGAGGTGATGGGGACATGAGGGTGGAGCCCTCGCGATGGGATTGGGGTCCTTATAAAGGGGCCCCAGGGAGCGCCCTGTAGGACACAGGAGAAGACGACCATCTGTGAACCAGGAAGTGGGCCCTCACCAGACACCCAATCTGCTGGCGCCTTGACCTTGGGCTTCCCAGGCTGCAGACCTGGGAGAATAAATGTGTGTTGTTTATCAGCCCCCTAGTTTATGGTATTCTGTTACAGTAGCTCACACAGACTATGACAATAAGCAAGAAATCATATCACTCCCGCAATGAAAAGAGAAAAAAAACTAGACGTATAAAGACAAAAATGAAACAAACATAAAGAAACCACCCCTCTCACCCAGCCTGCTTATTTATAGCTGAAGCGCAGGGAGGCCCACGGCTCAGGGGGGACTGGAGCCCAGCTCCACAGACTCCCATCCGGGCCGCGCCTGAACCCACGCTGCCTCCAACATGACCCCCAAGAACACAGTGGATGTGAACACGCTCTGTGAACTGTGACGAGCTGTACGCACAGGCCACTCTTTGGTGGATAGAAAATTCTATATTTGGCTTTTTTTTTTCCTTCTTGCTAACATCCTTCCTGCCGCTGAGGAACCACTTGCTCTGGTGTCTGTCAGAGCCGTGGAAAGGGGCCCTTGAGGGCAGGGGAAGGTCCCCAGGTCACATGCCACCAGAGTCAAAGCAAGAGGAGGACCGCGGCCATTGGTGGGATCATGGCCCTGGTGGCAGCGGCCTCTGTGAGGAGCCCGGCGTGGCCCCGAGGCAAGGCCTGTGCGGGGGTGTACGCTCTGACCAGCCGGGTCAAACTTCTCCGCCTTAGAGGCCCCCCTGCGCGCGCGCTTGCCTGTGGGTTCCTTTTCTCTGTTTGCTTTTGTATTTTCCTCCTAAAGGGAAAAAACGTTGCCGCCCACATCTGACTGTAAGCTCCAAGTTTTGATTTTGCAATTGTAGTTGATTTAATTCATGATTCATTATTTTTCACGTAACGTATTAATTTTTTATATCAAAATATTTTCTGCCAGCAGTTTGAAAACAAGAAGGAAGGAATGAAAAGGGACCTTTGACTCAGGCTAGGGGAGGGTGCGGGTCCTGGCCAAGGGGACTGGGTCTAAGACAAGTTTGGGAACCAGCCCTGGTGGGAAGGGCCATGAGGACAGGGCCTGAGTCTGCAGTCGCAGAGGTATGGACTACGCCTGTGCCTCCCTGAAGGTCCTGCTGAGGACGTAACACAAGGGCTTGAGCCTAGGGAGACCCTTCTGAGCTGTGGGCATGGGGACTGGGATCAGGGAGAGGCAGGGCCGAGACCACACCCAGGGGACACGCGGGCATGTCTGGCTAGGCTCGCTCCAATCCATGACCCTACGAAACAGGGCCATTTCAGATTAATGTCCTGATTTTACGCTTGAAAGCAGCTAGGCCCCTCACTTACTAACTCAAACCATCTGAGCTGGTGACACTGCTTCTAAGAGATAATTAGGAAGTGGCTTTTCTGGGCCCCTGTCAGCTGGAGAGAGAGGACAGTGAGGCTGTAGCCAGCTCTCATCAGGACTCAGGGGACGTGCATGGGCCACAGAGGGCTGCCAGCTCGTCCCACGCCCTCTCTCCACCCGGAAGGCCAGAGGACACACAGCAGGCTTCCCCTGCCGCCCCCATCAGGCAGGGGGAAGGTTCCTGCTGGGAGATTAGCACCTAAAGGGGGCTGGGAAGGGTCCTGGGTTAATAGTTACCTGGGCAGCCCCTCACAGCGCCCAGAAAGCGCACGGCCGTGGGGACTGCATCTCTCCAGCATGAACCAAACAGCGTGCCTCGGTGGTTTCCTTGACCAAACTGGCACTCTCCCTCGCCCGTGGGGAACCCAGGGACCACAGGAGGGAGGTGCAGTCTTGAGTGACACTGAGTTACCCAGTGACAGTCTGACCAACACAGAGAAGCCTGTTTTGAGGCTTCAGCTACACAGGAGTCTCCCCAGAGGAGAACATGGTTTCGGCACCGTCCCTGTGGGGCTGGGTTTCTAAGCCGGGAGGCGGAAGCCCAGAGAGGTTGGATGTCGGCCTGAGGTCACACAGCCCCTCGGGGCAGGGCCACATTCCAGCAGTGTGGAGGCCGGCTCCTGATCGGAGGCACCTGCCTTGCCTGGAGGGGAAGTCAGGTTGGTCAGGGTGGGAGTGAAAAGCTCAAAAAATGGTCAGCCTCCAGGGGTGCTTTTTGGTGGTTTGGTTCTGGATCAGTGCTTCTGAGAAGCCTATGCAGGGCTAGCACTTATGCCGTAACAACGCAGAGGCTAACGCCGGGAACCCCGTCGGCTCCCTCCTCCTCGCGTGAGGGGGACTAACGAGGGCAGGGGTTGGGGGAAGATGTCACCTTGGGGAGGTGGGGACCTGAGGGGGGCATGGATACCCCACTGGTGATCAGCATCACAGACCTGTGGGGGCTCAGCCCAGCTCAAAAGGTCGGTGTGTGTGTGGGGGGGTGTTGTGCCAGCTGGTGGTGCCCTGGGCTTCACCGAGCCTCATGGGAGCTGTACCGTCCCCTCCGAGGTATCAGTATGTTATAAGCTCCTTCCACTCCAGGGAAGTAGGAAAGGGGGTCTTGACCCCCCCAGAGGGATGTGGGATGAATAAAACAGCTCAGATCCAGGACTCAGGTGGACAGCAGATGGAGAAGCCCAGCCTGCCTCAGGGTCTGGAGCTATCTCATCTTTACCACTGTCTGTGCCCCGCCACTTCTTTCTTCCCTGCCCCCCCCACCCCCCCTTAGGTTAGAGGTCCTGAAGGGGATGCTTATCAGCTTGACTCAGGATGGCCTGGCTTCCTGGCTGGCTGGGAAGCACAGGGATTTCAGGTGGCAACCGGGGCCTGCAGCAGGGTGGGGAGGGAAGGGACAGCAGGAGAGGCAGGCACACGTGAGTGCAGACCTGGGCGGGAGAGCCCTAACCAGACAGCAGGCCTCCGCCTCTGTCCTGGCCCCGGAACACTGACAGGAGCCTTCCCAGGTGGTGCTGCTGGGCTGGGAACCCCGCTCTGAGCACCACCGCTCCGGGCATTCTGCTCCCCTCCAGCTGGAGCCAGCTCTTCCCACGAGGCCGGTCCTGCCTCACCCCTGCCCCACCTGATTAGATTTCTACAAACAATTTGAAAGTTCCCAGGCCCTCAGAAGAGCCCACCAAATCACATCAAATGGCACATAAAACCTAAAATAACACTAACATATAGTAAAAGCAGGAATGCACAAAATAAACCGAGATAGAGCACAGATGCTCGCAGACACAGTTCAAAGCTCTGGGGCCCGGGACGCTGAGTGCGGCCCCAGGGGAGGAGCTCGGAGGGGCCTCCCTTGCGGTGGCGCGCGCGCTGCTCTGCAATGGCCGCTGCAAAGCAAACGCTGGACGCTACTTCCGCTTTTCACCTTTTCCAGGGAAAGTGGAACCCCTCCTGGGATTTCTTTCCATTGGCAAAGAATTTAAAAAAATATATACTTTATTGATTTTTTACAGAGAGGAAGGGAGAGGAATAGAAAGCTAGAAACATCATTAAGAGAGAATCATCGATCAGCTGCCTCTTGCACACCCGCTACCGGAGATGTGCCCGCAACCAAGGTACATGCCCTTGTCTGGAATGGAACCTGGGACCCTTCAGTCCGCAGACCGACGCTCTACCACTGAGCCAAACCGGCTTCGGCGAATTTTTTTTATTTTTTATTTTAACAACGGTGACTGATGTAGTTCTTGCGTAGCTAAGTGGCATAACATGAACTTTCGAAAAGCGGGGGATACCTGTAAATCTATACGATGGACTATTACTCAGCCATAAAAAGGAATGAAGCGCTGACCCAAGCTACAGTATGGGTGAATCTCCAAAACCTGATGCTCACAGAAAGAAGACACTACCTAAGGGCACATGCTGTAAGCATCCGTTTACATGAAACATCCAGATTAGGCAAATCCAAAGAGACAGCAGGCAGGTTCGTGGTTGCCCAGGGCAGGGGGAGGGTGGACGGGGGTTTGTACAAGGTGCCGGGTTTCCCTTCAGGGCGATGGAAAAGCTCTGGAACTACATAGCGGGTGGTGGCTTACAACACGAGGAATGTACTAAGTGCCACTAATTTGTACACTTTCAGATGGCCCCAGGCAGGTCTCACCTCTCGCCTGGGCCCCTCACGTTTGAAAGGGAAATGAGGTGAGAAGACCCAGCGGCAGGGTCCGGGGAAGCTGTGTTGTTTTAGAAACAACGCTACTTATTAACGATGAGAGGTGTCAACCCAGACACATCAAACACACGCAGCCGGTGACCGCAAGCGCAGTTAACAACGGGCCGGCTTCCCGCGCCGCCCCTCGCCGCTCCCACCTATCGGGCTACTTCCCCATAAACCCGCTTTCACGAGGTGTCGGCTCCTCAGTCCTGACGTGGGACGGAGCCCCAGGAAATCCTGGCCGTGTTCATCCGGGTTGTAAACGAGGCCACGGCTTTTCAAAGGCCGGCTTCTCTTCCCTGCGCGCCCGGAGCCCTGGCCTGGCGTCACGGAGACCATCTGGGCGGCTCGGAGAGACCTCCTTTCCAGGGGCGTGACCCCAAACCAGGGAGACAGGCTGCTCACATCGTGCAGGGCTTAGCACGCCCTCACCTGCCTCCTCTCTCCTGGCTGATTACACGCCCACCCGTGGAGGTCTGTGTGTTTGGAGGGGGAAGCTGAGGCTCAGTGGGGACGTGACCATCATCTGGTAGCAGGCCGGGATGGGATTAACCCTCAGGTGTATCTCACGTCAGGGCAGGAGCCTCCTGAGTCATTTGGGTGCTCGCTGGGGCCTGCAGCGGGGGCCTACCCTGCACCATCTGACAGCGGCCCAGCCTCGCGCCCTGACTGCAGCGGGAAGGTCTCCCCACAGCCTGGTGCTGGGAGTCACCCTCCTCCCGCCCCGCAGAGAAGTGTCTGTGTCTTATCCCGCAGCAGCAGAGAGCCCGCTGACAGAAAACCTGGTCAGATCTGTTAGGAGCCAGAGACGGGGTAGAGAGACAGGTGTCCCAGAGGCCAGAGCCGGGCTCACCCGCACCAAAGGCTCTGAGAGGACGGGATGTGGGATCAGCGTGCCCACATCAGCTGACACCTTAGCACATAGTATTGCACTGATCTCCCTACATTCATAATCAGCCTGACATTTTTGGGGGGGAATGAGAAATCCATGGTTCTGACCGCCTTGGATCAAGGCCAAAGGAAGCAAGGTGCATGGAATTTACATGTTCATAGCTGCATTGGTAGAACTGGAAAAATGAAGGCTAGCGTGGCAGGCTGTGTCATACTGCACGTGTGTCCGACTAGGGCTGTCTGTGTGTGTGGCTGTGTTTTTTCCAATATTATTATTAAAAAGGCAATATAGGATGCCAGGAAATTTTAGAAATAAGAGCCACCCACCACCCCACCAACCTAGTGCACACATTTCCACCTTCAGGCATTTGCTTCCAGGTTGCTGACATGAAGGCATGTGGGCATGTGTACAGGGATAGTGCTTGATAAAGTGAGGGTCTGCTTTCCTCCCTGAACTTCCTGTCCCCACAGTCACTGAGACCTGGGACACCTGTGCCCCAAGGGGAAGAAAGCATCTTCATCAGAACGGAGCGGTCCCCAATCTCCCACTTGATTCCATCAAAAAGCTCTGAGAGGCAGCCGTGGGCTGAGGGAGTAGCCATGAGCTGTGGGAGTAGCTGTGGACTGTGCGGGCAGCCGTGAACTGCGGGAGCTGCCATGGGCTGTGGGGGCAGCTATGGACTGTGGGAGTAGCCATGGGCTGTGGGAGTAGCTGTGGACTGTGGGAGTAGCTGTGGATTGCAGGAGCATTAGGGGCTGGGGCTCAGTTCCTGGGCAGGGAGAAACCCGGGAGGCGGTGAGACCCACACTCCAATGGCTGTGCGTGAAAAGACCTTTTGAAATTTAATGGTTCCATGGCCCCTTACCGTCAGACATTCAGGTGGCTTCCATTACTTTACTATGGAAGAGGTTCATTAAATGTCCACAGGCAGACCTGGGTTTTGCCCTTAGACTTCAGCTTTGCTCAGTGTCTCCTGCTATCCGCTCCGTCTACACCCTAATTCCCCTTACCCTCTCTGAAACTGCCATCACCCAGGCCCTCTTTCCTCTTTCCTGGACAAAAGCCACACTCCTTAGCCTGGCAATCAAGCCCCCATTCCCTGGTCCCCGACGTCCCCTCTCTCTGCCGCATTTCTTTCCTCATGCCCTTCAAATGCCATGTTCTGCTAAGACCCCACCATGCACAGCTCCTGATGACACTGTTCATTCAAGCCTCCACGCATTTGCACAAACAGATTCTCACTGGAGCCCCCCGACCTGAACCTGCCCACTGCACACCCTATTTCTCAAACTCAGCGCAGCATGGGCCTGGCTCTGCCCCCTGCCCACGACTTTCCCAGGCGGATCGGGACGTGTGCTGTGTGTCTGTGCACTGTGGGCACAGCCCCAGCATGCCAGTTTTCAACATGAGCTCTTTGGGGCTTATCAGCCTCCCTCCTAGACCAAGGACTCCCGGAGGCCCATCACTGTTTATTTTTGTTATTGTTAATCTTCACTGGAGGATACTTTTCCCATTGATTTTTAGAGAGAGTGGAAGGGAGGGAGGGGGAGAGGGGAAGAGGGGAAAAGAGAGAGAGAGAGAGAGAGAGAGAGAGAGAGAGAGAGAGAGAGAGAGAGAGAGATATGCATGGATTGGCTGCCTCCTGCACTTGTCCCGACTGGGGCCAGGGATCCAACTTGCAACCCAGGAATGTGCCCTTGACTGGGAATTAAGCCTGTGATCCAGTGTGCAGGCTGACGCTCTAACTACTGCGCAGGGCACCAATGTTTATCTTTTATCCCCAACATAAATACAATGATCAGGCCAGGTGCCACACTCAGCACACACACCATGAATGAATGAATGACTGAAAGGACAGTGTGGGACCACCCAGCTCCCAGCATCCCAGCTGGGTGTCCCCTCTTTCCCACCCAGAGGAGAAAGAGGGCCCGGGGGGGCCCTGGGGGCTTTATAGGAAACAGAAGCATCGAAAACGATGAGACCTGAGCCGTCTGCCTGTGAGGCCTCCCCAGACTTTTCAGTGAGGGCAGCTTAGACAAGCAATGACCGATTAGGAATAGGAAACAGTAAGTGGAAAGAGAACAATACAGAGCACCTCCCTGTGCCCTTGCCCACCCACGCCCACACCCACTCAGTGCGTTTCCACCAGACCCATTCCCCCAGGTTTGCCTGCAGGAGCCCGTAAGCTGCAGCTGGATATCCAGTTCCCCGTCTCGAGTCTCGCGTGCTCCCTGGCCCGAAGCATCCGTTACAGATAATCATTCAGAGAAGCCTCCCGCCCGCGAGCAGGTCTGGCTGAAAGTACAAGAAGCGTTTCTCATCTGGCTCGGAGCTCCCCTGGGAGGCTCAGGTCTCCGCTCGGCCGGCGTGGAGGCCCGGGGCGGCGCGGGAATGCACTGCATTTCATCTCCTGTTTTCCTTCTCGGAAGGTGACGAAAGGCGAGGTGTGCCTTGTTGGAAGCGGTGTCCCCCGGAGCCCCGAGGGGACTGGCTCAGGACACAGGACCTGCCCTTGCTGAACGTAAACATGCCGGCAGTCAGAAGCCTTCAACGGCTCTTTCCAAGTCCTGAGAAGGTCGGGGGCCCGTGGCTGATGACAGCTGCCTGGGGAGGGGGCCTGTGAGATGTAGGACTAACAGAGCCTGGAGGCAGACACTGTCTTCTCACTTGTCTCCCGCATTCTCGGGAGGCAACTCCTTCTGGATCCTTTCAGGTAAGCTACTGAGATGGACCCTCCGACTTGGCCAGTGACCAGCCAGCTGGTGGTCTCCCTGCCTCCGGCACAGAGCAGCCATCCCATCTTCCATCACAGGTATCTGATCCTGCCGCCTCCTCTCACGGAAACCAGCAATGGCTCCTTATTGCTTGAGCCAGGCTTCCTGTGAAGCAAGAAGGCTATCGGATGGCTTAAGGGAAGAAGCCCTGAGTCATCAGTCGGAAAAGGTGTTTGCTGCAGGACTTCTCAGGGCCTTTAGCATGCTAACATCCCTTGCAACTCTCCAAGTGAGATTTCCCAAACTTTTGTGACTGTAGAACCCTATGTCCCAGCAGCATCTCATGAGTCAGGTGTTCCAGGAACACAGATTTGGGAATCACTAACTACAGTGTAAAACTCCTTAGCAAGGCCTGCATAACCGGGCCTCTCCTCATTTCCCACTGCCTCAGGGATTGCTTTTTATTTTTCCCTGTTTTTAATTTTTATTGAGTTTCAGGTGCGCAATTTTGTAAGACATCATCTGTATATTGTATTGTATGCTCACCACCCCACGTTAGGTCACAGTGCTTGCTTTTCAAAGTTTCTGCGTCTGGAAGCCCCTCCCTCTTCCTTCAATACCTGCTGCAATGTGGTGAACCTTGAGAACCTTATGCTGAGTGAAAGAAGCCACAAAGACCACACACCCACTCTAGGATTCCCGTTCTACCGAAGTCCAGAACAGGGACATCCACTGAGACAGAAAGTGGATTAGGAGTTGCCTGAGGGGTTTCAGGGACATAGGTGGGTGATCATTTGGATTGCCACCACTGGGTGTGGGGTTTCTTTTCAGGTGGATGAACTGTTCTAAAATTGGTTGTGGTGATGAGGAATGCACAAATTTGAATGTACTAAAAATCACTGACATGTACACTTTAAATAGGTGTGAACCGTATAATGAGTGAATTATAGCTCAATAAGGCTGTTACAAAACAAAGCCCGCCTGAAATGCCAGGCCGGCATTTGTGTAGTGTCGCTGTGTCCCTCAGGAACCTCAGGGCACGTTCATCCAACAACATACCTACTTCATATCTGTCTTCTAAAACATGATAGAAACTGCATCCATAGGACACATCATAAAAAACAACAAACAAAACAAGCGAGACTGCTCACAGGCCCATACCGCAAGCAGAACTGCCCAGCGATTGTCAGAACATGAGCAATTCTTAATGCAGGTAGAAGCACAAATGAGTGGAAAGTACAAGTACTCTGACTTTTTTTTTTAATCCTCACCCGAGGATATTTTTTCCATTCATTATCAGAGAGAGTGGAAGAGAGAGGGATAGAGAGAAATACCAATGTGAGAGAAACACATCGATTAGTTGCCTCCTGTACATGTCCCAACTATGGCCCGGGCCAGGGAGGAGACTGCAACCGGGGTACATGCCCTTGACCGAATCAAACCCAGGGGCCTTTGGTCTGCAGCCTGACGCTCTATCCACTGAGCCAAACCGGCTAGGGCTCTCTGACTTCTTACTGCAGTGCAAGGCCACAGGATGTGGAGCAGAGCGAGACTGGAGAGCTGACGCTCATGTCGACAAAGCAGTGCTGGCTGGCCATCCTGAAATAGGTGGGGAGAAGCCAAATCACCCTGCTCAGGACCAAAGTCCCTGTCCCAGAGCATCTGACACCTGTCCCTGGAACCAGATCACTCATGGATAAGAAGATGACTGCCAACATGCGGTCCTTGAGTGTGGCTCTTCCACAAAATACCATGGCCTGGATGAGTCTATTTTGAAGAAGTGGCGTTAGAAGAAGTTTAAGTTTAAAAAATTTGGCTCTCAAAAGAAATTTCAATCGTTGTACTGTTGATATTTGGCTCTGTTGACCAATGAGTTTACCAACCACTTCCCCAGACCATCAACACTTGTCGTGAATGACCTGGGAGGACGGGAGGAATGGGGGCTCCGAGGGAGGAAGCAGAGAGTGGACCAGCCCAGCCTGAGGGACAAGGGCTGGGACAGCCAGCAAGAAGCCCAAGGTTCTGAGACTGCAGCGCCCACAGCCGTTATCTGCTCAGGTCTGGCTGTCCTGCGAGCCTGGTGTTGACTCGGGGCCGGCACAGAATGGCGCCTGGCACATGCTCACAGAGAACCTGCTCCCCGCTGTGTGCTGCCCCCCAGAAAGGCTGGGGCCGGCCTCCACCCCCTCTCTCCCAGCTCACCTCCCAAAGATCTCCCAACGATAAAGCTGTGTTTACAGGACTGGTTACTATTTTGCTTCAAGAGATGAATTCATTTCAAAAGCCTTGGGGTTCTGGCCTGCACATGGTGTCCGGCTGTTCAAAGGACCATGTGGCCTGAAGGCTCACAGCTCCGGAGACAAAGGAAAGGAGACTGAATGCATGCTTTTCACTCAAAAACTCAGTTCCTCGGCTCCTGTGCCCATTTTGACAGGGAGAGAGAAGGATGGCAACCTTACCCTCTCAGGCTACCAAAGGGGAAACTGAGGCCCGGAGAGATGCGTGACTCCCAAGGTTACCAGCTGAACAGCAGCAGGGCTGGGATTTCAAGCCCTCGGGCAAGGGCTGAAGGGATCTGCTGGGCTGAAGTCATGCTAAGCTGCTGGGCTCTCGGCTCTGCCGGCGCTGGGTTCCGGTGCTCCCCCCGAGGGGCTCTCTCCCCTCCCCTGGCAGGACTCGGCTCCCGCCAGGGCTGCTTGGCGTGGACTTCAAAGGAGTGGGACAGCTGAGCATCTGGGGCTTCCCCGGCGTCCACTGAACCAAGGTCAAAGAGATGTGGCCGTGGGGCCACCTGTCCCATGGAGGGAGGCTTTCTGGGACACAGCGGCCCGGGAGCCGCTGCCCACTGAGCCACCCTACCCACTGAGCCACCTTGCCCTGTGCCAGCTGCACACCTGGGCTCCGGGAAGGGCAGGCGGAGCTTCTGCATCACGTGACCAGGCTGGCAGCTCTGTAGGGGCCCGGGCTTGGCATCCAGCAAGTCTGAGTTCAAGATCTGGCCTAGCCATGTATAAAACACGAATATGTCTGAACCCCCCTTTCCTCATTTGTAAAACGGGCCTAATAATCCTGACACTTCAGGGCTGTTTGAAGGAATTAAAACAGATGCCTCACATGAAAGTGCTGGAAAAGGGAGGGCTCGGTGAATGTACTCCCCTCCCCCTTTGTGGTAGGCTCAGGGCAGTAGCTCTGTGCGGAGGGGGGTCAGGGAGGGATGGAGGGAAGGGAGCTCACTTAGTCGGGGCCCCCGCAGCGAGGAGGGGTTTGGGGGCTCCGTCTGGAGCTTTCTCCGAGCACCGTGTCAGGCGAGCAGCTGTGCCGGGGTGTTGACAGCACACGGCTTATGTCAGAAAACCTGGCTGGAAGTCCCAGCCTGTGATATCAGACAAGTCAGTTTCCCCTCTGTGCCTTGGTTTCCTTGCTTCTGAGGTGGAGGTAACTGTATCTGCCTCGTCTGATTGTGGTGAGGGTGAGTGCCCCCTCTCCCAAATGCCTATGGTCCAATCCCCTCAACATGCAAATACATTACCTCACATGATAGGAAAACATGCAGATAATGTCCCTCCAAACGTCATGCTGGCCCAGAACCCCCGAAGGAACTAATTTGGAAACAGGGCCTTTGCAGGTGTGGTCAGTAAAACAGAGGTCATACTGGATCAGGGTGGGCACTGGGGTCATTAGGAGAGAGACACACAGACTCACAGAGGAAAGGCAGCAGGTGAGGACGGGGACAGAAGTGGGAGTGATGCGGCTATAAGCCAGGGAATACCACGGTTGGCTGGGCCCACTGGAGGCTGGAAGAGGTGAGGAAGGACGTCCTGAGAGCCTTCGGAGGGAGCACGGCCCTGCGGATACCCTCATTTCAGACTTCCAGTCTGAAGAACAGAAAACAAGTTCCCGCTGTTCGGAGCCACGGGTTTGTGGCGCTTGGTTGTGACAGTCCTAGGAAACAACACCCACAGCCACAGGGCCTTCGCAGATGTGATTAAGTGAAAGATACGGAGACAGGGACGATAGGCTGGTTTATCCAGGGGGACCCAATACAATCACCTTATGAGAGAGAAGAGAGCAGATGGCGAAGTGATGACAGAATGAAGACTGGAGTGATGCAGCCACAAACCAAGGCATGTAGGCAGCTTCTAGAAGCCTCCAGAAGGAGCCAGTCCTGCGGACACCTTGGTTTTAGCACCTTAAGACCCATGTGGATCTCAGACTTCCAAAACTGTAAGAGAATAAATTTGTGTTGTTTTAAGTCACCAAACTCATGGCAAATCTTACAGCAGCGCCTGGAACAAATGCAATGAAAGGAAGTCAGCTGGCAGTGCTGGTGTACGCGGGGAGGGTCCAGTTCCTGATGGGTCTGTACCAGGCAGGCCTCTCTGGCTGCTGGGGTGGTTGGTTGGTTGGGAAGTGCAGGCTCCTGAGCCCTCTCCATACCGGCTGAGCACAGTCTCTGGGAGTGGTGAGTGGGAGCCTGTGGGTTTTTTTTTTTTGTTTGTTTTTTTTAAAAATATTTTTTATTGATTTTACACAGAGAGGAATTGAGAGGGGCAGAGAGTTAGAAACGTCGATGAGAGAGAAACATCGACTAGCTGCCTCTTGCACACCCCCCCCCCCCCCCCCCCCCCCCCCCCCCCCCCGCACTGGGGATGTGCCCGCAACCAAGGTACATGCCCTTGACCGGAATTGAACCTGGGACCTTTCAGTCTGCAGGCCGACGCTCTATCCACTGAGCCAAACCGGTCCCGGTGGGAGCCTGTGTTTTAACTGGTGACTCTGATGTACATGCAGGCTTGGGGCCCCCTGGGCATCCCATGGGGACACGGAGGGGCGGGGGGAGATTTCAATGACCCTCATTGCTCTGGCAATGAAGTCTGGGGGAGAGTTTTACACTCATGTGCCACAGCTTTCTCTAGACCCCAAATATGGATTTTTTTCCTTCTCCCTATCTTTATTTTAATTGAATAAATATTCTATATTTGGTCCTGGGAATGAATGAGAAGTCTGGTGAAGGAAGGAAATGTGGTTGACAGCGTTGCAGTGCAATGGGGCAAGGGTAGCGGCTGCGGCCAGACCTGTGGGTTCTAGGGAAGGAGGCTCTGCAGGGGTTGGCAGGGAGGACGTCATGGAGGAAGAGACCCTAAAGCGGAGTCTGGAAGGAGGAGATGACTGTCAGGAAATCAAGGGGCGGGCATTCCAGGAGGAGAGGAAGGTGTGGACAGAACCCCTGAGATGTGAACCAATGTAGGGCAAGTGTGAACACAGGAAGAAACAGGGCTGGCCAGGCTGGGCAGCTCGTGGAGCCCGTGGGCTGTGCAAGGAGCTTGGACTTCACCTCGGGGGCCTCACCGAAGGGGTCTGGAAGGACTGAGATTGGGCCAGGGTGTGAAGAGCTCGGGCTGCAATGATCAGATTTATGTTTCTTAGGCACCGTCAGGGGGTCCTCCTGTGATGATTCCTGTGGCTTCGCAGAGAGAAGCCAAAGTCATCGCAGCACAAAACTAAGCTGACCCTTCATCAAACCAATGCCTGGCTTTGTCTTGGTTAAGCTGACCGCTGTGTGTGGTAAATGCACCTGCTATTTGAGGAGGTTATCTGAGACTATAAATAATATGATGCAAATCCAGTGTAAGAGAATTTGTCAAAAGACGCAGACTTTCATGAAGACTGTGAATGATGGAGAACTGCTTGGGTCAGATGCACAGACATACAGAAATGGTGGACTTAGCCCAGTAAGGACCAAAGAAGAGACACAAGCCAGGGAAAAGGGCATGAAGGCCACTTCACGTGAGAGTGACTCAGACAGAACGATTAAGCAAGCCTTACGGGGTCTGTGAAGCAGACGCATGAAGAAGAAATGGAGAAACAGCTGCCGTTAGAGCCCGTCCCTGGAAGGTTTGTTCAGTCATAAACAGTGGACTCAGAGGTCACCACACGATGGCACGGGGGGCGGGGGAAAGCTGGGGTTACGGACTGAAACACTCCCGCTTGGCTGGGAGAGAGAGCACTGCGGAGTGGGGCAAGGCCACTCAGCGAGGGAGACCTTGAGCAAGTGAGGGCACACCCAGGCCAGGCAGGCGGAAGGGGCCTGCTCCCATGCCTGGTGCATGGATGCTGGCCTCTAAACATAAACAAAGTACTTCTCCTGAGGGAAACCACGAGCGGGAAAGGACTGCGGGGCCTGCAGCGTCTCTCAGCTGGAGGTGAGCTCCCCTGGGGCCTGACTGTGGAGCTGTGCCTTCCAGCACAGACTGACAGAGTTGGGAGTCAAAGTCAGAGCTGGACCCTCTGGAGGGACAGGGAGCAAAGAAAAAGAGACAGAGAATCCCGAGGACACTAATTCATCACTGGATCCAACCGGGCCTGGAGCTAGCCCTGCCCGGGCTTTAAGATTCCTCAGGCAGCACCTTTCCTCTGAGCTCCTGCAGAAGCCAGCCTCTCTCACTGTACTGCTGCCTCTCCTACTCAGGAAAACACACATGCGGCTCACCTTGACTTTGTTTTCATTTGTAAAAGGGTAATAAACCATTCACCAACCTCGTCCGTCAGCTTCTCTTGGTACCACAGTACCGACGATGCCCTCACACCAGGGCGCCTCTGCCACGGTGGTCCCTCCCTGAGCTGGACCCGCTGTGCATCCCCGAGAGCCTGCCTTTCCCTCCCACACCAGCACTGGCCGCGAGCAGCCCTGGGCCGGGAGGGCTGGGCCGGCCACAGAGAGGCCAGTTCTCTGTTTGCTCTGGGAAAGGAGGATGGGTAAACCTCGGCCCCGCCCCAGGCCACCTGCACCCTGATGTTCCTGCTGCTTCGCTTTGTGAGTCAATAAATTCCCCCTTTTACTGGTTTAACTTGCTCCCTGTTCCAAGGCTTCTGATTAATACAGCACCGTTCTTGTTTAGATTATTCTCTAAACATATTGTTATTCCTTATTTTTTTTTTTTTCTGACCCAATAGTTATTTAGGAAACTGTTTAAAAATCTCCAGATGGCAAGGTTGTTTTTTTTTCTTCTTTTTATGTTAATCCTCACCCGAGGATATTTTTTCCATTGATTTTCAGAGAGAGTGGATGGAAGTGGGAGGGAGAGAGAGGAGGGAGAAAGACAGAGACACATTGATGTGAAAGAGACACGTCATTTGGTTGCCTCCAGGGATGGAACCTGAAACCCAGGTGATCAGGAATCAGACCCTTCGGTGCATGGGCTGATGCTCTAACCACTGAGCACACTGGCCAGGGCCAGATGGCAAGGTTTTTGTATGTTTAAGGCTCTGTTATTCATGCCTGGCTTGTTAAATTGTGAAAAGAGGGAGAATGGGAAGAAGTATTCCCTCTCCTCTGGATTATTAAAGAAAAAAAAAAAGTAACATAAACCAATTCAAGAAGCTATCACACCTAAGGCTGAATAATGGAAAGCACCCTATCAGCCAGAGGAGGGTGTACCCTCACCATTACTGGACAGTTTCTGGAAGGCTACAAGAAAGGGGAGGGTGCTAATGTGGGAACGGGGCATGAAAAATAGAATTATTTACACATGATATGATTCCACAAGAACAAACTAAAAACCACTAGAAGTAATGAGCGAACATACTAAAGTAAATGGATGAAAATTTAATATACCAAAATAAATAGCATTTCCATGCATGAATAATAACCAGTTAGAAGGCATATAGAAAAGTGTTCCATTTATAGTAGCTACAAGAAAAGGATAAGACACATAGAGCAAACTCATAAAGAAATCAAAGGAGGGAGGTGGGGTGAAGGGGGCCTGACATATGGTAACGAAAAATGGTTTTACTTTGGGTGATGGGCACACAGGGCAACATACAGAGCTTGTAACATAGAAATCCACACCTGAAACCTGTATGATCCTACTAACCAATGTCACCCCAATAAAATGGGAGACATCTGTAATACTGTCAACAATAAAATAAAAAAGACATCAAAGGACCTGTGAAGACAACCTGAAATGGCACCATGACTCTCCCGAGGGACACTGGGAAGGCAAACACTGGGAGGCATCCATGTTCCTGGAGGGTAAGTAGGTGCTCCATCTCTGTAACCTACAAGGTTGATGACATACCAATAACCATATCTACACTCCTATTTTGGAGCTTGAAAATATAATATTGGGGTTTGCCTGGAGAAAACACATTAAATAGTTTTGATAATTCTGTAAAAGAGCAATGAGTGAAGACTTGCTCAACTAAAAAAAAAATTTTTTTTAAATCTTCACCCAAGGATATTTTCCCATTGATTTTTTAGAGAAAGTGGAAAAGAGGGAAAGACAGAAGCAAATATCAATGTGAGAGAAACACATCAATTGGTTGACTCCTGCATGCGCCCTCTCACCCCTCACCCCACCAGGGCCTGCAACCAAGGTACATGCCCTTGACTGGAATCCAACCCAGGACCCTTCAGTCCATAGGCCGACACTCTATCCACTGAGCCAAACTACTAGCTAGGGCAGAAATTTAAAGCATGTAACAAAAGTATAATGTAATAAACAAACAAACAAAAAACAACATACAACTTCACATCCGATGCTCACAGATAGGGAAAGTTAATATTGTTAAGATAGTGATACTTCCCAAAGCAGTCTGCAGAGTGAATTCAATAACCTATCAAAATTCCAACGACTTTTCTTTTCCTTCCAGAAATGACAGAGCCAATCCCAAATTCATATGGAACTGAAAGGGGCCTGAATAGACAAAACAATATTGAATGAAGATCAAGTTAAACAACTCACATTTCCCGATTTCAAAGAGACTGCAGAGTTCTTCCTCTCTGGATCCTGATCTTGATTCCTTTCTTCTCTACGGGTGTAGATGCTCGAGTAGCTTTCTCAGAAATAATAACACAGTGCCTGAGACACTGCGTATCTGGAAATGTTTTTCCATATCCATCCACAAATGACAACACAGCTGTGTATGGGCTTCTTGAACATAACCCTTTCTACCCAAATTCTGTGGGGACAGCCCCACATATCCTCAGAATTGTGGTGAAGTTCGAGGTTATTCTGCTTTTTGATATTCTGCAGATTTTGATCATGGGATCCTCTTTATGGTAGCTCCCCTCCACAAATGAATGTTTGTAGAATATTTTTATTTGCTTTTTTTGCTATTTATTAAAATACTTTGCTACAGGAAATCTAAATGAAGATTTATTTATTTATTTATTTATTTATTTATTTTTACCATTTAACTAAAATTCAATGAGTCCTCTAATGCACAGATTCAGAACTTAAGTACAAAAAAACTTTTCTAGTATCACATATTCAGTTATTGTTGATGTTCCTACTGCTCAGGGCTCATTTATTCACCATCAAACAATCACTGGGGCTCTATTTAAGTGTCAGGCACCCAGAATGCAGAGGGAGAAAGACACAGTCTCTGATCTCACCACACTTTAGTTTGGTGGGAGAGACAGACAACAGATGAAGGAATTAAAACAACGTATGACATCAGCACGAGAGGGAAGTTCTACATGTGAGGGGGTCATAGGCAAGGGGACTTTTCTCAGCCTGGGGTAATGGGGAAGGTCTATGTGGGGGTGAGGGTGGGATGGGAATGGGGAAGGGGACGAGGCTGGCGCAGAGTGCAGGCCGACACCGCACACACCAGAGTCAGAATGCTGGGTGCTTCGAGGGAGTGTAGTATTGTGGTATAAGCGCCATGTTATTGCTTTATTTGGGGGTGGGGGGTTTCCTCGTTAGTCTATCCAGTCTGTTTCCACCAGCAGACAGGGAGTTGGTTAGATCCCAGGTATTTCAGGGTGCAGGTGGCCTCAGAGCCAGGCCATGGCTCTTGTCCACAAAGAGCTCCCAGCCTAGTGTAGTCAGAGAGGCGAATAAGTTGACTGTGAGCTCCTGGAGGGCAGGACCACAGGAGGCGAGAGCAGAGCTGGGCTGTAGGAGAGGAGGGTGTAGCAGATCCAGCACAGGGAGAAACAGGTGAGGCAGGGCCTGAGAGGCTTCTAGAGGAGGAGTTGTCCGAGTTGGGCGGGGCCAGAGTGAGCCTCTGGGAGGGATGATGCCAGGGTTTGGTGGGGTCAGAGGGGGCTTCCAGGGAAGGGTGACGTCAGGCTGGGACCTGAAGGACCGGTGGAGGGGTAGCAGGCAAAGCAGAGCACAACAGGGTCCCTCAGCCACGAGCCAGGAACAGGTTCAGCGGCAGTTTGCCATGTTATGAAATCATCAAACATTGGGTGCTGAGGAGCTGGCTGCAGGGGCTTGGTCATCTGCTCCCATCCCCTGGCTGGCTGCTGGCTACCAGCAACTGTCTCCTCCTTACGTCTGGGTCAGATCTGCCTGAGGGAAGACCGTAGGGTGGCAGTGCTGGCCGTCTGGCTGGAGGGGGCGAGTCTGGAGGGGAGGATGTCCAGGGAGGAGTGTGACTTGGACCAGGATAATGTAGTGTGGTTTGAGAGGGATGATGGGTGGAGGGGTATAGGAGGCAGACTTAACCATTATAATACCCATTTTTAAAACTCTCACTTAATCCTCACAACTGGTGGTAGCATCATTCCCATTTTACAGATAAGGAAACTGAGGTTCAGAGAAATTACATGACTTGCCCAAAGTCACATAGCGAAGTAGGTGATGAATGGGCTCTGGAGTGGGAATGCTGAGGATGGCCCTGGCTTGTGGGGAGGGTGGGGCCGGTTACTGACACGGGAGCGCAGGCGGAGAGGGGCTGATGGCGAGAGAAGACTGCCAGGCCCAGCACAGACTGACCCACAACCCCAGGTCTGGCCTCATCTCCTTCCTCTCCCTTCCCTCCTGGAGGGGAGTCCTCCCCAGGAGAGCGTGGGTTTTCAGACGTAAGGGACGTCATGTGGTTAAGCACCGGCACTGGGCCTGCCGACAAATTGTGCTTGTTGGTGAATCCCGACCCAACAAAAACATTCCGAACACAGTATCAGCACTGTTTGGTCTTGAAACGAGGCTTGTGCTTACTAGCATTGGGGCAAGGCAGAGCCATTCCTTCCCGATGGGTACACACGCACACAAATACACATGTACAGCACAAGAATCCAGACAGAAGCACACCAACATGTACACACAACACTCACAGACACACATGCACACACAGACAACTAACTTCAGAGGCGTGACCTCTGAAAGGGACCGTAACCTTCAGATTAAAGCAAAAAAAAAAACAAAAAACAAAACTGCCTTCCTTGCTGTGTGAATACCTTTTCGTTTTTGCAAATGTTTTTCCAGGTAAAGAATCTATCCTCTCTTCAGTAGCAGAACCGCGCTTCTAATCACTGCCCTCGGCGGGAAATCAGGCCTGCAGCATTCTGGATTTCCCCGTCTGAGAGAAAACCACAGCACTGCCTCCCCGGCCTATCCGCATTCCCCCAGTGAGATATCATTATACAGCAGAAAACCACGGGGTCTGTATTGGAGGGAAACCCAACCCTCGAAGATAAAGGGACATTTGAAAGAATGCCCAGGAACACCAACATCTGATTAGATGGTTTTTATAGGTGGTTATGCGCCTGCCCCCTTGCTGCGCCCCTTCATCCAGGCCAAGGAGACTGGGTTCATTAACAGAACAGATGTGGCCTGTCTCTGCCATCGGGATAAAGATCACAAAATACCCGCAGAAAACAGGGACATTCTGAACCGGGGCTGCAGCAATAACACGGATTTGGGCCCAAAGAAAATTGCATTTTTTTTTTTTCCTTCCAGTTCAATTAACAAACATTTATTCAGGACCTGATATTTATTCGGCTTCACGTTTCAGTCCCGGGCTTCTCTGTCAAGGCCTTCCTCTAATCAGGATCGGCCCTGAGGAAGCCGCCCTAGGAGGTCAGTCCTGTGCGGAGGACCAATGTCTGGAGGCCCCACTCCGCTCACGGGGGTAAAACCCCAGCGCTGCAGCTCAGTAGTTGTGTGACGGTGGCTAGGTTACTTCATCTCCCCGTATCTTGGGCTCATAATCTGTAAACTGTGGGCAATGCCAGCAGGTCCCTCAGGATGGTGATGACTGGATGAGATAGTATCCAGGGGTCTTCAAACTACGGCCCTCGGGTCACATGCAGCCCCCAGGGGAGTCTGATCCTGCCCGCCAGGTTTTTTGGGCAGTGAGCGCAGCCAAGGTGTTACAGTAGGAATTAGTAGTTCATATAGTCCGGCCCTCCAGCTCTCTGAGGGACTGTGATCTGGCCCCCACTTTAAAAAGTTTGAAGACCCCTGGATACACCAAGCACGAGACTTGCGTGCACGCCGTAAGCAGGAACAGTTGGCTGTTATTCCTATTATTGACACAATGACAATCAGTATCAACCTAGCTCAGCCCTCTTGCCTGGGCTCCAGCCTCGGTTTTCTTGCCCCGTCAGACTTAGACTTAAAGCTCCTCGATGGATTAAGCCCTGATTTCATTTTAGCTCTCCTGGCCACACCCTGATTCTGTCGCCCCTGTACTAAGAAACTGGAACCAGCCACTGTGTGTCCATCTTAACCAAGTCTGGATGCCTGACCCAACCTGAGTGCTGCCCAGTCCGGTCTGCTGCCCTCAGGCAGAGCCTCCTCCTGGGTACCAGATGGCTGGCCGGCCCTTCAGCCCCACAGTGAGCCATGCTGCCCAATTACCTCATGCCCCAACCCAAGCCCTTGGGGGTAGCAGGATGGAGACAAGTGGGCGAGAGAGAAAGGATCTGAAAAGGAGCCGCAGGCACGCACATCATACTTTGTTTTTCTGGGTTTGTTGTGGCCTCACCCTAAACCGTTGGTCAGGGATAGTAAACCACATTGCCTCAGTGTACGGGGCTGCCGAGATCCAGGGATTGTACAGAACAACCCAAGCCATTTTTTTTTTAAAGTGAATTAAAAATCTGTGGTCACAGATTTAATGTCTACCTCCCCCACCCCGAATGTACGCCCCAGGACAGCAGGGACCCTGCCTGTCTTAGTCACAGCCTGGTGCTTGGAATGTTGTCAGACCCATAGTAGGTACTCAAGGAACACTCAGAGGACGGACTGGTCATCCACCATCGCCCCCATTCTGCCTGCTCCCCGCCCCCTTCCATCCAGGCTGGCCACTCGCTTTTAAGGCAAGTGGCATCGCTCACTGTGTCCAGCTTGGCAGTGGCCACACCAAGGGGCACCGTCCCAGGACGAAGGGAGCACAGCAGAGCCAGGCCAGCTTCCAACCCGTCAGTGCCAGGACTGCAGTCACTGGTCATGACACTAAATATTCACCAAAAATCTGTTCTGTGCCAGGCAGGGGGGTAGGCACTGTTACCCTGAATTATCTCATTTACCTGCAGAACCCACCGAGGTAGGTATTATTATCATCCCATGCCATAGAGCAGTGTTTCCCAAGCTTTTGACACATGTGTACTCCTTCTATAATTTTTGTAACGCTGAGTACCCCTCGTACTCATGAGAAGGTAGAATTAGGGGCAGCTAAGCACGGTGCAGTGCATATCCCCACCAAACTCCGGTGCAACGCGTACCCCCACCAAACTCTTCCCGTGCCCCTGGGGGTACACGTACCACACTTTGGGAAACACTGCCATAGAGGAAGGAGGCCAGCACCGGGAGCTATGCAATGGCCCAGGTTATGGGCTTTAAGGGGCAGAGCTGGACTTGAACCCAGATGGCTGGGTCCAGACTTGGTTCCCCTCTCTGGTGCTCTGCTGTCCCCCCATGAATGGGGCCAACCCCAAGAGTTGGAGTGCTGCAGCCTCTCCCCCTGCCGGGCTTGCATCCTCAGGGAAGGCTGAGTAAAAATTTCTATTGTCAGCAAGGCCGAGGGTCCACTCCAGCCCATCACTTGAGACCCGAGGGAAGCCGTGTTCTGCTCCTCCGCTTCCCTCTATAGCAGGGGCCTCAGCAGCACTTCTGTGGGGCTGCGTGCAGACTAGACGGGCGGCCACGGCTCATACAGAATGGGCCCCACTTCCTGCCTCCCTGCAGTGAGATGCTACTTCCCTTTTGGCCACAGCACAAGGGGAGTGTGGGCTTTGGTTCCTGAAAGGGTAAGAACATCCCAAATAACGGGACACACTGAGCTCTGAAGTCCGGGCTCTGGGTGGTCGTCATGCCCCCCCCTGCCCCCCCACAGGGAAGGGCTGACCTCATAGGGGCCTTTCTTGTTTTCATTTTATCTGGAGAACGTGAAACAGAGTTCCATTCCCAGGGAAACCCCCCATGGAAGCAACAATAAAAACAGAACGCTCCCTCCCCAGAAGGGGGTCACAGAACCTCAGCCCCAGGATGGGGTAACTGGGATTCTTTGTTTACTGGGAAGCCTGACATGCTCTCTGGTTCCCACTTTCTCTCAAGAAACAGATTAGGCTGGGAAAGAAGGGTCTAGAAGTGTTAGAATTCCCACAGAACAACCCAAGCCATTTTTTTTTTTTTTGAAGTGAATTATCAACAGCCACAGCCATGATCTCACTTTTGAAGATATAGGTTGACCTAATGAGTATGTTCCATAAGAAAAATATTTTCCTACAGGAGAGCAAGCGTGTGAGAGTCAGCGGACTCTCCCAGAAGCCCCTGGGTTTCCTAGGAGATTCTGTCCTTGCTGTGTGCCTTAGCTTTTATTTTTAACACTTAAAATTACAGTTTAGCCCAAACCGGTTTGGCTCAGTGGATAGAATGTCGGCCTGTGAACTGAGGGGTCCCAGGTTTGATTTCAGTCAAGAGACGTACCTCGGTTGCGGACACATCTCCAGTGGGGGGTGTACAGGAGGCAGCTGATAGATGTTTCTCTCTCATTGATGTTTCTAACTCTCTATCGCACTCCCTTCCTCTCTGTAAAAAAAATCAATAAAATATATTTTAAAAAATTAGTTTATATTCAACATTATTTTGTATTAGTTTCAGGTATACAGCATAGTGGTTAGACAAACCTTTACAAAGTGTTCCCCTAATATTGCTGTGTGATCTTGCTTGGGCCACTGAGCCTCTCTGAGCTTCATTTTCCTCATCTATAAAATGGGGATATTTAATACCTGTGTTGGCAGACGAATTTGATGATGGATTACGGTCTTGGCACAAGGCAACCCCTCCCATCAAGTCAAACCCTTTTGCACAGGTACCCACCTGCTGTCATTTGTTAATCGGATTTGAGACTCACTGCATTAGGGTGAGTCTGAGGCAGAGAGTGCACTGGGGAGAGAGCACATGGATGGGACAGGGGCCACCAGGTGACAATCCCTCCTTCCCTCCAGGACTCAGTCCCTCCTCCTCCTCCTCCTCCTCCTCCTCCTCCTCCTCCTCCTCCTCCTCCTTCTTCTTCTTCAAGAACTTTAAGTATTATTTTTCAATTAAAGTTTATATTCAATGTTATTTTGCATTAGTATCAAGTATAGAACATAGTGGCTAGACAATCATATACAAAGAGTCCCTTCTGCCACCGATATTTCCAATACCCACCTGGCACCATATCAGTTATTACAATATCATTGACTATATTCTCTTGCTGTACTTTACATCCCCATGACCATTTTGTACTTCTTAATCCCTTTTCATCCAGCCTTCCAACCCCCTCCCACCTGGTAACTCTCAGTCTGGTCTCCGTGTCTATGACTTGGTCTCAATTTGGTTTGTTCATTTCTTTTGTTCTTTCAATCCCACATGTGCATGAGATCATATGGTACTTGTCTTTCTCTGACTGACTTATTTCCATTAGTTTAGTATCCTCTAGGTCTATCTATGCTGTCACAAATGGCAAAATTTCACTCTTATATGGCCAGGTAATATTCCATTATATTGTATATCTGTACCACAGATTTTTTATCTACTCTATTGCTAGGCATTTGGGTTGCTTCCATACTAGTATCATGACTATTGTAAATAATGCTGCAATGAACATAGGGGTGCATATATTATTTCAAATTAGTATTTTGAATTTCTTTGGATATATACTCAGAAGTGGAATTGCTGGATCATAGGCAGTTGCATTTTTAATTTTTTGAAGACTCTCCATACTGTTTTCCATAGTGGCTGCACCAATCTGCATTCTCATCAACAGTGCATAAGGGTTTCCTTTTCTCCACATCCTCACCAACAATTGTTTGTGGATTTATTACTGATAGTCACTTTGACTAGGTATGAGACTACATCTCATTGTGATTTCAATTTCCATTCTCTGATGATTAGTGACACAGAGCATCTTTTCATATGTCTACTGTCCAACTGCATGTCCTCTTTGGAGAAATGTTTATTCAGGTCTTCTGCCCACTTTTAAATTGGATTGTTTTTTGTTTTAGTGTTGAGTTGTATGAGTTCTTTATACATTTTGGATATTAACCCCTTATTAGATGTGTCATTGGTAAATATGTTCTCTCATTTAGTAGGTGGTCTTTTGTTTTATTGGTTTTCCTTGCTATGCAAAACCTTCTTAGTTGGATGAAGTCCCTTCGTTTATTTTTTCTTTTGCTTCCTTTGCCTGAGATTATGTATGTCAGGAAAACATATTGCTAAGAGAAATGTCAGAGGTTTTATGGCCTATGTTTTCTTCTAGGAGTTTTATGATTTTGAGTCTTACATTTAAGTCTTTAATCCATTTGAGTTTATTCTTACATATGTTGTAAGAAAATGGTCTAATTACATTTTTTTGGGATGTTACCTGTCCAGTTTTCCTAGCAACATTTATTAAACAAACTGTCTTTATTCCACTGTATGTTCTCTCTCATCAAATATTAATTGAGCATATAGCCATGGGTCTATTTCTGGGCACTTTTTTTTTTTTTTTCTGTTCCATTGATCTATGGTCTGTTTTTATGCCAGTACTATGCTGCTATGCTGTTTTGATTACTATAGCCTTGTAGTATACTTTGATATGATTATCTCCAACTTTGTTCTTTTTTCTTTTAAGATTACTGTGGCTATTTTGTGTGTGTGTGTGTGTGTGTGTGTGTGTGTGTATTTTCATATCAATTTTTGGATTATTTGTTCTAGTTCTGTGAAATATGTGATTGGTATGTTTGATAGGAACTGCACTGAATCTATAAATTGCTTTGTGTAGTATGGACATTTTAATGATGTTAATTCTTCCTATCTATGAGCATAGTATATGCTTCCATTTATTTTTATCTTCTTAAATTTCTCTCTCTCTATGTTTTTATTTATCCTCACCTGGGATGTGTTTATTGACCTTAGAGAGACAGACAGACAGGGAGAGAGAAACATCGAATGGCTGTCTCCCATGTATGCCCCAACTGGCAACCAAACCTGTATCCTAGGTATGTGCCCTGACTAGGAATCAAACCTGAAAACTTCTTGGTGCATGGGATGATGCTCCAGCCAACGGAGCCAGCAGGCCAGGGTTTGATTTTTTTCTTCAGTATCTTACAGTTTTCCAAGTAAAAGTCTTTCGCCTCTTCGGTTAAATTTATCCCTAGGTAGTTTTTAAAATTATTTTAATGGAATTGTAAATGGGATTGTTTTTCTTAGTTTCCCTTTCTGATAGCTCACTATTGGTATATAAAAATGCAACTGATTTCTGAATATTTATTTTGTATCCTGCTACTGTAGTGAATTCCTGTATCAGTTCTAGTAGCTTTTTGGTGGAGTCTTTAGGGTTCTCCATATACAGTATATGTCATCTGCAAACAAGGACAGTTTTCTTTCTTTCTCTTTCTATTTGAGGACACAGACTTCATCTCGGGACTCTCCACGCTCCCCAGTTCTGAGACCGTGTAAAGAGGTTGGCTAATCCTGGTGCTACATCTCCAAACATGATTTAGAAGCACATAGCATTTGTTTGTTTATTTTTATTTTTAAATGTTTATTAGAGGCACATAGCATTATTTATTTATAATGTTTATTAGAAGCACATAGCATTTAGATAACACGAGGGCTCCTTGTGCTCTGCTGGGAAGTCCCAGCTCTGTGCTGGGAAACGCTGCCTAAAGGCAATCACCTACTTGGCACCTTCCAGGTGCAAAGGTTCCCACGTCCTCCCTGGAATCCCGACACTTCCCACAGGAGCTGCATTTGTCCCAGAGCCACTCCCACGGGCCTTTCCGCTGAAAATCAGACAAAAGCCAGGTTTGACCAGAACCGAGGTTCTGAGCTGCAGAAAGCAAAAATCAAGCCGGAGAAGACCTTCGGTCCCAGGGTCGGAGGGCCAGCAGGGCCAGCAGGGAGTGGATGACTCACACAGAGGCAGGCCGTGTCCAAACACAGCCTCAGTGTCACAGCTCCCTGGAGGTCCTGGTACCATGAGGAAACTGAGGCTCAGCTAAGGCTGCCGCAGGGAAGGGACCCGGCCCTGTGTCCCACCCTGTGCTCACCGTGAGTGTGTGTGAACTGCAGAAACGGAGGAGGGGGCGGGATGGACCTGTGACCCCTCGCTCTGCTGATGTGCAGGTACCCCAGGAAGGCCTAGACTCAGAGGTGGGAAAAGCTCATTTCATAGATGAGGACACTGACGCTTGGCAGACTTAAATGACTTTCTCAGAGTCACAAGACAATGAAATACCCAAGGCTCCCTGCCTTCTCTCATCTAGAACTTTCTCGGAGGGCTGAGCTGAGGAAGTTCATGCTCACTCCCTGCCCCCAGGCAGGGGGAAGTGACTAAGTCATGCCCCCTCCCTGGCTGGCAGGCACACATTCATTCATGCATCATCCATTCATTCCTCCACTTCCCCATGGGTTAGGTGTGGAGGCAGCTCTACAATCTGCCCCAGGACACAGGCTATGAAAACTCCTCTTGAAGTTACCTCAAGGCACAAGATGCCCTGTGAATCATGATCTCACACATCTAAAGGAAATGAAAACATAGACTGATGAACAAAAACAGACCCAGAGAAAGAGAAGCAGCGATCAGACTCTCAAACCTCAAAGTAGGGGAGGATGGGGGTAAGGGGAAGAGATCAACCAAAGGACTTGTGTGCATGCATATGGGCCTGGCCAGTGGCCATGGACAACGGGGGGAGGGGGGGTTGAGGGCATATGCAGGGAGGGGTTTGGGATGGGATTGGGGGGATGAGGACAATTATGTGATACCATAATCAATTAAAAAAAAAAAGAAAAGAAAAAAAGATGCCCTGTGAATCTAAAATCGGCCTACCGGTTCATTTGGGACCTTGGAGTGCATGCTGAAGGCAGACAGAACAGCAAGGCCTGTGGGGAGATGGGGGGTGGGAGGGGGGGAGGGGGGAGAGGAGAGACCCTTGAATCCAGGTCCCAGTGTGCCCCCTGCTATGCACTGCCCTGGGAAAAGGCAGAAAATATGCACTTCAAAGGGAGAGAGAACATTCAATGCTCTACCCTGGGGCCGAACAAAGAAGGGCAGTGCTAGGCCAGAACAAGACCACAGCCCCTGGAGCTGGAGTATCTGGGCGGCTGCAGCCATCTGCTCTCCAGGTCAGGAAGAAGAGTTCTTGACTCTCGTCCTTATAAAAATAACAGCTCCCCAACGAAACACGAAACGCAGTCCCGGCTATGGCTCAGCCTCTGACACTGCCCGCTGGGCCACCCGGGCAGGTTGCTTAGCCCCTGAGGTTCTGTAAACCCCAACGACTCAATCTCTCTCCCTGACTCTCCCGGGCCACCTGGGGATTCACTGAGATCACAGGTGTAAAAAGGGCACAGTGCGGAGTTCAGTAAATGAGGTAAGGGCCCTCCTCTCGGTCTGGAAGGCCACAGAAGGTTCTGGCCGCAGCCCCTTCTCAGGAGGCAGTGTCAGGGTGGAAGGGGCGGGGCGGGGATCCAGGAGAAAGGGCTAGTTCACTCCCCTCTTGCTACTCTCTGCCTTGGCTCAGCTTATTCCTTCTGATCATCCATCTCCTCCTCTGCAGAAAGGGAGATACAAAGGAAGACCTGGCGTGAAGATGAAGAAAACCAGAAGAGAAAAGTGCGGAGGAAGCTACCTGCAAAGTCTAAAGCGCTGTGTGAAGAGCCGCTGTCTCCCAGTCTCTGCCCTCGCCTCAGTTTCCTCCCCTGCGCAGGGCTGTTTGGAGATGGATGAAGATCAGATGAGAGGACCGCGGTGGGAACAGCGAGCACACATCTGGCCTGCAGTGGGTGACCCGCTCACGTAGAGCCTGGGTCAGCCGGCAGCCGGGGCGGGGCTGGGATGAAACGCCGGATTCCAGGGGGGCCATCTGCCATTTCAGAGAACACTGGAGCTCCTGCCTCCAATTGCAGTTCCCTTTGTTATCTGGCTCCGCACGTACGTAGTTGGAAAGATGCTTCGATACCGGCCAATGAGGAAAGCATGCTAGGTTTGTGTCGCCACAGCACTGTGGCACAGTGGCCACGGTGACGGTGGGGGCAGAAAGCCAGACCCCCAGAACTCCCCGCTCCTCTAAACACGCCACCCCAGGAAGGCCCCACATCAGGGTCCGGAGTTCTGCCCCCGGGCAGGAAGCCCCTCCTCTGTTCTCTCCAGATCACAGAGGGGCAAGCCAGGGGCTGGCAGTGCTGCCCCCCTCTCCCCAATGCCACTGCAGGACTCCTGGGTCAGCATGGCCAGGAAGGGCAGCAGACACAGTCAGAAGCAGCTGTTTTTAAAAAATTATTTTTTGATCTTCACCTGAGGATATTTTTCCCATTGCTTTTCAGAGGAAGTAGCAGGGAGGGATGGGGGGGGGAGAGAGAGAAACATCCATGTGAGAGACACATCGACTGGTTGCCTCAAGCACGTGCCCCCACAGGGGGTGGGGAGCGAACCTACAACACAGGACTGTGCCCTTGACCCAGAATCAAACCCGAGACCTGTTGGTGTGTGGGCCAACCCTCTCGCCACGGCGAACACCAGCCAGGGCAAGAATTCGTTGTTTTTAAATAAATAGTTGTCTTCATAAATGAAGATCTATTAGAATATTATCCATCCTTTGGGAACTGGAAAGGAGAAAAACCCACCCACCAGTCCATCAACTCACCAGAACTGTTCAGACGGACTTTCCTTCCTAGGAGTTCCTTCCTAGTCTAGGAGCTCTCATCTGAGCTCATGCCTTCCCGAGTCCTGCGTCGCCCACCGCGTCACCCAGTGGCTCTCCCACACTGCCCCTCACCTTTATTAACACCATTTCTCACCGATGCCCCACGAGGCAGGCCGGGACACAGGGTTCTCATGTGCACCCCCATGTGCACTCGACTGCTGCGCACAGGCCCTGCTGATGTCTGCTGTCACGCTCAGTGCAGAGGTCAGGGCAGAGGTCCTGGTTTTGCTCAGCGGCATCCCTTTAGGCTGTGAGAGGTGGAAGCCACATACCACCCCTGCAGTGCGGGACTCCGCAGCTTCCCCACCAGACGGGGTCTGGATCAGCCATTTAAAAACAGTCAGCCCTGGCCAGGGTGGCTCAGTTGGTTGGGCGTTGTCTGTGCACTGAAGGGTTTGCCAGCTTGATTCTTGGTCAGGGCACATGCCTGGGTTTTGGGCTCCACCCCCCGTGTGGGGAGTGTAGAAGGCAGCCAATCAATGTGCTTCTCTCACATCGAGATATATATATTTCTCTTCTTTCCTCTCTCTCTAAAAATCAATAAAAATTAAAAACAACAACAACAACAAACTGTCAGACAAGCCAGGGGATGGGGGAAAATATTTGCAAAAGACACGTCTGATAAAGGACTGCTATCCAAAATATACAAAGAACTCTTAACACTCAACAATAGGAAAACGAACAATCCAATGAAAAGATGGGCCAAAGACTGGAGCAGATACCTCGTGAGAAGGTGCACAGATGGGAAATAAGCACATGGAAAGATTTTCCACATCAGATGTCATCCGGGAAGTGCAAATTAAACCAACAAGGCTGCACGACACACCGATTAGAAGGTCAACATCCAGAACGCTGACAACACGGAATGCTGGAGAGGATGTGAGCAACCGGAACTCTCATTTATAGCTGACGAAAATGCACGAGGGTCCTCTGGAAGTCAGTTTGGAAATTTCTTACAAAATTAAACATAGTCTTACCATACAATCCAGCAATTACACTCCCTGGTATTTACACAGAGGAGTTGAAATCTTATCCCCACACAAAAACCTGCACATGGATGTTACAGCGGCTTTACTCCTGATTGCCAAAACCTGGAAGCAACCAGATGTCCTTCAGCCGGTGAATGGATTCACAAACTGGGGTACAGACGATGGAATGTCATCCAGTGCTGAAAAGAAATGAGCTATTAAGATCCAGAGACAGAGAAGCATCAGGCAGACCGTCAAACTTCAGAGGGAAGGCGGGAAGGGTGGGGGAAGGGTAAGAGATCAACCAAAGGACGTGTATGCATGCATACAAGCATAACCAATGGACACAGGCACGAGCGGGGCGAGGGCATGTGCTGGGGGGTGGGGGTGGCCGGGGAGAGGTCAATGGAGGAAAAAGGAGACATGTAATACTTTAAACAATGAAGAATTAAAAAAAGAAAAAGAAAACGAGCTCTTAAGCTATGAAAAGACATGGAGAAAACTTAAATGCATGTTACTAAGGGAAGGAAGCCAATCTGAAAAAGGCTACATACTGTATGATTCCAAGTATGTGACATTCTGGAAAAGGCCAAACTGTGGAGACAGTGAAAGTGATTGCCAGGGGTTAGGGGAGAGGGAGGGAGGCACAGGCAGAGTATCTGAGAGTATCTTTAGGGCGGTGTGACACTATACTGGTGACTACACATCATACATTTGTCCCAACACACAGACTACCAAGAGTGATCCCTAAGGTAAACTATGGACTGTGGGTGATGATGATGTGTCAATGTAGGCTTATCCGTTATAACAAATATACCACTTGCTGATTTTGTTAGGAACCTAAAACTGCTTTTTAAAAAATCTGTTAAAATCACATGCCCACACAACCTCTCCCCTCCCGATAAATAAATAAATAAACAAATAAATAAATAAAGACAGACAGACAGACAGACGGTTCCTGGAGGATTTCTTTTCCTTCGGAGGCACCTGCAGTGGTCAGGAGGGGGAAGCTATCTCTGGGCTTTGGTGGCAGCACCACAGCACCAGCCCGCCCAGTGCCCTAGGAGGTGAGGCCTCTGGACAAGCCCTGCTCCTTCCGCAGATCCTCAGCCACGTCCTCAGGTGTCCGTCCACCTGAGCGGTCTCAGCCCAGCGCCAGGCCATCGCTGTGCGGGGAGGGAAGTGAACCGCAGCCCGGAGATGCTGAGGGAGGCCGCCCACCTGCACCAGCCGGTGACCACCTGAACCCCGCCTGCTCCCATGTCCCCAAGGGGCAGCCCCAGGAACCCTGGAGCAGCCGGACTTTCCGTCCAGACTCTGTCAGCGACCTACCAGCGGGGCCACTGATTTCATTCAGGAGACCCGCTCCTCTGGCCTCCTGTCCGGGATCGGAACTTCAGGGAGGAAACTTTGCGCGTCCGAAAAGGTGAGGACCTGTGCTCACATTGTCCCCCGGGGATGGGAGGGGTCATTGCAAAACCTGATGAGAAGGCACAGCCGGCTCCTCACACGAGCAAGGCTGACCTGGCAGTGGGCCATGGGGAGTGGTGGGAACTGTGGTGGAAGGAGAGCTCAAGTCCTGCTAGAGGGGCCTGAGGCCCCGCTCCAGCCAGTCACAGCCACGTCCAGAAAGTGGCCCAGGATTGCCAGAGCTGCCTATTTTACACAAAAGCCAGAAACTCAGATTTTGATGCAAGTTTTACCCAAATTAAAAAACAACAACCTGCCGGGACCGGTTTGGCTCAGTGGATGGAGCATCGGCCTGCGGACTGAAAGGTCCCGAGTTCGATTCCGGTCAAGGGCACGTACCTTGGTTGTGGGCACATCCCCGGTAGGGGGTGTGCAAGAGGCAGCTGATCGATGATTCTCTCTCATCAATGTTCCTAACTCTCTATCCCTCTCTCTTCCTCTCTGTGAAAAATCAATAAAATATACAAAAAATAAAAAAATAAAAAACTAAAAAACAACAACCTGAATTATGAGTGAGCCAAAGAGTATGTCTGTGTGTCAGGCAAAGGGTGAGCCAGAAGGCAATCATGATGCCAATGGCTATTGTTCCTGAGTAGCAAACATGGCATGTCTGTCCATCCATAACACAGACCTGCATTTTCTCAGCAGCACAAGCTTGCCAAATAGGTATTATTATCCCCGTTTTATAAATATGAAAACTAAAGTTCAGAGAGATTAAGTAACTGGCCTAACGTTCAACAGACATAAAATTGCAGACCTGAGTTTTAAATTTAGGTCAGTGAAGCAAAAGCTTTCTGCTTCTGCTGCCTTTCCTTCTTATCAGATATGGAACAACCTCCATGTCCATCAGCAGAAGAAGGGGTAAAGAAATTATGGTGCATCTATAGCTATACAATGGAATATTATTCAGCCATAAAAAGAAAATTCTGTTGTTTGTGACATGGATGGACCATGAGGGCATTATGCTAAGTGAAGTAAGTCGGACAGAGAAAGACAAATACCATATGATCTCACTTACATGCAGAACCTAAAAAAAAACAACAACAGCAACACACACACACACACACACACACACACACACACACAACAGAGCTCATATTTACAAAAAAGAGATTGATGGTCCAGAGGGGGTTGGGAATTGAGAGAAATGGGTGAAGGTGGTCAAAAGGTTAACAATTCCAGCTATAAAATAAATAAATCCTGGGGGTGTAATGTATATGTATGGCATGATGACTATAGTGAACGGTACTCTATTTTTCTATTTTACAGTTGCTAAGAAAATAGATCTGGAAAGTTCTCACACAAGAAAAATAAATTTTGTAACTATGTGTGGTGATAGGTGTTAACTAGGCTTATTAGTGGTGATCAGTCTCAGTCTATACAAATATCGAAGCATTATGTTGTACACCCGAACCTAACATCATGGTATACTAGTATGCCAATCTCATCTCAGTTAAAACCACACACGCATCCTGAGCATTAACCGTGTGCCGAGGTCATGCAGGCAGACCCCTCTCTTCCCTCCCATTTATCTGGCTTGGCTTTGCCCACAAGATTTGGGATGAACTGTCTGCCATCTCCTACGCCCTCGCTGGACCCTCCATGCAGCAGTGGAAATGATGCCGGTGGAGAGCAGTCAGGACAGGATTTGGCCACCATGGCCCATATCTCCCTGCCAGGTGGGCACCGTGTCCTCACTCTCTCAGGCTCGTGAGGAGACACGGGCAGGCCAGGCCCTGCCAGGCCCTGCCAAAGGCTGGTTGGGCCAGTGTCTGCAAGCCCCCCTCAGGGCTCTGCCCGGCAGCCCAGCCTTTCCAGAAACGAAGCAGGCATTTTGACCATCACAAGCCTGTTTCTATTCTCAGCTGCCTCAGATCTCAGAAGGCAGAGGAGTAAGAGGAACCAGAAGTCCTGGCACAGAGTCGCCCGAGGCCACCAAGCTGTCTGCGCCCGGCACGGGGGTTGGGGGGCATTTTCTGGAGCGAGGCCTCTGGCTTCCCAAACCAACTTCTGTCCAGGCCGAAGGTGCTCGGGCAGCAAGTGGCTGGCACCCCTGCCAGACCCGAGGGACCCCCGGGCCAGCGCTTTTGCTTTTTTAGCAAAGGAAGAAGAATGTAAGGAGAAGCCATCCTGTGCCACAAAACATTTAAGATAATTTTCCCGTTGAAAACCTCAACCACAGGGAGGCCGTAGGGCCGGGACTCGGCGAGCCCCACAAGCCTCCATGCTTCTTATTGTTTTTCCAAAACATAAAGTGATTAAGCCCAATTCCATGGAGTCAAAACATAAAAGCGGAACACACATTTCAGTAGTTGCTGGATAGAAACCATAAACATGGAGTTTCTCTTGGGAGGACACGTGGCTCCGGGTTTGCACGGAGGCCTCAGCACCTTGGCCCCCGGAGGCTGGCGGAACCGCACACGCCAAGCTCAGGGCGAGGCCCGTGGCCTCCGGCATCCCAGCATCCCGGCAGTGACGGGGCCTGGGCAGCCTCGGGAACTGGGACAAATGAATGCTGTGGACTGTCTGTCTGGCCTGGCCTGGCCGATGGCTTCTGGCGGCCTGCAGTCTCTCTCAGCACTGAGGGCTTCAGCCCCTGAACCAGGACAGCAGCCATTTCTCCTGACCCCATGATGTCAGCGTCAGACTGGGCTGGGTATGGGATGTCTCCTGCTCCTCAGGGGCACTGCCACTCTCTTGGCCTGTGGCTATTTCAGAGCTCCCTTTTGTTCCAGAACCAGGCCCAGCATTTGGACTTTAACCCCTCAGCTGCTGGAATGAGGGCTCAGAAGCAGAGGTTGTGAGCCCATCAGCCTTAGATGCTCCATCACCATCTAGCCACCTCCCTTCCTACAGCCAGGGGTCCTGAGGGCCAGAGACAGATGGGGTGGCCCCGTAACGAGCTGAGGCCCCACTGCACTCAGTACCTCACTGGACTGGCATTTTCTCACCGTGCTTGGCAGAGGTGCCCAAGTGTGCTCTCTGTGTGGGAAGGGCCGGCAGATATGCAGAAACGTGAGCTGGTGCTGGGTGCTTGCATTTCAGTGGGTGTAACCCTCACCCAGCCTTGGGAGGTGGGTGTCATCCCCATCCCACAGATCGGGGGGTATGTGAACCCCAGGAGGTGCAATGATGCCCCACCGGGCAACAAAGGGCAGAGCTGGGGCTGACCAGGCCTGCCTGCCACAAGCCCAGGGCTCCTGCCACCACCCCACCCAAAAGTGAAGTGCCTTCCTTCTCCCTTCCTCTGGAGTAAGTGGTTCTGTCCCTGATCGTGAGCCTCGTGGCAATCCCAGCCCGTGGGGCACCGTGCTGAGAATGCCCTGGTTCCATCTTCTTGGTGGGGCCACATGGCCTCTTACTTAGACAGTAAAAAGCTCCCTTACCATCTCCCGCAGCCCACTTCCACACAGGTGCCGTAGGGAGCCTTCTGAGTATATGGCCCTGACCATGCTCCCCCCTCCCTGCTCCTCCCTCTGGGGCTTCCCGATGGCTCCTCCCGGGTTCAGTCCAAGTGGCTCAGCCTCCCCTGAGAGGCTCCTGCAGGGCAAGGTGGCTGTATTGCAGGGTAACAGGGGGGATTCAGACTGTCTGATTTCAGAGCTTCTGGCCCTTCCTGAAAGACAGCACTTCCCTTCTAGACTGCAGCGTGCCGGCTTAGCAGGCCACGCCCGCTCCTGTGCCCACGGCCCATGGCTCACGCAGGGCGCCGGGCAATGACCCGAGCTGCGGGCTGCAGGCGGACCCGCAGGAGCCTCTGCCGCCAGGGAGGGGAGGCCCAACCCAGAGCAGCTCGATCCACTCCAAACAGGCGCCGGGGACGGGCGCTGCTCTCCCGGCGGGACAGGCAGCAATCTCTCCGTCTGTCCCTGGCTCCTGGAGATTGGCCTCTCTCCGGGGAAATTACTTTGGGGTCATAGTGAATTTTCTGTGACAGCTAATAAAGTAACCTTTCTGTTTCTGGAACCGGATCCTGGAGCCCTGCGGCCCTGGGGGACCTGTGCACTGTATTTCTTCTCCTCCCTTCTAATGAAGTGGGAAGGGGTGAGCAGGGCGAGGGCAACAACTCCCAGCGGAACTCCCTCCTGGACCACTGGCAGACAGGGAGCCTGGGGGGGCCTGCAGGGACCTTCCGCTGCATGGGTGTGTGTCCGGGGGTGGGGGGCGTTCAGAGTGGGATGATGGTGGCTCTGCCAGGGAACCCGTGGGCAGGGATCTCAGCTCTCCCTCAGTTTCCCCCTCTGTACAATTGGGCACTAACATGACTCATCCCCCAGGCTTCTCCGGCAGCGCCCGCATTTCTGATTAGGAAAGGCCCCGGGGAGAGAGGCGACCGAGCTCAGGGTGGTGAGGTGGGAGCTGCACAACAGGGAGCTGATCGCATGTTGGGGGGTGGTTCTCTGATCGCATGTTGGGGGGTGGTTCTGGGGAAGGCAGCTCCGGCCCCCACACCTTCCTGGTCCTGCGAGGGGGGATGAGTCAGATCGTGTTCGGGAATCGCCGGGCACGATGCTCGCCACCTCGTTAGCACGGAACATGCTGACGGCCATCTTTTGTTGTTCTTCTTGTTAATCACCGGATATGACGCTGCCTCGGGTGAGTTCACAGGACACGGGGAGGCAGCCGTGCGACAGGCCGTTCCAAACAGCATCGCGACGGGCCAGGCCTTACGGGAGGACACAGAGGGCCTGTTCAGTTCTGCTGGGCCCCCCGGGGCCAAGCGTTCGGCGCCGGGGACATTCTGACCGAGCCTCACAGGATGCACCTGGGCTCGAGCGGCCTTCGGGCAGAGGTCAGCGTGGATGAAAGGGAGAGTGCGTGTGAGCGCCGTGCGATACGAGTCCCAGGCCCCGGAACAGAGGCCCCAGGATGCTGGCTGAGCTGCGGCTCCTCGCGTGCGGTCATCGTGCGGCCTCTGGTGACCCAGCCAAGCTGTCCTTGCAAAGGGGTGGGAACCCGGAGATGAAGGATGCTTATTCCACAGCCCACCTGTCTAAACAGAGCGAACAGCTACCATCTACTGGGCACTTACCTATGAAGGAACTGCGCCAAGCCCCTAGCAGGCTCAACTCACATTCCTGGAGGGGTGACGCCCCGTTTTGTAATGGGAGAGACTGGGGGTCAGAGCCTGGCCTCTTCGTGAATCCTTGTTTCCCTCCCCAATGTCACCATGTTCTTAAGGGGTGGAGGGGGCACTGGAGCCCAGAAGTCGGTCACCAAGTTCAATGTTGCTACTTCCCTGCCCTCCACCTCAGTGGAGCATAACCTTGCTCTTTCCTCTCATTCCTGGAGGGAGGTGGGGTGGTGGGTGATCGTAATCACCTCTGGCTCTTTTACGATCCACCAGGGATGGCAGGTGAGGAACTGAGCACAGAGCCCGGGGGCAAGTGGCACCAGGAACTGTCCTGCTGCTTCTATGGCATCCTGGGCTCAGCGTGAGCCCCACCCTTCAGCATTCCTACAGGCAAGTGGACGTGTGGGGGGAGGGGTATGGGTGTTGGGGGACTCCTGGCCCCTGCCTCCTGTCCCTGTTTGGAATGTAGCTGAGCCCCCAATGTATCACCGGCTCAGCATGACCTGTGACCTACCTTCTGCTGCCCTGCCCAGGGGTGAACCTACGGCCCTGAAGGTGCCCACTGTCCCACCTGAGACCACTCAGCCATGGCTCCAGGTCCTCCATCCCTTAATTGGCCTTTCTGAGGGCACCCCTATGTCTCCATCAACCCCAGTACCAGCTCTCATTTTCATCAGCCAAGAGGCAGAAGTCAAGAAAGTGACTCTGTGCTGGGGCCAGTGGGAGACTGGACCCAGGGCCCTGACCAGCAAGGGGCCCCAGGGGGAGATGGGATGGTGGGGTGGGCCTTAGCTGAGCTCATCGCTGGGGGACCTGGCCTCAGGGCCCACTATGGACTCAACGGTTCTCAGTGAATAAACCCAAGCCTGAAGTTAACCCCAGGCTGCTGGTCAGGCCTCAGTCGACATGTTGTAATCCCCTGAGGGAGGACCAGGGCCAGAGACAAGCAGAGGCACAGTGTAGCAGCTGTCTCTGTCCTGAGACCTTGTGCTCTGGTCCACACCAAAGAACTAGGCCTTGATGAAACCAGTTTGGCTCAGTGGATAGAGCGTCGGCCTACGGACTGAAAGGACCCAGGTTGGATTCCGGTCAAGGGCATGTACCTTGGTTGTGGGCACATCCCCAATAGGGGGTGTGCAGGAGGCAGCTGTTTCTAACTCTCTATCCCTCTTCCTTCCTCTCTGTAAAAAATCAATAAAATATATATATTTTAAAAAATGAACTAGGCCTTAAGTGTGAAGAATGCACACAGCACCCAGAGAACCTAACCGACAAGCACACTCGGAAAAACAGTGCAGCTTTAAAAATCAAGTCGGTTCTGACCTCTTCCTCAAGTTACTGCTAAAAAGCTACTTGGGTTTCATGGGCAGGAATGCACGAGTGCCAAACACCTGGAGGAACCACAAGGTACAAGCCATTGTTTTGTTTATTTAATTTACGATCTGAAAATATTTGGGGAAGAAAAGTATGCATAAATGAGCTCTCCGGTAAGATCTGGGGCCTTTTAAATAAGCTGTTTTACCTGTAGGCAGGCGGCTCATCATGTGTGTCTGATCTGTGTTTATGGATACAGGCTCTGTGCAGACCACAGAGTAGGCAACATACAGCTAATATGCTGGTTCCTTACCCACAAATCTCTTGAAATTCTTTCTGTGTCCGTATTTGTAAATATCTTATGTAAAACAGATGGATTTATAAAACATGTGCATTGGTATCTGGTTTTATTATATTTATTTATTTTTAATTTTTAATCCCCACCCAAGGGTATGTTTATTGATTTTAGAGAGGGGAGGGGGGAGAGAGAGAGAGAGAGAGAGAGAGAGAGAGAGAGAGAGAGGAAGTGATAGAGAGAGAGAGAGAAACGGCGATCAGTTGCCTCCCATACAGCTTGGGTGCCTGACTGGGAATGGAACCAGCAACCTTTCTGATGTACGGGGACTGGGCTCCAACCAACCGAGCCACCTGGTTGGCGCTGATTTTATTTTTCGGAACGTGTGCTAAAATGCTTCAAAAAATGATCTGAGCCTTTGAAAGGGGGTAAAGATTCCTTGGTGCACTGATGAAACAGCAAGAGAGTCAAGAACATGGGAAATGCCGGCCCTGGAGCATCTGCTGGAATGCTTCTCAGGTCCAAACAAGTTGCCTGGAGTGGCGGCTCTCACCCTTTGCCTGCACGTTCTGATCACCTGGGGAGACTTTAAAAGTTCTGGTGGTCAGGTCTCATCTTTTCCCAACAATACTAAGAGCTCTGGGTAAGACCCAGGCATTACAGTTTCTCAACCTGCCTTCCCCCCCGCAAGGTTTCAAGTGTGCACCCCAGTTGGGAACTGGCCTAGGAGCCGTGCAGGTGCATGCTGGGATCACCTGGGGCTGGAACCCTCTGCACACCCAGGCTGCACCCAGAGCAGCTAAAGCACAACCAGGCCACAGAGCGGCTCTTCCAGTCCCAGCGGTTCCCACGTGCAGCCAGGCGGGGGCCCTGCCCTCAGGGATTTGGGAACAGTCCTAAGGGACCTGACTGCTGAGCCGGTCTCACTTGATGGGAACCTAAAACAGGCCAGGGGCTCAGCACCATCATCTCTCTCCAGATGCAAGTCTGGCTCCCAGCTCACCACCATCTTCTTTCTGACACTAGTGTGACTCGAAGCCAGTTCGAGAAGCGCTCCTTAACTTCTGTCCTCTGTAATGGGGGTACACCCAACCCTCCTCTCCATCCTCCAGTGTACCAGCTTGATCCTGATGGTCCCTCTGCCTCAGTCTCCCCCCCTCTCCCTCTCCTTCCCAGTTACCCCCATCCTACAGCTGGAGGAATCTTCTTAAAGGCAGATCTAATCACATCTGCCTCAAAGCATCCTGCAGATGTGGAGACACTGGCACCCTCGTACACTGCTGGGGGGTGAAAACTGGCACTGTGGCTGTGGAAGTCAGCGTGGCAGCTTCCTGCAGAGTGACGCACGCATTCACCACACAACGCAGGGATTCCACGCCTCCACTCGGCCCCCAGGAGAAAGAAAAGCAGTCCACACAGTCTTGGATATAAATGCTCAGAGAAACTATATTCATAGAACCCCAAACTGGAAACACCCCAAATGTCCATCACCTGGCCAGTATATACACACTGAGTGGCCAGATTATTATGATCTCTGAACGCATAATAATCTGGCCACTCAGTGTATATCCTATATAATAAAAGGCTAATATGCAAATTGTCCCCTCGACCAGGAGTTTGACCAGCAGGCAGGCCAGCCAATATCCCATGTCCCCTCCCCCTGGCCAGGCTGGCAGGACTCCACCCATGCACAAATTCATGCACTGGGCCTCTCTCTCTCTCTCTCTCTCTCTCTCTCTCTCTATATATATATATATATATATATATATATATATATACACACACACACACACACACACACACACACACACACCATGTTTCCCCGAAAATAAGACCTACTTATAGGTTTCCTTCTGAGTGAAATATAAGGCATCCCCCCCGAAAATAAGGTCCCCCTAGGCTAAACATGAGAGATTTGGTCCACTGATTCTGAAAGAAATGGAGTCACAAGAAATTCACCAGGAAATTCAGGAATTGGATTGTTATGATGATGTTCCAGAAGATGATGACATGATTGTCATTGAATAAATGAGTAAATTCTTGATACTGTAGGATTCACAGTTTGTCTGGTTTGTGTTGACAACTACCGTACTATCGTACCGTATATAGGCAATAAATTTCCTTTATTTTCATTTAACAATAAATGTGTACTGTATTCTTCTTCATGGAAAAAATAAGACATCCCCTGAAAATAAGACCTAGCACATCTTTGGAGCAAAAATTAATATAAGACACTGTCTTATTTTCAGGGAAACGGGATATATATATATATATATATATATATATATATATATATATCCCTCACCTGCCCCCAGGTGCAGACCTGGCCCCAGAATCTGGAATTCTTTGTTACCACGGCCAGCTTCCCCACCAGGCAACTCCTTCTCAACCTTCAAGACTCAGAGCAAATAACACTTCGTCTGAGAGTCTGCATGCCCCCACCCATGATCACACTTATCACAATGTCATTGTTTGCTTGCACATCAGTCTCTCCTATCAGAGCGATGCTTTTTAAACTGAGGCGAATGGGTTATGAAATCAACTTCATGTGCTACAACTAGCATTAAACACACACACACACACACACACACACACGAAAAAAAAATCAATAGGATATAGAATATTTCTGCATGGTAAGCACACTGTTCCACAAAACCACTGCTGCACTTTTTTATGTACGTATGATATTTGCATGTGTGCTGAGGTTTAAAAAGTCTGAAAAGCACTTCTCTCAACAAGGAGTTCCCTGAGGGCAGGGGCTGTGCTGTGTTTCCCAGTGTCCCCACGGTCAGCAAGGCTGGCCCCGAGACGGCCCCCAATAGGGTGTCTGCTCAGTGACAGAGCAGTTCTGTCCTCATGCGAAACTCCTCCTGCACTTGATTATCCATCTGCTGGTGTCTGTCTATACATCCTCTCCCGTGACACGCACATGGTTTTCAAAAAGCTGTTTGCTGGCTGGCAGTCCGCATTCCCCTACGGTTAGACTGGCAGCCATCCCTGCAAGAAGTCCAGATGATTACTCTAAGTCTGAGTTTAAAACTAAGTAGAAATGTCAAACACATTTTTTTCTTTTGAGAATTAAGATATACAACATGAAAATAATAATGCAGTAACGATTAAGGCAAACCTAAAATTCCGGACAGAACTGGCGACGTAATTGGTGGAAGTAAAAACGTGGGGCCTCTTAACCAAAAACTAGGAAGATGATGACAGTGGAGCATTACACCGAGGGGACCCCTCTGAGCACGGAGGCTCCTTTACGTGGGGGGCACCTGGTGTCCCCACAGGCTGCCTAGCCCTGACCCCGTGTCACAGCAGAGACCTGGTGGGGGAGGGGGTGGGGCTTAAAAGCCCTTTAACATTCTGCTCATTTGCCCCTATCACAGGAGGCCGCCTGCCCCAATATCATGCCAATGAGGAAAAAACCCATCCAGTGTCTGACAGGGGCCCCAAAGCACCTCTCCCAGCAGAATCTGAGCTTCACAAAAGGAGCCCTGTGCTTCCTCTCTTGCATATGTCGGGGCAGAGAGCCAACCAATCAGCTTATGCCTCCGTTTCTCTGCCCTGAATCTCCATCTGCTGGGTCAGGACCTTCCAACCTGGCCTTCGGGGTCATCCAATGGACGCCAAATCCTGTGGCCTGGCCAGTCCCCCCGCCGGGCCCGGCCTTTCTCCTTTTCTCCCTGGCCAAGAGCCCCAACATTATGAGAAGAATCTGAACGTGATCTCTCTCGTCTTATGTGAGCTGGCAGAGGTGGGGGCTGCACATGGTCAGGAAAGAGGAAAAGGCACGTCTCGGGCACAGAAGTAGAACGCAAGGTCCCACGTGCTGGTAATTCCGTGAAGAAAATTGCCTCTGACTTGTTTGTACAAACAGGTCTGCAAATTTAGATGGGAACATTTTTCAAAGATCACCCTCCCCTCCCCGTGACTTAAAATGCTGTCATTTAAATTATTTGGAGCTTCTTTTGAGAAATGTTCTACCCCTAAGTCTGTCCAAAGCGATATCCCAGAGTGAAGCCTCCGGGAAGCCAAGCTTAGAGGCCTGAGCGGTGGGGTGGGGGTCCCAGCGGGTGGGGGTGGGGGCACCAGCTTGCTTGTGGAGATTCGGGGAAACCCAGGGCTCCTCGGGACCTTACAGACCATCTGGTCCCCTGGTGACCCAACCTTGCCTAAAGCAGCAGAAGCTGCGCTTTAACTAGCAGGCTTCGTGCAGTGGCCCAGTCTACAAAAGCATCAGGGCAGAACAGCTCGGGCTGTTGCTTGGCACAAGGAAGCCAGGCCCAACTTCCTGCATCCCCTTCCCTACTTCAACCCTTCCCCTCTCATCCCTTCCTATTCCGACCCTTCCCCTCTCACCCCTTCCCACTCCAACCCTTTCCCTCTCACCCCTTCCCACTCCAACCCTTTCCCTCTCACCCCTTCCCACTCCGACCCTTTCCCTCTCACCCTTTCCCACTCCAACCCTTTCCCTCTCACCCCTTCCCACTCCAACCCTTTCCCTCTCACCCCTTCCCACTCCAACTCTTCCCCTCTCACCCCTTCCCACTCCAACCCTTTCCCTCTCACCCCTTCCCACTCCAACCCTTCCCCTCTCACCCCTTCCCACTCCAACTCTTCCCCTCTCACCCCTTCCCACTCCAACCCTTCCCCTCTCACCCCTTCCCACTCCAACCCTTCCCCTCTCACCCCTAAAATTTAAGAGCCCCCTTTGAGGGCCCCTGGCCTGTTCTGCTCCCCACCCCATTTCTATTTTGCAAGCAGAGGAGACCCACGTAAAGCGGCCTCCCACCGTCACACGGGACCTCGCTCCAGGCCGGGATGTTTCCAGCGCCCCGGCTGCCTCTCTGTTTCGCTTTAGCTGCTGGGAACGGCGGGGCCCTGGCAGATTTGCAGCAGCTTGTGACTCTGTGTGGTCCCAGCGGAGCCTCGTCGTGCCGCTGCCTGCGCTGTGTGGCCTCGTCCTCAGTCGCAGGAAACGCGTATGCAGGTCCACACCCCACCCCACCTACGGCGATGCCCTGAAACCCATTAGAGCACAGAAGCGGGGCCCATGTGCAAACACTTAGCATGCGCCGTTTGGGTCCGAGGCGGCAAACGAACCCCACATTTCAAGGCAGCTGACACTCGAGAGGCTTGAGTGCTCTACCAAACCAGTGCCGAGCCCCCCTCACACACCCCCATTTCGGAAGGTGATTCAACACCAATCAGGCCGGGCCACGTGCCTTCCGTGTTCAGATTCTGGCCAGAGTTTTAAACATTTAAACACAATAAAATCTTTTTTTTTTTTTTAAGTGTACAGTTCCATGAGTTAAGACATGTAAGGATTCTAATAATCGCTTCCATTACAGGATAAAAGACACCCCCCCCATCCCCTCAGGCTAGCCCTTTCAGTCAGACTCTACCTCTCGGTGACCACTGCTTTGCTCCTGGTCACTATAATTTTGCTTTTTTCAGATGTGATATAAATGGAATCATATACTACAGTAACCTTTCGAAACTGATTTCTTTCCACTTAGCATAATCCATTTAAGATTTATCCAAGTCATTGCAAGCATTCCTTTCTCACTGCTGAGTAGAATTTCATTACATGAATGAACAAGCGTTTATCCATTCACTCACCAAGGAACATTTGTCCTCTCCCTCCCACCCCCCACCTAGTTTTCAATAATTATAAATCATGCTATGAACATTCATGTACAGATTTTTTGTGTAAAGATGCATTTTCATTTCTCTGGGATAAACGCCCAGGAGTGGGATGGCTGGGTCATTAGCTAGGAGTGTGTTTACCTTTCTGAGATACTGTCAGAGTGTTTGCAGAGTGGCTGGACCATTTTGTATTCTTAGCAAAGCATGAGGGTTTTAGTTGCTCCACATCTTCAGCCACACGTGGCATTGTTAGAATTTATTTACCCACTCTAATGGGTATACAGTGGTATCTCATAGTGGTTTTAATTTGCATGTTCTTAATGTTAAGCATCTTTTCTGTGTTTATTTGTCATCCATATATCTTCTTTGGTGAAGTAACTTTTCCCCAACTTATTGGGTTGTTTGCTCATTGTAGAATTTTGCGAGTTCTTTATATATTCTTGATACAAGTCCTTTGTTGGATATGCAATTTTTACATATTTTATCACAGCGTGAAGACTTCTTATTATATTTAGTATGTTTCTTGCAGAACAAAAGTTTTAAGTTAAAACTTAACAATTTAAAAAAAACAATGGATTATGCTTTTGGTTGTCATCTCTAGGAACTCTTTGCCTAACCTAAGATCTTAAGATTTCCTCCTGTGGTTTCTTCTAAGAGTTTTATAGTTTTGTGTTTTATTTTTATATATTTAATCCATTTTTGTCTAATATTTGGATATGGTATGAGGTTTAGGTTGAGATTCTTTTTTGTTTGTTTGTTTGTTTGTTTACGTACAGATGTCCAACTTTTCCAGCACCATTTTGTTGAAACTTCATTTCCTCAATGAATTACCTTTGCTCCTTTATTAGAAACCAGTTTACTCTATTTGCATGGGTTTATCTTTGGGCTTTCTATGCTATTGCACTGATCAATGTGACTATCCTTTTGCAAATATTACTGTGTCTTGATGAGTGTAGATCCTTCAACTTTGTTCTTTTTCAAAACTGCTTTCGCTATTCTAGTTCCTTTGTCTTTCCATATAGATTTAGGCTTGTTGATATCTACGAAAAAAATCCTGTTTAGATTTTGATTGCTTTAACTCAATAGACCAATTTGGGGGTAGCGGACATCTTAACTGTATTGAATCTTGCAACTCATGAGCCAAGGATGTCTCTCCATTTATTTAGTTTTCCTTTGATTTCTTTCATCAGCATTTTGTAGTTTCAGTATACAGATCCTGAACATATTTTGTTATAGTTATATCTAAATATTTTATTTAGGAGGGAGTACTATAAATGAGGCTACTTGTTAAATTTCAGTTTCCAAGTGTTGGTTACTAGTGTATAGAAACGCGGTTTTTAAATGTTGACCTTGTTTCCATGATACAACTCATTTATTAGTTCCGAGCTTTCGTCTGTTTGTTTGATAGTTCCTTTGGATCCTTTTATATAGATAACCATGTCATTTATGAATACAGATAGTTTTATTGCTTTCATTCCAATTTGAACACCTTTTCTTTTTAAAAAATATATTTTATTCATTTTTTACAGAGAGGAAGGGAGAGGGATAGAGAGCTAGAAACATCTATGAGGGACAAACATCGATCAGCTGCCTCCTGCACACCCTCTACAGGGGATGTGTCTGAAACCAAGGTATCTTGCCCTTGACCAGAATCGAACCTGGGACCCTTTAGTCTGCAGGCCGATGCTCTATCCACTGAGCCAAACCAGTTAGGGCTGCCTTTTCTTTTAAAAATAATTTTATTTTATTATTTTTTTTATTTCAGAGAGGAAAAGAGAGGGAGAAAGAGAAAAAAAAACATCAATGATGAGAGAGAATCATTGATCAGCTACATCCTGCATGTCCCCCACTGGGGATCGAGCCCACAAACCCGGCATGTGCCATTTAAGGAACAGACAATTTTTAAATTAACCTTTTCAATATTTATCGAGTGTATACTATGTTAAGGACACATGGCCAGGAACTGAGTTTTTAAGGGTAAAGACAGACATGGCACCGGCCATCATGGTACCTGAAGTCTATGAGGAGACAGGAATAAATAGAAAGTCGCACCAATAATAACAGCAACCCCCAGTCACCCCATCACCCGCTAGCCTGTGCTCCCCACCAACAGAGGTCACTGCTATAAAGAAGTTCAAAGTACAATGAAAGAGAATAACCACGGGGAACCCAGATTATTATATGTAAGTTGGAAGTTTAGATAAGGATCCTCAAGGGCTGAGTCGCACTTAGCTAAGTGAAATGTTGCAGGAAGGTAACTGGAAGGCAGAGGGAAGAGCATGTGCAAAAGGGCGCGATGGGGCAGAGGAGAGCTTCCCTCCCCAGAGAAAGGGTTGGGTTTGCCTCTCGTCGAGAAGAACGGATGTGAAACATCCATTGTGACGGGAGCAGAGAAGGAAATGAGGAACAAACACATTCAGCATCTAGTGGGCAGTGTTAGGAAATTCTGGTAAGAAATCAGGTCAGGGCTCTAAGGCCGAGAGTATGGGGAATCTGATTGCGCACATACAGGATCACCATGTAACACCGATTCTTCTCAAGTTTTTCCAAAGTATAGAGGAAAGAGAACACTTAATTCATTCTATGAGAACAGCTTGACTCTGATATAAAAGCCAGACTAAAATATTACCAGACAAGAAAACCACAAGCTGATAGCCTTTGTAAATACAGATGTAAACGTCCTTTATAAGACACTAGCACACTGGCCCTGGCCAGTATGGCTCAGGGATTAAAGTCTCAGCTGGCGCACCAAAGGATCATGATTCAATTCCAGGTCCAGGGCACGTACTTGGCTTGCAGATTTGAACTGGGTTTCAGTCAAGGCCATTGCGGGAGGCAACCAATTGATGTGACTCTCTCACGATGCCTCTCACTCTCTCTCTCTCTCTCTCTCTCTCTCTCTCTCTCCCCCTCCTTCTCTCTCTCTCTCTCTCTCTCTCTCTCTCTCTCTCTCTCTCTCTCTCTCTCTCTCCCCTCCTTCTCTCTCTCTCTCTCTCTCTCTCTCTCTCTCTCTTTCTCTCTATCTCTCTCTCTCTCTCTCTCTCTCCCTCCCTCCCTCCCTCCCTCCCTCCCTCCCTCCCTCCCTCCCATTCTCTCTAAAAATCCTTGGGTGAGGATTAACAACAACAAAATAGATACTGGCAAACTGAATCAAGCAGCATGTTAAAAGGATTATATATTATGATCAATTAAATTTATACTGAGAATAAATTTATATATATATTAATTATGTATATGAAAGGTGGTTTAATACACATAAATCAATCAAGGTGTTACACCACATTAATAGAACAAAGGGCAAAAAACCTGTTGATCATCTCAATAGATGCAAAAAAGGAACATGACAAAATTCACCCCCCTTTCATGATAAAAAGTAACAAACTTAATAAATAGGAAAAGAAGGGGAATTCTTTAACATGCCTGTTTTTGCAACTTCTAATCAACATGGTATTGGCAGTTTTTACCAGAGTAATTTAATCAAGAAAAAGAAATAAAAAGTATCCAAGCAAGAAAAGAAAAAGTAAGATTATTTCAATTCGGAGATGACATGATCTTTTATATAGAAAATCCCGAAGAAGCCACAAAACTCTTAGAGCTGATACATTTAGCCAAGTTGAAGGATCAATACAGAAAATCAGTTGTGTTTCTATATACTAACAATACAAAACAAAATGAAAATTAAGAAAATAACTTCATTTAAAATAGTATCATAAAGAATAAATACATAGGAGTAAAGGTATCCAAATAAGTGCACGGCTTGTGCACCGGAAACCACAAAACATTGCTAAAGGATGTTAGGAAGACCTGAATAAGTGGAAAATCCCGTGTTCATGAACTGGAGAACTTAATATTGTTTAAACAGCAATACTCCCCAAAGTGATCTAAAGAGTCAACGCCAATCCTATCAAAACACAATGGCCTTGTTTGCAGAAATGGGAAAGATGATCCTAAAATTCATATGGAATCGCAAGGGTTCCTAAATAGCCAAAACCATCTTGAAAAATGAAGAACAAACGTGGAGAACTCCTACTTCCCACTTAAAAACTTACGACAAAGCTATAATAATCAAACAACGTAGGTCTGGCATAGGGATAGCTGTAAAATTGATAGCCCATTAAAATATCCATACAGCTGAAGTTGTTTTATTTTTAACAAGGCTGCCAAGACCATTCAAGAGGGGGAAAAACAGTTTCTTCAACAAACGATGCTGGGAGAACGGAACACGCACATGGAAAAGAATGAAGCCGATGGACCCATACATCACAACATACACAAAAACGAGCTCAGAATGGATTAAGGACCTACATTTCAGAGCTAAATTGAACTATATTTTCTTAGAAGTATTGGCAAGGATGTAGAACACACTGGAACCCTCATATATTGCTGGTAGGAATACAAAAGGGTCAGCCACTTTGGAAAAGTTTGGCAGTTCCTCGGTAAGTTAAACATAGAATTGCCGTCTGACTTAGCAACTCCATTTCTCCATTGAAAACAGGTCCATCATTTGAAAGCAGATACTCAAATAATTGTATACAAATGTTCATAGCGGTTCTACTATGAACAAAAAGTGGAATTAACTCAAATGTCCAGCGATGGATGAATGGATAAACAAGATGTAGTATATTCAAACAATGGAGTGTTATTCAGCCATAAAAGGATAAAACTTACAAACATTATGCTAAGTAAAAGAAGCCAGACACAAAAGGCCATATATTGTATTATTCCATGTATATAAAGTGTCCAGATTTGGCAAACGCACAGGGACAGAAAGCAGATTCGTGGTGGCCACGGACTGAAGGTAGTGGGATGGGGAGGGACTGCTTAGCAGGTACAGGGTTTCCATGTGGGGTAATCAAAGAGTTCTGGCACTAGATCGTGGTGATGGTTGCACAACACTGTGAACGTACTCAATGTCACAGAGTTGTGCATTTTACAATAGGTCCAATGGTAAACTTTTATGTGTATTTTACCTCAGTAATAATAAAAAACAAAAACTTACACTGTCTTTTACTGATTACAAAACTTAATAAACAGACATTTTATATTTAAAAAAATCACTGTGGCTGTTAGGAGGACAATGGGTGGAGCGGGCCAGGGAAGTGCTGCAGAGAGGGAGAGAAGAGATGTGTTTATAAAATGTCAGAGGTCAGAGAATGATTCTGGACTTCTGTCAAGATGGGGAGGGAGTACATTTGGGGACATCAAGTCACAAGTTTAATTCTGATACGTAAAACTTTATGGACCAGTGTCACTTATGAATATGAATATGAAACATTAGCAATGAAGCATTAGCAAATTCAGCTTAAACATAGAATCAAAGAAATGTCAATCTATCCTAAAGAAATAGTTCAAAACCCTGAGGTTGTGCATATGGTGAAAAAGTTTATTGCAATGCTATATTTGTCCTTTTAAAAAAATCCTTGAAAAAACATTTTAAAAGTTCATTGCAATGCTATGGTATCCTTTTTAAAAAAAATCCTCACATTATTATTGATATTGTATATTGACTTGAGAGAGAGTGGGAGAGGGAAAAGGAGAGAGAGGGAAAGGAGGGAGGGGGGGGAGAGAGAGAGAGAGAGAGAGAGAGAGAGAGAGAGAGAGAGAGAGAGAGAGAGAGAGAGATGGGTATCAGTTGCCTCCCTACTCACCAACCAGGAATTGAACCTGCAACCTTTTGGTGTACAGGACAATGCTCCAACCAACTTAGCCACCAGCTGTGGCCAACCATAGTATATAACAGATATAACAGGAGGGTGGTAAAATAAAACACATGAAATGTCTTTTGAACAACTGGATAGAATTTTTTCAGAAAAGGCTTATTAACACATTGAGAGGAAAACCGAGATAAAAGGCAATTTATAAACTATAATTATAATTATGAGAATAATTATGCTTATAATTTAAAAAACGCTAGAAGGAAATGTATAAAAATTAATGATGGCTATTAGAGTGTAGCATTATACATAATTCTTTCTTTTTTCTGTTTTCCAAATGTAGTTATATTACTTTTACCATTAAAAAAGTATGGCTGGAAGAGAAAAATAAGAAAGGTAAGCTAGGTGGCAAGATGGAAGGGGAGAATGCAAAGGGTCTGAGGTGAGGCAGATGGGTGGATCAGCCTGGGGAGCCGGGGCATGTGGTGCTGACAGGGTTAAACGGCCGACCCAGGTGTCTAATTGGGGCAATGAGCTGATGGCGAGGCCTCAGCCTGCAGTGAGGACAAAGTTTGCATGGCACGTTGGTAAGAGTGTGTATGAAGAACTGTCCGGCTCAGGAGGCTGATCCTGCTGCCCTGTGCCCAGCACTGCTTCCCAGTGTGTCTGCAGTTGGGGGATGGTCATGGGAAGAGGTGGACCCTGGCTGGCTTGAATCCTGTGATTCCCTAATAGCAACTGGCCGTTTGCCTTCTGGCCAAGACTCTGATAGGAGGTTTCTGGCTCTGAGTTGCTACAGACCCAACAGCAACGACTCTGTCTTTCAAGCTTAGTTGAATAAAACTGTTTTATACGCTTGGATGCAAAAAGCACTTTTTCCCCCCTCTTGAAATGAAGGCATTAAAAATAATGCTCATTAAAGTCAACTCAGACAGGATAATTAAAGGCACAGCTGTCCCGGACTAAACACAGCTTTCAAACTCAAACGATGCCGTACCTCCCCCACCCCATCCCAACTTTTTACTTAACTCTTTTTCCTAATTAGAGAAGTGGCCTGAGAGACAGGGGAGCTTTGTTGTCTGGTCTTAATAAGTCGCTCGGCAGATTTATAGATAGAGTGCCCTCTTCCATGGCTCCTGAGATAAAAGCACTGGCATGTGGTCACATCCAGTGCTGCTAAGCAAGTGTTGTGAACGGAGGTTCCCTGATTGTGTCCAAACAATCCTTTCACTAGACTCAGTCATTAATCTACATTTACGGATACCGACTGTAGGTCTAGCACTGTCCAGGCACTGTGATGGTCACAAAGAGGATCGAAGTGTGGCCTCTACCAACAGTGTCTGCTACACCTCAGCAAATACCAGGATACCTGAGTCCAGGTTATCTTCATCACCAGATCCATTTACCATGAAATGGCAGCCTCTCAAAGCAAACCCCAGAGAATGAGCAAGGTTGCTATGATTATGATAATTATATGCTCTCATGACCTTGCAATAAAATAAGATATAACAGATCCTCAGTCCCTCCCTCTCCTACAACCCCCTATACACCAAAGTGGGTGACAAGCAGGCCCATCTGGTGTTATGCAGGACAATTTTCAGATATCAAGCATGACTCCAAATAGCCAGCTGTCCCCAATGTTTGTTTCCCCCTTCTCCTATAGCAAGACGAATTTTAGAACAGCACAAACCTACATTTCCCAGGTTCCTCTGCAGGCAGGGGCAACCACCTGACTAGTTTATGGGCAATGGCACGCGAGTGGAAGTGATGTGCGCAGCTTCCTGCACATGATCTTAAAGAGAAAGTGCATGCGCCTCCTTCCCTTCCTTGTCTTGCTTCCTGCAGGCTGAATCAGGACTCAACAGTGAGAGCTGGAGCAGCCACATGGGGCCCTGAGATGACACGGTGTTGTTAGAGCCACAGAACATTAGGAACCTGAGTCTCCAATACCCTCTGAGCCACTATACCTGTGCCTGTTCTGCTACATGAGAGGCAAATATATTTCTGTCTTTTTAAACCACAGTATTTGGGGATCTATGTTATAGCAGCCCAACCTGTATCTTAACACACCAAGGGTGGCTTAAATTAATAGATCTCTGAATAATAACAGCCATCATGTGCTGCATATAAGCCATGGGCCATGCAGTGTGCTAGATGCTCTCACTATACATATCTCATCTGATTCCTCACAACATCCTTTCAGGTAGTTGTCACTGGTCCTATTTTATAGATGACAAAACTGAGGCCCAAGGAGGTGGGTGCACTGCAATGAATTGGCGGCAAGGCCAGGGCTCTAACTCAAGTCTTGGAGCTCTCAGTTTAGGGCTCCTCCCCATTACCATGTGCCAGGTACTGGCTTTAACTTAGGGACTCTTTCTTTCTACCAAATTGCTCTTGAGAACATGCTTTTTCTTACATAAAAGTTAATTCTGAGTACAAATAGCATAAAGAATTATAGATCTCTATTTTATTAAAATTAAATACCACCAGAACTACATTTTTCAACTTCTATTACACTGACTTTGTTTTAAAAGCAAGTTTTCTATTAAAAAGGGGGAAAAGGGAAAACTTGAAATCTACTGAAGAGTTATTTGCATTTTAAGAACAAGTATTTTCAGTACCCTAAAGGAGAAATGTAAGATCACTTAATTCTCAATATTCTTATAAATCAGTACCTCAAAAACACTTGATACAATTGTTTACCTAAACATCCCAAGAGAATCAGAAGCAATGAAAGAGTTCAGTAATATGGTGACATAAAAAAATTTATGTAGAAATCAATAGCTTTCCTATATAAAAATAACAATCAAGTTATAAGATATAATGGAAGATCCTAATTCTATTCTATCCTATCCTATTCTAAAATACAAATCACCTAGAAATAAATTTAAGAAGAAATTTAAGCCGAAACCTTAAATTTCGCTCAGTGGTGGAGCGTCGGTCTGCAGACTGAAAGGTCCCGGGTTAAATTCCGGTCAGGGGCATGTACGTTGGTTGCGGGCACATCCCCATTAGGGGGTGTGCAAGAGGCAGCTGGTCAATGTTTCTCTCTCATTGACATTTCTAGCTCTCTGTCTCTCTCCCTTCCTCTCTGTAAAAATCAATAAAATATATTTTTTTAAAAATTAAAAAAAAGAAGAAATTTAATTATCTGCATGAAGAAAAAGCCCAAATCTTATAAGATATAAGAAGAAAAAAGACTTGAACCCTCAGAGAAGCACACCACGTTCTTGGACAGGACAACTCATCATCATAAAGGTGTCAATTCTTCCCTTTAATCTATCAATTAACATCATTTGGGTAAGCTCACCTTAACCTAAAAAAGGGTCTATAACAAAGAATAAAAAGCATTTATTTGAGCAAAGGATTTCAACCCCAGAGGCACATATTCAGTAGCAACTTAAATTGTACTCCAAAGAGGACAAACAAAGGTGGGATTTCTAAAGGCAACCACAGACACAGTCCTCATTTCGGTCCTCTATGAAAATGAAGGATGCTGATTGGTGAAAGGGATTGGTTCCTTTTGTGGTGAAGAATGCAGATGGTCTGATTGCCATGGTAAAGAGAAAAAGTTCAAAATGTGGTTACATAGTTGGCTTAAAATTTTAAAAGTTGTGGGTGAGAGGAGCATAAGGCAAACTTCTCCATGGCCTCCTGGTTCCATCTTGACACAAATGACTCTATCTTGGCAATTTCAAATACCAACGAGTTGATTCTAAAGTTCATATGGAAAACTCAACATGAAAGACTAGGCAATTTTAAAAAGAACTACATCAAACCAATGTGGAAAAGACGGAATGGTCAACAAACAGTTGGAACAACAAGATAACTATTTGAAAAAAAGGTGGATTCACATCACATACTTTACAAAGGATAAATTCAAATAGATTAAAATTTAAAGGTAAACATGAGACCATGAAATCATCTGATAGAAATCAAGGGGAATTATTTTAGAGACAGAGTGGTGAGGATCTTTCTATCCAGTATGCCATAGCTATAAGATTAATAAAATTGATATAAAAATATAAAAATAAGAATATCTGGATATCTAAAAACTACCTAAGCAAATTCAAAAGACTAACAATACACAGGAAAGAAATATATTCAACTCAGACCACAAAGAGCTTACTTCCCATATTTACATACAAACAGCTACTACAGATTGTTAGTAAAAAATCCAACCATCTAAGGGAAACAAAAGCTACTATGGAAAAGTTTAAAGAAAAGATGTCCAACCACTCTGATAATAAACGTTTGGCAAATTAAAACTGCTCTGAGATAGTATGTTTTACTTATGAGAATGGCTGAGACCCAATACCTGATAACACACTGAGGTGAGGGTTTAACCAGGAGCGTAAAACGGTGCAACCTCGATAACAGGCAATTTGTCAAAGTCCATCAAAACTAGCATCGCATGTACCTTTTGACCCAGGATACCGATGGGAAATGACGGATATGTGGATTTACTCCAAGGCAAGAGAGTGTCCATAAGGGACTGGCTAAAGGAACCAGGGCACATCCATGCAAACGATGCCACACAGTGAGAAGAAAACGATTGAGGAAGCTCTTTATATGGTAACAAAGAAAGCTCTCCCAGGTGGATTGCAAAGTGAAAGAAGCAAGTGCAGATCGCTGAATGCTGTACATTTGTGTGCTGTAAAAATGTAGGGAAGAGAGACACACACAAATGTCTGCTTTTATATGTATAAACTATTCCTGGAGGGCTATTGAATACAACTAAAGTGCTGAAGTTCTGTGGGGAAGATAACTGAGCGTCTGGAAAATGGTATACACCCCACATACCTCAACACTTTCCGACCACACGAATGGAGCAGCCATTAAATAAAACAAGTTGGAGCACCTTGGACCTGCTCACTTTCTGGTGCTTCCTACGTTTATGGCGCCATTGTAAGTGCTATAGTGAGCCTGGGATGTGGATTTGGAACTTTGTCCAATTCTGTTAATCGCAATATTCAGTCTTAAGCAACCAAACTTTAATTGGACATGAAAGCTGCTCCTTACTTAAAAAGTTTCAACTTCCATAGAATCCCAGGGCACAGAGCTGATAGGATTCAAGATTGGTGCAAGGTATGCTTCCAGTTCCTCTGTTCGGTCAACTAACTCACCATGATGAAGATGAAAGCAAGTACGATGATGATGGGGATGGATGTTATTTCCATTTTATAGATGATAAAACTCAGGCACAATGAGGTGAAACAATTTGCCCATAGCCACCCGTGTTTTCTTCCCTTCTCATCAGGATTCCGTACTGGCTCTCCAAGTCTCCTTTATGTCATGCATTTACTGAACCAATGATATTAAAATAAAAAATCGTCTCCAATCTTCCATTTAAGAGCAGGAATATAGGCACTATGGGCAGGGAGGTACAGAATATGATAAAAGCCATGTGATGGTGTTCAACTCTCACACTCAGAGGAAAGAGACATTTACCTTTGTCTTTGCAAACAAACCCTCTCCCCCTCTTCCTATAGTGGAGCCCAATAATTAGTACGTAAGAACACAGCATTTGGGTAGTTAGGGAACAGCCCTGAAAAGTGATCACAGATGAAGCTGAAAGGACTTTTTTTAAACATGCAGGCCCCCCAGTCCCACCTCAAGTACTAGGTTAACAAATCCAGGCCACATTTGAGAGAATTGCTGACAGGAAATAAAAAAGCTCATCACAGTACTTTATTCAAATAAGTTTCTAAATTTAAAAGCCTATAAAAAGCATCTCAGATCAAAAAGTGAACAAACAGCCACTTTCTTTACGGTTATCCAAAGCACTCAATGTACTAATAACCTAGGTCCACAGCCTGCCCGCTGGCACGGCGAGTCCTGTCCCAGAGCAGGGGCCACACAGCCCACAAGCAATGCCTCTGGGTGGGGACCTGCCTGGCTAGTGTTTGGACAAGTCGTTTAGTGGGCCTCAGTATCCACATCTATGAAATGGAGATAATAATACTCTTTGCAGGATTGTGAGGCTCAGATGAGCAAATCTATTAAGGATTAAGGAGCCTGGGTCCCAGCAGGGGATCAGCGCCCATATTACCCTTCTTCTCCACAGACCCTGGTGACAACACATTCTCACTCCTATGATGGAGGGAAGATCCCGGTAGGTGTAAAGTCGCAATATCATTGCGTTGTTTTTTGTTAGTTTGTTTGTTTTTTGCCTTATTGAGTGTATTCATTTCCTGGTGCTGATACACATAAAGCACTGCAAACTGGCAGCTTCAAACAGTAGAAGTTCATTCTCTCCCAGTTCTTGAGGCCAGAAGTATGAAATCAAGGTATGGGCAGGGCTGTGCTCCCTCTGAGACTCTAGGTAGAACCCTTCCAAGCTTCTGGTGGTGGCCCGCAGTCCTTGGCTTGTGGCTGCATCTCTCCAGTCTCGGCCTCTGTTGTTCCATGGCCTTCTCAATGTGTGTCTGTCCTCACATCATTTTTTTTTACAAGAGCACTAATCATTTTGGATTAAGGGCCCACTCTACTCCAGTGTGACCTCATCTTAACTAATTACATCGGCAATGATTCTGTTTCCAAATAAGGCTGTATTCTGCAGTGGGGGTGTATGTGTGTTAGGACTTCAAGACATAGTTTTGGGGGACACAATTCAAGAAAGGGAGCAATCTTTTACTGAGCTCACCACTGTAAGGGTGACAAAGGAGACTGAGGGCCCACACCAGACCTGCTCTGCTCAGACTCTCGTTGGGGAAAAAGGATGATGGCAGAGAGTGACAATGAGAGGAGTGCCACATGTGGGAGGACAAGGGGCTGCCATGTACACCAGTGTGAGCCTTGTTTCGTCCTACGTAAAGAGAACAGTGGTAACTCCTGGCCCCCTTGATAAACACTAGCACATACACATGCACAGAGCATGCATGGAGTACGTTTTTTTTCTCAAGTCACAGTAGCACAGAACTTTAGAGCCATTGATTCTTTTTCTTTCTTTTTTTTTTTAATATATATTTTATTGATTTTGTACAGAGAGGAAGGGAGAGAGAGAGAGAGCTAGAAACATCGATGAAAGTCATCGATCAGCTGCCTCTTGCACACCCCCTACTGGGGATATGCCCGCAACCAAGGTACATGCCCTTGACCGGAATCGAACCCGGGACCCCTCAGTCCCCAAGCCGACGCTCTATCCATTGAGCCAAACTGGTCTCGGCCAGAGCCATTGATTCTTGAGGGTGGAAAGCACCACCATCTACCCAACTGATCAAGTGGGAGACGAGGGGTCCTCCTAATTCTCTTCTGTCCCCGTGGCCATATCCAAGTATGGCGCCATTCCCTCCTTCCCTTCTCTTGAACACGTCTCCTCCTGGCCATTCCAGCCAGACCACACGGTGTGACCAAGACCCTAGCATCTTTCTTGTGAAGGAACAGCTGCAGAATTTCCCACCAGGCTCCACACGGCTGTCAGTTCAGAGGGGCCGCGGGAAACACAGACTCTACACATCACTCTCCTGCCTGAACTGCCTGCTCAGCACACCCTCCCACCAGGAGAAAGTCCATACCCCACTTACAGCCGTTCTAATCAATATATCACTGGTTTAACCTGACAAAACACTGCTCGTGTGTATTTAGAGGAATAAACAGACAAGAATAGCTGAGCCATTTAAGAGAAAAATAACAAGAAAGTTGAGGAGTATTACACAACCACGTGAATTAAGACAACGTGGCACTGGTATAGACTTTGAAAGAAAGATGTGCATGCACCAAACAATTTGAGTACAATTCAGGCGAAAAACAAATTGTTGAGATAACAAGTTATTTGGAAGACAGTTAAATGAGATTTTTCTCCTCACACCATAAATTACAAAAGAGTTAAGTAAAAAAAAAAAAAAATAAATAAATGAAGGCTTCTATATCTGGTAGAAGCTTTTATACTATGACAAGCATATGTTCCTTTTATAAAGAAGGAACAAACCATAAAGGTGGAAAAAACTGTCTATAAATTAGAAGAAAAGAGAGCTAAACACTGAGCTGATTAATATCAGGTGGGACATTCTAAGCAAAGGAAAAAAAATATCAACTTTGGTTAGCTTAAAAATTTCAAATTATATATGTTAAAAAAACACAAAAACTACAAGACAATGACAAAGTGAGGAAAACATTCATAATAAAGATAATAAAGGGTTGTCATCCTTAAGATATTTTTAAAAATCTTGCTAATGGATAAGGAAAACACTAAAACTCCCAATTCCTCACCCCAAAGGCAATTCTAAATAGAACTACAGTGGTCTAATAAACATGTGGCTGATGATAATAATAAAACATTCACACATATATATAAAGCCAGAAGGCACCCTTTTTTGAATGTTTGGTAACACTGAACCATTTGTTATCATTAATGGTAAAAACAAGAGAAAAACTCTGAGATGTCCTAAATTAAATTACAGCAGGCCAGAGAGTGAGAGAAAGCGATAAGAGGAATTAAGCAGCCAATGGCCACAGGACAACTAACAAAAGATGGATCACTGGGAATGCAGACTGGTGCAACCACTGTGGAGAACAGTATGGAGTTTCCTCAAAAAACTGAAAATGGAACTTCCATTTGACCCAGTAATCCCACTCCTAGGAATATATCCCAAGAAACTAGAAACACCAATCAGAAAGGATATATGCACCCCTATGTTCATAGCAGCACAATCTACAATAGCTAGAATCTGGAAACAGCCTAGGTGCCCTTCAGCAGATGATTGGATCCAAAAACTATGGTACATCTACACAATGGAATACTATGCTGCCATAAAAAATAAGGAATTCTCATCATTTGCAGCAACCTGGATAGAACAAGAGAACATCATGCTGAGTGAAATAAGCCAGTCAATGAAAGAGAAATACCACATGACCTCACTCATTTATGGATATTAAAGATCATTATAAACTGATGAACCAAAAGTCAGATATGAAGACAGTAAAGCAACAAGCAGACTGTCAAAGTACAGCCGGGAGGGTAGGGAGATCTGGGGGAGATAAGAGATCAACCGAAGGACTTGTATACATGCATATAAGTACAACCAATGGACACAAAACTCTGGGGAGGGAGAGTACGTATGGGAAGGGGGGGCAATGTTAAAAGATAGCTTTGGGGAAAAAAAAAAAAAAAAAAAAAGATGGCTCACATTCCTGGATGTCCTGGAGCTTTGAATCAACTTCTGTGGTGGCCACCAGATAAACCGCATCCAGCATATGCATGACTTTTAGGGCTGTTACTTGCCACCAATCAAAAGTGGCACATGTTTATCCCCTACAGACTGTGCACCTATCCTAGTATTTTTACGAATGGTGAAATATTAAAAATAAAACTCAGCAGACCCCCTTCGTCAGATGATAGGGAACAAACTCACTATTTTGAAAATTGGTAAATAATTGGTGTGGGAGGGATCCATCCTGCTGGTTTTATGTGAACTCTATTACAGGGTAACCAAACAGTCTGTCCTTATAGAAGTATTCCAGCTAGCAGATAAAGAATAGCAGGATTAGGATATCACTGTTTTTACAAATCCCTAATAAAATAATGGATCTGGGCAATAATCACCAATGGCTGTTGACATCACAAAAGAATTGTTGTGGTGGGAGCACCCACTACCACTTAGTAAGTATTCTTACCCCAAAACCAAACCTCAACCTTATCAAAGCCTATAGATTGACCCACCAATTTACAGGAAATACAGGGACAGAGGAACTTACTGAATGACAGACACCCCAGGAATGCAAGCACCACAGTCCAGACTGTGGGAAACTGCAGGAAAAATGACCAGCTTCTTCGATAAATAAATTCGAAGGCACAAGGAAAGAGAAGGAGGAAGAATCCACAGACGAACAAACTTACCCAACCAATCAACCAACCACAGTAGATGAACCTGATCTGGATCCTGATCCAAACTATTAAAAATTATGAAACAATGGGAAAACTTGAACACCAGTGGGATATTTAATTAGCATTAAGTATTTGTTATTAAAAAAAATTTTTACGTTAATAACTGGTATTTTGGTTATGTTTTCATAAAATGTCTTTGACTTCTAAATATCTGTACTGAAATATTTAACCCCCCCCTCAAATTGTGATACCTACAATTTGCTTCCAGGTGGTTAACCGATGGGAGTCTAGCTGCAACCAGATTGGTTATGATTTGATAACTGTTAAAGCCAGGCAATTGGTACCTGGGGTTCATACTATTCTACTTCTGTAAGATGTTCAATTTTCCATAATAAAAGATTTAAACAAGATTTAAAATGATATTTTTTTCACAACAATGGGATGCCATGGAGAAATGCTCATGATATGGCAATGATGGAGAAGCTACACAATTAATAGAGTGCTATCCCAATCTAGTTAAATACACATTAAGCATTTTGAGGCAAAAAGAGGAAAATTCAACATGATGTCAATAACAACTGTTATCTCTCTATGGTGGTATAATGGGTGGTTTTTATTTCCTTCTTTATATTTTCTGTTTCTACAATTAGTAGGCCTTAGTTTACAAGTACAGAAACGTACTTCAAACAGCATTCAACTTGGAATTTGCCAGGGAAAAGCCACGTTGTTATGTACATAGTATGTTTATTTCTGCTTTGGCCTAATCACTCCCAACAGTCTCTGGAACTGCCATCAACCCGGAGACGTACTCCGCGAAGAGAATCCCCAGACTTAATAAAATAAACAGCGTAAGCAGACCTAATACAGAAGCACCTTTTCTCAGGCCAAGAAAGCTTTAGAGAGCCCGCCGTTCTCTTCCCCAAGGGCAGACGAACCAAGCAGAAGAAGAGGCATTTGTCAAGGTGAGCACAGCAGTGACCCTCCCAGTTGGGGAAGCTGGCCCCAGCCCAGGCCCGCAGAGCCTCCGGCCCACAGAGACAAAGCAGGGCAGGCTGTGGGCCCTTGACCGTTAGCCAGCCCCACACAACCTGTAAGGAAAGTTCTGTCGAGTGAAAAAAATTAATCTTAGCCGCCAGTTAATCCCAACTAGGAAACACAACTTGAGCTCTCAGAAGAGGCTCAGGGAGAGGGAGACACGGTAAAGGACTTAGTGCATGGGTGTGAACACTCTCCTCCCGTTAAGATTCAGCTTCAAGATTCAAATAGTTGGAAAAGCCTTGCTACCCAAATGCTTTGCCATTCCGTCTACAGATATTTACCCCCTACCTAGCTGCCTTGTGTTTCCGTGAAAATGACACCTGCTTTCTCTCTTTGTCTTGCCTTATACCTGCTCCCGTGGTGGTGGGGGACGCCTCTTTGGCCCTTCACATTCTACAGAAGGTCTTACCGACTCTCCCACCCGGGTGTCATTAGGGCCTCTGGGGGAGGAAACGTAAGTCCTAGGCCTTGCTGGTATGTGGTTGTTTTCAGTCCAATGTGGGAGAGACCCCCCTAACCACGTTCTCCCTTTTATTTATGTCATAAATTTTATGACATTCAAGTTTTAGGGGCCTGTGGATGGGGTGTCTCAGTTCATACCAACATATTTTTTCCGAGTTAAGGAAACAAATAGTAGAAGAGAAATTCCCATGGGAAAGTCTGGATGTCACCCCCATTCAGAGAACCGTTGTCTCAGAGAGGCAGGTGAGCAGAAACAAGCCACTTCACGGTCCTGGCAGCAGGACCAGGTGCCTTCCGTGCGACTGGGCAGAGATAAGAGCTGGCTGCAGCCCAGGAGCTGAATTCCTGTTGCTGCCTCACCCCTTGCAGGTGGCTCCCTTCCCATGGCCGTTCAGCCAAAGGCACTCTCCAGAGAGCTGCAGTGCATGTGCCCAGGCTGGTGGCTGTTGAGAGTCAGCCCAGGCCATCGCCTGCCTGGCCACCTCTCCTGATTGTAATGGCGGTTTCCTCCACAAGGGGCAGCAGTGGCAAAGATGGCCCATCGGCCACAGCTGAGAAGGCCTGGAGAGAGGAGCCAAGTGACCTGCCACTCACTCACCCATTCCTCCTGCTTTCCCAAACTGGGCTTGGAGCAGACCCTGGCCCTGGTTAGCCACGAGGCGATCCCACCAGGGAAGGGCTCCTCAGTAGCACGGTGAACTGTTAGTGCTCTCTGAAAATACACAACCCATTTTTAATAGCTTGAACAGCCAATTCTTAAAAAAATTGGAATGCGCCGAAACCGGTTTGGCTCAATGGATAGAGCGTCGGCTTGGGGACTGAAGGGACCGGGTTCGATTCCCGTCAAGGGCATGTACCTTGGTTGCGGGCATATCCCCAGTAGGGGGTGTGCAAGAGGCAGCTGATCGATGACTCTCATCGATGTTTCTAACTCTCTATCTCTCTCCCTTTCTCTCTGTACAAAATCAATAAAATATATTTTTAAAAAAATTGGAATGCTTTTAGATATGCAAAACCATTTCCCTACTTCGATCAGACCAGGGTAGCCAACATGCAACAGTTCATACAAAGGTGCCTCATCCAGAAGTTCCTGCAAGCTCTGCAACCTTGGGCAATTTGCCTCACCTCTGCAGCCTCAGTTTCCACTTCTGTAACATGAGGAAGGTAACAGTACCTACCTCACAGGGAGTTTGTGAGAGGGTGACACGAAGGGAATGGGCATGAAGTAGTCTTGGCAAGTGCTGTGTTCTCATAAATACTAAGGGTATTCCTTGTGCTCCCCCCCCCCCCCGCACCCCCAAATCCAAAATAACAGGAGTGCACATTAGAGAACACACACAGTGAACTCCACATCCATTGTTGTACTTAAAGGAGCCGTCCCACAAGTTCCCACCCCGGCGATCGGACACCATCCTGCAAGTCTGGTTCTGAATTGCTGCGTTTGCTCAGCGCTGCATTCTTGGCGCCCGGCACAGCTCCTAGCACATAGTAGGAGCTTATTCAGTATTTCTGGAAGGAAGGAATTACGATAAAAGCAGCCAGATATTCAGCACTTGCTCTGTTCCACGCATGGTAAACATCTCCACCTAATTTCACTCTGTTTTATTTCACAGATGGCAGTGAGACTCCAAGAGGTTAAGTCAGATTTCCCCCCTCCCCCGGCAATCAGGCCCAATCCCCAAACAACTCTGAAACAAAAGCAGCTGAGGCATTTACCCGGGTCAGTAACGAAAACTCAACATTCTTCTGTCATTGATATAACTTATAGGGAGCTTTTCATATTGATTCCTTTTATCTTTGCTATTTGGGGCTAAGATAAACCTGTAGGCATTTAACTTATTTCAGTCATTTAAAGAAATAGAGAACAAAAGAGTAGAATCTGTATTAAATCAGGCACAATAAGAGGAAACATTTTTTTTTTTAAACAAAATATAATGGTAAGAGCCTCAGGTTACTGTAAATCACCCCCATTGAGCTCTGAAATCCCTAAATTACTATTGTTGTGCTAGTCAACATTCCCCATCCATAACAGCTGACGAAAGCACAAAATCAGGCCAAACTACAAAGCTGGAACGTTTTTAACTTAATTTCAATTCTGCATTACTAAAACAACAAAAACAAAAAACTCAAAACCTTCCAGGATTTAACAAATTTAACTACAAATTACCAGTCATATCCTTTCAACAATTAAATGCCGTATAAAAAGAATGGTTGTTCAAATCAAATTTCCCAGATTTTTCATTAACAAACGTCCCCCTGGATCCCTCTTCAGAACTAGAGCCAAGATGGAAATGGATGTGAAAATGAGCGAACACTTACCAAGAGCAGAGGCTGCAGAAAAGGAAGGAAGAAGCAGGAAGGCAGTGTTTGCTGTTTATTTGGAATAATTAGCAAGCAGAACCAGCTGGAGGCTGGCCCCGTGCACCTTGCCCAAATGCTGCTGAGGGGGGTGCGGGGGTGGGAAATGTTCAAAGGGCCTAGAAGTGGATGGTTAGGTGTTGTTTCACACCTCACTGCACAGCTAAATAAAGAGAAATACTCTTTTTTCAGTGTCATTGAACTTTCGCAGCCCTGATGGGCTGGTCCGCTCTGGGGAATCCAGCTATTTTGAGAGCCGCACACCTTTTAGCCAAGATTTTCACATTAGTCTAGGCCAGTGATGGGCAAACTCATTAGGCAACAGAGCCAAACATCAATAGGACAACGACTGAAATTTCTTTTGAAAGCCGAATTTTTCAAACTTAAACTTCGTAAGGTGACCAGATGTCCCGCTTTTGGTGGGACAGTCCCAATTTTTAACAATTTGTCCTGCGTCCCGTGGCGTTTTAAAAAAAAGTCCAAAAGATTTAAAAGAATCTTTCCAAAAATCAGGACTTTTTTAAAACGCCGCAGGACGCTGGACAAATTGTTAAAAATCGGGACTGTCCCGCCAAAAGCGGGACGTCTGGTCGCCTTGCCACTTCTTCAAAATAGACTTGCCTAGGCCATGGTATTTTGTGGAAGAGCCACACTCTAGGGGCCAAAGAGCTGCACGTGGCTCGCGAGCCGCCGTTTGCCGACCGCGGGTCTAGGTAACATGCGAGTGAAAAAGAGAGATTTCTGCCCACCATCACTGAGAATAAACCAAGATTCGGAATGGCAAGTGTTTGGGAACACTCTGCTTTTAATTAGATGCATTGGAGATAAGTTTATTTTCTCAGAGAAGCCCAAGATGTCCATTTGGCATTCTTTCCCCGAGCTGAGGCTGGGAGGTGGAGTGAAACCGTTGTGTCTGGAAAGGGGCAGTGGAAACAAGAGGGGGAAAGGGCAGGAAAAGAGGGGGGAAGTAACACTAATAAACACGCATGAAGCAACGGCTACTGGCGGCCACTGTTCTGAATGCTTTGCAGACAGTCCCTTAGGCGTGGCCCTCACAGTGGGCATTGCTAGCTTCTCTGTATCACAGGCAAGGAAACTGAGGCAGGAGACGCACGAACAACCCGAGGCTTCGGCCAGGAGGGGGAGTGGGCGGGTACCCAGAGGTGCTTTCCAAATGTGCCAGGCTGCCCCCGCCCTCGCGCCCCCTTCCCCCCGCCCCCGCCCCTCCGCCCCAGCGCCTCCAGCCCTTTCTGTCCTGTAAGCACGGGGGTCTGGATGGGAGCGGACGTTTTGTTTATAAACAAGGAAGAGCTCAAACATCTGGGCCTTGCTTTGTGGCCCAGGACACTGTGCAGGTCTGGGCCCTTTGGCCTGCCCAGGCCACATGGTGTAAATAGCGGGGGGCCTCCCTCAGCCTCTTGGGGAAACCAACCTGGTAGGAGAGGTCAGGGAGAGGAGCTTCTCATCGCAGGAGATTCCCAACAACGGGTGGGGCCAGGGCGCAGGGTGAGGGGCAGAGATCTGACGCTCCTGGTCTGCGTGGTCCATTAGCACACCATGTTCGCAAACTCCACCCCCCCCACCCCCCCAGCACTGCCTTTGTATTGTGGTAACACATAACATAAAATGGACAATCTTCACCACTTGCAGTGAACAGTTCTGTGGCGTTAAGTTAAAGTGACCAGACGTTCCGATTTTTAACCATTTGTCCCGCGTCCCACATTAAGTACATTCACACTGTTGTGCAACCATCACCACCATCCATCTCCAGAACTTTTTTTTTTTTATTCCAAACTGAAACTCTGTATTAAACAATAGCTCCCCATTCCCCTTCTCCTAGCCCCAGGGAACCACAGCTCTACTTCTGACTTTGTGACTTTGACGACTCTAGGGACCTCCTATAAGTGGGGTTATACCCATTAGTCTTTTTGTGTCTGGCTTATCTCACTCAGGATAACATCCACAAGGTTCCTCCGTGTGGTAGCATGTGTCAGAATTTCCCTCTTTCTAGGGCTGGAGAGTATTCCATGGTGTGTAAACACCACCTTTTGTTTATCATCCATCTGTGGGTGGACACTGGGTGCTTCCAGGTTCAGTTACCAGTTAGACACAGTCAATATCTTCTCCCTGGTGTACTGCTCATGCTTACATCATGTCTCTACTTATAAGGCACTGTCCTCGGGCGGGGTGAGTGTGTGTGTGTGTGTGTGTGTGTGTGTGTGTGTGTTGTATACAGGAGCAGGTTGTGGCTGTCACTCAGCCCTGACTGTGGACATGCAGGAGTGCCAGCCTGTGCTGCTGGAGGTTCTTCTTTGTTAAAGAACATGGGAAGAGGAATTTTTAAGGTACATCTCCTATGTTTTAAAATTGTTCTTTCAGATGCTTTAAAACACTATGCCAGCCAATCAAAACTGCCCTGGGAGCTGGGTTTGGCCTTCTGATACCTAGTGTGCCCAACGCCTTATAACAACTCCATGCAATAGGGTTTTTAGACAAGGGAGCATGGCTCCGAGAGGGTAAGTGAGTTGCCCAACGTCACACAGCAGTGGGTTGTATATACTTGAACAGAAATCTTCAATCTCCTTCCAAATGCCACTGGATGGGACAGAATGGGCCACATTCCATGCTTGTTGTTAACATGATGAAGAAATTGCTTTGAGCCTTCAAGAGAGAGAATTTGATTTAAAAAGCACATCCAAAGCCCAGCAGGTGGGGGTCTCAGGAAGAGCTCTTGCCCTCCCAGTGGCAACCTTCCCCCCAGCCCTGCCACATGCACAGCCTCGCACCACGTGTACAGTGATCTCATCGGGAAACAAAGCCGGACTTCCAGCGGTTAATCAGGACCCTGCCAAGTGACCAGCTTCTCAGGCTGGCTTCCGAGATCCTGTAGCCAGTTCAGGGACGTCCGAGAGTCAGGTTCTGGGAACAACAGGTGCTCCTTAGCCCTGCTGGTCCACAGGCCAGAGCCTCGAGCCTGACCCAACTCCCTGAAAACCCACCGGCTGGGCTCCTCCCACCGCCACAAAGGGTTAACCAGCGCATCTGCTTTCTCTCTCAGGAGGTCAGAGACCAGACATGGGTTTAAAAGCATTCTTCAGGCCACAGATAACCCTCCTGACACGGCCCTCCAAGCAGGCCGGCTGTGCAGCCTGCAGGGTCCGGGCCGGGCACCCTGACAGGGCCAGCCTGAGGGAGGAGCAGGAGGCCGTGTCCTGCTGGGTGTGCTTCCCGGGCCCCGTGAGCATATTCCAGAATGTTCTGTGGAACCAGGTGCTGGGGACACAGCAGTGAACAGAATGGCAAGAAGCCCTGCCCTCCCGGAGTCCACATTCTAGTGGGACGGGGGTGGGAACGCAACATGAGAGCGCTAAACTTAGAAATAAGTAGGTTATCTGCTGCCTTAAAGGTGGTGAGTACTATGACCGGGCGATTTGTGACAAGTAGAGAGATTTGTGATATTAAATACATGTTTAAAACTAAAACCACTTTATCAAGCTGTAAATGACATACAAAAAGCTGTGACTAGTTAACATACCACTGGATTTGGGAGATGAATATGCAGCTGGGACTCCATTGCCACAATCTATGCCATAAACACACCCATCACCCCCAAATGTCTCCTCGGGCCTCTTTATTATTTGTGTGAGTGACAATGATGCTTCTCATGGAATCCACCCTCTGAGTGAGGTTCTAAGTGTGCGATGCAGTGTTGCAGGCTGTGCTGCTGGGCCGTGGCTCTCAGAACCTCTTCCTGCCAGTCACTGACCCCTGGCTCCTTTGAAGGCACCTCCCACCGACCCCCTGGCAAGCACCATCCCGATCTCTGCTTCTCTGAGTTTGACTGTTTTAGATTCCTCATATACATGGGATCAGGTAACATCGGTCTCTCTGTGTGATAGTAAACACTAGAGACCCGGTGCGTGAAATTCGTGCACAGGTATGGTCCATAGGCCTGGCCTGCGATCAGGGCCATTTCCCAACCCCCCATCACCACCCACCCCGATTCCCCATTCGCCATCAGGTGATCAGAGACTGATGGCTGGGGGATAGGAGCAAAGGGTCAGCCATTTCCACCCGCTCGCTGGCCCCACCCCAGCCACAGGTCGCCCTCTGTGTGTGGAGTGACCAGAGGGCGACCCTTGTGTTCTCTGCCACCCACCCTGGTTCCCTTTTCACCACTGGGCAATTGGAGCCTGCTGGCTGGTGAAAGGGACTGACAGGCAGTCAGTGTGCCTCATAGTGACTGGTTGAGCAATCGTTCTGGTCTTTCCGCCGTTAGGGTCCTTTTGCATATTATCCTTTTATTATATAGGATTAACCAGTGACCACCCAGTCTGTTTCCAGTCCATCTTCCCAATCAACTCCAGACCTTCATGTAAATCTGAACTTTGGAAAACAAAACAGAAAACCTTTTGTGAGAGTCTCTTCTCTCACATGCCTGAGCCTTCTCCTCCGTCCTGGACCCCATCCCGGTGAATGACAGCACCTGTCTGCCTCCCATGCTGCGATCCTCAGATGCATCTTAATGCTGCCCTCAGTCACCTCCACCTCCTAAACGCGTCTCCACCATCTCCACCGCCTCTCCTGCTGTGCCTCCATTTCCACATCTTTGCAATGTGAACATTAACAGATCCTTGGTGGTTGTGAGGATGATCTGGGCAGATATACTGAGGAGCATAGAGCAGGGATCACGGGCCATTCGTAGCAGCAGCACCAGTTCCCGCTGCTGGCCTCATGGGCCCAGCAGCTTGTCATTTAAAAGCTGTTTTATCTGTTGTCTTTCTTCTTTAGTGTCACAGAGAGAAGGGCTAATCACTGCGGTTCCTGAGGCTGGAGGGACCCCGTTGTTCCAGCTGCAGGAAACAGGCCTGGGCGCCCGGCCCTCAGTGCTTCCTGGGGCTGGAGCACACCTGCTGATGCAGCACCCTGATCCCCGCCCCAGGTGGGGTCCCCTCCACCTGGGTCTTACAAGCTCATGGGCCAAGCGCGTTGCTGTTTCCTGGGTCCTTGCAGCTGGGCGTGGTGGCCTGGGCCACTCGGGAAAATGTGAGAGCCACGGCCACAGTCCACCCGGAGCTGAGTGTGTGGGATCCATAACATCTCCACCAGCGGAGAGGGGCTGTCGGAGCAGCTCTCACCCTGTCAGGCGGGGCCAGCTGGAGGGCAGCCAAGACCTAGTCCTAGGGGAGTGGTCGGGAAACTCATTAGTCAACAGAGCCAAATGTCAACAGTACAACGATTGAAATTTCTTTTGAGAGCCAAATTTTTTAAACTTAAACTTCTTATAACGCCACTTCTTCAAAATAGACTCTCCCAGGCCGTGGTATTTTGTGAAGAGCCATACCCAAGGGGCCAAAGAGTCGCATGTGGCTCGCGAGCTGCAGTTTGCCGACCACGGTCCTAGGGGGAGCTGGTAGTGATCCGACAGGCCGAGGGGCACAGCAGAACAGGTTCAGAAATCTGGAGATGGTGTGTGTCCCGATTCTAGCTTCTCAACCCTGGTACAAGCCAGAGCCAAAGTTTCCCTGGCTGTAAAATGGGGACAACAGTCCCTCCCTTGGGGGGTTGTTTTGAAGAACAAATAAAACAATACGTGTGAAGAAACATACACAGCCCACACCTACACTACCACCACGATTAGGTTAAGTTGGAGAAGCTCACAACAAGGTGAGCCGAGACACGTGGACACATTAATCGGACCAGGGCCTGGGCCAGGGCCCTTTGTTTCAATTGTTACTTCACTTTGCTGCTCCTGGCTCCCTTCCCGAACCGAGGTCTTTACAGCCACAAACTAGCAGGACCTTTGGGAGAAAGAGCGGCCTGGGAACGCTGACCTCACCCTACAAAAACCCCTGGAGGGAGACCCTTCCACCCCCGGGCCAGCTGCCTCTCAGTGACAAACACCCCCGAGGTCTGCTCTGGGCTGGCTGTGAGCAGGGCCTGGGGACAAGGGGTGAGTGGGGGACAGGGGTGAGGGGTCGGGGGCTGGAGAGGGGTGTGAGGGGGTGTCCTCACCCTGCTCCCTATTTCAGGAAGTGGTTTCTCCATTCAGCCTGACACGTACTGTGAATGGGCTGCTGACTGTGGGGTGGGGTGTCAGATTAAGCTCCAGAGAAGAGGTGAGAGTGGAGCTGGCATGGGGAGGATGTGTACGAACCCCCAAGGGCCGTGTCCCTGAAACCTCCGTTCCAGGGTTGCAAATCCACACCCGCTTGCCGTACACCCGCTTCGGGCTGCCCGCCAGAGCCGCATAGTTCCTCTCCTATTACTGATTTAATATTTCTCTTTACATCGATTCACGTTTTTTTTCACTCGGGTATTTTAAAAGCAAATGTTACACACTACAGTAAACAGAAAACCAGTTCCACATGCCCCAAATAGAGAGAAACCCTAAAAATAAATCCCAGGAAAGGAAGTTATTAAATTATAAGCAGACAGTGCAACTAGCTGGAGTCGGGGAGTCTGAGGCCCACACTCTCTGTGTGTGAAAAGTGGGATCAGCGAGAGGTAGGGAGGCGCTGAGGGCTTATCGGCACCCAGAGAGACTCAGAAAGAACCGGAGGGGGCGCCATTCTCCAATGTGGGTTGCTAGAATTTAATTACACCACAACCCCCCCCCCCCCCCTCGTGTGTGTGCTTTCCTGAGCAGCCTCTCCTGGGGGCGCTGCCCTCACTTGGGGAGAGGGTGCAGTGGCTGGAGAAGGAGGGGGAATTAAGGGCTGAGCTCAGAGAGGGAGGGGAAATGGGGCAGATCTCGGTGAGTGCCAGATCAACAAGGACACCCTGACCGCACTCTCTCTTCCTGAGGCTTCCGGGGACTCAGGCCCAGCCCTCAGGCCCCACAGCATCTTTTCCCTTCATCTTTCCTGCTCCCAGTAGGAGAGACAGGCAGCAGGTGAACGTTATTGTCTGACTGGACACACCTTGAAGGGCTTGGCCTCACCTTCAAATACTTCACAGTTCCTCTCTGCCTGGGAAATCCATGCATGCCTCACTCCTCTGGGCCCCCGAGCTGGCTCACTGCGGTGCATGTGCACACACACACACACACACACACACACGCACACACACACACACCAGGGTGACCAGCAGTCCTGGGGAGCGGGCAGGGCTGACTTTGGGGCCAGGGGTGCACCCACACTCCCCCAGACCTCAGGGCGCCCCTGCTTGGGCTGTGGAGCCTATGACTCCCCTCGATGGCATGCTTGGGGACAGGACTCAATGTTTTAAAAAAAAGTCCCCAACTTTTTTAAAATTTAAAAATATTTTTTTGAGATCAACCAAAGGACTTGTATGCATGCATATAAGCACAACCAATGGACACAGACACTAGGGGGTGAGGGCAGGTGCTGGGGGGTGGGAGCAGCTGGGGAGAGATCAATGGGGAGGGGGAAGAAGACATATGTAATACTTTAAACAATAAATAAAACTTAAAAATTGTGATAAGATATGCATAACAACATTTACCATTTTGACCATTTTTAAGTGTTAAAGTTCAGTGATATTAAGTACATTCACCTTGGACTTAATAAATTCATCATAATCATCCAGAATTTTTTCATCTTTTTCATCTTTCATTCTGTGCCCATTAAACCATATCATCCCCTCCCTCCAGGCCCTGGCAACCTCCATTCTATTTTCCGCCTCTGAATTTGACATACCAGGTGCCTCATATAAGTGGAATAAAACAATATTTGTCCTTTCGTGACTGACTCATTTTACTGAGCACAATGTCCTCAAGGTTCATTTATGTTGTCTCATGTGTCAGGATTTTCTTCCTTTTTGAATGCTGGATATATTTCATTGTGTGCAGATGATACGTTTCATTTCTCCATTCCCTTGTTGGTGGACACTTGGGTAGCTGTCACCCTTGGGCTATTGTGCTGTGATGAGCTTCTGTTTTCACTTCTTTCGGGATATACCCAGAAGTGGATACATTCTCAGCTTTAAACCTGATTCAGAATGATCCTCGTTACCCCTGGGACTCCAGGAGCATGCTCCCTCAGTTCATTTCCCCTGTCCCTTGCATCCCTGGTCCCAGCCTCATCGGCCTGGGGCAGTATTTATATCCTTACTCTTAGGTGATGTGTTGATAAGCCCCACCACAATCTACAAATTCTAATACACACATGCCGGAGAGAAAACCTGCATTCTAAAGTCCCAGGAGCAGGTCTTGGGTGAAGAGCAGGAGATGGGATCCTTGGGTGAGCTGAGCACAACACAGGCAGCCATGCCTGGCCAGGTGTCTGTCCACATCTCTTCAGAGAGCCCCTGCCTGACAGCAGAACAGTCATGCTTCCCATCTCCCGGCTAAGCTGGTGGCAGCTGGTGATCAGCGGCCTCGGTCTCAGAGAAGTCCTGAGTGGAGAGACCCTTCCATCCCCGGGCAGCGATGGACCACAGATGTGCCTCATCCAGCCAGCCCGCAGTGCAGGGGCCCAAACGCTAACATGGTTTTATTTAATTTTTCTTAGACATCTCCTCTCACTGGCCTTCCTTATGGTAATCATCATAATACAGCTCATTCATTTAAACACATTTCCCCCAATTTGTCTAACAGTGCAAGTGGTCACTCCAGGCAGCTGAATCAGCCCCTTGAAAGTTTCACCCTTCGCATTCCGAGACATTCAAGCCTCCGTACCCACAGACGGGAGGCTCCGCGTGCAGACATCTGCCTGACAAAAGCAGAGCAGCTGTTGGGCCAAAACTCATAAATTAATGGCAAGTCCCGGCTGATTAACATCTGGCTCAGCCGTCCCTCGGGCCCCTCCCTGGGACTGGAGCTTGCTTTGAGCTGACAATCCAGGCTTTGTGTCCCCCTCCCCCGAGTCAGCTACTACTGAGCTCTTGCCCTCCCACCTCTCCCACCCCCACTTTCTCTGCCCTGTGTCCTTCCTTACCCGGAGCCGGTGTCTGTGAGCCAGGGGAGCAGGCTTGAGGTTCTGCAATTACAGACCCCTGAGAGCCAGCCCACCAATTACTGTCTGATTACTGTTTCCCTCGCTCTAGAGACAGCCTAGAAGAATATTCCAAAACCATAGAGCTGGGCAGTGCCCCCCCCCCCCCAAAGCCATGAGGACCCTGGCTCCCCCGCTGCCCAGACCCAGAGCTGGGCTTCAATCTGGAAGGCAGGACAAACCCCAGAGGTGCCAGTGTGGGCAGATGAATGGGAAGGTCGAAATCTAAACTCATTAACAGGCCAGCAAGGGGGTGGGGGGGAAGAACACACAGATGCAAAATGGGGAGGGGGACAAGGCCATGGGGGAAACACCGGCTCATGAGACACAGCATCCCACTCGGCTGGAAATGTCCCAGCATTCCTGTTGCCTGGGATTGTCTGGACTCTCACAGAATACAGCGGCCTTTCCTTCAGGACACTGTTCAGAGGATCAACCCCTCGCTGGGACCCCACTAAGCAGCGGTCCACCCCCAAAGCCCCACTGGGAGAAGCCAGTCTGAGGTCTGCAGCGGACCCCTGGGAAGCGTCAGGAGCCTGCCCTCAGAAGCCTGTGCTGGTGTGGCTCAGGGGTTGAGTGTTGACATATGACCCAGGAGGTCGCAGTTCCGTTCCTGCTCAGGGCACATGCTCAGGTTTCAGGCTCGATCCCCAGTAGGGGGTGTGCAAGAGGCAGCAGAGCAATGATTCTCATTGTTGATGTTTCTATCTCTCTCGCTCTTCCTCTCTGAAGTCAATAAAAATATATATTGGGGGGGGGGGAGGGGGAAGGGGAAAGGAGTCTGTGCTTTAGTCCATCCCTGACTGCCCTCTGTGGTGACTGTTCTCAAGTTTTTTTTCCCCATATTGACTTACTACAAAGATCTAGCCAAACCTGAAATGGCTTTGCAAACCATCCCTTCCATGCATGCAAAAGATGGTTCTGGAAACCTGTCTACTCCGGGGACCAGCAATCTCAGGACCGCCTGGGGAATATGAACAGCCCTGCAGCCTCTCATCAAGTCCCCATCAGAACACAGGGAGCACTCCTGGGGGGGTTGGAGGAGAGTTTAATAGAAAAATCTCAGGTACAAGCTGGTGCCTAGGAATGGTGCTGTTCCCAGGCCTGTATTAATGATGGCTTTTATATCTTCTGATGCTTTGACATCTTCTGATGCTTTGCTGGCCAGGGAGAGACTGCCCTTGTCAGGGTTAGCTAATTCCTAGAGACCTGCGAACTCTTTGTCTTCAGGCACACCCGTCTCACGCAAACCAACCAATCCAGAGCCCACATCTCCCCCACTTCCTTTTTTTAGCTCCCACACCAACCAGGATGCCCCAGACAGCCAGGGAGCATCTCCATAGTCCAGAGCTGCTGGAATCATCCAAACAATGGGATCCTAAGCGTGCTCAGTTTGCCTCCCCGGCCTCATCCCTCCCTCCCTTTCCATGAAAACCACAAGACAGGCCCTGCCATGCCTTCCCTTGTCCCTTCTGCCTTCTGCCCAAATCTGGTGCTTCCCCGAGTGGCCCTCCAAGGAGCGGGGTGCCCCCTTCTCTTGGGAACTGTGAGTAATAAACTTCTATTCCAAGTCACATGTCTCTGTGTCTGGTATTTTACCACCCCTGATTGAAATGAAAATCTCAGGTACATTTTAAGCAACCCAAAGTCTACAGGGGGAGGTAGAGGGGGCAGCAGAGAAGCTGTGTGACAAGCGCTTAAGGACCATCTCCTTGCGTGAGGGGCACAGTTGGTCCATAATGACCTTAGGAAGGTCAACTGAGATCCTACAGGCCATACAGGCCAGCCTCCTGGGGCCCAGAACAGGGTGGACAGAACGTGAACGGGACTGGAGAAGCAAATGGCAGCTGCCCAGCATACTTGAGCTCCACTCCAAAAAGTTCAATAATTCCTGGGTGGGGCCTGGGAATGTTTCTTAAATGTTTTCCAGATATTTCTGGTACACGGCCAGATATGGGACATACGTTATGAAATGTAAGGCACTGTCAATTAACAATATTAACAATGGCAGTGGCAGCAGCAATAGCTACCATTCCCAGAGCAAGCCTGTGCCGGGCGCTTATCATGCATAATTCCTGGTTTCCACAACAAACCTAATTGTAAGAGTTATTATTTTCATCACATATAGGTGGGAAAACTGAGGCCCAGGCTGGCTAAGGAACTTGCCCAAGATCACACAGCTTGTGAGTGGGAGAGCTTGGATCTTGAGTCCGACTCAAAAGTTCCTCCTGTTCCTCCTGACATTTGCCTCTGAACAGTCAGGGCCACAGGGTAATTAACAATACCCCTGAACCCCAACAACCTCATTGACAGAGCCTCTCAGAACTTACATTTATCCAATATCACTATTAGGTTTTGTTTATAGTTGTTTTATTAAAAAAAAAAAAATAAGTGCCTTGAGAGCTTTGAAAGAAAAGTGTTGGACAACCACACAAAGTTATTCATTTTGCATTCAAACACTTTCCTTTTTCAACAAGATCTAACCACTTTTATTTCACTGCAACCTAAAGAAACGGTGCTCGGCTTTGATGTACAGACACCACCCCCACCTCACCCCAGGCCAGAGGAAAGTGGACTTCAGCCAGAGGACTGGGGTCAGTCCCCGCCAGGAACGTGGACTTGCTTTGACAAAGCCTTCAGAACAAGAGTGCTTAACCTCGGGCTCCAGCAAATCCTCAAAACTCCAAACGTACATGTGAGATTTGGCATGAATGGGCACTTTTGTCCAAGTCTGTAGCTTTCATCAGATTTTCAAAGGAGCCCCTTGAAAGTCAGAATTTTGTATCAATTTCTTTCCTAATTAACCTTAAGGGTTACCCTGCCTCGTTCTTTTTTTTCCTTCTTGTTTTCAGTGAAACTATGACCTGCTCCCAAACCAAGCAGTCAGTGAAATTTAGTTCTCAAATAATTTATGATAATATAGCAGTAGGCAACATAAAAATAAATTTTAAATAGTAGCTCTATCCCTTTATCTTATTCATAACTGAATAATTATTTTATTGGATTCTAGGTCTGGGGGTTTTATTGAAAATATTTTTGCCTAAAACTTTGCTATCTTTTCTTCCCCAGTGAGATGTAAAACATTTCATATTGAAACAGATCAGTGGGACTTGCCACAATTCTTTCTTTACCTTTCAAACTGTAGAGGAATGTGGCATATAGAAGATTTAGATTGTGAACACTTTTTTTTTTAACTTGATAAATATTCATCAATTCACTCAGCACATTTTTATTAAGTCAAAACGCTGATGTAGGCATGGAGGATTCCACTGAAAACATAAGAAAACCAGGTGCTCTCAAGAACTTCCATGCTGGTGGGGGACATAGACTACAAATCATAAACTAGATGATAGGTAGATAGATAGGTAGAGATAGATAGATAGATAGATAGATAGATAGATAGATAGATAGGGAAAGAGAGAGAAAGCGAGAGCAGGTGATGATAAGCACTGTATTGGTATCCCATGTCTGCTTCATACACACAACTTGGTGGTTAAAGTAACTGAGACTTCTTCTCCCACAGTCTTGGAGGTCAGAAGTCGGACAAGGTGTCCACAGGGCCACACTCTCTCTGAAGATTCTAAGAGGACCCTTCCCTGCCCCCCCCCCCCCCCCCTTGGCTTCTCGGCTTCTCGTGGTGGCTGGCAATCCTAGGGGTTCCTTGGCTTGCTGATGCGTCACTTCCTTCTCTGCCCCTGTCATCACACGGTGCTGCTAGTGTGTCTACGTGTCCCTCGTCTCCTGTGGACACCAGTCCTTAGGTTAGGCCCCCCTAACCCTCTGTGACACCACATCAACTTGATTACCTCTGCAAAGATTGTATTTCCAAATAAGGTTCCATTCCCATGGAGCAGCAGTTAGGACTCAACATATCTCTTGGGGGGACCACAACTTAACTCACAATATGTGCCATGAAACAAATTATGCGGCTGCATCAGAGACAGAGAGTGATGAGTGCTAGCAGGTGGAGGACGGGCTCTTGGAGGAGGAGGAGGTGCCACGGGGGCAGAAACCCAGATAAAGTGAAATAAGAAGCTACGGGAACCCCTGGGTGAAGGGATCCAGCAGAGACCTCGAGGTAGAGGCACCCGGTTAAGTTGCACCTGCATTCCTGACGTTTAGAAACCATAGGATCACAAATGTCTATTGTTTAAGCCACTAAGCTTTGTGGTGATGTGCAGCAATAGATAACGGGCAGAGTCACCTTGCAGTGGCCTTGCTGTTGTATCCGTTTTCTATGGCTGCACATTACCACACACGTGGCAGCGTGAACCTTACCTCACAGTTTCTGTAGGGTGGATGTCTGCGTCCTCCGCTCGGGGTCTCACCGGCCGAAACCATCGTGCTAGTGGGACTGGGTTCCTTTCTGGAGCTCAGGAGCCTCTTTTGAGCTCATATGGCTGCTGGCAAGAATTCAGTTTCTTGCATTATAGGACTGAGGCCCCCATTTTCTCACTTGCTGTGGGATGGGGGACAATCTGAGCTCCTAGAGACCTGTCAGTGGGGTCCCCTCCAAAGGCCCCTCATGCTTCAGGTCCCTCTGACTTACTCTGTCTCTGGCTTCTAGACCCACACTGAAAGAGCTTGAGTGATTAGATCATGCCCAACCGATTATCTCTGTTTTATTAAACTCAAAGTCAACTGATTAGTGGCCTCAATCACACCTGCAAAATCCTTTTTCCTCCATAATCCATGGAGTGTTATCCCATCATATTCACAGGTTCTGCTTACACACAAGGGAATAAAATACAGAGCTGTACCACAGAGGGCAGCAATCTTGAGGACTATTTTAGGATTGTGCTGCCACACCCATCTCCCACGCACATCACTGCAAGTGCTGGGGCCCCAGCCAACAATGTGGGTGGGGCTGCCTGACCACCTGGCTCTTTGCTACTGACCCAGTGAGAATGATGGCAGAGGGGCAGGACCCATGTGCTCATGCAGCCACCATTCTAGGGCCTTTGTGTGTACAACTTCATCTGATCCTCCCTTCAGTGCAGGCATTACTCATTTCTCTGTTACACAGTTTGGGAAACTAAGGCTCAGATGACTCAAATTACTTCTCTAAGCTCTCAAATATCAAGTAGGAAAGCTGAGATTTGAACCCAGGGTGTCAGAATGTCAGGATACCAGTTTTAGCTTCCTTACTTTCTACCTGTGTCACCCCACTCCTCTGAGCCTCATGTGGCCCCTCCATGTAGTGGGGTTAACAGAATATCTGTCTTCCTCCCTCTCAGGCTAGCCTGGGTTCTCTAAGCAATCATGGCTGAACTGCATCTTCTAACAGCAAAGGGCCATAAAAGGCTGAGAGATTGCGGCTGTTGATACAACTTTTAAACACTTTTATTTCCATTTACTGGAAGAACTTGTTTTCTAGGCAACCCAAGGATTGAGAAAACAACCAAAACCATTAAGTCATCTTGAGGACCACAATGCTCTGAGCGGAGGAATAGCAACTGTGTTTTGGAGGAAGTGTCCATCCATGTGATGGCGAAGGCAGAGTGGTTGGGCGGGCTCAAGCCAGCAGGAGCGAGCACAGCCCAGCAGTGGTACCAGTCCTCATGCAAGGCAGAGTCACCCATGCAACCCAGCAATCCGACTTGTCTACAAACAAATGGCGTGTTTAAATGAAAAGCAGACAGTGTGCACAGAAGTGGCCCCAGAAGAGTATCATTCATGTCTCCTTATTAGGCACCACTGGGTCTCTGAGGCAGTCTGGTCCGAAGGGAGGTGGTTAATCGTTGTGTGCTGCTCAGTGGGGAAGCAAAGATCTTGAAGGGCACATCTGAAGGCTCCGCTCAAAACACAAAACAGCGAGAACCCTCTTTAAGTGAAAACATGGATGTTTACAAGTGGATGTTTACAAGTGTTGACCTATCCCCCCTTCCTTCCCTTGTTTCCTAAGAGAACATAAAAGAAGGCGAAGAAAAATGTTGGAAGTGCAGTAGCTAAGTCATTTCTTTCACACGGTGGGAGTGTTCGGGATGCCGATTCTAGCAGGGGAAGCATTGCTCATGGCAGTCCTATGAAGTAGGACTGGTCGTCCCCGTTTCACAGAAAAGGAAACTGAGGCTCAGAGAGAACTGAACATGAGAAGGCAGGTGCCAGTTAGAAGAACATTCACTCAGGCCCCTTGTTTTGGCTGGAAGGTTTCAGGGCCTAGGCATAGCTAGACATACAGTTGGACTGGGGTGGGGAGTAGGCAGGGAAGTCCGTAGGGATCGGGGTCTTTCTTTCTTTCTTTCTTTCTTTCTTTCTTTCTTTCTTTCTTTCTTCTTTCTTTCTTTCTTAAAATATATTTATTGATTTCAGAGAAGGAGAGAGAGAGAGAGAGAGAGAGATAGAAACATCAATGATGAGAGAGAATCATTGATCGGCTGCCTCCTGCATACTCCCTACTGGGAATGAGCCCACAACCCAGGCATGTGCCCTTGGCCAGAATCGAACCTGGGACCCTTCAGTCCACAGGCCAACATTCTATCCACTGAACCACACTGACTAGGGCTGGAAGCTCTTTCTGAGCACAGTTTGGAGATGTATGTGAGAGATGGGGAGATACCAGAGTTTGTCCAAAAGAACCAATGGGAGGCCAAGAAGCCTGGGGAAATTGACTGAGGGTTTGGTAAGCAATGGAAACAAACCAGGCTTATCCCAGCGAACTGGAGCAGTTGTCCCCCTGAGCTATGGGTCCGAGTGCTGCAGGAGGGCTCAGCCTCCAAACGCAAGACAATGGCATCCTTTTCTTATAGAACCCACATGCTAGTATTTTCTCACCCAGATGCTGTGTGTCTTCCTAGCTCTGGTCCCTTTTACCTCGAGTAGCTCTTTCCTTCCAGCATCCTCCAGCATCAAGGCGCACGGCCGGGGAACATCTGGATGGACTCCCCTACAAGGGCCCCATCTGGGCAGCAAACCTTTCCCTTACTAACCCCCTCCCTTCCTGTGTCCATGGAGAGAGAGTGTCTGGAGGAATCAAATTAATGTTTTCAATTAATATTTGGAAAAATACCTAAAGCCATTTTATTTTATTTTAGAAGCCAAATATACTCAGGTTTAAAGAGAAGTCACGACAAAAGAAACAGATGTGGCTTCTGAAGGTGCTGGTGCCTTCTGCTTGTCTCTTCATTCACAGAAGACACTGTCAGGAGCCTCCCCCAGTGAACAGGGGCACAGAGACCCCAGGGCCCTGAAACGCAAGCTGGACAGAGGCTGCCGGGGCTCCTGGATTTGGGCACTGTACTGGGCATCAAGACATCATTAGTGTTCTAAGAGGGATCATGCTCCCCAAAACGGGGTTCCCTGGAGCCCTGGCTTTCTCAGGCCATAGTTGGCCTAGGGAGACAGCCCAGAGCAGGAGCGCCAGTCTCAGTGACCTGCAACCTTCGCCAGGATAGTGGTACCGTATTTTCCAGCGTATAAGACAACTTTTTTTTTTTTTAAACATATTTTATTGATTTTGTACAGAGAGGAAGGGAGAGAGATAGAAAGCTAGAAACATTGATGAGAGAGAGTCATCGATCAGCTGCCTCTTGCACACCCCCTACTGGGGATATGCCCGCAACCAAGGTACATGCCCTTGACCGGAATCGAACCCAGGTCCCTTCAGTCCCCAAGCCGACGCTCTGTCCATTGAGCCAAACCGGTCTCGTCTAAGACAACTTTTGAAAGGAAAAAAAAAAGTCAACCGAAAAAAAAAAAAAAAAAAAATATTCGGGTGTCGTCTTATACGCCCAGCATATCCCGAAAAATGTCTCGATATGCCGCTAAAGGAATTTTCCAACTCGATCCCACACCAATCACTGCAAGGCTGCTTGGACCGCCTCTCTAACTCAGCCAATCCAAGCAGGCTTTTTATGCATGCAAATTATACATGTTCTGTACCCGAAGCTACACTGTGTTCTAGTAAAAAGCCTGCTAAGATTGGCCAGAGTCAGAGAGGCAGTCTATTAAAAAAAAGAACTAGTGTTGCCTCGGAAGTAGGGGGTAGTCTTATACAGCGAATATAGGCCTAAACCTATGTTTTAACTGTAAAATTAGGAGGTCATCTTATACGCTGGAAAATACGGTAATCACCCCAGCAATGCTGGTTATGGTGCTGCTGCTGACCACAGCCAATCTGAATACCTACCAACACCTCCAGGCCCTCTATATGCACCACTTAATGTGAAACTGGTCATCTTTTTTTTTTTTAAATTTAATATATTTTATTGATTTTTTACAGAGAGGAAGGGAGATGGATAGAGAGAGTTAGAAACATCAATGAGAGAGAAACATTGATCAGCTGCCTCTTGCACACACCCTACTGGGGATGTGTCCAAAACCAAGGTACATGTCCTTGACTGGAATCGAACTAGGGACCCTTCAGTCTGCAGGCCCATGCTCTATCCACTGAGCCAAACTGGTTAGGGCAAGCTGGTCATCTTATTATTCCCATGTTATGGATGAAGAAAGGAAGGTTCATAGCGGCAAAGGCACCTGCCCAAGACACTGGGGACAGAATATGCACAACTGCAAGGCGCTGGCTTCCCCCTCGGCTTTGCTGCAGGCAACCTCACCTATCTTCCGCTGGAGGTGCCAGCTCACCCAGGGCCTGGGTGGCAGGGGAAGGCCACCCCCACCCCCACACCAGGTATCTTCAACTCTTTATTGCATTCCAGTAAGAATTCTGGCTCCTTTGGGATGTGGGACAGGAGGTGGTCAGAAAGTCTCGGCAGTACCATGTTGAGATGACATGATTGAGAACAAATAAAGAAATCTGGATTCGGACTGAAAGTATAGGGTGTTTGGGATTTATATTCATCTTATGTGTGATAACAGCATCGTGATTATGCAAGAAAGAAAAAGCCCTAAGCCTTGAGAGATGAGCAATGAAATACTTGCAAGGCTGTTTATAAAATACTCCAGGTAAAAAAAAAAAAAAAAAAAGATAGAGGAGATTGATGAAACCAGATCAGCAAACAGATGATAACTTGAAGCTAGGGGGCAGGTTCATGTGAGGTCATACATAATACTGTTCTCCAAACCAAACCAAACCAAACCAAACCAAACCAAACCAAACCAAACCAAACTGAACTGAACTGTGCCTCTGTCGTACAGGGCAGGCTCCAGACCAGCCTCCCTGGACTCTAGTCCTGCTGTCCTGCCCGGTCACCGCCACCCCAGAGTCCTTGCTGCTCTTTTCCCAGGAGGCGGAGGGAGCTCTCAAGCTGAACCCTGGTGCCCCCCTCCACCCCCCCTCCACCTCCACCCATCCCAAGATGCCTGCCACACCACTGCAGCCCATTTAAAAGCACGGGGCCCATGAGCAGTCTCCGATGTAACCTTTTTTTTAACGACCCCATAGTTATTTTTCAATCTCCTGCTTTGAATGACATGCCTTTGTATGGTCTCACATGCAATCAGCAGCAGTGTCTCAGTTATCCTCCTTCCTCTAACACTCCAAACCCCAAAGGAAACCTCACAGTGGAAATTCCCCAGTTAAATCAGCCTACTTTTCACAGATATCTAGTCAGCAGGATATAAAAGTCTGCCTTTCACAGTTTTAAGCAGGTTTGACTGTGAACCCATCTTTGTGTAAGATGCCAGGGATATTCACAAACATTCTTTATAGCAACAATACCTGTGACCAAAGACAAATATTAACTCAATATGGATCAAAGATCTAAACTTAAGAACTGAAACTATAAAAATCTTAGGAAAAAAACACACAAAAGGAATGCCGAAACCGGTTTAGCTCAGCGGTAGAGCGTTGGTTTGCGGACTGAAAGGTCCCAGGTTTGATTCCGATCAAGGGCATTTACATTGGTTGCGGGCACATCCCCAGTAGGGGGTGTGCAAGAGGCAGCTGGTCGATGTTTCTCTCTCATCGACGTTTCTAGCTCTCTATCTCTCTCCCTTCCTCTCTGTAAAAAATCAATAAAATATATATATTTTAAAAACAAAAACATAAGGGACATTTTTCATGGCATTGAATTTAGTAATGATTTTTTAGATGTGACACCAAAGGAAACAAAGGAAAAGCAAAGACAACAAAGGAAAAGATAAAAAATTAAAAACATTTGTTAGCATGAAAGGAAATTATCAGTAGAGTGAAAAGGCAATCAGCAGAATGGGGGGAAAATATTTGGGAAGGATGTATTTGATAAATGATTAATATCCAAAAAGTATAAAGAATGCCCATAACTCAACAGTAACAAACACAACTAAAATGTGCAAAGGACTCAAATCAGCATTTCTCCCAAAAAGAAAGACAAATAAGCACATGAAAATATGTTCCATGTCATTAGTCATTAATGAAATGCAAATTAAAACTACTTCACACCTCTCAGTTTGGCTGTGATTTAAAAAGAAGGAGAAAATAACAAGTGTTAGCGAGGAAGTGGATAGACTAGAACCCTTGTGCACTGCTGGGTGGAATGTAAAATGATGCAGCCACTGTGGCGAACAGTTTGGTGGTCAAACACAGAATTACCATATGACCCAGAAATTCCACTCTGAGGTGTATACCCAAAGGGACTGAAAGCAGGGACTAAGGCAGATACTTGTACACCAATGTCCAAAGCAGCGTTCTCCACAATGGACAAAAGGGTGCAAACAACCCAAAGTGTCCATCAGCAAATGAATAGATGCACGTATATAATTTCAGTCCATTCTGGCTGTATACTAAAATACCACAGGCGAGGTGGTTTAGAAATAGCAGAAATATATTGCTCACAGTGCTTGAGGCTGGAAGTCCAAAAAGATTAGGGCCAATTGCCAAAACCTGTTTGGCTCAGTGGATGGAGCTTCGGCCTGCGGACTGAGAGGTCCCGGGTTCGATTCTGGTCAGGGGCATGTACCTTGGTTTCGGGCACATCCCCAGTAGGGGTGTGCAGGAGGCAGCTGGTCGATGTTTCTCTCTCATCAATGTTTCTAACTCTCTATCTCTTTCTCTCCCTTCCTCTCTTTAAAAAAAAATAAATAAAGCAATTAAATATATATTTTTTTAAAAAAGATTAAGGCCAGCAAGGTCAGGTCTGGTGAGGGCCCCTTTCCAGGCTGCATATGGCAGCCTTCGCCATTATGTCCTCATGGCAGGAAGGACAGAGAACACGCTCAGGCCTCTTATTCATGAAAGCTCTGCCCTCATGTCCTAATCACCTCTCAAAGACCCCACCTCCTAATACCATCACCGGGGAGGTTAGGATTTTAAAAAAAAATATATTTTTATTGATTTCAGAGAGGAAATTGCACGTAATTTCGCATAATTCTCTTTCAAAATGAAGTACGGGGGAGTCGATGAGGATGGACTCGCTTAGATGCCACATGAAACAGGATTTAAAAGGAAAAATATTTCTCCGAAGGGTAGGCACCTTGGCGCTGCACAGCACCCCCTGAGAGTCTGCTGGAATTCAGCTCCAAGGAGGAGGCCTCACGGGAAACCTTCCTCAAGACACGGCCCTTGGATTCCCTTTGCTCACACCTGCCCCCACGGATCGGAAGTGGGAAGACGTGGGTGAAAAATAAGTATGGGGTCCAGTTTTCAAAAATCGTTAAACGATATTTACACGTTTTCAAACTCAAATCTGAAAACCACAGGGCATAGCCAGGAAAGTTCCACTTCTGTCCCCATACACACCCTTTCCTCCCTGGCTTGTGCTGCTTTCTTTTGATTTTGTTTTTGTCTATTTTTCCAATTTAGTTTAATTTGTTTGTGGATTCCAATTCCAACTTGACCATCTTTATTCCACAAAGTAGTCGGAGGATTGTGAAACAGAGCTTGCTCTTTAAAAAAAATAAATTTTTTTTTATATTGATTTCAGAGAGGAAGGGAGAGGGAGGGAGGGATAGAAACATCAGTGATGAGAGAGCATCATTGATTGGCTGCCTCCTGCACGCCCCCACCAGGGATCGAGCCCCTGCATGTGCCCTTGACTGGAATCAAACCCAGGACCCTTCAGTCTGCAGGCTGACACTATACACTGAGCCAAACCAGCTAGGGCAACAGAGCTTGAAAAAGACACTTTTCTACGTAGTCATTAACTGCACACAGGAGGAAGGAATAGAGATTCCATAAGGCCCACTGACTTCCTTCTGTTACAGAACACGTTTAACTGAGCGCCAACTCTACAATTGGCTGCCAGGCTGTCACACAAGAACTTGATCCCAGCCAGGCCAGATCAGCCCCCACTCCCGAGAGGCCGGGTGCTTCAACATCTCCCCACCTCTGCACACACGTGCCCTCCACTAGATGTCTTCCTGTCCCCCCCCCCCCCAACCCCCCACAGGACAAGCTCCTCCGCCCCAGCTCCGGTGTTCGGTCCTCGGAGGCCCCCACTCATCGCAGGGGCTTCTGAAAGGTGTCCAGCCTGGGGGGTCAGGCTCTCTGCATAAGAAGACCAGCTCCAACATCTTCTGTCCTGTGACCTTGGTTTAGTTTCTAAACTTCTCTGTGCCTCAGTTTCCTCAGCTATAGAATGGCAATAGCAGTGTTACCTACCTCACGAGGTTAGAGAATGATTAATGGCATAATTCTTGTGAACTGCTTAGAAATAGTGCCTGGCCCTTAGCAAGCTCTACATGTGTGTTATCCATTAAGTGAATCTTTTACTCTTGGTTTACGTGTAGATCTGCAGCCTTAAAATAGAAATCCCTTGAAGGATGGGACTCTGTCTGATTGGGGATCCCGTTTTCAAGCATTTCAGAGACACGCACTGGGTACATAAAGCTCTGATCCTCACCATGAGGGAGAGATGGTCTCCAGGGGCCCAGAGCTCAGTGTTCCATGCCCGAAGCCTTCCCCTAGCAATCTACGGACGCAGCCCAAGCAGCACCACCGGTGCACTGAACTGCTCACAACCCTCATACAGCATCAAAGCGCCCCTATGAGGACAGCTCCTGGGGACCAGCTGTCAGGCCCCACAGCCCTGCTGGCCACTCCGGCAGCTCCTACGCATTGAGGGTCCCAGAGAGGTGAGTGCAAGCAAAGAACTTTTCCTATCGGTCCATCTGGTCCTGGGTGGGCCAGCGGTGGCCGGCAGGTGTGACATGAGGGGCCTCTGGGGCTGCAGGTGAAGGATTCCAGGCCTTTCCAAAGCCTAGCCCCTCCTAGGACGAGTCTGGGGGCAGTCCTCACCGGACTGGGGGCTGGGCACATCTGGCCCTCAGCAAGGTCTTCCTCAGGGCGGGCTAAGGCCAAAGCCTGCGATCATGCCAGGCCATAAGTCACTGCCAATCGAAAACCTATGTGTTTCACAAATCCTAGAACAGACTTTCATAAGGTACGAGCTGCCTGTGTGAATGTACTGCCCCTACTCAAGGAAGTGCAATGTAAGCCCCTCTCTCCTGTGTGGGAACACCAGGGTTTGCTTTGGCAGTCTGGTCTGTTTCCCAGTCAGCTGCTGGAGAAACCTCAGCAGGGGAGGAGGAGATAGAGGGGTGCGGATCAGGTCTGGCTCTGAGATAAAGGGGCATGGATCAGGTCTGGTTTTGCAATACCCCAGAGGGCCTCGATTGTATCAAGAGGAGGTTGTGCAGATGTTATCCCATTCTTCGAATAACATTGCTTTCGTTTGCCTAGAAGGACACATCCAGTGTTTGATTCGGTTGATATTTCTAGAGGGTGCCAGAGCCAGACATTGTGCTGCCCTCCATGCAGAGGTGAGGGGTAGGAGCGGGGGGGCTCTGCAGCACAGGCCACAAGCCAGGAAAGTGACACGCTGGGAAGGAAGTAGGTGTATGGGCTGAATTATGTCCCCTCAGAATTCACATGTTGAAGCCCTCATCTCCCATGTGACTATATTTGGGGACAGGGCCTTTAAGATAAGGTGACCAGACGTCCCGCTTTTGGTGGGACAGTCCTGATTTTTAACAATTTGTCCCATGTCCTGCGGCATTTTAAAAGTCCCGATTTTTGGAAAGAAAAAGCGGGACGTCTGGTCTCCTTACAGTAGGGCAAGGTCTAGTTCTTATTCTTAAGCTGGGTGAAGCTCCAAAGCAATTCACTCTCCCTTTACCTCCCAAGTCCACCAGGAAGGCAAAGGAAGTGAGCGGGAGAATCGCTGTTCAGAATGGTTGGGATACATCTGCCCACAAGACAGGGCAGCAGAGGACGAAGCCTCAGAACGTGTAGCCAGTTCAACCTGCATACATATTTCACGTTACACCTTCCCTTTGGACACCTTAAAAACACAAGGGAAGGAAATGTAAAATGTTTATAAACTTTTCCTTTAGTTATTTTAAAATTGATGTTAGAGAGAGAAGAAAAGAGAGGGAGACAGAGACAGAGAGAAAGAGATTGACTTGTTGTTGTTCCACTTATGTATGCATTTGTTGATTGATTCTTGGATGTGCCCTGACCAGGGACCAAACCTGCAACCTTGGTGTACTGGGGCAACATTCTAACCAACCGAGCTACCTAGCCAGGGCTAACTTAATTTACTTATAACTTGCCTCTTTCCATAAAAGAGACACAGAGGGAAATAGGCTATACATTAATTAATATATACATGTAGCCCTGGCTGATTTGGCTCAGTGGTTGAAGCATTGGCCCAAGGACTGAAGAGTCAAAGTTTCAATTCCCAGTCAAGGGCACGCATCTCCATTGCAAGTTTGACATCCAGCTCCATTCGGGACACGTGCAGGAGGCAAACAGACGATATGTCTCTCTCACATAGGACCCCTTTCTTGATCGAAATCCATGTGACTCCTGTGTGGAAATTGGAGAAGATTTCCTCCAGGTTGCATTTGCTTCTCCATGGGCTAGATGCTATGGGGAGCCACTGCCCTGGAACTCTTTCTCTCTTTCTCTCTCTCTCTATCTCTCAATCTACCCCCCCACCCCCACTCCCTCCTATATACCCCCTCTGTAAGGATCAATAGAAAAAAAAATACACACACACACACACACACACACACACAAACACAAATGAGAAAGAGGAGAAAGCCAGCCCTAAGGACTAAAAATGCTGATATGAAATGGCATCTGCTTTTCCCAATGCTTCCAGGCAGCTTGCGCTAGGAAGGGAGGAAGAGGTATTACCGAGCTCTTGCCATAAGGCAGAGGAAGCCGGCCAATCCCTCTGGGAAGACAAGGCTTTCCTGGCACTACATTCAGAAAGGAATTTCTCACGTAGAATCTCATGATCTCTGAAACCTTGGAGCCTAAGACTGATTTTTCAGAGGAAAGGATCCTTGTTCTACTGAGGAACATTTTCTGAGTTCTCAGGATTGCATTTGGGTCCTTGGCTGAAGAGCTAAAAAAATAAAAATAAAATAAAAAAATCTCATCTCAGGACACTGCTCCTACGTCATGGATGTCAAGGTATTCTGGACAGGAAGCACTCTTTGAGGCAGTGCTGCTGTCAAAAGAGTAAAGGTTTCATCAAGGAACATTTAACACCCACTAAATACAAAACAGATACGAGCTACACACGGCCTGGGCAGTGAGGAGCCAGGAGGGGTCCAGCTGTCCCAAGGGCAAACAGCAACAGAAGCACTGCTGTCAGGACCCGGTGCCTTGAGTCAACAGCAGAGGAAACTTTGGGCTGGAATTCCACCTTCCCTGAGTCAAAATCCTCAACGTGACGGATACGGTTCCAGGGCAGTGGCTCCCCACAGCGTCTAGCTAATGGAGAAGCAAATGCAACCTGGAGGAAATCTCCAGTTTCCCCACAGGAGTCTCATAGATTTCGATCAAGAAAAGGGTCATATTCAAAGATTAACATGTGTGTTGCCATAAAAAAATAAAACTGCCCTCCCCCCAAAAAAGATTGATGTGTCAAAAGGCAAGACTCTGACTGAGATTCAGCCGAAACAGTAAACAATCTTCTCTTCCATGTTGAAATTTTCAGAAACAGAGTTAAAGGAATTATGTATAAAATGTTTATAGAAACAAAATGATACAATCACAAAAACAAAAGAGACTATGAATAATTAATTAGAAGCTGAAGGGGGAAAATGTAGTTTCCAAACATGAAAAATAAAATGGTTGAAATAAAAACCTCAATAGGTATGTTAAAGAGCAAATTAGATGAAGCTGAAGAGGGAATTAATGAACTGGAATGCAATGGAGTAAGGCAAGGTATGAACACAAACAAGACGACCATAAAAGTATCCTCAGAAATAAGGCAGCTCACCTTTGAAGCAATGACTATTAGAATAACAGCAGACTTTTCAACACAAGAATCTGAAGTCAGCAAGTGGTAGAATATCTTTCAAGTGTTAAGAAAAAAATAACTGATGGCCTACAGTGTGTTCAGAAGGAAAATCAAGGCAAACATGTAGGTTTGTGCATCTTATTATTTATTAAGCTTACTTGAGGAAAAGGTGAAAACAGTAGCAGAGTGCTACTGTTAGAGAGGAAACAGATTTAAAAAAAAGAAAATATAAACAACAAACTAAGGTAATCAAACAAAAGGTGAGAACTAGAAAAGAAATGTCTAGAAAAAGTGAGGTAATTATAAATCTTTTAAAAAGACCAAAGAAACTAGCCCAAATTTATCAGTAATTACTACATAGATAGGCAGATTAAACTCATTCGTTAAAAGAAAAAGATTGACAATTGGATGATTAAAGAGTCATGCCTAAAGCATAAGAACATGGACAACATCCATGAAAAGAGGTTAACAAGGGCATCTACCTCGTTAGGCTGCTTTGTGATGAAGTGACGTGTGTGCTTAGAACAGTTCCTCACACACCCCCAGTTGTAAACAAGAGGTGGTGTGACTCTTGCTCTTACTAATCACTTCACAGAAAGTGTCAAAGAACATGAAAAGAGCCAAAAACGGTTTGGCTCAATGGATAGAGCGTCGGTCTGTGGACTGAAAGGTCCCAGGTTTGATTCCGGTCAAGGGCACATACCTTGGTTGCGGGCACATCCCCAGTAGTGAGTGTGCAGGAGGCAGCTGATCGATGATTCTTTCTCATCAATGTTTCTAGCTCTCTATCTCTCCCTTCTTCTCTGTAAAAAATCAATAAAATATATTAAAAAAAAAAAAGAAGAACATGAAGAGATGCTCATCACCATCAGTCATCCTGAGGAATGCACATTGCACCAACCAGAACAAGACAGTAACTCACACACTCGACGCTTGGTGGCCAAACGATATCAAGTCGAAGGACCTCTGACTCATTGCGAAGGGACCCACACCCATGTTGGAAAAACAATCTGGAATTATCTCGAAAAGTCAAACATTTGCATGGTTGGTGAGCCAGCAGCACCACTTCTGGATAAACTCTAGAGAAACTCACACACGTGCCAACAGGCGTGCAGGGCTGTTCCTCGCAGCATTGTCCATGGCCAGAAAGGTCTGGAAAAAGCCAAGGGCCCATCAACATGCGAATGAATCAACAGCAGCCCAGGCACACACCGGACCACGTGCAGCCCCAGCCCCGGGGGGACGGCAGCTCCCTGCCACAGCACGGGGGAGCCTGGGTACAACGTCCAGTCAGGGATACTGGTAAGCGTCTTCAGAAACAGAAGACAGCACACTCAAACTCAACACAAGGAGTACTCTGCTATTTTTAAAAAAAGGGGGTAGGAAGGGAGAGGTGATTTCATGAAATGTCAATGTTGTGAAAGACAAAGCAAGTCTGTGGGCACGCTCCTGGTTAAACCGTGCCGAGGAGGCAGAGCTGTATCTGGTCCTAGAGGAGGGGAAGTAAAGGGCACCGTTAGGTCTACGCTTGGTGCCAAACGATATCGAGCCGAAGGACCTCTGACTCATTGCGAAGGGACCACACCCACGTTGGAAAAACAATTTGGAATTATCTTGAGAAGTCAAACATTTGCTTGGTTGATGAGCCAGCAGCACCACTTCTGGATAAACTCTAGAGAAACGCACACACGTGCCAACAGGGGTGTGAGTTTTTAATTCACTGACATTAGAAACTTCAGTGTGGTTCTGTAGGACCACATTCCGTGGTCGGGAAACAAACACCCAGTGAAGTCGGTCGGAGGCTACCTAGATGAGCCTGAGGGACAGAGGAGGCACTGGAACAAAGAGGGAAAACTGGACCCCGCTGAGGGGCAAGTGCATCTGTGGGGGTGAAGCACCTTGTCCACGGCCCACGCGTGCCGCCTGGGACACGCCCTGGGCCCTCTGTGGGGTCCCTGGCTAATGAGAGGGGCAGCCACAACGCTGCTCCCGCCACCTGTGGCCAAGCGGGGGTGGCAGATGTTCTGTGTTTTGTGGTTTTTTTCTCCAAGGAAACTGGAAATCTGAGTTTTACCCGAGGTCTTTGGGTTTTTAAGTGTTGGCTCAAAGCTTTTTAAAACAAGAGTGAAGCCTGACAAGTATGTGACGGTCCCCATTGGGTGAGCTCCTCTGAGTGCAGCGGTGTCCTGCGGCCGCTGTGAGGAAGCACACAGACAGTGGCTCACCCACAGAAGTTCCTTCTGTCACCGTTCTGGGGTGTCAGCAGGGTTGGCTGGCTTCCGGGGGGTTTAAAGGCACTGCGGCGTTGCTTGATTTGTAATTCTGGTCTCTGCCTTCACGTCCACACGGCGTTCCCCCGCTGTGTGTCTGTCTCTGTGCCCACAGTTTCCCGTTTTTATAAAGACACAGTCATATTGGATTAGGGACCACCCTAACTGACCTTATCCTGATCATCTGTGAAGACCCTATTTCCACATGAGCTTACATTCACAGGTACAGTATTGGGGGGGGGGGGAGGGAGAGGTGCAGGGCGGGTAGGGGAGCGGGATGGGTAGTTCAAGGCCTTTTTGGGAGACACAATTCAACTCATAACACGAAGGTAACTGGCAGCCCATGAAAGCATGGCTGAGGCCCAGGAGGAGCATGATGGAGGCCAGGTTCGGGGGCCGGACTCAGGGCGGGGTGTCTGATCATTGGAACTGGAACACAGAAGGACCTGAATGAGGCTGAGCCTGACCAGAAGGACTCTCACAGAGAGGACACGAGGGGCCAGGAAACCTTGTGCTGAGTCTCATAGCTGCTGAGACCCACAGTTCAGCCGCAACCTCAAGTCCAACCTCAGTCCTTCAGACCCCGACTGAGACTTTTGATGGGACATGCCCACCTGGCAGTGCACCCACAGCCTGCAAAGCACAGGGGAGGCCGGGTCGGACAGATTTACGAAGCTAGATGGGAGAAATAAAGAAACAGAGAAAAGCAAAAGTAGCCAAGACCTGCTTCTTGAGCAGGACTGAATAGCCATGCCACTCCCCGAGACTGAGGCCTGTCCTTGGCAGCGGGGCTGAGCCCATGGGGTCCCCGTCCTGGGTGGGTGGGCCCTCGCCTGCCTGGATGACTGACAGCTCCTGGGATTTCTGGGTGTCCCACACCACTGGGGCCTGCACACAAGCAGCAGCTGGGGCGGAACTCAGGGTCGTGATCGGGAAAACCTGGGGATCCAAGGCACATCCTCCAAACAGACTTTGGGGTTCCAGGAGCCACGGGAATACTCCCTCCCATCCATCCAATGAATACCCGTCCTGTCTACTGCGGGCAAAGATGAACGCCCGGGCCCGTGGGAACGGAGGCTTGGTGGGAGGTGGAGAGGGGGGTCTGAGCCCAGGCAGGAGAGCTGTACGGTTGCTCTTAGCGACATTAATGCAATTACTTGTGGAATACAGCAAGGACCTGATGCTGCTGTTACCAATTCTCATGAACAATGACAAGATTTACTTAATTTACAAGATGGCGTGCTTTGCACTGCTTCCCTTACACTGCAAACCTTGGTTTCTGAAGACACGAATGTGATTACTTATGGTTAAATATGTGTATTTGTATATATAATCATTTCAAAACAACAATTCCCCTCTTATTAGCCACCAAAAGACTACTGAATGCAGTTTAGTTTTTATTTGTGGTTGTTTTTGTCTCTGTCCCACTTGGATTACACAAATTGTTTCAAAGTCACTCAAAACAATTCTCTGTGAGGTTATGCCATTAATTTTGTATACAGAACTGTTTGTTTCTGTTTGTTTTCAGTGTTAGGGGATGGCTTTTATTCTTTTTTTTTGTTTAATTTGGGTTTTCAGTTATGTACAATGTTTACACGGTTCCAAAGCCAACTTATGAAACAAGGTACATTGTTTGGTTTGTAAATCTGTGTTTATTCTTCTATTGTTTCTTTTTCAAGATTTAAGCAAATATGAATATGTACATCCAGCGTTCCCCCTTCTGCTCACGTAAAAGGCAGCATACTACATGCACAGGCCTTTTCCAGTCAGCACCATATCCTCACAGCCACCTCACAGCGATGTGCCGAGACCTTCCTCACTCCCTCTCACAGCTTCAAGTTACCCGCCCCCCCCCCCCCACCCGCCCCGTGCGAACATGCCGCAGTCCCCAGCCAGCCCCTTCTGGTGGAACCTCGGAAGCATTCCCACCGTTGGCTATGTACAGAGTGCAGTAAAAAAGAAAAGAAAAAAAGTGTTGTAGATTATAGCCTTGCTCATGTAACTTTACTTTTTTGAAAAAACTCTATTTCAGGTAAATCCTCAGTCTCTCACTGTGAACCCTTTGGCCAGTCATTTAATGTTCCAGCCTCAAGGTTCTCGTCTGTAAAATGGGAATAATAATAGTATTTAGGTCACAATTCAAAAATTATTAACTTGCTTAAAATACCCGCCACGGGCCTGGCACCGAGTAATAGTCAGTAAATGTTTGCTGGTGTCTTTCCTCCATTTTGTTTTATTTAGCCTAGTACTTTAATAGTTCAGAGAGAGAGAGAGATTTGGTTGCCTAATGGGGTGCTGAGCACGACTAGCAGTACTCGAGCAATTGCTGTTGGAGGATCGCCTGCTCAGCCTGCGGACTAGAGAGGCTGGAGGTCAGGTCTACTGATTTGTCTCTCTCTCCCCACTCCCCACCCCACCACGAACCCCTCTCCTTACAGAAACCAGTCCCCAGTTTTCCATTCTCAAAACAAGGAGCTGCATCCCAGCCATTAAGTGAGCACATGACCCAAGTTTCGCCTCCCAGGATCTCAATGATTGGTTCTGAAATGGTCATGTGACTTAGGCCTGGCCTCCCAGGGTCTCCATGATTGGCTCAGAGATGGGCACATGACTCTCTGCAACCAATGAGAACCGCTCTGGAGCTCACTATTGAGCTATTAGAAGAGAGGCTCTCATTTTCCTCCAGGATGCTAATGTCATTGGATGTAAGCCTGGGGCTGCCAGTGGCCAACACATGGCAGGAGGGAACAGTGCAAAGAGCTAGCCCTGTCCAGCCCAGCAAAGACTCACGGCAGACACTCCCCAGTCCGGACCCGTTCCCCCTGTGCCAGGCCCCGGACAATTCCCAACATTGTCACATTGACAGAGGATTTCAGTTAGGCGAGCTGAAAAAAAAAAAAAAAAATCCCTTCTCTGATTAAACCTTTGAGATTTTGCTTCTGGGCATGTGGCTCAAATAAACTCTTTTTTTTTTTTTTTAAACAATCTTTTTAAAAAAATATATTTTATTGATTTATTACAGAGAGGAAGAGAGAGGGATAGAGAGTTAGAAACATCGATGAGAGAGAGTCATCAATCAGCTGCCTCCTGCACACTCCCACTGGGGATGTGCCTACAACCAAGGTACTTGCCCTTGACTGGAATCGAACCCGGGACCTTTCAGTCCACAGGCCGACGGTCTATCCACTGAGCCAAACCGGTTTCGGCTCAAATAAACTCTTATAAGACTTTTCTACAGGCTGGATATTCTTTGGTCAACAAATCAATTAATTCAAAATCCATCACCACACGTGGTCCCACATCCTGGGGCCACAGGTGTGGGGCTACAATGTGGATCGACCTGCGGCTGCTAGCCAGCTGCCCCCCAGCAATGTACAAAGAGGATGCTGTGGGAATCCCGGTGTGCGGGGCAGCATGGGAAAATCCAGAATGAGAAGGAAAATACCCACGTCCAGATACTGGCCATATATTGTAGTTCCAGCCTCAGAATACCAGTCTCCCCTAGGACACAGGTTACTATCACCCACAAATGCATAACCCTGGCTATCAATCCAAGATATAACCCAGCATTTGCAGAGCTTGGCTTAATAATTAGGAGCAAGGCCAAGTGAGGGGACCAAGACCCGTTTGTGTTTTCTGTTGAAGTTTTAATTTTTAGAGCTACTTCCCTCCAGAGTCCAATAAAAATAAAATCCCTCCCTTTGAAGCAAAGCGTTTTCATGCAGAAGAAAGTTGCTGTCTGTTCTAACGGACACCCAAGAGCTGTGTGCTGGGCAGGCTTCTGGGAGCAGCTGAGGTGCAGATGTGGAGGAGGGCTGGGCGGGCTCAGGGCCCAGCCCGCCCTTCTGGGGATGTCTGCTGAGGGGGCCGTGGGGGGAGCACCACAATGCCCTGGGCCCCTTCAGCTCCTCTTGTGCCCCGCCCACAGCACCCAGCTCAGCCTCCCTGTCCACAGCCTCCTCTGCAGTCTGCCGTCGTGGTGGGGATGGGTCCAGGGCTGGGCAGTGCCTGCTGTGAGCCTTTCCTTGGGCTGGGCAGGCCCGGCCAAGGAGCACGAGTCCAGAGTCAGTGCAGAGCTTCCCAGGGGCTGGGGGCCCTAGCTCACCTGAGTAGGGAGGGGGTGGTGAGGGAAGGGCAGGCCCACAAATCTCCCACAACCTCCGGCTGCCCGGAACCCTTCCTCCTCTGGTCTATTCAGCTCCAGTCTCCTCAGACCCCTGCCAGTGCTGAGTCTGCACTCCTCCTTCACCAAGGGAACCGTCTCAGCTTCCTGACACCCACCATCCTTCTCGGTGGGCTGGGACCCCACCTCTTCCTGCTTCTTCAGGGCCCTCGACACCGAACTCACTGCAGCCCCGGCTCCTGCCCTCCTGGCTGCTCTGAGCTCCTTCCCTTAGAACCGTGGCTGGCAAACTGCGGCTCGCGAGCCACATGCAGCTCTTTGGCCCCTTGAACGTGTCTCTTCCACAAAATACCACTGGCCTGGGCGAGTCTATTTTGAAGAAGTGGCGTTAGAAGAAGTTTAAGTTTAAAAAACTTGGCTCTCAAAACAAATTTCAATTGTACTGTTGATATCTGGCTCTGTTGACGAATGAGTTTGCCGACCACTGCCTTAGAACACCTCCCGCATCTGTGCCCCTGACAGACACTGGCCACTCAGCCTCATCTCTTCCCCTTCCCTCACCTCCCACCATTCCTCAACCCACTCTCCCTCCAAATAACGCACACCAAATGCTAACGTGACCTCTTTAAGGCCGAATCCAGAGGACATGTTTTAGTGCCTGGTGCCACCTGACCCTGGTGTCACCTGACCCTGGTGACCTGCTCACCCGGGGCCTCCATCCTGGCTTTCCTCTCCACAGCCTGGCCTGCTCCTCCCATGCCTTCCCCTTAAACAGGTTCTCTTCATCTTTGTGGGTTCCTCATGCTGGTGCCAAGCCCCCTCCTCCCCCCTCCCACCCACCATGGATCCCTGAGCCTCAGAACCAAATCCCCAGGATCCTGGGCACCTCCACTGTGACATCCCCCCTTGACGATCCTCTCTCCCACCAGCCTGCTCCCCTCTCCTGCTCCCCATGGCAATCCTCCCATGCCCCCTGCCTCTGTGCCCTCTCATTGGGGATGCAGCCCCAGCCCCATCAATTCTATTCCAAAACACCTGTGCAAGCATCGGCTGCCACCTCCTCCTCTTGCCCTAGGCCACTGAGCAGCCTCCTCCCTCATCCCCCAGCCCTTGCCCGAGGTCTGGCCCCTCAAACCCATCCTCCGCCCTCCTGAACGGCCGAAGCCCTCAATGCATGTCCTGCCTGAAAACCCCCGTGGGTCTTCCTGGCTTTCAGGGCATCTTCACACCCCTTGGTCATGGCACAGGATACATGATCTAAACGCTGTGACTCTCTTCCCAGTCTCTCTGCTGGCAAGCATCCCTGCTCCGGCTGCCGCCACCCCCTCCATGTACAGACTCTGCTTTCTAAGCACACGGACTGGATGCTTATTTCCTTGAATGCTCCAGGCTCTCACTCGCCACAGTTTTCTCTAGACCACACGCTACCATTACCGGTCCTCTCCCCAGTGTCTACTTACCCTTCTTAAGTTAGGTGTCACCTCCCTTCAGAAGTGCCTGCCTCCTCAGGCCTGGATTGGCTTCTCCCCCCACCCCCCAGTCACCCCCAAATGCTCCATGTGGATGGGGACTGTGCCCACTTTGCCCACCAGGAATCCTTGCACCTCACACTTGTCCCGATGCTGAATAATTAGCAGCAAAGTGAAAGAATGAGGGCTGCCGCTGTAAGGAACTGGCAAAGCGGGTCTTTCTGTACACAGAGCCGAGCCATCCGGCGGCTGTGTGCGTGGAAAGTGTCCATTATTGCGGACAGATGTGTCTCTGGGCAAGGCCCTGGGGGACGTGCTCACCCTGGAGGGGGCCGCGATAGGATGCATCCAGGCCTGGGGCCAGCGCCAGCTGGGACACAGACTCCAATGGTGAGATCTACAGCAGCACACTCACCTCCCATCTATCCCTCCAGCCCCCCCCTCTTCCTGCCCCCCCCCCCCCCCGACCCCGCCAAGAGCAGCCAGAAGCATCCAGCAAGACATGGCAAGACACAGTCATTTATTCCTGGGTAAAGGTAAGCCCCCTCACAGCTGTCAGTCTTATTCTGCTATCATATCGCCCGTGTCTAGAATGGTGCCTGGCAAATAGGTGTGTGATGAAGATTTGTTGCAGGGAAAGATGAGTGGATAAAAGCAAACCTGTACCCCTACCCGGTGAGAGGAGTAAAAAATGCCGCCGACATCCCGGCATCAGTGACCCAGGGGAGGGGGTCGGAGCGCTCCCTCAGGCCTGTCTCTGTGAGTACCGGCGGGAGAAACAGGCCCAGGTGCCGACCACTGAGAGCACTAAGCCGTGTGCAGGAAGGATGCCAACGCATGTCTCACCTCAATTAACAGGAGAATCTTAAACCGAACACCCAGCCTTTCAACTGGGCCCTGTTCCCATCCTCCCTCCTGCCAGCTCAGGCTCGCAGGGACTGCAGTCCCTTTTTCTGAGCAGCACACTGCAGTCTGCAGATCTTTTCCAGTTTTTATCATCTCCTTCCCACTCCCCCCGCCCCCCACGCCCATTATGCAGATGAGGAAACTGAGCTCAGGGAAGAATGTGTTGGAACAAAGCCCAGGCAGACTGTGAGCCAGCAAGTGGCTGCTGCAAACACAAACTAGTCTAATGGGGTGAGGGTGGGGATTGGGGGGGTGGAGCATGGTCCAGATATAAGACGACGGGGAGTGGCAGGGGCTGAACTAGAGGCAAAGGCACTGGATGGTGCTACACAGTTCTGGTGGGCCCTGCCATGGGGCAAGCTGGGCTCTGTACGGCCTGGTCTTCCAGTTTTACGAGGAATCAGGATTTTGGAATAAAGTTTCCTGACTTTTAATACATTCTACTGAGTAGATCCATCCCCTGTTAAAGAGCTATTGATGTGGCCCATCACTAAATCCCAGAGCCTAGCTCAGGGCTTAGGGTCTACTATTACCTAGGTAGATGGACGGATGGATGAGTGGGTAGTTGGATGGATGGATGCCAGATGGTCAGATGAAGGTTTGGATGGCTGGGTGGATGAATGTCAGACGAATGAATGGATAGACGGTCAGAGGGAGGTAGAAATGAAAAGGAGGGAATGCATGTGTGACCAGTTAAGTTGGACAGTCCCCAACTTTGCTGCCAGAGCAGAGGGCTCAGTGGAGGGACCTGGTCACTGGTTCCCAGCACAGTGCAGAGAAATCGTCTAAACTCCCGTAACACCTCCTAGGAGCACGCACTCATGTGACTCCTACAAATGCTCCCTCATCACTGAGGAGCTGATATGTAAAACTAAAGGACAAAACCTGCGTCACTTTGGCCCAGGGCTCAAGGCTGCGTCAGCACACTTGGGAAGAAGACATCTTAAATGTGACAAAGCTGCAGGAACCACTTTGTCTCCACGATTACTGAGAGAGTGCAGAAAAGATGGGAGCACGTATAATATTGGGTCGGCAGCTAAGTAATTGCGGATTTTTTAAAGAAAATCAAAGACAATTTTTTCATGGAACTAAATAACTTTATTCTGTAATGTATTGCCCATTTTGATCAATGACCTTTTGCCATCTTTCAGGCAGCATCATAATCCCACGTTCAAAAAAATTCTGGTTTTTATTAGCAAAAAACTGAATCAGGTACGATTTGACATCATCATCATTATTGAAATTTTTACCATTCAAGGAGTTTTGTAAAGATCGAAACAAAAAGTAATCAGATGGTGCAAGGTCAGGACTATATGGTGGATGTGGCAAAACATCCCAACCAAGCTCCATTAATTTTTGCCGAGTGACCAAAGATGTGTGTGGCCTTGCATTGTCATGATGGACTACAACACCTTTTCGATTTGTCAATTCGGGCCGCTTTTCTTCAACTGCATTGTTTAATTTCGTTAGTTGTTCAATGTAGACATCAGAATTGATCGTTCGGTTGGGTGGTAAGAGTTCAAAGTAGACAATTCCTTTGTAATCCCACCAAACTGATAACAAAACCTTCTTTTGATGAATATCAGCTTTTGATGTTGTTTGAGTTGGTTCACCTGGCCTGCTCCATAATCTTTTCCGCTTGATATTGTTGTAAACAACCCATTTTTCATTGCCAGTTATCAGTCGTTTTAAAAATGGATCATTTTCATTACGTTTCTTTAGCAAATCGCAGCTGCTAATGCGTTGCGTTAACTGTGATTCTTTCAGTTCGTGAGGAACCCATGTATCAAGTTTTTGAACATAGCCAAGTTTTTTTAAGTGATTTTCAATGCATGTATGTGATACATGAAGCTTCTCTGCAATCTCACGTGTTGTACTGTGACAGTCCGAATTGATTATTGCTTTGATTAGGGCGTCATCAACTTCAACTGGACGACCAGAGCGTTTTTCATCTTTGAGTGAAAAATCACCAGAACGAAATTTGGCAAACCAATTTTGACACTGCCGTTCTTTTAAGGCTTCGTCACCATAAACAGCACATAACTTTTTATGAGCTTGCGATGCGTTTTTCCCTTTGAGGAAATAAAAAAGCAAAATATGACGAAAATGTTCCTTTTGATTTTCCATTTTTTAACGAACGCCAAACGAAAACTACAAAACAGATCAAAAAACTTTTTTTACTGATTAACAGCTGAATAGCCAACTATCAAATAACAAAATGTGTTTTACATTTGTACTACGTCTGCAAACCTAAAAATTCAACTGAAGCCATATATGTGTGAAACCCGCAATTACTTAGTTTCCGACCCAATAGATTTGGGAGCTAGGTGGACCAGGGTTCAAAGCTGGGTTCAGCCACATTCTACCAGTAGCTATGTGACCTTAAACAACTCCCTGATCCTCTCTGGGCCTCAGATTTTTTGTCTGTAAAATGGGGTGATAATATTGACCTCAAACCATTTTTACGAGGATTGAGTGAGGTGGTACTATGTTATGTGTAAGGCCTTATCATATAATCTGCTTTATAGATGACAATTAATAATGGCTAGTTCAATTTCATTCTATTCAATTGTCCAAGTGGTATTATAAAAAAAAAAAGACTTTACAGGAATAAAAATGTTACTATTAAATTTACTCCCCCAAAACAGTTCAGATCGAAACTTAAGAATGAGGCAGCTCAAATGTCTGTCAATGGATGAATGGATATACAAAACGTAGTATATAAAAAGGAGTAAAGTAGCTGAAACCGTTTTGGCTCAATGGATAGAGCGTCAGCTTGGGGACTGAGGGGTCCCAGGTTCGATTCCGGTCAAGGGCATGTACCTTGGTTGCGGGCATATCCCCAGTGGGGGGTGTGCAAGAGGCAGCTGGTCGATGACTCTCTCATCGATGTTTCTAACTCTCTATCTCTCTCCCTTCCTCTCTGTACAAAATCAATAAAATATATTTAAAAAATAAATAAATAAAAAGAAGTAAAGTATTAATTCGTACTCAAATGTGGCTGAACCTTGAAAACATTCAGTGAAAGAAGTCAGACACAAAAGGTCACATATTGTATGATTCACCCATTTATTTAAATTTCTAGACTAGGCAAATTCATAGAGACAGAAAGTAGGTTAGAGGTTACACCAGGGGATGGTTTGGGGAAATAGGGAGCTGTTGCTTAACCTTTACAGAGTTTCCATTTGGGGTGACGAAAAGGTTTTGGGTGTAGACAGTGGCGATGGTTGGGCAACATTATAAATAAAATGAATGCCATTGAATTGTACACTTAAAATGATTGAAGTGGAAAATATATTTTACCACAATAAAATAATTATTAAAAAAAAGAATATGAACTCTTAACAAAGTAACAATTCTCCTAGTTCGCCTAAAAAAGACGAGTTACATGACTTCATGATATGTAAACCTTAAAAGTCTTTCAGCGTTAGCTAGATGAAGTTGTCTTTTGCCCTGTGAGACCTAAAATGTGTTTTCAGTTTATGAAATGAAATTTGGAAACATGACCTGGATGTTTTGCTCTCTGTAACTTGGGAGCAAGAGAGGAAGAAAGAGGAAAACTCAGCAGGCGTGCTACTGCCTTTGGAGGACACCCAGCCTTGGGATAGGATTTTTCCGCGCTCCTATTAAGATATACATATTTAGCCTCATGAATTCCAGTCGGGACGTATCTTACTTCACAGGGACAAAAGCTTGGTCCCAGTCGTCCACCCCGGGACTGGGAAAGGCATTCCCCCCTTCCCCATGCAGCCGGGGGGTCATTTCAAAGCTGCACACACCCTACCCTAGGCATCCAGCGAGGACACTGGGGCCACTCACAGCCACCCTCAACCTCGAGGGGTGTCCACTAGCCTTTTGAGAAAGAATGTGCCCAAGGATAGGCAACAAGCTAATCTTTGAGGACTCTGGGCGTTGTTGGAGGGCCGAATGGGGGCTGAGCGCTGTGATCCTCAGGCAAACCGGTGACATGGTCAACACCACACGTCATAGGCCAGGCAGGCACCCAGCACCCAGACAGGGGCGCTGTCCAGGCTCCAGCGTCAGCGCACAGGGACTGCTGATCACTTCTGCCGGAGGGCATCCTTCCTTGTGTCTTTTTATTTTTTATTTTTATTGATTTTTTTTACAGAGAGGAAGGGAGAGGGACAGAGTTAGAAACATCGATGAGAGAGAATCGTCGATCAGCTGCCTCTAGCACACCCCCCACCAGGGATGTGCTTGCAACCAAGGTACATGCCCTTGACCGGAATCGAACCCGGGACCCTTCAGTCTGCAGGCCAACGCTCTATCCACTGAGCCAAACCGGTTTCGGCCCTTCCTCATGTCTTGCCATCTCCACGCCACTGTCTGAGAATAGGAAGGTCCATCCTGAGTCTTTGGACACCAAGCCTGGCTTCCACGGTGTAATTCTCAAAGAGATTGTGTCAGTATGGACAGTGCACCCCCCAGACCTGTACTTTCTGTCTCTAGCATCACCTCCTGTCAAGGCCCAGAGCTGAATTTTTACTTTATTTTTAAAATATGTTTTTATTGATTTCAGAGAGAAATGGAGAAGGTGAAAGAGACATAGGAATATCAGTGATGAGAATCATTGATTGGCTGCCTCCTGCATGCCCTCCACTGGGGATCAAGCCCGCAACCCAGGCATGTGCCCTTGACCAGAATCGAACCCGGGAACCTTCAGTCCATAGGCCAATGCTCTATCTACTGAGCCAAACCAGGTAGGGCCAGAGCTGAATTTTTTAATAAAAACTCCATGTTGTGGACAAGCTCCTAGCAATTCACGCGGCCCGGTGTGAAAGATGGTTTTCCCAGGAACTGGCCAGGAAGAGCAGCTCCAGAGCTCTGTTCCTGTTTAACCACAGACAGAATCTCCCTGCTCTGTGTCCCTGGAAGCACTCGGGCGGGGGCTTTTATAGCCTTTTCTTTCATTCGCTGCCACGCTTTATCAGTGCCTGTAATTATTTCCATGACCGAACCAACAGTGCATGTGAAACTCAGACCGACAAACAGAAAACCCTGAGTGAGTCTTGGAGGGAGGCACAGCGGGAAAGAAACTTTCCTCCAGGCGGGCGACACACGCCCCGGACCCCGACCTGCCTGAGAGGGGCCTCACGGCGACACGCCTGGAACCGAGGCCTGTGGGCTGTGAGCACGGCGGCCACCCGCTGGATTAGCCATTTCCCGAGAACCCCTCCTGTCCGTGACCGCGTGCCTGCGTGATCTCCAGCAAGGACCTTGAAGATGCAAACCCCCAGGGGAGGGAGCATCGATAGGAAAGCTGGTTCTGTGTTACGGGCCGGGATCTCTGGGGAACAACGGCTTGTGTGATGGCAGTACATCAGTCAGGACTTGTATCTTCAAGTCAGAATGGGGTCAAATGAACAGAAAACAAAGAGAATGCTTCGCCTCTCTTGACTGAAAAATCCATGATGATTTAGGCCAAATCCAGGCGCTCCAATGACAACATCAGGATTCTCCCTCCTCATTTTTCATTCCTGGTTTCTCTGTGTGTGTTGGCTTTCTTCATGGTGGGAAGGGGAAGGGCTATGCATCCTGAAGCCCCCACAGCGCCAGTCCCACGAGTTCTGCAACCCAGTGTACAGATAGATACCCTGGTTCCAGGAAGAGGCTAGAAACTGCTTTTTGGGGGGCTAACTGGGGTATGTGTTTTTCACTAGGTGGTGGAGTCAGCCCCCTCCAAACCACAGCTTAGGATTAGAGAAGGAGGTGTGACCCAAGGAAAACCAGGATGGGGCCACCCATAGGATGGGGGCAGATGCAGTACTGTCCAGCCCAGGCACACATCCCAGTAATGGTGGGGCCTTGACCCGACTGGTTCCTGGCCCTTCTCATAAATAGGGGGACACAGGACCACACCTGCTGATCCATCCTTCCCCAGACTTCCCAGCTTCTAGACCAGCCTGGCCACAGGCAAGCAGGCAGGGGCTGACTCCTGCCTCCTTGACACCACAGAACAGGGGTTTATTTTCTCAGAGTTCCCTGTCCAGAGTCTTACAGACTGTGTGGCTCAACAACTGACTGATTCATTCATTCATTCATTCATTCATTCACTCACTCACCAACAGCTCAAAAAACAAAAACACTCACAGGAAAAGCCTCATCAACATGGAGAAAGACCTCCCAGTAAATGTGGAGAAAAATGCCCAAGCGGGTAACAGTGGAAGACGGTGAAGGCCTGTGGTAATGGACAAACACTGCATAGGCAGGCTGACAGAGGTGGTGGCCGGGGGTTTCTGGAGAGGAAGAAAGCACAGGTGGGGTGCTGGGGTATGGGGTGAGGCAGAGTAATCAGAGGGGACCTTCTGGAGGAGGTGAGGCCGGGAGGACCTTGAGGCAGAGGGCAGAGGGCAGAGGGCAGATTCTGGGCTGGGGGATGAGAAGCAAAGGCATGTACCGGTAGTTGGGTATGGGCATTAAAGTCCACATCTGTGGGTGCACCTTCCTAGCGTCCCTCCACGTTCTGTTACTAGCACCCCAAATTCCTCTGGAGAGCCTACGGGGAGCCATTCTTTGGTTTCGTGGGGGTTGATCGTAATCCTCTGCCCAAGGGTGGGCCTATGACCCAGGCCGGGCCAAGCAAAGCTACCGTGGTGGGTGTGCTGAACATGTGGCTGCGGCCAGGCCTGCGGAGGTCCCTTGTGGGATCCTCCTGGGCCGCTGCGGCTGCACAGCCGGGGATGGGGCCTGGAGCTGGCAGGGCTGGGCTGTCACGGTCCCCACAGGGGGAGAGCCGCCTGGGAATGAAACCAACCTGGGAGCGCAGAGCCAGGGACAGGCAAACACCAAGATGATGTCAACCGCCTCTGGAACCAGAATTCCCCGGAGCCCAATAAACGTCCTTTGATGCCTAAGCCAGTTCCAGTTCCATTCTCATCACCCTGGTGCAGGCACACAGCCCCTGGGGGGCAGGCGGGGCTACCTGGTGAGTCTCCCATGGGGTATTTCCGTTCCTGAGCATGGGGGACCATGACACAGAGGGGGTCAGGCTAGCCAAAAAAGGGCTTGAACCTCCAAATGTAGGCTCAGACTCAAAGCTGCCGTCCAGTGTTCCCTCAGCCACACGCCTCTGCTGCCAGATGTCCCGGCCAATACATGGCTGTGGGGAGGATGAGGGAACGGTTCCGCCACACTGCTCCTCGGCACACCTGGTCATTATATTAAACGGCGTGTGCTCCGTTCCTATCTACTCATCCTCAACTGCTGAGTCCACAATGGCGGCCTTGCTCATCGCAGTCCCCCCTGAACCCCCCTCCCATGGGAGGGGAGAGACTGCCCGGCATTCAGGCCAGCAGGGAAGGGAGGGACTGGCCTGGGGCTCAGCCACCCCCCAGGCACTGTGCAGGAGGTGTCCAAAGCCACACTGCAAAGATGTGCTGGTCCTTAGAGGTGCAGACCGCAGGTGTGGGGCAAGCGGCCGGGGATGGAAGCAATGAGGAGGTGGGCACTGAGCGAAGGCCTGTGGGCCTGGGGCTGCTCTAGGCCGAATCTCACTGGCCCTGGAATCTCAGCTTGTCCTCCTGTGCCAGATGAAGGAGCTGGCAGAGTGTCCTGGCAGGAATGCCTGGGCCAGACAGCTCTCTAAATGTTTTCACAAACACCAATCTCTCCCAGCTTCCTGACTTCCAATACGAGGGGCCTTGGCCTCCCCCACTTTTCCATCTGTCGTCCCCAGATCTGCGGCCGGCCCCCTCCTCTCCCGCCTGGGCGGCTGCCAGGCCCTGGGGCCCACCTCAGCCTCCCACCAGAACAGCTCTGACTCGGCTTCTATTTCCAGGAGGCGGCTGGATGACTGGTGTGTCGCAGCTCGCACAGGCACAGCACCGAGTCCAAACTGTCCTGGTGACTTGGTCACCCACTGGGGGGAGGAGGGGGAGGGGTGCCTGGCCTAGGCAAAGACCGGTGGCCCCAGGGAGCTACAACTGCTGTACCCCTTCTCAGCCCTCTTTCAGCAAACCTGGGATGGCTGAAGGTGGCTTGGCCCCAGCCATACACAGCCTCTCATTCCCCAGATAACCAGTGGGGCCAGACAGATTGCACAGTCCCCGACTGACAACCAGAATGGGGAGGGCCCTGGCATAAAGGCCGGGCTGCAGCCCGCACACCTGAGGCATGGGTAAAAGCTGGCGTGGGTGTGTCATCTATTGATGTGGGTGGAGTTCCCCTGAAAGATACCCTTTTGGGGTCCTGTCCCAGCCGAGGCCTGAAGCCACCCCTGTGCAGAATAGAGAAACTGAGGGCTCCGATGAGGGGCTTTATCACAGGCACATTTTTGGCTGAATTTGTTCACCTAGTGGTGATGAAGTCTTATCCCTTTAAAAATAATCAGGCCATTAAGAGGAATCTCTGATAACCTCATGCCTTGGGCAAGGCTCCTGGGGCCAGCTCGCTCTGTGGCTGCCTTAATCTAAAACACATGGGGATGGAAACGGCCTTTTAGGAGGAGTCTTGCAGAGACAGAGCAGCAGGAGTGTCCTTCCACCTAATGCCACATGCATTCAGCTAAAAGGCCCCAAGATGCCCTGAGAAAAAAGCTCCAGAAACACAGACAAGCTGGCCCCTGACAAGTCTAAGCTCCTGAGTTGCAGCTTATAAAGGTATATGCACATGATACTTCTTGGGTCACACAGTAACCCCATAAAAGTGGGGCAGTGGCTATTATTGTCCCCATTTTATAGATGGAGAAACTGAGTCTCAAGGCATTGAAGGTACTTGTCCAAGGTCACATGAACGTGAATGGGTGCTATGAGTTGAATGTTTATGTCCTCTAAAAATCCATATGCTGAAGCCCGAACCCCAATTTTATGTTATTTGGAAGCGGAGGCCTTTGGGAGATAATCAGGCTTAGATTAGGTCATGAGGGCGGAGCTTAATGATTCGTGTCCTTATAAGAAGAAGATTAGAACTCCTGCTCTCTCCACCATGTGAGCGGGAAAGGATGTGGAGAGAGCGGGAATCTTGTCCCCATTTTCAAGTGTACAGTTCAGTGGCATTAAGCACATTCACAGTGTTGTGCAACCATCACCACCATCCATCTCCAGGACTTTTCCATGATCCAAATGGAAACTCCGTACCCATTAAGCAATTTTCCATTCTCAACTCTCCCAGCCCCTGGCACCCACCACTGTACTTCCTGTCTCTACGAATTTGTCTACTCTAAGTGGCTCTCATAGAGGTGGAATCCTGAAACATTTGTCCTGTTGTGCCTGGCTTATTTCACTTAGCATAATGTCCTCAAGGCTCATCCATGTCGTAGCAGGTGTCAGAATGTCCTTCCTTTTTTAGGCTGACCAATATTCCATCATCTAGATACACTGCATTCCGTTTGCCTGTTCACTGCATCACAGCTCCTCCTCATCATTAGTGCCGAGGAGCTGACCAGAAGCTCCTCCTTCTTCCTCACAAACTGGGCCCAGGGGCTTGTTCACGTGTCAGAGTGTGGTCTTGGTCCACTGTCTCTGCCTCCAGGAATGATCCCTGCAGGAACACGTGTGGACAGGAGGTGCACTACCTAACTGTGGAGGGCAGCCAGTTGTCTTATTACGTTCTAACTTACCGTTTGTCAGGGACCAGTGCTTTTGTGAGATACAATAAAATAAAGTAAAAAATGAAATTTAGAAAAACCAAAAGCATAAAAGTACTAGCTCATTTTTTTAAAACATAAGATTCAACAGACATAAAATTACTGGTTAAAATGCTATGAAAATTTCCAAACACTCCCAATTTCTATCCCAAACTTGTGACAGACCCAAAACCAGGTCCGGCACTCATTCAAAAACCGCACTTTGAGTGGCACTGCCCGGAACATTGCTTAACAGCAAAAATAAAAATGTCTAAATGACCATCAGGAACATACTTGTTGAGTACCCTCTGGTATATCCATATTATGGTTTAGCAATAAAAAATAATGAAGCATATGAGTTAGCAATTCCATGCCTGAGTACATGACCAAGAGAAATGAAAACAAAACTTCTAAAAAAAAACAAAAACAAAAAAAAACCTTGTACAGCAATGTTCATAGCAGCTTTACTTATAATAGCCAAACAGTGAAAACTCAAATGTCCACTAACAGATGAATGCATAAACAAAATGTGGCATGGCCATACAATAGAATATTATTCAGGCATGAAAAAGGAATGGAATTCTGAGACATGTCACAATGTGGATGAACCGGAGAAGGTTGTGCTGAGTGAAAGAAGCCAAGTACAAAGGACCACATACTCATGAGTCCATTTAAATGAAATTCCCATCATAGGCAAATAGAGAGAAACTGAAAGCAGATTAGTGGTTGCCAGGGGCTGAGAGTGTAGAGGGATTGGGAAATGATGGGATTGATAAAATGTTCTAAAAATGGTTATGGTGAAGGTTACATAACTGCATATACTGAAAAATCACTGACTTGTATACTTTAAATAGATGAATTATATGGTATAGCAATTAAACTTAATAAAGCTAGCATAAAAATAATGCCGATTTCTATAGTTTTTAAAACAACTGAATTAATTAATTAAAACCAACAGGGAATCCTAGGTCTAGATGTTTTTATTGGAGATGTCTTCCAACTATTTAAGAAAGGAGCAATGCTACACCTGACCCTAATTCTTCCAGGGAACAGAAACAGGGCAAACATTTCCCAACTCATTTTATGAGATCCGCATAAGCTTGACGACCAAAACCTGACCAGAGAAGAAAGGAAAGGTACAGACCATCTTTCTATCAAGACAGATACTAGTACAATATCCCTAAATAAACTGAACCCAGCAAAGTATCGATATTAAAAATAACGTATCCGGCCCAGTGGAGTTTATCCCAGGAACGCAAGGATAGTTAACATTCTAAAATCAATCAGTGTAACACTATTTTGACAAAAAAAAAAAAAAAAAGGAAGAGCTATCATATGATAACCTTATAAATGCAGAAATATCACATGACCAGTTTTAATAGCCAACCAGAACTTTCCACACAACCTCTGAGCAGACCAAAAGGAACGTTTAATCTGATTGACAGCTACTAAAAACCTAGAGCAATGGGAATGCTTACTGTGTGCTCTGAGTTCAGTTCTGAAAATAGGGTGACTTCTATAGAAATGGTAATAATTCTATCCTGCACTACTGAAGGCTTTTGCCAAAGCGATGAGTCAAGAAAATAAATGAAAGGCATACGAATAGGAAACCCATAAAACTCTATAGGCGATATGAGAGTTAACACGTGAATGTGGCAAGGATGCTGGAAACAAGGGCAACATAAAAAGTCAGCAGCAGAAACAGAAAGCAGATTTCTAAAACGTTATTATTATTTAAAACAGCATCACAAACCAGTAAATCGGCAGGAAGGAATCTAATAAAATATTTGTAAGACCTCTGTGCTTAAAAATGTAAAATGTTATGCCATATTCATACATTGGAAGCCTCACTATTGTGAAGGTGTCATTTCTCCCTAAATCGATTCTGTAGCCAACAAACCTCATTTAAAGTCTCAGCTGCTTTAAAAAACACACACACACAGAAATGGCAAACAGATTGTAAACCTTATATGGAAATGCAAAGGCCCCAAGAATAACCAAGACAATCCTGAAGCACAAAAACACTGAAGCTTGGGTAACTAACATAATGTGGTCCTGGCTCAGGGGAAAAAAAAAAAAAAAAAGAAGAACAATGGAACAGAAAAGGCAGTCCAGACAAAGACCTGCACAGCCACCACGATGGCTGAAATAAAATAGACAGGCAATGTCCGTGGCTGGCGAGACTGTGAGCACTTGGAATGCTGGAATTCTCATCCACGCTTGGGGAGACTATTGTCTTCTTTGGAAAAGGTGTATTTACTGACGTTTAACATCTGCACACCTTATGCACAGCAGTTCTGCTGTACAGTGTAAACATACAGGAATGCACACATATTTTCACAAAACACATACAAGATGGTTCATAGCAGCACGGCTCATTATAGCCCCAAACCTGGAAATTATTCAAATGCCCAACCATAGAACGATGAATAAAGACATGAATGATCCAAAACTACACACAGCAACATGGATACATATACTGCTCAGCGGAGGACTAAAGAATCGACACCAGGTGAGTCCATCGCGTAAAACAGGCCAAGCTGGCCTCTTTGCGTGTGCGCAGGAGACGGCAGGCAGGTCATGTGCTGTTCCTTGACCTGGACACAGGTGTGCTGTGCCTGGCAATTCATCACACAGCATTTAGGAAATGTGCTCTTGCCTGTATTAAGTTTTATTTTGACACATAGTGAGAACAAATAATGCGGCAGACAGAGGTATGGATATGTTGCTATCAGAATGACAAAAGCTATTTATGGTTGCAGACACAGAGTATTAAGTGTGTGTGTATTCACTGCCTTTCCACTGCCTCCTGTGGAAGTGCCTTAGGGCGCCCCCCCACCCCACACCTCCGTCACTGTGGCTTCAGAGAGGCTGATGGAAGGACGGAATCAAAAGGAGCTGGAAACAAAGCAGGAGACTTTTACATTGCAGAGTGAGCGTGATGGGGAAAGTGAAAATGACTGATGTGGAGACAAACTGGAAAAGGTCCAGGAAGGCAGAGGAGGAAGAAGGACCAGCGTTCCTGGAGAAAAAGGCTGGGGGGTGGGGATGGGGTAGGGCAGGCCTGAGAGATGCAGGGACCCCCCAGCTGGCTGCCTGGAGTCAGGGTTTGGTGGTGATTTGAGCATGGCCACGGGCACCTGGAGCCTATTTAGGTTGTCTGACAAATAACGGTACTTTTAAGTTGCGAAGACAAAAAACAAAGTTCAGAATACCATGCATCATTTTATCTCTGAGGAATTTAAAAGTGGGAGTTTGGTTGTTTGGAGTGTCATGCCCTACACCAGAAGTTGGCAGGCTGGATTCTCAATCAGGGTACACATCCAGGTGGAGGGTTCAATCCCTGACTGGGCGTGTAGGGGAGGCAACTGATCAATGCTTCTCTTTCATACCAATGTTTCTTTCTTTTTCTAAAATAATAAATAAGTAAATAAATAAATGTCTGTGGGTATTTGTTTAAGTAAAATGAAAAGTCTGGCAGAATGTGCACTAAAGTGATTAAACATTTACATCTCGTTCATGGGATTGCAGAGAGTGGGGAGGTGGAGGAACAAAGCAGACTTTTTTCCTTTTTTTTTTTTTTTTTTTTAACTTTAGAGCTATGGGTTTTTCTGTGTGTGTTTTTTTGTTTTGTTTTGTTTTTGAGTAGGGCCAGTGGGTTCATTTTAAGCACAGTTTACTTTTACAATAATAAGTTTGTAAAGACTGGAAAGGAGTGAAAATTGATGAAACAAATACCAATAACAAGATATGCAGATGAGCGTGTGGAGGAAAGCTAGAAAAGGTCCAAGCAGAAAGCAGCAAAGGAGTCCATTTGAAATGACTGCTGATGATCACCGAAACCGGTTTGGCTCAGTGGAAATGACTGCTGATGAAAGTGAAATAAGAAAGTGCCAAAGCAGGACTGCATCAGAACATCAAAAAGACAACAATCGTGACCACAGAAGAAACACACAACGTTAGCACAGGCCTTGAAGACGCTGAAATGGGTAAAGATTTTGTTCATTTTGGTTTTAGTCATCAATGCCAATGGAAACCAAAGCCAAGAACTCAAGGGAAGTCAGACTCAGAAGGGCAGCCACGAGAGCGTAGAAAAGATCACTAAGAGCGAGGATGTGTTGTTGGAGACCCAGGCTGAGATCATCCACACCCTCGTACAGTCAGTGACTACGTATGGATGTGAGAGTTGGACAGTGGAGAAGGCTGATAGGAAAAATAAGTGGATTCACTGGAAACATAGTGTTGGAGGAAAGCTCCATAGATATCGAACTTCCCCAAAGACAAACAAATGGGTCCCAGAGCAAAGTAAGCCTGAAGCATTGCTGGAAGCAAAAATGAAAACATTGAAGCTGTCCTACGCCAGGTGCACCATGAGCAGACAGGGTTCTCTGGAGAAGACAAGAATGCTGGGAAAAACTGAAGGCAGCAAGAAAAGAGGAAGACCAAATACGAGAGGGATGGAGTCCATAAAAGAAGCCATAGGCATGCATCTACAGGAGCTGAGCAGGCCTGTGGGAAAAGGGCTTTGTGGACATCCCTCATTTGTAGGGTCACTGGGAGCATGTAACACAGTGAGGTAGGAAATGAGCAGCTTGCCAAAACCGGTTTGGCTCAGTGGTAGAGTGTCGGTCTGCGGACTGAAGGGTCCCAGGTTCAATTCCGATCAAGGGCATGTATATTGGTTGCGGGCATATCCCCGGTAAGGGGTGTGCAAGAGGCAGCTGGTCGATGTTTCTCTCTCATCGATGTTTCTAGCTCTCTATCTCTCTCCCTTCCTCTCTGTAAAATATCAATAAAATATATTGGGGGGGGGGGGAAGAAAAAAAAAAAGAAAGAAAGAAAGAAAGAAAGAAAGAAAGAAAGAAAGAAAGAAAGAAAATGAGCAGCTCACTTCCTAAGTGAAGTCTTGGAGACCAACTCAGTAGGCCTTAGAGGATTCTGGCCAGAGGGTTTGGATCATCCCACAGCCATTTCTGAGGCTCACAGTCCCTGCCCCCAGTGAGGATGGGCAGATCTGGGCTCATGCATCACTTCTCCATCCCCCCTCACCTCCACCTTCTTCCACAAAGACAATCTCCCTACATCCCGAGGTACCTCTCCCTCCTGCAAGCAATCTCTCCTGAGCATCTACCCCCTCCATACATACAACACCTCCCTCTTTACTACCTCCATGATGAAGGGGCCACCCAGTGAAGAACTTGACCCCCACAGCCCCCTCTACTCCTAGTCCCTGATGGAGCCCTTGGATCCCTAGTGGGGAAAGAAAGAGTACAGAATGTACACTTTAGGGCACAAACAGGATCAGAGAGGCACTACTCTTAAGCCCAAATCCTGCCTCAGGAGTTCCGGGGGAGGAAGAGGACAGTCACTCCGGGGCAGCTGCTCCTAGTCTTCCTCAGGAGACAAGCCCTGTCCGCTCAGAGCACCCTACACATACATACAGAGGAAATGCTAAGACCTACCCCCTCCCCAAAGGCACTGCAAGACCCACGGTCACACATCATAAAGATGCTGTTCTGCCATGACTGCTTTGGCTCAGTGGATAGAGCACTGGCCTGCGGACTGAAGGGTCCCAGGTTCAATTCTGGTCAAGGGCACATACCTTGGTTGCAGGCACATCCCCACTAGGGAGTGTGCAGGAGGCAGCTGATTGATGTTTCTCTCTCATTGATGTTTCTAACTCTCTATCCCTCTCCCTTTCTCTTTGTAAAAAAAATCTATCTATCTATCTATCTATCTATCTATCTATCTATATTTAAAGATTCTGTCCTATGCACCACTGAGCTCTCAGGAAGCACTTAGACCGACAGGGAGCTGCGTGACAGCCAATTCCACCAATGGGAGGTGATGCTTAGGGGTAGAGTCACCGTGCAGTCCTCCTATGGTGGCACATCTCAGGTGCATTCTCTGAGCTGTGCTTCCTCGTCACCTGCTACCCACCCACTCAGGGGCTCATGTAGCCTTGTCTATACATTTTAAAAATATATTTTTATTTATTTCAGAGAGGAAGGGAGAGAGAAGGAGAAACATCGATGATGAGAATCATTGATCAGCTGCCTCCTATACACTCCCTATTGGGGGTCGAGTCTGCACCCTGACTGGGATGCAAACCATGACCTCCTGGTTCATAGGTCAACACTTAACCACTGAGAAACACTGGCCAGGCATCTATACATTTTTCAAAGATACATTTTCCAAAAAGCACTGCAAAAGAAGATGGATGTGTGAGCTCCTAACGGGGGAGGTAGTGCAGGCCCTCCTTGATCTAGGTCATACAGTTGTCATTTGATGGAAGTTCTTTCCTAGTGAGCTCTGTTCCCCTCAGAGCCTCAGCCTCCAAGCGATGAACTTCTTTCGGTGCAGGCCTGTGAGCGAGTGGGCCACAAAGGCCAATTCTGAAGAAATGACCAGACAGCAGGCCTAATCTTCAAGCCCATTAGGATCATGAAAATCATGACCTGGTGAGCAAGGCAGCTCAGCTGGCATTCAGGCATTCAGTCCTATTTCTAAAGATGGGGCTGAAGAATATAAAAGAATAGTGGGGCAGGGAAGAAGAGCCTTGGATCCTGAGGGAAACCCCAAGACCACCCAAAAGAAAGGACTTTAAAATGCTGACTACGGATCTTCTACGAGGAAGCAGCTGCTCTCCTGCCATCTGTGAGCAGGAGGTTCACACAGGGACTCTGGCATCAAAGGAACGAAGAGTCTGAGCAGAAATGACATTCTTTTCCGTGGAGGAGGCAACAAGAGAAAAGTGCCCCACCCTTATGCTGTCCTTGCTCCCTTAAAGCCCACGAATTGACCTGTGTCTGGTTCTCTCACCTCCTGGGGACCTACGGGTAAATAAACAGACTTTATTAGAATCCTACTGTATGCCAAAATGTTCTGAGGCTACACTGAGATGGATGTTCCCCATCCATTGATGTGAGTGTATTCTAAATGCTATTCAGGTACATAGTGCTATTCCATTTTACAAATGAGGAGTCAGAATAGGTGTCTGAGGTCACACAACTGGCATTCACGGGCAGGCTCACCTGCATCCAAACCCAGATTGCGAGCCCCCCATTGCATCCTGGCACTCCGGTGGGGGGTGCTCTCTGGGCCTCTCAGCCCTGCCATGGAAGCCCCTGGGGCAGAGGGATGGACACGGGGTCCAGGCCCACCCAGGACTCTCTCTCCTGAGATCCTGAATCTTGGGTTGAGGCTTCTACTTGGGGGCTGCCCACCCTTTCCTGCAGCCTGGACCCGGGAGCTGCCCGGCATGCTGCCCTTCCCACGCCTCTTCCTCAGCCGGCACTTCGCTTCTGTGAGCGCCTGTGTTCCTTCCATACTTCCCCTTTCTGTCTCAATCTGCCTGAGTGACTTTCTGTGACCAAAGAACGCTCATTTATTCGCCATTCATCAGGTCTCCCTCCCTCGCCTCTGCTCCCAGACCCACAAGGCCAGCGCTCATAGCTGCCTCCCCACTCCCGCACCAGCTGGGCCGTCCCAGGCTATAAACACTTAGGGAGGATGAAATGAGAACACCACGTGCCGGAGTGGCCTTGAGCAGTGTAGATTAAGAGATAAAGGGAAATTGGAAATTCTTCCATGTGTTTTGGTCATAACCAATCCTATCTACAATTTTGTAAGGGAAGCTCTTTCTGTCTATGCCCCCTGCCCAACGAGGATGGAAGGCACACATGAGGATGGGGCGGCAGGTTCATGGCAGGGCATGCCCGTGCCACCTCTCAAGCCTGGGGACAGCCCAGCTTTGGGGTGGCACACGGAACCTCTGTGAGACCTCGGGAGGAAACACCAAGAAGCGCGGTGGTCAAAGGATAGAGAAGACATGCAGAGACATGTGTGTGGAGGCGAGATTCCCAGACCAAGGAGCCGTAGGGGAGTGCACAGGTCTACACAGCTCCCAAACCCTCCTCAATGTAGGCAACGTAGGGATTGGAACAAATCAATAAACAACAAGTGCTGGATGCAGAGAAAAAGGAACCCTCGTGCACTGCTGGTGGGAATGCAGACTGGTGCAGCCACTGTGGAGAACAGTATAAAGTTTCCTCAAAAAACTAAAAATGGAACTCCTATTTGACTCAGTAATCCCACTTCTAGGAATATATCCCAAGAAACTAGAAACACCAATCAGAAAGGATATATGCAAATATTCCTTTACCATTTCCCTGCAGGAAAACAGTTCTGACAGAGTGGCAAGTACCCCAAGGCATCAGGCAGGACCGGATCTGATTCACGGGAAAGGGACCTTGGCCAGGGCCAAACCAAATGCTAATGACTTCCAATCATTGGCTTTGGAGCCAACTCAGAACTCAGCAGAGCCAAGCCCTGGCCATAGTTAAGCCTAAGAGGATCAAGGAAAAAAAACAAAAACAAGAGGTAAAAACATGGGGAAAACGGAAAGGAAGTAAGGACAAAGTCTAACCGCAAGAAGGGCCAGCACCTGAGTCAAGAAGCCCGTGCAGGCTGGCGGGCTCCTGGACAGTGTGGAATTCAGGGAGGACACTGTCACGGTGGCAGCTCTTTTACAGCTTTTACTACCCCTTCTCGGTAACAGTCCTCTAACACACTTGTGACTAGGACTCCACAATTCACCCAAACATATTTATAAAATGAGCGGAATTCCATGTGCTCATTTAGTGAGGGCATAGTCTGTCCTTTCTTCCCTCACCCCATCTAACACTCCCTGGAGGCTCTGGTATGGGCTGAGCCCCATGCAGGCCCGGGGGGGGGGGGGGTGCCTGTCAGGGTTTCACAGGCTGTGGGAGGGGGAGTGACAGGCAAGTGAAGCGACCTCAATTGCAATATGGACTGTTCTGAGGGATACCCACCCAAAGTGTGGTAGGATCAGAGTGGAGGGGGCCGTACATTGCGCCTAGAAAATGGAGAAGGCTCCTGGAAGAGGGGAGATTAAAGATGGACTGTGAAGAATGAATATAGAGTCTTTAAGTAGAAAGCCAGGAGGGGAGACTGTGGAGGGGAGCTCAGCAAGGAGACCCATCTGGGCTTGTGTCCCTAGAGTCAGACACTGTGGCAAACTCAAGGCCCGGGAGTATGGCTACATGAAGTGCTCCAGTGATGGGGGTAATTACAGGGCCACCTCTGAGTTCTGCACCGCTGGCTGTGAGCCACAGGAGAGCCCTGCCCAAGGGTGTCCATCCAACCTGGCTCGATCTGGCAGGAGCCCACCTCTGCAGCCATGAATGTCAATGTGGGTGTCCGAGCGGCAGCTGCACTTCTGGATCAGCTTTATGAGAAAAGTAGACTCGTCACTGTGTCTACACTCACAGCCCGAAACCTCCTGATATCACGGTGGTAGATCTGGTGGGTGTGTGCCCAACCCTCGACACTCGTCCGTAGGATAGGAGTGGAGAGTGTGCCTCTGGCCCTCACTCTGCAGCTCAGGTTGTTGCTGCGAATCCCGCCCTGTTTCTTCAGCATAGTGCTCGTAGATAAGCACGGTACTGACAGGACCATTATGTCTCCCTGGTGACACCTGTGGCCCTCTTCAACCTGACAGACACGTTCCCCTGAGAAAGGAGGAGGTGGTCCTACAAGCTGAAATGGGCCAGACCTGTAGCTCCTGATGTGATGGGTCCCCTCTTCTCTTTCTACAGAGGCCTAGGCACACAACAGGCCTAAAATATATCCTTGATGTACAGATTTTTATTTGAATTTTTTTTTTAGTCAACTTTATGATGACCTTTCTTTGCACTTAAAAACTAGCACGATGTTTTTTTTTTGTACTTTGAAGTGTTCCAAAAACTGATATGATTATATTTACTATTCCTGACTCTCTTTACTCCAGATGGCTGGTTAATTTTGTAGAGAAATTAGAGACCACAATCATACACATGCTTTCAATATGTTATTCAGTCTGACAGGTAACTTTTCTTCAATCTTTTTTTACATAAAACTTTTACTGATAAAATACTTTGGAGCAAAAAGAGAGATAGGACGGGAGAGACATTTCAAGCAAAGGAATGACACATGGGTGCTGGTTGAGAAACAGTCACCACACAGGGCGTAGGAGAAATAGGTCAAGAGAGGAAAGCAGAAATTAGATTGATGCATGCCAACACAGACTGCACGTTTGATGCTGAAGGCTATGGAGAACCACGGAAGGCTTTTAGATTGCTCATCGCTTTGCTCCAATCCCGAGGAAGCATGGAAAGGCTGAAGGCTGATGAGGGTCTGAAGAAGGCAGTGGTGGTGGCAGAGGGAGGGCTCAGACAGCACATGAAAGACAGGATAAGAGAACTAACAGACTGGAGAGAGAGACGAGGGAGGAGGAGAACCCTGAGAGAAGTAACAGAGAAGGTAAATGTGACACGTAGTTCCATTTGTCATCTGAGCCATGGCGCCCTGATATGTGGTCATCTGGACAGGGCTGTGTCCAGCTCAGGGCCAGAAACAGAAACTATCTATCTTTTCGGGTAAATACCTTTTAGCTGTTTTACTTGTTGTTCTGTACTATTCGGAAAATGTGCCTGGCCGGTGTGGACTCGGTGGTTGAGTGTTGACCCATGAAACAGGAGGTCATGGTTCTATTCCAGACCAGGGCACATGCTAGGGTTCAGGCTTGATCCTCCGTGGAGGGTGTGCAGGAAGCAGCCAGTCAATGATTCTCTCACATCATTGATGTTTCTCTCTTTTCCTCTCCCTTCCTGTCTGAAATCAATAAAAATATATTTTGTAAAAAAGAGAGACAATGCAAATAAGAAAGAAAAAAAGGGGGGGGCACTTATAATGCAATCACCCACTATTCACATTTTGATGTTATTTTGCTTTCAAATCAGTTTTCTCCCTATTGAAAAGCTGTGGCTATATTTCCCCTATAAAGGCCTCCCTGTGTTATTTTCAATGTTTTTGCTACTACCAGTGACGCTCTGATAAACATCAATGTGCAGGCACCTTCACACAGCTGTCAGAAAACATAAAGAGCCTCGGAGTGAAAGTGCTGGGAGAAAGTGTGTACTTTTCAAATTTTTGTTTATATGCCAAGCTTTCCTCCAGAAAGATGGAAACAATTTAAACATTATCAATCAGATTGCTGAAAGCTGATATCTTACTAGGTGTTTCTGCAATTATTCGTGACATGGACCATCTTCTAAAGTGCCCAGAGCAGTGCCTGGCGCAGAACGGGTGCTCTGTGAGTGTTCACTGAAGGGAAGTGTCACCATTTGTATTTTTCGACTGGGGACTCCATATATTCACATCCTTTGCCTAATTCTTCCACAAAAGTATTTGGCTTTCCTCATTCTTCTTTTGCGAGAACATTTTTTTATCTCATGACTATGAGCCATGTGTTTGTTATTTATGCTGAACTTTGAGTTTTACTGCCCTTGATTTGAACTTCTGTGTGCTTTCCAGTAAATTTTTAAAATATTAATTACCCTCTTCTTTGCAATTCCTGCTAGAATTCTATAGAATTTAATGAATATAGTGGGCTCCCTCTGGTGGTCACAAGAAAATCCCTGGATCCCAGGGGTTAGTACATAGTAAAACGTTAAGACTTCTATTTACAGGACACGGTACATTTTATAATTAATAGATTCCGAGTGGCTAGACGAAGCCTTAAGAGACTTCTAATTATTTTCTTCCATTCATCAGTGGGTCTACAAAGTGGCTCAAAAGGCCACTGTCCAAAACCATGCTTATAAGTCTTGCCTGCCAAATCCCTCTTTGGGGATTTCCTGTGTCTACAGGGGCATCACCCTTCCCCCAGGCTTGCAGCCTTGGGCACCTCTGTCCACTCCCAAGCCCATCCATCCTGTTTGTGAGTTCTGTCCACCACATGGTCCAGGGACTGTGACAGCTGCTCCCTGCCATCAATTCTCTTGGCCCCCATTCAAGTTCTCGTGACCTCTCCTCCAACGAAGTCCTTAGCAGACAGTAATCATCTCTCCTTCACGTGCCCAGCACCATTCTAGGGTCAGGGGATGTGATAGGGAACAAGAGAAGGTCCCCACGCTCTACACCCTCTCAGGGTTTCTCTGCTGGAACCAAATCTGCAATCCTGATCTGAGGTGATCTCTCCCTCCCTTTAGTCTCTGTAGGACTTTCCTTTTCAAACTCTTTCCATTCTCAACATATTATAGTTTTTCTGTGCTGTCGTCCTCCAACGGCCAAGATCTGCATTCCCTCTAACAGCCTTTGTCAAGATTGTCCCCAGGACAATTACAGAATAGGGAACACAGAGATGAGTGAATGAATGAATGAATGAGTGAATGAATGAATGAACACATATCTATGCATGGTAGAGAGGAAACTGAGACCATTCTCTAAAGAATTCTAGCCCTCCCCACCAAAGTCAGACATACAAACTACTCCCTTCCTCTTTGCACAGCCTGACATGTATAGTTGAACTGTCATTACGCTACTTAAATTTACCATAAACTCAAGTCAACTAGGAGTCAATACATTAAAAAGTATCATTTAAAAAATTCTACAAATAAGAAATAATTGGAAAGGGGATAACAATTTCCAGCATCGAAGTACTAGGAAAATATACTCCCTTCGCTAAGCTCTTTCCCAAGCCAATGGCTAGAACAAGCAGTTTCTACCAAGTCTTTTCTGTTCTGTAACATTCCCACAAGCTGTCGATGGATGCATCAGGGTCTGTGTCATTTACACGTGCTTTGTGCACTCCTCGGTAGATTTTCACTCCTCAGCTCAAACTCCCAAACACTTTGCAGAGCAGTGAAACTCTAACTCTGATTAATCTGTCTCTTAATTTCTGGAAGGTCACCCTACACTGCAAGCACAGTGCGTTTCATATGGAAACCACATGCAATGTTGCTGGTCTATTATATAAGGATACACAAAAGGCACAATGCGGAAATGGAGGGCATTAGCACAGTGACGAAAAGTTCGGAGTATTCCCAGGGCAGGTCGAGCCTGGTTAGAAACAGTGAGTTGTGTGAAGGGGCAGTCGCCCTGGGCTTTGTATGGGGCCGCTGGAGGCCCTGAGTGCCTGACCGGAGTCCCCAGGTTACACAGTCTCTTTTCTCTCTGGGTCTCTCCCTCCAGGGCTCTGTCACCAGCCTTTCCTCACCCATGTCCCAGAAGGACATTCCAATAAAGCCTGCCAAGCCTTTATTCTTTTCTCCCAGAATAGTCCCAGCCAAACACCAACCCTGAATTTCCTCTCCCTACCTCTCTCACAGCCCCGGCTGACGTCAACGAAAAGGAAGACGGTAACAGGCCGCACATGGTGGATCGGCGCTGGCCTGGGGGCAACAGATCTGGCTTAAGAGTGACCAAACAGACTCTCGAGAAGCAGTGCCAGGCCCTGTTCTAAACCCTCTACATGTATTCACTCATTCAATCCTTGTGACAATCCTTTAAGGTAGATGCTATCAGAAACCCTATTTCACAGATGAAACACTGAGGCATACAGAGGATAAATTACTCATCTGAGGTCATGGAAGTAGTGACAGAGAATTTGAACTAGTCAGCCTGGGTTGAGAGTCCAAGCACTTTCCTACTGGGCCATGCTGCCTGTTGGACAAGTTCAACAGCAGGAGAAGACTGTGTGCTTCAGTGGCTAACAAACTGTCTCTGAAGCAGGACTGAAGTGATCACTTCCCATCTGTATCATTTTCACTTCTGGGAAGAGCACACTAAAATTCTTAGGGCAGCCCTCTCCCCCATTCTCAGCCCACACTCTGGCAGCATCAACACCAACCCCCATCCAAGAAAGGTCATATGACCTAGACCTAACTGATCAGTGCATCCATGCTCCAGGCACAGTAATTGGTTCAGGGATAGGCACCTGCCCCAAACCAAGAAAGTCTGGGTCAATTCTGGGACATTTTATTTAATTGTGGTAAAATACATGCAAAATTATATATTTTTACCATTTGAACTTTTGAAAAGTGCACAATCCCATGGCATTTACTACATTCTTAATGTGCATAGCCATTACCACTACTCAACATCACCAGCACTTTCCCATCTTTCCAAATAGACACTCTGTGCCCATTCAACAATAGCCCCCTGAGTTACTTAGCTAGAGCTGCCCCAACAAAGAACCATAGTCTGGTGGCTTCAATAAGAGAAATGTATTTTTTCATAGTTCTGGAGACTGGAAGTCCAAGATCAAAGTGTTGGCAGGTTCCTTCTGAGGCCTCTCCCCTGGGCTGGTCTTCCTCTGTGTCCTAATCTCCCCTTCTTATAAGGACACTAGTCATATTGCATTGGGGCCTACTTTAATGACCTCATTCTAACTCAATTACCTCTTTAAAGACTATATTTCCGAATACAGCCACTTTCTGAGGTACTGGGGGTTAGGAATTCAACACGTGAATTTTGAGGACACAATTCAGCCCAGAACACTTCTCCATTCCCTGCTGCTGGGACTTTTGAGAAGCAGAGCGCTCTGTCTGTTGGGGTTGCTGAGAAGGAGTGATCTACCTGTAGAGTTGTTTGGGGCCACCTTCAGGCCCCGAGGAGAAACTGTCTGAAAATGACAGAGAAGAGCTTAGTGGTGGAGGGAGAGGCCCTGAGCCTGACACACCTGATTCCGGCTCTGCCTCTGACCTTTACATTTCCAGTTACAGGAGTTAATAACTTCCCCTTTTTTGATTTATTAATGTAGCATGGTCAGAACGTTAGTCAGTGTTCCGAGGTTTCTAATAAATGAGTTAGTTAATGCAACCACCTTTTATACCAGAGGGGCCCACATCTCCAGGATGTGCAGGATGGGACACACGGCAGCTATTCACGTGGATTTAGGCTCCGAGGTGCCAGTCCTGAGCCGTCCTTTGGAACTTCAGAGCACAGTGAAGTGGGGTGCTGCCAGAGTCTCCCACAAATCAGGCTACTCCTGTAAGGTTTCAGGATTATTGCTCTGAGGGCCACCTTCCCCAACATACTATGGGCTCCTGTCCTCCAGCCCAGTTGACCCGGCCCTGCAGCATGCCTGGCTTGTGATGGGCTTCAGGATAAAGCGTGGGGAGCAGAGGACAGGGCGAGCAGCAGCCCTCCATCCCTCCACAACGTCCCCGGAGGACGGTCTTTAATAACATAGGACAAGAACCAAACCAGCCTACCTGTGGGGTCTGGTCACATTCCTCAGAGGACAGCCTGACAACCAGACAGGATTCCATCATTTAACCCAAACAAGGAGGCACCTGCTCTCTGGTACTGGACTGAGTCAAACCATCTCAAAGAGAAATTGCAAACCGAAAAAAGCAACACAGGGACAACCACCTCTGATAGCGTTGGTTTAAAAACAGGAAGGAAGCTACTGGCTGAAATGTCCATAAACGCTCAAAAAACCAGGCTGTCTTACCATAGCCACTAGCCACACGTGGTGATTTAAACTAAGATTAATAAGAATTAAAAATTCAGTTTGTCAGCTTCAAGGGCTTGATAACCATGAGCAGCTAGTGAGGCCGCCAACTGGACGACGGGACGATGTGCATTTCTATCATTTCACAAAGTCCCATCAGCCAGTGCTGCTCTGGAAGACTTCAGCCAACTGGTAAGCCCTGGGCAGGGAGCAGGAGAATGGCCTTGGGGAGGGGGGTATTTTTCACATGTAATCTTTGGTAGTCCTTGACATTTTTTTTTTAACACGTCGTATATTATTTCCTACTGAAAGTTAAACATTTTAAAGCTTCAAACATTTTTAAGCATTTAAATGCACAGGTAACATAAGAAGGTGCTGGAATATGGAAGGGACCTGGCTCAGTTGCAGGGTCTAAAGTAGGGGTGTCGAACTCAATCAGAGAAGGGGCCAAAATCTAAAATCCAGCCTAAATCGCGGGCCGAATGGTTTACTGAACAGTCATAAACTGACAATGTCATAAACTGACAGCGGAGTGCAGTGATGACAGCGCGGTGCGGGCCACATTGCAAGGCCTGGCGGGCTGGATTTGGCCCGTGGGCCTTGTGTTTGACACATGTGGTCTAAAGCCTGGGAATGCCTGTGGGAGGCAGAGAGGAGTTCAGGGGCAGCTGTGAGAACAAGCAGCCTCAGCCGCCTCCCAGGGTGCAGCCGCACTTGCACCTCATTCATGCTCACACCTGAGCCACACGCTGTCCCTCCCATTTCAGTCCTCTCAGAAACCTTGTAAGGTCCCCAGGGCGATTATCATTCCCCTTTATTTTCATTTCCTAAGGCTGCTGCAACCAATTACCTCTAACTGGGTGGTTTAAGATGATGGAAATGTCTCATCTCCAGTTCTGAAGGCCAGAAACCCAAAATCGATGTCTCAGCAGGATGGGTACCTTCTGGAGGCTCTGAGGGAGACCCCTCCCCCCACCCCACGCCCCTCCAGCTTCTAGTGGTTGCGATCACCTTCCACGGGCCTGCCTTGTCTGATCTTGCCTCCACCCTCCCAGGGCCTTCCCCTCTGTGTCTCTGTGCCCCACATCTCTCCCTCCGGTATCTTACAAGGACAATCGGCATTGGACTTAAGGCCCACCCTAAATCCTGGATGATCTCATCTTGATATCCTTGACTTAATTAAATCTCCAAAGACCCTATTTCCAAATAAGGCAGAGGTGGGGAGCCTTCGAAGGTCCTTGTAAAGGTCCTCGAAATCATTTGGTCTGGCCCTGCCAAGGCTGTAGGGGTGAGTTCATTAAATGTTTGATCAAATATAGCAGGCTAATTTTTTAACTTGGTAATTTCGTATGGCCTGCAAATGAGGTTATAAATATCTAAGTGGCCCTTGGCAGAAAAGAGATTCCCACCCCTGAAATAAGGTCACATTTATAAGTATGGGGGTTAGGACAGGGCCATACCTTTTAGGGGAACACAATTCAACCCACTACCCCATTTTGTAGATGAAGGGTGCAAGGCTTGAGGGCCTCTCATGCGTCCAAGATCACAGGACTTCTTCAGGGCCCAGCCCCTGCCAGTCCCCCTCCTCCGACTCAGGCAGGAGCAGCAGTCAGCCCCTCCTCTCAGCCTCATGGCTCCCCCAGAGTGTCACTTCACAATGGGCAGCACACACAGAAGAGCCGCCCCCTTCTCTGGCCTCGATTATCAGTCTGCCTCATCCTAGGATCTGACAAAAGATTACTCTGTCCTCCAGGCGTGGGAAGGAGCCAGGCCAGGGGGCTCTGCGGGTATCTAAGATCAGATGGGACCCAAGCTATGCAGGGTGGTCTGTGTGTCTGGACTCCCAACGTCTGCAGGGCAGATCAGAGCCAGAGAGAAAGGGAACGAGTTAAGGCTTCTGGTGTTGGAGAAAAGGCCTCTGTTGGAGAATGTGCCAGCCCCCGGGGTTTTGCATCAATGTAGGGCTCTGGTCCAAAGGGCTCAAGTGAGTCTCCTCCCAGCTGAAAGCGACAGGAGAGAAAGGATAGCAGGCATGGGCATGAGTGTGCATCGGGGCCTGGCTGCACGGACCACAGCTGCCAGGATGGCTTGATGGCAGCCACGAGCCCTCGACAACAGACAGCAGCACCGTGCCGACTGCCAGCAGGGCCCCTCCCAGAGAGCGGGGAAGGTCATTGTCCTCTTGTCAGCGGGAACTGGAGGCTTTGACCAGCCTTTAGCCTCCATAGTTTTCCCTGAGACCCTCTTGGGTCCCCCAAGGAAAGACAGGACAGAAGATTGCCTCGGGGTCATGGGCTTTGACCTATATTTTCTCTATGACCTTAAAAAACCTACAGAGTTCACTCCAATATTACCATCATTTTCAGTGAGGATCCTTATAATTAATAAGTGGAAGACCAAGGGTTGGACCTGCCTTGGATTTATTTGGGAGCTCGGTGCCCCATCCCTGCCTCCTCCTCCCAGTTCATCTGTCATATGTATTTGGGACTTTCAAGCTTCCTGTCAGCAGCCCCACAGCATGAAACCCAGTTCACTTCACCATCCAGGTCATGCCTACAAATAGAAATAGCTGAAACAAAAACTTCACTCCAATAGTTTTTATTCAAGTCTATGCTAGTTCAACATTTCAAAACACTGCTGTAGCCCAGGAACTGATTTCATATCTTATGAATGCATTGTCACTCCCAGTTTAAAAAACATCCTCAACACTCAGAAAAAAGTGTGTGTGGGGGGAATCATTCCTATTTTATACATTGTGCAGATCATCCCAATATTATTTATGCATCTAGATTGTTTTTTTTACCCATTGAAACACAACTTCTGACTTACTGAACAAAGAGTGATGTCATTACGTGTCATATCCTTTCCTCCTATCAAAACCTTGGGGAGGTCCTACTACTAAAAGCTAGCTCAAGCTGGACCATCAGGTCCTCTCTTGCTGGGCCCCCAGAGACTGAGTTTTCACACGAGGAGGTCCACCCTTGCAGACAACCTCGAGATGTTGATCATCAGTGAAGGAGGTTGGAAATGCCATGCAACTTGGCTAATGGAAGGCGTGACAATAAGGTTAAGGGCCACTGGCTCAGCTGCTGTGATCTATGTTCTGTCACTTCGTCAACATGGAGAGAAGCCTGGGAAGCATTATGACTCTCCACTCATTCACTGCTTTACACACCATCCTGCGAGAGGTTAATGCTAACCCTAAAAATGCCAGGGCTGCAACTACACACCTAAATTCTCAATCATCATCTGTGCAAAGCTCCCAGGAGGACAATCAGGAAGACCTGATATGAATCAGGATTTGAGCCACATGAGTTAGGAATCAACAAACCCCAGTTCTATTCACAGCCATATTGGTCTATACACCACCAAAACCCAAGAGAGAGATGATTATTTGAATAATTCAGACCATGTTTCCTGCTCCCTTCATCTATCTCCACCAAAAGAAATGAAAGCAAACAAAAACCCCCACACAAACTATTTGGACAGATTATTTATCACGACACCCCTCCCCCTATAGACCCCCCAAGGTTTGAAATAGAGATAAGATCACAATGATAATACCCTGTGGCTGGTTCGTGCCTGTTTTTCTATCTTCAGAATGGAATGGCTGGTACTGTCCCAGCATCTATGCCTTGATTATAAGTCATCTCTAATTGTTCTCAGCTCCCCCGCCAATACCACCATCCCCGTCAAACCAAAACAGTTAACCATGCTGTGGCTCTTTGACTAACGACATGCCTGCCAGGAAAGAGGCCCCATGATGGGCCACAAGGTTCAACATACAGCTTGAGACCCAAGGCAATCATCTTGACCATGTCCTCGGCAGTTTTGAGCAGACACAGAGAGAAGCCAGGCCCACAGAAGTCAGGAGCCAGCAAGGATCAAATGTCCACTTACCCGGAGGGCAGACACATTCCGATGGCGCTTCCCGAACAGTCCGGAGCTTGACTTGTCCCTCCAACTTCTGAAACAAGAAGAAAAGGGAGGAGAATGAGGATGAGTTTGAGAACAGAGAGCGGTAAAATAGAAAAACCAGCAAAAACCAGTGTATATATATTAAAAAAAAAACAAAAAAAAAACAACCACTAGATCAACAGTGATGGGGATATTTTTGAGAACATTTTTAATAGGTCATTAAATTCTACAGACAGCTTTGGAATGAGAGAAGAAACAAAAATAAACATCGAGCAATTACTTGGGAGTCCCTGAAAAGAAGGCGGCACATTTCTGCTTTGTTAGAACATTTTCAAACACAAATCAAGGAAAGCTAAAACGACCGTGCGGTCCCAGTGAAAGTGGGAGGCTGGGCAGGGCCCTGGCGACAGCTTTCAGTGCTCGGATCACACTGTCCGCTTTGGAAGCCCTAGGTCCCTCCCAGCCCACTGAGCTCAGACACAATTCACCAGGCCCAGGCCCATCCACCAGAATGGCAGTTTTCCTTCCTTCTTACCTATGGGGATGCTTGACCTAGAATCGTGGTCGGCAAACTGTGGCTCTCGAGCCACATGCGACTCTTTGGCCCCTTGAGTGTGGCTCTTCCACAAAATACCACGGCCTGGGCGAGTCTATTTTGAAGAAGTGGCATTAGAAGAAGTTTACTCTTTTTTTTAAAAAAAAAAAATATATATATATATTTTATTGATTTTTTACAGAGAGGAAGGGAGAGAGATAGAGAGCTAGAAACGTTGACCAGCTGCCTCTTGCACACCCCCTACTGGGGATGTGCCCGCAACCAACGTACATGCCCCTGACCGGAATCGAACCTGGGACCTTTCAGTCCGCAGACCGATGGACTACCACTGAGCCAAACTGGTTTTGGCTAGAAGAAGTTTAAATTTTAAAAAATTTGGCTCTCAAAACAAATTTCAATCATTGTACTGTTGATATTTGGCTCTGTTGACAGATGAGTTTGCCGACTACTGGTAGAAAATTTGGTTCTGTACAATTCAACAGCGATCTCTGGGGATGCCCAACCTTGTGCTTGGTTTAGGCGAAGGGAAAAGAATTACCACAGAAATCAAGTCAACAGCTCTACTATTATGATAGCTCACAGTACAGCTTGGCACCACCACTGCCTGATCTGACCCTAGGAGTAACCTCTGTGGCCCGATTTATTGTTCCTGCCTCACTGAGGGAACCCAAGGAACAACAACAAAAACAACAAAGACAAGAAATTAGTCGCAAATCCCAAATCTAGATTTAGGAAAGTGAAGCAACTGGTCCATAACCCCCAAACTAGCCTAGGCTTGAGCCCTGACAAGAATATGCAAAGTATTAACTTTTCTCTAGGAAAAACAAAACAAAACAAAAACCCATAAAAGTCTCTCTAAAAGCAAAACAAAACAAATCCCAAATGTGTTAACCTTAGTGAAAAATGCACTATGACGGGCAGAAGGAGTACTTGAGTTTCAAACACGAAAATGTAATTTTTAAAGCACTGCTTTGTCGGATGTGAAAAGTGCACCCTGGTCTTGAGCCCTTGAGGCCAAGCCTGAAATTTTCACAGAAGACGGGACTCCAGCCAAGCCCTGTTTTGTCTCTGGCTGGAGCAGCCCAGCACCAGGACCCGGAGCCAAAAAATAATAATAATAATAAAAATAAAATAATAATAATAATAATAAAAGAAAAACCCAACCCATAACCAGGTTAGCTCCAGCTGCCTACAAAGCCTCTATCCCTGACTCCAGTCACCCTCATTTTCCAGATGGGCAACAGACAACAGATAGAACTAAGCCCAAGTTTTGGGAGAGCATGCACCTTGGTGGAGGAGTGCGAAAACAGTGCTACGGCAGGCAGAGGGAATAGGGTGCTGTCTTTAAATGCATCCACCCTCTCCATCCTCACGGCACCTCTGGCCCACAAGGCCTCCAAAATCTTAACATGGTCAGATCTCAGCCCCAATTCGGTTCCCCACCTGCCATGCACTCTTGCTCCATGCTGGAGCAACCTGCCAGCAGCCCCCACCCCCCAGAATGCCTCCCACTCCAACCCCCAAAGCTTCTCCAGGGCTCCCGTGGGGGGTGGGGATGAGCAGCAGCAAGGACCTGGACTGGTGCGCTGGTCCCTGGGGTACCACAGCCACGTGGGCCCTCACTGAGCCCAAGGCTGCAGAAGCTGCCAGGGTGTGTGGACAAGGGTGGCACCTCAGAACTCACCTTCTCCCCATTGTCTCTGCAGATACTATCATCGATTTCAAATTTTACCCGGAAAAAGAATCCAGCCTTCTAATTTAAGCCAATTTGTTAGTGGAGCTCTCATCTGTTTTGCTGTTGCTGGGTAGACTAGAAGTCACACTAATCCCCTGTCCCCTTTCTTAAACAAAAGCATTTAATGATAAAAACAAAACAAAACAAAATAAAACATGTAGCTTTTAACGACTGCGGTCTCACCTGGGCCTCTGCCCTAAAGAGGAGGGGGCACTCCACCAAATACTGATAAGAAACACAATTACGTTTAACCTACTCTTATGTTAAAATAAAAAGCTGACCAGGAAACTATTGATGAAAGGGTAAAAAACACACCTTACTGTTTAATGCTACTAGAGGGATCATAAATTACTGGGATTGAATTTTTGTTCTGTCATGTATTCTAACTCCTTTTATGCCTTCCTCTTTCTGGATCAGATGGAGAATCTGCAAAGTTTTCTCTCCAAATCCTCTACGCTACCCCCCTTCCAGGCCCCTAACTTTCTGTGTATTTGTAACTGTCCCTACTAAGCACACAGAGGGAAATGTTTGAATTAGAAACCCAATCCCACAATCTTTATTTCCATATGCTTTTTTCCCCCTATTTTTTTAATTTTTAAGAAAATATTCTTTTGTTTCCAAGTTTAAGAAATGACTTAAAAGCTTCGCCTTTTTATATTTGATTATCTGGTAGTACCCCTTGCATCTGTGAACAATATGGTCCTGGTTTTACATATGCAAACAAGTCCTGACTCCAAAAGTAAACAAAGGATGAGTTTCTGAGAAAAGATGAAGATTTGGGAAGCATTCCCTCCAGAAGTGTGGAGGAGGAGGAAAAGGAGGGGGACTTGAAGTTTTGAGGGAAGAATGGCAAGAGCAGAGGGAAAATTAATCAGGGAAAGTCATGTTTTTTAAAATAGCATTACACGGTCAGATGATAAATTTATTAACGAGCTGTTGGAGCGCTAGTCTGGAACATTTCACCAGATTTTCTATCACATCGTCAAATGGTTACATTTTGATGAAATATGAATTAACATATAAAAAAAGATGTAATGATTAATATCTGTAAAATGCTCTAAATAAAGCCACAAAGACATTCTGATCCTTTGACAAAAAAATTGCTACTTTAGGGAATATACCCTTAAGGAAATAAATCAACAGAAGCAAAAAAATATATATATATTCATGAGGAAGTTGTGTCTCAAAACAATGGGAGGGACTGTGCGTCCCTTGATGAAACTGTCATATCTTTATGAAATAGCATTATGAAGACCATATAGCAAGGAACAATATTTATGATACAATAAATAAAATGTCTACATCAGTGTAAAAATTCTGGCTTGGAGTGGCAGCAACTAGCAAATGCCACTCGCTTCAGTATTGGAATTATGGTAATTTACTTCTTTAGAAGTACTTTCTATAGTTATAATACCATCTTCTCAGTAAAAATAATAAAATAAAATAAATAAAATCTTGGAAGTAGAAGAAGAGCCTAAATGAAGCCCTTAAATCTCCCTGTTAAGGACAATTTTTGAATGATGGACAGATGACTCTGATTCCTCAGGAAGATCCAATTCCAGTATCAACTCTGCTAATATGCAACACAGACCTTAAAACAATGGTTGTAACTGCACTGCATATGTTTAGAAAGTTAAGTAGAGGCATCAAAAATATTAAGTGGTCTAAACGGAAATGCTAGAGATGAAAACTATTATGGCTAAGATGCAAAAAACAACAACAACAAGGTATAGGGGATTAATGGCAGATTAGACATTGCAGAAGAAAAGATTAGTGAATTGGAAGTTAGCAGTAGAAACTATCCAAAATGAACACACAGGGAAATAATTTAAAAGAAAGAATAAGTCCTAGCTTGGCTCAGTGATTACAGTGTCAGCCTGTGGACTGAAAGGTCTTGGGTTCGATTCCGGCCAAGGACACATGCCAGGGTTGTGGGCTCAATCCCCAGTGTGGGGCATGCAGGAGGCAGCCAATCAATGATTCTCATTATTGATGTTTCTATTCCTCTTCCTTCCTCTCTGAAATCAATTTTTAAAAAATAATTTTTTTTAAAGAAAGAATAACATCAGTGAACTTGGGATTTCAAGTGTTCTAATATACAGGTGATTACAGTCCCCAAAGAACAGAAAAATAATATTTAAAGTAGTAATGGCCAAAATAATTTTCAAAACTTGAAAACTATAAACCCACAGATCTAAGAATCTCAATGAAACACAAGCACAAACACATGAAGAAAACTACCCCCAATTAAACTGCCTAAAACCAGTGATAAAAGCAGGCAGAGAAAAAACATATATGGACAAATGAACTCTCATACATTGCTGGTGGGAATGTAAAATGATACAATGGCTTTGAACAACAGTTTTGCAGTTTCTTATAAAGTTAGTCATATACCTATCAGTTATTCCTTTCCAAGGTATTTATTCTCAAGATAAATTAAAGCATATTCCATATGAAGACTTGCACATGAATGCTCATAGCAGCTTGTTTGTAACAGCCAAAAAGTGGAAACAACTCAAATATCCATTAACAGGTGAATGGGAAAACAAATTGTGGAATATCTTCATAAAATACTTGATAATAAAAAGAATGAACTAATGATATATGCAAAATTATCAAACAAAATGTTAGTAATTACATCGAGTGAAGGAAATCAGACCTCTCTCCCCTCAAAAAAGGATGCATAATTCCATTTACATATAAATTCTACAAAATGGAAATTAAGCAATTGGGACAGAAATCAGTAACCTCTGGTGGCAGGTGGGGAGGGATGGAAGAGAGAGAATTCAAGGAGGCAGAAGAATCTTTTAAGGGTGACGAATGTGTTCACTAACTTGATTGTGGAGATGGTCTCACAGGTGTGGACATGTCAAGACATATCTAATTGTACATTTAAAACATGTCAATTAATTGTATGCCAAATATACCTAAGAAAGCCAAATAACAAAACCCCCCAGTCACGGCTCCCACAGGCTTGGCCGGGGCTGCAGAGCTGGTATCCTGGGCTCAGCACACTAAGCCTCAGTTCCGCCTCAGTGCCAGGTAAACCTTGCTACAGTCAGGTGGGTGAGAGCATCTGGCCCTACCCAAGCATTTGGCAGGAGCTCAGACACTTTTCTCTAAGGAATGTGGGCTTAACCAGGGACTCCCACTGGCACACGGAGTCACTCCGTTCCAAACCACATTGGCAAACATTTCCTTAATGGTCCCTGCTCAGTCCCTCAGTACCTCAGTGTGTTTTGAAAGGGTTGGTCTGCAAACAAAATGCAATTCTTCAGAAATCCTTAATTTGTGTTCCCACTCATTATTTTTCAGACACTCTTCACTTCCCATCCACCCCGCCTTCTGAGATTTTCCACCCTGGTCTGACAAGGAAACCCCACCACAGAAATAGAATGTTTCCATCACGGCTTCGGACCCATTGAGGAGAGGCCTCAGGCTGCTCCAGTATATGGCTCCCAAGCCTTCTCCACACCATGGCCAGTCTTCTCCAGAGGCCCAGCCACCATGTCTGGCCTGTTTAAATCCCAACACTGAGCCTGGCCAGCATGGCTCAGTGGTTGAGCATTAACCTATGAACCAGGAGGTCACGGTTCAATTCCAGGTCAGGGCATATGCCCAGGTTATATGCTTGATCCCCAGTGGAGGGCATGCAAGAGGCAGCCAATCAATGATTCTCTCTCATCATTGATGTTTCACTCTCTTTCCCTTCCTCTCTGAAATCAATATATTTTAAAGATAATAATAATAAATCCCAACACTGAGTTCCACCTGCTTCCCACTGTCACTGCTCTCTCGGTCCTGGCCACAGTGTCTGGGGTTTCTCCTCATGTGTCAAGTCTGATTAGATGGTGTTAGGGGCTGAATCATGGCTCCCCCCGCCCCCCCTCCAAATTCACATGTTAGAGTCCTAACCCCCATCCTTAAGAATGTGACTGTATTTGAAGACAGGGTCTTTAAAGTGGCAATTAAATAAAATGAGGTACTTATTGATATCCAGTGGGACTGGTATTCTTATAAGAAGAGGAGATTAGGAGTCTGACATGCACAGAGGAAAGGCAATGAGTAGACACAGGGAGAAGACAGCCATCTGCCAGCCAAAAAGAGAGGCCTCAGGAAAAACGAACTCTGCTGACACCTTGATTTTGGTCTTTCAGCCTCCAGAATTGTGAGGGAAGAAATTTGTGTTTTTTAAGCCATTCAGACTATGGTACTTAGTTAGGGCAGCCTGAGCAAACTGATTGAGATGGGGTCTCCCAGACACCCTACCCCACCTTCACTTACCTACTTCAGATTCCCCACCTCCCCAAGGGGAATAAAGTGAGAGGAGGTGGAAAGGACCCGGAGGGCTGGGATGCTGGGCTGAGTGAGGAGATTTCACTTATTGGCCTGGGAGGCACTGAGGGCTGGTGAGCAAGGGGAGGGAGACCAACTTGAGACTATGACCTCCCTGGGATATGGAGTGGCAGGACTCCGACAGTCAAACAAGTAACTATTTCAAGAAGGGCCCCACCGATGGGACTGAAATGAAGGGGCCAAAAGAAAGCCCAACAGCAGGTCCCGAAGTCTGAGTAGTGAGGCATCTCTTTCCCACTCATCCCATTCAAGGCCAAGCCTGTATGGTGGGAGACTCCTTACAGGAGTGGGAGGAGGAGGAGGAATTGTGCCTGGGGAACACCCCTAGCACTGAATGCTAATAGTTCTGGCAGCCCTCTGAGTGCTCGGATTAGCGAAGTACGGGGAAGGCAAGAAGGGAACTGGCAGCTTCTCCCGGGAAGAGTGCATCACTTCATTCTCAGAGAAACGAAGGGAAGCACTCTTTTTGCAGACGAGGAAGTGGAGGCTTGGAAAAGCCAACTCATTGGAAGCAGGTCCACACTCCAACCCAAGTCTTCTAACTCCAGAGCCCACAGCCTGAGCTGTGCGGGCCCCGTTGGAGAGGCTTTTAGGAGGACTTGGCAGGGACAACTTCTGTGGGGAGGCGATGAGGTCAGGTTTCACCCTACCCGCTTCCTTCAATGGTTCCTGCGTGCGCACAAGCACACACGAACATGCCCCATAACTCCCCCCCACTCACATTCACAAACACCCTCATGCACATGTATGGACATGTGTGCACTCATAATGCACTCACACGTATTCCCACACAATGTACACATTGCGCATGTATGCTGACATGTATGCACACTTGATCTCACACGTATACACGCACTCTAATCCCACTGCCATGTGACCGTATCCTTGATTTGCACCACCACCTGGGTCTGGAAACAAGATGCTGTAGATGATAGCAGCCCATACATCACACAAAAAGGCATAGTTAGATAAATGGACAGACTTTGCTTTTTTTATGTGATGATCCTCCTCGGAGGCCCAACGTTGAGTATATTTTATGTAAACTGTCTTCTGAAACACAAGAACACACTCTAATTGCTTTATGATTTGTTTCACAATTCAAAGTTGGAAGCGAATTCAATTTTTGAAGTTGACATTACCCATTTGAAAGCACCCCCCTCCATCCCACCCCGAATTTTGTGGCTACATCAGAAATTAAAATTTTCTCATTTACCAGTGTGAACTGAAACAGATGTGTGTGAGGCCTCTGGTTCACCAGGCTACAGACAAGCATTTGGGGAAGTCTGTACTACATTGAGTAATCACAAAATTGGACAAACCTATTAATCAAAGCGAATTTACTAGGTGTTTGAAGCTCTTTCGCAATGAAAAAGCCATATACTAATTTTCAAGAATAATAACATTTTTAGCTTGGTTGTAAATGTGAAATTTTGCTCAAATGAAAGAAAGAAAAAATGGGGTTATGAAGCTGATTTGATCTTTGCTTTTTTTTCAACAAGACACATTTCCCCATCATTGATTTGGAAACAGGACATATGTCCACACCTTTTCTACTTCTGCATGGCCTAAACAGGCTGGCAGAATCCTAGTGCTAAAAGGATCTTAAGGTCAGCCGTGTAACCATGGGGCTTCCTCCCCAATTAGACACAGACATTCCTTCTGGGCTTAGTCAAAGAAGGCATTCTAATAAGAATAGCCATTTTCAGGACTTGTATGACGTGCTGAAGCACTTCGGGCATTATCAAGAAACCTTAGGCCAAGGATGATAATCCCCATTTAACAGGTGGGCAAACTGAAATTTGGAAAACCAGCCATTTACCCCAAGTCACACAGCTGGGAAATGGTAGGGATGAGAGGTGAACCCAGGTCTGCTTAAAACTAAAGTCTTGCCCTCCACCCTATGGGTCTGCCACCTACGGAGGATGTCCACAGACAGAAAGAAGCTGCTGCTATTTTTCCCCTTTTGGGGGGGGGAGGGTGGGGGGGAAGGCAGCATCTGGCAGGACGACTATAGAAAGGGAGGGGGACTAGGAGTCAGGTTACCCAGATTCAGGCATATGCTGCTACCTGGGCCAGTCATCGTCCCACTCTGGGAAGGGAAGGCCACCTCATGGGGGCCGGGGGCTGGGCTGGGGCTGTTATGTAACAGGGAAATGTATGCGAACCCTTTTGCCCAGGGCAGGCACAAGGGAGGGACCTCATCGTCCCCCCTAATCCTCTAGGAGTGCACTGCCGTGCCTTTCTTTAAAAACGACATCTGCAAACTTATTTTTTCTCCCAATCGTTCGTGCTTACTCCTAAAATATGTTTCCGGATGTGATGAAGGGATGTCTTCTGAGAGCCTTTGTCAACAATTAAAGATTAATCCCTATGCTGCACATGGAGAAAAGCGAACCGAGAGAGCTGGAGGGTGTGTGTGGCCTCCGGAGAACGTCCCCTAACTGAGTTACATTTGTTCACAGAACTGGAAGTCACAGCGGGGACCCGAGCAGCGCTCGGCACTGCCAAATGCTGCGCAGGAAAGGCTTCTGGCACCAAACCAGCAAAGGAGACTAATTCTGAGACATCTTCAGAGTCTCCTCAAATCTTATCTTAAGGCTTTGCTGGTTATCAAACATTTTCTGCTCTTAACAACAACAAACCCACCTGAAATAAAATGTCAACCAAAAGATGGACTGAATCTACTTTGCTCAGCATAGAGCGTGAAGCATAACGTCACAATGGCGTGACAGTTTCAGACTACGCCAGGAAGATAAACATGTAAAGTCACGGACAAGCTTAGATGTTCCAAACTCAAAACAAAAACACGAGATGTTCCTCCATGGGCAGTTGCTCTATGTCCCAAAGAAGAACAGGAGAGACTTTGCCCACAAAACTATTGGCTGTCCCGTTACCTGTGCCAACAGGAATGTGGAGGGAGCCTAGTGCTGCGTTGATAGAGGATGCAGATCCCATGGATGGGATCCTCTGCAGCCATGAAACATGACCATAAAGATTGTGCAGCATCTGCTACAATGTTTTGTTTTGTTTATTGATTCCAGAGAAGGAAAAGGGGAGGGAAAGAGAGAGAGAAATATCCATTGGTTGCCTGCCGCACTCCCCGAACCAGGCATGTGTCTTACCTGGAACTGAACAGCAACCTCCTGGTGCATGGGGATGACGCTCAACATTGTCTGGGCCTGAAACAATGTTTTTGTTTGATTTTGGTTTGGGTTTGTTAATCCTCATAAGAGAATATTTTTTTCCATTGCTTTTCGGAGAGAGTGAAAGGGAGGGTGGGAGAAGAGAAAGAGAGAGAGAGAGAGAGAGAGAGAGAGAGAGAGAGAGAGAGAGAGAGAGAGAGAAACATTGATGTGAGATTGCACATCAATTGATTGCCTCCGCAAGCTCTCTGACCAGGGTTAGGAAGCAAAATTGCAACCCCAGGTACATGCCCTTGACCCTTTGGTACTGCACTGGCTGGTGCTGCCACTGTTCAGGGCTGCAACAATTTTGTCGTTGTTAGCTTGAAATATATACAAGCGAGAGATAAATGATGTATACTCTGCGGTAATATTATAATTAGTTAAGGGTGAATCTGTCTATGGATAAGAATTGAAATGGATGCTGCCAAAAGTTAAATAGTTCTTGTTTTATAGTGGTGCAATTATCAGTAACCTAATTGTGTTAAAACAATATTATAGCTTGGTTCTTTTTTTTTTAAAGGAAGATGGGGAAGGGTTGCTGAGTTGGCGTGCTGTTCCCGACACTGGAACTAACACCCTCAGTGAAGGAGGTGGGCACATCTCAGGAGCAGCAGCGCTGGAGAGCTGATGAGCGTGTCCAGGGGCAAAGAGAAAAGGGTCTACACCTGCCCCGCAAAGAGCCGGGTTGAAAGAACTCTCCACCACCGGCACGGAGCAGTGCCTCCTGGTGCGGTGAGAACGAGAGAAAGGAGAGAAACCTGTGGAATTGTGGTGAGAGAGAGGGCTTTCTCTGAAAGTGGATGATCATATCACCACCAGGGGTCCCTGGAAGGAAAAGACAGTGGGTCCCAGTGCTCAGAGCTCACCCCCCTTTGCTGGCCTCCCTTCTCTACTCCGAACCACGACTCCTCTGGACAGCCCGAGTCGTGTTCTCACCTCCAGGTGGAGAGAACCGAGGCTCTGAGAGGCCCACGGCCAGCCCGGGCCGCACAGCAAGCAGGCAGCCGGTGGCTGCCGAAGACTGAATGCTTGTGTCCCCGCACATTCCTATACTGAAACCTAGTCCCCCAGGTGATGGTGTTAGGAGGTGGGGATCAGTGCCCTTTTTAAAGGGACCCCCTTCTGCCATGCGGGGACACAAAGAGAAGACAGCCCTCTGTGAACCAGGAAGCAGGCTCTCCCCACAGCATCTGCCTCCAGAACGGTGAGAAATAAATGTTTGCTTTTTAACAAACAACTGTGAGAAATAAGTGTTTTGTTGTTTTCTTGCCACTCAGTTATAGCAGCCTGAATGGACTCAGGCAGTGGCCTCTGACTCCTTGTCCAAAATGCTTCCTCTGCCAAAGTCAGGCCTCCCAAAGCCACCATCACACACAGCCTCAGGCAAGGCTGTGGCATCGCCCAAGCACTCGCATCTCTCTGTTCCAAGTCACGGGGACTCAGGGTGCCCCAAAGACTCCTCGACCAGGCCAGAGGAGTGGGGCCTCCTTCCTCATGAGGACACTTCCCATGAAGCCGATGAAAGTGGGCAGAGGAAGGTGGGCCTGGGACGAGGTGGCCCTGACATGGGACATGTCCACATGCTATAGGCTGGACATGGAACTCAAACACAGGATGCCTGCCCATTCTTTCCGTTCCTCCCTTCTATGGCATCCTGTAAACCCGGGGGAGCCCAGGTCTGTCTCCAAGCATGTCAAGGCCTCCATCTCAGACACACTTCTCCCTCTTGCAATAACCTCTGTCTTCCACATTTCACGAGGCCGTCATGGAGAAGTTTCAAAATTTTTAAGTTATTCTGTAACTTATCAAGTTCATATTTTGTAAGTGCATTATATTCAGAGAGAAATACAGATTTCAATACTGCCTCAGATAAACCCAAATTTATCAATCCTATACATGTATAATAAAAGCCTAATATGCAAATTGTCCCCTCAGGCAGTCATTCAACCAGAAGTTCTACTACTCACTATGACATGTGTTGACCACCAGGGGGCAGTGTGGAACATGGCGGGCTTCGGCAATGCGGTGCTGGCAGTGGGGGTCACTGAAGGCGATGCCGGCTCCCAGGGACCCCGCTGTCATCGGGACCATGGTGGGATGGTGGAGCAGGTGAGCAGGCGGTGCCAGGCCAAGGCAGGTGTGAGTGGGGGCCCAATCGCCCCGCAGAGGGCGGCCAGCAGTGGCGGTCCCCCCGCCCCCCGCCCCCCCCCCCCCCGTAATTATTTTCCTTTCAATGTGCACAAATCCGTGCACCAGGCCACCAGTGTGTGTGTGTGTGTGTGTGTGTGTGTGTGTGTGTGTGTGTATGCCTTCAGAACAAAAACTGACAACTTACTGCCTATCCCATTAGATCAAAAATCCTTTATCTGGATTTCAAGACATCAGATAGGAATTTCTCCAGAATGTGGCTGCAGCTTCTTGCCCAAGCCCCCCTCTCATTATTCCTTGGATGGTCACCTACCAGCCCCGTGTCCTCTCCTCCTTCTGACATCAGCACTCCAAGTTGTCCTCTAGGAGCACCCTCTGCTCCCAGTCCTTTCAGCACATGAGGTTCACACATGTGACACAGGAGCCCTGCCCCCAAGCCTGGCAGGTCAGAGGCTGCCCCACTGTCCTCAGTGGCCATATTGACCCTCAGAGGCAACCAGGAGGCTTCTGCCAGGGCTGCTGGGAAAGAGAAACTCCAGCTGCTGGCAGCTGCCCTGCCACTTCCTGGGGGAGTAAGGGCATCTTGAGAAATATGGAGCCAGTACAGAGAAACACAAAATCAAGGTGCCTCCAGTGGTGCCCGAGCATCATTTCCCTGGATTTCTCATTTACTCAAGCTAATAAGTCCCCTTTTTAATTTAAGCCAGTCTGGGTTAGGGATCTGTCACATTGCTATTTGAAGGAACAAGGACCCAAAGGCATCTGGAAAGGCTGACTCTCATGAGATATCAGTGAGGGTAAAAGGGACACTCTGCTCTGGGGACCATGACCCTAACTGTACAGGCACTGGCAGGGGACTTGGAGGCCATGGCGAGATATGGCTACTGAGAAAGCCAAGGGGCCTATGGCTGAGGGGGGTGCAGAGAGGTGGGGGAGCAGAGCTGCCTGTGCACACCTCATGGGTACAGGGCCCCATACATGGTTTCAGGTGCACTGATCTCCTTGTTCCTCAGGGTGATTGGGCCAGTTGCCTACAGAGAAGGAGAAGAGAGGAGAGGGGAGGGGAAGGGAGGGGATGGGATGGGGAGGGGAGGGGAGGGGAGGAGAGGGGAGGAGAGGAGAGGGGAGAGGGCCAGTTGCCTCCAGCTCGAGCAGCCTCTTCCACTTGCTGCAGCCTGATGAATAAGTATTACCGTCTCCTGTCTGATGTGGGGGAAAGTTGGAAAGTCGGGCCTTAGAGTGCCATTCCCAGCGTGGAGGCCACTCCAGCTAGTCACTCTGGGATCAGAACAGCATCTGCTTATGGGCTAAAGACCATAAACTGCAAAGCATGAGATTGGAACAGAGAGAAATCCCAAGTACAGCAACCTTGCCTTTGATATGGCCGGAGGCAGACTTGGAGAGTGCACCCTGAGGGGAACAGAAATTGTTTGGCTGAAGAGTTTTTCCCAGAGCATGGAGCTTGGGAAACACTGCAATGGAAGGGGGTTTGGTTATGAAAACTGTGGCTGGCCAATGGATACTGCTCCGACCTCCTCTGGGGTAACAACACTTAATGGTATTCACCAGACACCTAGCCATTCTCAGTCTTCTTTCCTCGAAAAGCCACAACATGCCCGGCCTCAGGGGATGAATCAAGATTGGCTGACTCCATGCGGCCAGGCCCGGAGCGGCCGGGCCCGGAGCAGCAGCAGCCAAGTCCAGAGCAACTAGGTCGGGAGCGGCAGTGACCAGACCCGGAGCAGCTGGTTGTAGAACGAACCAGAGCAACAGAGGCCAGTCCCGGAGCAGCCAGGCCCGGAACAACTCGCTCCTTGCCTGCCCCTGCCCCACGGCTGCCTCTCAGACATGGCTGGAAACTTTTGCGGGAACTTGAGGGTCTGCTGAATCAAGTGATGAAGGCTTAGATCTGGATGTGTTGAGTTAGTATAGTGCTGGGGTGTTGATCTGTGAGTGCCTTGGGTGGGGCCTGGATGAGGCTGGTTGACCTATTTGGAAATGTCTTTTGTGTGAAGTGTATCATTGGGCATGTGGAGGTATTATTGATATGAAAAAATGCTAAGTAACTGATTTACTATCTGAAAAGGGAGGGAGGAAGAGACTGAACATAAACTGTGCACCTATGGATGAGGACAATGGGGGATGGGGAGGGGACGGAGGGTGGGGTGGGAACCTGGTGGAGGGGGGAAGAAATGAGGAACCTTTGTAATAATATGAACAATAAAGATTGATTTAAAAAAAAAAAGAAAAAAAAAGAAATCAAGACATAAAGATGTCCAAAAAAATAAAATTAAAAAAAATAAAATAAAAATAAAAAAAAATAAAACTTTTCCTTAAGTAGAAAAAAAAAAAAAAAAAAAGATTGGCCGACTCCATTACCTTTGCCAGTGACAGGATAACGGTGATCATGGGCCCTGGCTCTGGCTATAAGGGAGGTCTGGGAATCTCCCTGCTGACTCAAATAACAGAGAAAGCTAATCAAGAAGATGACTCTTTTTCCTGCCTCCTTCCCTTCTACCTTGGCTACTCTTGTGTGAAGACTCATGCTGAGAATTGTAGCACCCATCGTGGTCAGGTCACTAAACTAACCCACAATCTTCTGAATGACTTCCAGGCTTCTCTGGTTCTGCAAGCTAATTCCATGATTGCAGTGCTTAAGGGACCACACTCAGGTACTGTTACTCATCATCAAAAGCACACTTACTGACCAACACTTTCTTCCATGTTATCTTTGCTTGTCATTCACTACCCAGGCAGTGGTGACCAGCATACTGGGAAGAGGAAGTTGAGGCTTAGAAAGTTGAAGAGGTGAGATGACAGAGTGAGTGATATGGTGGGACTGAAACCCTTCTCTGCCTGTTGGTATACATTCGTTCAGTTCAGGTTCCCCAGCTTCAGGAGCAATGCCGTGCATCTTCAAAGCCAATACGTAGGATTTGAAAATGGTGGCCTGGTAAACACCTGTTCTTGCCACCTCACACAACCACATCAAAATTACAAATAAAATACAGAACAACCATCACCCAGAACCGCTGGAAAGCTGGCTGAATGCAAGTCTTACAATGAGATAAGAAGAAAACACACTGAGACTGGTAGGAAGCGTGGAGGTGCGGAATGGAATGGTCTGGCACCCACATGTGCTGTTTTTTTAATCGGGAAGAAGATTGTCTCTGTGGATGCCTCTTGGAGGAGCAAGGTGTCCCAACCCCACAGCAGCCCCCGAGTCCAGGGTTCCAGAGCTGGGAAAAGAAGTCCCTATGGGAAGTAAGAACTACGGGCTGTAAAAACCACTGCAGATTGGGGCTCGGGGACACAGAGACTGCTGGAGACCCAGCTGTTCCTCTTAAAAGGCCAGCACCATGAATTGAACTTACAAGGTCCTGCTTCCTCTGAGCCCCAGCACCAGGGCGAGGCTCTGGGAACACAGACACATATGAGGAGGAACTGGATTGTCAGGGATTGGGGCAGGAACTCAGGAGCAACTTTCTCCCAGACAGAGGTGCTCTCAGGGATCATTGTTCCTGTGATGGGACCTCCCCAGTGACAGAACTGACTGGCAGCCATTTCTGTTTGCTCGCCCTAGTGATTCCTGAAGAGCCGCCTCATCTAATTTACAAACCCACCCAAGCTGTGTGGAGCAGCTTTTGCATAGGAATGGCCTGTCCTTTTTCAGGCTAACATCTCTCAAACAAGCTGCAGCTGGGTCAGGGAGCCCCAAACCTATCAATAAAAGGTCCAAGACCCAGCACCAGCACCAGCACCAGCACCAGCCTGCCTTATTTCATAGCTGGGCCTCACTTGGGCACTTCCAAACACGATAAAGAGGAAGAATCTGCAGATCTCTCTGTAGGTCCTGCTGAGTGGAGAAGCTGACTTTGCACCTCCCTGGAGACCCAAGAACTAGTGTACCAATGGTCAGTATCAGACCATATCAGATTATAACTCTGCACATCCATAAGTGATACACTCAAGGGGCAGACTCAGTGAGCACTAAAGCCCCACTGAAGCAAGTCCTACTCCACAGGGGTGTCTCCTGCACAGCAGCTCTCTCACTGTAGTTCAGCTGGTCCTAACAGTCAATTGGCCTGGAGGTCAATTCCTCCCAGTGACACCAACAGCAATCAAAGCTCAACTACAAGACTGTGCACACAGCCCACAAAGGGGTGCACCTAGAGTGTCCACCTTAGGGGATTGGGGAGGCTGAGCCATTGGGCCCTATAGAACACCTATTACACAAGGCCACTCTACCAACTCAAGGAGACACAGTAGCTCTACCCAATACATAGAAACAAACACAGGGAAGCAGCCAAAATGCAGACACAAATAAACATGTCACAAATGAAAGAAATGGAAGAAAGCAAACTACTGGATATAGAGTTCAAAATCACAGTTATAAGTTTACTCAAGAATCTTCTAGAAACCTCCAAAGAAATGGAAAAAAAAAAAGAAAAAAAAAAGAAAAGAAAACCAGTCAGAAATTAAGCATACACTGACCAAAAAAAAAAAAAAAAAAAAAAAATATACAGGGATTCAACAGTAGAGTAGAGGATTCTGAGAATCAAAACAACAGTTTGAAATATGAAGAAGCAAAACACACCCAACCAGAAAAGAGAAATGAGAAGAAAAAAAAAGAACCCAAAAATATGAAGATAGTGTAAGGAGCCCCGGGGACAACTTCAAGCATACCAACATTTGCATTATGGGGGTGCCAGAAGAAGAGAGCAAGATATTGAAAACCTATTTGAATGACAGAAAACTTTCTGTACCTGGTGAAAGAAATAGACTTACAAATCCAGGAAGCACAGAGAGCCCCAAACAAGAAGAACCCAAGAGAACCACACCAAGACACATCATAATTAAAATGCCACAGGCTAAAGACAAAGAGAGAATCTTAAAAGCAACAAGAGAAAAGCAGTTAGTTATCTACAGGGGAATGCCCATACGATTGTCAGTTGTTTTCTCAACAGATATTATGCAGTCAGAGGGAGTGGCAAGAAATATTCAAAGTGAGGAATAGCAAGGACCTAGAACCAAGATTACTCTACTCAGCAAAGCTATCATTTAGAATTGAAGGTCAGATAAAGAGCTTCATAGACAAGAAAAAACTAAAGGAGTTCATCACCACCAAACCAGTATTATATGAAATGTTGAAGGGTATTCTTTAAGAAGTAGAAGAAAAAGATTAAAAAATACGAACAACAAAATGGCAACAAATACATACCTATCAACAATTGAATCTAAAAATAAAAATAAACAAGAAATCTAATGAACAGAATAAACTGATGAATAAAATAGAATCAGAGGCATGGAAATAGAGCAAATTGACGATTCTCAGAGGGAAGGGGAGTGGGGGGAGATGGGAAGAGATTAAACAAAGATCTTATATGCATATATGCATTACCTATGGACACCGACAATAGAATGGCCAAGGCCTGGGGCAGGGCCGGGAACTGGGTAGAGGGGAGGAATGGGGGAAAAAAGAGGAACATCTGTAATACTCTCAACAATAAAGATTTTTTTTAAGCCAATATGTAAAAGTCCAATTTAACAATTAAAAAATGTTTGTGAAAGGAATACCCTGACAGTTGGCTCAATCCTCTCCCCCCCCCTCCCATCCCCCCCCCCCCAAAAAAAAGAGCAGAGAAAGTGAGCATGCCAGAAAGTATTGGACAGAAAGTTTTTTGGTTTGGGAGCCAGGAAATATCAAGGGGACAAATGTAGTTATCCATCTCTAGCCACGGGACTGAAAACTGAGCCTCTTTATTAAAATGTACACCGCAGAGCAGTCCTGACAAGTGACAGAGACGGAAAAATCTACAGTTGACTCTGGGTTTTACGGTAACAACTAATATATCTAGTTGATGGTAGGGAAGGAAAGTGCTTGAATTTTACCCTTGGTCTCTGTGTTTTTCTTGTTTTCTAAACGGACTGGTCTGGACAGTGGGAGACCAATAGCCAACAATAAGTCCACTGAAAGCTGGAAATGACTTGTGAATACAACTTAATGCTTCTTTCATGCTTGAATTAAACTTTCTTAATCTAGTAAAATTCAAGCTTTTGTAATATTATAACTATAGGTGCAACTATTGGGGGTTGATTACTTAGGCAGCCTATTTAAAGCACCTTAAAAACATATATCAGATGCTTGTTTTGCATTTATAGTTTTGGATCATACTAGAGATGCTATTGTTAATGATTCTTGCTAAAAAAAAAAAAATCCTGTTTTTATGTACTGAAAACCATTTCTCTTATTTTGTAGCATGGAAGGATAATCACCAGTTAACTTGAATATCCCCTTATTGTAGCTTCTGGGTCTCCATTGTCAGGCACATCAGCCGGTCCCAAATAAGTTATTTCATAGTTCTGTTCCCAAGGGAACAAACACAGTGGGCCCCATATTAACAGTGGCTTTTGTTGGCTTGTTTAAAATAAACTTTTTCTGACTTTAAAGTGGCGTGTGGTTGGTAAGGATTTCTCTTCTTTAATTTGGATGTGGTTTCTGCCTCCAAAACTCTGAAAACAATCTTGTTCGTAAAAGGACAACCTGCAGGCACTCTCTCACACACACAACTACTTCAGCTCCAGCTTTAAAGAGGCTTCACTGAAAACAAACTAGAACTGAAAAACATGTTCAAGTACAAATGTTCTTTCCTGAAGCTATTTTCAGTTCATTGGTCTTTTATACCTAATAGTTCAAAAAATATCTTCCCATCCATTTAAAGCCAATTACCAGCTCGCCATTATGTGCCTCCCACAGCCCCTTCCTCTCTGCCAGGGACTCTCAGGGTTACCAGCCAGGGTGTGCACACTTCCCAGACAATGACATCTGGGAGAAGAATGGGTAGAAGCAGAAACAGCATGGCCCTGGAAGACAGACACCTTTTACAGGGGGCACGAAAACAGCCAGAAGCTCAGCCCCACGGGCATTCACACCGTGGTGTCTCTGATGCTCCACTGGGATGGAAAAACTAGCCAGTTAGAACTCTGAGCACATACCCCTCAGATGTCAGGTTTAGTTACTTAGTTGTAGGATATGTTGAGATGTGTACACGCTAATGTCAGAATGCTGAATTGTGCAGCAAATCTGAAGTGGAAATCCCAGGATTCCAAAATGTTCCCTTTGCCTTCCTAGTGGAGGGAGAGGGGAGAGGGGAGAGGGGAGAGGGGAGAGGGGAGGAGAGAATGAACTGTGGTTTGCTCTGAGCCGCAGGAAGCCACTGCTCTCCCTGCCGACCCTCCAAATTCAGGACTCCATCCACACTCCTCAGAAGTGGCTGCTTTCCCAGACCCCCCCCTCCCCCCCATTAGAATAAACACAATTTGAAAGTTCTTTGCAAAAGGTTCTCCTGGGATTTCTGATTTACTCCATCCGGGCTTGCGGTTTATTTTTATACTCAGAGGGGTCTCCTATCCAAAAGAATAAGCCACAGTTCTAGCACTAACAGGTAGAAACTCAACTGACCTTTCATAAATCAGTTCCACACTCTGGTCTCTAGGGATTTGCCAAAAGATAATGGGGCTGCAATTATGAAACCATCACCAGGAGTTGCCAAGCAGGACCCTGGAGAGATTTCTGAAGTCTGCAGACACTTTCCAGGAAAAAAGAGGAAATCATTTCATGAAGCAGCAATTTTGCCTACATCCAAGCAAGAAGAGATGCAATGCTGGCTTACATTAAAGGGCTAAGAAACAGGTATGGTGAACTAGGACGTGTGGTGCTATCTTCTCCCATTCCCCCAAAGATTCCAAATTCCCTCAATGATGGATACCTTACTTAAAGATCACAGCTCTGCACAGTTCCGGGGGTTGGTAGTCACAGACCGGTCCTTCCTCTCCTCTACCCTGAAACACGTGCTTTTCATGCTACAACTGAAGATGCCCCTTTGGGCAGGGCCCTTGGGATCCACCTTTCCCAGGAGGAAGAGGATGGCTCAAACAGAGAGGCCAGGGCGCAGGAGGCAAGCCGGGCTCAGCCAGGGAAGCTCTAGTCCGTCCAGACTCTATGGGGAGAGGCACTGCTGCACAAAAGCTGGGGGAGGGCTTTGAGGACCCAAATGCAGCAACTGTAACCGAAGAAGCGTCAGTCTTATATGCTTTCAAGAAGACGCAGATGTATTTGCACCGCCCAGGTGGCAGCCCGAGATTGGTACCCAGTTTTCTGGCCCAGATTGTTTTCTTCCCCTCCCTCTACTGGTCTCATGTGGGCATCCCCTTCAGGTCTCGGTGGCACGGAGCGTGCAATCAGCGGCAGCAGCTCCAGAGCACAGCAGCTCCAGGATGGGGCTGCCTCGGAACAAATTTTTCTGGCGGTATTTTGTGTGTGTGTGTGTGTGTGTGTGTGTGTGTGTGTGTGTGCGCGCGCGCGCGCGCGCAGAGTGCGCAGGCTGGGCTGACCTTCAAGGTCCCAGCTTTAGGGTCTGTCTGGGGCTTTCCTCCACCGTGGCCCCTGCTGGCTGGGGCCCCATGCCCCTCCCAGGTACACCAGCGTGGGGAAGAGCAGCTGCTGCCAATGATGAGATGAGAGTCACCCTCCAGACACTTTCCCTGGAGCCTCTTCCTTATGACGGCACAGCTGAGGATCCCTGCGTGCATCTCAGGGAAGCAACCGGTGGCCAGAGCGCACACCCCCGGGGATCCTCTCTGTCCCTCTAACTCGTCCCCAAACAGGGCCCTTCTAACTCACGCTTCCCAAGGCCGCTAGCACTGGATCGCGACCTTGCGGCTGGAGGAGGGGCAGCAGCAGGACCCCTCGGGCCGGCACTTCGCTTTGCCAACCTCAGCTCCTCGCGCAGGCCACCAGGGTGGACTCGCGTGCACAGAACTAGCGGGCAAACCCTCCTCGGGGAGACGGCCACCCTGCCCGGGGCTCCCAGGGCACGGACACTCCCCCCGCCCCCAGTCCCATGCACCCCTTTCCTGGAAGCGCCCCCCATGCTCCTCACCTCGCGCAGCAGGCGCTCCAGGTGCGGCTCAGCCCAGGCGGACAGGGCGCCTGGGACCCCCGTGCGCCGCAGCAGCTCCCGCTCCTCCTCGAGCGCTGCCACCCGGCCCTGCAGCGCCGACGCCTGGGCGCCCAGCAGCAGGCAGGCGGCCGCGGAGCCCACGGAGAGCAGCAGGCACAGCGCGCTCACCGCCCAGGCTCCCACCGCCTTCGCCGCCGGACGACCCCCGCCGCCCGCCGGACCGCCCTTCCGCGCGCTGCCGCCGTCTTGCTCGCCCGGGCTCATGGCGCGATCTCTGCGTGTTGCTGTCCGAGGGGGCGGTGCAGCGCCGGGGCTGAAGGCTGAGCGCGCCGGGAGCGGGCAGAGAACCCTAGGCACGAGGTCGGCCGGCGCGCGGGGCTCGGGCTCCAGGCAGCAGCGGATCGGCGCACGCCCCCTTCCCCTCCGCCAGCAGCTCCGCCACAGCCACTTTGGGCAGTTTCCTCTATGCAGATAGACTCTGCCAGAAAAGGAGCCGGGACCCACCCAGGGGAGGAGCGGCCCGGTCAGCCCTGCGCGGCAAGGGGGCGGGAGCGGGAGCGGGAAGGGAGCTGTCTCCTCCGAGCCCCCGGCGCGTGCCTGGCGGACTCGGTGAGCAGCACGCACCTCCGCCCTCAGCGGGCCCGGGCCCGGCCCGGCCGCACCCACTCCCGCGCGGGCACCTCTGCGACCCCCCAGGATGAGCTCCCCCTGCGATCCCCAGATGTCTGAGATGCGCCCAGAGACTAAGAGCGCCTTCTGCAGCCCACTCCTGGCTGGAGCATTATCCATGCCTGGCGAAAATGCCTCTAAACTTGTGAATTAACCATGCCGACAATTTTTTAAAAGCTCAGAACTTCAAACCCTGTTGGAAAACGTAGTGAGTCCGTTTTAGACGGCGCCTTAGCGCCGACTGGTGGCCGAAAGTGATCGCAGCGCGCTCACAGTCAGGGTAAAGCAGAAAGAATCTTAATCTTAGAATCTGAATTTCTCTACATTTATTATGTGCCAGGCATGGGGTGCTGGAAACGAACATTGTAAGACCTTGTCCCTGACAAGGCCTTTTAAGGACTTGTCAGGGACAAGGTCTTACAATGTTTGTAAAGGCCTTGTCAGCTCTCCTAGAGAGGGCTTCCATTTGAGAAAATTGAGACTAAAAATGGAAAAGATGGAGAAAAAGAACTCCAACTTTTATTGAGATGATGGTTTATCTATAGTAGAAACACAACTTGGCCAAAGCAACAATCAGTATGGATATTTAATCTATACTGTGGCTTTGCTGCAAATTTACACCACAAGTTAGGAAAGCCTGAATGTTAAGTGGCCCTAACAGTGTTTTCAAGAAAGAGACGAAAAGCTGGAAGTCAGGTGGGATTCTCTGCTCCCTCAGATTTCTACCAGCCATACTTATATCCTAAAATGGGCCCCAAGTAACTCTTCCATGAACTCTTCTAATACTCAAATAAAAATAATAAACTGTGATTTGGGTAACTCAACTGATTTTGAGAGAAAGACCGGTTATATCTGTCTTCCTTCTCACTCTGGGTATTTTAGATTATTTCTGTGCATTATCTTTTAAAACTTAAGTAAATTGGGGTTATGTTTAGATGGTTATAGATAGGTTCTGGAGCCATGCTACAATCTAGTATATACCCAATAAATAGTCTAAAACATACTTGTTGAGATTATCTACTCTGAAGAGGCCAACACCGTATTACATCTTAGCACTTTATTTTTACTTCCAAATGCATGGTTAAGTTACACATTGCTATTTAATGTTACTGCACTATGTTTACTACATTCCAGAAGCTTCTGCATTATCAAGCCAACCTCATTATCTGGAACACCCTGCTCTCAGATATTTGAACAAACTCCTCCTTATCCTTAGTTCAAAGTCCTCAGGTCTTCAAATCTCACTGCCTCCAAAAGACCACCCTGGACTGCCCAATCTAATGTGGCTATACCTGATACCCCTTCAGGACTATTCAGTGGCTCAGTCTTTATCACTATTTGAAGTTACCTTTTTATTAACTTTGTCTTGTTCATCATTGTTTTCTCAAAGAACAGAACAGGATCTGGCACAATTTGGTGCTCAATAAATATTTATCAAGTGAATTAAGGTGAAAATATATTTACAAGTCATTATAAAAGGCAAGGGAGAAAAGCCTGATGTCTGATTAGAGTCCTGGAAAGAACAGATGGCTGAAGACAGTCTAAACAGACTCTACAAACTGGGGCAGGCTAAGGGAAGCCAACAGAGGATGCTGATGAAGCACCCTGAGGTATCCACAGTGGGAGGCCATTACCACCCCTAGCTGAAGGGCTGAGGGGAGTGTTGTGGGAACTTTATGATCTACCAAACAGAAGCTGTGGCCTTTGGTCAAGAGATACGATTTCTTCAAAACCATAGTTTTGGGACTTGGGAGCTGGAATAAAAATACTTCTTTCCTACTTTCTGATCTGTGGGGCCTCGCACTGACCAAACCCACAAGTTAAGAAAGCCTGGTAAGAAAGCCTGGATTATGCAGAGCAGAGGTCAGCCCCCCAGTGGCAGAGAGAAGAGGATGACGAACAGATCTGGAGAGGGGGGAAGGAACTCCACATTAACTAATGTGTATGTAGCACCTGCCAAGGACAATCTAGCTTCTGCTGTCTCTGAAGGGCTAACCTGTCAGCAAGAGGCACTAATTTTCAGGGTGACCAGCAAACCACTTGGTGGAAAATTAACCACTCTGGACTTTCTTCATCCAGGGAAGTCCAGCAGTTTGCCAACAACTCACAAGGATGGGTAGCTATTTCAGGTGTGGGCTTGTCTTTCCTGTCTGCAGAGTTTCAGCTGGCACCACTATCCTTAGATGGCCTGATTCACAGGTATGGAGTCCCATACAATAGCACTCGACTAGGGGACTCACTATACAGCAAAGGAGCTGTGGGAGTGAGTCTATGACCATGAGATTCACTGGTTGTATTACATCCTGCAGCAGCCAGCCTCAGAATACTGGACTGTCTTTTGAAAGCACAGGTAAGTGCCAACTCAGGGCATTAAGAGGCAAGATTCTAAAAATGCCATCTTTGCCTGGCCAACAAGGCTCAGCGGTTGAGCATTGACCCATCAACCGGGAGGTTACAGTTCTAAGTCAGGGCACATGCGTAGGATTCAGGCTCCATCCCACTGGGCAGTGTGCAGGAGGCAGCCGATCAACGATTCTCTCTCATCATTGATGTTTCTCTCTCTCCCTTCTTCTCTGAAATCAGTAAAAATAGAACGTATCAGTAAGAATAGAATACATTAGCGGGGGGCGGCACCAGGGGAGCGGCCGTGCACCAGGAGAGGGGACCTGCAGTCACCGGCAGACTGATGCTTGCCTCCCGCCTTTTAATGTGTTTTTTATCTCAGAGAGGAAGCAAGGGAGAGGGAGAAACTTCAGAGAGAGAACCTTGGATCGGCTACCTCCTGCACGCCCCCCACTGGGGATGGAGCCCGCAACCCGGGCCTGTATAAAAAAAAGAAAAAAAAAAGAAAAAAAAATAGAATACATTAGTAGCCCTGCACATGAATCTATGCACCAGTAGGTCACTGCCACTCTCCTGTAGCTCTCTGCCCGCGGCCCTGCTCCCCCACTCATAGCTTGCTGCGCTGCCCTGGCCCCTCCTGTAGCTATGGGCATAATTTGCTGCCCCACCCTCCTGCAGATCTGTGATCTGGTCATTACGAAGTCGGTTGTGCCTCATGGCGTAATGGATAATTAGCATATTATACACACATACACTCACACACACAATCTATCATCTATCGAAAGAAATAAAAAGGATGGAAAAAAATGTACTATGCCAGTGGTCAGCAAACTGAGGTTCAAGAGCCACATGCGGCTCTTTGGCTCCTTGAGTGTGGCTCAGCGTTAGAACCACTTCTTCAAAATAGACTCGCCCAGTCTGAAAACTATTTTCTGTGCATGGGCCACAAAATTGCACTGTACGGCTTGCACGTGGTATTTTGTGGAAGAGTCATACTCAAGGGGCCAAAGAGCCGCGCATGTGGCTTGTGAGCTGCTGTTTGTCGACCACTGTACTATGCTAATATTAAAATAAGACAATATCTATTTGTGCTCATTTCACATGGTTCATATTGGACTAAAACCCCAGGTATAGAAATTTGCAGATTGTAAAATTTTGTATAAATCAATATAGGAGATAAACTGTGAAAACAATAGCTACTATATACCAGCACTTTATGTACATTATTTTATTTAATCCTCACCATCACTCTTGGGTAGTTAGTTATTAGTATTCCAACTCATAGCTGAGACTATAGAATATGTATCTTGTCTACCTATACACTTGTATAGGTAGTATCAAGGTCTGATTCCAATCTGACTCTATAGGCAAGCATCTTCACACCAACATCACTCTGTGTACAATTATGAGGACACACACAAAGTGTTGTAATTTGAAAAATATAAAGTAAAAAAACATTATTTAATATTAAACTCTATCAGCCGAAACCGGTTTGGCTCAATGGATAAGAGCGTCGGCTTGGGGACTGAAGGGTCCCGGGTTCTGGTCAAGGGCATGTAAATTGGTTGCGGGCATATCCCCAATAGGGGGTGTGCAAGAGGCAGCTGATCGATGACTCTCTCTCATTGATGTTTTAACTCTCTCTCTCCCTTCCTCTCTGTACAAAAATCAATAAAATATATTAAAAAAAATTAAAATCTATCCATAACTTTAAATATCATTTAGGCCTGTTGTCATTCATTCTCAAAATTGTACTTGCCATGTGCCACCAGCTTTTAAAAGTTAAAAAATTGAACTTGCTACCTTAGTAAATTAAAAAAAAAAAACCTGAACTTGCATTTTTTATTTATAATAGAAAACATTTTAAGTCACTGGGAATTCCTGCATATCCACAATTAATCTTTATTTCATCTCATTGCATGCAACTGCTGGTGACAGTAACTGGAAGAACTAGGCTTATGAGATGCCTTCCTCAAAAGGATATTTAGGGTGATTTCAAGTCTTAATAATTACCTCTGTTAATTATGTAGATTTTGCCCCAGAATTGTAACATTTAAAACCAAACTAAAACCAGGAAAGCAGCGCATATAAGAAAATGTTATCTGAATAGCAGATATCATTGATTGGTAAAAAAACAAATTTCTTTTAAAATTCCATCCCTCACTTCCAGTTGTCAAAAAACTATGACAGGGGTCAAAATATAATTGATAGTTTAGTAATTCCTTGTGCCAAAAAGAACAATTAACATCCAAGTTAAAGCATTTATATAAAACAAAATATTTTTTTTTTTTAATGGTGTGGCACTGCTCTCCAAAGGCACTGCACTACCAGGTCAACACACGGTCTCCCTGCTCTAAAAATCCACTTACTATGTTATCCTTGGATAGAGAATGTATGTTAAACTGACAAGAACAGATACCTACACTTGATCTTAGTAAAAAGGCCAAGCAGCAATGTACCTTTTATTAGTGGGACTACTGAACACCAGGTAATCTGCTTGACCTTTTTAATCACCCTATAATGCAGATATTACTCCTAAGTAATTCCAAGTAAGGAAGTAAAGTAACATACACTTCCCTAAACAGAGAACTGGGATAAAGTTGGAACCATGTCAGTAAGCCCGAGTTCTAAACTCGCTGAATTGATACAAGGATTAGCGACAGAGAAATAAAAAAATGGCTCAATGCTTATTTTAACTAGAGGCTTTTTAAAATCCAGGTGTTTGTTTTTAAAGACAGTATCTCATAGGTGTGTATAACCTCAGCCATACAACAGTAGGCTGTCAATCTGAGGTTCAGAATGAATACTGTCCTTAGATGTTATCAGACTCTATGATAAAGTTCTCCATGAATTTTTCACCCAAAGCTCTTCCATTCATTGACTGTTACCCGGACCCATTTTTGAATTGCAACATAGTGTATTTCTAACATCACTTTTTTATTAGAAGAAACTCTAGAAAAACTTCCTCTCTTTTCCTATCAGTTCATAGAATGGGAACAGAGGAATGGATACCACTCTGATGAAATATTGAATATGAGAAATTCTCACTTGGCTGGCATGGCTCAGTGGTTGAGTGTTGACCTATGTACCAGGAGGTCAGTTTGATTCCTAATCAGGGCACACGCCCAGGTTGTGGGCTCCAGCCTCAGTAGGGGATGTGCAGGAGACAGATATCAATAATCTTCTTCATTGATGTTTCTCTCTCTGAAATCAATTTTTTATATATATACTTAAAAAAAAAAAAAAAAAAAAGTATGGACCCGAGCGCAAAGAAGAGGGGGAGGAGAGCTGGCAGCAGACATTCATATAACGATTCCCAGGGGTACCACAATAATCACTAACCATTTCTTCCATCCTACCTAATTTATTGGTGTTTCATTTTAATTCCTAAAATACCAGGAATTAGGCATAAGAATTAGCAAATCCCATTTGTGAAGAATGTAAGAACCTATTTTTCAGAAAGGAAAAGGGGTTAGCAGTGATTAACTTAGTAATAAATAATCTGAAGGCCCTGGCCCAGTGCGTCAGTTGGTTGAAGCATCATTCCATTACAAAAAAGGTCATGGGGTTCACACACCTAAATTACAGATTCAATCCCAGGTTGGGGTGTGTACAAGGAGGCAAGTGATTGATGTTTCACTCTCTTCTCAAACCAATAAACATATCATTGGGTAATAAAAAAAAGAAGAAAAAAAGGATGATTTTGTTTATTCCTATATGCCAAGATCAGCTATGCTGAGAAAATGAGTTTCTAATGGAGAGCATGAACATTATAGAACTTGAAGCATTTGCTGGGAAGGACAGCAAAGCTTAGGTAGTACAAGAAGCTTCGATAGTACAGGGGCACTGGTAGAATGACAATGAAAGGGAAAACAAAGGATGGCAGGCATCTACTAATCCCTGTATCAACACAGCTACATTCAGGAAAAATCTTTTCTTTACATCTAATGTTCCTTTAAAAAATCTTATACATATAATACAGTGCAACTATTCAGTGCATCTAATTCATTATATGTAGATGGTATCAGAGGCCTAAACATAATTTATGCAGTGATTTTATAGTAAAATTTATTTTAGCTTTCTTAAATTCCTAGTCAATTTTAAGATCACAGCCTTATTATAATGGCAAATGCCCCCTGTGAATAATGTAGGGAACCAAGCCCAGTTTCAATATTTGTCATACAAGAAAATTTCATGCATTTTGTTTAAAATGTACAAACAGGTGAAACTCAAATCTCTGTGTAGCATACTTACAAAATGGGGATACTTTTAACAAAAAACAACCTGCATCTCAACAATTATAAATTCTACAACAAAAAAAATTTTCCATCTGGCAGACTGAATAGAATCAATAGTTTTTGTTTTACTAAATTAATAACGTTTACCATGTAATTTTAATGTGAGGTTCACCATGTTAAACAACCAATCAGGATCTAGAAATTTCTGCTTTTCTTCTCCAAATGTTTTCCAATCAATCATTCCTTTTCTCTAGTAGAAATCAACACAAATATAAACTGCTTAATTATAACCTTAATTTCAATAGGCTGAGGTTTAAATATTTACCTCATTTGATAGATGTGAGACATTTTCAAGACTCCTCAAGATTTGGCATTAAAAATTAGCGCCTTCTGGTTTCTATGTTTGTGACTCACTAATTAGCTACTGGAAAATAGGACTTTTAAAGCTGATTTTCTAGTTAAGACTTTAATCTTAAAAGAAGTGTGTATGTGGTTTTTAAAAACCTGTCATGATAGACAAAATGAATGGTTTAGTACTACTAACATCTCCCATGGAGAAAACACGGAATACTCACAATAAAATGCCAAGAATAAACATTTCCTATGGGTTCTGATTTCCAATACCTGGCTACATAGAGTTCTTAATACTTATTACTTGTTGAACAATACAGGAAAAACTTAAATATAAGGAAGGTTCCGAATTTGAGGTAAAGAATATTCATTCATTAAGAATAAAGTAGTCAAGATTTCCTTTTACTAAAAAATAAAACAAAACAAAAAACTCACAAAACTTTAAAATTCTGCCTCCATGTATAAAAGATAAGATCAATCACATTTATCACTGGACACAAAAAATAGTCAAAGGTCTTTTAAAAATGTTAATCTCAAAAAGGAAAATTAACTTTTATATTTCATTCACTATCAAGACCGTACTCCATACTTGCTTAACAAGATAATTATGCTATTGATATAAAACATAGTGTATTTACACTTAACTGTACAAAATAATTTAATGCTTACAAAAATATTAGAATGTTTCGAGTTGATAGTCTTAAGTAACCTCTTCCAGAGAAGTATACAGTTATGACCACTGATTTCCATTTCACTTGTTTTTTAATAAATCAAAAAAGGGATGCTGCAATGCTTCATCTAAGGTAATTCTTTTCACTGGATCATATTCTAACATTCTTCGAACCAGGTCAAACAGTTTCTCGTGTTCTTCATCATGACAAAGCATAAATTCCTGGGGGGAAAAATGTTTTTATTTTAGAAAGATATTTATAAATAGCTGAAACATTTTTTAAACTTTTAAATCATTCTTTCTTTTACCTTTAATGGTTTGCAGCGTCTCCTAACATATCTACCAGCAGAACTATGTTCATCCCAATCTAGCTGGTTATGGTGAAAATACTTGCGTTTTCTATAGGAAGAAGAAATCTGGATTAGTAAAAATAACAAAAGAGCCACGTTTACCCTGCCTACACCAGGACAGATGAAGTATAAGCATCTCTATGTATAACATTTCTTAAACTCTTAGCAATAATTATACATCAGACAGCTTACAGAATACTTTATAATCTTGTACACAGAGAACAATGCCAGCTTTAAAAATAGAAGCCTCTGGAAAAAAAAAATAATAATAAAAAAAATAGAAACCTCTGGATCCATTCTTATAAATTCTGATTTCCGCAGATCTGAAGTGGGACTGGAAATCTTTAAAGAACTCCATGGATTACTTCTGAGGTGCAGGTGTGTTTGAAAACCACTACAGTGCCCCTTGTGTAAGGACATATAGCTGACTTAGCATCAGTATAGAATTCTAACAGATTGCTATGACTACAAATCAGGCTCTCTTTACTACTCTATTTATTATCTGTATATAAACTTAGGAAAACAATTATGCATAGGAAATCTTCAGTGTCAAAACCAGCACTCTGTTTACTAGATCACAGGTAAATACTGTCATTACTTTTAAAAACTTTTAACTTTATGAAAAATTCAAAATATGCAATCCTTGGAAAAAGCAGTAACCACCAAGTTGAGTTTCTATAGTTGGAATATAGGCTATTGCATGTACTCAACAAAGGTCTTTAATCTTAAAGCATACCTTGTTTTCTGAATCATGTGTGTTGGTATAGGTCCTAATATTCTTTCCATCATTGCCAGGTGCTCTTTACTGTCATGAGTCTGAAAGACATAGGGAAAAAAACTTAGCATTTTTCATTTCCTTGTATACACAAGAAAGAAAACCATAAGAAAACAGTACTGACATAAAAGGACTAAATTAGAGTTTACGCAATTTACATCACACTCTCCTTCAAATAGGGAACAATACCAAATGAGTTGTATTATCTGGTGCAAACCAAATAAAACAGTCTTTCCGAAATGTATTGCAGAGAGGCATAATTTCTTTAAAGTAAAGATGATCAGTTTTCTTATTTATTTGTAAATCTTGCATTGTTTTTAACTGAGGAATGACCGGGGAAGATTATAAAAAGTATTGTGTCCTCATTTAAGCAGTTGCTTAATTAAAACTAACCTCCATTACCCAACGAATAGCAACATATTAACACTTACTAATACTAAGCAATTAGTCCCAATAATTCTCACAATAATCCTGAGCTAGATATGTGGGAATATGAATTTCAAAGAGGTAAAGATACTAGCTCAAAGTCACAGAGCTCAGAAATGAAGGAAGTTTAGCTATGAACCAAGTCAAAACTCATTCTTAAAACTATATATTAACAGAGCTCTTACTGGAGTAGAATAGAGAAAAATGTCACACAGCTAAAATGGGATGTTTCTAGAGCAGAAATTGGCCAACTTTTCCTGTAACAGGCCACATAGTAAATATTTTAGGTGTGGATGGTCACAATTACTCTCTGTGGCATATTTTTTTGTGTGTGTTTTAAAGAAGGCATCAGGCAAGATACAGTTTGCCAACCCTTGTTCTGAAAGCAGAGGTTGTGTGTAATGCTTTTTAAAAATCTATCAACTGTTGTGCCTGGCACATTGCTTTCAAAACATTGCATACTTAATTTAAGACAGGAATAAAGATAATAGCTGGACATTTTAATAAAATTCCTTAGTTGAAGAGTATGTTGTAGGGTGAAATCCAAATATAAACCTGATCTCAAACAAATGTTAATAATCTGCAGTTCACTTAAGACCTCTGTAATTTAAATTACAAACTCATTACAAAGATAGCATGTATTCTGCTTAACTTTTTCTTGACCCTATCATTTATTACCATGAAACCAGACACTATCTCTTTGAATTAACCAATAACCATGATTCTAGATATCAAATTTGTCTATAAACTCAAGAGTAATCTTAACAGGATCTCTATGGATTAAACAGAAAAAGTGAGAACATACACCCTGAAATAGCTACCCAAGTCTAAACTCATAGCTTCTCCCCACGCTATTTGATATAATAACTTCAACCTTATTATGAACCAGAACTTCCTGAACTGAACTCCCCTCCCCTCAATCACAAAACAGAAGGCCAAAACACCCTGACCACATCACAACTAAAACAAGTTTTCATAAAAGGGATACATTATTCCTCCTGGGCTTTTTTGGTAGTAATCTCCAAATAAAGGCCAAATAGCAACAAAATCATTTTCATTTTAGACCAGTCTACATTTGAAAACCACTAACTTTTAAGATAAAACAAGTATTTTTTTAAAAATATATTTATTTTATTGATTTTTTACAGAGAGGAAGGGAGAGAGATAGAACCGGTTTCGGCAAAAACAAATATCTTTTTATGGAGAACAAATCCATTATGAATCAATCAGTCTTTGCCTACTGTCACCATTTTCCTATTTGTGCGAGACGGATACACCATTTATTCTTCCCTGACAATAATATGTGCCTTTAAACCAGTACCCATTTAAGATACTATTTCTTGCCTGGACAGTGTGCCTCAGTGGTTGAGTGTTGACCCATGAACCAGGTCATGATTCGATTCCCGATCAGGCCATATGCCCGAGTTGTGGGCCCAATCCTCAGTAGGGGGTGGTGCAGGAGGCAATGGATCAATGATTCTATCTCATTATTGATGTTTCTCTCTCCCTCCCTCCCTGTTTAAAAACATTGAAAAAATTATTTCTTCTCCTGACATGACCCTCACACTCCAGTTTTCTGACAAATTCCTACTCTTCCTCTAACAATAGCTTTTTTGTATGATTTCCTTGGATATTGTCTTTTATCTTTATAAAGCCTAGAGTGTAACATATGGTTAATCAAATACAACTTGGAATAAAATACAACTTACTGTTCCTGAATTCTTTTAAATAAAAAAGTGCCTTGTTGCCTGGAATGGCTCAGTGGTTGAGCGCCAACCTATGAGCCAAGAGGTCATAGTTTGATTCCCAATCAGGGCACATGCCCAGGTTTTGAGCTTGATCCCCAGTGTGGAGTGTGCAGGAGGCAGCTGATCAGTGATTCTCTCTCATCACTGATGTTTCTCTCTCTCCCTCTCCCTTCCTGTCTGAAGTTATATATATGTTTAAAAAAGCCATAGGCTAGCCAATACAACCAGAACTGAATTAAAACTGGCTACAGGACCATCATTAGTCTATGAACCATGAGGTCTTAGGTTTGATTTCCGGTCAGGGCACATGCCCAGGTTGCAGGCTTGATCCACAGTAGCGGGTGTACAGGAGGCAGCCAATCAATGAATCTCTCATCATTGATGTTTCTATCACTCTCCCTCTCACTTCCTCTCTAAAATTAATAAAAATATTTTAATTAAAAAAAAAAATTGAGGTTCTGCTTCCCGGCATTTGTCGACAGTACGGCTCAAATAAACTCACAAAAAAATTTAAAACAACAACAACAAAAAAAAACCAAACAAACAAACAAAACCCCCCCAAAAAAACACCTGGCTACAGTAGTGCTAATATAAATTTATGAAGATGATTTGTAACAAAAAATGGAAACATATACACAGTATGAACATGTGTTAAAAACTCCAATGAACTGACCACTAAGAGTTTTCATTCAACTATGGTTTTAGAGAAGGATAACCATTTTGCAAATGTAAATTTTAATCTTAAGAATGGTACTATGGCAACTTTTCACATGGAAGCCAAATTTTACATGCCTTTAAAACTTAATATTCATTAAATACATACCTGAAAGACGGTGAAACCAAGGTAATATTCAATAAGAATGCAACCTATGCTCCAGACATCACAAGGTTGAGACCAACCTAAAGCTATTTAAAAACAAAAACAAAAATTTTATTATGTAATAATTTTTAATTGCCAATTTACTAGATCCTTCTGTAAATGAGTACTCTCTTTAAATAACTCCTTGGGAGAATATGACAGTAAATTCAGGGTCTATATTCTTATTTTTTAATCCTCACCCGAAGATATGTTTTTGATTTTAGAGAGATGGAAGGAGGAGGGAGGAGAGACAGAAAGAGAGGGGGGGGGGGGTAGAGGGAGAGGGAGAGAAAGAGAGAGAGAGAGAGAGAGAGAGAGAGAGAGAGAGAGAGAGAGAGAGAAAGAGAGAGAAGAGAGAGAGAGAGAGAGGAGAGAGAGAGAGACAGACAGACAGACAGACATCGATGTGAGAGATATCAATCAGCTGCCTCCCATATACCACCAGACCGGGCTCGAACCCGCAACCTGGGTATGTGCCCTTGCCAGGAATTGAACCCATGATCCTTTGGTGCACAGAACGACACTTCAACCAACTAAGCCAAAACAGCCTAGGCTACATTTTTAATTTTATATAAAATATTATTCTGTATGTTCTCATAGTCCTCCATATCCTGATATCAAATTATAGCTTTTAACCTGGAGGAAGGGCATTTAATATGAGAGGGACTAGAAAATATTTCCCAAGTATAACTACCAATTTGTGGAAATATTCCATAATCTCTGAATTGCTTGTGCAATGGGAGTACTATCATACCAGTTCATGGTTGTTCTATGAAATTTTACATTTTATTAGTGCAAATGTAATTTGTTATTTATCCTCAGAATATAATTAAGACCTTATCAATTATCATAAGGTTGATGACTGAGTTTACTTCTTCCATTAAAAGAAATATAAATTATATACAAATATAATGAATATTTTATGTAGTTTCACCTATAATCAGAATTATAGTCATTTAAAGTTCACACAGAGGGATCTATATATGTACTTTCAAGCTGTCTATACATGATCACATGTACTTTCTCCTTCGGGATTCTCAATGGCAACACTATTTTGGAAAGAATAAAATACCCAAACTTCTTATCTATATTTAATTGGAAAGCAGGTGAAAAGAATAGGCCATACAGGTATTTTAATCCTTTAAAGATCAAATAATTAGTAAACAATAATGTATAAGTAAAGCCTATCTTAAAAGACATTTCAAGTACTTGTAGTAACATCAATGAATTTAAAGGTAAAGGAAGAAATAATACACTCAAGGGCCTTGCCTATGATTTAGTCATTTTTGTTAACTCTGACAATGCTTATCACTTGAACAAATGGATAATGGAGCATGATTTCTACTTATATGTCCATAAAATATCTGCAAATTAACAGAGGTTGGACTTAAAATGAAAGTTTATTTCTCCAGTCACTCCTACCTCTCAGTCTAGCTTTACCCCAGGTGACTGTAACTACTCTACATCATCCCATTCTGATGAGTCAATTCTCATACTCTTTGAATTCCACAACATTCTCTTTTACCAGTCTCAACTTTATTACCAAAAACCTCAAACCTGAGATCAACTGACCTCAATTGTGGCACCGGAATACATCTTCCTCTCCTACCTAATTCTGCCTTAATCCTCACAATAAATACTCCACAAACACACAGAGGACCCTTCTAATCTCCCAATGTGATCTCTTTTGTCAAGGTCAATAATACAATTTCCAATTTATACCAACTATCCCTAGCTTGGCCACACCTGGAATGTCATTATTACTGAAAACTACTATATTTTATTCAAGCTAGGAAACCATTAAGTGTAAGACACACCAATGTTGTACATACCAATAACAAAGAAATGTCAATTGTTTTGCGTAGAAAATTCTGAATTTAAGTTGTTAAAAATCCAGGAAATTCCCTCCTTTTGAGCTCTAAAAAATATTTTACTATCCAACCTCTCAGTTGGACCTTACTTATGGCCAAGTAATAAGATTATCCTATTTAAGTGCTTCCCCACTGCACCTGATCTAAACTTTCCCCACTATCTCCAAGCCCCCAAACACATCCCCGAATTCCCAGCTCTATTAACATAACTTGGTCTCTAACTTTTACATTTTGATGCATGCTCCATTACTGAATTGTTATTTTAAACCGGCACCTTAACTCATTTTATTTTCCAGCCTTTACCATGTGATAGGCTTTCAAAGCTCTTCTTTAGACTAGCTCTGCTTTCTTTTCCTCTTGACTTCCCTTAACCCTACATTTAGATGTCCGCTAACAAAATCATTAGGATTTTTACCAGCACCATGCTTTGATGACACAAAAATAGATACATCACTTCAAAATCACATTGCTGTGATGTACTTAGCCAATACAGTCTGTTCTTATAATCTCAGAGGATTAACGTGCTCAAAAATAACTATCACCTGATGTGTTTTCACACATGATATCATATTTTCCCCACTCAGGAAAAGTGTTTACAGTAATTTCGATTCTTTTTATGAAATTAGCAAAGCATTTTCTGTATACTGCATCACCCCTTGGCAAAGCTTAAAGAACAAAACCCTCTTCTTCAATTACAATATCAGGAAGTCTGGTGTCTACTGACCCAAAATGACCTCTGGAGCTCTGTAATGCCGTGTAGATACCAAAGTACTATGATGTTCATCATCGTATGTTGCACTTCCAAAGTCAACAACTTTGATGTCTGTGTTTTTCAGTGTGCGTTCATCACGTTTCTAGAGAGAGACAGTTGAGTACACATGAAGATCAATAAAGATATGAAATCTTTTATAGCACTATACAAAAGGCTTGCATTATTTTTTTTTGACTTTCAACACAGCCCTGTGAGAAAGGCAAACAAAGATATCCTTTTTGGGCTTAATATAAGGATAAGAGTAAGCATCAGAAGCGAAATTCCTCATACAATGATCAACAAGCTAAATTAATTTTAAAGAACCACCAAAATTAAAACAAGTTTTAACTTACCATTTTAGAATTATATTTGACTACATAGTCAGACTTCACAAATAAAATATTTTCAGGCTTCAGATCTGTATGAGTTAACTTATTATGATGCAAAACTATAAGAGAATAAAAACACATTATGAAGTTTCATTTACAAATTTAATCTATTTAGGAGAGAAGGAAAAATTAATAGTGGATACAGGGTCAAGAAGGGTTTTATCTTAACAATACTCAGTTTTAGTCACCACGTTTTAATACATTGATGTTTTTATCTTTCTTTCCCTCTCCCTTCCTCTTTAAAATTAATAAAAATATTTTTTAAAAAATTCTGATGTTTAAGAATTTATCAAGTATACTTACAATTTATTGACTGGCAGATCTGATAAGCCATTTGCCTGATGTGATCAATTTGAAATGGTAGAAAGCTATTTTCTTTAATGAAATCATAGGTACTAAGTCCCAGCAATTCAAATACAATACAAACATGACCATGGTGATCAAACCATTCTAGCATCTGGACACATCGGCTAAAATAGATAAAAATAAAAATACTTCAGTTCACAGAATTCTGATTATTTTATATAACATGATGGATCATACTTCAAGTTTATACTTACAAAACACTGTTGGGGTCAGTAGTATTTAAATGCTCCAATACTTGGATTTCTGAACGAGCTGCTTCACGGTATCGACCTACATTTTTTACGATTTTCACTGCTACATGTATGCCATCCCTTAAAAAAAATTATAAAAATGGTAAATATAGAGAAGGATGAAAACATGCAGCCTCTAAAGCATAACCTTATTAAGTATCACTGTAATACTATTTTTCTAAAATATGATACCAGATTCCATAAAACATCTTTTTAAAACATTTTGACAAAATACACCTTTATTGGAATAATGCTTCCCTTAATACTGATGAATTTTAATGTTTCCAGAATTTTAAATTTACCTAGATTTTATACAAACATTAATGAAACAATAAACCTCAAATAGAATATGCTACCACTATACCAAACTGGCTAAGGGCTAATAAATCATTAACCATTATTTTGATAATATCCCTATTTGGCATATATCTCAACTTTATTTTTAAAAAATATATTTCATTGATTTTTTTACAGACAGAAGAGAGAGGGATAGTTAGAAACATCGATGAGAGAATCACTGACCAGCTGCCTCTTGCACTTTAAATACTATTGATTTGATTATGTTAGTTAGATAATTAAGAGTATTGGAGTCTCAAAAAATTTTTAAAAGACATTAATAGGACAATTGATAAAATCTGAATCAAGTCTGTAGAACAACTTGCAAAATTTGAAAATATAACATCTGTATATATAAGAGAGTAATATGCAAATTGGTTGGTAGGCTGTCACGTTATGACCGATCAGCAGGTTGCGTGCAGAGCAGGTAAGGGTGGGCGGGGACTTGTAGTGTTTGGGACAGGGGCAGAGCTGTGGCGGGGTGTGTGTGTGTGTGTGTGTGTGTCTCCATTCTCCATGCATGCATAGGCTGGGGGTCCTGAGGCACACGGAGGTCCACAGGCCTCCCCTGGCTCCGGCCTACCTCTTTGAGGCAATCCATCAAGGAGCCCTGGATGGGTAGGTGGGGCCTACCTCATTGAGGTAATGGATCGAGGTGCTTCTGCACTGTGACAGGGCACAGGCCAGGCTGAGGGACCCCTAGCCCCTCCTTCCCTCAGGGCAGTTGGGGGCGATTGGGCCTGTAGGGGAGCAGTTAGGTGTCAATCAGGCTGGCAGGAAAGAGCAGCCAGGGACAATCAGCAGGTAGGCAGGCAAGCAGTTAGGAGCCAGCAGTCCTGGATTGTGAGAGGGATGTCAAGACATTCCCCAAGGCGTCTCAGATTGAAGGGTGCAGGTGGGGCTGAGGGCCAATCCCCCTCCCCTTACATGCACAAATTCATGCACTGGGCCTCTAGTGTCTTTATAGTTTAAGAAGTTAACTCTAACATGAAAACTTTGGGAATAAGGTTTTTGAACCAAGATTGGATATGCTTTATTATCTCTGCAATTCAAAAGTAAAGTAAAGCACTCTGATTTTCTTACACAGCACTAAGGGCCTAAGGGAAATACTCTTCACCTGAAAATGTATTTTAATATAAATAAACTCCATCTCACAGAAATAAACTCCATCTCACAGAATTTGTAAGCATTCTTGGTCAAAATTCACACTCATGGTAAGCAAATCATGTACATAGTTCAAGAAATTTTGAATATTTATACATCAAGAAAATAACTATCATTCAAAACATCACTTTCATCATGATGGATCCTTCCTCACCAAAAGTATCAGAATGCACAAGAAAGAAAAAAAACCACTTACATGCCATGATCAATGCATTCTACAACTTTGCCAAAGGCCCCTTCACCCAGTGTGTCCACAATTTCATCTAAAGTGAGGGGGAAGAAAGAGTTAGTATAAGTACCTGAGTACTAATCATCTAGTTATTTAAACAATGAATGCTTAAGTGTGGAATATTTTCAAATGATTCTCTATCAAAGCATAACTAAGATTTCAGCACTCAAATTATTTTATTTTCAGCTGCTACAAAGACAATTAAATAGAGCTATCTTTCTTGATCTAATCTCAAATTTCACTGATTATTTTGGAGCTTTAGAGTAGAAATATTTAAATACTACAGAAAAGAAATATAAAATAACAAACCCACCAAAAAAACAAAACAAATAAAACACCAAAAAACAAAGAATGAAGAATTCTTTAGCCCCCCGCTGACAATCTATTCTTAAAAAGATTATTCTGTCTGCAAAGTTTAAAAAGTGTTGAAAAATATTCTATACATCTTGCTCTTAGAACGTCTCCACTTTGACAGATCAGGTGACCCTCCTCATCATCCTCTATACTCCTGGATCTTTTCCTTCGGTGGCTCTTCTGGAACGGCAAGTGGGCAGCACCAAGATCGTCCAGCCAATCAATATATCAGAGTGAATTCAGGGCAGAATACGCAATTCATTCAGCGGGGAGATATTCAGGCATTCAGATAAGCACCAGGCCACGAACAGTTGGCAGGAGCAATTTCAAATTCAGTCCCCAGAAATTCACAGGGCACAGTTTATGTTACAGAAGAAAAACATGGCAAGGAACAGATTTTCAGATAAGATACTTAAAGTGGCAATAGAAAAAAAACAACACAATTGTCTCTTTAAAATACTGATTTAATTGAAGTCTGAAATTAAAGAATGCAATGTATTGTTCTATTAATCTCTTGCTATAAAATAGCATATGCTGTGAGTTGAAATGTCTAGTTTGTCAGAAAAATATTTTAAAATGTCCAAGATTAGTTGAAATTATTTAGCAATATATTCAAATATACATAATTAAAATAAAAGGGAAAAATAACGGCTGGTTAATTTAAATGTTCAATCTCATCAAAGCTAGTTTTACTGAAGAAAAGTTGGAGAGGAAAACAGTATTTCAAATATTACTGATCAAATAGCTGAGTGTTTAAAAAAAGGGCAGGTTTTTAAAAATACATTTCCCATTCAGCACCCATTTTCAGAACTTCAATGGAATTAGTGGCAGACAATAATGCAGTGTGCTATGGGACTATAATATACAGGGCATTTAAGTATTGGTATTAACCTGTGCAACTTTCTATATTTGCTTCTAAGTATCAGAAAAGGGGTTTCTTTTAAAGTAAAAAAAAAAAAAAAATTCAAAATAAAATATGGGGTTCATTATTTCATAAAATTTTATTATAAAACATGAAAACAATATTTTTAGTAATCATATCAAGAAACTTGTGATGTGGTTTATGGGAAATGAAATGATTAATATGGGCAAATGGGAACTAATAAATACAGATTAGTTATGAGCATTTGGAAGTTTCCTTTAAGGATTCAAGTAATATAAACACAATATACAATATAATTCAAGTATTATATACGTTTTCCAAACTTACTGGCTCATTAAGAGCTTTATCCACAAATAAATATCCACCCCCAAATAAAAACAAAATCACTCATACCGAATGTGACTGATGACTTGAACAGTGTCTATTATGCTTCCTTTTAGGACTGCTTCTCCTGCTTCGGACTGAAGATTTACTGCAGTGGATTCGGTAACTGCTTTCAACATCTCTGTGATAATGCCTAGGAACGTATCTTTCGCAGTACTCATTTCTGTATTCATCAATGTATCTCCTGTCCCGATAATCTCTCTCATTCAAGGATCTTGTTTCTAAATAATGACTGCAAATACATTAGAAGATTTCAAATCATTCTCTTCATTCTAGAGTAATGTGGTTCAAACAAAACATTTTCTCAAGAATTCCTGGTTTAAACAGCTAACTCAAGAAAAAAAAAATTAAAATTGATGAATTAGAATTTATACTTAAAAACTTAAGAAATAATTTTACTTTAACCAATAAGCAAATGGGTTCCTATTTCTCTTTATACAGACTTCTGTTAAGCACCTCATATCAAGAAACAAAGCTTGAGACAAATCATTCCATTATGTTCAGTGTTTACTTGATAAATGTCCCTTTGCCTTTTGGAAAAAGTTAAAACCAAAAATTTACAAAATTGCATCAGATTGATTAAATGCACGAATTTTACACACATCACCTATCCTATGTCCTTTCCTTTTTTTATTTCTAGCTTCCTGTCATTCCTTTGAGAAGTAGACAAAAGTAGCTTTTGAAGATTGCTTCATGTGCCCAAAGACATCTAGAGTATATCCCCTTCAAATGAGAAAGGGATCTTGTAATTGCTTACCTAGAGTTACAAGAAACCCACCACACCTACCCTTTTTGCATTTCTAATATCCTATTATGTCTGCTTGTAAGTAAAATACACAAGAATTCTATATAGAAAACAGCTTCATTTAATGCCACAGTGGTTAACTTCTGAACCTACAGATACCTTTGAAAATCTAACGAAAGATCTGGACCCTATTTCACCAAGAAATGCACCAATGAATAAACAAAACTTGGTAAGGAATTTCAGAGATCATAGACCTCACCAAGTCAATGTATCCCAGTTAAGTAGCCTTGAAAAGATGGAAAGAAAAGGACAGAGATTCAATTGGCCCAGTTTCCCGCCCCCCTCTCTACCTGGGTTGAGTGTCCTCTTCAACAGAGTGCGAAGCTTCAAGAGGATGCACTTGGAGCACTGAGGGAGAGAGGGGACACCTGCCCAGTCAGACAAATCAGCTAAAATAATCCTGACAAGCAATGGAGTGACAGATGTTGACTAGATTGCCCTCACCAACCCCTTTGCTTTCCCCAGAATATGCTATTCTTTTCTCAGGGGGCAGGTTAAGGTAGAAATAAAAAGAGGCATCTCTAAAATTGCTACACAACAGAACTGGCATCAAATACAAGCTGTGGAGATGCAGAAACCTTCTTTTCCCTTTCCCCAATGTCTTAAGTTTTCCCTTGGAAAAACAACTCAGGATATTAAGGTAAGGCTATGGGTCTAGGTCAGGGGTCTAATCAGTTGGCTTATACCTATCAGAGAGAGATCAAACTAAAATTATACTCTTGAAGGCATCCTTCCCATAAAAGCCCAAAGTCTTCCTCTCAGAAAAAACACACAAATAATCTTTAACTGGATTAATGCATGAAATTAGACCTGCTCACAATCCATGAACAATCTATAGAATAACAAACATGAGGTGAAGTCATACCATGAGGATAAACTAAAAAGATGAGGACCTCTTTAATCTGTAACAACCAAGGCTTAGAGAGTATATACATGAAGTGTATAGAATTATAGAGGCTCTGCACAGAGTGAACAGGATGAAAAGATTTAATCTCTAAAAATGTTCACTAAATGCCCACTGTAGTCCTTCAAAATAGCCAAGATTAATAAGGCTATTGACATTTGTTTGTATTTGCATACAGGTCCTGAGAAGATAATATATACATATATGGCAAAAGCCCTGCCAACAAATGAACTGTTTGAGATTACTCACATAAAAATAAAGCACAACAATGCCAGAAATGCTGAAAGGTTGCATACGAGTGCTGAGGGTCAGAATAGGGAAAGCACTTAAGCTTCTGAAAATGGGCAGGGGAAGACTTCATGATAAAGGAAGAGCTACATTTAAGGGAAGTCAGGGTCTTGACAAAACGGAAAGTAGAAATGACGGGAAAGAATGGCATACTTCCATTTTATATATTCACAGAGCACTTCTAGCCACAATGGCTTAGAGAGGTGGATTTGTCTATGCACATTACTCAGGAAAAAGTAGACAATTCAAACAAGAGCAATTTTCACACAGGAAAACAGGCAAATAAATAAACTGGGAAGAGACCATCCAACACCTTGCATGCCAGGCTAAGGACTTTATAAATTTAGGATTTCTCAAAGGGTGGTTGGGTTATCAGCAATATAAAAAAAATGGAATTATTAAAAATGAAGATCACTGGGCCCCAGGTCTCAATCTAAATCTTGTAATACTCATTTTAAACATAACTCAAAGATTATTTTATTCACATTAAAGTTTGAGAATAATTGATACAGTGTTAATAAAGAATTTAAGGATTTTTACCACAATATATAAAAGTGGTGTTTACAACAGCCACTTCACTCTTCCTAATACACTGTGCATAATTGATTGATTTAAATTTGTAGAAAGGGATACCAATTGACTACAGGTTATTGCCAAAAGACAAACCAGAAAGAAAAGCCACTTTGCAATACATAAAAAGGTAAAATAATTGATATACAGTAAGTTTTCATAAATCATTAAGAAAAATACATTTTAGTAGAAAAATATGCTAATACAAAAAATAATCTTCAAGTGGTCAATAAATATGACAGTGAATAAATTCACTAGAAATTAACAAAAATCACACAGAACTCCATTTTTGGCATTTGAAAATAGCCAAAAGTGGTGAGGGAAAGGAATATAAGTTGGTATAAAATTCCTAGAAAAAGACATTAATATGCAGAAGGGTTTATATCCTTTAACTTGAAAATGGCCCTTAGAATCTATTTTCAAAAAATAATCAGAGGCATGATTTGTATATATTATTTTAAGAACAATTAATTAGAAATAATTTATATCCATGCAATGGCAAGTTACCTTCTTTACACTTTTCTGCATTTTTAAAAGATTTTATAAAATACAATCTTTTAAAGATTTTAATCTTCAAAAAGACTATTAGAATATTCTAGATTATGGAGAGCAATCACCACCAGACCTCTCCAGTGCCAAAGTCAAAGAAGCTATTGGCCTGCTGGTTAATTGGATTTAGTATTCTGTTTATGTAGTTAATTATGAAATGAATGAAGTTTATCACTGAAATCATGATGTAAACAATGTATAATAGACCTGAGTAATTATTATTACGATGTTAAGCCTTACAGAGTATTTTATTAATAATAGGGTACATTTGCTTTTCTATTGTACATTAATTAGCTCAGGTCATTGAAGTCCTGTCATAAGCCACTCCCTTCCTCCCAAATAACAGTGTAACAGTGTAATGAAGAATGATCAACCTGCACTACCATCAAGTTCACTGTTCTACATTACAAGTCTGTTTTAGGACGGAGAAGGAAAAAGATTACATACTGTTTTTTAAAGTAACCCAGCTGGCTAATTTAGAAAGCAATCTCGTAAACAGTCCCAATGGAACATCTGCACAAAACATGGAGAAAACATAGGACCAACAAAACAAATGAGAAAAGAAAATTAATGGAAGACAGGATGATAGAAACTCTATTCACCTAGCCTTTTTTAAACATCTAAGAACTTTTAAATTCCTTAAATTCTCTATCACCTCCAAATTTTACACTTGTAAAAATACACTAAAACAAAACACACTAGAAATTTTTATTGAGACCCTGTACTAAATTATTGGCTACCTGTACAAAGGAATGATCTTTTTAATAACCACACTTCTAAAAACCCCAAATATATCCACTACTGGCCTTATCTACAAAAACAATCTGTTAAACGTAGTCTAAGCCAGTGTGGTCTGCAAACTCATTAATCAGCAGAGCCAAATATCAATAGTACAAAAATAGAAATTTCTTTCACATGGCCCACGAAGTTTCAATTGTACTGTACTGCGCGCCTGTACCTGGTATATTGTGGAAGAGCCACACTCAAGGGGCCAAAGAGCTGCACGAGGCTCTGGAGCCACAGTTTGTCAACCACCAGTCTAATCAACAAATCCCCAATGTACTTGAACATAACTGAATAGTATATGCTGTTTTTTAATCTGGAGTTATAGTCTCCCTGACCGTCATTCATTGAACATTAAAGGAGCACTCTAACATACATATCTCACTCACATATACAAGTTTAAGGCACTGAGTAGTATCCTATTATCAGTATCAACCTTTTGGGTCTTATCCCCCTACATTACTGACAGCCTGAACTGAACTGTTCCCACTATTCCCAGAGAGACGTACTCAGATATAAGGGTAGAAAAACTGTTTTACTCATAGCTTTAGCCTCAGCACATATAGTGTCTAGCATATAATATGCATTCATTAATTTGTGAATATTTGATTGAATTATAAAATAATTGACAGATGAAAACTACATGTTAATAATAAATCACTAAAGCTATTATGTTAAAATGCTCCTAATTCAATTTACCAATCAGATTCTTTAAACGGGTGATGTGGTTCACAATGTCTGTTTTCTTGTGTACTACTGTGGGATCTCCTCTTCCGTTTGTGGCTTCCACTGTAGCTTTCCTGGCTCCAGCGCTCTCTACTATCCCAATGAGGGCAGTGAGTTCTTTTGGAATGCCGCATCTGTTAATGGAAACAAAAAGTGAGTTGTGGAGGTTATATATGATTATGTTTAGCAAATAAAATAACATACATTAATATTATTTAAATATAAATACCCCAAACCTGGGGGTCAAACAGGTACTAAAATCTTTTATAGGCAGTTTCCCAAGGCATGGGGTACTATTCCATTGGTATGTCAGATGATTTTAAGTGGCATGAATACAGGTCTAGGACTAAGTCATGAATTACACTGTGAGATCTTAATGTATTTTCTTTCAATTCTTCTGGATAAAAATTTTCAGCTTGGTGCTTGTCTTCAACTAACACTTCCTAATAATATTTTAAAAAATATAAAAAGAACCACGGCTCAGTCTTAGAGCCTTCAACAGTATCTAGCCAGAAATTAATAACTATTTTTGGTCTTAATTTATTTGTACCATTACATTACAGTAAATCAGTACCAATCTGCTAATTAAGTTATTTCTATGATTCCTTTTAAATATGAAACAAAAAGGGAAATACTATTCCAAGTGTCATGCACCTCTGGCAAAGTTCTGCAATACAAATAGCTTCAGTCAGAGAAACACCTAGGGATACTAAATAAAGATGACTCTGTGATAAAGTATAGAGCTATAGCCCTAGCCGGTTTGGCTCAGTGGTTTAGAGAATCAGCCTGCGGATAGAAGGGTGGCGGGATTCAATCAGGGGCACGTGTACCTTGGCTGCAGGCTCACTCTTTAAGTCTCTCCCCTCTTCCACTCCTAAAAAAAAAAAAAAAAATCAATAAAAACAATATCCTCAGTTGAGGATTAACGAGACGAGGGGAAAAAAAAAAGTATAGAGCCATCAATGAAGCTTCTTTTTCTCAAGCATGCGAGAGAGTTCCGTTCTCTAAATCTCTTCACCCTTCCATTACCAAAATTACATTTTAACATTAGAAACTCTTTAAAGCAGAGGTAGCTAAGCGCTCTTACATAACATCAAGCAAAATTACAACATATGATTGACATAGTCATTACTATGCAGTTGTTGCAAAACTTATGTATCTGCTTTAACTTTTTCCCCCAATCCACCATCAGTCTGCCACACAACCAGCTCACCTCTAACAAGGCAGACTTCTCAAATAATCAAAGTTATCAATATGCAAATACTAAGATTCAAATAAGCATCTCAGGAAAACCAAGTATTTTTGTTTCTCTAAACAAATTCACTACTTTAAATTTAATTCTCCTGTTAGAAAGTGTCCCTCTCCTCCCACCTCCCTTAACGTTCAGAAAGATTTTCTCAGGTTAGTTAAGAGAAGAATCCTGGACTCACATTCGATGGGTAAGGAAAAAAAAAATTACCTAGAATTATTAGACTAATAAAGAACCCCAAGTTCTAGAGTCACAAGATATTGTTCAAGTGAAATGCCAAGTGTCAGAAGTGCATGCAGATCTGCTGCTGCAACAAAGGTAGGCTCCACCGAAAAGCAGGGCCGCACGAAGGACAAACCTCTGCACGTTTCCTTCCACCCCTCGCAGCTAAGAAACACCAGGACGTGGACTCGCAGTTCCTCGGCCGCCCGGTCCCCACTCCGGCGCACCCGGCCAGCCTCTGGCACTCTGACAGGCAGGGACAAAGGTTTCTTCCGGGAAAACCCGGGTCCCGAACAGCTCGAGCTCCGACAACACAGGCCCGAAAGGCGGCTTCCCAAAGGGCCTCCAGACCCTTCTTTCGCCTCCTCGGCGGAGCCGGCGCCTCCCGAGCCGCGAGGCGAGCAGCCAGGCCCCTCCGGGAAGAGCAGTCCGTGGCAGAACCTCGGTCTTTCAGCCCAGGACATTAAATCTACCACAACACCTCGGCGCCCTTCGATTTTAAAGCCAACCAAAGGAGAAGTGGTGTCAGGAAGGAACCCCAGTCGCCGAGGCCCCAACCCGGTGGTTTCTCCGACACACCTGACTTCGACACCTAGAAAGAACGGGATGCCGCTCAGCCCAGCACACCCCACCCGAAACCTTACCTCTGCTAAAGCAAAAGGCCCTTTGCCGAGCAATGAAGCCAATCCACAGCCTGATCTCTCGGCCGCTGCGACAAAAAGCTGGCAAAATGGCGGCAGCGCCGTCTTCCTAAAATCCCCAGGCGGCTCCCAGCTCCGCCTCCGCCACGCAAACGCGCCTGCGTGACAAAGCCTCGCGCGCGCTCCACGCCCCGCCCCGACTGTGACGTCACGGGCCCTTCACACTGCGCCTGCGCGGCCCAGGTCCCTCGGCCCCGAGCCCAGGTGAGACCCTGGCGAAGCCTCAGTAGGAAAAGTCTGTTCCCTGCTTAGCCTAAGCCTGTGGCTTGTGTTTGCTCCCTTTGGGGGGAGTGCGGCACCTCTGGGCCGAGCCAGCCATGGCCCCGTTTTCTGCTCTCCCTCTCAAGTGGACCAGCACCAGCGCACTTTGGCCGCTGGCCCTACCCTAGGACATCAACCCCAGATGGAGTCCACAAATCTGCTCCGTGGTGGTGCTGGGGCCAGTTCAGGGAACGTGGTATTTGTCTAAGCCTCTAGGAGCTTCCAGTCTAAAAATGGATTGGGGTAAATAAAGAGGATGTCTCAGAAAACAAGCTCAGGGGTGCTCATCTTTTTTAAGGCTTGCGTTCTTTATCAGAATAACACAACAAAAAAAGGACGTTTCCGGACAGATCTGGAAGCTGGATGTTTGCCTAACAAAGTTCTTCCCATTGTCCCTGGGGGTTGATTTTATTTAACCAAGACAGAGTAATGTCTGAGAGCTAGTGAGCATCCATTAAGGGATTTACCTGGAATGTGTTTTGCAGTTTTAAGAACCCACAGTTTCTATTGTGTGTAGTGTCAAATGTAAGAAGCATACAAACCTGTAGAGAATTTATGTAAGTTTATTTGAGCCAAACTGACCACAATTGTCAGGAAGCAAAATCTCAACAGATTGAGAAAGTGCTCTGAGAAATGGCAGTTTTGAGCCTTATTTTATGCATTATAATAAAAAGAGGAGGTGTAAGCGGGTTACCTGAAATCCATTGGTGGTAGATCAGGGAGGGGGGTGGGCTGTAGGGGGAGGTTAGGGAAAGCAGGTGGGAGGAGGAGAGGATTGCTGGGATTGCATAAAAAGTAAAAAGATAGACTCATACTTCTTTTATACAGGTGGGTATTGGATAGCAGTCAACAATTAACTCAATTAACAATGAAGGGATTTGTGGTCTCCTCCCTGGTCTGAGGGTTGTGCAGACCAGGGGCCCCCAAAAAGGGATGTTACTTTGACATTCCAAAGGTATGTTAACTAGTATTCAATTGAACTTTTACTTTGTAGAAAATACAAGCCAGAAGAACAAGTTCATTGACTATATTATTGTAATGAAATATTCCAGGATGTTGAAAATGATTTAGGAAAATAAGCATTTTATCAACAAATAATAGACAAAAATAAAACAGGAAGGGGGAACTGTTGATGATTTAATGAAACCTAAAGACAGATATTAAATTCATTTGGGGTCTGGGAATTGAGTGCTTTGAATAAGCCAAATGGGGTATATATTGCTAATTAATGTGGTTAGGTAAGATATACTTGAGGGATCATTTCTCTTTTCCTTTGTAAATGTTTGGAAATTTCCATGGTAAAAATAACCATGGAAACCAACAAAACCATGATTGTGGGCTCTGAAGTCTCTTCTTATCAAATAACTTCTTTTTAGAGGTAATGATCGTGAGCAAATTACTTGGACATTCTTTGTCATAGTTTGGTTCACCTTTGAGAGGAATATTGTATTCCTGCCTCTGGTGTTGTCTGAAAGAAATGTACTATGCAAATAAAGCTTTTTCTATATTATTGAGCACTTGATAAGTCTCAGATTTTATAACTAATCACTATGCTATTATTTTAATAATTTATTTCACCAAGCTAAGTTATAAATTGAAATTGATACTTTGGTTATATCTAATTATTTGACTTCACATCTGGCTTTTGACTTTTCTCCTGAGAGTTCAAGCTCTAACAACTTTCTGAATAGCTGAATAGATGGTAAATTTTCTGAAAGGTTACTAGAGAGCAGACTTTGGAAGTTCTCACTGAACACACAAGAAATTGCAACGCTGTGAGGTGATGGATATATAACCCTCGCTATACCTGCATTTTTCATTTGTGAAGTGCAAGTAAATGGGGATAAGGGTTTAGATAAGATTAAGTGCTTAGAACAGCACCCGGCCCATACTTAACACTGTGTAATTGCATGTCTACTTGTCTTTTTTTTTTTTTTTTAATACATTTTATTGATTTCAGAGAGGAAGGGAGATGTAGAGAGATAGAAACATCAATGAGAGACAATCCTTGACCAACTGCGTCCTGAACGTCCCCCACTGGGGACCAAACCTGCAACCCGGGCATGTGCCTTGACCACGGAACCCAACCGTGGCTTCCTGAGCCACCGCGGCTGGGCGGTCTACTAGCCTTATGTGCATATTTCATATCTGCTCCAGGCAACCAGGAAGCTTCCGCAGAGTTAAAAGACTGTTGCAGGCTTTTCCCATTACAATTTGTGCCTCTCGGCCCAGGCTCCGCCCCCAGCCCCGGGGGGCGGGGAGGAAGGTGGGGCCGGGGCTCGGTGCCGCGGATTCGTGGGCGGGGCGCGGATTCGTGGGCGGGGATCGGCTGGCGTGCCTCCAGGCGCCGGCGCCGTGAGGTAGGACGTTACCCGTTGACGCAGCCGCAGTGCCGCCGGGCCTCAGCGCTGACCCCCGCCCATCCTCCGCCTCCCTCTGCGGTCTGGGCCCGGCCGGACCTCGGGTGGCGGGCTGGACCTGCGGCGGCGGCGGCGGCTGGAGGGGCTGCGCGCGGGCTCAGCTCGGCAGGCCGCGGACGCTCGTCGCTGCCCCGCGGCCAAGGGCCCTTGACGACCTCCGATGAGAGGCCGGACGGTTCCGGGCTGCCCCGGTCTCTCGCCCAGGTGAGGGGACGGGGACCGGCTCGGTTGGGCAGCACTTTGTCCGGTGTCTCGGGACCGCAGCCGGGTCGGGAGTTGGGGAGGTTTGCCTTCATCTCACCTGCCTGCTGTGGTGTGGACACACTCGCCGTCTTTGGCTCTCCCTACCTGAAAGGCACTGGGACCTCAGACCGATGTCGCAGGTCCATGGGGAGGCCCGGAAAGGCCGTGACAGCCGCCTGCAGGGGTCTGGGGATGCCCGAGTGGCCTCGGCGGATGGATGGCGAGGAGGCAGGTGGGCGGCGCCCGCTCGCGGGTGTGGTCTCCGCGGTAGGGACCGCGCACCTGCCGGCTGCGGCGTCGGCCCTGACAGCGCCCGGCTGCGGAGCCGGCGGGCTGCTCGGCGAGGGCGGGAGTGGAGTTCTGGGCCCCCCCCCCCCCCCCCCCGCACCCCAGGCGTGTTTTGTATTGTGGTGCGTTTTGTATTCTGAATTGGTGCTTGCTGAGTCTGCACCACGGGAGAGAACACATTTCAGCGGAAACGTTATCTTGGTCAAAGGGAGGTGAAAGGAAGTTGATTTTCCTTTTTCGGAGTATTAGCTGTCTCCTACTCCCCACACTCCCACTGCGTTGGCCTTAGCTTTTGCCTGTAGATAATTGGGGACGCTGGTTAAAGGGAAAGAGTTCTTGTAAATTTCCTCTGTGAAAACAAAAACAAAAACATGGTAATTGGAAGTGTTCAGGTGTGTAAGTTTCAGCTGGTTTCATGTTGCTGCTTCCATTTCATTCACGGCAATGAAGCTGATTTATTTATTCTAAGTTAACTAGACACATGAAGTATAAAAACAGATGAATATGCTAGAATATTTTATTTCTTTATTTTTATTTTAATTTTTAAGTTTTTTAATTAAATTATTTTCTGTGTACATATACCATTGTCCCCCCCCCCCATACATGCCCTCCCTCTCCAGAGTTTTGTGTACATTGGTTGTACTTATATGCACGTATACAAGTCCTTCGGTTGATCTCTTAACTTCCCCAGATCTCCCTCACCTCCCCGCTGTAATTTGACAGTCTGCTTGTTGCTTTACAGAATATTTTCTTTAAAAATATATTTGTATTGATTTCAGAGAGGAAGGGAGGGGTGGGGGAGAAAGAGAGAGATAGAAACATCAATGTTGGAATAGAGTCATTGATCAGCTGCTTCCTGCATGCCTCCCACCGGGGATGGAGCCCACTACCCGGGGGTGTGCCCTGACTGGAATGGAACTGTGATCTCCTGGTTCATAGGTCAACAACCACTGAGCCACGCCCTGCCGGGCCAGAATATTTGTCTTATAAAACTATTGAGTGGTACATGATGTGCATATATAACCTCATGTAATCATAACAATCCTATCATGTAAGGCCTTTTGTAGCCTAAGAAACGACTTGTTCAGGTGCTCTCCCTCCTGGGAGCATGCCTATGCCTTTTCCTTTCCCTTTCCCTTTTCTTTCCCCTTCTCTTCCTCCCCTTCCAATCCCACTTCTTCCCCTCCGGCATGTTAGCATTAGCTTTCTCATTACCCATACTCCAAGGGCCCTTCTTTTAAGTCTATAACATGCTTCGTAAGCCCATTTCTTCTAGGAATTTCATTTTTTACTTCTGTAATTTACCCAATAAATGTTATCTTAAAGTTAAAAAAAACAACAATTCGTCCAAAGTCAGAATTGTGATTTAAACCAGGTGATCTGGTGCTCGCTTCGGCAGCACATATACTAAACCAGGTGATCTGGTCGAAGCCAGTGTGGCTCAATGGTAGATCGTCGGTCTGCAGACTGAAGGGTCCCGGGTTGATTCCTGTCAGGGGCATGTACCTTGGTTTCGGGCACAACCCCGGTGCGGGGTGTGCAGGAGGCGGCTGATCAATGTTTCTCTCTCATCGACGTTTCTAGCTCTCTATCCCTCTCCCTTCCTCTCTGTAAAAAATCAATAAAATAAAATAAAAAAATAGTTTTTAAACCAGGTGATCTGGCTCCTGGTTACAGACCCTTAATCGCTGTTATTTGCAGGTTGATTTTCATTTGTTAAGAAATATGCTAGGTGCTGGGAATAGGAAAAAAACTGAGGAGCTGTTCTTGCCAGAAGAGACCAGCAATTTGAGAGAACTTTTTCAAAGCCACACTTAGAGAATGTTTTAAAGGTAGGATTTGACGTCTAGAACCCTCTAAAGACTAAATTCATGCTCTTTCCATAGGGTTCTAGACGTCAAATCCTAAAAGTAGGATTTGACGTCTAGAACCCTCTAAAGACTAAATTCATGCTCTTTCCAAAACTCCAGTAAGGAGTTTTCAAATGTTTGGTAGACCATAGTTCGGAAATTGTGGTCTTATTCTGGATTTTCTTATTCTAAATTTTTTTTATAGGAGTATTTTTTTATTTGGAAACTTTAAAGAATGAAATGTATATTGAACTAACATTAAAGACTTTTATGCAGGTGTAATAAAATTTTTTAATCTGCAATGGTAAAATTGCTTATAAAGCCAGAATATCTTGTATAATTTGTTGTAATGTTTTTTGTTCTTTTTTAAGGTTTGTTAAGATGAAACACTGCAGATGGGCCTTCTGAAAATAAGGAGAAGGAAAAACAACATTGAAGACTCTGGGAATAAAAACAGGTAAATATTTCAGCTAAGTTAGAAAATGATATAATTTCCAATTAAAGTTCAGGGAGAGGAAATCTTCTGACTTTCAGTTTCAGTTGTGTTTTGATCTGCTTAAATGGTCAAGAAATGAAAGTTGGGAAGTGGTGGTGTATAATTTGACCTGCCAATCATTTTACTTGACTTTGGAACAGTTGATACCTGACTGACAGTTGAGTCATGTGCTGAGCTTGTGTATTGGAAGAATAAGGCCACAGAAAGTTTTGGTTTGATTTTCTATTGTCACTGTTCTTTTTCTCTTTTGCAAGCATATTAATCTGCCCATGTTATAAAGGGATTAAAAAAGAAATGAAGAAAATTGGTTGACTTCGAGTTTGTTCTTCATAGAATATGTAGTTAAAACAAATATATATATATATATTTTTTACTGTGAGTTCTTAGGAGAATAGTAGAAGGCATGGTTAAACATGATTAAGGAACATATAATTCATTGATAAATATTTAACAAGTACCATATGTCAGGCACTATTTCAGGCTTCTAGTAATAGAGTGGTCTAAATGGCCCTGAAAAATGCTAGAGTAGTGAGTGTTTTTTTTTCTAGAAGGTAATGTTTTTGTGACCCATACATTTCCTTGATTTTATTTGCAAGGATCATTTTGGTTTATGTAAAAGACTGGGAAAGCAGTACTATGCAACCCTATGGTAGATGTTTGTGTTTATAATTAATCTTTCATATTATTGTAAATAATAAAAGAAGGTATTTTATTAGTACTACGTTAAGGTACAGTGGGAAACTAGGATTCTTACAGACTTCATTTTAGCATACTGTTTTTCATGTTAAAGATAGTGATAGAATTTCAAAATTTCATCAAAGGTTAACAAATTAACTCTTCAGCCCTAACTGGTTTGGCTCAGTGGATAGAGTGTTGGCCTGTGGATTGAAGGGTCCCAGGTTTGATTCTGCTCAAGGGAATGTATCATGGTTGTGGGTACATCCACAGTGGGAAGTGTGTAGGAGGCAGCTGATCGATGTTTCTCTCTCGTTGATGTTTCTAATTCTCTATCCCTCTCTCTTCCTCTCTGTAAAAAATCAGTAGAATATATTTTAAAAAATTAACTCTTCAATATGAGAAAATCTGGGGTAATTTACATGTGACAAATAGAAATGCCATGGTCAAATAGGCATTCTGAATGATGAATTGGGGAGAGATGAGCTTGGAACCATGGTGATCAAGGACAGATGGCAAAGGAGAGTCAGAAGTAAAACAGTGCAAATGGGAATTAAAGGATGGAGATGACTATATAGATGCAAGGAAGATAGAATGGGTAAGAATTATTGGGTTGAAGGAAAATGAAGTCAGGATACTTCCTGGTCTCTGTCATGTTCAAGCTCATAATATTTAATAAGTACTTGCAGGGTTAATGAAATTGATTACTTGATACCTGGCTTGGGAAGCAGTGGATTCTGTGACTATTTCTGAGGGAGAACAGGAAGAGCAATAAATTGGGAACATGGTTGGAGGAACTAAGTTTAGTTGAGAGCTATTGTGATTTCCATCAAGAAATGTCATTAGGTAGCCCTAGTCAGTTTGGCTCAGTGGATAGAGCATTGGCCAGTGGACCATCAGGGACACATACCTTGGTTGCAGGCTCCTTCCTGGCCCGGGGCTTGTGCAGGAGGCAACCAATCAATGTGTTTCTCTCATATCAGTGTTTCTCTCTGTCTTGCCCTCTCTTCCACGCTTCCTAAAATTAATGGGAAAATATCCTTGGGTGAGGATTAATAAAAAAGAAATGTCATTTTTGTAGTTGTGTATATGGATCTGAGTTAGGAAGACCTACCTTGTGGTATAAAGTGTGGAGTCTCCATTTATAGGTGATAGTTAAAAACACTGTTAATGGATGAGATCACTCAGGGAGAACATGTGAAGTGATAGAAGAGAAGTAAGGGTGGGGTACACTAATTCTTAAGGTTAAGGTAGAAGAAAAACACACCTCAAAGGAGATGGGATGAGCAGGGAAGGAGGAGAAAATCAGGATAGTCACAAACATCAGTGAAAGAACTGAGTTTGGAGAAAAGGACTGAGAATTAGACATCTTTGAGACATCAAATAACTTGAGGACAATAGAAGTATCCATTGGACATATCAATTAAGAAGTTGTATACTTGGACTAGAGCAACTTTTTGGGTGGAGCCAGTTCACACTGATGCGGTGGGCTGTTTCTCTGTTTTCCGTGTCCATCACGGAAAACGACAGGTTCCTGAGTGGAGGAGCTGGGGATTAAGAAATTAGAGAAAGAAGAAAGAGACATGGAGGCAGAAATAGATTCATTAAGCTGGGCCAGGGGTCGGCAACCTTTAAGACATAAAGAGCCACTTGGACCTGTTTTTGAAGGGAAAAAAAAACCTGGGAGCCGCAAAACCATTGCGACATTTAAAACAAATATTACACTGCATATATTGTTTCTTACCTTAATGCTATATACCGGATCGTGCAGTTAGCTGTCAATCTGAAGAAAAAAAGGATTTTTTCACTTAAAAAGAGCCGCATGCGGCTCCGGAGCCGCAGGTTGCCGACACCTGAGCTGGGCACTAGGTGGGCGCCACCCTCTCTGATAGAGAGGCAGCAAGCAACCGGAGCCATGCAGCAGGTTTATTTATAGGGTCAAAGGAGCTTATTTGCATTCTTAACTAGACTCTAGCATTACTGGATTTACATATCTAGACCCGCCCCCTGGTGACATCTGGACAAAGGTACTCTGCCAGTGCCTCCGGCTTAGCTAACAATTTAAAGAATGTCCATGTGCCTTCTCTGGCGGCCCTCTATACACTGGGTAAATGATGAGGAAATTGAAATACCTAATGTCATTTAATCTTTCAGAAACTTTGGTTTTAAGTAGAATAGAGAGAGGGTATCTAAAGAGGGTATTGAGAGAGGGCTTTTATTTTTTAAAAGTATGAGTGATATGAATACATTTATAGTACACTCTTTATATGATGGGATAAAAAGCCGTCAGAAAGAAAATATGAAGATAATAGAATGAGGAAGAATAATTGAATAATTGATATAGCTGAAAATGGACTAAGCTGGAAGGGTCAAAGGTACTTTAGATAGACTACTACTGAGCCGGAAGTAGGGAGGTATGATGATTATGGGTACAGATAAATTGGTAGGAGGCAGAGTGGAGGAAAAGGTAGGAAAAGGAAATTGTTCACTCATGGGATTGGTAGCCTTTTTGATGTGGGCTTGCTGACTTCTGATCTCTTGGTAAGAAGGAGGAGAGAAGATGAGTGGGGGTATTTTAGCTTAAGATGACAAGTATGCACCCTATGAGTAGAACTACTTTGCTTATCTTCCTTATACTTTATGTTATCTATTGCTGAGTAATAAAGTATCCCAAAACTCAGTGGCTTAAAACATTTATTATCTCAGAATTTCTATGGACTTAGAACTTGGGAGCTACTAAGCTGATTCCTTCTGAATTAGGGTCTCAAACATTGAAATGAAAGAAACGTATTGATTGGTTGCCTCCTGCACAAGCCCCAACCAGGGCCCGGGCCAGGAAGGAGCCTGCAACCAAGATCTTGGCTGGGACTTAGTCATATAGGGACTCAATTGGGGCTGGAGGAATTGCCTCCATTATGGTTCATTCACATGGCTGTTGGCTGGAGGCCTCAAATCAGCACCACATGGACTTTTCTTATATGTCCTAGCAAGGCAGATATTTCCCTAAGAACAGATGATCCAAGACAGAGAGCAAGGAGGAGGCCATGATGCCATCTGTGATCTAGTTATACTCATTGCTTCTGCTATATCCTTTTAGAATTGTATCATTCAGTCCAGACCACATTTGGGAGAGAAATTAATTAAGCTCCAACACTTGAAGGGAGAAAGATGAAATGGTTTTTGGACATATTTTAAGACTACCACGTACCTTCTATCAGCTGTCAATTTCTTTTTGGGACAAAGCACTAAAACTATGTAGATAAAGACTTTTTTGACTGGGTGAGAGAGAGGTGGAAAAAAGGGGAGTGGTTCAGTTGGATTTGGCTTACTTCACAACGTGGCCTTTGATGTTAATCAGTCTCTGTAACACATCAATCTTGATTTGTGTTATAAAATGTGGAGTCTCCGTTGTGGTTATTTAAAAAAACTAAAAAAAAACAAAAGAAAAAACCCTGCCAATCTTTGATTTAATGGACCACCCTTTTAAGAGAAAAAATGTCATAGTGGGCAAAATATGAATTTATTATACCAAAATATGAATTTTGGTAACATTCATATTAGCTCCTAAACTAGAATCTAGAGTTGGGAGGAGGGAACTAATTTTTCATAGAAAAGAAATGGAAAACCAAGAGATTGTTACTGATTTCAGTGAATGTAAGTGACGAGAGGCAATATAACAAGATTCTAAAGCCAAATGGTCTAGGTTACAATCCCAGATGGACCATTACCTGTGTTTGTGCTTGTCTTCTGCCACAGTTTTCTCATCTGTAAAAGGGGAAAATTGTAAATGGGTAGCTATTTGCCATAGTTAGATGAGTAAACACATGTAAAGTGTTTGGAACAGTGCCTGGCACATGGCAAGCAGTAAATAAATGTTAGCTATTGCCATGGGAGTTCTATTTTCATGGTGAGCTAATTCCATGGAATTAACATTTCAAAGAGTAAGATAATATCCACCTAAATGTTTAGAGTCTAGACTTTAAACTACTGACCTTATAGTACTTTGTGAAGTATGTTTCTATCTAGCTCCATATCCATTTAGAGTACTGTATCAGATGTCATCAGTCGTATAGTGTCATATCCCATAAAACTTCCTAAAGCAGTCTTTTAAAAAAAATTTTACATAAAAGTTCAATTTCAATTGGAGCAATATTCTCAGCTCATAGGAATTGGTTATTAAATGAATCTGTTGGACTCTTTGCATAACAACATGCTAATAAAAAGACTTTCTTTAAACTTGATATGATTAGAGTGTTGATGAACACATGTGACCAGTTTCTTCCTCCCTCTCTCCCCATCTCCAAAGACCCTATTGTTGGGTGGATAGTTTGAAGATGTATTAGGTAAGGTTTCTGACTGAACGGACTTAAGGGAGAAGATAAGAGAGGAGCTTAAGGGCTGGATACAAAAATGAAAACAGTTTTATTACAATAAAACTTCTTTAGAATTTTTCTTTGCTAATGCTTTTTACATTTATATTTATTTGAGAGAGATAAACATCTATTTGTTTTCCACTTATTGATACATTCATTGATTGATTCATTTTTTTCCAGTCCATCTTTTAATTTTTTTGAAAAATTTCTGACATTACAGAACTAAACTGAAATATATTAATATTCCACTCTTACATTTCCATGACATACAAACAAAAAAATTCATGAGTCAAAAACAAAAACAGAGAGAAGCTTATAAAACTAAATATGGATCTAGCCAAAACCGGTTTGGCTCAGTGGATAGAGCGTCGGTCTGCGGACTGAAAGGTCCCAGGTTCGATTCCGGTCAAGGGCATGTACATTGGTTGCGGGCACATATCCCCAGCAGGGGGTGTGCAGGAGGCAGCTGGTCCATGTTTCTCTCTCCTCATCGGCGTTTCTAGCTGTCTATCCCTCTTCCTTCATCTCTGTGGAAAATCAATAAAATATATATAAAATAAATAAATGTGGATCTAGGCACAGAGAAAAGAATTAAAATGCTTTAATTAAAAAACCATGAGTGGCCCTACCCAGTTTGGCTTAATGGATAGAGCATTGGCCTTCGGACTGAAAGGTCCCAGATTTGACTCTGGTCAAGGGCGTGTATCTTGGTTGAGGGCACATCCCCAGTAGGAGGTGTGCATGAGGCAGCTGATGTTTCTACCTCTCTATCCCTCTCTCTTCCTCTCTGTAAAAAATAATAAAATATATTTAAAAAAATCATGAGTGGATGGTAAAGTGTGTAGAAACTGAAAATTTATAAACTATTTAAAACATGGAATCACTGACTGTTCAGAAATTGCACAGATGGATCATGGGTGGTGGTGAACAGAAGAAAGGAATTATGGATGAAAATACATTGTTCTAGCTGCTCCCCATGCTACCTGTCTCTGAACAAAGCCTGACAACCCAGGCATGTGCCCTTCACTGGAATCGAACACAAGACCCTTCAATCCACAGTCTGAGGTTCTATCCACTGAGCCAAACCAGCTAGGGCGAAGTCAATTCTTTTTACCCTGTTTGTAGTTATGTTTTCTAAAGCTTTTTAAGTGTTTTTTTTTTTTCTTTCTTGAAAAAATTTTTTTAAATTGATTTCAGAGAAGAGGGGAGAGGGATAGAGAGATAGAAACATCATTGAATGGCTGCCTCCTGCATGGCCCACACTGGGACCAAGCCCTCAATGCGGGCCTTCCTCTTGGGTTCTGACCCCCTGCACCAGGAGCCTCTCCGTGCAGATGTTCTTGTTGCTGAGCTCAGGCCCTGACACTTTGAGCTGGACTTCTCCTGCCCTGTCCCCCACCACGGATGCCCTTTTCCTTCCACTCAAGCTCCAGTGTGCTGTGCCTGACTTCTGCACATATGGCTTCCTCGTGCTGTATGGCTTTGATACGCCGAGGCACTGCTGCTGTTCTGCTAGCCTCTTCATCACCCAGGTGGATACTTATTTACCCTTGTCCACCTCTGACATCCACTCTAGCCATGAGACTCCTGTCCCTCCCTTCCCCAGGTGTAGATGCTTGCCTTACTTTGCCTACCCTGTGGCTTTTAGATGAACCTTTCAGGAAGGGGAGAGGAAGAGGAAGCGACCAGTTTGGTTTTCAGGCCATCATTTGCTCTGTGAAGGTTAAGCAGTAGGTTCTTACATCAGTCTCTAGTTCCTCGTCTCTAAGGAATTGGTGGTGTCCACTTAAACAATGGGGCTCAGTCCCAGTTCATCCTGATTATGTGTCCATTCTGTACTTGTTCAAAATATATTCTCCTAACTATTGAGCCTCTATCTGTTAATTTCTCTTAAATAAGGCTTTGCATTAGTTGAAACTGGAAAAATGTTGGTGAAAGCTGTGATACTGAAGTTTTCTGTCTTTGCAACCTAACACCCTCCTTCTAAATTCTCTTTGGCTGTGCGTTGTTACAGTGGTGGGTTGTAGAGATTGGGGATAGATCCTTTTGGTGAATAGATCACCTCCCCTTGGATTTGATTCAAAACAGACCCCTTTTCATGTGGAGAGCTGAATGCTGGGACATATCCCTCATGGAGTATCTCTAGGAGGCAGTAGAAGGTCTTTTTATCCCAGTGTTATGCTGGTGATACATCTGTAAAATGATAAAAATATGTATGAAATAGGTACATACGTTATTATGTAATGTGCAAACCATTACATGTGAATATTTGGTTTTAGGTTAAAGGTTTTCAGAATGTTTCCTTCTTTAAAATATTTTTTTAGTTTAACAAAACTAAAAGAGTGAGAAAGAGAAAGCTCATGTTATAAAGTTAGCTCCCACATTTTAAGTTGCTGGTTAATAGATTTTTCAAAACTTTGAAAATTTGAGAACATTTTTTCCACGTTTTTAAGCATATTAAAAATATTTTTATTTATTTCAAAGAGGAATGGGTGGGAGAAGGGAGAGAGAGAGAGAGAGAGAGAGAGAGAGAGAGAGAGAGAGAGAGAGAGAGAGAAGCACCAATGATGAGAGAGAATCATTAATCAGCTGCTTCCTGCAGGCCCCACACTGGGGATTGAGCCCACAACCTGGGCATGTGCCCTGACTGGGAAATGGACCATGACCTCCTGGTTCATAGGTCAAAGCTCAACCACTGAGCCATGCCAGCCAGACTCCAGTTTTATTATATTGTGAGATATAATTGACATGTATCATTGTATTTTCTTGAGGGTAAACAGAATCTTTGGAAATACTTGATAATCTTTGCAGTGTTCGTAATTATGAACTTTTATAATGATGAATTTCTTTTTTATTTTTAACCAGTAGTCCTGTGCACAAATCCCTGTACTAGTAGGTCTCTATGGGGCCTGGCCGCTCTGTGCCCACTGCCCAGAGGCCCATCCACGGCTGGGCACGGAATGCTTGCCTAGTTGCCAGAGCAATGACAGTGTGATGACACAGCGTATATCTGCCCCCCCCACCACCACCACTCCGTGCCTGCTGCCCCGAGGTCCTCTGTGGTTGAGGTGAAACACTTTTGCCTTGTCACTGTGGTGATGAAGCAAGCATTCTGCCAGGCTGGTCACGCTGCGCACTCTCAGCAGCCGCTGCCTTCCCCCTCCCCCCCCTCCCCTCCCCGGACTGGGGACTCCAGCGGGGCTGAGAGGACTGGGCACTGCCATCTTGTGGCTATGGGGGCTTCTATCTTTATGACAGAGTGATGGTTAATTTGCATATTACTCTTTTATTAGGTAGGATGATGCATTTATTTCATTCTGGTATTAGTATCTCCCTTCCTCCTACTGAAGTAGTAAACTAGTTTGACTTGCAAGGTGCATCTCTTCCTGTTGGAGCCTGTTGTGAATGATGTTTTTTTTTGTTGGGGTGTGTAATTCATGTTGAGTGGTAGTGTATGAGGGTTCCCCCTTCTGGCCTATCCATTCCATTTTCATTAATTTTCACCCTACTTACTAGTACTCTCTCCTTATTGTTGAGATAAATATGTTTGATTATATTTCAGAATAATAAGGTTCCTCTTATCTGGATCCAGAATATACTAACTGAATTGAGTCTCTACTCATACTTAGTATGGTGAAATCAGAACATTAGAAACATGATATGATATATATAAATGTGGCCATGTTTTTGTTGTTTATTGTATTTTTGTATTCTTATCATTGAAGGAACAGAATGTGATTTAATAAACTTTAATATTTATTAAATCACCTTTCCCCCCCTTACATGATTTTCCTTGCAGATTAATAAATATCTGATTCTAAATTTAACCTTTTAACTCTTAGACCTTTAGATGCCTCTCTGTAAAAACCTCAAAAATGGATCAAAGGAAAAATGACAGTATTGTTCCTAGTATCACCCAGCTAGAAGATTTTCTTACAGAACACAATTCTAATGTTGTGTGGCTCCTCGTTGGTAAGTAGAATGTATTTTTTGGTACATTACTTTAAAAAACTATATTTTTATTGATTTCAGAGAGGAAGGGAGAGGAAGAGAGAGGTAGAAACATCAATGATGAGAGAAAATCATTGATTAGCTGTCTTCTGCATGCCCCACACTGGGCATTGAGCCCGCAATCCTGGCATGTGCCTTGACCAGGAATTGAACCTGGGACTCTTCAGTCTGCAGTCTGATACTCTATCCACTGGGCAAAACTGGCTAGGGCTACATTATTGTTTTTTGTTGTTTTTTTTATGGTTGGAGTAGCAATTGCCAAATTTTAAACAGTGGTTGGCCTTATGATATTGAAGGGGTTGGGGACATGTCACAATGAAAAGGCCATAGTTCCTAGGTTCTTTAACACTAGAAGCAAACTTTCTTTTCAAAATCCTCTTACCTTTCTGAATGGCCCACAACAACCTGACACAGTGATTTACCATAAAAATTACTACAAAATAACTTTAAAGTTAAAACATAATGAAATGTCATCAAAATAATTTTCAAAATAATTGTCCTAGGTATAATTTTTATGGATATATCACAGCACTTTCTATATCAAAGCTATTATCATTAATCTAAGCTAACCTGTGAAATGTTGTATCGGTGATTGCCTTGTTTTATCATATTAAATAATTTTTTTAAAGTTAGGAACTCAATTTGATGTTGCTTAAATGTTACATATGTTAAATTGGTTTACATTACTTTGTCCTAATTTAGAAAACAGATATATTTTAAAAATAGATAAGTAAAAAATATCAGAAAATGCTTTCTGGTATTTTGCCTTTTGTATATTCATGATCTAGTTTTTTTTTTGGAATATTGTAAATTTTGTAAGTGATTATAAATTTCATGATAGATTGACAAATGGTCAAACTTGGAATATCATTTATTATTTATTCAGTAAAAGTAGACATTCTTAAATGGTTATTGTCTTTTTAAAAAAAATGTATTGATTTTTTACAAAGAAGAAGGGAGAGGGATAGTTAGAAACATTAATGAGAGAGAAACATCGACCAGCTGTCTCCTGCACAACCCCTACCGGGGATGTGCCCGCAACCAATGTACATGCCCTTGACCGGAATCGAACCTGGGACCCCTCAGTCTGCAGACCAACGCTCTATCCACTGAGCCAAACCGGTTTCGGCTAAATGGTTATTGTCTTATCAATTATAGTAAAATAGTATAAGATGTCCTATTTAATATAGATATGCCTTTAAGTAGGCTAAATTCCTACTTATTTCCATTATTTATTTTAATGTTTTTATTGATTTTAGAGAGAGAGGAAGGAAGAGGGATAGAGAAATAGAAACACTAATGAGAAAGAAACATCGACTGGCTACCTCCTGCATGCCCCTACTGGGGATTGAGCAAATCAAACCAGTGACCACACTGGCCAGGCTCCATTACTTTTTTTTTTTAAATAATTATTTATTGTTGAAAATATTACATATGTACCCCCCACCATTGACCACTTCCAGTCCCTGCTCCCCAATTCCATTACTTTCTTAAAAGCAGAGTTTATTGATTTAAAAAATCATTAATTTTCTTTCTTTTTACGTCACTTTAGCCTTCAGTGAATAGCTTGGGAATGAGTTTTTAGCCTGATAAAGGTGAATGTTTTTCATAATGTTCAGAATTATGGGTTTTCTTGTCCCAAAACATCTTTACATAATCTAATATATAAAAATCAAGGGGCCGTCACAACCAAAACAACTGGATAGACGACTGAACACAGGCTGCCTGAGGCGACAAGGCTGGCAGGAGGGTTAGTGAGGGATGACCAAATGACTGAACAGCAGGCTGCTTGTGGCAACCAGGCCAGCAGGGGGGCAGTTAGGGACGATCAGGCTGGCAGGCGGGATAGTTAGGGGCAAATCAGGCAGGCAGGCAGGTGAGCAGTTAGGAGCCAGTGGTCCCAGATTGTGAGAGGGATGTCCTACTGCCGGTTTAGTCCCTAGCCCTGGGATCAGGCCTAAACCGGTAGTTGGACATCCCCTGAGGAGTCCTGGATTGGAGAAGGTACAGAGGCTGGGCTGAGGGGACCCTCCTCCTGTCCCCCCGCACAAATTTCATGCACTGGGCCTCTAGTATTTAATAAAGAAAACAGTACAAAGCAGTGAAAAAAGATATAAGAAAAACAAAAGGCTCTAATGGATCTGACTGGAATCTGTTTTTTTTGTGTGGCTAATGACTAAAAGAGAATGAGGAAAGGGGATAAAGTAGATCCAAGCTCTGATTTTAAAACCCAAGGTATTAAATTTTAAGAGGATTTACTACCATATTATCATTATTGAGTGTGGTAAATGATCTTTACTGACAAAGTTTATTAACATATTAAGGTGATTGAAAGTGACATCCTTTTGTACTTTTTTCTCCCAACAGCTACCATTTTGTCCTGTGGATGGATTATTTATCTCACATATTATAATTCTCGGAATGTTGGTCTTATTTTAACCTTGGTTGTCAACAGATTATACAAACATGGCTATATCCATATTGGTGAGTTGAAGTAAACCTGCATTATTTTCTTCTGTGTAATCTTGAGGTATACATTATACATTTATCTTTTATAAACAGATAGTAGTTTTAGAAATTTACCATTGTTTCATGAAGGATAAACTAACCTACTTTGAATTTCTCTCTTCCAGCACTGTGTAACAGGTTATGCCCTTTACCTCATTCTTATTTGTTAAAGTGTTTCCATAGTTACTCTTTGACTTCATTTATAAAAGATGCTTGTGAAAATAATTTGAAAAAATATAGACAAATATCAAATATGGAAATAGAAATTTCTCACAATTCCATCTAGAGAAAATTTCTAAAGCTCAATGAATTATTTGCTCTTTTTTTTTTTTTTAAGTAACCCGTACTTTAAAAACCTGTAAGTTGGAGTCATCTTGTATATTTCATTTTGTGCCTGCTTTATTAGTTTAGTTTCTAACTACTTATAAGTGGGAGATTTGTAGATAGATGGGAGGATGTACTAGGAAGCTATATACTCTGGAAAGTACCAAACCCGTGAGAAAGAAGGAGGGGGCACTGAATATTATCATTCTAACCTTCCCTGAAGTTGAGTACCTCTTAATGGACATGAACTTCTCTCAAACATAAATAGTCTTCCATTAATTTGAGGCAGTGACTGGTTCCTGGAGTAATGGAGAAAAATGGTGAATTAATCACTGCTATGGATTTATTAATGGCTGTGCATAATTAAGAGAAATTATTGTATGAAGCAGCTATTCAAATTAATGTTCTTATATGGTTATTTAGTAACTCAGTCCATTGTGATGACACCTGTGGCACTTTTTCAGGAGAAATGATAGAAATTAGTAAGGCTGTAAGGATATTTGGAAGGGAGTCAGGAGAGAACATTTAATTACTGAATGAATTGGTTGCTAAGATTATTTTAAGTGTTAAGAGCTCTACTGTATCAAAACAATTAAATTAATTGCTTTTTTTTTGTCCCCTATACCAGGCTCCTTCTCTTTCTCTGTTCTTTCTGGAAAAATCATGGTTCGTGAAATCTATTACATTACAGAAGACATGTCTATTAGGTAAAAAGCAAAAACAAAACCTAAAACAAATAAAAGAACCTACCTTAAACTTGAAATATTGAAAGTATTTTCTAATTATGACACTTGTTTTAATATTACTCGGTTCTTCAAATAAAACCATAAATCAGCCTTGGCCTGTTGGGCTCAGGGCTAGAGCATCAGCCTGTGGACTGAAGGGTCACGAATTTGATTACAGTCAATGGCACATGGCCTGGGTTGCAGTTCGATCCCCAGTGGGGGATGTGCAGGAGGCATTTGGTCTGTGGTTCTCTCTCATCATTGATGTTTCTGTCTCTCTCCCCCTCTCCCTTCCTCTTTGAGATCAATAAAAATATATGTAAACAACAACAACAAAAAACCCAAACCATAAATCAGAAATAATTTTTTCAGTAAATTAGACTTAATGAATTCATGTTTTAAAATGTTTCTAACCATAGATTAATTTAGCTAAAGTTTAGACTGGCAAAAAGTTTACCTAATAGCAACATATAGAAATCAATAATCTCAGGTCATTGCAAGATGAAAAATTGAGGCATTAAATTACCTGATCATTTCTGTTGTAGAATTTATGGTGGTCATTTGTTATATAAAATAAGGATCAGATATGTTGATAATGCTCACCCATTAGGTTCTTATTAGGCAATAAGTATTTAGAATTGTTTAGCATCTGTTACCAACTCTAATTTTACTTTAAGAAGGAAACAAAAATCTTAATATATTAAGAATAATATGTTTTATATTGTTCTCTCTTTTGTAAGCTTTGTAAGAAAAGCTTACTCTGTTATTATTATTTTAAAATATATTTTTATTGATTTCAGAGAGAAAGAGAGAGGGAGTGAGAGATAGAAACACCAATGATAAGAGAGAATCATTGATTGGCTGCTTCTTGCATGCCCCCCACTGGGGATCAAGATTGCAGCCCAGCAAGTGCCCTGACTGGGAATCGAGCTGTGACTTCCTGGTTCGTAGGTTGGTGTTCAACCATTGAGCCACACAAGCTGGGCAGCTTACTTTTATTTTTGTGATCTTCTTAAAATTTGTTACTTAGAACTTGGAAAATTTTGAATTATTTGAGAGATGCCAGAGTTTGGTACCACTTATACTTCTCTTGAAACAGGAGAAGCATCTTCTTTGTGAGTCTAAAATTATTCCAAATTAAAAGTAAAAAGTAAAAGTTAAAAATGGGAGCATGAAGTGATATATCATTAAGAAATGAAGAATTATCTTTAAAAGTTTTCTCTAGTGTGCTAATGTACCCCTTTCAAGATTTGACCTTTTGTTTATGTAGTTTTTACAACATTAAAAATATTTATAAAAAAAAAGGTTTTCTGTTAGCACTTCATTTTACTGTTGAATGGAATCCAGTATTACATTTCCCTGAGTAGAAGAAGCTAATTTAAACCTGTGTATATCCTCTTTTACTTTTTTAAATGAAAGAGTATGAAACATTTAAGTATGTCAGAATTCTGTTAAGAATTTTTGTTTCCTTATTCATTATCAGTTGCCTGCCTTTTACAATAATTAAGAATCAAGTTAAGTAAATTTTTATCTGTTTTCATTTTTGTAATTTATCTTGCTTAGAATTCAAGATGGATTTATAATTTTTCGGTGGTGGAAAATGTATAACCCAAAACAGAAGCAGCATGGTGAGTTTTTATTTTATTTGTTTGAAATTGTCGATGACATAATCATTTTTCATTTATGGTTATTAAAATAGATAAAAATATTTTTAAAAGCTTTGGACTTGCCAAAACTCTGATTTTATCACCAGTTTACTAAAAATTCTCTTAAAAGTCTTTCTCTTGCCTGGTTAAATTGATTCATTTTAGCTGATTATTTGTTCAGAGTCATCCTCAATAGGACTCTTAACCACAATTCTAGCCTTATTGCATGTTACATCTGTGGGCCTGACCCATACTGGTGATAAATGGTCTTCTCAATATCCTAGACACTTTTCTACATTTCATCTTTGGTGTCTTTATTCATACTTCTTCCTAATATTTCTAATTATAATTTATCTGATATGAAAAGGATGAACAGAAATGGTAAACACAGACTCTAGAAATTCTTCTGGTTCTGCTTTTATCTTCAGAACTAGAGGCCCGGTGCACAAAATGTGCACGGGGAGGCTGTGTCCCTCAGCCCAGCCTATACCCTCTTCAATCTGGAACATCACTCTCACAATCCAGGACTGTTGGCTCCCAACCTCTTGCCTGCCTATCTGCCTGCCTGATTGCCCCTAACTGCTTCTGCCTGCTAGCCTGATCACCCCCTAACCACTCCCGTGCCAGCCTGATTGACACCTAACTGCTCCCCTGCTGGCCTGATTGCCCCTAATTGCCCTCCCCTGCCAGCCTGGTCACCCTCCAACTGCCCTTCCCTGCAGGCCCGGTTTTCCCCAACTTCCCTCTTCTGCGTCCTGATTACCCCTAACTGTCCTCAACTGAAGGCTTAATCCCCCCCAACTGCCCTCCCTTGCAGGCCTGGTCCCTTCCCTGCTGGCCATCTTGTGGTGGCCATCTTGTGCTGCTTGGCAGTGACAGCAGCAGAGGTGTGATGGGGCATCGCCTTCCTCTGATCACCGGGTTGCCTCCTGGTTCTGAGGGCTACTGGACTGTGAGCGGGGGCAGGCTGGGCTGAGGGACCCCCCTCCAGTGCATGAATTTTCATGCACTGGGCCTCTAGACTTTAAACTACAAGCTTAAGCTACTAAAATGAAAGTTAATACTCTTTACCCATTAAAAAAATTAAAATCTTCTAACTGGTTATATCTAATTTTAATTACCTTAAATTGAATTTGTTCTGTAGGGATAAAAATGGACAAACATTTAAAAAGTCTTAAAAAAAAATCACCTGTATGATTCATAACAAAAGAAGGCGCTGACTGTGGTACCTTTCTGTTAAGTCTCTTGGTTAACATGTGATGCTCTGTCTTGGATTATTTCCTCAACAGAAACAATTGTCCATCTATCACTTTATAGATGGATTTGTAAATTTCTGTTGTTACTTATATTTAATGTAATTATGTCTTTTATTTGAAATTGTTTGAAGTGTATAGTTAATAAAATATTTATTTTAGTATTAAGTATTTTTTTAAAACAAACTACTATTTTATGAAAAATCCTACTTTCCATTAAGCACAAGTTTAAATAACTGATGTGATGTTTAAGTATATTATACTTTGAACATTTTGCTACTTATATTTTAGTATAAATTTATGTCTATATTAGGATAAAGTTTTAACCTTTATTCTGTAAATGGCACTTTTCTATTCTTAGTGTAAAATCTTTAAATTCTGGCAGTAGACAATCAAAATCTAGAAATTCAGGTTGTTTTTCGAATATTAAATTAAAATGCTCTAGTAACATTAGCCTTTTTTTTTCTTTTGCCAGTGTTTTATATGTATATTATCCTCTTTATCATAGAATTCTGTTTTAAAGTAAATCATTTAAGTTATTTTAAGTGTGGAAAATGAGTTGACAAAAACATTGACTAAAGTTTTTAAAAAGTTGACTAAAAACTTTAGCGTGTATGTGTGTGTAATTGATGTCTTTATTTTATTTTTTTTTTTTGTAATTGATGTCTTTAGATCCAAAGGCAGAAACCAGATTATACATCACAGTTAATGACTTTGAATTTCATGTCTACAATCGTTCGGATCTTTACGGACGTCTTCAAGAATTATTTGGTTTGGAGCCAACAATAATCCCCCCCAAGAAAGAGGATGATAAAACACGGGAAAATGGAAGAACAAGAACCCAGTCCAAAATGGAAAGGTTCATTGTCACACTTAAATTTTATTAATCTGCAACATGTAAATTTAGTTTTATGCACTGAGGGTCACCTTTGTGGAGTTGGCCTCAGAAGTGCCATTTAGGAGATAATTGGATTATTGAAGAGATATGCCTCAAGTTTACATCCAAAATCTTTAGTGAATTGCTATAAACTTTTCATTCTTTAAATTTTGTGTACTTTGTGTGTGGCCAATATTTTTTCTCATTCTTTGCCTGTCATTTCACAAAGTGGTGGGAATAGGGAAAGAAAAGGATCAGCTCAGTTGTCAGAAATGCTCAAAACAGTAGAAAACATCAAAGTGACTTGTGTCGTGTCATTTTTTTTTCTCTCTAAAAGTATATTTTATTGATTTTAGAGAGAGGAAGGGAGAGGGACAGAGATATAGAAACATTGATGAGAAAGAAATATCGATCAGCTGCTTCTTACATGGCCCCTCCTCTCCTCCCCTCTCCCCCTGCCTGGAGATTGAGCCCACAATCCAGGCATGTGCCATGACCAGGAACCGAACTATGAGCTCCTGGTTCATGGGTCAGCACTCGACCACTGGCTGAGCATTGATATTATTATCCATTTGTTTAAATAATAGTTTGGCTCTCTTCTAAAATGTCAAATTGTAGTGTGGTGGGCATGATGGTAGATTAAATGACACCATCTCATAATTGGCACTTTTGACATTAAAGCTTGTCATTCTAAGAACATAGTTTTGTTATTACACCTTCATCTAAAAGCTGACACATGATGGAGTGCATTCAATGACACATTTTAGAGCTATTAGTCTTCTGTTAGATGGTCTCTGTTTCATTTACTGGAGCCATCATGAGATGTATCTGAAAAAGTACAGCTGGTATTAATAATGTCTATTTTGAGTAAGTCAACTGTATCTTCAGGTAGTTAAGTCTTTCTTATATACTTCAGTTTTTATTTTTTCTTCTAGAGTTAAAGTAAAAACAGAATCTCAGGACCCTACATCTTCATGGAGATCACTTATTCCAGTTATAAAGGTCAACGTGAGCACAGTAAGTAATTGTACTACAATTAATGTTTGGTGGGTTAATAACAGAACCTTTTATTTTTTTGCAAACATTATTTTTTACTTAATAAAATAAAGTAATTTTATAGTTTTTTTGGGTTCCAATTTTCATAAAATGTGAAAGAATTCTTTTAACACCAATATTATTTTAGCATAAATTTGTTAGACCTGACAGGCTATTTATTCACAAGTGCTTAAATCTTTTTAAACCCAGGTCTAAATTGATCAGTAGAGTGATTTAAATATAGATGGTGCTAAAGTGGAATCATTTAGTTGTTGCTTAAAAATGTTTGTTATTAGGTCAGTTAAAAAAGCAAAGCCTTTATTGTATGGCATACTATCTCTTACCTTTTTGTAGGGTCGCCTGGCCTTTGGAAATCATTACCAACCTCAAACTCTGTGTATCAACTTTGATGATGCTTTCTTAACTTATACTACAAAACCACCTTCCAGTCACCTTGACCAGTTCATGCATATTGTGAAAGGAAAGCTTGAAAATGTTCGAGTCATGCTTGTTCCTAGTCCAAGATATGTTGGTCTTCAAAATGATGAGTAAGACCATCTTCATATGTCTAATATATATATCAATTCAATCTTTAGCATCCTTTTAATTTCTATTACAAGCTTGGCATTAACTAGGTATATTTTTCTAATAAATTAATAGTGTAGTCCTACTTTATAAGGTAAGTGAATATACTATCTATTGGTAAACTAATTTTAAATATTTTTCTGTACAATTATGACTATATTTTTTTTTTACTCTTTTCTTTCTCAACTGTATTTGAAAAACTCGTTTTGGGAAATTAAGCCCCGGTATTTAATGTTTACACATTACAGGTAGGAATGGATAAATAGTAAATTCAACAAATTCATTATAGTGGAGTACCATTCTGAGTTAATGAAAAAAGTTAAAAATTACCTTTGGACAGCTGTTGAAGTTAGGATGCTACAGTTAGGATGGAACTTTCTTGGCATTCAAGTCCTGGGCAGTTTTCCATCTAGCTTCCCAGATTTGTCTTCCATCTGTGAAGTAGTTGCTTGCGTTCAGGAGACAGGGAGCATTAGTGACACACTGTGGACTCACCCTCGCGGTGGCAGGATGCTTCCCTACGAGGACTGGGACCTGAAGGAACTCCAGGACTTATGTTCATGGTAGGATGAGGGCTCATGATATCTGTTCTTTTTGTGAGGTGACTCTCTGGTTGAATTTGTGTAATTTAGTATTCATAGGATGAGATTCTACTATATCCCAGCGTGTATCTTTGTAGGCAACATAAAGTCTGTGAGCTCATGAGAAGCATGATTATTCCTTTTTAGTTACAACTTCTTGCTGTTCAGTTTTCCGGGGACTTGCTGGAGTGGTAGAGAGGTTTCCCTTTGGAGACTGGTGAGGCTCTGCGTCTGCCTGGGCCCACTTTTCAGGATCAGGGGCTTTGCTTAGCACATAATGCTGCACTTACAGCTAAAAGTTTAATACTGCATGAATAAATAAATCTGGATTTTGTGAAAATTATTAGGGAGTAAGATGAAAAAGTATTCTGCTATTAACTTGTATAAAAAAATTTAAAATTGTGTTTTTTACTCTTCAAAAGTGTGAAAGTTAAATGATGAAATTAAACATTAAGCCTGGCAGGTACTGGTCAGTGATTGAGTGTTGACCTATGAACCAGGAGGTCATGGTTTGATTCCCTGTTATGGCACATGCCTGGGTTTTGGGCTCGATCCCCAGTAGCGGGGTATGCAGGAGGTAGCAGATCAACGATTCTCTCTCATCATTGATGTTTCTCTCTCTCTCCCTTCACTCTGAAATCAATAAAAATATATTTAAAAAAATAAACATTAACCTTAAGATTTAATATATTTTAAGAAGAATATTGCTGAATTTGTGTTATTATTTAATGACTGTGAAGTTAATTTTGATGTGGAAGGAAGATAATGTAGTGTATGACAAAGTAAAAAGTTGTTAAAGCAATTAAAGATGAACAGTTTATGGAAAAGTGATTGTAGAGAAACAGTCAATCCAGAATTTGAATTCAAGATGTTTGCTTTAAATTTGATTCAAGTTAATCAAGTAAATATTCTTGGATATAGGTAATGTAAACTTGTTAAAAATAAAAATGACAATAATTTTTCTTCTGTAATATTTTGGAAAGCTTATTTTATTTCACAGACATATAAAGTGATATTTATTCTTCAGTTTTGTAGTGTTATTAATAAAAAATGATTGAATTTAAAGTTTAATTTATTGTAAATACAGAATATAATTAATCAATTCTGATGAACATTGTTTTTCAATTGTATTCAGTTAACTTTGTCTTAAATATATTTTTGTTATTCACAACTTAAAATGAAAATGTGAAACAATTTGTTTCTTTTTTCCTTATGGAACCAATCTACTGATTAAAAATACTTCAGTATCATTTTATTAGTTAGTCTAATGTAGACTACAACTATAGAACAATTTATTGTCTGTGAAAGATGGCTTACCTTTTCAAGATGCTACCCTTGATGCATTTGTTTTTTGTTTGTTTTCACCTGTCACCACCATTAATTATAACACTGAACATTTTGTATTCTGAAGATGTACTTAGTTTGCCTTGCCCTCCTCATAGGCCACCGAGATTAATGGGAGAAGGCTTTGTGGTGATGCAGTCAAATGATGTTGACATCTACTATTACATGGACGAGCCAGGTAGGACTTTTTGAAAGTATAGTTCATAGTTGCAATTCTGTTTCTTCTATGAAATGGGATATTAATAATATTTTAAGTCTCTTAGGATATAAATAAGCATCAATAAATGGTAAGAACGCCTACCTAAAAAATACCTGTGTCATTGTTAAAAGTTGAATATGACTTTTAGTATTTCAGACCAAATGATATTGTAATCTTTCCTTCAAATTCCATGTTATCAAATATACCTCAAAAATTGTGAATGCAAATTACCATGAGTGAAAACCTTTGAGAATATGGTGATGGTTAAAGTAATTCATGTTAGGAAAACAACTCACAGTATGTTAGACTTGAAGCTAACAGTTTCAGGATTAATCCAGCTACCATGCTTCATGGATGATTTCCATTTTATAGAAGTTTCTGAACATTGGGTTTTAGCCCCCTTTTCTCCTGATCTTTTTATATATTTCAGTGGCTTTATAAGGTCAAAATATTTTAAAAGTAAAAGTAGGATGCTGTTTGCCTTTTTCACCATGTTGATATTTTCAGTGATTCTTTACTTGAAAGAATATCTAGGGATTGACTGGTTTTTCAAAATTAGGATTTTGAAAAAAATTAAGTCTGCAACTATGAGTTTCATAATTTTTCTCATAAGACCACCAGTGATATTAACAAATGTGATTTTAAAAATGTTTAATAATGAAATTTATTAATATTTGAAAAAGTATGTATGTTGTAGTGAACCCATATTTTCCAAATGATCAATGCATGCTGTTGCAAAGTCAGGCCATGGATAATAGATTTATTCAAAGTGCAAGAGAGATAGTACATTTTAATGAAAGAAGTTCAGTGATATGGTTTCAGATTCCACGCTGTAATCTTTAAGAAACTACTACTTGTTGAATTTTGGTGTAGTGTCAGAGAAGAATATCCAGAACAATCAGAGAAAGCTATTAAAATGCTCCTTCCTTTTCTATCCACCTATTTGTATGAGGCTAGGTTTTTTTCAAACCCTTGAATAACAGAAGCAGCTGTGAGAATTTACATGTTTTCTATTAAGCTGGACATTAGAGAGATTTGCCAAAATAAAAACAATACCAACATTTCTCAAGAAATTAATTTTTAAGAAAATACGGTTATTTTTATTAAAATATTTTTATTAAAAATGAAATAAAATATTTCATTAAAATATTTCATATTGTTTTCATTAAATGTTATTAATGTCAACATATAATGAACTTCTTATTTAATTAAATAAAAATTTTAAAAAATGCTCAATTAAAATTTTTAATACGGTAAGTATTGATAGAGATAATACAAAAATACACACTTTAGGGTCCTCAATTAAAAAAAATTATTGATTTCAGAGGAGAGGGAAAAAGAGATAGAAACGTCATTGATGAGAGAGAATCATTGATCAGCTGTTTCCTGTGTATACCCCTGATTGGGGATTGAGCCCGCAACCTGAGCATGTGCCCTGACCAGGAATTGAATCATCACCTCCTGGTTCATAGGTGGATGCTCAACCACTGAGCAATACCAGCTGGGCAGGTCCTCAATAGTTTTTACGAGTGTAAAGTGTTCCTAAAATTAAAAAAAAAAAAAAATTTGTTTTAGAACTGCTGATTTACAGGAACATTTTAATGGTTGTTTTAAATAACTGCCTTTATGTTGTGTATTCTGTAATACAGGTCTTGTTCCAGAAGAAACAGAGGAAAACATTGAAGGAGAAATGAGTAGTGAGGACTGCAAATTACAAGATTTGCCTCCATGTTGGGGTCTTGATATAGTTTGTGGTAAAGGAACAGATTTCAACTATGGGCCATGGGCCGATAGACAGAGGTACTTTAATAAATTATATTTCTAATGAGTCCTTCAAATGTATGGAGCTAATACTATATTTTTATTAAAACTAACTTCATAGTTTTCTAAGCTATTTTATTATGACAGGATAAGATATTCCTAGACATTTTAATCCAAATAATAATTTGTACATAGAAATTTGGTTTAAGCAAGTTCACTGCAAAAGAGAAGTTAACTCATTAGAAAAATGATGAATAAGCAGCACATTTATTAGTTTCTTTGTTTTTTCTTAAGTATTTATTAGTAATCAATAAATATGCCAGTGATTGTTGGGGTGATGCAGATTGAGAGCTAAATACATAGATAGTTTAGTTTTAGTGGATGAAAAAAGAGACAAAAGAGGTTTATTACATACTATAATAGAGGTGAGTAAACACTCTTGAAAAACTTAGAAAGGTACTGACTTGGTTTGCTAAGGCTCCCATAGCAGATAATCATGGACTGTGTGATTTAAACAACAAATTTCTCACAGTTCTAGAAGTTAGAATTCTGAGATTAAGGTGTTGGGCTAGTTCTTTATGAGGGCGGCGAGGGAAGGATGTGTTTGAGGCCTCACTGCTTGTCTTGTGATAGCCTTCTTCTCCCTGCATCTACACGTGGTCTTCCCGTTTGTGTGTCTTGTAAGCTCTCTGTGTCCAGATTTCTTCTTCTTAGAAGAATATTGGTCATGTTAGATTAGGGTCCACCAAAAAATCTCTCTTTTTAACTTAATTACCTCTGTAAAGACTCTGTCTCCAAATATAGCCAAATTCTGAGGTTAGGACTTCCACATAAAAATGTTTAGGGATACGCAATTCAGCCTATAAAAGATTAAAGAAGAAAAGAATAAATCCTTTTAAAGATTAAAGAAGAAAAGAATTGGGGGAGGCTTTTTGGTAGAGGGAACATGTGAGTTGAGTTTTGAACATAAGTGTTAGCCAGGGGAGGAAGAATTTTAAACGAAGGAGAGGATTTACTAGTAGTGATGAGATCACATCCAAATTTTTATGTAAATAGACATTGTTTAAAGTTTGTTCAGCAACTTTGCCATCTAGACAATTGATATATAAAGTTTTTCATTTTTTCACAGTAGAAAACATTATTTTGTTTATTGAGAAGTTATTCTAGGTGTTTATGACTTAATTTTTTTGTATTTTGTCTGTTTTTAAATGAGAGAGCAGTGATAAAACATGTCAAGTTCAAATATTGATTTTGGTCCCTTATTAGAAATCATTTTGTTGGAGTAAAATGTCACTATTCTTTCTACCTTCTTATATAGAGATTGTTTATGGAAGTTTTTCTTCCCACCTGATTATCAAGTTCTGAAAGTTTCTGAAATTGCACAGCCAGGGAAACCAAGACAGATCCTTGCCTTTGAACTGCGAATGAATATTATTGCAGATGCTACTATCGACTTGCTGTTTACCAAAAATAGGGTAATTATTGAAATAATATAGAGAAAATAGTGCTTAAAATTTGAATATTACTTGCCAGAGAAAGTTTTGATGATAGTCCTATACTGAGATTCATTTCTATGGGCTCCTGCCACTGTGCCCCGAATAATTGTATATATGCTTACTTTCATTAAGTGCCAAATAGTAGACAGAAGTTAATCAACAAATCTTTATGCTATAGTCTAGTTCATTTTCTCCTTTATATCAGCCCAAATGGTTTTAGTGTATTTTTTTGTTAATCCACACTTGAGGATATTTTCCCCATTGATTTTTAGAGAGAGAAAGGAAAGTAGAGAGAACTAGAGCGAGAGAGAGAGAGAGAGAGGCGAGAGATACATCAATTGGTTACCACACTCGCCTGACTGGAGTCAGGGATCCAATCTACAACCTAGGTACGTGGCCTCTACCAGAATCAACCTGGGACCCTGTGGTACATGGGCCAACACTCTAACCATAGACCCACACTGTTAAGGGTGTGTTCTCAGGCATTTTGAATACCTATTTAATATCATCTCTGATAATAACTAAAAGGTGAAGATGGGAATGTAATTATAAGGAATACTAGAGGCCTGGTGCACGAATTTGCGTACAGGTGGGGTCCAGCTGGCCTGCCCTGATGAGGGCCTATTGGGCTGGGCCAGCTGGGGGGAGAGGCCGAACGTGGTTTGCTGGCTGGCCCCCCCACCCCCCATCAGGTTGTTGGGGGCTGATTGGGGCCAGGCCAGGCAGGAGGGGGGTGTGATCAGGGCCTGGATCAGGTTCAGTGGCTGCCACAGTGTGCATCATAGCCACTGGTCTTTCTGGTTGTTCTGCCATTCCAGGTCACTGGGCTTTTATATATATTAGATTTTATGTGACTTACCTTTTTTTTTGTTGTTGTTAGGAAACAAATGCTGTGCATGTCAATGTTGGTGCTGGCTCCTATTTGGAGATCAATATTCCCATGACAGTTGAGGAAAATGGTAAGCTACAGCAAGTGCTTCTCTGTTCCAAATGATGAGTAGGAAAATAATATATAAACAGTAGTTTGTTAATCCACTTAAATTAACATTAATGGTTTTTTTTTCCAGCTTTTTATTATATTTTGATTTACCTGTAGCTATCAACAATAGATAGTACATAATTAAATCATTTGTGGAGCTAGAGAAAGAGGAAAAATTCTTTAAATCAAGTTAAGTCTTATAATTTCATGCTTTCATTATTTATATATATGTAAAAAGCTAAGTGACGGACCACCCATCTGACTGACCAACAGGCCGGCCGGTACATATGACCTGCACTGATAATCCTATATAATGAAAGCCTAATGTGTTAAGTGTCCGGTTGTCCAGTTGGCTGTTCAACCAATCAAAGTGTAATGTGCTAATGATATCCTAAGGCTGCTCATCTGCTTGCTATAATGGGCATTGACCACCAGGGGGCAGATGCTCCAACTGGTAGGTTAGCTTGCTGCTGGAGCCGGCCATTGGGACTGAATGAGATGGGCCAGACATGCTCTGGAGCTCTTCTGCAGTCCCTCCCCGGCTGGCCAACCTCCCGTGTCCCTCCCCCTCCCTGGCCCCGGTCATGCACCAATGGGGTCCCTCAGCCTGGCCTGCGCCCTCTCATAACCTGGGACCCCTCGAGGGATGTCAGAGAGCCGGTTTGGCTTGATCCTGCAGACGAGGCCGAGGGAACCCCACTAGCTTAAAAATAAACACTGACTTGTGAATGCATGATACATATAAAGCTCGATATGTCATTATTGATGGTGAATTTGGTTGTTTTTATTGTTTTTATATCATGTTTTTGTTGTTATTATTTATTAATCAACATATATTATTTTCATGTACATTTTACTAATTTTCTTTAATCTCTGACACTTCTATTATAGAGAAAGGGCAAATAGCAATATTAAAATATTTCTTCTAATTTCCTTTTGATGTGCACGAATCTGTGCACCAGGCCACTAGTACTCTATATTTCTCTTTTGTAAGTGAGCATACTTTGCTTATTAAAATTTTCCTGTTTCTTCATGAGAGCAGGTGCTTTATCTTTGTTTTCACTGTGTAAACCTGATGCCAAATCCTGTAACTGGTTTGTGGTTCATGGCCAGTAATTGACTGAATGGCTAATAAACTTTGTTTTTGGTAATAATAGTAGATTTTTGTCAGGGAGTAAACTGGGTACTTTGAATGGCAAAACTTTAAGAAAAGAGAATGTTTCATATTTCAAATATTAAATAAGGCCCTGATAGCTATTGTTTTATCTGATCTGAAATAATCTAATTCATTATGCATTTAAAATTTGGCTCTGATACAAGTTAATCAATAACATAACCACTTTGTGTTAAATTGACCAAAATATTGTATAGCTGTCTTCATTTTTTTTTTTTTTGCCTCTCATCCTCCTATTACATTTGTAGTTGAGAGTAATTAAAATTAAATTCTGTTCTATTTATTCACTTTCTTGAGCATGCAGAGAATAGCAACTTACTTATATTTTTTAACTAACCAGCAATGTTATGATTGCTAAGTAGAGAGTAAGTTTTATTCCATTTTTGACTCTCTGTACTTGTTCCTGCCACTCACTGTATTAATTGGATCCATAAAGTAGGAGGAGTTGGGGTAGCCTGCTGAGATAATTAATTGAAAAAGTGACTGAGACCGCAGAGTATGTATTTTCCCTGTAACCTCTATGTTGTTTTAGTGAAGAACAAAACCTTATTTTAGTTAGTTCTAAAAGAATAATCCTACGGTGTCTTGAAGCAGGTCTCTAGGATAGGTAGATTCAGTGTAGTCTATTGGAAAGAAGCATCTCTTAGGACAGCCTTAATTACCGATCTGTATAAGGGAAAAGGCAGTTGGGCGTTGCACAAAATTGAGAAGAGTTCATTTGAGTGAGTGCTGCTACCATTTTAAATTGATGATGAACATAGGAAGTAGGATTTATACAAAAAATTTGTACATAATTATTGGTGCACTAGGTGAGGGGCCACCCGAGGGCTGTGGGGTATGGAGCACACCTATTAGGAATTCATGGGAAGTGTGCCAGCACACAGGCTGTGGGACTCAGAGTGAGGGAAAGATCTAAGGAAAGGCTGGTTGGAGTCCTTGGTCAAGGTGAGGTGGCTTTTAAGGTGACTGTCTGAGGGGAAAATAGGCTTACGTCTGAGACAAGAACAAAATAGAACTCAAATGTTCAACTTTTTTCAGAGATTCAGGTGTTTGGAAAAAAAACCAAAAAAGCCCAGAGCAGGATGCATGTTGGAGTAGCTATATAATAATGACCACAGAGTTCATGTTTCTGGAAGGGCAGACCATCCAGAAAAGAGGTGAAATACTCTGAGCTGTGCTTTTGCTCAGAATAGGTTGTATGGTTTGGTGTAACTGTCACTGTATAAGGAGAGCTATTGTACAGAAACAGTCATTGCATAAGGAATGGCTGAAAAGGATGAAATTAGGGATGCTGGAGTTAGTGAAAGAAGAGAGGACATGGGAGCCATCTTAAACTGTTCAAAACTGTCATTTAGAGAACAGACTTGTAGTTTTGCACTGGAAAGCAAAGTCATGATAGACATTATATGAAGATGGAACTTTCTTCCCTCAGAGGTGGTCATTTGAGAAAGGAAACCTATTTGGTTACAAGCTCCCTCCCCATCATTGGGGTATATTTAAATAGCGACTGATCACCACTTTTCAGGGATTTCTTCTTTGGGTTGTGGTGGGATTTATTTCCAGTAAATTCTTAATTTTTATGTTTTTTACTTACTAGGTTATACTCCTGCAATTAAAGGACAACTGTTACATGTTGATGCCACTACCAGTATGCAGTACCGGACCCTGTTAGAAGCAGAAATGTTAGCAGTAAGTCTGGGGTATATGAAGATATATATAGGTGCATAAAACATAAATTTGGTTTTAACTTTTTAATGTAAAATTTTAATGACCAAGAAGTCATCAAATGGTCCATCTTCTTGTTCAAGAAACACCAGGTGCTCCTTGGCCCTAATTTGGAAAGAGGAGTAAATGCTCAGTCATATAGACTCCCTGGCACACTCTGTTAATCTGCTCCTAGAATGGGGAATGTGAAAATAAGGCAATTAAATGTGGGGTTTTGGCCTTTAAAAAAATGAACAGTTGTTAGGATATTGTTTTTTTCAACTTCACTATATGTCTAGACTAATTCTCTCTAATGTTGTAAATAAGATTGTGTTTTTTTGTTTTTTTTAGAGAAATTACCTTAAAAATATTTTTATTGATTTTAGAGAGGAAGGGAGAGGGAGAGAGAGTTAGAAACATAAAAAATGAGAGGGAATCATTGATCAGCTGCCTCCTGCATGCCCCATACTGGGGATCAAGCCTGCAACTGGGCATGTGCTCTGACCAGGAATTGAACTGTGTCCTTCTGGTTCGTAGGTTGAGGCTGATGCTCAACCATTGAGCCAGATTTTTTGTGTGTTTTAATATATTTTTATTCATTTCAGAGAGGAAGGGAGAGGGAGAGAGAAATAGAAACAATAATGATGAGAATCACTGATTGGCTGCCTCCTGCACGCCTCCTACTGGGGATCTAGCCTGCATCCCAGGCATGTGCCCTGATCAGAATTGAACCTGGGCCAAATCAGCTAGGGCTATTTTATTTTATTTTTTTTGCTATATGATTTCTGGCCCCATTGGATTCTTTCTCAGGGTTTAACAATTCATTCTGCTTTTTACTTGATGAATAAGGTGAAAGGAAGAAAATCTTAATACCCTGGATTGCTGCATAGTACAAAGAGAAAAAATATGCAAGTACTTATGACCAAAATTTCAGATTGGGGGACTCAGTAATCAGGCAGATAATTATTTTTTGTTAGGGTCAACAACAATAACAATAATAATAGAAGCCATGTTGTAGAATGGCTGATATTTAGAGAGGATTCTTTTGTATAGTATTATATCAGTAGTTCCTTAATTGTTTGCCTAAACAAGCTATTTACACATTACATATATATATATATATATATATATATATATATATATATATATATATATATATAAGTTAAGAGGAAATGTTTGCAACTAACCAAGAATGTATTGAATACCATAAATGTATATTGAACTGGCATATTCAGCATTTTAATGTTTGCTGAGCTATAACTGTTAAGTACTGCTGTGTAAAATTGCTGGTCCTGGTCAAACAGCTCTCGCCTTTGCAGAATTTCCAGCTTTGGCAGGTGTAATACAGACCTGTAACCACCATGCTGTCAAATGGGAACCCAGGAGGCTCTGGGGCCAGACTTGTGTGTGACAGTATTCATTGCATGCACTCTCTGCACCTGAACCTCTCACTGACCAGGAGTCAAGGGCGTTGCTGTTATTCTGAGTTAAGCTCAGGTACAGTGTTGAAACTGTAACCTGATTGTTGTTCCTCAATTTTTTTTTTAATTTATTTTTTTTTTTACCACCTCATGGCTTAATATTTCAAGGAACTGGATGTAACCGTGGCCACAGCAATATTAAAATCTCAAAGGGACGTTCTGTTCTGTTCAGTAGGAAAATAAGTGTTCATTACTCACCAGTGTGTGTTTATTTCTGATGCTCTTCACATAGGGTCACATTTTAAACTCTAACATTTTGACTTGACATTGGTTTTTCAGTTCCACATCATTGCCAGTTACCCCCGAGTATGGAATATGCCCCAGACGTGGCAGTGTGAATTAGAAGTGTATAAAGCCACCTATCACTTCATCTTTGCACAGAAGAACTTCTTCACAGGTAATTTTCTTTTCTTCTTCTTTTTTTTTTTTTAATAAATTTTTATTGTTCATATTATTACAAATGTTCCTTCCCCCCGCCCCCCTCCATTGCTCTCCTCCACCAGGTTCCCACCCCACCCTCTGCCCTTTCCCCACTCCCCATTGTCCTCATCCATAGGTGTACAGTTTATGTTCAGTCTCTTCCCACATCCCCCTGTCCCCTTTTCCCCAAGAATCATCAGTTCACTCCCCTTCCATACCTCTGATTCTATTATATTCAACAGTTAATATTGTTCATCAGATTTTTTTTTAGAAAAAATCCTTGGTTTTTAGATTTATTTGTTGATAGTTACGTATTTGTTGTTCATAATTTTTATCTTTATTTACTTTCTCTTCCGAAAGAACCCCCTTCAGCAATTCATATAATTCTGGTTTGGTGGTAATGAACTCCTTTAGCTTTTTTTTTTTTATTAGTGAAGCTCTTTATCTGGCCTTTGATTCTGAGTGATAGCTTTGCTGGGTAGATTATCTTTGGTTGTAGGTTCTTACTATTCATCACCTTGAATATTTCTTGCCATTCCCGTCTGGCAGGCATGGTTTCTGTTGAGAAATCAGCTGACAATCTTATAGGTGCTCCTTTATAGGTAACTACCTGCTTTGCTCTTGCTGCTTTTACTATTCTCTTTGTCTTTTGCTCTTGGAATTTTAATTATGATTTGTCTTGGTGTGGTCCTCTTTGGATTTCTTTTGTTTGGAGTTCTGTGCGCTTCCTGGACTTGTAAGTCTAATTCTTTCACGAGGTGGGGGAAGTTTTCTGTCACTATTTCTTTCAGTATGTTTTCAATATCTTGCTCTCTCTCATCTTCTGGGACCCCCATAATTCTGATGTTGTTTCGCTTGAAGTTGTCCCAGAGGTTTCTTACATTATCTTCAACTTTCTGGATTCTCTTGCCTTCTTGCTTCTGCAGAGGAGTGTCTTCTGGCTCTTTATGTTCCAAATCTTTGACTTGATTCTTGCGATCTTCCATTCTGTTTTTAGGACTCTGTATAATATTTTTTATTTCAGACAATGTATTCTTTATTTCTTGTTGATCCCTTATCATTTCTTGTTGATTCCTTATTAATTCTAGTTGATCCCTTTTCATATCCTCATAGGTCTTATCGACCTTTTCTAGGAAATTCTTGAAAAACCTTATAAGCGTAGATTTGAACTCTATATCCAGTTGCTTTTTTGTCCTCCATTTCTTTTGTTTGTGATCTATTTCATTGTCTCGGCATTTTCGCAGCTTCCCTGATGGAGCGGGGGGGGGGGGGGGGGGGGGGCGCGGGGGGTTTCAGGGTGGAGCCTACAGCTTTGGCTTCCGTCAGCCCCGCCCTATGTGGCTCCTGGGTCTCAGTAATCCCCAGGGTCCTTCAGTACTCACTGCAAGCACCTCTGAGAGAAAGGTGCCCTCGATTTTCACCTGCTACCAAACAGTTTAGGCTCTCCCCCAATGAGCCCAGAACTGGGGTTCAGTTCAGTTGGAAGTGGAGTTGGAGGTGGTATTCAGAGCAGTCCGGAGCTTTTGTCTCTTTCCCGCCAGGGCAATCCCATGGCACAGCCAACCGTCCCTTCGCTGCGCGCAATGTGCGCGCCTCTGGGACCTCCTTTCGCCGCTTCCCCGGGGCTCCGCCTTACAGCCCAGCTCCCTATGGATGAGCCTGGGTCCCTGGGGTCTGGCCTAGAACTGGGGTTCAGATCAGTCAGAACTGGGGCTCAGCAGAGTTGGAGCTTTTATCTCCTTCCCGCTAGGGAACGCCAGCCAGGCACTCGGCCTCCCTCCTCCCCGGCTCTGTCCTCTCCGTGCGCACCGCGTGTCTCCGTACCTTAGGCTTTTACAGCTTCTCCACTCTTCCTTCTGGTTTTCTCTTTCCTTCTCAATGTAGAATTTCCAGTCGACTTTCCTGTAGTTCTGGGTAATGTCCATTTTATATTTTAGTTGTATTTTATTGAAATTGTTGTGTGCGGCTGCGGCTAGGTGTTTACCTGTGCAGCCATCTTGGATTTTCCCACAGGTAATTTTCTAATGAAAAAAAATGCAGTGAGATTCATTACAGGGAACTGTTTTCTATTCATGTGAGTTTTGCTTTTAGATTCAGTTTGGGGATTTGATGACACAATTCAAACTTTTACTTTCACACTTTTTGGGCCAAGAAGATCAAAGGGAGAATTTAAGTGTAGATATGTTGTGCTCTCTTCCTACACAAAAAATGGAAAATATGAACCCAAAATTGAGCTGCAAGGAAATAAAAAAAAACACCTATCTTAGACTGGGTTGGTACTTTGATTCAGTCTAGTCGGGAGTAGGATGGGGAAGGTGAATTAATTTATCTTCCTGAATTAGGCATCAGCATAGCTTCATGATTTTGTTTTGATTATTGTAATCTACAAACAGTATATTTAAGTATTCAAATATGCTATGTTTGTATTGGGAGCTCCTAATTTCCTCTTGGCATGGACAATTTAGTTGATGTTGTCATTCGTCAAAAAATTTCTTCATTTTTTGCAGCATATTACGATAGCTACTCGTATTTCATAAGTATGCCAACATGTAGTCTTGGTCTCTGAGTAACATAAATATTTCTATATAAAAACAAGTTACATTTATTGAGACTTCTGTGACAAGTTTAGCTAAACAGAGTTGGTCTGATTTGCCAGGGTTGGTGGCTGTCCCAGAGCACCTAATATTTGCTTGGTTAAATGCTACAATGGTCTTCCCTCCCTCCCCTCCTCCTTCCCTTCCTTCCTTTCTTTCTTGTATTCCTCTATCACTAGTTAGTGGAAAAGACATTTAAGAACAATTATTCAACTGTACACCCTGTGCTCTCTTTATAGTATGATGCTGTTATTAAAGATGGTTAGAGTTTTCCTTCAAAAGAGAGGGTAACAAAGAGTGTATTTATTTTAGATAGGACGAATAGTTTGAGTAAAAGTGCAGAATAAAAAATGTTTCTGATAGAGAAAAGTGATAAAATCAGCTTGGTGAATTATGGATTTGTATTGTGGAGTTGGTTAGTTCCAGAGATGGCTATTGGGCATCTCCCCGCTGCTAGACATTGTGCTACAGAATAGTTAGAAGGTAGGGATGAGTCCCATTACTTAGGTAGGGTGGCATGTAGAAGTAAGATAATATAAGGTATGGTGAGCCACTGTGTTTACTTGTTAAATAAAAATACATTTAAGGTAAAATTAATAAATGGAATTTTCCTTTTTCTATTCATAGACCAGGTTAATAGCCATATGCCTTTTGTTGTTGACATAGTAAAACTTTACATCTTACTAATATTAATTTAAATTATTATAACTTTTGATATTAAATGTATTATTTTATTAAGAGGGATTTCTAATATCTTGCACAAACATATGTACATTGATTTTTAAATGAGTTCCTATGAAATTCATGCAGGGGATGGAGGGGGTTTCTCTCCACCCAGCCTGCACCCTCTTCAATCTGGGACCCTTTGGGGATGTCCAACTGTTGGTTAAGGCCCGATGATTGGGCCTAAACTGGCAGTTGGACATTCCTCTCACAATCCAGGACTGTAGTGTACACCTCCCCATGTCCTGTGTGGTTCAGAGTTCAGGTTCAGAGTTCGGGTTCTGGAGGAGGCTGCACGCAAATGAAAGAGACTAGAAAATATTAATTTGGAAATATTGGGGGTCAGGCTGAGCCCAGCTCAAGAGGAAGGATTCTGCTTTGCTCTGGCCTTGCAATCCCTTTTATTCAGGTTTGGGATCCACCCATAGCTCTTAGGCAGGCAATTCCAGTAATAGCTCCAAGATAGCCCATCAGCAAGGATTTACGTAAGACTAAAAGGTGGAAGTTGCTTAAGCTCCCTTTGATTATTATATAGACAGTGGGTGCTTGTCTCTGACCCTTGCCAGAGCCTTCAAGGTTAACCAGCCTTTCGGACTCCTTGTCTACCTCTTTCTGCCAGTGAAGGCAATGGGCAGCTTCCAACATGGGACAACTGGCTCCTAACTGCTCACTTGCCTGCCTGTCTGATAGTCCCTAACTGCACCCCCTGCTGGCCTGGTCATTTCCAACTGCCCCCCTGCCAGCCTAGTTTCCCCCAACTCCCCCCCCCCACCACTGGCCTGGTCACCCCTTACTGCCCCCCTCCCCCCCGCCTGTTCACCCCCAACGCCCCCCTACAGGCCTGGTCACCCCTAACTGCCCCCTGCCGACCTGGTTGCCCCTTACTGCCCCCCCATCAGCCTGGTTGTCCCCAACTGCCCACCTTGCTGGCCTGGTTGCCCCCAAATCCCTGCCCCCCCCCCCCCCCCCCCGCAGGCCTGATAGCCCTATGCAGCCTGCTGCTCGGTCGTTTGGTTGCCCCTCACTAACCCCCCTGCCAGCCTGGTCACTCCACACAGCCTACTGTTTGGTGGTTTGATTGCCCCACACTAACTTCCCTGCCAGCCTGGTCATCCCATGTAGCCTGTTTGGTTGTCCGTTTGGTTGCGATGGTCGCTTAGGTTTTTATATATATAGGTAAATTTGACATCTGATATAATTATTGAATCTAATATTTTTTAGTATAAATTTCCATTAAAATTTAAAGAAGACTACTTTAAATATTTAATTTTACCTATTATTATTATTATTATTATTAATTATTATTATTATGTATTTTTTTAAACTCACCCAAGGATATTTTTTCTATTGGTTTTTAGAGAGAGTGGAAGGGAGAGGGAGAAACAGAAACACCGATGTAAGAGAGACACATTGATTGGTTGCCTCTTGCATGCCCCCTGACCAGGTCTGGGAGTCTGCAACTGAGGTACATGCCCTTGACTGGAATAGATCCTGGGACTCTTCAGTTTTGGCTTAGTGGATACAGGCCAATGCTCTATCCACTGAGCCAAACTGGCTAGAGCTACCTTTCAGTACTCAGACCGACACTCTATCCCTGAGCCAAACCGGTTTCAGCAATAAAAATATATTTAAAAAATATACAGGATAGGGTACAATTAAATAGTCAAGCATACATTTCTCATAGGAGGATATAAGATAGTGTAAAATCTACACAGAAAAAAATCTTGAAGGAAATGTATCCTCAGTGTTGGATGTGTGGGTAGTGGAATATCAGGTGATGTTTTTCTCTTTAATCTTACACAATTTCTTTAATCACCTTCTAATATTTCAATATAAGAGTTCTTTTGAGTTATAACTAAAAAATTCATTTTTGACTGGTGGTAGAATTTTTATAATTTGTTTTCTGAATTTCACTTAATTTTAATTTCTGTCTCCCATCCTGATAACTTTAGATTTAATTCAAGACTGGTCTAGTGATAATGCTCCAGACATTTTTTCATTTGTTCCATATACATGGAATTTTAAAATAATGTTTCATCAATTTGAAATGATTTGGGCTGCTAATCAACACAACTGGATTGACTGTTCCACTAAACAACAGGAAAATGGTAAGAACTTTTAAAAAAATTAGGTTGAATATTTTGTTCATTAAGACAAATACCAACAAATTGATATTGATTATATAGTTGTGATAGATACTGAATTTTTCCCATTATTTTGTGAGACTCTCAGTGAAGTATTTCAGAGTTTGTACTGGACTAAACATATAGTCTTAAACTTAATTTTATTCAGGTACATATTTAAGGCAATTATTATTTAAAAATTTATTGAAGTTAAAAATAAATTTCCTTTTCTTTTTTTTATAGTATATCTGGCAGCCTGTGGAGAAACACTAAATATTGATTTCTCTTTGCCGTTTACGGACTTTGTTCCAGTTACCTGTAACACCAAGTTCTCCCTAAGAGTACGTATAGTTGGATGCATTGTTTAACCCACAAGGTTTGTTAGTAAGTTGGATTTCCCAAAGCTTTTCTTTATTTCTATCCCATCCTTCTCAAACTCCCCACCCCCAACCTCATCCCTCTACCTCTGTCCCCTGGCCACGCGGAAGTAGTTTAGCTTTCCTCCATTACTCACTGTTTGTGGCACAGAATGGCCCTTGCCTCTTTTTTGTAGTTGACTATTGTGTTCTGCCATTCTCCTGAGTTTTCCAACTTTCCCAAAGAAGTGGGGCAATAAGGAAACAATTCTGAGTTGATTATTTCTTAACCTTTGAGGCTGATCTATGTTCTTTCTAAGCTCCCCTTCTAGCTGTATTGTTTACTATGTTTATGCACTAGATTTTATACTTCCCTATGTATAATTCCTCTTTGTAACCATAAACTAAAGCAGTAGCCACAAATAACTTTCTTCTTTTTATCTAAAAGCCACCTCGTATGCAGTCAGAATTTTGTGAAATGCCTAATTTTTTTTGGCACAAGCAGTCAGTAGTAGTAGTAGTATTGATGGAGGTTATGTGATAAAAAATAATAACAATAATAATAAAAGCAGCTAATACCTGTTAATCATTTTGTATGTGCCAGACACTATTTCCAGGGCTCATCTGTAGTCACTCATTTTATTCTGAGAACAACCCTCTTGAGTCAGGTGTTGTTATTATCTGCATTTATGGACTAGGACAGTGTTTGCTAAACTGCGGCTCGCGAGCCACATGGGGCTATTTGGCCCCTTGAGTTTTTAGCAAAGGCCAGCTTAGGAGTATCCTAATTTAAGTTAATAACAATGTACCTACCTATATAGTTTAAGTTTAAAAAATTTGGCTCTCAAAAGAAATTTCAATCATTGTACTGTTGATATTTGGTTCTGTTGATTAATGAGTTTGCTGACCACTGGACTAGGAGACTGAGGAGCCGAGTTTAGTAACTAGTTATGTAGCTTTTGAGTGGCCGAGGTGGAATTTGAACCCAGGAAATATAGCTTAGGGTTCTACTGTACTGTGCTACTTATTAAGAAACCGGGTATCAGGATGAAAAAAGATTAGGGAGCCCTAACCAATTTGGCTAGGTGGACAGAGTGTCAGCCTGAGGATTAAAAGGTCCCATATTCGATTCTGGTCAAGGGCATGCACCTTGGTTGCAGGCACATCCTTGGTAAGGGGTGTGCAGGAGGCAGCTGATCGATGTTTCTCTCTCATTGATATTTCTAACTCTCTCTCTCCTTCCCTCTCTGTGAAATATCAATAAAATATATTTTAAAAAAGAAAAAAAAAGAGAAAGGATTAGGGAAACTACTAATAAAAGGACAGAAGTGTAGCAGAATGAAGATCCTTTGATATACCAATTCAGAATTCCTAAAAGCCCATTGAAGAATTAAGTTATTAGAATCAAAAGAGGCAATCATGTTATTTTAAAAAACATATTTTATTGATTTTTTTTACAGAGAGGAAGGGAAAGGGATAGAGAGTTAGAAACATTGATGAGAGAGAATCATCGATCAGCTGCCTCCTGCACACCTCCTACTAGGGATGTGCCCTCAACCCAGGTACATGCCCTTGACTGGAATCGAACCTGGGACTTTTCAGTCCGCAGGCTGACGCTCTGTCCACTGAGCCAAACCAGTTAGGGCGAGACAATCATGTTTTAAAAATTAGTAAAAATACAGAACATATTCCACCTAAGCTTATATTAGTGAGACAATTTTTTATATTTTTCTGAATTACACGTGAAATATTCATGTTTACCCATTGAAGATAAATATATATATAATTTTTTTTTTGTTAATCCTTACCAGAGGATATTTTTTTCCCATAGATTTTTAGACAGAGTGGAAGGGAGTGGGAGAGAAACATAGATGTGAGAGACATATAGATTGGTTGCCTCCTACATAGGATTGAGCCTGCAATTGAGGTATGTGCCCTTGATCAGAATCAAACCGGGATCCTTCAGTCTGTGGGCCGACACTCGGTCCACTGAGCCAAACCAGCTAGGGCTGAAGATAATCTTTTTACTGTTTTGTGGAAACTATGCTGTTTATTATCCTAACTTTTTTCTTAACATTGTAATCAGAAGGTAGTTTTATTCTGTAAAATCTTACTCCAGTTATTTATGTGATTGTTCAATGTTAAATCTGCCATTTGGAATTTATGGTTTCTTTAAAAAAAATTATTCTCAAGATTATTATGGAGAGATTTGGCTTTGAATAGTAACTTTACATGTTTATGTACCTATTTTATTACTGTGGGTTATAAATTATTTTTTAGGGAGAAGATGTTGATCTTCATCTGTTTCTACCAGATTGTCACCCTAGTAAATATTCATTATTTATGCTGGTAAAGGATTGCCACCCAAATAAAATGACTCACGACACTGGTCTTCCTGCTGAGTGTCAGAGCAGCCAGAAAACAGTTAAACCCAAATGGCGGAACCTTACTCAAGAAAAGTGAGTACCTAACAGGAGGGACTTAAGTATCTTGTGTTTTTATGTGGAAAAACTATTCTCCAGAGTCTTTCTAAGAATAATAATAACTTTGATTTTCTGTACCTGCTATGTGTATATAATGAAAGGAATAAGTACCTGACTAGAAACTTTATTCTTTACCCTTAAAGGGCTGGTTGGGTTGAATGTTGGACTGTCCCAAGTGTCATGCTTACGATCGATTATACATGGCATCCAGTTTACCCACAGAAAGCAGATGAGCAGCTAAAACAATCATGTAAGTGCTTTTTATATAATTTGTACTTTGAAACATCTGGTAATCATCAGATACAAAAAAATGCATCTGTTCTTTTGACATAATTGTATATATTAAAATATTTTAAGGATTTTGGTATAATTATAGCTAACTTTCATTGAGCATGTAGGCCAAGCTGTTTCCTGCCTTGCATTATCTCATTTGATCCTTGCAACAACTATAAGCTAGATATTGACATAATTGTCGAGTTAAGGAAATATGCTCAGAAAAAGCAATTACCTAATTTTCTCAGGTCTGTCCAGCTAAAAGCAGCAGAGCTGAAATTACAATGTGTATGTCAAACTATATATTTAAAGTACTTGATTTTGAAAGTGTTAGTTTCTTTAATGCATTTGATAACTACCATAGTTATCCTGAAGCTTATGCACCTTATAATTGAGGTCCAAAATGCAATTAGAGTGAAATGATTACTCCTTTGTATTATTCCAGTGAGTTACATCTTAAAGAATAGTTTGCAAAATTGTTCTTATGTATGGTGTTTGGTAATATTGCACTATATTTGAATAGCTGTTTAAAGGAAAACAACTGTACTCTAATGCCCAAATTTAGTTAAAACCTAATCATGACCCAAATTTATGTTGCAGGGACTTGACATTAACAGGAATTTTTCATTGATTCTGTGCAGTCTGATTCGTTTATTTCTGCACATATTTCAATGAAGTCTATTTTGTATTCTTAATTATTAGTTTTTCAGGTTTGTTTTCCTTAAATGCTATATGTATTATATAACAGTTAATTGCTTTCATATTTGCCTTGAAGAACTTCTAAGAGGCCCTTCACCAAACTTTTGTGTCTGAATTTATCCCAGTGTCAGAAATGGAAGAAACAATGCTGTCTGTATTGAGGCCATCCCAGAAGACGTCAGACCGAGTCGTTTCTTCTCCCTCTACTTCTTCCCGCCCACCTGTTGACCCCTCTGAGCTGCCACCTGATAAACTGCATGTAGAGATGGAACTTTCTCCAGACTCTCAGATAACTCTCTACGGACCACTATTAAATGCTTTTTTTTGTATAAAGGTATGATTTTTTTTAAAAAGAACTTGCATATTTTTAAACTAGAGGCTCAGTGCACGAAGATTCATGCAAGAATGGGCATTCTATCCCCTGGCTGCCAGAACTGCCTTCACTCCGGCCAGAGCACCTTTTCGCTCTGGCCTGGAGCCGCCTTTCCGCCTTCCCATGCTGCCCAGAAGCCTGGAATAGCTGGGGCAATGAGGGATGTCTGCGTCATCATCATGGTGATGATGCAAGCATCCCACCCTGCCCCTGGCCACTGGGCATTTGAATATGCAAATTAACCTGCCATCTTTGTTGGGTTAATTTGCATACTCACTCCTGATTGGCTGGTGGATGCTGTGACGGTACAATCAATTTATATCTTTTTTATTAGTGCAGGTGTATACAAACCAGTTAATATCTAATTGAAATTGGGACCATTTGCAATAGCCAATTGGATGATTTAAAGTGTTGAGAATATATTATATATGTTGAAAATAGATTATATATTATATATATATATATATATATATATATATATATATATATATCTCCTATATAATGAAAGCCTAATATGCTAAGTATCTGGTTGTCTGTTCAAACAATCAAAGCATACTATGCTAATGGTATGCTAAGGCCACTCAAATGTTTGCTATGATGTGCACTGACCACCAGGGGACAGAGAGTAGACAGGTTGACCAGTTGCTATGACATGCACTGATCACCAGGGGGCACATGCTTCGACTGTAGGTTAGCTTGCTGCTGTGGTTGGGCCAATCAGGACTGAGACCGGTTGGACACGCCCTGGAGCCCTCTCTTGGCCCCTCCCCCAGCCAGCCCTACTCCCGATTGGCTCCCAACACTCGGATTGAGGATGAGGTCGGCCGGCCAATTGCCTGTGGCCCCTTCCCCAAGCTGGCTCCACCCCTGATGGATCCCCATCAGGGCGGGCCAGCCAGACCCCACCTGTGCACGAATTTATGCACTGGGCCTTGTGTGTGTGTGTGTGTGTGTGTGTGTGTGTGTGTGTGTATACTAGATGCCCAGTGCATGAATGTCATGCACTGGGCCGGTTGTTGTCCCCTCAGCCTGGCTTATGCCTGGGTAGTGGGCCTAAGCTGGCAGTCGGACACCCCCTGAGTGGTCCTTAGCATTGCTGCTGCTGCGTTCACCAGCCATGAGCCCAGCTTCTGGCTGAGAGGCACCCCTTTCTCTCCCCTCTTCCCTCCCTCTCCCCCCCGTGGGAGTGCACTGACCACCAGGGGTCAGCCTCTGCATGAGCGTCTGCCCCCTGGTGATCAATGTGTGTCATAGCAATTATAAAATTATTTATTAAAGTAGTGTACTCCTCAGTTTATCATTGTTTTGAACATTTAGCATGTTCTAGGAGTTGTGCTAGCTGCTAGAGATAGAAATGATATTGTATCTGCTCTCAAGGAGAAAAGTTAGGAGGGATAAAGCAGGCTGGACATGGGAGGACAAACTTTTAACACATTGTTCTTTTTTTTTTAAAAATATATTTTATTGATTTTTTTACAGAGAGGAAGAGAGAGGGATAGAGAGTTAGAAACATCGATGAGAGAGAATCATCGATCAGCTGCCTCTTGCACATCCCCTACTGGGGATGTGCCCGCAACCAAGCTACATGCCTTTGACCGGAATCGAACCTAGGACCCTTCAGTCCGCAGGCCAACGCTCTATCCACTGAGCAAGACCAGTTTCGGCTAACACATTATTCTTAATGCAGTAATATAAGTACAAGTAATCTTTTATCTGTGGGTAATTGGTAACAGGAAAAGTCTACCTCAAGTGAAACCATTAAAAATGGACAACTTTATTTCATGGTAATTAATCAAAGGTTTGTTTGGAGTTCCATCTTAACAATTGAAGCAAATATATGTAAATAAGTTTATTTCAGAATGTCACAAATTTAGGTTCTGAAGAAATATGCACTATTTTTTGAGTAAGGACTAAATCAAGTGTTGATTAATTTTGGTATAATGCTTTCACTGAAATTGAATGACTACAGTATGAGATCACTTAGAGTTTGGAGTCTTTAACATGATTATGAAGAGAGGCTACTTTAAGAACAGTGGGTGAGGACTTCATCAGTTTTCTAGATGTCACTCTTATTCTTTTGATATTCAGCTCATACTTTTAAAAAGAGACTTGAGCAATTATCCAATGAAACTGACATTACTATCATCAAATTTTGCATTTTCCCAAGATTTTTCAAATTCACTTTGGTTGTTTACTACATCTGACAACCAAAGAGAGACTAATTATCCAAACCCTAACAGTCATGAGCAGTGGCGTTCCATGTGTGAGTCTAGTTTCATCAGTGCTTCCTTACATACTTTTTGTGATCTCATTGCTGCAGAGGCTGGGATAGCAAATGCTTAGCTAGCAGAACCCATAACACACAAGGTTCTGGAATGATCAGGACTGGGCAGAGAAAGACAGTCAAGGTTTGCTAGCCAAGACTGGGAGGAGAAGTGCTAGTTGAATGGTTTAGATTCTAAACCATTTAGAAGGTACCTAAAATCTCATATCAAGCAGATTCTAAGTAGGACCTGTATTATTTAGAGGCAGGAAGCAGAAGAAAAAGTGCTGGTAGTGTGCCAAAACCAGTTTGGCTCAGTGGATAGAGTGTCAGCCTGAGGATTGAAAGGTCCCAGGTTCGATTCTGGTTAAGGGCATGTACCTTGGTTGTGGACACATCCCCAGTAGGGGGTGTGCAAGAGGCAGCTGATTGATGATTCTTTCTCATTGATGTTTCTAACTCTCTATCCCTCTCTCTTCCTCTCTGTAAAAAATCAATAAAATATATGTTTTTAAAGAAGTGCTGGTGGTATGAGTCAGTAGTTTGGGATTTTTATAGTCCAGGCACTATATGAAAAGATAGTAATTGACCTGATGTCTGGAATCCTAGTCAGAAAACAAATGTCAATAACCAGAATGCAGAATTTACGAAACATTGATTTGTTTCTAATATAGAACAAATATAGTTAACAATGTTAACAGGATATTTTAACAACTTTTGATAATATACAAAATAAATGGGAAGAAAAACGTTTTAATTAAAAATAAAATCTGATGCAAAGAAACAGAATATTATTAGTAGTGGAACACTAATCATCATAATAAAAGGCTAATATACAAATGGTCATCACACCATCACACCATCATAGCAGGGACCTGAGACTGCGTGGCGCCAGGCCAGGGGACCTGAGGCCATGCCCCCCGAGACTGTGCCCCTGCTCTAGCACTGGGCTCGGGACCTGTGGCCGTGCCCTGCACCCCCTGCCTTGGCACCAGGATGTGAGTCTGCGTCCACCACCTGGCGGGGCTTGACAAGGGGGCTGGCTAGGTCTTGGTGTTGCCCAATGGGGGTGGGGCTGACCAGACACTTCTATTATAGAGAAAGGGCAAATAGCAATATTAAAGTATTTTCTCTAATTAATTCCCTTTTAATGTGCATGAATTTCGTGCACCGGGACACTAGTTAATGCATAAGAAACCAGGATGAATTGTGTGAGAGGAAGTTTTGGTAACTGTTTTATAACACATGTTTTTGTTAGCAATAACCAAAATTGGACATTCTTATTAAACTGTTAAAACATTCTTGATAAATATGCTAACTGGAATATATGAATTGTAGTATTTAGCTAGTTGGATTTAGCCAAATTGATTTTCAGCAAAGTGATCTGCTTCCCCCAAATGATGTATCTGAGTATTATTTCCTCTACACTCTGAAAACTACAGTTGACAACTGTTGTACCTTATAAATCTTCAGAGAGTTCTTCTAGGATGTAGGTTGCAAGTTTTTGCTATAATTGGAGGTGGTATTATCATGAAGCTTTACTACATAAACTTTGTAACTTTGGGTGGTTTTTTGTTGTTGTTTGTTTTTTTGCTATAGAATATTTACTTGATAAGCAGCCAAGTAAGCATATGTCTTAAATATGTGTATCCTTTTTTCCATTTTAAGGAAAAAGACCAGATGCTTTTAATGAAATAAAATAGGTTAGGGAAATGCTTAGTTTATAAACTTTAGGCTATAAGGTGAGAAGTTATCGTTACGTATCTCTTTTGATAGCCAATTATTCTTAATATTTATAGGAAAACTACTTTGGGGAAGATGACATGTATATGGATTTTGAAGAGGTTATTTCAAGTCCAGTTCTGTCCCTGTCAACATCATCCAGCTCTGGATGGACTGCAGTCGGAATGGAAGGTGATAGAAAGGAAAACGAAAGTTCAGCCAAGTCAATTCATCCGCTGTCCTTGCGTCCATGGGATATTACCGTGCTTGTAAATTTGTACAAAGTTCATGGGCGTCTGCCTGTTGTAAGTGTTTACTTATCAAAATAGTCTGGAATATCATGTGAAATTCACCCAGCATAGGAAACTGTATGTATGTGGGCACACACATATAGTTATAGAAAAATTCAGATTGAAAACTTCTAAATTTATCCTTTTATCTCTATAAAGCTAGCTTATTTTCTTCAGAATGTGATTACTTGATCATTTATAATTTTACTCTTTCTCCTTTCACTTGCGTTTTTTCTTTGTTGTTCTGTGTAATCAGAACATTTTGACATGTTTATAGTTAGTTTGAAGGATATTCTAGGATTTTACATTTTGTTAGTCTTCGTCTCCAACTCCAGACCAGTTTGGGGCCTCATGGTGGACCTATTACAAAACCAAGATTCAGGCTTGACCCTGGAGGTGGAATTGTGCCCCTGCAGTTTTGGATCCAGCATTGAATGCTGGCTCACTCTAAGGATGACTGTGAGCCTGTTGGGGCTGACTAGGAATAGCATTGTATTCCCCAAAGAACCCATAGTCATTGGAGCCAGGCCAGATGTGGTGGGGTGGCCCTGAGCTTTAGGCTGCCTACCGCCTCCATGTTGTGTACCTAGGGCTGCAGAGCAGAGAGGCCACCTCTGTGCTTAGTGCACCTAATGTCCTTATTGGGGTACCAGTGACTTGTATTTGTCAGTAAAGCACTGTTTCTCTTTTTAAAATTCAAAATCTCTTAATCATATAAATACAGTTTTTATTTTCTTGTATTTCCCTGGTCTTCACCTTTTTCTGTATTTTGATTATGGGGTTTTGTTTGACTTTAGCATGGATCGGCCGATGGTCCTGAGTGTCCCACAGCTTTCTTGGAAAGACTGTGTTTTGAAATGAAAAAAGGATTTAGAGAGACCATGCTGCAGCTTGTGCTGTCACCCCTGAGTGTGTTCGTCAGTGACAACTATCAGGTAACGTAAAAGTGAGTCGTGGTAGAGACTTAGAAATTTCTTGTTACTGTTTATAGGGTGAAAACAATGTGTTAGCTTCAGTGCATGGAGTCTACAGCTCTGTAAACTAGAGACATTTCATTTAACCATAGTAAGAAGTTTTGTATGTGTGTATGGATGTAGGAGAGTTTTTCAAGAACCTGATTCATTTTCTTTCTGCTTTCCCAGTTTATGTGGTCCCAGACGATTATATATTATATCCATTGTTTTTAGAAATGATAATAAATACTTCATAACTTTCTCATTTATTTATGGAAAGGAAAAATTTAGAAAATATTGGTGGATTTTGCTGACAATCACAACCTAAGTATTATTATTAACCAGTAAAAATCTTCAAAACATGTATATCTGCATGGCTAATGATTTATTCTTTTCATCTGACATATCTACAGGATACTTTGTAAATGCTTTCACTGTATCCCTGGGGCTGTTTTGGAAGAGAGCCAATGATATTCATCACATGGGAATAATTTATATTCCTGGGTAGATTATCACTTCATAATTATTACTTTTTAATACCTTCTCTTTCAATCATTACTTTAGGGCTTTTCCCTACTTTTAGAAATATAAATGAATTAATACAAGGCCAGGTAAATATGTAGGTGGGAAGGTGAATCTGATACCTCAGATCATCAATGGATGGTGGATTCTGTGTAGTAATTGATTGTCTTGTTTCTAATAGCTTTTTACTGTTTTGCCATAAATGATTATATTTTCCTACATAGAATTTTATTTATTTTTATATTTTCATATGTATATAGTAGCTGAAACTAATACTACATTCTTCTTTTGCCTCAAAATGTGCTTCCTTTTTAAAAATTTTATTTCAAAATAATAATAGATTCATAAGAAGTTGCAAAGTTAGTACAGTGAGTTCCTGTATCCCCATGTTGATCTTGTATATAATTATAGTGTTTCTCCATGTTGACCTTGCACATAATTATAGTGCAATATCAAACCAGGAAGTTGACATTGGTGCAATGGGTGTGCATATTGTGTGTCTACTCACCCATTTAGATAGTCAATGAAATCTGGATGCAACATTGTACTATCATTAGGAAGATCTCACTTGCACAACACTTTTATTTTAGCTTGCTGCAAGAACCTTAAAAACAACTCTTGTTACTTAATTAGTGGATCATTAGAATTGGTTGATGTGTTTTTTTAAATTCTGAAAGGTGAGTGTGTGGAGAGGAAGCCCACCTCCTTGTTTTCAGTCTATTGAGGAAATTAGTAAGGGTGAAGTGGAGTATCTCCTGATGGCTGAGTTCTGAAAATCTTACTGAATATCTGCTTTTTATGAATACTTGATGACACTTGAAGAGTTTTTTTTTAAAAAAAATTATTGATTTTTTACAGAGAGGAAGAGAGGGATAGAGAGTTAGAAACATCGATGAGAGAGAATCATTGATCAGCTGCCTCTTGCACACCCCCTACTGGGGATGTGCTTGCAACCAAGGTATATGCCCTTGACCGGAATCGAACCTGGGACCTTTCAGTCCGCGATCCAACGCTCTATCCACTGAGCCAAACCGATTTCGGCGACACTTGAAGTTTTATTTCTATCACTACATTCTCAAAAGACTGGACCAGATATAAAAAACATTTTATTGAGCTCATTATGAGAGGTCAAGTCCCACAGACTGGACTTTCCCCACCCTTGATCTAAAGCAGGGGTCCTCAAACTTTTTAAAGTGGGGGCCAGATCACGGTCCCTCAGAGAGCTGGAGGGCCGGACTATATGAACTACTAATTCCTACTGTAACACCTCGGCTGCGCTCACTGCCCAAAAAACCTGGCGGGCCGGATCAGACTCCTCTGCGGGCCGCATGTGGCCCGTGGGCCATAGTTTGAAGACCCCTGATCTAAAGCGATGGATGGATTATTGTGCCTGGCTTAGGAAACTACACATTCCATTTCATGGTCATCTTTTGACCCATATTGGTTTCCTTTGGGCTCCTGTAGCAAAGTATCCCACTTTGGATGGCTTGAAACAACAGAAATTTATTCTCTCACAGCTCTGAAGCCTAAAGGTCTGAAACCAAATGTTGGTAGGCCATGTTCTCTCTGAAAGCTGCAGGTGAGGATATTCTTTGCCTCTTCCAGCTTTTGCTGGTTGCTAGCAGTCCTTGGCATTACTTGTCTTGTAGACACTTCACTCAAGTTCTGCTTCCATATTCATATGTCATTCATGTGTCTATGTGTCCCCATTTTTCTCTTACTAAGACATGTCTAAGAAGGAATCCCTAATTCAATGAAATCTAATTTTGACTTGATTGCATCTGCCAAGACCCTATCCTGTGTCCAAATAAAGTCACATACACAGGTACATAGGCTTGGGACTTGAACATACATTTTGGGGGATACCATTCACCCCATAACATGATGCAAGCCATAATACAAATTTAGAATATAACCTTTATTTGTGTACTACCGTGTTTCCCCAAAAATAAGACATCCTTCGAAAATAAGACCTAACGCATGGAAAAATAAGACATCCCCTGAAAATAAGACCTAGCGCAACTTTGGGAGAAAAAATTAATATAAGACATTGTCTTATTTTCGGGGAAACAGGGTAGGTAGGCTACACCTTTAGGACAGGACAATTTCCACATGTATTTTTAAGCTTAAAAAAATTGAAAATTTTATACTGAGAATTATGGATTCTCTATGCCAGAAGAGATCTTTACTGACCATCCTCCCCTACTCCCTCAGATAAAGCAAGGAAACTGAGGCCTGGAGAAGTTAGGCGATTTTGTATATGGTTAAACAACTTAGATGAAAATAAAATTAAACATTTATTAGAAATTCTAGAGGTATATTATAGTCATAATTTGAAACTTCCTTCTAAGAAGTCATTATGAATTAGATTTTTTAGCCCTTTTCCTTAAAACAATTTTTTAAGAACACATTTCCACAAATGTGTTGAAACAAAGAACACGAACTGTAAGTTGGCCTGCACACACACACTGAGAAGGCTGCCATAGTAAAACTTGCTTGGGAAATACCTGTGAACTGTCTCAGTGTATAACCATGTGTTGGTGTCTCTACAACCTGCTGTGAGGTCATCTGTGCAGGTACTCAGTCAGTAGTATCTTCTTTTGTGGTCACTCAGTTAGGTGCAGTGGGAATCTTGATGACCAAGGCAGAAATGGCCTTTACCCTAGTCAGCTGGTGGATAGATAAATATGGAGGGAATTACCATTAAGATAAATACTTTCAAGTGTAAAATGTTGCAAGGAGAAGTGTGAGATGCTTGATAGCATATCATGGTCTTGACACAAGAGCATGATAAAATATGCCTTTACTAACAAAATCTATATGGGAGACGGCTTCCTGTACTAGTTCTCCATTTTATGGTCTTAATGATCTTTATTGTTCCCTGTTATTTTCTTCTTTTTAATATTTTAATCTCATGATTCCTACCTTCCCACAAGACATTGGCCTGTTATATTTCCTGCCAGTTAGAGTCTGGGTTTCTTTTTCTTCCTTAAGGCAGGGACCACTCAGAGAGCGACGTTTTTTTGTAGGACATTGCTGTCTTGCTTTGTAGCTGGGCTCTCATGGGTACTGTCACTGCAGAAGCTTTACTCAGACTTTCATGGGTAAAAGGCGTGTCAGGAGCTTGTGAATCCTGAAGCCTTATTTCCCAGATAGTATGTTTTTTACTGTTTGTCTCTGGGGGAAAAACAACTAGAAATCATAATGAAATTTTCTTGTATGTATTTCTTACTATCTTGTTCTTGTCTTCAGCAGCGACCTCCTGTAGATGACGCACTCAAGGAAGGTCATATCAATCTGTCAGGTCTCCAGCTGAGAGCACATGCCATGTTCTCAGCAGAAGGTCTTCCTTTGGGAAGCGATTCCCTAGAATACGCATGGCTAATTGACGTGCAAGCTGGAAGCCTCACAGCTAAGGTCACGGCACCACAGGTACGAGTGTCAGAGTTGCCATATGCTACATTCTTTTCCTTTTCCTCCACTCACCCATTGCCCCAAGAGCAAGTTGTTTGAATGTCCGTTGCATTTCTACTAATGACATTCTGATTCCTGACAGTCAAAATTTTTCTTAGCAATAGATGAATAACAGACAGTTTCATTTTTCTGAGCCACATGAAACTGATGAGTAATGTTGTATAGTTCTATATAGTATCTTAAAGAATTTGAAACTTTCTTTGGGAAAAACTTAGGCTGAGATATATATTGCATATAGATGTACAATATTATTAAGCTTATATTATTTGATTCTCCACTGTTGGAATAATCTTTTCCTAGTATATAGAATAATTTTCTAAAAACCTTGCTTTTTTGTGGATTTCTTAGCATTTATGATATTAAGGATTAGGTAGCACAGTTCTTTATTTGTCATGTCTCAAAGCAAGATACCATCATTTGTACCTGCTATTAGTGATGTGGGGGTGCTGGTTTAAAAAAAATAGATACAAATTTACTGGTGTGTAAACCTGGTTTAGAGGGCTAGTTGAGATCCTTTGGATAATTTCTACCTCATTTCACCATCCATCCCTGTCTTTAGAAGACTTGGAGGCATTAAAGATTATTTACTTCTAGAAATGGATCACTGAAATTTAGTAGAATAGCATTTTACTGTAACATTTCACCTGTTGAGCCATGTATTTATGGTAATATGCATGCTTATCTGGCATTTCAAAAGACTGAAACGTGGCAGAAATGTACATACTCAATTTTAATAAAAAGTTACAGAGTGGGTATAAAACATATAATTGAGAGGTTGGAGTAGCAACAAGATGAATAATGAATCGAAGTATCTTCTATATATGAAAAATTGTTGGGAGACAGCAAAATTTAGATTCTAAAAATAGGAAAATGAATGAATTACAAAGGGATATTTTCTATAGAAATGGATACAAATAAATATAATGGAATGTATAAAAATGGCAAAAAATATTCAGTGCTCCCTGGCCTCATAACTAGCCTGTCCTTATTATCCACCATTTCCTGTCTCTCCATTTATAAATAAAAACTGAAGCATATAACAAAAGCTTGTTTTCTAATGAGCTATGCCAACCCTCCAAGATTCGACATGATTTCTTTAACCTAAGGATTGTTAGACTTTCATATGTTTATAAATTGCATTTCTTAGAAAATGAAATACTTTCTTCTGCACTAGAGTCTTGACATCACTGTTTTCTGTGAGATTCATGTTTCCTTAGGTGCTTTTAATGTTTATGCCATTCTTTGTATGTTTTAAAAGTGAAATTCATGTTTTCCAGTAGTTTAAATTATGTACTTTTTAGGGGGGATAATATGTATATCCATGTCTCAATGTGTTTACTAACTCTAATTAATTATAGAATTTAGGGTTTTTTAAAATCTGAAGATATGATGAAGAGTTGATATATGGTTACTTAAGATTTAATTTACTTAAACAAACGGAATCTTCAAAGTACCTGATTTCCCCAAATCGTAGTTCAATATGATAATTAAATACTCAAATTTAACACTAAAGCTTGGTTGATTATTAGGTAGAGAATTCTAGGTGTGAGGATTCTGGTTAGTCATATAAGAAGGAAGATATAACCTTGAAGAAAAGTACTTTAGAAGTTGAAATTTTCAGTTGAAATGAATTCATTTTGGCAGTGTATTTTGTCATTTATTAATGTAAAGTAACACAAGTTTATAAAAAATGTCAAGGTCGAAAAATCATGATATTGACTAACAAGTGGATTATGTAGCAGCATTTGTAAGACAGTGCTTGGTATCTTTCAACCTCTGTTAATATTTTTAATTAGCTTTTGAGCTCCGAGTGCTTGTTTAGTGTGCTAACATGTTGTCAACCTGTACTGCTTATTTTGCAGCTGGCTAGTCTCTTGGAGTGGGGGCAGACATTTGTTTTTCACGTGGTATGTCGGGAGTATGAACTGGAAAGACCCAAGTCAGTAATAACATGTCAACATGGACTTGATCGTCGGTTCTGCGAATCCAAGGTATGTTGACAAATAAGATAGCAGCATTATAAGCATTTATGGACTTTTTAAAATGACTGGGATACCAGCTTTAAAGCAAATGCACATAGGCATGAAGAAAATACTATAGTTCAATTTTTTTTAATTAATAAAATTACTTTTGCAAATCATAGCCAGTTATTATTTAGTTGTAAGTATCTAAAATATGAGATAATTGCCTGGCCAGTGTGGTGAGTGTTAACCTCTAAACCAGAATGTCATGGTTTGATTCCCAGTCAGGCACATGCCAGGTTGTGGGCTCAATCTCTTGTAGCGGGTGTGCAGGAGGCAGCTGATCAATGATTCTCTCCTATCATTGATATTTCTATTTCTCTCTCCCTCTCTCTTACTCTCCGAAGTCAATTAAAAAATAAAATATAAGGTAATTATTAAAACATGCATTCACAAATAAATGGAGATATGAAAATTATATCTTTTTAAAAAATACATTTCTTTATTGTTTTCAGAGAGGAAGGGAGAAAGAAAGAGAGATAGAAACATCAATGATGAGAGAGAATCATTGAATAGCTGCCTCGTGCACACTCCCTACCGGGGATCAAGCCCACAACCCAGGTATGTTCCCTTGGCGGGAATTGAACCTGGGACCCTTCAGTACGCAGGCTGATGCTCTATCCACTGAGCCAAACCAGTCAGGACAACCCTATGTCTTTTGATTGGGGCATTTAATCCATTTACATTTAAAGTTATTACTGATAGGTACATGTTTGTTGCCATTTTTATTCTTTATCTTGTGTTCCTTCTTCACTTTCAATTTCTTTTTTTATTACAGCAGACTCTTTAGCATTTCTTGCATTACTGGTTTGGTGGTAATAAACTCCCTTAGTCCTTTTTTGTCTATGAAGCTCCTGATTTCACCTTCAATTTTGATTGATAGTCTTGCTGGGTACAGTATTCTTGGATTCAGACCCTTCCTTTGCATGACTTTGTATATTTCATTCCATTCCCTTCTGGCCTGATGTGTTTTTGTTGAGAAATCAGTCGTAAGTCTGATGGAGGATCCTTTGTATATAACTTTCTGTTTCTCTTTGGCTGCTTTTAAGATTCTTACTTTGTCGTTGGTGTTTGCCAATTTAATTATAATGTGCCTTGGCATTGGTCCTTTGGGGTTCATTTTGTTTGGGATTCTATGAGTTTCTTGGATTTGTGTGTGTGTCTCTCCCCTCCCTCCCCCGCCCCCCCCCCTCCCCCCCCATAATCAGGGAAGTTTTCTGTCATTATTTCTTCAAACAGGTTTTCTATTCCTTGTTCAGTTTCCCCTCCTTCTGGAACCCCTATTATGCAGATGTTGCTTTGTTTAGTGTTGTCCCAAAGTTCCTTTAGGCTCTTGCCCTGCTTTTTATTTATTTTTTCCTTGAAGCTGCTCTACTTGGGTATTTTTTCCTACCTTGTCTTCTAGCTCACTGATGCGGACCTCTACTTTTTTCTAGTCTACTCCTGATGCTTTTTATTGAGATCTTTAAGCAGCAGTGTCATTTTTCATTTCTTCATGGTTTGTCTGCATTTCCTCTTGGTTCTTACATATATTGTTGAATTTGTCTCCCATTCTTTTCATCCACCTTATGACCATTTTTCTGAATTCTTTCTCTGACAGGTTGCTTGCCTCCATTTCATTTACTTCCTTTTCTGGTGATGCCTGCTTTTCTTTCATATGCTGGCTGTTTCTTTGTCTCCCCATGATCTCTCTTCTCTGGGTGTCTGGTTATGTAGTTCTCTCTCTCCTGCGAGGCTGGTCTCCAGAGGCCGAGAGCCGAGTAAAGCTCCTCACTTGCTCGCCAGTATATTAAACGTTTATTCAGTGGCCTTAGCTGGGTACAGCCCTGTATTCAGTCCGGATGGTATCAACAACCCTTACTCCAAAGGCTGCATCCTTAGAAATCAGGAAATATATTCCTAAAGCGCATTCTGCCACTAACAAGCAGTTATATGCTGTTTGGCCAGTATTTACTTAGAACTGCCATTGCCCTGGGAAGCTCATTGAAATAGATGGCTTGTATGTTTTCGTCCAACCTAGATATGACCAAGTTTGTGTGTTAGGAGTAAAACTAAATTAAATCTGTGTCCTAGGTAGTACCATAAAATTCACAGTTGATTTATTTGTGTGTGTGTGTATAAAACAAGTATGTATGGAGAACTCATAAAAAATCTTACAGCTTTAGACTATATATATTTTTATAAACCTATAACACTGTTAACTTTGATGATTCATTTTGAGTTTCAGTAACAAGTTATATTCTGTCCATTTAAACTTGCTACTTGCCCTTTTTAAATGAAAATTGTACCTAGATATTTGTGATTAGTTTTCTAATTTGGAGAGACTTTAATTGTTGATGATTTTATTTATCATTACAAAAAAGTGAAATTAACTGATTTTAAAAAATACACATGTGATCAGAATTCTGTTTATGTATTTAAATAGAATTAACTATTCTATCTTTTTCCATTTTAGTTGAGTTGTATTCCTGGCCCCTGTCCAGCTTCAAATGATTTGAAATACACCATGACTCGTTTAGCGGTAGATGGAGCTGATATTTATATTGTGGAGCATGGTTGTGCTACAAATATAAAGGTACATGTTATATTTCTTGGCCAGTGTAGTTCTTTTTCCTTTTTATCAAATCAGACCTCTATTTCTTGAAATACAACACACATTTATAATTTGCCATCTGACCAAATACTACAGAATTCTAGGAGATTGCTGTTTTCAACTCATTAATGGTCTCTTCCAGGATTACTTTTAAAAGGGATACTTTTCTACTATTTTACTCTAACTGAATTATTATAACATTACTTTGTGGCAGAGATATAGATATAATAGCTTGCTTTTATGGCAGGGAAGTGAACTGGTAATATTTTTCAAATATTGGATTTTGAATTCTTACAGGTTTTATACATTATGATTCCTGCCTGGATCCAGAAAACATTTGTTTACCACCTCTGCTTTGTGCATTATTGTTTAAAATCAAGCTTTGTTAAGATTTTATTACTTATTATTCTAGCTTTCTTTCTTCCTTCTCTTGTTTTTCTTTGGACTGTGTTCTATGTTCCTTTTATCCTTTTCTTAAATTGAATGTTTTTATTCTGTTACATTTATTTTTGCTATTGCTCTTTCCCCCTTTTTCCTTTCCCTTTCTTCTATTTTTTGCAACTTGAAATAGTTACCTATTATGTGGTTTATTCTAAGTTGCTAAAAAGTACAGAAACTAGAATTTTGTTCCATTTTCTTCATTCAACTTTAGATGGGGGCAATCCGGGTTGCAAACTGTAATCTCCACAACCAATCGGTTGGGGAAGGGATAAGTGCAGCAATTCAGGACTTCCAAGTGAGACAGTATATCGAACAGCTGAATAACCCCAGAGCTGGGCTCCAACCTGCAATTCTGCGGAGGGCCTACTGGCTAGAAGCTGGCTCGGCTACCTTAGGACTAATCACTGTTGATATTGCACTGGCAGCTGATCATCATTCTAAACATGAGGCCCAGAGACATTTCTTAGAAACTCACGATGCCAGAACTAAGAGGTAAGTGAAATTTAAGATGAAAATTGCCAGATAATTATAGAGGAGTTTTACTGTTAGAAATTGAATTACAATATTTAAGTAATACTAATTAAGTAAAAGACCTAATATGATTATATCCCTACATGATAAATCATTGACCTTAAACTTTGGGTGCCTTTGTGGATATTTGTTTCCAAGGAGTTTTGGGAACATGTGTATTAATTTCTGATATAACCAGAAAAGTTATTGACCATGTAGACCATTTGTTTACTAGTGTTTTCTGAAAAGTATAGTTTCTTTTTAAAAATAATATTTTTATTGGTTTCGGAGAGGAAGGGAGAGGGGGAGAAAGATAGAAACAACAATGATGAGAGAGAATCATTGATCGGCAGCTTCCTAGGGATGCCCACACTGGTGATTGAGCCTGCAAACTGGGCATGTGCCCTGACTGGGAATCAAACCGTGACCTTCTGATTCATAAGATGATACTCAACCACAGAGCTACACCTAGCCAGGCCATACTATCTCAGTTCTTAATACTTTATTTAGAGTACTAATTACAAAATATTTGTAATTTTTTTCCTCTAAAATAGAGCATTATTTTGATTTGATTAATAAATTATTTTTTACTTTGCCCATATTTATAATATTTTGTGTGTATTAAATTTGCCATGTGAAATAGGCTGTGAGATGCCCAAATCTATTAAACATAATCTATACTAATGGTTTTGTCTAATTTTTAGATTAAATTTAAAAATTTTTAGTCCTTTTGAGAATATTTACTGTATGTTTTTAAAACTGGATTTAAGTTATTTTTATATTTGCTGCTTCTTAGCACTTTGCTTTATTTTAATGTATGCTATATGGCTCTTATTGTTTCTACTTATTTCCATCTCACCATGGTGAGACTATTGTTTGTTTGTTTAAAATGGCAGAATGATTAAAAAGACATATCTCAGTAAAAAGGAACTTTTGTATTTATCATGTTTTTTACAAATGTTAATAATTAACTTATGTGTAACTAATTATCTGCTAAAAAGTTTTTCTGTTCTTAATGAGTTTTTGTTCCATTGTTGTTTCTCATTTTTTTTTGTTTGGGATTCTGTTCAGGCTGTGGTTTTTGTGGCCTGATGACACTCTAAGGAATAAGAGGTGCAGGCACAAATGTGGCTGTCTTGGTGGCTGCAGATTCTTTGGTGGCACAGTGACTGGCCTAGATTTCTTCAGGCTTGAAGAGTTGACACCATCCAGTAGCTCTGCATTTTCAAGCACAAGTGCAGAGTCGGACATGTACTACGGACAGTCTCTGTTACAGCCTGGAGAATGGATTATTACCAAGGAAATTCCCAAAATGGTAGATGGTAATGAAATGTGCTAATCTTTTTCATCTTTATCCCTATGCCATTTGAGAGGAGTTCACTGTTATGTGTTTAATTCAATTTTTTGAGTCATCTTAGAGGTAGGATTTCATAACCTGCCTTGTTTTGCAGGTGTTTTAACTAAAGCCAGATAAGATGTGAGTTTTTCAGATTTATGCAAGGCAAAAGTAGGTCCACTATTCATCCAGACTTATTCTAAATATTTCCTTTTATGTCATCATTTTCCTGGAAGCCAGCTTCCAGAGATATACTTAGGAATAGTTATGTTTTTTATTTTTTATTTCTTTTTATTTTGATTTTTTACAGAGAGGAAGGGAGAGGAATAGAGAGCTAGAAACATCGTTGAAAGAGAGTCATCGATCAGCTGCCTCCTGCACACCCCCAACCCGGGATGTGCTTGCAACCAAGGTTCATGCCCTTGACCGGAATCGAACCCGGGACCTTTCAGTCCGCAGGCTGACACTCTTATCCACTGAGCCAAACCGGTTTCGGCAGGAATAGTTATGTTTTAAAGTAATGGTGGTTTTACCAGTTCACTTCAATGGAAAAAGTTAACAATAGTAATATTTATACCATTGGTTCCCTATTATCAATTATGTTGGCAAAATATTTTTATCTCTAAAATTAAACATGTCAAGAAGAGAAGTATGGTCTTTCCATAGCCTCTGTAAGATAACTGCAAATATAGGCGTTTGATCTGAGCAGTGAATGGTGTATTCACTGGATATTAGATTTAGACTTATCTTGTATCTTTGCTCTAAAGACTTCAAAAATTGATTTTCCTCTGGGTTTCTTAGTTGTATGTTCCTACAATTAAGTGTAATAATTATTGCTTAAGTTTCTATGCTGTCAACAAATGAAATGTAGAAAAGTCTTGATATTTCACCAATATTTAGTCTTTTTTCCTTTGTTCATTCAAAACCATTAAGTTAGCACTGCCTTAGTGGAAAGAGCTGGACTACATATCTACATATGCCTAATTCCTGTTTAAGTGACTTTTCACTGAATAATAAGATAGAAGTATGTACACATTATTTTAAGGTTGTTTGACTTCAGCAGTTTGGCTTATAAAAGCAGATTATCTTATATAATAAAATCGGCAAACATCAAAACTTCTTGACATGGAAAGGAAAGAAAGTTAAGTACAATTTACCTTCAGTTAAATCGTCGTCTTGTACTATTATCTATGTACATTTGAATAATGCTTAAGTACAATTTACCTTCAGTTAAATCGTCTTCTTGTACTATTATCTATGTACATTTGAATAATGCTTGTTTTTAAAGATTTACACAGGCATTTTCTCACTTAATCCCCAAACTACCATATGAGTTGTATATCATCCCAGTTTATAGTGAATATACTGAGTTTCATCACTGAGACTAAGGTACATGAAGTCATATAGCATGACTGAGCAGAAGCTAGAATCAGCCTCTACCCCATCACATAACCTCATAAGGCTCTTATCACAGACCTGAGGATGTGTTCTAGATAAAACATGGTAACCAAATGCATCATGTACAATCCTAGATTGGATCCTATACTGGAGGGGACAGAATGCTCTAAAGGGCCTTATTGGGTTAGTTGAGAAAATTAGAAAGCATGTGGTAGTAATCTCTATGAATACTAAATTGTTACATCAGTAACTATATGGGGATTATATATTACCCTTTGGAAATAAGCCCTTGAGCATCTAGGTTAAAAGACCACAATGTCTGCAAATTTCTCTCCAAGGGTTCAAGAAGTATTATGTATATTATATGTAAATAGAGTAAATGGGACAAACGTTTAAAATAGGAAAAATTCAAGTAAAACATATATGGTGGCTTTGAGCTTATTCTTGAAAGTTTTCTGTAAGTTTGAAAATTTTCCAAAGTAAAGAAGACAAAAATTCACTGTCTTTGGATTCTGGATCCACACTTAGATAGATACTTTGCTTTGGGAAATTACATACTTGTGCTTTTAAAAAAATCATTATACTTAAAAACAAGAAATTGAATTAAGTTTCCATGTTATTCATAAATTGCTTTTGAAATTACTATGTTCACATAACCTGCTTTTGTTGGTTGGTGAAGGTCATGTGACCAGCATGAAGAGGAAAGAATGGGAGAATAAATCAGGAGGATTGGAAGTGGAGAGGAAAACTCAGCACCTGAGCCTGCAGGTCCCCATGCGCTGTCACAGCTCGTCCTCGTCCTCAGATGACAACAGCAGCTCCAGTGCGGCCCAGCCTCTACTGGCTGCGGACAAGGAAAGCCCCTCTTCTGTGGCCGAGGACCCTGTGCCTCAGAGGGAATTCCTGCATGGAATGAAGAGAGATGATGGCCCAGTGAGGTCAGTTACCAAGTAGATGTGGGAACCTGCTCACAATGGGATTATAATTACTTCAAATTGTGACCAGAAAAACTTTTTTTCTCTTACCTCACCCACTGTAGAAAATGTTTTTCTCCTCTTGAACATGTTTTTAAATGTCCATTTGCTGTTGTCTCTTTGGTTATAAAAGTAGAACATAAGTATTCATTAAAAATATTAGGAAAATACAGGAAAGTATAATGACAATATTTCTTGTCATTCGATCTCTCAGAGTGAACTCTTGTTAACCTTTGGGCATTATCCTAGACTGGTGAATATTTTTGACCTTCTCTTTCTATAATGGTTGACTCCTCATTTCCTGAAACATACTTTCTTCTTGACTTGATGGCACATTTTAGGTTCTTCCCATTCTCCTCAGCTAGTCCTTCTCAGGCTCTGTTTCCACGTCTTCCATTTTTTCCTCCCTTCTTTTTCTTCCTCTTACAACGGCCATTTATGAAATGTTGATATCCCTCATAACTCTGGGCCCTTTTCTCCATTCTTCATACTGTCTCCCCAGATGGTCTCTCTGTTTGGCTTCAATTATGATCTGTAGCTACCATGTTTAAACTCCAGGCAAAGCCTTTGTCTCTCCAAGCCCAGTTATCTTCTTGATATATCTGCTTGGATATTACACAGTGACCTCAAGCTTAGCATATGGCCTTGTGCTTGTCATGGTCAGCTTGCTTTGCTTTAGTAAATGGCACCTCTACATCAGTTGCCAAAGTATTGGGATTATTTGACTTTTTTCTCTCCAAGTTCTCGCAGTTAATCAAAGGTCTCTGTTGCATTTTCTTGGACACGCTTTTAAAGGATATGAAAAAAATAACATCACCTAATGAATAGATTAGTTTTCATGGATTATGGATAGATAATATTCATGAGTTTCTTTAAGTTTTATTGTTGTTTTTGTTTTAAGCTTCCTCATTTTTGGGAACTATATGGGATATGAACATGTTGTATTGTTTTGATATTTTGTATGGCTAGTTTATTATAAAATTTTAGATTTTCATTTGTTTGTAAAATAAATGGTTAAAATTACTAAAAGGACTTTATAAGTACTTTTCTTTATATTTAGAGTAAATGATATGATATACAGTAGTGGGTAATAGCTTTGTTTTCTATTTTAGTGTTCCTACAGAAATTTCAGGAAATAGCCCCGTGTCTCCTAATAATCAGGATAAGTCAGTAGGTCAATCCCCTCTGCGGTCTCCCTTGAAACGACAAGCCTCAGTATGTTCCACCCGACTTGGAAGTACCAAGAGCCTGACTGCAGCTTTCTATGGGGACAAGCAGCCAGTCACAGTTGGAGTCCAGTTTAGTAGTGATGTCTCCCGAAGTGATGAGAATGTATTGGACTCACCAAAGCAGAGAAGAAGTTTCGGCTCCTTTCCATACACACCATCAGCGGACTCTAATTCATTCCATCAATATCGATCAATGGATTCCAGCATGTCAATGGCTGACAGTGAAGCCTACTTTTCTGCCGCTGAAGAATTTGAGCCCATTAGCAGTGACGAAGGCCCTGGGACCTATCCAGGTAGAAAAAAGAAGAGAAAGCAGACTCAGCAGATTGATTACAGTAGGAGTTCCATTTATCACAGTATCGAGGGACCACTCACTGGCCATGGAGAAAGCGTTCAGGATCCCCGAACTCTGCCATTCAAAACTCACCCTTCCCAGGCTTCATTCGTTTCTGCACTAGGTGGCGAAGATGATGTTATAGAACATCTGTATATTGTAGAGGGTGAAAAAACAGTAGAGAGCGAGCAGATCACTTCTCAGCAACCAGTGATGAGTTGCTATCAGACTTACCTTACTCAATTCCAGGTGGTTAACTGGTCAGTGAAGCATCCAACCCACAAAAGGACCTCCAAGTCCTCCCTGCATCGGCCCCTTGATCTGGATACACCAACCAGTGAAGAAAGTTCATCATCATGTGAACAGTTCTCTGTTCCAACTTTTAAGGTATAAATCAAATAATTACTTTCTACACTGATATATTTATTTAGAAAAATGTATTTTGTAGATGTTTTTATAATTAGTCATTTTAGCTACCTTTCTGAAATTAAGTCTTCATGTATGATAGTAGGTCTCAGGGTTAGTGGTGGGAATTATAAAGTGCAGCATATAAAATTGAGGAATAGTTAGACTTGATAGTCACAATGTTAGTCAATAAATGTAATAGTTTCTATAATACTGTACTCTTAAGATTAGGATCAAGTCTCTGTGAATTCGTATTTTCTGTGTCTTAAAAATAAATTTTGAAATTGTTTTTTGATAGTTGGTGTACTAATCCATAACTGCTTTTCTGCAAATTCAGTTCCACTCACTTGAAATTTGATGTCTTATAATTTAGTATGACTGGCTATTGGCCACTTCTGTAGTGTATTATTTAAATGACTTTTTATTTTATTTTATTTTATTTTATTTTATTTATTTATTTTAAAAAATATATTTTATTGATTTTTGTACAGAGAGGAAGGGAGAGAGATAGAGAGTTAGAAACATCAATGAAAGAGAGTCATCGATCAGCTGTCTCTTGCACACCCCCTACTGGGGATATGCCCGCAACCAAGGTACATGCCCTTGACCGGAATTGAACCTGGGGCCCTTCAGTCCCCAAGCCCACGCTCTATCCATTGAGCCAAACCGGTCCTGGCTTAAATGACTTTTTAAAGAAGAGTTAAAAATAAGTTAAAGTAAATGTAGTAACAATAGTCAATATGAAAACTATTTTATAAAATTATACATTTATAAGAGAGCTAGAGGCCCAGTGCATGAATTAGTTTAAAATTAAGCTCAGTGTAAATGGTGCTCTAGATGTCAGACTTGGAAGCACTCGCAAGTGCTTTCTTTGTCATAGCTTTTTACTCTCACTGCTGAGTTCTGCAGCCCTGCCCTGGCATTTGTCTGAATAAACTGAAAATGAAATTTCCAAATAAATATTTTCTATGATTTTTTTTCAATTTGTGAAATATTTATATCACATCTGTGAAAATCATATTAACAAGGTAATCTGGATATTTACAAATAATCAGTCTATAGCATAAAATTAGAGGATAATTAATATTAAAATTCTACTCTATAAGCAAAATTTTATATTTTAGGTTATCAAACAGGGGCTTACAGCTAATTCTTTACTAGACAGAGGAATGCAACTTTCGGGATCAACTTCAAAGTAAGTAAAAATTATATTCTTTTTAAAGTGTTTTTCTTGATTATAATATACATAAAGTTTATTCTAAAGAATAATCATTCTTTAATTGACTATAGACTTTATTTTATGAATAAATTACCACAAACAATTTATCAGTTTGTCTGTAATGGCTTTGCCTACATTATAAGCAGTCAGTGGCATTTCTTTTAGCATACTATGTGAGTGATCACTAGAATAACAAGGTTAGAAACTAGTAAGAATTCAGAACTGAAGTTTTCATGTTTGGAAAAGCTCCATCATATAATACAGCCCCCTCCCCCTTACCCCCCCCCCCCCCCCACACACACACACACTTGATATATTAACCATCTTTGATCAATTTTTACTTTAGTATCTCATTTGTTCTGTCTTTTGAAAAGTATTTGGGAGATGAAATGTCTAGTCCAGTTCCATGAAATTTTCAGTTGAAATAAATGTAGGTTTAAGCAATCACTCATCTTAAGGAAGCTCCAATTCCTGCTATTTTTCATGGTCTTTGTAATAGTACTTTGCTGGTTACATTGCACAGAACACCATATACTCCTTTGGAAAAGAGAGCCGTTGATAGCACAGATGATGAAACAGTAAAGGAAGAGTGGACCCTGGATCAGCCCATCTCTCAGACCAGGACAACAGCCATAGTTGAGGTCAAAGGAACTATTGACATTGTTCTAACTCCCCTGGTGGCTGAAGCTTTAGACAGGTATTGATTTTTGTCTAAAACTATAATTATTATTTGATAAAATGACAAATGTATGTTATATTATGATTAGTATAAGTAATATCCTATATGATAAAACCCTAACATGCAAATCGACTAAATGATGGAAAAACCAGCAGAACAACTGGTCACATTGCCCCCTGAGAAGAGGCAACGAGGGTGGGGAGGGGCCAGCGGGCAGGCAGTACCAGGCCACCAGTCAAGGTGGGTGCCAGTGGGGGGTGGGGGGGGGGGCCCCTGATCGCCCTGCCTGCCAGTTTCCCCACAGATGGCCCTGATTGCCAGCCAGGCCTAGGGACCCTACTATATATATATATATATATATATATATATATATATATATATATATATATATATTTTTTTTTAAACTTTAGTGTTTTTTTTTAAAATATATTTTATTTATTTTTCACAGAGAGGAAGAGAGAGGGACAGAGAGCTAGAAACATTGATGAGAGAGAATCATTGATCAGCTGCCTCTTGCACACCCTCTACTGGGGACGTGCCCGCAACCAAGGCATATGCCTTGACCAGAATCAAACCCGGGACCCTTCAGTCTGCAGGCTGACGCTCTATCCACTGAGCCAAACCGGTTTTGGCTAGTCCCTTAGATTTAAAAATTAAAACCTGGCAAGGTTACTCTAACACTGAAAAAATAGGATGATACAGTGATGACATGCCTGAATCTGGCTTGTACATTTTGTTGTCAGCCCTGATTCTGACACTTATAACTGTGTGACAAAACCAATTGCTTAACTTCTCTCTGCTTCAATTTTTCCACCTATAAGATCGAGAAAATAGTACTACTTTCTCATAAGAATCATGCTATGTACTACTTTTTATAATCAGGGCAAAAATGTAGCTGCCCGTTCAATAGCAAGATGCCTTTCACCGAATGAAAAGTATGATCACTGGTACATGTAGCATCCCAGCTTGCAAGAGGGATGTCCGACTGCCAATTTAGGCCCGATATCCCTCTAGGAGTCCCTGATTGCAAGAGGGCACAGGGCAGGCTGAGGGAACCTCTTCTCCTCATGCATGAATTTAGTGTACTGGGCCTCTAGTATGTTCATAAAGAAGAATGTTGATGATGGCTATTTGATTGAACAAAAATGAAGATATGTTTTAAAATGTCTGTGTTTCACTTAGTTATCATTTGTTATTTATCAGTCCAAATAATTATATTGCAGTATTATAAGAATTACTAGAGGCCCGGTACATGAAAATTTCTGCACTTCAGGGGTGTCCCTCAGCCTGGCCTGCCCCTCTCACAATCTGGGAGCCCTCAGGAGTGGGAGGCGACCTGGCAATCAGGGGAAGATGACGCTCTATCACAGCTCTGCTGCTGCCACTGCTGGCAGCGCAAACCTCAGCTAACCCTGGTTACCTGAGCCTAGGGCGGCCCTGGGCAGCTAGAGGGCTGAGGAGACAGGGGGGCTGTGGAGGCAGGGGCTGAGAGAACTGGGTGCATCTTGTGGCTGTGGGTGCTGTCATCTTTGAGGGCAGGGCATATTTCCTCCTTATTGGGTGTGGATGCCACCATCTTTGAGGGTGGAGCAGTCAATTAGCATATTTCCTCCTTATTGGCTGTGGGCACCGCTATCTTTGTGATGGTATGAGGGCCAATTAGCATATTTCCTCTTTATTAGATAGAATATTGCATTATAGTTTCATTTTTTTTTGCTTTTGGTCTGTTGAGCATAAAATGATCAAATACCCAGTAACTAATTATTATGTTTGATATTATTACTACTATCTAGTTTATTTAGGGAGATAAAATGAACATGAGTAAACTCTAGAATGTAATGTAATGGAAGATTCAGTAAACTAAAGTTTCTCGTTTTCTGTTTCTTCTCTTGCAGATATATTGAAGCAATGGTTCATTATGCTCACACCCGCCATCCAGCTGCAATTGTGGATGACCTTCATGCCAAGGTCCTCAGGGAAGCTATGCAAAATAGCAGGACTACCTTCTCAGAAAATGTAAGAATATTTTACCCAGTAAAGTATGGAAAACTGAATATTCTTCATGTGCACATAATATTCAAACTTGAAAAAATGGAATGTATTAAAATTTTGTTAGTCATTTAAATTGGAACACATGGACATTTCTAAACAGTCTTTATATGTCAGTGGCTCCATAAGAGATTGCATATAGAACTATACTATGGATTAAATAGTAGCAACTATTTATTAAAATGTGGCTTTATTTTTTCTTTTATTTCAGAAAGCGTAATATCAGGCCTTCCCTAAAGAGTGTTGGTCCCAAGTGAACAAGTGCTCTCTAGGACTGGTGCATTTGTTTTCTAAGAAAGCAAGCTGCATATTATCAATATTTTGACTTTTCTCTATGATTAGATAACTTGTCTCCTAATATTTTTGAGATTATTTTTGTTCACTTCAATGATTCAAGTCACTGCCCTCTGGTGTGTAGTATTCCATTTATGCTGTGGTCCAAGCACGAAGCCATTTCTCAGTAGTCACTGTCTAATGCTCTTCTGGTGACTCTCCGCTTCACTTTCAAACTTATCTGGGTCATATTTGGACCAGGGCCCAGAGGCAAAGTGCAAGTGAGGCTGATAATTTTTAATGACCCACTTATTCAAAATATATTTGTAGTTAGAGTAGAGGAGTACAGATCAAAAGAAATTTGAAAATTTTCTCAGCCAACAAGGAGTCAGTTATAAGGAACCAAATCTGCCCTCAAGTAAGTAGAATTTAGCAATCATAAAATATACCCATTATTATTATTATCACCATTTTTCTGTTTCTCTGTAGGCTGATTTCACTTGAGTATGTATCACTTCTCTCAGCCCTGAAGTTGCCAACCTGTTTTGGACTTTAAGACTACTAGGGGTGCTAACCCAATGGCAGTTAGCATACCCATGGGCATAAAGGAGCATTGCAGATGATGTGGAAATTATGAAATGTTTGTGAAATAATAATTTTACTTGTACTCTTTTTAGTTATCTTCCAAACAAGATGTTAGAGGAACAAAAACTGAGCACACTGTTATAGGAACGACTAATCAAGGACAAGCACAGACAGATCTTATCATGAAGCAAGATAATGTGACAATTAAAGGTCTTCAGGCTAATATCAGCATACCAAAGGTAACAATTTAATATTTAAAAAATTTTTCCTGATAGAGGAGTACATTTTGGTAGTTTTACTCTTTGTATTTACTAAATTAAATGGTGGTGGAATATAAAAAACATGTATCTTATTCCCTTGATGATTGAATGTAAAAATTAATGTAATGTAAATAAGTTTACTTAAATAGAATATTGGGCGTTATACTAAAATATTCCAAATTCATCCAGTAAAATTTTAATTGCAATTATGAGATTCTATATAATCTTTGTCTTCATAACTCTCAGACACTTAGATACGCTATTCCTAACAGTAGTTTTGCCATTTTTTGTGTGTATCTTATATGTTTGATAATTTTTACTTTTCAATGACAGTTATGCCATTTTCTGTGTTAGATAAACTTATGTTTGTTACAAGCCTCAGTGGAAGAATCTCCAAGTACAGCTTCCAGTAGAAGCATTACTCACATGTCCCTGGTTGCATTGTGTTTTGACAGAATTGCTACACAAGTTCGTATGAACAGGTAAGAAAGATTTCATTAGTTTGAGCCATTACTATCTCACTCCTTGATGGAAAAGCAAGCCTTAATCATCTTAATACATTTCTGAAAATTCTGATGTTAAAACTCAAAACTGGTATTAGAATTTCAAATCTCATTTTATAGGTATTTGAAAGTTTGTACTATTTTTATTTATACTATATTTTAGTAAACACTGAACAATTTGTTATGAATATTGGTTTAATTCAAGCAATGGAATATTTTGGTTATTCTAAAATATGTTTTATATTGATTTCAGAGAGAGAAAGGGAAAGGGAGAGAGGGCTAGAAATATCAATGATGAGAGAGAATCTTTGGTAGACTACCTCCTCCACACCCCCTACTGGGGATCAAACCTACAACCTGGACATGTGCCCTGACCATGAACCAAATCATGACCTCCTGGTTCATAGGTTGATGCTCAATCACTGAGCCATACCGACCAGACTGGAATTTTTTTTTAAGCTACTTATTAGTTCAGTTTTGTTCCTGAACTGTTTAAATGTTGTTTAAATATTAATCATATTCTCTTTTCTTTTCTGTACAGAGGTGTGGTTGAAGAGATTTCAAACAACACTGAACCTGGTCGGACATCACAGTTTGATAGGTATGTCCACGCCTCTAAAATGCAGCCACAGTCGTCTGGATCTCTCAGATCGAACACTGGAGCAGAAAAAGGCAAAGAAATTGCTGCCAAGTTAAACATTCATCGAGTTCATGGGCAACTCAGGGGTCTTGATACAAAAGGTAGGATTTTACAACAAATATTTTTTCTGTGGCATATATAAAATATAAGAGGATTTTGCAAAAGAGAAACATTTTTTCTTTGAATATTGCTACAATTTTAGTAGTTTAAGAGAAAAGTATTTCTGCAATATATTAAACACATAGTATTTATTCCTTATTCACATTCTATGCATAACAGAAGGTAAACTTTGGTAGGGAAGTAAGTGATATGGCCCCAAATTAGGAACCCATCTGATTTCTTCATTATGTCTGCTGCTCATTAGAGAGTCTGGTCTTTATAGTCTTTCTAACTATTTAAAATTGTTCTGTTGACACAACTTTATTTTTGCCGTGCCAGCACAGCCAAGAGTTCAGTGAGCCTGAGGAGGGGTGGTGAAGGATTAAAGAAAAGACAGACAAGAGAATACAGCTGGGGCTTGGTGGATCTCCCATGCCTGTTTACAATGTTCTTATGAGTTTCACCTTGTTTTGGCATCACTTGCTGCACTGCCCACAGCCCATTAGCTACCTAGGAAGGAACTAGGGAAGACAATAAGGTTAAGCTTAATTACGCTAAGAGGGCTCTGCTCTCCAAGCTTGGACTTGTTTGTAGCCCGGCCACAGGTCAGTCCAACACTTAATCCTAGAGCTGCTCCCTATATCTCCCCTTTTTTGTTTTTAAGCTACTACAGTAAAACTTAAACATCAAGAACAGAGCTCTATTAGAACAACAACAAAATAATACCAATGCAAAACAGCAATAAGAGACAAATCAATCTATTGACATGTTAATATGTTTAACTACAAAACAAAAGTTTCATTTGCTGCTGGTATATATTTACTCAGAGTCCTCAGACTTGACTGTGCAAAACTTTACAGAAGACTGGCAGCTAACCAATGCTAGCAGAACCAGAAACATGGTTGAGGGAGTAGCTTCCACTTCTTGCTTTTCTACCATCTGCTGGGCTTCAGTCGTTAACTTCTTTAGCTGACCCCATATTGGCCCCTTGGCCCCTTGTGTAGTCTTTGTTTTCTTCTTCTTTGCTGTCATTGGGGCAGCTCTGTCTTTTGAATGAAGGGACAAGGAGCTTCTCTAGGTCCATTGAGGTGACGCACGTAATGCTCTGGCGCCCAAATTGGCTGTGCTTGTCCTTCTGGAAAGAGACAAAACACAACCTCTTCTCCTTATCATTACTGGATCTGGTAAAACTCTTGTCTGGTTTGTGCTTCCTTCCACTGGGCTAACTCGGCAGAGACAACTGCACTGGAGATCTGATGCCTTTTGGCTGCTGTGCAACCCTCTGCATTGTAATTAAAAAAATTTAACACATAACAATCCTTCCCCCCCCCCCCTTTTTTTTTTGCTTTAAGACCTGATTTATAGTATTAATTGTTTGTGCCATTACTTTAATTTCTAACCCTGAACAAAACTAGAAACCCTTCCAATGTTAAACTGCTCCTCTCTAAAATTCGTCTTATAAGACAGATAAAAGATAAATGTAAAGTATAGTATTTTCCTGATGGAATATTTTATAGCTATTGAAACAATAATTTTAACAATAATAATTTGTAATGACTTGAGGAAATTATCATGGTTACTATTGCATGAAAATTGGAAACAAAACTGGATTTGTAAAATGAACTCTAAATAGCTAGAAGGAAATTTACTCCAAATGTAATGTCAGTCATCTCTGAATAATAAATTTACCAGTGTTGTTTTTTTTTTTTAATCTTTTTTGTTTTGTGTTTCTGTATTCATTAACAATAATCAGAGAAATTTTAAAAAGTAAGGTAGGAAGTAAGAAAAAAAATGCCAGGATCTTGGGATGTTCATTTCTAAATTGCATATTGTAAGCAGTAAAATACTGCAATGACTGTGATCAGTTGTAGTTATGTAGAATATGTTAGCATAAAGCCAATTTTTAGTAAATGCTGTTTTTGTATTAGAAAATAATGTGTTATTTTTTTAAAGCTGGATAATTAAAATAATTTTTAAATAAAATGATGAGAAACTATTTAAAAATAGTTTATTATGAAGCTGAATTATACAGAAGCTTTTTAGCTTTATATTTTTAGAGTACAATGTAATCTTTCAGAAATGAATCCATTCTGCCTTTGAGCAATTATTTGTTAATTCTAGAATCATCTTTCTCCCCCTTCAATGTGATTCTGGCAATTTGTAAGCAGTACAAAGTTAGGCAGCATTATTTTTTAGTTGATTGGTTCATTTGTTTACTTTTCTTTTCGACTAATGTGAGAACCCTTAACATGACCCGCGTGATTAGGGCCCACTCAGGGTCTGGTTTCTGGAGGAGGCCATACACTAAAATGAAGAGAGAGACTAGAAAAGAGTTAATTTTGGGCAAATGGGGGGCCAGGCGGGAGTCAACCTCTAGTGGGAAGACTCTCTAGGGTCTGGCCTTGCTACCCTTTTATTGAGGCTGCTATGGGATACACCCATTTCCCTTAAGCAGCTTTGGGAAACACCCAGTACCCTTAAGCAGGTTTGGGAAATACCCATAGCCCTTAGGCAGGTAATAAGCAGATTATCATATCAGTAAGGATTTACATGATTACAAGATGGGGAAGTTGCCTCAGTTACTATTGTCTCAATTAGATAGGGTGTGGTTGGCTCTGACCTTTCAGACTTCAAGGTTGACCAGCCTCTTTCTATTAGTGAGATAATGATTGGTTTTCGGCAGACTAAGATATCTTTTGAATGTAATCACTGTGCCAAATGTTTACATTGTTTGTTTTAAAAATTTATAAAACCTCTATTTTTAAAAGTGGTGGTTTTGTTCTTTTTTGCTAATAGATATCGGCACCTGTGCCATCACTGCGATTCCTTTTGAGAAGTCCAAAGTCTTATTTACTCTGGAAGAGCTGGATGAGTTTGCTTTTGTGGATGAGACTGACCAGCAAGCTATTCCAGATATAACTCGAATGGGTCCCAGCCAAGAAAAATGGGGTTGGATAATGTTCGAATGTGGACTTGAAAATTTAACCATAAAAGGTGGGTTTTTTAAAAATAATTCTGCTTAAGTGGGGACAAATTGGCCCCACATTGCTGAAATGTTTTAGACTCATGACTTTCAATAACTGAATCAGCATATTCAAGCTGAAAGTGTGGTAGCTGGGATTATTTACCAGGGGTTGATGCCCCATCCCGATTCCTCCGTTGTGTGATCCAAAACTAGCAGAGTATCTAGACATGTAAAACCACCGTGTCTGAGTAGAGCAATCTTGGCTCAAGTCAAAGCCACCCAGCTTTTGAAAGCTTGTGTCTTTGGAAACTGGATCTTTGATTAGCAGAGCTTTGCCATTTAGGATGAAAATATTTCAAATCCTTTATTCAGTGAGACAGAGTCTTACTTACAATTATGTATGTTTTCTTATAGATTATTGAGTAATATATTAAAATATGAAGGCTGACTTGTGTATAAGAATTTTAGATTTAGTCCTATATAATAGTTGTATATGCCTACAATTGTTTGTCTGATAATCTAATCTTATATCACTTTTATAGATAAGGGCAAGTTTTGGTGAGAATAAAAGAGATCTTTGTGAGATTTTAATTTTTATCTTTATGGATACGGTAGAGTACATCACTGAGATACTGAGTGTTTTAATAAATACATTCTCATATTTGTATAGGAGGAAGACAGTCTGGTGCTGTTTTGTATAATGCTTTTGGAACGATGGGCAAAGCTAGTGTCTCAGAAGGGGGTGGAGTGCTGACATCCAATAATTCTTCCGATTCTCCGACTGGCAGTGGCTATAACACCGACGTCTCTGATGATAATCTTCCTTGTGACCGAACAAGCCCTTCTTCAGACTTAAATGGAAATTCTGTTTCTGATGAGCAGGTTGGTAATAATGCTTTGGAAACACGAGCAGGTTTCTAATAATAATGCTTTGGAAACATAACTTAGAAAATGATGTACCAACTCAAAATTAACTTCTGAAGTATATTTGCTTGTCTTTTTATAGTTTGGATTCTGCTTAAGTCAAGGCATTGTGATGATTACACTTCTACTAGAGTATAATTTTTGTAGGCACCATCGCCTATATATATTTATGTCTATCATAGTTCCTAGCATAATACTGTGTTCATATTAGGCACTTAAAACATCTGCTAAATTAATGAATTAATAGAATTTCAAAAAAGCAGGCTTTGTTTTTATGTTGTTTGAATTATTTTAGCAGAATCATTTTTTAAATAATTAGTTTTGTTACTGGTAATATTTCATGTAAGTTCTTAACATTTTTATCAACATCTGCCAATTTCAGTTAGGGTCCTGAAGAATACCTTTAATGTCACTCATTTATTATTTTTATTAGGGTAGAATTTCATAGTGATGAATAGGAACAGCAATAATGAAAATATTTAAAATTCTAGATTACTAAAGAGTTGAGTCACTGATTGGTGACCTAGGGCAAATTATTTTCCATCTCCCGTGTTTCTTAATCTGTAAAGGAGTATTGTAAGGACATTACTCTTCTAAAGTTGTGAAGATTGGAGGAGACAGTACATAGGAAAGGCTTAACTCAGGGTCTATCACACAGTAAGAACTTGGTAATGTGTGTGTACTATATGTTACATAGACTCCCAATGGAATCTGAGGTAGCTTTATCTTGAAATACTTAAATGTTTCTGCAGCCAGCAATTTTAATAAAAATACCAGATGTAGGGTAAATAGCTTCTTAACAGATCAGATCAGGTTTTGATGCCACATTTACAGAAAAATATTAGATTTTATTTTTTTAAATCATTATTGTTGAAAGTATTACTACATAGGTCCTCCCCCCCCCCCCCCCCAATTAACCTCTTCCAACCCTCTCCCATATCTTCCTCCCCCAGACCCTCACCACCGCATTGTCTGTGTCCAAGGGTTATGCATATATGCATATAAGTTCATTGGTTGATCTCTTCCCACCTACCTTCCCCTTGCTTCCCTGTGAGGTTCAACAGTCTGTTCAAGCTTCTATGTCTCTGGGTCTATTTATCATCATCAATTTATTTGGTTCATTAGATTCCATATATGAGTGAGATCATGTGGTACTTGTCTTTCTTTGACTGGCTTATTTCAGAATGTCATGGATTTTAGAATTGCAAATAAGGGAGTGTGGACTTATATGTAGTGCCTGCTGATTTTAAAATCACTGGGGCCTATAGTTCACATTGTTCTATAACGTTTAGGACTCAAAGGTATTTTATGTGTATTCTTCATTCCTTAATAACCCCACAAGAAAATGCCAGTCTTTTCTTTATTTTGACCAGTGATATCTAAAAGTGAATCAGAGACTTGAAGTAGATGTAAAAGGCAGGAGACTTCTTTGTTTGTTCTTTAATATCATGCTTCTTACCTGCCTACATCCTGCAGGGTGGTGATTACACATTTAAAAGATATTTCTATTTCTTAATATAGCTTAAGATAACATAAGAATTTTTATAGAGCATTATTTATTTGAAAATGTGTTACAATAGTATTTATTATGGCTCTTTATTTGGAAGTTTGAAATATTCTGTTAAATGGAAAAGGAAATTGATTGCAGTAGGAAGCAGAAGTCCTTAATTCTACCACCCACTCTGCTCAAGAGTTGTGTGGCTTCTGGCAAGTTACCTCTTTCTTTCACTTTCCTTCTCTGGAAAAAATAACTCAATGCCCCTAAATAAAATTTTTTGGGTGTTCTATTATATAGGATGAAGGAGTTGAATCCGATGATTTGAAGAAAGATGTGCCTCTTATGCCGCCACCCCCCGATTCCTGCAGTATGAAGCTGACCATCCAAGAGATTTGGTTTAGTTTTGCAGCTCCCACCAACGTGAGGTCTCCCACTCATGCATTTTCTAGGTAAAAAGTCTGAAAAGTATACTACTGTCTCTTGGTGTTTGTTTATTTAAATGGCATGCAGTTCTGTTTCATGCATGTTTTAAATTACTTTTTGGATATATCTAATATGCGGGCTGCCACCTCTTCCCCATCTTTCCTACCTCAGACTCTCTGTTGACTTTATTGTCAGCTTGTTTGACCATTTTTCTTTTCTAAGGCTTAGTTTTACTTCCACATGTTACCCTGCCATTAACTTATTTTTTTCACCTCTAATAAGCTTTTTAATAGTTTTTCTTTTCTATTAATTGTTCTTTGAATATCATGAATTATGAAGTTATATCTTCATAATTTATCTGGTAGTCAAAAGGAAAAGTAATTTGCCTAAATAAAATAGCTGCTAAGAACAGTAGATATGGAAGATCATTTGAAATACAAATCTTGACGTTTGTTTTTATAATTTTCTAAAATAAATCTGAAGGCAGCTAAACCTCTTAAGCACTGCTACCCCTGCTGTGGGTGCATGGCTCGTTCCCGTTGACCAGCTCAAGTCGTCTTTGAACAAATTGGAAACAGAGGGAACTCTGAGACTCTGTGCTGTGATGGGATGCATCATGACTGAAGCGCTAGAGGTAGGTCTTCAACAATACATGGAGATACAGAATTTATTGAAAACAATACTGATCATTTATCATTGTTGGGAAACATCCGACTTATGAGTACTTAGTGACTGAGTGTCTTTCATTTGTACGGTCTTCAATACATCATTGTAAGCCCGTTATTTTTGCTTTGTTTCAGAATAAAAGTATGCATTTTCCCCTAAGAAGTAAATACAACAGACTTACAAAACTGGCCCGCTTTCTCCAAGAAAACCCTTCTTGTTTACTGTGTAATATACTCCACCACTACCTGCACCAGGCAAATTACTCCATCATCGATGATGCTACAATGGTGAGTGACTGAAACCATGTGTTAGCTCTGAAGTAGCCTCTGTTCTGTTGAGGAACCATTGACCTGCAGGGTTTGAGATGCATATGGGAAGTCTACAGGAGAAATATGGTTAGAAATACAGGCTAATAGACAACAGCAGGCTCAGATGAACGATTTGGGAGTTGACAGCATGAAGGTGTTATAAGCTGTTGATGTGGATGAGACTTTTAGGGATGGAGGGTTGAGTAAGAACCTGGTAAAGGATGGATCCCAAAAGAAAACCAATATTAAAGGGGTGGGGAGGGTGGATGGAGGTACACAGTGCTGAGGAGGGAAAGGAGAGCCAGGAAAGAATGTCTGGAAACCAAAGTATAGTGAGTTGCAAGTAAGAGAGTTATCACTAGAGTCAAATTTTATAGCAGTGCTAAATAAAATAAGGACTCATTTGTGATGGGGGGAGGTTATGTAATTGTATAAAATAAATAGACTATCTCTGCCCCTTGAAAAGCACTTCAGAAGGTGATACATAACTAGGGATATAGAACTGGAGGAGCTTCCTTCTCCTCACCAAGCTCTGGTCAATAGAGAATACATGAGAATCTGTAGCCAGTTAGTGGTCACTGTATCCATATTGGTAATGGCCAGTCAAGCTCCTATTTACCTGCACTGCCAGAATCTCCAGTAAGTCATGGATATAAAAAAGGTACTTGGCCTGAGGCTGGTAGAGGTTCTGGTTTCTACTGTTACTTCAGAGTTGGGGACTGGGAGGTCCCCAGTGTGAGGCTAACCTACCCATGGAACTGTAGGCAGACACGGGAACAGGGAGAATGACTTCATTTCCATGGGCGCTCGACCCAGGTATGCTTTCCATTAAGAGGAAGGACCACTTGAGCCTGGGAATTAAAGGGCAGGTGCAGAAAGTAAACAAGGTTTACTAACATGGAATCGTAGGAGAAGGGGATGGAGAGGAGTTAGATATTTTCTCCTCAGGCTAAAGCTGTAATAGGAAAAAGAGCCAAGTTTTCTTTCTTATAATCATAATTATGTGAAATCATATATACTGTATTCTAAATTTTATTATTGTTAATAATACATTTAACTTTCAAAGCAGTTACAAAGCCAGCTACATTCAGCATTTACCTATAGTAATTTACTATTTTGATGCTAAAAATAATCTCTGAAGGGAATAATTTCATTCCCTTTTTGCTTAATGAATATTTCAGGTTGTTCAAAATACATTTGATTCTTCAATTGGTAAAAAGATAAAGCTTATGAATGCTTCTTCAGAAGAACCCCAGTCTTGTACCTGCATTTAGTCTTATTTCCCTGAAGCTGCTGTGCTCTTCATGACAGGAGAAGCAACCTTGGGTCTAGAGATTGAGTTCTGTTGTCAGCTTGAAACACTGACTTTTTTGTGTAACATTGGACAAATTACTTAACATATAAATTCTAGTTTCCTCATTTCCCAGTGGGGGTTATGAGAGTTAAATGAATAAATGTATGCAAAGCACTTAAATGGTAACTGTTATTATTATAGTAAGGTGACTTCTAACCACATCATTGTTGTTACAGGGTGATGGACTTCCTGCCTTGGTAACCTTAAAGAAAGGGTTAGTTGCCCTGGCAAGGCAGTGGATGAAGTTCATTGTGGTGACACCAACCTTTAAAGGAGTCAACTTACATCGGCCAGCTCAGCCCTTAAAGCCCCAAGCAGCTGTGGACCATGAACACGAAGATGGCTTTGGGCTGGACAATGGAGGTGGTCTTCAAAGTGATACCAGTGCTGATGGAGCAGAATTTGAATTTGATGCAGGTAATTTTGTAAATATTTTAGTTATTATGTGCTTGGTAACCTAGTACACGTGATAATTTTAAGAATCTGTGTCCCAGATTTGATATTGTAATTTGTCATGGTTTAATTCTATTAGTCCAAATAAATAGTAATAATGTTGGAATCTTATACAGATTTAATTCTCAAGTTTAATTTTATGAAATATAGTAGACTTCTTCTCCTAACCTATCCAGTCTAAACAACAGATATCTTTGTATAACTTTGTATAAACACATTAACCTCTATTTAAAAATTATATCTATCACTTTATCATCTTGCCCTGTGCCTTTATTTTATTATTATTTTTATATTTAAAGAATAAATAGTTATGTTTGATATTGAGGTACTCACTAAATAAGGTAAAAATAAATTACAATAATTCATAAATAACTGTGGAATGATAGCAATTAATCAACCTCTGGGTCACTGCTTAATTAGATAGCATAGTCTTCTAAATATGATCTCAAAATCCTTAGTAACACATAATACCATGGTAATTACAGTAAGTGTGTACATAGCAGTGAGAAAGATGGCCTTCTCAAAGTGATCTGGCATCAGGCATTTTATAATAGAAAACTTTCCCACCAGAGATGTCACGCCTCTCTATTTGCCCTGTGCCTTTAAAGGAGCCTTTGAATTTTACTCAGTGCCTGTTCAGACCTGAGTTTATGTAATGTTTGGAGGCCTGTGCTCAGCCTCAGATTCTGTCAGCCTGATGGCTGTGCAGAACATAGGCGGTATCCCAGTGTTTCACAGTGTGTACAGTTGGGGTACACAGAGGAGTCGTAACTGTTTATATGGAAAATTAATAATGCAGGCATAAACGCCATGTATCGACTTTTGCCCTGCCCTATATATATATACTTTAATGCTTTTTCAAAGTGTAATTTTTATTATCATGAAATGTTCTATTCATTGTAATTTATTTTATGATAGTTTGAAAAAATATTAAAAGTACCATGGGCAAAGAAAGCAGTCTTAAAATTAGAGCTTTGTCATAACATCTATATATATATATAAAGGGTTAAAATGCACATTGTCCCCAGGGGAGATTGACAGGGAGGCTGGGAGTTTGATCACTCTCTATGATGTGTGCTGACCACCAGGGGGTGGTGCACAACAAAGAAAGGTCCTGGCCGGCAGCCTAAAGGCCCCGATTGGCCTGATTGCTGGCCAGGTCTAAGGACCTTACCATACACAAATTTTGTGCACCGGGCCTCTAGTTGATATGTAATACTTTACCCAGTTTTTCTTTTTGGTTTTCAAACATTTGTAAGTTATATTTAAGGAATGAGTGTTTAATGAGTAATAGGCTGGAATTTATTATTTATTTTGATAAATTTCAAGTATGTACAAAAGTTGAAAGAATACTGTAGTAACTATCCCTTCTAATTAATTATCTACAAAAGCCTGCATTACTCTGAAAATTCTGTGCTTTCTTGAGCTTAGTTGAATTGGTTTTTGGTTTCTTTTGGTGGCATATGTGAGATTGAATAGAAGCTGTTTATTTCTTTTCTGGGACTGAGTAAGAAGATTGGGGTTGGAAGAGTAAAATAAAAATTTTAAAAAAGAGTGAATATTACAGAAGATTACACAATTAACTTGCCAAGGAATATCTATGGCTGAGTGTAGATGCACCACCAGGAACACTGGAATTGATGCCTAAGTAACGTGTCTGACAATCTGCGGCCCACTCACTCTTTTCACTGATTTCAGCCACAGTCAGCGAGCACACGATGCTGCTGGAAGGAACAGCCAGCCGACCTCCCCCCAGCGGCTCTGGGCCTGTAACTGGCGCTGAGATAATGAGAAAACTCTCCAAGACTCACACCCACAGTGACTCTGCGTTAAAAATAAAGGTTCATTATTACTGTCTTTAGTTAGTGTTAGACTTGCAGAGAATACCTAACTTTTGCCATCTCAAATTCAATTATTAGGTATCTACCCTAAAGATTTAAATTTAGTAAAAATTTAAATTGAAATTAACATGGTTTAATTAAATTTTATATTGAAATTAACATGATTAGTAACCTTTAGTATGCACATTTCTTTGAAAATTATATCATCAATAGTAATTATTGTTGAATAAGGACTACTTTAACTACCAGGCCTTAGGGCTCTCGTTTAAATTTATTGAATATTTAGTAAAATATAGTATTGAGAATATTCATCATCTTATAATTATGCATGATTAATATACAGTTTGAGTGAGGCTGTTTTATGTTTTCAATGTTGTTGTTTTGTTTAGTATTGTGTGAACCATTGCAAGCAGTAATGGCAAGGGTAACAGCAGTTGTATTTCCCAGCCATCACGTTTGTGTGTGTAAGGAAGAGCCTGTGTGGTTTCTCTGCAGGGCATCCACCCATACCACTCCCTGAGCTACACCAGTGGAGACACCGCCACGGATTCTCCAGTGCATGTGGGCCGTGTTGGAATGCCAGTGAAGGAGAGTCCACGGAAGGAGAGCCTGCTCAGCTACCTGACCGGGAGCTTCCCGAGCTTGCACAACCTCCTGGAGGGCACTCCTCAAAGGAGCAGTGCAGCTGTGAAAAGTAACTCCCTGACAAGAACAGGTGTGACCTGGGTTTTGACAATTACAAGTTTATTTCTGTGAGAGAATTAAAAAAAAAAAAAAAAGGTTTAAGATTTTTAGATATATACTTTGGATGCATAACTTATCTTTCATATTGCAACTCATCTCTGAGAGAGTATTTTGGGAAAATTCTCTTTGTAACAGGTTACTATCTTCTTGCCCTTAGTTTGCATTTTTAAATTGTAGCATTTGACATTACTGTCAACCAAGGTGTGATGTGGGTTGCTGTCGAGATCAGACAAAAATGAATTTTCCCATGGTGTAATAAATAAGTTATTTATTAGTGCCTTAATATTCACATACAGATGTCATACTATGAATTTGAAAACATCTGCAAATATAGGTATTTTAATGTGACTTTTCAAAAAAATTACATAAATCACATTTTCTCCTCCTTAGTACATAAGTAATATTATACTCAGTAAAACTCCCCCCCCCCCCCCCCCCCCAGGAAATACAATGGCTACGGATATGTTATCTGAACATCCCTTACTATCTGAGCCATCATCTGTGAGTTTCTATAACTGGATGTCCAATGCAGTGGGTAATCGAGGAAGCGTGGTGCAGGAATCTCCTGTCACAAAGTCAGGACACAACAGTCTTCCGACAGGTATGGACTTGTCACATTATTTTGCTTAATCATCTTAGGGGCACCTGTAAAGTTATTGCAAAATCCTATTTTTCAGAAAATGATTTAAAAAAATCTCAAATGCTTAAGTATTGTTTTAGTTGAAATTGACCCATTTATGAACTGCCTTTGATAATCCAGCAGCTGATGGAGTCATAAGCAGTCACTCAGTGTTTCTGTGGAAAGTCAAACATGAGAGTGTCTATAATTTAAAGAATTTAAAACTTCCATTTAATGTGGCTGGTTTAATTTCAAAACACCAAAAGGAGTTAAATAAAAAATATAATTACAACATCGTATACTTACAACACAGAAAGTGTTTTCAGTTTATTCAGATTTCTATGGGACATAACAACTAGTATTTTTATGCTCTTTGTAGTTACTAAAATATTTAAATCTAAGGGAGTACTAAGAAGAATAATGTAAGGTTCTTGCCCTCAAGGAGGGAAACAATCAGGGCAGTTTATTAATTTTTAAAAGAATATGTATAAGTAGCAAGAAGACTAGTAGGGAATTCACAAGGAAGGATTGGTGGCTATCTCCTAAAGTAAAAGTGAAGTCACCACTCCTCTTCTGTGTGTGTGTGTGTGTGTGTGTGTGTGTGTGTGTGTGTGCCTGTGTCTGTGTGTTCAAATTTACTACACGTTTGTTTTTTAGTAAAAATAATTTTTTTAAGAATAAGAATATGTGAGGTAGCCTTTGATTCTAGTTATAGAGGGCAGCTAAAATTGATCTGTGTAACAGCTATTGGGACATCTAGTAAATTCTATTCAGACAGAAAATAAGAAAATTATGAAAAGTGGTTGACACATGACTACTTAGTCCTTTTTCTTGCTGGTGTGTGGACCATTTTGAACCTGGAATGAAGTGGTGAGCAGGTGATGAATTCTAACTGCACCTTAGTCCTCAGCGTCAGCCTTGGCTGAAGAAGATGGAAGAGTGTGCTTGACTGGCTGTCAGCACTTTGCTGGGGCTGGTTTCCCTGTCGCCTAGAGTTTACATTTCAGGAACGCCAGGAAGGAGCATTTCCTTTGTCTGGGGGTTAAAGAAGAAAGGGATAAAGAGAAAAGAAAGTGCCAATTATTGTCGTTCCACCTCAGTGAGAGGACGTTTGAATGTGCTACGCGAGACATGACAGTCCGCCTCCTGCTGCTGCTTCCTGTGGCCCAGCTGCTTTCTGCACCTTTGCTTCTGGGTGTCCAGCTGAGGGGATGGCAGAGGCTCTTCCAAACACAAAAGTCTATATTCTGGGCTGACTGGCCGTCATGAGGATTTCATGTATGAGGACAATGGATATTTTCTAAGAATGTAGTTTAATTTCACTTTTTAATCACATCTATAAAATAACCTAAAAGTGCTATTTTTTCTCTCTTTAATTTAAATGGTCTGGTAATACTGTTCAATACAGGCTTTGTAAGTTTACTTTGCCATGCCCCTTTATGTCTTTTATTTTCCAGTACTTTAGATTTCATTCTCAAACATTTTTCCATTTAGGTGTTGCACCCAATCTTCCCACAATACCCTCAGCCTCCGATTTCAACACTGTCCTGTCTAGTGACCAGAACACTCTGGATGGGACCCCTTCTCAGCACAGTATGAGTCAGGATGATGTGGCAGGTGTAGAAGAAGCCAACCAAGGTTTTCCTGCGGTTCAGCTGGCTGATGCCCAGGTGAGCCAGCCTGTCCCTCCAGTTGTAAAAACCTCTTAGGCAGCACTGAGCAGCTGGAGCCATCTCTTAATTCACCTTGGAATTTAGGGAAAACCTTAGTTCTGTGCTTGTCTACCTAAAGCCTTCATGCAAAAAAGGAGGAGTTTTCAAAAAGGACATGGATTAATTAAGCATTTATAGATATTCATTAAACAGAAGAATGGCATAGTTGTTTATCACATATACATTGGTAACATTGTTTTTTGATATACAGATTAGCTAGATATCATGACTAGAAAGATAAGTTTAATATCCTATTGTGCTCAATGTTATGATACGACTTTTTTTGAATGAGCAGTGGGGAGCCATTGAATATTTTATTTTATTTTTATTTTTTAAATATATTTTATTGATTCTTTACAGAGAGGAAGGGAGAGAGATAGAGAGTTAGAAACATCGATGAGAGAGAGTTATCGATCAGCTGCCTCTTGCACACCTCCTACTGGGGATGTGCCCGCAACCAAGATACATGCCCTTGACCGGAATTGAACCCGGGACCTTTCAGTCCACAGGCTAACGCTCTATCCACTGAGCCAAACCGGTTTCGGCAGAATATTTTAAAGCAAAAGAATAATGTGACAAGAACTAGATATGGGTAGCAATGTGCTAAATGGATTGAATTAGAGAAATAAGGTGAAAAGATGAGTTACTGAAACAGATTACACAAGTGGTAATGAGGCTTAGATGGCTGTGGCTTTGATAAGATAAAGAAGAAATATTATGAAGGTCTTATTTAATGGCTTAAATATGGAGAGTACAAAGCAAAATCTTTGAAATCTTTTTAGTTCCTCAAATGACCAGAGACAAGTGGGAGAGTGGGCCCTAAGCATTAACAGGTTTTAAAGTATAATTAGATTATATTTATCTAATTATACAGAAGACCTTTTTGTGTTTCACACTGCACATATGAACTGGGGTAGGATAAGAAAAAGCACTGCAGTAAATGATGAATTATATAAATTGCACTAATATGAATGTGTTATGTCTTTTAGGTTGTTTTCAAGCCTCTTCTGAGTCACACAGGGATTCAATCCCAGGATGCAATGCCACTGTGCTACCGCATGTACTTCGGCGAGCATCTTTCATTTTCAGGGACACTGGACTGCCTCCGAGCAGATATCGTGGACTCAGACACGGCCAAGGAGAGAAAAAGCAAAAGGGCAAGAAGGTGTCTTGCGTTATTGTTGTTTGCATGTAAAATTTTGTACAAGGGTAATAATAACTGTTTTTAACTTTGCTTCATTCTCATGGTAATGAGAAATTAATTTTAATATCTTAATGAGAAGACAATTTCCATTTAACCAAAATAGTAGCCACATTAACAGGTTACGAGGCCTATTTTTAAGCCTCTTTTTTGAACCATGTTAGCACATCCATAAGAGTGAGCCACATACATGTGGTGATGTAGACACCTAGAATTTATTTACTGTTGCACTAGTTTTGTAATTTTGTACATTTTATTTAGAATTTATTCCTGGCCTCCTTTTTGAGTTGACTTGTTGCAGGTGGAATTTTTTATTAGGAACAGAATAGAGGTCATACAGAGTCTAGCTAACAGAAACAAAGACACAGCAATGCCAAATGTAGCGTGGAGAGAGTTAAGAACCATCCTTTACTATCATTCTTTATTGTCACGGATGGTTCTTTAGTTTCTTCACTGTTTATAATATGCCTACTAATAAGATTTGTCTAATATTTTGAGAACATGAGTTTTACTTTGGGCAGATTTTGCCAAAGTGTATGGGAATAATAGAATATGGACACAGTTAGCCTTTCTGACATAAGGTTGTTTGTGACATGCTTAGTTTCATCCAGTTTGTGCTTTTGCAAGGTAAATTAAAAGTAAAATGCACATCTACCTAACATAGAGCTAAGTTAAGTATATTTTTCATTTGAAATACTACACTTAAAATTTTAAATAATTTAACAAAATTGGCTTTTAAAAATTTCATAACAATTCTGTATATATAAATAAAGCCTTCTTTTAGTTGTTTTAGGTTTAAATATCCGAGGATTTTCTAATGACACAGGAATGTTACAGTTGCATTTTTTTCCTATTAAATAGAAGAAATTCCTTGTTTTTCATATTGTGTGGTACCAACCAATGACTATTCAAGCTAAAAACCTTAATTATTATTAGGATTACTTTTGGTTTTTGATCTTACAAAATGTCAAAAAATTAGTCTTTCTTACTGTTTATTATAAATATGTAGAAAATGAAAAATATAGTAAAACTAATATTTAGTACATTGTGATTGAAAATATTTTGAAATTGAATTTTTTTCTGTATAACTCATCAAAGGGTGGTTTGAATAGTTCTTGCCTTTTGTCCTGTGACTCACAAAAAAGAATGAGCACCTTTTCTGTGCCTTGGAAAAATGTCCTACTTCAACTAAGTCCTGACCAGTTTCCAACATTTTATCCTTTGCATTTTAATGTCATGTAGCATCATCACAAGTTCCTTTTACTGTTTGATTTTTTGCCAGAATCACTTCCTCCTGGTTGTCTTCATCCTTTTTGTTGCAGTCAGTATCCTCTTCATGCCAATAAGTGTGACTTCCCTGTGCTCCTTTGGCTGCATATTTAGTTTATAGAATAGCGAAGTGGCAACATCTCTATGGTCAACTGTTTCTTCTATAGCTCCATTTACATTTAACTGAATTTCACTACCAGCCTTATAATTTTTTTGTTTAATTGCTGCATTTTCATCCTTGCTGTCTATTTCCCTGCTCGATTATCATTATCTTTTTTTTAATGTCACAGGGAGACAACACACTAAATGCTTCCCTGTTTGGGTGAACGCATAACAAATGTGCATTGACCAATCACTGACAGACTTTGACAAAGTGATATGATTGGTCACTGATCACGATGCCTGTCTGTTATTTATGTAGAGACTCATGAACTGAAGAGCTACAGCAAGTTTGTGCTTTATGCAATTGTTCACAGTAAATTTTGGTTAAGATTTTGAACCACGTTGTTGGGGAACTGGTGTTATTTAAACTATGATAACAAATCCCTTCACGCTGGAATCATCAGTGCAGTGTACCATCGTTGGCAGCAAAAATTGTTTTATCTCTTCACTGAAATCATTAACATAAGGCTAATTTTGACTGGTTAACTTATAAAAAGTTGGCTTAGTGAAAAAAGTAAACTAATTGATTTCATGCTGAAAAGTATTTAAATGACTTGTAAACATATATTATCTTGGGTATTATTTTGTTAATAAGTAAATAAAGATTGTACAATTCTAGAAAAGAGGAAATAAAAACCTTGTCATTTTATTTTCACATTTTTAGACAAGGCCATGTGAATCTTCCTCCACTTGAGTTCAAACCAGCATTAATGTTGGAAACCTTTAGTATCAGTGCAGTCATGATGGAAAAGTCTGTGTGCACCCCTCAGAACTCCACCAGTGCTCTTTCTTTCCATGATCTTAACAAACGTTACTACAACACCTTCCACTGCAACTTCACCATTTCCTGTCAGTCTATAAGCCAGCATGTGGACATGGCTTTGGTTCGTCTCATTCATCAGTTCAGTACAATGATAGATGACATCAAAGCGACTCAGACTGACATTAAACTGAGCAGATACACAGCTGGCTCAGCTTCGCCAACACCTACCTTTAGAACCAGAAAACATCGGGATTTCCGCTCCTCTGACTTCAGCCGCAGTTCCAGAGGAAGTCTTAACGGTGGCACCAGAGTAAATAATGCAAAGAACAAACGGACCAACCCTGAAAATAACAAAAAGGAATCTCGAAACAAAAACTCATTGGGAAGATCTGAGAGAAGAACTTCCAAAGTGTCTAGGAAAGGCTCCAAGGACGTGGTGGATCACATGGCCATCCCCATGGATGACTCTGACTCCATCACCGTGTCAGAGCAGAGTGAGCCCTCCGCCGAGTGCTGGCAAAATATGTACAAACTGCTGAACTTCTATTCTCTCATCTCTGATCCAACAGGAATACTGGAAAAATCTTCAGATGCATTTGGACCAGCAGGTAATTGATGTTTCATATTTTTTAAATTGCTGTTTGGAATTGCACACATACTAAGAAGGGCAGCAGGTGGTTCATGATGTTTTCCTTCCTCCTTCCTTCCTTCCTTCCTTCCTTCCTTCCTTCCTTCCTTCCTTCCTTCCTTCCTTCCTTCCTTCCTCTTCACCTGAGAATATTTCTCCATTGATCTTTTAGAGAGAATGGAAGAGAGAGGCAAAGACAGAAATATCGATGTGAGAGAGACACATCCATTGGTTGCCTTCTGTGCATGCCCTGACCAGGGTCTGGTTCAGGAAGGAGCCTGCAACCAAGGTACATGCCCCTGACCAGAATCAAACCCGGGACTCTTTGGTCCCCAGGATGATGCTCTATCCACTTAGCCAAACTAGTTAGAGCTCATGATGTTTTCTTCATGTCATAAGTGGATAATTGAGATGCACAGAAGTTGGCGGTCAGGAGAGAATAGACACCCTGTGCCCCCCTTTCCCACCTCTCTAACCTTATGCAGGGTGCTCTGGTAGAACCACACACACCTGCTGTCAATAACTGCTTTCAGTGTGGCCAAGGGAAGATGTGGAAATACATTAAAAGTCATTTTGGTAGGGAAAAGGAGGAGGAGAGCTGGTCAGGAAAAGGAAGGAAAGAGAAATAAGGCAATGTTTGGAGTGTCCTTTCATTCCGCCGTTTTCATGTCTAAAGTGTGTTTCTGTTTACTCATGAAGGCGTTCGGAGCCCAACAGAGCCAACCTGTAAAGTGGTGTTTGAGAATGAACAGGACAATAACAGTGTGACAAAGACGCAGAGGAAGCGCAGCTTGGTGACAGCGGAACCCCAGCATGTCACCCTGATCGTGTTCGGGATCGGCATGGTGAACCGCACACACCTGGAGGCGGACATCGGTGGACTCACCATGGAGTCCGAGCTGAAGAGGATTCATGGCAGCTTCACACTGAAGGAGAAGATGAAAGGTATGGCACATTCCCATACTGCTGATGGCTTTTCTGAGAACTGACCCCATCTCCCCAATTCCTGCTTGGCAGTTGGTCTAGAAAACCAAACTTTCAGGTAGATCAGAGAAATAGTTTATGTAGGTTTTCTTTTTGTTTGTTTTTTTTAAAATATATTTTTATTGATTTCTTACAGAGAGGAAAGGAGAGAGATAGAGAGCTAGAAACGTCGATGAGAGAGAAACATCAACCAGCTGCCTCCTGCACACCTCCCACCGGGGTTGTGCCCGCAACCAACATGCCCTTGACTGAAATCGAACCCAGGACCCTTCAGTCCGCAGACCGACGCTCTACCACTGAGCCAAACCGGCTCCGGCAGTTTATGTAGTATTTTTTTTTCTCCTATTTTTGTTTTATAAAAATTTCCAAATATTCTGCACTAAGTATTACTTCTGAGATTTAAAATGTCATTAGGCCTTCAAGGCTCTGTACTGCATGATTGACATGTTAAACTGAATATTTAGCATTATTCCAATTTTAACATATAATAATACTTATATGTATACATGAACACAGAAATAAAACTTCAAGGAAATTTTAAAAAGTAGTTTCAAAATATAGTTTAAATTTTATGTAACTTTAAAATTATCTTTTGTCACTGAATGTATGAGTAAAATGCAAATTTAATATGAAGTGTAATTATAATTCATATAATTATTTTTCATCACATTTTAAGATGTTTTACATCAAAAGATGACTGAGACATGTGCCACTGCGCATATTGGTGGGGTTAATATTGTGCTGCTTGAAGGGATCACACCAAATATACAGTAAGTGTATTGATTTTTATTCTTAAATTTGTTTTAGTTTATAGGAAACTTAAAATTCATTGGCTAAATCCCACACCTGCTGAATTTTGAAATTTATATACTTAATGTTTCAGGTATTCTGATTTCTGTCATTAAGAATATTACACAATGAAATGTTTTAGAAAAGTGATTTTTACCTTTCTGAAAGTAGTTTTACTACCTCCTTCACCCCTCTTTAAAAGTAGACTCCTGGGACATTATAAGATTATGCATCAAGAAAAATGATACGGTGTAAATTTTGGTTAAACATGTAAGATGCAAAAGCTGGTACAATTCAAATAGTTAAATAAAACAAAATTGTAGTCAAAGGACATAGACTCTCAGTTTTATGTTAAGCATTCATTAACCATATTCAGGTTGATTTTAAAACTTTCTTTTGCCATTTTTGCATTTTAACAGTTTTACTGTAATGCCTAGGAGATCCTTCTAAAAATATAGGGTAAGCTTCTTATAGTGACTACTAGAGGCCCGGTGCATGAAATTTGTATACTTAATGTTTACACACACCCTCCCTCCCCTACTCAGTGGGGGGGAGTTTCCCTGAGCCCAGCCTGTGCCCTCTTACAGTTCAGGAACCCTTGGGGGATGTCCAACTGATGGCTTAGGCCCACGGCCCAGAGCGGCAGTCAGACATCCTTATTGTTGCCACGGAGGTGGGAGAGGCTCCCACCACCGTGGCTGCGCTCGCCAGCTGTAAGCTGGGCTTCTGGCTGAGTGGCGTTCCCCCTGTGGGAGTGCACTGACCACCAGGGGGCAGCTCCTGCATTGAATGTCTGTCCCTGGTGGTCAGTGTGTGTCATAGCCACTAGTCATTCCATCATTCAGTTGATTTGGATATTATCCTTTTATTATATGGGATGGTCTTTGGTTGATTACTTCCCACCCACCCACCCACGGTCAGAATGGAGAGGGATGTGGAAGGTTGGCCAGCTAGGGAGGGACCATGGGAGAGCTCCAGAGCATATCTGGCCCATCTCATTCATTCCCAATCAGCTAGACCCCAGTAACAAGCTAACCTACCTTTCAGAGCATCTGCCCCCTGATGGTCAGTGCACATCATAGCTACTGGTTGACCGGTCGACTGTATGCCCCCTGGTGGTCAGTGCATGTCATAGCAAGTGGTTGAGCAGCCTTAGCATATCATTAGCACATTATACTTTGATTGGTTGAATGGATGACTGGACAACCAGACACTTAGCATGTTAGGCTTTTATTATATAGGATGACATTCCATATCACTTTTCTTTTGACTGTTCTTTTCCTTATAAGTTCTATTCTTGGATCTGTTTAGAATTATTACCTTTATACATGATATTCAGATTATTCATCTATTATCACTACATTAAACCACTTACGTGGTTCATACAACTTGGGATTATAGACCTTCATTCCTAAATTCCTCTCAATGAGCAGTTCTATATTACAATTACAAAATGTGCTTAGGTCAGATTTTGAGAATTTGCTTTTAAGGTTATAACTAGTTATATATGTCTTACAATGGTCCTAAAAAGCCTCTATCATGTTAAATACTGACTAAATAGGGGATTTGGTTCAGCATTGTAAATATTAAACATTAGTCATAGATTGACTAGTTACAGGTCTATTAGTAACATTTTTAACATGGATGATGTGATAGCTGTCTGGGGGGAATATTTCCTGAAATAGATGTGTAAGTCTTGCTGGAGAATTTGGACTTGAAACCTTGGAATGAAAAAGAACATATTTTATTTTAGCTGCCTGAATGGTCCAGTTTGTATTTTTTTAAGTCTTTTGAAAGACCAGGAAATCCAGTAGTTGGGAGAGACAAAAGCTTTCCTGATCATTCACTGTGGGAGAGAGGCTCTTATGTAACAACTATTATCTTAAGAAGCACCTACTGTGGAGCCTCAGAGATTATTTCACAATTCCGTGACCTAGGGAAGGTTTTATCCCCTTTAGGGAACAATAAATTAAGATTCAGAAAGATTAAAGTGTTTGCCTAAAATGCTTCACATGGTACAGTAAGAAGGAAGAAATTTATTTCCAATTTCAAAGAAAAGCTTTCCTTCTGGCACCTTGCTTTGCTGCTTCTGTAGACAGTTTTCACAGACCTTGGGCTCCACATCTCCTGTTGATGAAATTTAAAGTACCATGCTCACCAATCTATTCAGAAAGTAAAACAAATTTCTTTACATGTCCTATGTGTTTTATTTATTGTCTGATTGGATCCCTTGTCTCCATCATTTTCTATTAGCTTTTAAGAGAAGGGCATAAATAGTCTCTAAACTTGCAGAAGCATATTTATCAAACAGACTTTCTAAGTATTTGATAGTTGATTTTTTATTTTTGCCTTTAGGAAAAACAACAACAACAACACACACACACACACACACACACACACACACAAGAAAAATTTCTTAACTTTTATATTATATTTGAAAAATAAAAGTTATTATTCACTGCTAGATTCTAGTAGTGCTATGTATTCCTGGACTTATTCTTTGGCTTTTTATTTCCAATTTCAAAGAAAAGGAAACAGAACTAAAAAAGTAGTTTAAAAGGTTCTTTGAAGGAAAATTATAAAAGTGGGAAATAAGAAAGCTTTCCAGATGATGGGTCATGTTGTAACTGATTTATGCACGAATGCTTATCTGCTTCCTTTTTGTTTCCTGCTTGCTCTTGAATCTTCATCTGTAGACTGGAGGATTTTCCTACATCTCCTACAAGCACAGCCAAACAAGAGTTTCTGTATGTCATTATTCTTTTTCATGGGCTTTCTGATTAACGTAGCACTGAATAGTTTTAAGCATAATGTTATCTGCATGGCTGTGAATGTGTGTATGTAGTTATTATTTTGTAGTTTTAACATACACCCTTTTGTAGATTAAAGATTACTGCTATTCAGCGAACACACAGGTAACGGCTACCTTTTTTGCTTTGTTGTGGAAAGATTGTAGCACTGTAGGTGTGTGTTGCTTGTGCTTTTTTTAGACATATTACTGTCAAAGTTTATATTATCACATATCCTTGTTAATGTTTGATGGGGCAGTAGAAGCCAAAGTGTTTCACTTTGCAAAAGATTTTTCACTAATTGCAAAAATAATTATTAAAACTAACATTGAAAATACCTACACATCTCAACCTATGGTCCTGTTTTAAGATGAGGAGCGTTTATTGCTCTGTTGACAGATTTATATATGACTTTTCTATATATGCTTCTGTATTTTGAGTGCCTTGATTTGACTCATGTATATCTGATATTTTTTAGTAGTGAGCTTATTGAGTGCTATATTTAAAAATATCACGAGTCTTATCACTGTGACAAATTAATGTGTTACTTAGCATTGGTTATTTCTTTAGGCATGTTCTATAAACTTTGAATATGCTGAATAAATTTAAGTTCCATGCTGGTAAGATTATCATACTTGGTGAGATTTATTTCATTGCATATTGATAACAGGACATAGACATAATATCAACTACCAGCCCTTTGTTGAGATTAATGTGATCTCTTTATCAGCCAATTAGAAGTACTAAAAAAGAATAAATTCACTAATTTTAAATTAGAGAAATTATTGTTTTCTAGAAATCACTCTTCCATGTTAATGCCATCTTAATAGGTATTGGGGGAAAAAACTACTAGTAAATCATAGTAGCTGAAGAGGATTTATTGTTTTCTTTTTACCACTGAGTGCTTTGCTAAATCTATTTATTTTTCAAGTATCATTTGCTCATTTGAAAGATAGCATTTATGTTAGAAGGCATCTTTTTACTATCTGGGCCTTTCTGTTGCAGTTCATGATAGGCACCTTTCCATTGTATGTCAAAGACTGCTTTGTCATGGTTTCTGCACATGTGACCTGTCACATGCTATCTGTGTAATTCCATAGTTTCTGTGTTGAGAGCCATTCTTCTGCTGTACTTCTTTCTGCTCATTCATTTCACAAGATTCAGTGAGTGCTTATCACATTCAGGGTACTGTTCTAATCATGGGAAAGAAAGCACAAGAGATCAAGAGAGAGAATATCTCTGCTTTATGTCTATATCAGTAAAGCGTAGCAGTTTTTAAATAAGTAGTAGTTACTTGTTGTGAATTGGACTTTTGTCATTTCTTTGTTACTCACTGAAAATAGAAAATCCAAGTTAATTTCTTTTTTCCTGTTAATTTCTCTTAGTATATTTTAATATATTAGGTTGTTATTAATGTTTAGATTTTAAGAAATATATTGCATTTTTATCTTTTCATATTTAGTGTTTATGCTTTCTTATTGGTTGTATATATCCTAAAATAAATTGGAGAATAGTGGAGTTCTGAATGGAGAGAAAAAAAGTGAAAATGGAATTTTGTGTTGCATGTATGTAATGTGTCAGTGTTTCATGCTTTTACTTACACAAGATCCCAGACATATGTCCTTCTATAAAGTCTGTATTAAAATAGAATATTTGTTGTATCTAGCAAACATTATAAAATAAATGTATTTCAATATTTATAGAATACTTATTTCTTCAATGCATGATTTAAACACAGGAAAAAAATCTTAATGTGTTTAGTTCAATGAGCAACTTAAGAGCATTTGTCTTGTTCTCAGAATTACTACTTTTCAAAATTTATCTTTACTTGACTATATTTTAATAGCCCTCCTTTCCTGTTGCTAGAACTGTAGTGAAATGCAGTATTGCCAAGTCCCAGGCCCTCTACAGTGCCCAGCGAGGACTGAAGACAAACAATGCTGCCGTGTTCAAAGTTGGAGCTATCAGCATCAACATTCCACAGCACCCTGCCACCTTACATAGCATGATGGTTCGGAGTTCTCACCAGCTGTCGAAGCAGATCTCAGACCTCATCAGACAACCTTCTACACTGTAAGTTATTCCATCAAGCTTTGTCATTCTCTACAGTTCTTTGCTGTGTGAACAGCAGTGTTGAGGAAGACTGAGTATTGACCGTGATAGACACTGGGACAGGTGGAAAGTAATCAAATGTGATGGTCGGTAGTGCTGGATAGCATATGTCACAGGTGCCATTGTCAGTGTCCCCTGTGGCATTAATAAAGCTTAAGAGCAGCATAAGAGGTACTACTAAAGAGTAAATTGACAAATTCTAGGAATGTATCAATTCTTGTTTATTCTTAACTCATAGAAATTTGACTGAATAGATTTCAAAAATTTCAGTGCCCATTTATGTCCCATTCATGGTTTTGTGCTGTCTTTCCTATAAAGTAATTGTACATGGTTCAAGGTAGTGTGTGATCATGCCACACAAATGTTTTAAAAGGCACTAATTTGGACTTTGTCATGTTACCCTTCATTCCCTTTGTCTGGAGCCCTTATTCATGGGTCTGCATTACTGGTCTCCAAAGCTATAATTAATTAATAACTAATAAAAATATGATAAGTAAAAGATAAAAATAAGTTCTTCTTATTAGTGATTTATTTATTTATTTATTTATTTATTTATTTATTTATTTATTTTTGGTGGTGTCCAAAAGCAATGGACAGCTTTTTCAGTTGTTCTGTCTAGATCTTTAATTCTGATATAATACTCATTCCTATCTAAAGTTGACTAAGTAGTAATAATATGAATGTTTCTCCTGTCAGTGGAATATGGAATCCAGATTATGTCACATAAACCTTAGTTTAAAATATTCTAAGGAGCCCTAGCTGGTTCGGCTCAATGGATAGAGTGTCAGCCTGCAGAGTGAAGGGTCCTAGGTTCAATTTCAGTCAAGGGCACGTGCCTGGGTTGCAGGCTTGATCCCCTGTTGGGGGTGTGCAGGAGGCAGCCAATCAATGACTCCTTCTCATCTTTGATGTTTCTATCTCTATACCTCTCCCTTCCTCTCTGAAATCAATAAAAATATATTAAAAAAAATAAATAAAGTACTCTAAAGAATTTTTCCTTATTAGAATACATTGCCCTGAAAGTGTAATAGTTAGAAAATCAAACTCTATAGTCAAACTGAATGAGTTCAAATCCTGGTTTCACCACTTTCTGGCCATATTTCCTCCTTTACAAAGTGTAGATAATAGTGTCCGCTCAAAGGGCTTTGTGAGATCAATGAGTAAATTATATAAAACACACAAAGCACTGAAAACAGTACTTGACACATATTCAATATAAGTATTCAATTGTTGTGGCTGTTGGTGTTATTATTGTTATTAATAACTAGAGGCCCGGTGTATGAAATTCGTGCACAGGAGGGTGTGTGTGTGTGTGTGTGTGTGTGTGTGTGTGTGTGTCTCCCTCAGCCCAGCCTGCACCCTCTCCAATCTGGGACCCCTCGAGGGATGTCCGACTGCCCGTTTTGGCCCAATTCTATCAGACATCCCTCTGTCAATCCAGGACTGCTGGCCCCCAACTGCTCACCTTCCTGCCTTCCTGATTGCCCCTAACCGCTTCTACCTGCCAGCCTGATCACCCCCTAACCACTCCCATGCCAGCCTGATTGATGTTTAACTGCTCCCCTGCCAGCCTGTTTGCCCCCAGTTTCCTCCTCTGCCAGCCTCGTCACCCCTAACTGCCCTCCCCTGCAGGGTTGATAGCCCCCATTGCCCTCCCTTGTAGGCCTGGTCCCTCCCCATTGTCCTCCCCTGCTGGCCATCTTGTGGTGGCCATCTTGTGTCCACAAGGGGGCAGGATCTTTGACCACATGGGGGCATTCATCTTGTGTGTTGGAGTGATGGTCAATATGCATATTATTCTTTTATTAGATAGGATGGTAGCAATAGTAGGCCACAGTAGTAACAGTCTTACAAGCAGCAGTAGAGTGCACAGTGCTAAAGTCATGGAATTTGGAAGCAAGCAAACCTGAATCTGAAGTCCAGTTAGTTTCACATTGATGATATGAATGGTCTTGGTGTTATAGCATTCCAGTTTATATTGTGATTACTTCTTTTTCTTTGCTTTTCTGGATCATCATTTTTAATGGCTGTTTCTAGGAAGTCTTAATATGGGCTGGAATTAGAAATAAAACATCTGTTTATGTATATTTTTACTACTTTTATTAAGAACTCCAATAATTTTATACAAGAAAATGGTAGCCATTGTGTTTCTTAAAAGTTATTATTTTTTGCTTTGTAGCTCACAACCTGTAAAAGAAGATGTTGCAACTCCTCTACCTTCTGAAAAAACTCCAACGAGTGTTAATCAGACCCCCATTGAAACAAATGAATTTCCTCAGCTGCCGGAAGGCTTAGAAAAGAAGCCTCTGGTCCTGAAGTTCAGCACCATGCTGGATGGCATTGCCATTGGAGCTGCGCTGCTGCCCTCCCTGCGGGCTGAGTACAAGATGGGTAGGATGCGGAGCCATGGGATGACAGGTAGCATCTGCTTCCAAATTCTGTCTCAGAATGTAGTATTGGTTTTATAATTAGCAATTGTTTGATGAAAAGATATATTTGGTTTTATAGATACTATATGAAAATTTAAATAATTTTAATCAGAACACTTAAATTTCATTAATAATATTCCTCAGTCAAGTAACAGCTATCAATACACCTCCCTTGATGGCCAACATGTATTCTACTTTCATATGAACTCTTTACACTTATTGAACTGTGAAGGCCAATTTTCCAGTTAAACTTAAGTTGAATAAATTTCTACATCTGTCAGTTTCCTATTGCCTGAATAATGTGGTTTATGTTCAGATGAGGTGCCTTTAGCTGAAATTAGAGATTATTTGACTTCTTCAAAACAGCTACTTCTATAAGATTTTGTGATCCTCATATATCCTGACCAAAAATGCTTTGCTGTTATATTTTTATCCTGAAATGTATCATAAATAAGTTTAAATTATATACACACAGTTTAAAGAATAATAAAGAACTGTGAACTAATGAATCTGTTACACATCTAAGAATTAGAAAATACAAGGCTCTTTCAAGGATTATCACTACCAGATAACAATCCCTTGGCTGCTCAGGGAATAACTTCTGTCATGAATTTGTGTCCCCTGACTTTTACTTTTCTACCGCACATGTATATACTCATAAATGATTTAAAGTTTATTTGCTGTTGCCTGTTTTGAACTCCATTCACATGGAAGCCTCTCACTAACATATCTTTTAACTTGGAATTTTGTTTTTGCTATACATTTTGTTTGAAGTTCATCTATTTATATATCTGTGGCTTATTCATTTTTTACTGACATATAGTAGTAGTTCATTAAGTGATTATATCACAATTTATTTATCCATTTTGTTATTGATGGACCTTTGGCCATTTTACAACATTGATATTACAGTTGTTCTCATATACATGTCCTGGTGTTCAGTTTCTCAAAGGTGGTTATTGGGAGTGGACAGCAAGACTGGGGTAAATGCCTCTTCACCTCATTGGGAAATACAAACCTTCACCAAAGTGCTTGTGCCTGCCAGTATTTACTCTCCCACCAGCTGAGATGAGAGTGCCTTTTGTTCCACATTCTGTCAATACTCCTAAATTTTTGCATCTCTAGTAAATGTGGAATAGTACTTCATTGTAGTTTTAATTTATATTTCCGCAATTACTAATGAAAATTTTTTTATATTATTAAGAGGCCCTTATATGTTTTCTCACATGAAATTCCTGTTGATGGTTCGCATTTGTTTTTTTTTTTTTGCCCATTTTAACATTGAGTCATTTGTATTTTTCTAGATTCACAGTAATTCTTTATATTGTATATCGATATTTTGTATATTAAAATCTTAGCTCTTATATGTTTAATATATATTGTCACCCAGTCATAGGGTTATCATTTCACTTTGAGTTGTCTTTTGATCAATAGATATTTTATTGTCAATGAATTTACCAATATTTTCCTCTATCATGTGCATTTTTAAATTGTTTTTTGTTAATCCTCACCCAAGAGTATTTTTTCCATTGATTTTTAGAGAGTGGAAGTGAAGGAGGGAGGTAAGGAAGGAGGAAGAAAGAAAAGGAGGGAGGGAGGGAGGAAAAGAGAGTGGGAGAAACATCGATGAGAGCGAAATATCCATCAGCTGCCTCCTGCATGTTCTGTACTGTGGATCCAGCCTGCAGCCCCCCTTCCACCATCTTCCCCCACAGCATGTGTCCTGACCTGGAATAGAATTGGTGACCTCTTGGTACATGGGACTATCTGAACCAACTGAACCACACCAGCCGGGCTCTATCTATATTTCTTAAAGAAATTCTTTTCCTCCCAGGATCAGAAAATATTCTATATTTTTTAGCAAATGTTTTAAAGGTTTACTTTTTATATACTTTTTAATCTACATGGAAATGATTATTATTTTTCTTTAATTTGGTGTCTGGAGTAGAATGCATAACCAGTTATCTCACCATCATGTATCGACTAATCTGTTTTCCCCCAAGTGGTATATAATCCAGTTCTGTCATTTATTAAGTGCTTATGTATGTGGTATCTATTTCAGAGTTCTCTGTTATGTTTCATTGCCCTATTTTACCAATATCATATTGATAACCTGGCTTTTCCTTGTTTAGGAGTTGTGTTGGTTATTTTTGGTTTGTGCTCCTTCATACACATTTTATAATCCATTTGTCAAGCATATATATTTATATACCTATATATGTATGGAAAATAGTCTGTTTAATGCTGTTTGAGTGGAGAGAATTGGTAATGTACAAAACACTATCAGTAGACTTGGTTGGTTGGAAAGGAGCACGTGGGTATATGTTACACAGTACATGTGACAGTGATAAAGCTTGATTTTCATAAGGTATCTACTACTTCTTTTTAAAATATATATATATTTTATTGATTTTTTTACAGAGAGGAAGGGAGAGGGATAGAGAGCTAGAAACATCGATGAGAAACATCAACCAGCTGCCTCCTGCACATTCCCTACCAGGGATGTGCCCGCAACCAATGAACATGCCTTTCAATCCGCAGACCTTCGCACTATCCACTGAGCCAAACTGGTTTCGGCTCTACTAAATTCATTTTTCTTGCACCTATTTTTTAAAAAATATATTTTATTGATATTCCACAGAGAGGAGGAAGGGAGAGAGATAAAGAGCCAGAAACGTCAATGAGAGAGAAACATCGAACGCTGCCCCCCGCACACCCCCCACCGGGGATGTGCCTGCAACCAATGCACATGCCCTTGACCGGAATCGAACCCGGGACCCCTCAGTCCGCAGACCGACGCTCTACCACTGAGCCAAACCGGTTTCGGCTGCAGCTGTTTGTTATAACTCTTCTGTAATAAGGGTAATTTCTTTCCTTTTTGCCTTATGAAACGAAGAACATTGTGTTTTTTTCTAGCACCTAACACAATGTTGGGTACCTAGTAGGCTTAATAAATAATTTTTGCTAGCTTAATAATACTTACTAACTCTTTATAGTAACCATACATATATTGAAAAGATAGGAAGTATAAGCATATTTAAATATCTTTCCCATATCTTTCAATATAGGTTTTGGGATATGTATATAATTTTCCTTAGGCACCATTTTTGAACAAAGTAAGGAATGAATGGGTGAGTGAGCACCTGAACAAACAAGCAATAACGTTTCTTCTTTCTTACAGGTGCACAGACTAGGTTTACATTTGAGCTGCCAAATCACAGGTTGCGTTTTACTTCAAAAGTTTCTGCCACAGATATGTCAACTATTCCTCCTTCTGCCAGTCTTAATCTGCCTCCTGTTACTATGTCTGGGAAATACATCATGGAAGAGCATGATAGTTATTCAGATCAGGTGTGGAGTATAGATGAACTGCCTTCGAAACAAGGGTACTTTTTACAGGGAAATTACCTACGTTGTGTGGCAGAAGTAAGTTTACTTTTTAATTTTCTTACTCTTGGTAATTAGAAGCCTTCAAGTTTTAGGTGTATCAAACAAAATATGTAGTGATCCAAACTTTTAAAACAAATTATTAAACCATTTAATTCGACAGAATTCTGTACTGAATCTGGTATGTGTATGTGTGTGCATGTGCATGTTGTGTATGTCCCTTTATAGGTTAACTGAAGCATGTTTTTTTTTTAAATTTATTTTATTTTATTTTTTAAATATATTTTATTGATTTTGTACAGAGAAGAAGGGAGGGAGATAGAGAGTTAGAAACATCGATGAGAGAGAGTCATCGATCAGCTGCCTCTTGCACACCCCCCACTGGGGATATGCCCGCAACCAAGGTACATGCCCTTGACCGGAATCGAACCCGGGTCCCTTCAGTCCCCAAGCCGACGCTCTATCCATTGAGCCAAACCGGTCTCGGCTGAAGCATGTTTTTTTATTAGTTATCTTTGAACTCATTATTTCTTACATTGGGTTTCACATCCATCTCTAATATTTTCAGGGTTCATTTTATTATAATGACATTTATTTATGGTTCCAACAATACAACAGTGGCATTAAAAATAAATATTAATATAGATAAATTTATAATTTTAAAATTATCAAATTACATAATTAAATTATAATTTCCATTCATTTTCAAATGATTTATTGCTATTTGCTACAGTTACTTTTTTTTTTTTTAATTGAGGGAATGGCCTGTAATAGGCCAGCAAAGTATTGGAGAATCTGAATATTTTTAACCCTTCTTCAAAGTATTGATTTCAAATAGCTTGTAGATAATTATCCACAGAGTTTGGGATTACTTATGTGAGCAAAAATAGTATTTAAAACTATGTCAGTCAGTAGTGTCAGCCTAATGTTCTAATTTTGTTTGGCAGGTTGGTTCTTTTGAACATAATCTCACAACTGACCTTCTGAACCACTTGGTATTTGTCCAGAAAGTATTCATGAAGGAAGTTAATGAAGTAATACAAAAAGTCTCTGGTGAGCTAATATGGCACCTTATAGTACATGTAGCAGTAGGTTTTGTTCTCATGGGCTGCATGGCCTGTGGGACTGTGATAGGAGCATTGAGCATGTCCTTTGGATATAATTGTTGAATGACTCCCTAGAAATAAGGTATGTCTTTTCTGGTTTTCCAGCCTACAGGTTCTCTTGCTTATTACTTTCTTGTGAGTAATACATACATTCATGATTTATAAAATTCACAAAGCTCCTTTGTGCTTACTTTAAGAGAGAGAGAGAGAGAGAAAGAGAGGAACTTTTTGTATGTCTATTGACCAAACCAGTCTTACTCATTTAGGAACAAAATTTAGATCAGTATTAAGATTGCCACCTTATTCTACACCCAATGGTGACTATATGGTGGCTACATGGTAAATTGTTTATAACAACCCATACATTTTTGCCATTTCTCAAGAGTAGACTACAATTGAGCTTTTTAATCACAGCTTTACATTTTAATAAGAAATACATATTTGATTGAATTTTAATTCACAAGATGAAGTATTAAGAGGAATTAGGGTAGAAAACAAGTTGACTCTGTATAATAGTTCTTGAGGCTGAATTTTTCAGTATGAATATAATCATGTCAAAATAATAGCTAGACCACATCTATAAATTTAATTCATAATGGGGTAAGGAACTGTGGAGTTAATATAACTAATATAATAGTGTTTATCCTTTCAAAGTGCAAGAAAAGTACCTACTGATCTCACTCATTTATGGATAATAAAGAACATTATAACTTGATGAACAAAAAGATAGAGATTCAGAGGCAAAGAATCATCGAACAGACTGTCAAATTACAGCGGGATGGCTGTGGAGGGTTTGGGAGGGAGGTAAAGAAATTAACCAAAGGACATGTATGCATGCATATAAGCATACCCACTGGAAGCAAGACACTGGTGGAGGCGGAGGTGAGGGCATGTGCCAGGGCGTAGGGGAAGCCAGAGGAAAGTCAATGGGGGGAAAAATGGAGACATATGTACTACTATTTGTAATACTTTAAACCAGGGGTCCTCAAACTTTTTAAAGTGGGGGCCAGATCACGGTCCCTCAGAGAGCTGGAGGGCCGGACTATATGAACTACTAATTCCTACTGTAACACCTCGGCTGCGCTCACTGCCCAAAAAACCTGGCGGGCCGGATCAGACTCCTCTGCGGGCCGCATGTGGCCTGCGGGCCGTAGTTTGAAGACCCCTGCTTTAAACAATATATAACATTATATTAATTTCAGGAATATAACATAATTTGATATTATATACTCTGTGAAATGATTACTATAATTAATCTAGTTACCCTCTATCTTCATACAAAATTATTTTTTTCATGTGATGAGGACTTTTAAGATTTATTCTCTTGGAAACTTTCAAATAAGCAGTACAATATTATTGACTAAAGTTACCATATTGTACATTACATCCCCAGGACTTACTTATTTTATATCTGGAAGTGTATACCATTTACTCTCCTCACCCATTTTGCTCATCCCCCAACTCTCTTCCTCTCTAGCTACAAACCAATCTTTTTTCTGTATTTGTGAGTTGTTGTGGTTGTTGTTGTTTTTTTAGATTCCACTTCTAAGTGATCTATTTGACTTATCTCACTTAGCATAATATCCTCAACATCCTTTCATATTGTTGTAAGTGCAAGAGTTCTTTAAAAAAAACAAAATACAAACCGAGGTCTTTTTATGCTTTTTTGAAAGCCCATAAAAGATTAAATTTTTATCTTAAGCAAACAAAAACTGCTCTTTTATCTGTTTGCTTCTTGGCTTGTTTGATGCAGTTATGGTCCTTAATAGGAAAAAACTTCTATCCCATCTGTATGCTCTCTGGGCTGATTATGAACTAAAGATACAAACAAAAAGGTGGATCATTTTAAATAGGATATTGGAAAAATAAGAATGCAGAGAAGTTCATAAAGGAAAGAGAAGTAGATATAGAAGTTATATATTAATATTAAAATATTAGAACATTATTCCATGAGGGGACCACATTGCATGGGCAACAAATGGTTTATTAATAGGAACTCAACCTCCAAGGTCTCCTGCCCTCATTTAAAAAACTTTACACAATAATCTTTGCTGTCACACTCTTTATTGTTAACGTGTATCACCTTATTTTTCATTTCTTAACCTTTATTTTTTCTTTTGCACATCAAAATATAAACAACAAAGTTCACATTTTTTATTGAAGAAATTAGTCCAGTTTATTTTTTTTGTAAACATGTATACATGCCATAAAATGTATTTGCCTCAAATACATTTTATGGCATGTATAATCACTTTTGGTTTTATTCAGATAATGTTTTAATTTAGTCCTTATAAATGTCCTTAAGAAGTGTCTATGGATTATCACTGGCTTATATACAGTAACCTGCTAAAAACATTGGTTTAATGTTCAGTCAAAAGAAAATAACTTTTATGTATTGTTGTTTTTTTAATGCACAAAATAGAAAAAAAAATTTTTAAAGAAATTATACCAATCTCTCAATTATTTAACCTCTTTTAGGTGGGGAGCAGCCGATTCCTCTCTGGAATGAACACGATGGGACAGCGGATGGAGAGAAGCCTAAGATTTTACTGTATTCCCTCAACTTGCAGTTTAAGGTGACATAGCAATAAGAATGTTACTCTTAGAAGGATTTTTCAAATTAATTAATGCCTGCTTTTTATAGAAAATTCATATGAGACATAAATATGCCAGATGGAGAATAGAAATGAAGTATATCCACTAAAGAAAATGCTTTACAATTGTTTGACTATTATCTAGGACCTATTTCTATTTGCATTTTTTCAGTTTGCACATATTTCTGCATTTTAAAGAGCCTTGGTTATCTTTCCATGCAGAACATTTAGATTAACCTGCAAGAAATATTTTGCACACTTGTCCAATTAACAGTAATACCTTAATAGAAAACTTAATATTTCTAACATATGACATTAATGTTAATAAAAATAAAATTCTTTTTACCAAATACTTAATTATAATGTATTTATAATTGATCCATGAATAGTCTAGATTTTTAATACAAAATACTGAAATGAAATTTAATAGCTAAAAAGAGTCCCTACTAATGAGAAATTAAAGAATGTTGGCTGTTTTATCAGTTTACTAGACATCCTATATGTGTTTTAAAACATTCCATTTTATTTATTGTATCGAACGTTTTCATTGGAGTATATGGACATTGTTGACTTAAGAGTACTTTTTCCTTCTAACATTTAATCTGCTAGGGTATTCAAGTCACAGCTACAACTCCATCAATGAGAGCTGTGAGATTTGAAACTGGATTGATTGAACTAGAACTTTCGAACCGACTTCAAACCAAAGCCTTACCAGGAAGTAGCAGCTATCTGAAACTATTTGGTAAATGCCAAGTAGATTTGAATCTGGCATTAGGACAAATTGTCAAACATCAGGTGAGTGCAGAATGTGCTGACATTAGAACTGTAGCCATTACATTTTGCACATCAATTTTGACTACTTGAAATATCACTATATTTATGAAAATATTTTAAGTTGATAAAATTTATGATTGTAAATTCTAAAGAAAATTTATGAAGGTCTTTACAATTTTACCTTGGTATTTCATTGAGTATTTTGGTGGTATATTGTTATAGTTTAGTGCAAATGCAATCACTTGAAACTTAATCTAGTATCTTCACAAGTATTTGCTTATAATTTCTCTTTATTTTGTTAAACATTGTTTTTATTTCAATGCTTTGCACTAACATTGGTGAGCTCTTAAAATATTATTAGGTTTTTCCCTAACCAGTTTGGCTCAGTGAATAGAGCTGAAATCTGCGGACTGAAGGGTCAAGGAGATGTACCTTGGTTTTGGGCACATCCCCAGTATGGGGTGTGCAGGAGGCAGCTGATAAATGTTTCTCTCTCATCAGTGTTTGTAATTCTCTATCCCTCTCCCTTCCTCTCTGTAAAAAAATCAATGAAATATTTTTTTTAAAAATGTTATTAAGTTTTTCAGTTGTGCTGTAATATTGGCAAGTTTTGCATACCATAATGTTAAACATATATGTTGTAAAACATATATATGGATACACAGCAGTAAGTCAGACTGTATTTTATAAAAATTAATATTGAACTCATAGAGTTTTTGGTGTCTTGTTTTTATTTTGCTAAAAATTATGTAGATTTTTACCTTTTCCCTTCTGTGATTTGAAGAACTGATTAAATGAATATCAGTCACACTTTCAAAATTGAGTTGCCTATATTAAAGAATATGTGGAAGGAATAAATGAACAAAGATTTCTTGTCATTTTTAGGAGAACAGTTAATTTGTTCAAATAAAAACATTTTGAGAGGAGCAAGGATCTCATTATCGTGAAACATTTAATACATTGTTGTTCAGAATATGGACCTCATCCTCGATTTTGAATGAACTTGATGTTTGACTTTCGATTTAGTTCTTAAATACCCATTCATATTTTATATTGGTTTCAGGTGTTTGTGGTATAGCATAAGATATATATTATTGGTGCATGAAGTTGAGAAAAATATACTATAGTTGTTTTGGTGCATAAAACAATTAATGATGTTAAAACTTTTAGTTTCTTTTATTAAAACACTTTCTATTATTTGATTTTATTGAACTTTTAATTTAGGTTTATGAGGAAGCTGGTTCTGATTTTCATCAAGTTGCCTATTTTAAAACCAGAATTGGATTAAGAAATGCCCTCCGAGAAGAAATCAGTGGCTCTTCAGATAGGGAAGCTGTGCTTATTACCTTGAATAGACCAATCGTGTATGCGCAGCCGGTGGCCTTTGACAGAGGTGAGAGTCAGGCAAGACTTTCTTGTTGGATTTAGAATTGTTGGGAATGACATCAGGTAAAAATCAGATTAAAGTTCACGAATGTAAAATCTAAAATGGGAACATCTCAACAGTTTCTTGCTTATTCCCTTCAGTTTTTAAAGTCATTTTACTTGTTAAAATTATTTGCTTTCTGAATGGATTGTAATGCTGAGTTTTTTAGTTTAGGTAACTAATGTACCCATTTGGTTTGGTAATGTCTTTATTTGCTTATACTCTGAACATTGATTGTGTGGTGTTTAGAAGTAGAATCTGAATATGGAAAACAGTATCCTGCCCTCCAGGAACTCACAGCCCTGTGGGAGGAGCTAAGTGGACTCATAGCAGAGTTAGAGATCCATGTTCTAGGGGGTCAGGGAGTCTCTACCTTCACCTGTGCTGCTTAGAGAAGACGCCAATTCTTCAGACTCAACTTGGAGTTAAGAGATCACCAGGGAGACAAGGAAACGAAAGCTTGTCTTATTTGCCTTTGACTCCAGTGGTCTAGATCAGTCCATGGCATATATAGCAGGAACTAAGTAAATATTTTCCAAATGAGAGAGAACCTGAATGAAGGAATATGAGTACAGAGGTCTAAGAAAATACAGCACCAGCTTTCCTGAAAGAAAAAAATGGAAATAAGGATGAGCAGATAGAGTGGACCTAAATAATGCATATTGGGTAAATATGTTGGAACTATGTTTTAAAAGTAACCAAGAACCATTTAGCAAGCTATTTAAGATTTAAATTGGTGATAGGTCTTGGCTGTTGATAAGATTAGTTTGTTAGAAAACTCCTTTTGGTAATGTCATGGATAACATTTTATTTTTCTAGATCCAGTGCCTGTTTTTCATTTCTCATCTTACCAGCTTTCAACAACTCCTTAAAGTACTTTCCATTTCTTGTGTTCCTGACTGACATTTGCTTTTCCTTCTCCTCTGGCCCTATCTTCTTCATCTCCTCTTTAGGCTTCCTCTACGCACTGCATTCAATAAAGGTTTTCCTTAGAATTCATTCTTGCTACACACTCAAATGTCTTTGACCTCTTCTCTAAAGCCCATCTTTTCAATGTATACTCCTAGTATTCTGCATCTCTCCTCCAGGAATTTTTTAACATTAGTAGCAGTAAGTTCTGCAGGGTCAGGGCCTGTGACTACTTTCATTTGTTCTGCCATCCCAGTGTCTGGCTTATAACAGGCATTTCACAAACATTTTGTTGAATGAATGAATGGACCTGGATTGTCTTCTTCCTTCTGCCATTTTTCAATTGTCTGCTTTTTGCTTCTTGGTTAAATGAAATCAAGTTGTCAAGTTGACCATATCATCTTAGATCCTTTTCAATCCTAATGCTACTATTTTCTGGGAGTAATTTTTACTAATTGGTGGAATTTTGCAGCTATTGAGGTTTACTTGCCATATAGCTTTACAGTTTTTTTTAAAGAAATTTTCTTTCTTCCCTGCCTAAATCACCAAAAGCTGTGTTGTTTTGGCTGAACTATAAAGCTGCCTATGATAACTGGAATGAACAACGAATGGCTTTACATAAGGACATTCACATGGCTACAAAGGAAGTAGTAGATATGCTCCCCGGAATCCAACAAACCTCTGCCCAGGCCTTCGGGACACTCTTCCTGCAGCTCACTGTGAATGATCTGGGGATTTGCCTGCCTATCACAAGTGCTGTACAGGTACGGAATTCAAGTTTTCATCTAACACTAAGAACCAGGCAACTCTACTCACCATTTCTACGTATACAGAGTATCACAATGGATTTCTTAGGAGAGCAGTTTATAACTTGAGTTTAGTAAACAGCAAGTAATATTGAAGTTCATCAACCATTATTCATTCATCTACAGTGTACTAAAGGCGAATCTCATGAGATTTGAATACTCTGATGTGCCTCAGTGTAGTGATGAGATTGATACCCATCTAATAACTTTTAATTTTGACCTTGACTTATAAGCAACAAGAATTTTTGGGGCTAATTCTCAGGAACACACATTTGTATGCACATGTGCATGAGAGAGAAAAGGTTATGAAACCCTGTCAGACGAAGAGGCTGCAATTAAACAAATACAGAGGCCTTTATTTTACTGTTATAGTTTATCTTAAATAATCTGTAACCAGTTGTTGAATGAATTTATCTTTTAGTAAACTCTAAATTGCCCTAGTTGGTTTGGCTCAGTGGATAGAGCATCGGTCTGTGGACTGAAGGGTCCCAGGTACAATTCTGGTCAAGGGCACATGCTGCGTTGTGGGCTCAATCTCCAGTAAGAGTCATGCAGGAGGCAGCTAATCAACAATTCTCTCTCATCATTGATGTTTCTATCGCTCTCTACCTCCCTTCCTCTCTGAAATCAATAAAAATATATTAAAAACAAAACAGAAACTCTTGGTTGAGAATTGACACTGTGGGTTATGTTTGTGTCTCAGAAGTTGATTGGTAACTTTTAATCATGTGATGTATGGACTCAGGAGGGCTCCACACCAAGGGCAGTGGTCAGAATGCCAAGAACAAACTTTTCCCACACGAAAATAGAAGCTTGAAATGGAAAAGCAAATAATTAATCTTTTGCAAATTTAGTTTAAAACAAAAAGCACATGGAAATGAATTTCACTTGAGTAATCTGATTTCTAAAGTAGGCATCTTTCTAAGCTACTTTCCAGTGAAGCTTTCTGGGTTTCCCCCTTTATGGATTTTTGTTTCCAGGAATCTTACGAGCATTTCCAAATTTAAAAGTTGTCACCTTTTGTTTTGTTTCCTCTTTAATATATTTTGCAGTCCAATCACAGCGGAGACCTAGACACTGGCTCTGCCTTGGTGCTGACTATTGAAAGTACTCTCATCACTGCTTGCTCTTCCGAGTCTCTGGTTAGTAAAGGGCATTTCAAAAACTTCTGCATCCGTTTTGCTGACGGCTTTGAAACATCGTGGGATGACTGGAAGCCAGAAATTCGTGGGGATCTAGTAATGAATGCCTGTGAGTGTCTTTTATTTTCTGTACTAGAGGCCCAGTGCACAAATTTGTTCACGGGTGGGGTTCAACCGGCTGGCCTGGCCCCAATTGGCAGATCGGGGCTGGGCCTATCCGGAGGAGGAGACGGTGGGAGGTTGGCCGGCAGGCCCACCCCGACCAGGGCTCTGATCAGGGCTGGACCAGCTGGAGAGAGGCGCTGCGGGCAATTGGCCAGGAGGCCCCTCTCCTAATTGGGGTGGGGGGACCAATTGGGGGAAAGGCCAGCCCTGGGGAGGGGCTCTGGATGGTGGGCTGGCTAGCCCAGCCACTGATTGGTATAAGGGGGGCTGATTGGTGACGGAGCTGTCTGTGTGGAGGGGCTGTTGCCGATAGGGTGATAGGGGACCATCGGGGATGGTGATGGCCTGGGGGAGGGGCTGCAGGAGATTGACTGGCCAGCCCCACCTCCTTTTGAGGTAGGGGTGTGTGTTCAGAAGCTGGTGATTCTGTTCATATGTAGGTGATACTCTTTGGGTGAAAAATTGCAATGCAATATTTTATCAAAAATGTAATTTCGTTGCTCATTTTGGTGTGCTCTTGTGCAGGTGTGGTTCCTGATGGCACCTATGAGGTGTGTTCCCGAACTACAGGACAGGCAGCTGCTGGTAGGTTCACATTTGGAATTACTTTTACTACATGTGTCAGGGAGAATCCTGCCTTTATCTATATGTACTTTCAGCCTTTATGTTAATAGTGAGAGTATCTTTTAACTAAACTTACTCTGGTCAGGGGGACACTTTGGAGAAAGAGGGAGCAGAAATCCTGGGAAACCAGATAGGGGGTAATTACAGAAGGAATTAGCTGTCTTAACTATGATGATAGCCTGTGTAAATTTTTATTATTTTGCTTGGTACAAATTAGAGTAAGCTAAAGGGAGATATCTGTTGAAGGGCTCTTAACTGTTGAGAGGGAGGGAGCTGTTGAGGTCAGTACATTTCTTTCCCTCCTTACTATTCCTCTTGTTCTCCTCAAACCTAACCTCAGTGCTCATCCTGAGTAATTGTCCTAGAGCACATGTGTCAAACACAAGGCCCGCAGGCCAAATCCAGCCCGCCAGGCCTTGCAATGTGGCCCGCACCGCGCTGTCATCACTGCACTCCGCTGTCAGTTTATGACATTGTCAGTTTATGACTGTTCAGTAAACCATTCTGCCCGCGATTTAGGCTGGATTTTAGATTTTGTCCCCTTCTCTGATTGAGTTCGACACCCCTACCCTAGAGAGTAACAGGCGATGGGCCTAGAGAATAACAGAGGTCTGACAGGACAGGGCATTTCCAGAGTAAAGTTAGAAAGAAAGGTGATGACTGAGGTTAACATCCATGTGGAGAGAAAGGTCACACTAAAGTAAAGTATTTATTAGGGCTGTTGTTTATAAGTGTCAACAAGCCACTAAAGCTAACTTAACCCAAAGGGGGACCAATAGCAAGATATTGCAGACCACAGTTAAACGTGGGACTGGCTGTCTGGGTGAAGAGAAGGAGCCAGATCAATTGAGGGACGCTGGGAACAAGATCCTTGTCAGCAGGACTCCCGCTCTCATCTTCATCATGTCTTCTCCACATCTTTTCCACGTGTGCTTTGTTTTCTCACTGAGGACCCTTCTGACGTGGTGGGAAGCAAGGCTGCTGGCAGCTCAGGAGCGAGGGCCCTAATCAACAGGGAAGGACCGATCTCACTAATCTGGGGGAGGGTTCTTATTTTTCCAACACTGCCCCTCACCCAGTCTGATCATCTAATTAATACTGGCTAGTGAGGGAGGGCCATGCCAGTTCTTACTGTAGTGTGTGAATCCACAGTCCCCAGGAGCCGTTGCTGCACCAAGGAGACATGTGCACACTGGACGGTTGGGTACTCGGTGCCATGGGCCGTGTTCTGACGGACATTGGTGTTCCATAGGCCATCATCCACTTTATTCCTGAAATATTTAAGTAGCTACACTCAAGACTGCCCAGAAATGTCACTTGTGTATTCCCACAGAGAGCAGTAGTGCCGGGACCTGGACACTGAATGTGCTGTGGAAAATGTGTGGCATTGATGTGCATATGGACCCGAACATTGGCAAAAGGCTGAACGCTCTGGGCAACACTCTGACCACACTGACTGGGGAGGAGGTCATAGACGACATGGCTGATCTGAACTCCATGAACATCGGTGACCTGTCAGATGAGGATGAAGTGGACACTATGTCTCCTACTGTCCACACTGTATGTACACTCACTGCGGGATGTTTCCCAACTGGCTCTTAGCATGAGATGGGCTATTACTAACTCAGTGTTACTTATTATATTGTGATTTCTAATTGTGCAAGAAGGAAGGGACTGGTGGTTTCTGTGTCTACATTTCAAAACATTGTTTTTAATGACATAGTAATGTCTTTTAATTGATTCCTTGTTCCATAATAATGTCTATCAACTAACTTGTGCCTTAACCGACAGGTGACATACTAACATTGAAAGTGCAATGGATCTGTAGGGACAGAATGTAAATCAGTGATTTCTTCAAGCTGGGAGCCTCAGGGGGCTCCTGAGGGGACTGGGAGAGACTGCTGATGGTTACAAGGTTCATATGGGGAATAGTGAAAATATTCTGATAGATTGTGGTGATGAGCATAACTTTGCAAATATACTAAATACCACTGAATTGTACAATTGAAATGGGTGTATTTTATGCATTGTAGCAAAATAAAGATGTTCAAAAAAATGAAGCTCAGAAGCAAAGTATATATATGCACACAAAATATATACAATTAGAAATATGTATTTCCATCTCTCCTATATATTTTATAGTATCAAATTATTTGATAGTTAAAAAGAAAGTCTCTGCTTTCATTCTGGTATTCATTAAAATATTTTTAAACTATCTTTTAACCATTGTATTATGAAATACTTTTGTTCTTAGAAAGACATTTTTTAAAAATTAATGTTACTGTTTATTGTTTAGAGTTCAGATGGAAGTTCAGTAAGTGGAGATGGCCACAAGCTCACCTTTGGGCAGCGACTTGTAAACCACCTGCTAGGCCTGACGCCCCCACACCAGCGCTATTCTGTTCCTGCAGAGTATTTGTGTGAACCAGAGCTGGGGGGCTCCCCACAGTCAGGCCAGGCCCATGTGAAAGTGTACAGAGCTCACTCATGGGGAAATGTAGGTGGTAACTAAATAGATTTCTGTGAAAACAAAGGGATATCAATCACTGGAGAATTCCAATCATCATACTTAATGTAGATGCCTTTGATTCTTGCATGCTTCTTTGATTTGTGTCATAGTGTAGATTTGCTGTGTGACCACAGGGTGATACTAACATTTGTGCTTTGATTTTTTCAGGAAGCTGTAGAATATCGAAGACAAGGAGCATCTGGTAGCCAGCCAGGAGATCTGAGAGGCAGAAAAATGATGAAGCGAATAGTGGATATCAGAGAACTGAATGAACAAGCCAAAGTCATAGATGATCTTAAGTATGTATCATGCTTTTTCACTTAATACAGGCCTCCCTAATGATGGAATCGTCAAATTTTAAATGTGGGGAGAAATTGTGTGGACCAGTACAACTCTTTTAGTTTATAAATGAGATGAACAAGGCCAGAGCAGTGTGGCAGTTAGCCTGAGATCCTGCATTCATTAGTGATCAAGTTAGGCTTGAAGTCCTTGTCTGGTACTCATCATGGGTCCTCATTTCTGAGCAGTTTATGACTGACTTCATATCACACATATCTATCTCTACATGTACATGTACACTTGAACGTATCTTCACATGACTATATAAATATATGCATTAGCATTTCAGAAATACACATTTTTGAAAGGGGAAACAAATAAAGCATTTAACATGTTATCTCAGTTTAATCTCCACTGCATTTCTTGAGGTTAGATGGTATTATCTAAACTTTCTAGTTGAGAAAGCAGGCTAGGGGGAGATAAGAATTAGAATTTGAATTTATGTGGTCTGAACTCAAAAGTGCATGCTCATTTTGCCTGCCTACTCTAGTGTTTCTCTAGGCCTGAAGTGGGTATGGGGTAAGTCAAGAGTAGGAAGTTCATGTAGTAATTTATTTTCTGTAGCTGTGGCCTGCTGGATGGTACTAATAATTCTTCTGTAAGACTTTTCTTCTTGGAAACTTGGAAATTTTTTGTTTTCCCAGAGGTGATATTCATGCCTCATTTTTTCTAATCTTTGTACACCCGTAACTGGGTGGTTGTTTTTTGCATTGAAGGACTTTACAAAAATACAAAAATATATGCATTTTTGTACAGTGAAAGATATTACCTATGCCAGTTAGTTATTATACAGTGATTCACATTTTCCTGTTTGACTCACATTATAGCTTGAGTTTTGTTCTCGGGGGTCGGAGGGGAGGGGAAGAGAGGGGAAAAATGACTTGAAACAAATACATACTTCCTCCCTAAAATCTTACTTGAGGCTTAAATTATAGGTAGAATTTTACATACAGGCATTCTTTTGCAGAGTAGATCTACAACTTTTGTAAGATGGTCAAAGAAACTCTTGATACAGAAATGAGTAAGATCATTGCCTAACACGTTGGGTGAACTTTGTTGTAGTTTGCCTGGTATGAGTGTTAACTTCATGGGGGATTTTCGCGTGTTCATACATAATCTTTGATATGCTGAAAAGTGAAAGAATGAAAAATGAGCACGTGAAAATCATCTTACTTTGTAACTTCTTTGCATTCATTGCAATATTTATTTTGCATCTAGAAAATTAGGTGCAAGTGAAGGAACCATAAACCAAGAAATTCAACGTTACCAACAATTAGAATCTGTTGCTGTGAATGACATTCGAAGAGATGTTCGTAAAAAGTTACGGAGGTCCAGTATGCGAGTGAGTCAGAATTTACCAAGAATTTTATTAAAGTAGACATTTTCTTTTTAATTTAGGAAACTTTCTGATGAGATTTTTGTTGTTCTCTTTCTTCCTCCATTGCTGGTTTGTACACCCCCAACTACTCAGTAGGAGGCACTGTTTATAGCACTTTATGTTTATCAACCCATTAAATCCTTACAACCACCCGATGAGGAGCTTGTAGCATTTTCTCCATTTTAAAGATGTGGAAACTGAGTTAGAGAGAGGTGAAGTAATTGACCAAGGTTATACACCAGCAATCCCAGTGGAGCAAGAATCAAACCCAGCAGTGGGACTCTACAGTCTATCTTTAGTCACCATATTCTGTCTTTCATGAAGTAAACTTTCTCTTTAGTCTCCAATTCAAATGTGAAGTCTTTGAGATGGCCACATCTCATTCCCTACAGCTGACTTTATCATTTGCTTGTATAGTTGCCCTTATTAGGGTTTGAGTTGCTTAAAGAACAAGTTATTTGTCTTTGAATTCACTACTAAAATTTTCTGGGATTTAGTTCAATTATTGAATAATTGAAACAAATATATAGGTATACTGTACACATATAATAGGAAATAATTCTAAAACTTATTCAAAAGGTTGCTTTGGGTCAAGTTGGTCTGATTAATGGAAAAATTTACTTCTTAAAAAAAGGTAAGTGGGTTCTTAACCATTTTTTTTTTTAATGAATAGCAGAACCCTCCTTTTTCTTTTTCTTTTTTTTCTTTACCAGAATAAGGTTTTGGATGGCACCCCACTACATACAAAGAGATTAAATCAGAGCTGCTGGGGGAAAGGCACAAAGATCTATTGTTTATTGGCTTGAACTTTCTTCCCTTGATCAACCCCAGGGTCCCAGGCAACCTAGTTTGAATACTGTTCTAAATTATTGATTTAAATTAAAGATAAAATCCAATTTGAGTTATATTCATCACTGGTTTCTATGACTAATAAATAGGTCGTGATAACCTATAATGCATAATTCTGTATTCAAAATTTTTGCTGCTATGTACCTAATAATCATACAATATAATTAAAATAATGCTTGTGTAGTATTTATAAGGTAGCTTATACTTGTTAATTGAAAATAAATCTAGGTAAAGAGGATTAGGGAAATGAATGAAACGTGTGTGAACATCTGTCTCCTTTGGCATTTCCCCCTCACTTCCCTGCGAGTCCTCTTGCTTTGCACATTGTTGTGTAGGAATCCTTTTCATATCTAGCCCCTGTCACTCATTGGGAGAAGAGGGATTTGGAGACCAGGAGATTGTTCAAATCACCACTTCGTTTCCTTTTCCATAGTGCAGAATCTTGTCACAAGAGCTCTTGAGTGGTACTTGAGATGAATGGTGTTTTTTTCCTCTTTCCTTGTAATCCTCATTTCCTTTTTTTATTTCCTTTTTAATTGTTTCCTTCCTTCTCATTCTGTTTTTGTATCCTTCATCCCCTTTCCCAATCATTTTCTTTTTTCTCTCAGGCCAGTTGGGGCTTATATTTCCTAGCTCTCCTAGTGGAATTGAGGACAAAAATAGCTGCCTCATGCTCTGCTTTGATTCATTTACATTGTTAAGTGACATTTAAAGTCACTTGTCATTGACCTGGGGATACAGCTAACTGGTTTATAGTAGTTTATAGTCACCCTTTTTTCTCTCCCATTTCATTAGGCTGCTTCCCTGAAGGATAAGTGGGGGCTGGGTTACAAACCGAGTTACAACCGATCGAAGAGCATTTCGGCTTCTGGAAGACCACCTCTTAAGCGAATGGAAAGGACAAGGTAATGTCTATTCCAGCCAACAAACCAAGTAATAACTTCTGACTCTTTCGCCAAGGTCCATTACTTATCTACTGTGTTCTAATTGTGGGAATTACAAAATTATGATAGCAAAACTGGACATAATTAGTCAAATACCAGTAATACCGGATACTGTCAAGCTAAGAAGTTTATTTAAGGAATTTCCCAATCACATTTGTGCCATAACCTCAGTGTGCTTTCCAGGAATGAAGTACATTGCTTTTTAGACAAGTGTACGTGTAAACTTACAGACTACCCAAAGAAGTGAAAATGTGCCTATTAGTTGCTGCTGCTCTGTTTGTCATTTTTAGAAAATGTTTTGAGTTTATACACATTTGGCATAGAAAGAATTGAAATTTTTACATATTGAAGAAAAATACTGTTTTACTAGTAAATGAGTACTATAAAGTAAAAATTTTAAATTCTTTTCTATATGGTTTACTTTTAGAAAATCTGTGTCAACAAAACATAGACTTTTTTTTTTTTTATGGGATACTAAAGATTAAGAAATGCAATACCAAAAGTTGAATCCTTGGGTAAGGTAAATATTTAGAAATATTTTGTTAATCAGACTTTTATAAAATCCAGGTTTTTTTTTGTTGTTGTTGTTGTTTTAAACAGAATGTTAATGTTTTATAACTTTTTTATTTCACTCACAGTTCTCGAGTAGGAGAGACTGAGGAGCTTCCGGAAATCCGTGTGGATGCAGCATCTCCTGGGCCCAGAGTAACATTCAATATCCAAGACACAGTAAGAGAGTCATTGCTGGTTAGATACACAGTGCTGATAGTTACAAAACTATAGTAGCCATCCAGTTTTAAAATGCTAATTCCTACCTGTGACTGTTGAAGTGACTGTACATTACCAAACAGCTGGGCACTGCCCAGTATAGTGTTTTGCATGTAGAATAAAGATCCCAATTCCTTGCTCTTAGGTCGAAATGTTGAATAGTTTTTTTTCAATGGCAAATCCATACTAAACTAGGTCTTATAAACAAATGTAAGTGGAATGTTTACACTTTATGTATTTTATTATTTAAGTGTATATATAGAGAGAAAGCAGAAACCAGAAATGAAAAAGTCAGCTTCAAAGTAATATTCTAATTTTATAGCATATTAAAAATGTTTGTTTTGTTTTTTGTGTATTTGTTTATTTTTAAACCATTGTTTTTTATTTCGTGTGAGTTTTTATACATCTCTCATTATTTTAAGTTGAAAAAAACAGTATGGGGAAGCACACCGCAGTCCAGCCCTCCCGGGGAAGGGTATTTTCAGGTACTTCTTAAGAACAACATAAATTCTGCTTTAAATGAATTAACCACCTGAAAATCTGCTTTCAAAATCCCTACCTCTCATTCCATACTAAACTCGGATCTCAGAAATATTTTACATAAAGGTTTAAGATTGTTTAAGTTAATAAGTTCTTGCATAAGTATATTTTAGTTTTATACTTTATAGTTTAACATTAATTATTTAATTTTCAAAATTAAAAGGCTAAATCAACTCAACCAAATTGTAAACTCCAAAAAATGCAATTTTATTACAGTTATTTGCAAATCCCCAAGTGAATCTCCTTTTCCCACATTCAACTACAAAATGAATATTTTCTTTAAAAAATATACTTAACTATTTCTAACTAAAATCAAATTTATTTCAGAAAAACAAATTAATGAATGTTACTTCTTTTGAGTCATTGGTATAAAAAATGTATACAAGCAATCTAGAAAATTATTCTTATGCTCAAAACAGTATGGAAAATGTATGACATAGGCATAATTCATAAGTCAAATTAACATTTTTATGAGCCAGCTATTTTACCTAAATATGTCATAAAAATAAAATTGAATTAAAAAAATGTGCCTACATACCAGTTATATGAACCTTTGTTTAGAAATTTCCGTCAAATTAACTTTAAAAAGCTTGCACTTAGCCCACATATTTTGTTTCCCTTTCCTGACCTTTTATACTAGAGTCTCTATATATATCCCATAGTTCCACTGAATTTAGTTAAACTGAATTTTGTTTTAGAACCACTGGATTGTAATACAGTGAGCTTGGTAAACATGTCCTTTTTCTAAAAACGATCTTGGAAATAAATCATTTATAGTGAATTGAATGGAATCTACTAATTAAGTTGATATTTTTTTTCCTGCCCAACATTTTAAAATGGATATAATTGACATATGATATATTAGCTGTAGGTATACAGTCTAATGATTTAATATATGTATAAATTGGGAAACGATTGAGTCTTAAACACATTAATATTTGAATTGATTCAAGTCCTATTTTTAAAAAGTAGTGTATGCTGTTTATAACAAACTAGAGGCCTGATGCACGAAATTCGTGCAAAGGGCTTGGCCCTTGTAGCCTTGGTGGCTTGCCTTGGCCCTCACAGCTTTGGCTTTGTTCAGAAGTACATCTGGAAGGTCGTTTGGCTGTCTGGTCTAACTGGCATACTATACTTCTATTATTATAGATAGTATATACAATTATAAATTACAAAATAGGTCATTAGACATGGTTAAATAGAAAATAAATATAAAACAAAGGGAAATTTATCCATATATATTTTTAACTATAGTTTTAAAAAATTTTTAAGTATTTTCTGATAAAATCTGAATTTATATATTTACTCAATAACATGTATATTGTAAAAAGTGAACAAAAGCTGAATTCTGCAAATGTTTAGAATTGTGAAATAGGTAATTTGAATTTCTCTAGGTATCTAATATAGTAGCAGCAATAAATTGCTTCTCTTGCACATTATACTTGATAGAGGCTTATCAATTCTCAAAAGATAGTCAAGCATCTCTCCAAATTGGGAATCGAAGTAGGTCATAGGAGGTTTTGCTGTTTCTTTGACCTACTTAAATGCAGTGGCCACAGAGTGCAGTCTAAAGTTAGTGACAGGGTATCTAGTCATCATAATATATAATAGCAATCTTAAGTTTAACTGATAAATGTGTTCATTTCTGAAGCTATTTGTTTTTTATCAACCATTTGGGCTTCATTTGTAAAGGACGTACTGAGCAAAATTCCCTTCAAGGGATTTAACTAAATGAGGATGCATCTCTGCCATCTCTACTGCCTTCTTGCCCTCTGATTATGGCTGATCATTGCTTCCTTGTCTCCACAGCATGTTTAACTTTTGCTTCGTACTAATTAATATGATGATATACGTTTATCTGAGTGAAGTTTCACTCTGGCGTTTAATATGTCAGTGGTGTGACTTTCTGTGGTTTGATCTTCCGCTTCCTTCCTGCTGCACCATTTCATAAGATCATAAATCTGACCTTTCTTTCCATTCAGAGTGAGGAAATTGGACTCTTGAGACTATTTTTAAATAACTTAAACATATGTCTTTTTCTTTTTAATCAAGAAGAAATTTGAAATGTGAACCTGATTCATGTTTCCTTCTTTTACAATCAGTTTCCAGAGGAGACAGAACTGGACCTTTTGTCAGTCGCCATCGATGGTCCCTCCCATTACTCATCTGCCAGCGAAGGGTCTCATTCCGTGTTCAGTTCTCCCAAAGCTCCAGGTGTTACTTTCCAATCTGAAGACAGTCGACGGGATGATAGTTTGTCTTCCACGAGCGAAGATTCCGAGAAGGATGAAAAGGACGAAGAGCATGAGAGGGAAAGGTTTTATATTTACAGGAAACCCTCGTGAGTAGCCTTTTTGTTTTAAGATCCTTGGGTAGCATTTCTGAGTTTAGGACTGAGCTTAAAGCATTATATATAACTGTTTACTTTCACAGAAAAACATATTAATGTGCCTAATGGAGTTCAGACTAAGGGACATGGCCATGTTTACTAATGTAATTTAGCTCTATATGGCATTTTTTTCTTTTCCTATACTTCTGCCTTCTGATAAAAATCAGAGAAGATTTGCCGGGACCGGTTTGGCTCAATGGATAGAGCGTCTGCTTGGGGACTGAAGGGCCCCGGGTTCGATTCCGGTCAAGGGCATGTACTTTGGTTGCGGGCATATCCCCAGTAGGGGGTGTGCAAGAGGCAGCTGATCGATGACTCTCTCTCATTGATGTTTCTAACTCTCTATATCTCTCCCTTAAAATCCTCTCTGTATAAGAATCAATAAAATATATTTAAAAAAAAAATCAGAGAAGATTTGGAAAATTCTATCTCCTCCCAAATGTAGAGTGTGATGTACTCACTCATATTCTGCCTCCTCCACACCAGTGATCATGCCTGTCCCCTAGGACCCCAGCACACAACCGGGCACATAGTAATAGCTCTCAGAACATAATTGTTGAATAAAATGTGACTCTGATGCACTTAAGAAAAACTTCAGTTAGTATGAGCAAGTTGAGTATTTTGTGTGAATTTATAAATTTAATATAATTTATATGCAGTCTGTTGTTCACATTGCATTTGAAGAGTAATTTCTTAAAAACTCTTCCTACTTCACTGCAGTGTGATGACCAGTTGTTCTTTTTGCAGACATATGTCTCGTAAAAAAGCCACAGGCTTTGCTGCTGTTCACCAACTGTTCACAGAGCGCTGGCCCACAACTCCTGTCAATCGGAGCCTCAATGGCACAGCTACTGAGAGAAATATCGACTTTGAACTTGACATACGGGTTGAAATTGATAGTGGAAAATGTGTGCTTCACCCAACCACCCTCCTACAAGAACATGATGATATAAGCTTGAGGAGGTAAGAAACCGGTCAGGTGAGGGTACATGCAATTTCATTTGTTAGAAATACTATTTATCCCATATAATAAAAGCCCAGCAACCGAACGGCAGAACGACTGGTTGACCAGTCGCTATGACACACACTGACCACCAGGGGGCAGACGCTCAATGCAGGAGCTGCCTCCTGGTGGTCAGTGCACTCCCACAGTGGAAGCATTGCTCAGCTGACTGGGATGAGCAGCTGCAGGAGGCCCACAGCTGCTTGGCTGACCAAAATGAGTGGCACTCACACAGTGGGCTGAATACTGCATGCCACGCCTCCCACCTGTGCATGAATCCCATGCACCGAGCCTCTAGTATAGTATAAACAAACTATCCACCCCCACATTTCAAAGTGCAGATTGAAAGAGATTTAATCATACAATGTTTGAGCGGTTATTTGTATAGTATACTATTTCTTTAGTCAAGTGTATAACATTATTTGGCAACTAGATATGGATGTCTGATTTAGACTCTAGAAAGTTGTTTAGTCTCCTTTAAACAAGTTTGAATTTCTTGGTTGGTCTCTGTCCTTGTATTGGGCATGCTTGTACTTTAGAGAGCAGTGAAGTGCTCAGGAAAGTTTGGTTATTGAGAGTTTTGATGAATTCATAAAGATGTAAGAAAGACTGGATTAGTTGCATGAAGGGCCTCTGTGTGCTGGGATGCTGTCCAGGGTATAACTGCAGCTTTACCATTAGTGTCCATCGATGAGTAAAATGGTACTGTAAATAGGCTTGATGTTAGATTATTTTTTCTTTGAATTTTTTTTTCCTTTTTTTTCCTAATCTGAGAATTATAAGAAGATAATAAAGATTGTGTGGGTGGGTGGGTGGGAAGGCAGATAGCACCAGAGGGTGGATGCTGACAGTCCTTGAAGGTGGGAGAAGGATGGTGGATTCATTATACCATCTGTTCACTTTTCTTATGTTTGAAATGTTCCATAATAAGAGGTCTTTAAATGGTCTGTTTGTCTAAGGAGGCTTTTATAAAATTACAAGATACAAAGTTAAGTTCTTACAAAGGTAGTAGTGATGATAAAAGGTAACTATTTATTTATTTTGGGTTGAACTACAATAACTTGCTGGTATTCCACTGGTTTTACCTCTGTAAAGGACGATTTCATTTGGTTCAGCCTTCTGTGTTCATGTGACAGTCACAAACTTAGGTGAGAATAAAGGTAACGGTGCTGTGTATTAGGGATCATAGAGCAGAAACATCACTGTGCAAGGCATTAGCTGCTGTAGCTAGAGACACTGAACAGCTTTACTTTCTCAGCTTCATTAATGAGGGATGATATTCCATTTACTGTATAAATAACTGTTTGTTTTTAAACAAAAGGAAAGGAGAGAAATGTCATTTTTTTAAAAAAGATAAATATTTTTTGTTTATAGAAGTTATGATAGAAGTTCCAGGAGTTTAGATCAAGATTCTCCTTCAAAAAAGAAGTTTCAAACTAACTATGCTTCTACCACCCATTTAATGACTGGCAAGAAAGTCCCATCATCGCTGCAGACAAAGACGAGTGACTTGGAAACCACAGTCTTTTACATCCCTGGAGTCGATGTAAAGGTACAAACCTCATGTCTAGGATGTGGGAGGAGGTATTAGTATCTGTGGTTATTTTATATCAGACATGCACTGCCTTCATCAGTTATATGAAGCTGAGCTTTTCCAAGGTTTTTCTGTAGCCTATGAATATCTGAAGTGGAGGCTGTCACTTCCTTTAGACAGATTTCCTCACAAAAGTTGGGCAGAAAGAAGTTAATTTTATTTTCCATACATTGATATTCATAACATGTTTGCTAAGCCTTGCCTAGTGCAACTTTATTAAACATTATTTTTTAGATTCTAGAATCACAGAACCCTAGAATGTTAAGCTAGAAATAACTTAAAATATTATCTGGGGTGGACTTTTTAGTTTTGAAAATGTAAGAAAGCTAAAAACATGTGAGGGTCACAGAGCTAACTTAAAAACACGGGACCTGGGTCTTCTGACTCCTGGGCCCAAGTTCATTCTACATATTTTCCTGCATTTCTTGGTTTTTCTGATCTGCAAAATTTTAACTTTTTTTTTTTTTTTTTAATACAGTTGCATTACAACTCCAAGACGCTAAAGACTGAATCACCTAATGCCTCCAGAGGGTCTTCCCTGCCAAGAACTCTCTCTAAAGAGTCCAAGCTGTATGGTATGAAAGATAGTGCCGCCTCTCCTCCTCCTTTACCTTGCACTATCCAGAGCAAGACTAACACCTTACTTCCTCCCCAGCCCCCACCTATTCCCTCAGGTATTGAAGGAAAATTCACTCGACTTTTACTTTTTTTCATAGCTTAATGTTTAGTTGTCACCTACTTGCTCTATTGAGACTTTCAAATTCACATGTTTAAGAAAAGAGGAAATAGACTTAATAATGATTGTACAAAATTCATAGATGGAATTGTAAGCCAACTACTTTGGGCTGTTTTTCAAATGGTTATTACCTTAAAATATCCATTGTTAAAATAAACTTAATATACCAAATACTTGATTTTTTTAGATCTGTGCATATTTAGAAAAAGTTGTATGTAGGTCCAGTTTGGGAGCTGATGATCTGGATGGAAACATCAGATTTACACAAGATTGAGTATACTGGGCTTGACCACATTATTATCTATTATTGCATAACACATTACCCAAACTTGGTGGCTTCTAGTCTCAAACATGGTTTCTGTGGATTACAGATTCAGTTTGGCCTGGTGGATCTTTACAAAGTTGTGGTCAAGAATGACAGCAACTTTGAATGCTTGCCTGGGTCTTGGGGCATCTGCTTCCATAATGTCCCACTGCACATGGTAGGCACACTGTGCCTTAGTCTCCCTGCTGGGCTCCTGGTGTGTTCTCCTGGCAGGGCAGCTGGTGTCCTTTGAAAGCAGCAATCCCAAAGAGAACATGGCTGAAGCACCTCCATCTTTTATGGTTTAGCCTCAGAAGTCATGTATCCTTCCTCCCACAATGTCTATTGATCCTGCAGCTCAGCTCTGCTCAGTGAGGGAGGGTACCACACAGGGGCAAGAGTACCAGGGGGCCAGGACCATTGGAAGCTATTCTGGAATCTGGGTATCACACCACATGAATACCACCTTTCCTGAATAGAATTTCCAAAATGGGGAATGTCAGGCTGGATAGTAATTATTTGAAACAGTTTCATTTGGGAGATGGAACTTGATAATATAAATCTTCTACAGTAGCTAGTAATCATGATAATAATGCAGTCGTTTTCTACCATTTTCAGTTGACAAGGCACACCTATGTCCACTATGTGCAGGAGAGAGATGATTATTCCCATTTGATAAATAAGGAAAGTTAAGGCTTACAGAAGTTGAATTTCTTTCCTAGGTTTACAAAACTATATATGTTGGAGTTGGAAACCAAAGCCAGAGTTAGCGAAGTCTGAGATAGTTGTTACACTCATTCTACTGATGTGGAAATATTTAGTTAGGTAGAAGGAAGGAGATGGCAGCCCATGTAGGGAAGCATTTTAAATACATGCAAGCTGAGGACAGCAAGAACATAGGGAAGCCTGAAAATAATGACTTTTTCTTCACTTGCCACAAATATTTTCCTTCAGAGTTCTCTGTATCTTCTTTAATGGATAAAATAATGTTAATGAGAAATTCAGCGAAGTATAAACTTCAAACCAAAATTTGTAAGCTAGAGCAAGTAGGAATAACTTGTGTTACCTACATCATTAGTCATCTTTGTATTCCAGTGTTAATATATCATTCCTATCAACCTACTCTCTTTATTACATTCTTGTACAGTTTTATGTATAAAGTGCTTCACCTGATTAAATAGTCATATAGTTCTAATGTCTCACAAAATTATCATATTGTTTTATTAAATTCACCTCACATTTGTCAATATTCTAGCCAAAGGAAAAGGAAGTGGAGGAATCAAAACAGCCAAGTTATATGCCTGGGTAGCACTTCAGTCACTGCCAGAGGAAATGGTGATCAGTCCCTGCCTGTTAGACTTTCTAGAAAAGGCTCTGGAAACCATCCCAATCACACCAATTGAGAGGAATTATACAAGTGAGTATCCTCCTTAGGGATGTACTTTTCCAACATATACGCTTTGGTGTCCTAGTACTTAGAAGATTTCATAATGACATTATATGTTATTATATAATATATTCAGTGATAATATAAAAGAATTATAGAATTGAGAAAGAGTCTGAGAGACCCTCTAATCCGTATTTACAAGTAAAGAAACTAAGTCCTGGTGAGGTTGTACCATAGCCAGTTCATGACAAAAATCATATTCTTGTGCCCTAAGGTCTCTCTTAGCTTGGAAAATCCTTGGGGCAAAGAAGTAATTGCTATTTCTTTGGGGTGTTTTGTGTAGCAGCAGGGGTGAGGGTGGGGTTTCAGGTTTTAGGGGGATGAGCGAAGGTTTGATTGGGGAAAGAAGTGTGGTATGATGGGCCCCAGAAGCAAATGTTGCTGTGTGTTTATAACCCTGAGCTTAGTACTGTCCTTGTCCTAATGATGAAACTTAAAATTCACTATTTTAACAGCTGTCAGCTCCCAAGATGAAGACATGGGACATTTTGAGATTCCAGACCCTATGGAAGAGTCAACAACATCGTTAGTGTCATCCTCCACATCTGCTTACTCTTCCTTCCCAGTGGACGTCGTGGTCTACGTCCGCGTGCAGGTGGGATGCTTCACTTATTCTTGTTGCAGAGAAAAATGCATTTCTCTTACCTTTATTTCCATTTCCCAACATTATTTCACTTTCAAGTTTTCTTCTCCTTGGGCTCCCAGAACTTTGTATGTATTTTGACTGACAGTTGCTGGAACCTTGGGGAAGTACATGTACAATTTTGTGTATTTTACTTTTCTGCTGAGGAAGGTTTTCAAAATGTAGATCTCATACTTTTATGGCAAAAATAAAAAAATGTAAAACCTTTTTTTTTTTTTTTTTTTTTTTTTTTTTAGCATTATATGCCTTTTTATTAGTATGGCATCTGTGCTACTTGCTATTATGGTCCTTAGGGGGCAGATATAAAGGTAATTAAGGTATAAAGTCACAGTAATGCCTTGGTTAGATTTCTGCTAAGAGTTATGTAATTTTTATTTAACATTTTATTTTAAAATTCAGTCCTGTCAATAGGCCTTTGGGAGTGTATGTTAGAATCTGATTGAGTCCATTTAGTAAGAGGATTTGAAAACTACTTGTACCTAAACTTGAGGGCTTAGTTTACCCTCAATTAAAATCTAATGATCAATCTCAAGAATAAATGAACCGCTAGTGGTCATCTGTTCAGACCATTTTTACAGCAACAATTTGGCCAAAAGAGTCCCCTCTGGTGTTTTGCACTAGCTGTTTTCAAAATCTGATGAAAACGTGTAATGGGGTGAGGGCTTGAGAGCTTATGAAACTTTTATTTAGTAAGTCTTTAAATTTCAGTATAAAGGAAATTACTTCCTGTACTTAATTATGAAAAAGTATAATGTGAATATAAACATCTTTAATGGTCTGCATTATCAAATATCTAAATATTTATCACTCATATATAGCTCCTCAAATACTTAGATTAAAAAAATGATACCATTTTGTTAATGTCTCATGTCTGCTTACAAAAGCTAGTACATTAAAAACAAAATTCTTTTCTGTGTCAGTAAATTTGATATATGTGGATCAAAATGGAAATGTAATTTTTAGAATCCAACGTGAAATTGTTTCATCTAGAACCTTTTTTTATTTTTGGCTTTCTGCACTTTAGCCCTCACAGATCAAGTTCAGCTGTTTACCAGTATCAAGAGTAGAATGCATGCTGAAGTTGCCATCCCTGGACCTGGTGTTCTCTTCAAACCGGGGAGAACTGGAGACTTTAGGGACCACGGGTCCTGCTGAGACTTTGTCCCCTGGAGGTAATGCCACTCAGAGTGGAGCAAAGGCCTCTGCAGGCAAGACGGGAACCCCAGGTAAGGGAACCTTTTATCCTCCAGTGCAGAGCCAAGTACTATTTTTTTTAAAATTTATTGTTGAAGATAAATATCCCCTTTGTTTGTCTTTTTTTCCCATTGACCCCTTATATCCCGCACCTGACCCTCCTAGGCATTCACCACTCCACTGTCTGTGTTCATGGACTGTGCATATATGCATATTAGTTTCCCGGTTAATTTGCTCTGTTTGCACTCTTTCCTACTGGAATGATTGGACTTGTGAACAGTGTGTCCAGTTCCCCCCTTAGCTTACACCCCTGATATTTTGTGGCTCTTCCTTGGCCTGTTTCAGTGGCACAAAGGAGAGCAGAAACAGGAGGCTGTGGAGTTGGCCAGTCAAACTATAAAGGAATGTTTCAGAGTATTCAACCTTGTTTACCAAGTAAAGTAATGCAAAGTATATCTAAGACCTCATTTTGTTTTCAAGGATTAAATCTATTTATGAGGGCATGTTTGAGTATTTCTTTTTTATTTTCAAGTCCTGTTTGGTTGGCAATTGAGACTATTAGTGGCAGGATTTTTAAATTTTCTGTGGCTGATAAAGATTTTGGATGTCTGTGTTGATGGCAGGTTCATCAGGACTGGGCAGCCCTCTTGGCAGAAGTCGGCACAGCAGCAGTCAGTCAGATCTGACCACTTCTAGCAGTAGTTCCTCCGGACTGAGCTTCACTGCCTGCATGTCTGACTTCTCCCTCTACGTGTTTCACCCTTATGGAGCTGGAAAACAGAAGAGTGCTGTTTCTGGCCTCACGTCTGGTTCAGGAGGCTTAGGTACACTTAGCATGTTTGCATCTTTCTCAACTTTAGAGCACTTTTTAAACTTTGATCTTTTCCTAAATCATGATACCTTTAACAGTGGATATAAAACAAAATCATAAACTTATTTTTTCCTTTTGATACTATCTTGTCTCTACAAGTAAGTAGAAATATGCAGTAATTTAGGTAAGTGAATTATACAAGAATTGTAAAAATCAGAATATTTTATAAGATATACATAGCACAATAATATCTTTGGATATAGGTTTATTTGGATAAGAAGTTCTATTCTACAAATAGTAAAATTTTTAAAGTGTGTGCGTCATGTTTGTTAATTAAAAATGATTCTGTTATTTTTATTATTACTATTAGAGAACTTGCATTTCACTGGCATTTTACCACTAAAAATGCTCATTAGATCATTCTGCTTAAATTTTTACCTCACTTTAAATTATTTTAATTGACGTGTTTAATTCCAGTGTTTTGGGTGATTTCATGGAATTAGATAGTTGTGTGTGTGTATATGTATATGTACACATACATGTGTGTGTATTTGTACTCATGTAGGTGTGTGTGGATTTTTTTTTAAAAGGGAATGTGGATGAAGACCCCACTTCAGTCACTGGTCGAAAAGACTCACTGAGTATAAACCTTGAGTTTGTAAAAGTGAGTTTGTCTCGGATAAGGCGTTCAGGAGGTGCCTCGTTTTTTGAAATTCAGTCTGTAAACAAGTCTGCAAGCAAAATGGACACCACACTAATAAATATATCTGGTATTCAACTTTATAGTTTTTAAATTTAAATGTTTGCTTTCCAGAATTAAATAAGTGGCTCCTTTTTAAGTGTTTAAATATTACATTTATTTAATAATATGAGGCTTTTAATGGTAAAGGAGAGGAATGACAGTCCAGCCTAGTGTACACTTTCAGTCCAAGTTATCAGTGTTAGAAATGTTATTTCTAGATAAATATATAGAAATATCACCAAAGGGCTCAAATGTGCCTCATTGAATCACCTAAAAGTGCTCTTCTCTTTACTTCTCTACCATAAATTGGTAAAATTTCTAGTGTTTCATTTGATTTTCTAATTGTAAGGTCTTAAAACACTAAAGAGGAATGAGTTAAAAATGTTTCACATGCATTTAGTTTTAAATATTCAAAAGTGATTTTGTCCTGGCTGGTATGGCTCAGTTGGTTGAACATTATCCCATGCACCTAGAGATCTCTGGTTTGATTTCTAGTCAGGGCACATGCGCTGGTTGCAGTAGGGGTGTGCAGAAGGCAAACCGATCGATGTTTCTCTCTCTCTCCCTTCCTCTCTCTTAAAAAAAAAAAAAAAAATCAATAAAAACTTTTTTTTTTTAAAAAGTGATCCTCCCATAGTTACAAAGCTAGTTTTGAAGCTAGCAGTGTACATGAACATGCCTCATATGCCAGTAGCATCGATTCTCTGGGTAGTGAAGCCATTAGAAGTTTTTAAGAAATGGGATGATAACTTTGTCCCCAAAGATAACAGACTGTATTGTCCACTTAAAAATCTATTGAGTTTGGCTCAGTGGTTAGAGATTCAGCCCCGGAGACTGAAGGGTTGCAGGTTCAATTCTAGTCAAGGGCACATACTTTGGTTGAAGGCTTGATCCCCGGCCCAGGTCAGGAAGTGCAGGAGGCAGCCAGTCGATGTGTCTCTATCACATTGATGTTTCTCTCTCTCTGTCTTTCACCATCACTTTCACACTCTATAAAAATCTATGAAAAAATTGAGGATAGATCTCAAGTGTTCTGACCATAAAAAAAAAAAAAGACAAAATTTTATATGGATTATAAAATAAACATCTGTGTGTGTGCATGCATGTGTGCGTGTGTGTTTGTGTGTGTGTGTGTTGTGTGTGTGTTGTGTGTGTGTGTAGTGGGTATTTTAGAAATAATTCATGGCAGCATGACAAATGGGAGGGAAGATGTGTGGGGAGGCAGGGGCTGGATTGTGACAATGAAGAAGAAGAGGGAATGGTGTGTAGAGAAAGAGGAGAGAATCTACAAACTTGGGGACAGAGTGTGTGCAGAGCAGCAGAGACAGGATGCCTCATACTTTCAGCCTATGTGACAGAAGGGACAGAGTGGTAGAAAATAAAGAAGGAAGTACCTCCAGGGCATTAATGGAAGGATGGGGTAGACAGCTGCTGATAGGTGTGGCCTTGAGCTCAGAGGGAAACTGAAGGCAGGTATGGGAGACCCAGGTGTGAAGAGCCTTCTGAGGCCCTAGAGGAGGAATAAGGAGGGCAGAGCAGGAGCTGTGTGGTCAGCACAGGGCCTTCACTCTGACCAGCGCTGCTCTGGCAGTGGTCACCAACCTTTCAGACCTCGTGGGCCACCAGTTGGCGACCGTTGCTCCAAAGGTTTCCTCATGGACCACCAGAGGTCCACAGACCACAGGTTGGTGACCACTGGTCTAGAGGAAAGCAGCAGTTCCCCAACACCACCACTCGGTTTGCAGCCACTTTGAGGAAGTACGTATCCCAGTTTATTCCATGATTCATTCGCCACAATTTAGAAAAGCCCTGTGTTAAAGCCGTCTGTAAGACTGACCTTTAGAACCTCTTTGAGAATGTAATAGTTTAATTCCAATTTGCCTTTACCTCAACAAAGGAATGGAACTAAAGTGTTAGAATCTGCTACTTTTCTCATTAATAGAAGGAACATACTATTCCTTACTAATCATGCTGTGCAACTTATTTAGATATTTCATGAATTGCAGCTATTGTAATTTAGTTGTGTAATACCATATTATACCAAGTGGAAAATATTGAAGGTTTTGGAAATCTGTACTAACACATTTTCTTTATTTCTGTTTCAGCTGTTTGTGACATAGGTTCTGCTTCCTTTAAATATGATATGCGCCGGCTCAGTGAAATTCTGGCATTTCCAAGAGCCTGGTACAGGAGAAGTATTGCAAGACGTCTCTTCCTTGGAGACCAAACTATAAATTTGCCAAGTAAGCTCATTATGTAATTAGAGTTACACTTATTTTGCTTTTAATTTTGGTTGCAATAGTAGTAAGATCCATGATTTACAACATAAACTTTGTCTTAACTTGGTAAGTACATAGTGGTATGCAGTTCATTCCCTCCTATGAGCATCTGCTGATCCCCTCCAGTTTGCTAAGCATGGGAATGCATGAGCGGGTCACAGAGACTTGCCCTTTCAGAAACTACATTCTGCTGACATTAACAATTATTTTGTAATCTTAATAAAATCTGGAAATGCAGAAATATATGTAACCATTAAAATCGTGCTTAGATAAGCATGGAAAATAGAAAGTGTTGGGGACATGCTACCATATTGCCTGTGTTTTTTCTCCTGGACTTAGATATTGCATAAGGGAAAGGTAGAGTTAGCAAGATACAATACAAAACCTGGTCTCATCTCTGTTCCCTCATCTGTAAAGTGGGAGCATGATACTTCTTCAGCCATTCTCATAGTGTTTCTGTGAGAAATAAACAAGCTGTAATGGGCTTTGCAAACTGTAAACTTCTGCACACTTGTCAGAGAATTAAAAGTATGCAATATGCTTAGAAGTGGCAGAGTGTTAAAATTTGTGATTTTATAGCATGCCAATTTTACCCTGTTAATTGTTTTTGTTTCCACTTTCCTGTTAGCATCTGGCCCAGGAACACCTGATTCCATTGAAGGGGTGAGCCAACATCTTTCCCCGGAATCATCCAGAAAAGCTTATTGCAGGACCTGGGAGCAGCCTAGTCAGTCGGCCTCCTTCACACACATGCCTCAGTCACCCAATGTGTTCACTGAGCACGTGACTAACAGCACCATGTCACCAGGGACAGTGGCACAGAGCCTGAAATCTCCAGCTTCCGTAAGATCCAGGAGTGTATCGGATTCTTCAGTTCCCCGAAGAGGTAACACTGCTCTCTTTGTTATCAGTGGCCCTCCAATGGCTCCAGGATAAAAATCTTAATAGTTACTCCAAGATTTCTGTCTCACCTGCAGGGAAATAGACTCTTGCAGGTTTTTATGGAAGATGGAGGGGAGGGGATCCAAACCAAATAGCACACATTTCAAAGTATCTCCCAGCAGAAGAGATAGCTGGGTGGCTCAGAGCTTTAAAAAGGGGTAGGGAGAGAGGAGAGAGCACATTGCTAGTAAGCTTAGACGATCACATTACTTTACGAAGTGTTCTTGGCTATATTCTTTATGCTGTACATTATAACCCCATGACTATTCGTAACTACCAATCTGTAGTTCTCAATGGTAGAGTTATTTTTAAAAGTAAACCAAACCTACAATATTGTAAAAGATGTTTGATATTAAAAAAGTTAATCTTTGTATTCATTCATTCTTTTATTCACCCATGTTTTCAAACTCTTATGTGCTCAGCATTCTACTTTTGTCTGAACATATAAAAATGAGTGATTTAATTTATATCACAAGGTAAGATTAGAGTATAATGAGCAAATGCAGGACTCAAGACGTATGTGAGTCTGTAGGACACAGAAGACAGGCATGCAGCAGCCTCTGCATCTCAGAACGGTCCCTGCCTTCAGGTCCTCTGTTGGCCCGTAGCAACTTGGGATTTCCTCCTCTGCTGAGAACCCAGGGTGATGAAAGATCTGTTCTGCGGTATCCCGTACATATTGGAATTTCCTCCTGTAACAAGGAGCTCAGAGAGAACTCTCTAAGCCAGTGTTTCCCAAACTTTTGACATATGTGTACTCCTTCTATAATTTTCGTAACGCTGAGTACCCCTCGTACTCATGAGAATGTAGAATTAGGCGCAGCTAAGCACGGTGCAGTGCATATCCCCACCAAACTCCGGTGCAACGCATACCCCCACCATATTCTTCCCATACCCCTGGGGGTACGCATACCACACTTTGGGAAACACTATAAGCTTTCAGAAAGTGCAACTGCCAGCACCTGCTAAAGTTAGTAAATGGTAACTCTTTTAGAGGTAGTGTGATAGCTATTTAACATTTGGTTATAATACAAGAATATCATTTCAGCTTTTGGATTATAGTGATAAAACTGGTTTTTGCTTTGTAATCACTGAGCATCTGTGTGAACAAATATGCATATGATTTTTCTATTTTTAGATTCACTTTCAAAAACATCAACTCCCTTTAACAAATCAAACAAAGCAGCAAGTCAGCAAGGGACTCCATGGGAAACACTTGTCGTGTTTGCTATCAACTTGAAGCAATTAAACGTCCAAATGAACATGAGTAATGTAATGGGAAATACAACGTAAGCTCTTCAGATACAAAGAAAATATACTTAATCATTACTTGTAATTTTTCTTATAGTGTATAAAGTAATTCAAAACCTTTTTCTAATGCTGAAATGTTTGAGATGGTGAAAACAGTAGATAAAAGATACTAAATTGCTTTATACTGAAATGGCTTTAATCTAATTCTAAAGATACTATACTATAAAGCAATATGAAGTATATGTTCTTAAAAAAGAGAAAATTATAAGTAAAACAGCATAATTTTCTAGCTAAGCAAAATGCCTTATAAATGTTAATATTTAAACATTTACTGGTTTTTATAATAAACTTAAAACTTTTTTGAAATCTAACTCTTGTTTTAATTTATGACACTGGAAGCCAGATGTCTACTTAATAACCTTTTTCTTATTTTAGTTGGACAACGAGTGGTTTGAAGAGCCAGGGTCGCCTGTCAGTAGGAAGTAACCGTGACCGAGAGATCAGCATGTCTGTCGGGCTGGGAAGATCCCAGTTAGACTCTAAGGGAGGGGTTGTTGGAGGGACAATCGATGTCAATGCACTGGAGATGGTTGGTATGTTGAATTTTACAACTGAAAAATATATTGAAAAAAGTTTTAAAAACTTCTGATGAGTTTTTCCCATTTGACATTTCTGTGAAAAATTATTTCAGCTCATATTTCTGAACATCCGAATCAGCAGCCCAGTCACAAAATTCAGATCACAATGGGCTCCACTGAGGCCCGTGTGGACTACATGGGCTCCAGCATCCTCATGGGCATCTTCAGCAATGCTGACCTCAAGCTGCAGGACGAGTGGAAGGTGAATCTGTGCAGTGCCTTGGATTCAAGCATAAGTGATAAAAGGTATTTAGGAAATAGGACCCTACAAACTTTGCATGACTGCTCTGAACATATTTTCTGTCATCTAGTGAGAAAGCACAAGCTTTTATATTATTCAGTCAATGTGAATGAAAAAGCTTGGTGGGGTAAGGGACTTTTTCTTATACTTTTAAACCATGTATTTTTAAATCATTTTATATAAGCTATATGATAAAGACCCTGTTTTATATTCTAGTGAAATTTTTGTCCATGGAGATTTGAAGTGGGATATTTTCCAAGTAATGATATCAAGATCAACCACACCAGACCTGATAAAAATAGGAATGAAGCTCCAGGAATTTTTCACGCAGCAGTTTGATACCAGCAAACGAGCTCTGTCTACCTGGGGACCAGTTCCTTATCTTCCACCTAAGACAGTGACGAATATCCTGGAGAAAAATTCACAAGAGCAGTGTAAGAATTAGAACTAAGGCTTTGTATGAGCTGATCTTTCAGTGAATGTGTTGCAATTTTCATTTAAAGTCACATAGTATCTATATGTCATGCTTACAGTGATCCATATGCTCTTCTCTAGTTCACTCAGCAACGATTCCCACCCACATGGGCATTGAAGCCATCATTTGAGAAGTCACCATTTCTTATACCCTCCCCTTGCCACAGCTCATCTAAATCATCCATATACCTCATTTCTGAATACAAATTATGACAATACCATGTTCTGCTTAAGAACACAAGCTGTGGAATCAGAATGTCTGAGTTTGAATTTATTAGTTGTATCCCACTAGGCAGGTTATTATTTTCACTCAGTAGGGCAATCAACAAATATTTATTAAATATACTCTTGTGCTAAAGTACCTGGCATAGATCTAGGGAGCAAAGTTCCTAGCCTCATGAAGTTTACATTCTAATGGGAGAAACATCCCATATTAAGTTACTAACTAAAACACAAGATAGTTTCAGGTTGATAGAGGTGCTGAGAAGAGGAATGAAGCAGGAAAAGGAAACAGAGAATGAGTGTGTGAGGATGGCTATTTTAGAAGGGGGCTCCTGGAAGCCTTTTCTCAAGTGAAGATCTTGGCTGAGGGCTGGGAAAGAGCATTCCAGGCACAGGGGCCTATGGACAGTGCAGAGGAGGGAGCTTGCTTTGAGAGTCACAAAGGTGGTCACAGATAAGAGTTTTAATATGATGAGTAGCTATTGGAGAGTCTCGAACAGATTTGATATTATTTTACTTTATTTTAAAATATTCCTTTGTAAAGCATCACTCTGGCTGCTGTGTGGAGAATAGACTGCAGGTGGTTAAGGATGGAAGTGAAGAGAGCAAATGTAGTAATTACTATCATTAAACACATACTGACATTACCATAGTAAAGAGGCACTGTGGGAGTCCAGGCTACAGGTGATGGTGGCTTTAACTAGGTGATAGGAGTAAAGTGGCAAAAAGTTGTTAGAGTTAGGATAATTTTTAATAATTTTTTATTATCACAGAAGCAATACTTGTACATTAAAAAAACTAGAAAATACAAGCAAAAAATAAAAGCATCCCATTCCATCAAAAAATCATTCCTGTGAACACTTGAGAGCATGCACCTTCAGATATTTTTCTGTGCACCCATATATGTATATGTTCTTTTTACCAAAATATTGTTCATACTGTTTTACAACCTTTTCCATTCAACAAGCTCCCACTTTCCATTTTGCTAGTTTAGCTCCTCTAGCCTATGACACATTCCACAACTGACCTAAAATTATCCTAAAATTTGTCCAAACCAGTATATCACATTCAAGATCACAGTTCAGAAATGGTTATGTTCCTTTACTCTCTTTTAATTCAGTATAGTCCTTTTTTAATGACCTGACTTGTTTGAGAGGCTTGGCCAGTTATCCTACACAATGTCCTGCCTTCTAATTTTCAGTTGCTTCCTGTGATTCCATTTATCTCCTTGCTCTAGTCCTTGTATTTCCTTTAAACTAGAATTGGTGTCAGGCGTATACATATGGAGGAGGGTTTTCCTAAAATGCCTTGCCTGGATTCTTGAAAAAGTCCTTGTCATGGAAAACAAATAAATTGGCTCATAGAATTGTTTTAAAGGAAACTAAAGAGTCATGCTGACGACCATAAATACAATGCGTGACCCCTGGTTGGATCTGGACTTGGAGCTGTGGAAAACAGCAAAAAGGGATATCACTAGAATAAGTGGGAAATATTAAGGTGTGCTACTCAAACACTTGAAGTACCTGGAGGTCTTCCTCAGATGCAGATTCTGATACATAGGTGTTGGGTGGACATAAGAGCCTGAATTTTGAACAAGTTCTGGGTGATTCTGATGGTCCTCATGCCTCACTTTTGAGTCGCAAGGGTACAAAAGAGTAAAAAAAGAAAATATACTAAAAATCAGGAGATCTGTTTGATTTCTAGGTCTTCTAGTCGCTGGTTTACTTAACCCCTCCTCTGCTTCACTTGAACAGAGTCCAGATAAAATACCTAGTTTACAGAGTTACTGTGAGAATTGTATGTCATGCAAGCATTTGTAAATCATTACAGCAGTATTTGTTGCAATTATTAGCAAGTTACTGCTTTCCTTAGTTGCATCCATCCTTATGCAGCATCTTTCCTGAGACTATATGCTTACTAGCTTCTGCTTAATGTTAACCAGAGTTGTGTGGTTGTTTTCATCCCTTACCTGAGTCACTGCAGCTGCAGAAAGGAGTCTGGCTACCCCCTAACTCTGCCATGGCATGCAGGATAAGCCTGTTTGGTTTTCTTGCAGTGCTGGATGCTGCCCACCATCGACACTGGCCTGGAGTGCTGAAGGTTGTTTCGGGATGCCACATATCCTTATTCCAGATCCCATTGCCAGAAGATGGAATGCAGTTTGGAGGATCAATGAGCTTACATGGAAATCACATGACACTAGCTTGTTTCCATGGTCCAAATTTCCGTTCGAAATCGTGGGCCCTTTTTCACCTAGAAGAACCAAATATTGCTTTTTGGACTGAAGCTCAGAAGATCTGGGAGGATGGTAAACTGACACGTTTCAAGCTTTTACTTTTTTCATCTTTGATGTGTTAATACATAGCAGAGTAACTTTTCTTTCTTACATCTTTTATCTTTTCTCTTGTAACATTTCTGAAGTCCATTCTATTTGTTATCGTGTACGTGACATGTCAAGGAGTTCACTGCCAATGAGTCAGTTTCTGTAAAGTCTAGGATGTAAAAGACTTATTTCTGAACTTGCTATCTACTCTTTTTCTTGCTTAAGCAACTAAAGTTTCTGTTACTGGCTGTAATCATAATAGTAGTTATTGTAAAAATTTTTATATAAACATGAGGAGATACAGTGGCAGTATAGGAAAATGATTTACCTTCAAGACTACGATAGGCAAGCCTCTGCTTTTACCTCTATTTACAGTGGTAGATCCAGTTCCTTTCAGCTTTAGTTTCTTAGTGGTTTCAAAAAATGGTTGATGCTTTTTTCTTTTTTTATTGTTTATAGTATTACATAGGTCTCCTTTTCCCCAGACTGACACTCCCCCCTCCACTCTCACCTGAGAGCAAGCCCCACTGCCCCAGTGTCCGTATCCATTGATTATGCTAATATGCATGCATACAAGTCCTTTGGTTGATCTCTAACCCCCCCTTCCCTGCCCCTTGTCTCTAGATCTACTTTTGTTAAACAGTTTATGTTGATCATTATGTCCCACATATGAGTGGGTTGATGGTTTTCATGTTACTGGGGATAAATCCAGTAATAGCTAAAAGAAAGAAAAAGTATTGTTATTCCCCCCCCCCCCTCATTTTCTATCTGTTGCTCTAAGCACAACTCTTTTCTTGCATCTAAATATAATTTGTTTATATTTAATATAAATTTTTTCCCTCTAGGCTCTAGTGATCATTCTACATATGTTGTACAAACATTGGATTTTCATCTGGGCCATAATACCATGGTTACCAAACCATGTGGCGCTTTGGAAAGTCCTATGGCAACAATAACCAAGATAACAAGGCGTCGCCATGAAAACCCACCCCATGGAGTAGCGAGTGTGAAAGAATGGTTCCATTATGTTACAGCCACAAGAAATGAAGGTTAAAAGTTTGATTTTTTTGGAGATATATGTATATATATATATATATATTTTTTTTCCTAATTTGGATTCTGTTAACTGTATAGAATTTAAGTGGGGGAAACTTTTCATTTCTTCAATTAAACAAGTTTCAGCTTGCAAACCACCACAGGCTCCTCACGCAGGCCACCCCACATCCCAAAAGAATCCCCACCCTGATCCGGGACACCCTTCAGGGCAAACCAGCTGGTCCCCACCCATGCACCAAGCCTCTTTCCTATTTAATCCTATCTAATAAAATAATAATATGCAAATTGACCAACACACAAGATGACTGCCCCATGTGGTCAAAGATGACTGCCCCCATGTGGACACAAGATGGCCACCACAAGATGGCCAGTAGTTGGGAGGGACCAGGCCTGCAAGGGAGAGCAGTTGGGGTCAATCAAGCCTGCAGGGAAGGACAGTTAGGGGTGACCAGGCATGCAGGGGAGGGCAGTTAGGGGCAAACAGCCTGTCAGGGGAACAGTTAGGCATCAATCAGGCTGGCAAGGGAGTGGTTAGGGGATGATCGGCTGGCAGGCAGAAGCAGTTGGGGGCAATCAGGAAGGCAGGCAGGGGAGCAATAGGGAGCCAGCAGTCCTGGATTGTGAGAGGGATATCCAACTGCCCATTTAGGTCCAATCCTACTGGGATGGGGTCTAAATGGGAAGTCGGACATCCCTTGAGGGGTCCCAGATTGGAGCGGGTGCAGGCTGAGCTGAGGGACACCCCCGCTTACCATGCACAAATTTCATGCACCAGGCCTCTAGTATAAATATAAATTACTATTTATAAATTAAATCATCTCTATATTTACTTACTATGTAAATATGTCTATACCCCTCTCTACATATATAGAGATACATATTATTAAGACCACAATTTTATATGGTTCTATTTTTTCAAATGTGAGTTTATTTTGCAATTTTTGAAATGATAAAAATTCTTGTATCAGAGTGCAATGAAAGCTATAGGCTTATCTATGTCAACTGGTTTAATTTGACTCTTATTGTCTTTATTATTATGCGTGTAGAACTAAACCTACTTCGTAATGTTGATGCTAATAACACCGAGAATAGCACTACTGTGAAGAATTCCAGTTTGTTGAGTGGATTCAGAGGAGGTTCTAGCTACAATCATGAAACAGAGACCATCTTTGCATTACCAAGGATGCAGCTTGACTTTAAGTCTATTCATGTTCAAGAACCACAGGAACCTTCGTTACAGGGTATGTGGAAGAACAATCTTTAGTTTCTGAAGTTACTAAGAAAATTCTAAAGGAACTTTGAATTGTTTTTGTTATTTGTGTGTAATATTAATATAATCTGATTATATAATTATATACATAAAGGCTAATACACTAAGTGTCTATCTGACCAGTAGCTATGACACACACAAGGGGGCAGATGCTCAACACAGGAGCTGTTGAGCTTCAGTGACTTGGCAGCTGCGCTTCTCAGGTGACGCACCTGGAACCAAAGAGGAGGGAACCCGATTCCTCACAGGGCCATGTGATTCCACTTTAGGCCGTGGGTTATGTTGTTGCTAGGGCTCTGTCAGCCCCAAATCTGGTTTACTGCACACTTGTGTTTGCATTCCACACCCTGTATGACAGCAACTTTGCAGAGTGCTCTCTTTCACTCTGAGACCTCTCGGGAGATGTTGGAGAGCCAGTTTCAGCCCAATCCCTGTAGGCCAGACTGAGGGACCTCACCTGCCAGAGGGACCCCGCTCATTCCACAGTTGCCATTCCAGCCATGGCGCCAGCCCAGGTGTGGGCTGGCTGGAGAGAGGGACCATGGGGGTGAGCTCCAGGGCATGTCCGGCCCATCTTGCCCAATCCCGCCCTATTGGCCACCTTCTAATTAATTTCCTTTCAATGTGCACGAATCCATACACTATGTCACTAGTGTTTTATAAAATAACAAATTGATTTCCTGGGTCAAATTGATTGATGTTCTTGCCAGCCATGTAACCTGTGGCAAATAATTTAATCCATTTGTACCTTTCTCCTCAGTAAATTGGAGGATAATAAACGGTTCAGAGGGTTTTTATGAGGAATAAATGGCATATAAAATATAAACCATCACCATTGTGTGAGTCAAATACAAAAATACTCATTTCTTTCTTGTTGCATTTCAGTCGATGCATTTACACAGACTCATGTAAATCCCTTAACAGAAAGAGAAAGGGATGTATTTAATTAAATCTTTTCCATAAAAGAACTTTGCCCTTGCAGATGCCAGCCTGAAGCCGAAGGTAGAATGTAGTGTGGTGACAGAGTTCACTGACCACATTTGTGTGACCATGGATGCTGAGCTCATCATGTTTCTCCATGATTTAGTGTCAGCTTATCTCAAAGAGAAAGAAAAGGGTGAGTAGTGCATATTCTCGTGTTGGGGATTATGTTTTTTTCTTTCAAGCTTCAGGAAAGGCAGCTGTCGGCCATTTACATGGATTTTTAATGATCTAATGATAAATTAGTACAATGTGTCTCCTTCTTCTATGAATTACAAATATTAATAAATGAGAGGAATATAAATAATGTATTAGTAAGACTATGTGACAGATTGAGTATCTGCTAGGCACACAACACTCTAACCATGCCTCACACTGAATATATTTTGTACTTCACAAAGTATTTCCAATTTGGAAATTTTCAGACTTTGTAGGAGATTCTCACAAAGTAGTAAAAGAAAAAACCTCTTTGAAGAAATACAACTAGTCAAGTGAAATGACTAAAGAAACAACTACATATTAAAGGAGCATGTTGCCTTATTATTTATGATCACTAATTTAGAAAGACTTCATTTTTCATAAAGCATTTGCATGTTTACTAAATGGAATGAAAAGGCTGCTTACATTAAAAGCTTCTAAGTTAGTACCACTGTTCAAATATATGTATCACCATTAACATACTAAAACCATTGAGTTGTACATATTAATTGAGTGGGTTTTATTGTGAATTATATCTCAATAAAACTTAAAATAATGTCATCCATTTACAGCTGTTCTTTAGGAAACCTACAAGTCCAGTGCCCTAGGCCTGCTAATCACATAAATGTTAGCATTCTTTACCATTAGTTTTAGGCCCACAAATATATGTAAAACATATGCTATTACTGAAAAATAAATGACATTATTTCTAATTGTAAGGTAATGCAATAACTTTGATATTGGCTTTCTCTAAGCAATATCAATTATTGGCACTTATTTAAGGCTTATTTAAAATATTACTTTAAAAATATTCATATTGATTTCAGAGAGGAAGGAAGAGGGAGATAGAAACATCAATATTGATTGGCTGCCTCCTGAACGCCCCCTACTGGGGATCAAGCCTACATACAACCTGGGCATGTGCCCTTGACCAGAATCGAACCTGGGGCCCTTCAGTCCACAGGCTGATGTTCTATCCATTGAGCCAAACCAGCTAGGGCTAAAATATTACTTTTTAAAAAATGGAATTAAATGAGGCTTTAGCCAGTTCATAAATAAAATGGAGCAAATTATTCTGTTCATATAGTGATTTGAAATAAACTTATAAAGTATATATTTGCAATATTAACCTATTATTTTCATTATAGCCATTTTTCCACCTCGGATTTTATCTACTCGACCAGGACAGAAAAGCCCAGTCATTATACATGATGACAACTCCTCTGACAAAGACAGAGAAGACGGCATCAGTTACACCACTGTGGACTGGAGAGATTTTATGTGCAACACGTGGCATCTAGAGCCCACTCTTAGGTAAATAGTGGGTACATATATATATATTTACCTATATTCTATGGGATTATTAGGAGAAAAGGTTATAAATTGTGTATTAGGTTATTAAATATTTTATATTGAAAAATATATTTAGAAGTTAGCCAGTTGTAACCTCGACAATATGTGCCTACTGTTTTTGCTGTTCCTTTCTGCTATTGTAAGTGTTCTAGGCATAGACCCTGGGAATAGCTCAGTGCTGGTTAGCTGTCCACTGTGTGACATTCTGTTAATCACTAAAATGTGAGAATAACTCTGCTTGCATAGTGGCTATTATTTTTTTACTATCTCACCAAAATGTTATTTTCAGGTGACTGAGGTAGGTAGTAAACTTGTTACATAGTTTGGGAAGTTGTAGAAGAATCTATATCATTAAGAAACCATACAATTCTTACATATGTCATAGCAATGTAATAGAGTGGACCATGTCACAGTGTTCTTTTGTCTGCATAGGAAGCAATATAAAACCATTCCTGCAATGTCAAATGTAATGCTATCAGGTTCCGATTCCTTTGCTGAGTCATGTTCTACAATCATGATCGCAGTGACATCAACTTGTTTTTATATCGTAATTTTAAAAGTATTTTCTAGTTTTAATTATTTTTATAATTGCTGCTATAATGAGTAGTACTTGCTTTGTATGTCCTTATTTGTGACTGACACTCACAACCCTGTTACTTTTCCCTTTTCTCTCATATGCTTTATAAATCAAATTATCACTGATTCATGGAATAATGGTATAAAAAAAAGTCCATCTTGCTCAACACTGCAGAATGACACAGATTTCATTCAGATAAGCTTATTATTCAGACATACTTATACCAAAATAATTCCAAACTAACAAAATCTTCATTATACAGTGGACTTCTGTATAAGCAGAAAGTGTTAGTAATTTGTATTCAGTGAAATTTGTTGTAACCAAACTGAGAAAACACTTTAGTATTAATAGCACATAAATGCATGAGAAATAGTAACAGTGTCAGTGTTCAAACAATATTAAAATATTGCAAAAGTCCTAATGTAGAAAATCTGATTTTTTATTTGTAATTCTAAATAAATATAATTGAGTACATAAGTCATCACCTAATGTTGATAAGTTGGTTCTATGATTTTAAGGGAAACAACATTAATGAAACCAATTTTACCATAGGCTACCTGATATAAACAAGAGTTAAGTTCCTACAAGTTATAACAAAATGGTGTTATTCAAAGACCCGTTATATCTTTTTACTTAAAAAGAGCATAAAATAGTTAAATTTTTCACAAATATATTCCTTACTTTAGCAAACTACCATGAGACTAAATATGGTGTTGTAGTGGATAGCATAGTTAAGATCAGTGGCTCTAAGCCCTGCTTTCTGGCTAAGTGACAATGCCCAAAGGATTTAATAACTGCTGTCTCTGTTACCTCATAAAAAAAAATTAGAACGTGGTATTACCTACCTTGAAGGCTACAATTCTTAGATAAGCTACTTAACACAAAATGCTTAAAACTGTTAAAGAGTTTTAGCAGATCAATGTTTAGTTCCTCCCTTTCCCCCTAAAATAGTGGGAGAGAGGCAGCTGGAAATAAAAATGCTAGTTCTAATACTGGTAATGCTGGTGACAGAGAATGTGCTTTGGAGATCTGACACCAGTGGCTTTCTACTAGAGTCCAGGTTTGGACTCACCTGTAGGGTCTCAGTGCTGCACAGCTTACATGGGGTGGTGCTGAAGTTGTGCCGCACTGTGTACTCACCTAGCCACAGGCAGCTATGAACTGTCTTGGGCTCAATTATTTAAGGATCTGTCTTTGAAAAATCCTATGGCATAAAGGAACAGAGCAAAATGAATGGTTTCTAAGAGAAGGTACGGAGGAGGGTACTACACTACACTATTCAATTCCTCCATTAATTTGTCAATCAGATAACTCATCAATAAGGGGCCAGGAGTGTTTCCTTGATGGCCATTCCTCTATATGGAAAGAAATACCAAGAATAGGAAGAAAATGGTGGTTCTTCTAACATGTTTAGCAGACAGCAAATACTCTATATTTTCGCCCTTTCCCCCAATATACCACATAGTTGAACTCTTATTTTCCCCCCCAGCTTTATTGAGATGTAATTGACAAAACAGAAAGATATTTTAAGTGTAGGACACCGTGACTTGATATAAATATACATTTGAAAAGATTTCCCCCACCCAGTTAATTAACATCTTTTAGAATGAACCAAATATCCTTTATTTATTTATTTTACAGTTTACATTTAATTTTATTTTGTATTAGTTTTAGGTGTACAGCATAGTAGTTAGACAATAATATACTTTACAAAGTGATCCCCCTGAAATTGCAAGTACCTCCTGGTACCACAATAGTTATTACAATATTATTGAGTATATTCCCTGTGCTGTACTTTACATCCCATGACTATTTTGTAATTACTAATTTGTACTTATTTTTATTTTTTATTAAATTATTATCTGTGTACATCTTACCATTGCTCCCCCCACCATACATGCCCTCCCTCCCCAGAGTTTTGTGTCCATTGGTTGTACTTATATGCATGTATACAAGTCCTTTAGTAAATCAAATATCCTTTAAATGTTTAAAACGACTGTGTAACTTTGGGCTTAAAATAATAAGAATGAAATTCACTAAACTCCATTATTGTGTATATGCTTATCAAGGATACTTATAATCACACTTTTTAAAATGAATGCTATTATAAGTGAATCCAGGAATTGTAGATTATTCAAATGTTCCTACTGAAGATACTTTGAACACATTATGGAGGCTTAGTGATGTGCTTAAACTTACCTTCAGGTCTGTGCTTGGACACTGTACTCCTAATTATTTTTTACAATTATTTTAGGTTAATTTCTTGGACTGGAAGAAAGATTGATCCAGTAGGCGTTGATTATATTCTTCAAAAATTGGGCTTTCATCATGCCAGGACTACTATTCCTAAATGGCTTCAAAGAGGAGTCATGGACCCACTGGACAAGGTTCTGTCAGTTCTTATTAAAAAACTTGGTACTGCACTACAGGATGAGAAGGAAAAGAAAGGAAAAGATAAAGAAGAGCACTAAAAAGTAACTTGATCTGTGAACAAATTATTACACTGGAGTGCTTTTTTGTATATTAAAATTATTTTAAATATGACTTTAAATAATTCTAATTTTGTGGCCATTATGTTGAAGGTTTGAAAGTTAACCTGTTTGTTCTAGTTCCACCATTCTGTATACAGTGAAGTATATTGCATGATAATGTAAATTTTGTGAAAAACTAGATTAAAATATATATATCTACTCAGTAGGATTTGTAATTGTTATGTGCAATATGATTCCTGCATTTTAAATATTTTCAGAATAACTGTGAATTTCCTGTTATTGGCCATACTTTTTGAAAAAAAAAAATCTTGTTCATAATGTGATTATTTTGGTCATTAATTGCTTTTTCTTTTAAAAAATGTAGACTTGTATAAATACCTATTTGTATATAATTTGAGTAATTGTGATATGATTAAATACCACTAAAGTATTGTTTGTAACTATTGTAATAAAGTCACAATAATTGGTTTCAGTCTGTAGTTTTCAGTCTTTTCTTTCTTTGATAGCTTATTTTTATAATTAATAGATGTCCACCCTGTGTTATTAAATGTTTTCAAAGAAGATAATACTTACAAAAATGAAATCTGTATAAATATTAGCCAAAAAAGGGTGCAGCCAGAGAGAGGCATATCAGATACTTCAGAGATGTTAGGTGTAGTTTTGTTTTATTAAACGAGTGGTCAACACATAGCTGTTTTGTTTTTTATTGTAATATATTCTTTATGTACATGTTTATATATATTCTTTTGTGCATATGAAGGTAGGTGTAGAGTACCTACATTAGTATAATAAAAATATTTAAAATAAAGCAAAATCTATATAAATAAAAGGCTAATATGCTAAGTGTCTGTCTGGTAATGATGTCACATAGCAACACCCAGCTGCTTCTCCCTAGCAACTAGCTTCCTTGAAGTTTTTTCAGCCCAGGAACACAACTTACTTTATAGCCAGGTGGACACATTTTAAACTTAACCAAATGTCTGTGAAGCGTTTTCCTGTGCCTCATCTCATTTGATCCTCACAGAAGTCTTGGAGTAGGTGGATAGGAGAATTGGCGGAATCCTGTTTTCATTTGTCAGAAAATGGGAGATTTAGGAAGGTTAGAAACTTGACCCAATTGTAAAGAAAAAATGGTGGACCTTGTAAATGACTTCAGGTTTTCTCACTGCACAGAATATAGTCAAACACTGCTACAGTTAAATATTTTACCATTTGTTCTCCCTGTGTGATCTACAATAATAATCTCTATGTTGATATTTACTACTATGTTGCTGACAATTACTTGAAAGAGAAGTTGGGGTGCTTCACTAGGCTGGAAAAAGCTTAGCTAAATCATAAAGCAGGTATAATTAAGTTTATTCTATATATAAAGGCTAAATTGACTTACATGTGTGATACATAAAAGCTCTCACTGGCGCCAATCGCACACGTGTTTCGATTTGTCATTGTCAATCATGAATTTGGTTGACACTTCTATTATAGAGAAAAGGCAAATAGCAATATTAAAATATTCCTTCTAATTTCCTTTCAATGTGTATGAATTTGTGCACTGGGCCACTAGTCTAAAATAATATTCAAAAGTAGTTAAATACTCTTAATCACAACTCAGGTTTGAAATCAGTCAAATCAGTACAGACCATTTAAAAGCTGGGTAAATAACAGATTTAAAATACCTAGAATTGGAAAACACCTCAAGTAGATAAGACACTAGTCTCAGATTGAAAAACAACAATAACAACAAAAATAAAACCTTTCAGAAGAGCCAAGGTACTTAGCCTTCCAAGGTCATGGATTGATGGGGCAGATGGACAGACAGATAATACAGATAAGACAGACACAGTGTTATGGAAATTGAAAATTATACTTTGTTGTCACACAACAACTTAGTAATACAATTAAAACTAAAATCCTGCCAAAGCCGGTTTGGCTCAGTGGTAGAGCGTCGGTCTGCGGACTGAAAGGTCCCAGGTTCAATTCCAGTCAAGGGCAAGTACCTTGGTTGCGGGCACATCCCCAGTACGGGGTTTGCAAGAGGCAGCTGGTCGATGTTTCTCTCTTGTCGATGTTTCTAACTCTCTATCTCTCTCCCTTTCTCTCTGTTAAAAATTAATAAAATAGATTAAAAAAAATAAAATAAAACTAAAATCCTAGTGGCTAGAGTCATAATACTGAATTCTTTCTGCTTCATCATTTTCTTACCTATTATCTGCCTGATCTCTCCGTATTCCCCTCAATCACCTCTACAGTTGGGGGCTATAGGAACATTATCTCTATTAGCCACACTTACCAGAGAAGCAAATTCTATGCCTACTTTGGATCTAGTGTCTAAGATAATACTGCCAGAAAGTTGTTTCATAAAACAAAATAAATAAAAAATAAATTATTCCTTACTTGAGTCCTTTAGTTATTAATTCTCTGCTTCAAAGAAACAGTTATGCCAGTAAGTTCTAAATGTTAAAAATTTTCCCATGGCTTTAAATTATATTTACATAAGAGTTACTTAAAAAAATGGCATAAGTATGAACTTACAGTATTCCTGACACTTACAGTGACAATGCTGTAAAAAGAAAAGGGCAATTTAAATTTGTAACCAAACTTTCTGTGGCTCTGTTGGGCAAGGCTATGAGAAAAACATATTTGTACACTGCTGGTGGGAAAGTAATAGGAACATTATGGAAATTTCAGGAGAAGTGAAAAAAAGAGGGACAGAAAATATATTTAAAGAAATAATGGGTAATAATTTTCCACACCTGGGTAGAGAAAGGACTTCGAGATCCATGATGTCCAAAGGACCCAGATCCACAACAGCTAAATGAGAACAGAGGTACATGGAGACACATTATTATTAAATTTTCAAAAGTCAAACACAAAATAATTTTAAGAGAAGCAACAGAAAAAGGTATATGTATAAGAACCCCTTGAAACTATAGGCAGATTTCTCAGAAAATGTTCAGGTCAGAAGAGAATTAGATGGCATAATCAAAATATTGAAAAAGATAATTGTCAAACAAGAATTCTATACCTGGCAAATTAGTCCCTCAGAAGTGTTGGAGGGATAAAGACTTTCTCAAACAAAACTTGAAAGAATTCAGTACCAGCAGACCTGCCTGAAATGCTAAAGGAAATTCTTTACTTAGAAGAAAAAAATTAAAAGAAAAGCTAACTTCACAAAAACATAGAAAGGTATTGTAAATCTCACCAGTAATGACAAATATAAAGTGATAGATTCTGCAATATGGTAATAGTTTGCACAATTCACTTACAACTCTAGTTTAAAAGTTAAAGTAATAAAAATAACTACAAAAATGTTATTAGTCACACAATTTAAAAAACATGTAAATTGCAGCAGCAAGGGATAGATCAGGCAGAATCAATAAGAAAACAGCAGATCTGAACAACACTACAGACTATCAGATAATATGCAGAACATTCTAGCCAACAACAGCAGAATAGACATTCTTCTCAAGCACGCAATTACCTGCTCCTTTGTAGGTGGATATTACTTCTTCCTGTGATGAGATATAATGCCATCAACGCTGGTTTCCTTTTTGATGAAAGTGATCTAACTCTTTAGAATCCAGTCCATATTAAAAAAAAAAAAAAAAAAAAAAAAAAAAAAAAAAAAGCACTAAAACTTTGTTATAACGATGTCACTCAATTCCTTCTGGGTTAGTGCCAAAACTTTAGTAATTCACTATTAAAAATTTGTTCAATCTATCAGTGAACACCTCCAGGAGAGCCTTCTTCAAACTTTTAGGAGAGCAAATAACTGAAAACACCCACAGATGGGCGCCATCAGTTCTCAACACCTCCCACCTGCGTTCAAGAACATTCCGTTTATTCTGTCAACAAGCCTTTTCCAGGGGCCTTGTTAGCACTACGAATGGGGATAAAGGGAAGGGCTTCCTTGAAGCCGCCGTGGATAAGGAGGCTGGACGGGAGTCACTGTGGACAGGGAGACCCTCCCTGTACAGGCTCCGCGAGGACGGGGGGGGGGGGGGGGGGGCATCCGGGCGCATAGCGAGTGACCAGGCCCCCCGGCGCCGCCTCAGCCTCACGCTCTGGGCGCCAGGCCAGTGCCCGGGCCGCCGGCTCACGTGATTGACGTCCAGCGACTTCTCACGCTCCACACAGGCGCATGCGCAGAGGCAGGGGCGCGGCAGAGGTGCGTAGACGGTTGGCGATAGGACGGGCCTTCATCCGGGCCTCGGGGCCACGCACCTGGAGGCGGCTTTTGAGAACCGCAGCGCTGGCCGCGGGCCCTCACGCACAGCGTCCTGAGGGAGA